>NC_092100.1:17465137-18806739 GCF_045679555.1 Salvelinus alpinus | reverse complement strand
GGGGTGTCAAACTCAGTCTGTGGAGGGTCTAGTGTCTGCAGGTTTTTGTTTTTTTCCATTCAATTAAGGCCTAGACAACCAGGTGATGGGGAGTTTTATTAGTTAGTGACCTTAATTCATAAATCGAGTACAAGGGAGGAGCGAAAACAATTAAGACCTAGGCAACCAGGTGAGGGAAGTTCCCAACTAATCAATAACTTTAATTTAGCAATCAAGTACAAGGAAGGAGTGAAAATATGCACTCAGCCCTCCATGAAATTCGTTTTGACGCCTGTGCTCTACGACCAATATCTAGTCGTGAGAAATATCTTCTCAGTACTCTGTAAAAGGTTACCATGATTCTATTAATATATTGGCACCTCAGCTCGACAAACACTGTTTCTGGGCAGAAATATTCTGACCTTTTAGCTCAATGTTCGTTTTCACTAGCACCTGTCACCTAAAGCGTGTAAACCATGCTTTGAGTTTTATATACGCTGTGTTTTTTGTCAAATCTCAATGTTACAGGCTGAAGAATGTGCATTGCTGTGGATATTGCAACCGGTATTGTCTCTCTCGTCTAGAAGGGATCATTTTGCTGCTAGGGGAATGATTCAGATTAACCTTAATGCTTCAACTTTCAATCAATAATGATAACCCTAAAACCTGCAAATAGTTATTATGCTTCCTCATTTTCCCCTCCACTTACAAAGAATCGGCTCAATCAAAGCGATTAAGTGTATGCTGAAATTCTTTATTTTTTTTGTTAAGGTACATTATACCACCTGTTGACATCTCTAATCACCTGCTTTTTATTTAAGTGTTTGAAACAAACCATTAAGAGGCATTTAGAACATATCAGACACTGAGTCTGTTGAACTTCCAGTGGAATTGTTTCCTCAGGGAAATGTGTATTTGTAACGAATCAAGAAATATAATGAAGTTAATTACCTAACTGAATTAAAAACAATCCTGTTGGTAAACATTTTATTACAGTTCTATTGTATGTAGATAGCTTGTTGTGCTACCAAATCCAATCTCCCAACCCCTAAGAGGCTTCTCTGAGAGAGAAAAAAAACAAAAAACTTTTGTAAACGTAGATTACTTAGCAAATTTTTGTACTTGTAATTTATTTGTATTTATTTGTATTTCTTTACTTAGGATTGTGTTTCTAATTTCTTTCGTTTTCTTTTCAATAAATGTGGTTGTCAAATAAACATCTATTTTTTGACTACTTTTTCAGGTTAAAGTATACTGAACAAAAATATAAAGTAAAGTGTTGGTCCCATGTTTCATGAGCTTAAATAAATGATCCCATACATTTTTGCAAACACACAAAAAGCTTATTTCTCTCATTGTGTTAACAAATTTGTTTACATCCCTGTTAGTGAGCATTTCTCCTACGCCAAGATAATCCATCCACCTGACAGGTGTGGCATATTAAACAGCATGATCATTACACAGATGCACCTTGTGCTGGGGACAGTAAAAGGCCACACTAAAATGTGCAGTTTTGTCACACAACACAGTACCACAGATGTCGCATGCAATTGGCATGCTGACTGCAGGAATGGCCACCAGAGCTGTTACAACAGAATTGAATGTACATTTCTCTGTCGTTTTAGAGAATTTGGCAGTACGTCCCACCGGCCTCACAACCACAGACCATGTGTAGCCACGCCAGCCCAGGACCTCCAAATCCGGCTTCATCACCTGCGGGATCATCTGAGACACGTCACCCAGACAGCTGATGAAATTGTGGGTTTGCACGAAGAATTTCTGCACAAACTGTCAGAAACCGTCTCAGGGTGCTGCGTGCTCGTCATCCTCACCAGGGTCTTGACCCGACTGCAGTTTGGCTTCGTAACCGACTTCAGTGGACAAATGGCCACTGGCATGCCGGAGAAGTGTGCTCTTCATGGATAAATCCTGGTTTCAACAGACCGCGTGTATGGCATCCTATGGACGAGCGGTTTGCTGTTCACAATGTTGACATCAGAGTGCCCTGTGGTATTGGGGTTATGGTATGGGCAGGTATAAGCTACGAACACAATTACATTTTATCGATGGCAATTTGAATGCACAGAGATACTGTGATGAGATCCTGAGGCCCATTATCGTGCCGTTCATCCGCCGCCATCACCTCATGGTTCAACATGATAATGCATGGCCCCGTGTCGCCCGGACCTGTACATAATTCCTGGAAGCTGAAAATGTCCCAGTTCTTCCATGGCCTGCATACTCACCAGACATATCACCCATTGAGCATGTTTGGGATGCTCTGGATCAACATGTACGACAGTGTGTTCCAGTTCCCGCCAATATCCAGCAACTTCGCACAGCCATTGAAGAGGAGTGGGACAAAATTCCATTGAAGAGGTCACAATCAACAGCCTGGTGGTCACACCAGACTGACTGGTTTTCTGACCCATGCCCCTACTTAAAAAATAAAACATTGTGACCAACAGATGCATATCTGTATTCCCAGTCGTGAAATCCATAGATTAGTGCCTAATGAATTTATTTCCTTCTTAACTGTGTAACTCGGTGTAACCGCTGTGAAATGGCTAGCTAGTTAGCGGGTCAATCTGTGATGCCACTCGCTCCAAGACCTTGAAGTAGTTGTTTCCCTTGCTCTGCAAGGGCTGAGGATTTTGTGGAGCGATAGGTAACGATGCTTAGTGGTAGGCAGTTGTGTTCAGAGGGACCCTGGTTCGAGCCCATGTTGGGGCGAGGAGAGGGACGGAAGCAACACTGTTTCATCAGAAAAATCTTTGAAATTGTTGCATTTATATTTTTGTACAGTCTAAAGCACCTTTCTCTATAGGTACTATATGATGAACTTGTCGAGGTGCCTGTTCAAGCCATTGTCCCAGATCCATTTTGGCAATTGCTACGCATACAGACAAAACTGTCGGGGTGGAGGCCAAAGTTGGGAACCTCTTTTCAGCATAGCATGTTGCACACGATAATGTTGGCACCCAGAACCATATCTCGCATGGATTTAACATTGATAAAACAAGCGGGATTATGGTATTAATATACATTTCCATAAATTCCCTGGTGCTATATTGTCTGATTTAGTAATAAAAAGTGAATAATTTAAGATATCAGGAGCTAAAAATATTTAAATGTTATCAATATTATTCATTTTAGCCTAGTTCCTGAGAACAGTAGGCTACATTATGTAGTCAAAAATCCCATAAAAACAGAGCAGAAATGTAGGGCTCTATTCAATCTGCATCATCGGTGACTGAAATTTAAATTTCAATGTTCCCGCTTTAGTGGAGACAGCATTCACGGTAAATGCTGCATATGTCGGCTTAATTGGAAATTACCTTTACATTTCTATCGTGGAATCTGTAACACTTCAACTTTAGGCCGGGATTCAATCCAATCACGCTTTGTTGACACAGTTAATTTCTGATTGAGAAGGCATGCTGCGTTAACATTGCCTTTTGGAGACAAAACGTGATTGGATTGAATCCCGGCCAACTTTCCTTTCCAATTTGCAAGAGGCTTAATCCAGAGATCTATATGTAATGACGAGATGCTCATGTCTGCCCTAACAATGGGAGTCTTTGTCCTAAAGGCGGGAAGGCAGGTGACAAGTTTAGGGCTGCATTTTATTCCCATATAAATGCATTGGGCTTATTCTGGACAGATTTTGACGAGAGTTAGCCCTCTCCCTTCTTCTCTTCCTCTCTGCCAAAACTACAGTATATCGCTGGAGAAAGTATCTGAGCGAATGACATGCCATACTCTTTTGGTCTAGGCAGCATCAGATACATGGTCTACACATACTGAGACAGAGGGGCGCTGTTTTACTCGCTCAGATGCTTTAACTGAGATGTGTCTTTCTGTCGGCGTGCGTCTCGGCTCTTATCAATATTTTATTTGTATGGGCAACAAGGTAGGGCAGGCCCCCTAAGGCCCGCCCATAACGCCGGCCCTGGCACCCCCTTCCCGGGGATAATAGGTAGACCATAGTGGCGACCCGACCTGAAAAAATGAGGGAGTGGGGTGTCTCGCTTTCTTTACCGTCTCTGACGCAGTTACACCACCGGTATCATCTAAACAAAGGCAATGAAAAGCTATGCTAACACTGTTACCACTAATCTGATTGAATCCTGGCCTTAACCCATAAATCTAGGCCGGGGGAGGCGGTATTGTTTTAAGAAGGTCATACCAAGAATCATTTAGCTTTTTTAATTTGGAATTTTAAGACCCCTTGAAGTATAAAAAATATTTTGTCAAATGTTTTATTTGGGCTTACTGCTATAAGCCCATACAGACACGTTGAATAACAGATTCACTACATGAAACAACAGTCCCAAAAAATATATAAAGGAAGTTTGATCTGAAGTGTCTGTCCTATATCTGAGATATAAGATCAGGGAACACATATTTAACCCCTTATTTTTGGCAGTAAACAGTCTCCATATATATATATATATAGCACCAGTCAAGTTTGGACACACCTACTCATTCCAGGGTTTTTATTTGTTTTTCAACAGGACAATGACCCAACACACCTCCAGCCTGTATAAGGGCTATTTGACCAAGAAGGAGAGTGATGGAGTGCTGCTTCAGATGACCTGGCCTCCACAATCACCTGACCTAAACCCAATTGAGATTATTTGCACTGCGGTGTGAAGGAAAAGCAGCCAACAAGTGCTGAGTATATGTGGGAACTCCGACTGTTGGAAAAGCATTCCAGGTGAAGCTAGTTGAAAGAATAAAGCTGTCATCAAGGCAAAAGGTGGCTACTTTGAAGAATATAAAATATGTTTTGATTTGTTTACATGATTCCATATGTTATTTCATAGTTTTGATGTTTTCACTATTATTCAACAATGTAGAAAATAGTAAAAATAAAGAAAAACCCTTGAATGAGTAGGTGTGTACAAACACTACTTCCATTCATTATTTCAACTGGTACCGGGGGATCTTCAGACAAGTCTTGTGAGGCCTGTGGGTGTCCTAGAGCAAAATGTGTTTGTTTCCACAGAGGAGTCATATAAGTGTGTAGCCCAAACTGTTTGGACGCTACAGACAGAAGTTGGCAGAACGGCTGTATATCGACTTCAGACAAGTCCCAAGACGCTTGTAGAGGAAAAACGGAGAACACAGATTTTGTGAGAAGACCAATTTTTGGGACGTCTCATGGTCTGACAAACACCGCCCTAGCTGTCACCTTTCACCGCAGATGCGGAATTGCCACATAGGCGGATGCGGTGGATTGAGCCGCATCCAATGCAAAAACATATCTCTAGCTTAAACGGACAGATTTTTTTATTGGGATGTTTTTACTATACTAATTAGACTTTAGGGGGTTAAAGACAATTATTAGCTAATCACACTTTAGTATGACATAGCCTATGTTTGAGATTTCCACTGATCATTTGGTGTCATTGGTGTTACAAAAGATATAACACCAATGACACCCAAATAAATTTAAAATAAAAAATAACCTAAAATTAAGTAAATTGTTTTCCGAAATGCCATGCCCAAATTCCACCGCAATTCAAGAATGACCAAGGTACACAGCCAGGAATTTGGGATTCTGAAAACCTTTAAATCGGCCACCCTGTTACTTGTTTTGGTAAACAACTGCGGGATGGTGCTGGAGAGATCTAACCAGTCTCAAATTCATACAGAGGCTAGAATGTCCCTGGCTAGTATCAAATACAATATTAAATAAATGCATAATTTGAGGTCACAACAGTGGAGATGGCACTGGCAGGCTGTCAGCTGTAAGGTATGGTCTGTGGTGCAGTGTCGGGGAACCGTTTGCACCTGGCGGGAACCCAATTGTCCTCGGAGCCCTTCGAGGATGTCTGAACACGGGGGGCCAAGCCATCCAGAAAGTCCCTGTGCTGTTGTGTGACGGCCTGGGAGACCAGGCTGGGCAGGGTCTGCAGACTGACTAGGATGGAGTCCAGTTTGTCGTCCAGACTACCGATCCTCCTATCCAGCTCCTTGCTGCGCCGCTGCAGATCAGACACCAGGTCGTACATCATGTTCTGAGTCTGTGGAGCAAAAACGGTGTCAAACTTTCATAATCAGTGTTTAGAAAAAAATCTATCAATTAGAGATGATGAAGGTGCTTAGTCACCTTGGCTAGATCCACAAGTGTATTAGCCTGGTCGATGAGTTTCCTCTGTTCCATTTTGACTCTGCGCAATCTAGATGAAGTGGGAGAGGGAGAGAGTTATGGAGGGAAAAGGAAAGGGTTAACTTAGGGTAACATACACCGATACACACAAATAAACTAATCTTTATTTAACAACGGTTTGAAAAGGCACACTACTTACTGGTGAATGGCTTGCAGGAATTTCCGCTGATGTTTGCGTACCCTGGCGTGATCGATCTTCTTGACTAATTTCGTGTGTTTGTAGATCAGCCATGTCTCCCTGAGTACATTGGCAGCTGTGTTTTTCACCTTTGGGAACATTCCAGAAAACAGAGATGTGACAGACTGGCTGACATGGCAGACTGTCACAATGGACTGCCCTAGCAGTGGAGTCTGTCTTGCTCATAGAGATAGATAGACTCTAATGCCCAAAAACCTGTTAGCATGGGCAGTGCCATTGAGGACTTTCACCATTTTGAAGTAGGCAACTGAGTGGGGCTTCCCTATGGGTTAATGGATGACTAAATAACGTGGATAGTAACTTAAATTTAATAGAATGATTATTATTATATATTTAGACCAAAACAGACTGAAATCTCAGGCGTTCTTTTCAAACAGCTCTTACACTAAAAGGGCATTATCATTTTCACAATTTCCCAGTATTATTCCAACCTCATAGTGTGAAAATATATATAAAACACAGGAAAATCATATTGTTGACTGCACTGGGCCTTTAAACTTGCCCTTAGAACTGAAAATAAACATGCTTTCAACATCAGACAAATACACCTTTTCAACAACATTTTGCTTATTGGGTTGCTGATTGGGGGCATTATCTTTTTTTATAATGTCTATTTATTTAAAAAAAAATATCAGGTATGTATCAGGTTTGGGTAGTAAATCCACGGGTCCGCCTCCCGAGTGGCGCAGTGGTCTAAGACACTGCATCGCAGTGTTGCCGCGTCACTACAGTCTGGGGTTCGATCCCAGGCTGTGTCACAACCGGCCATGACTGGGAGTCCCATAGGGCGATGCACAATTGGCCCAGCGCTGTCCGGGTTAAGGGAGGGTTTGGCCGGGGGTGCTTTACTTGGCTCATCGCGCTCTAGCGACTTCTTGTGGCGGGCCGGGCGCCTGCAATCTGACTTCGGTCATCAGTTGAACAGTGTTTCCTCCGACACATTGGTGCAGCTGGCTTCTGGGTTAAGCGAGCGGGTGTTAAGAAGCGTGGCTTGGCGGGTCATGTTTTGCATGACGATCTTGTCGAGCCCATTGAGGAGTTGCAGCGATGAGACAAGATCGCAATTGGATATCATGAAATTGGGGAGAAAAAGGGGGTAAAATTACTCAAATAAAATAATCCACGGGTTCAGTTCAGGCACAACTTTTTATAGCCATGAAGACCTCTAATGTCCACTTACTCGTTTGTAGAGCTGAGAGTCCATCATGAAGTTGTGAACGTGCTTCTCAGCTCTAGTCAACTCTGACTTCCTGGCAACTACAGCAACCACCAGGGCAGTGCAGCCGGCCCCCTGGAGAGAAAGACACAGGCACTAATACTTTCAAGAGTCGTTATATATGATTTATTTAATATCATAAACTGGGTGGTTTGAGCCCTGAAAGCAGATTAGCTGACAGCCATGGTATATCAGACCGTATACCATGGGTCTGACAAAATATTTATTTTTACATTTCTTTTAGTTAACAAAACTAAGGAGCTGATCGTGGACTTCAGGAAATAGCAGAGGGAGCACCCCCCCCCCCCCCCCCCCCTATCTATATTGATGGGACAGCAGTGGAGAAGGTGGAAACACACCACAACACTGACAAACTGAAATGGTCCACCCACACAGACAGTGTGGTGAAGAAGGTGCAACAGCGGCTCTTCAACCGCAGGAGACTGAAGAAATTTGTTTTGGCACCTAAAACCCTCACAAACTTTTACAGATGCAAAATTGAGAGCATCCTGTCGGGCTGCATCACCCACAACCGCAGGGCTCTCCAGAGGGTGATGCGGTCCGCCCAATGCATCACCGGGGGCAAGCTACCTGCCCTCCAGGACACCTACAGCACCCGATGTCATAGGAAGGCCAAAAAGATCATCAAGGACAACAACCAGGCGAGGTCAGTACAGGTGCATCAAAGCTGGGACCGAGAGACTGAAAAACAGCTTCTATCTCAGACTGTTAAATTGCCATCACTAGCACATTAGAGGCTGCTGGCCTATATGCATAGACTTGAAATCACTGGCCACTGTAATAATGGAACACTCGCCACTTTAACAATGTTTACATATTTTGCATTACTCATCTCATATGTATACTGTATCCTACTCTACTGTATCTTAGTCTATGCCGCTCTGACATTGCTCGTCCAAATATTGATATATTCGTAATTCCATTCCTTTACTTTAGATTGTGTGTATTTTTAGATATTACTGCACTGTTGGAGCTAAACACGTGTATATGACATTTTTTTTATTTGATTTGGATTACTTTGGAACAGACTTCCAAAATGAAAGTCAATTGATGGTGTTTTTAGTCTTTTGTCCAACAATAAAAATAAAATTAAAATAACCCTGCCCTAGAGCTAGCTCATCATGAATGTCAAATCTCATCATGAATCTCTTTTGGCACTTGTCAATGGGGAATGTGTTGGAAACATACCATGATTCCAGTCAGCAGACACACACCCTTTCCACAGTAAGTGTGAGGGACCATGTCTCCATAACCAATGGAGAGAAAGGTGACAGAGATGAGCCACATGGCCCCAAGGAAGTTACTGGTCACTTCCTGTGTGTCATGATATCTGGAGGAACAAGAAACATACCTGTTGTAATACTGGGCAAAAACTGGTTGAATCAATGTTGCTTCCATCTCATTTCCCCCCCCCAAAAAAACTCTGTGTGATGACGTAAAATAAACATGGAAAACTGATTGGACTTGCAAAAAGTCACTGATGTAATGGAATTTTGTATTTTTTCCAACCAACTTTAACCGAAATCCAATGACCGGGTGAAGTTTTTTGTTGTTGATTTCATGATGAATTCCTGCTTAATTGATAACAACCAAATGTCAATCCAAACTAGACATTGAATTGATGTCTGTGCTCAGTGGGTTTTTCCTACAGTGTATTAACATCTTATATAATTAAACATAAAAGAAATGTATGAACTATATCAAGCAGAGAGGCAAAGTAGAGCCATAATCAAACTTAAGGCTGTAATCTCTCATGATCTCAAATACGAATCTTCTTCGGTGTGAAATGTACTGGGTACGAATGATGCACGATGGGGGCGGGGCCTGTACCTCTCACAGACACGCACTGTCCATGACGCAATGATCCAACAGGAGACACTGAAGACCAGCAGCACGGTGCCGGGGCAGATGGTCATGAGAGTCTTCATGACGAAGCGCGTGTTGAAGTTGATCTTGTTGATTGCGCCGATGCTGCGCGACGAGGCGTCTGTGAAGAGCTTGCTGTGCAGCAGCATGACGCGACTGATCAGGTAGAGCCTGAGGAACATGGGGATGGAGAGGACGATGTCCACGTCGGCATCAGTTACTGAGGGCATGTAGGTGAAGGCCAGCCGGGCCGTCCAGGTGAAGACATACTGGCCCGGGATGGGGTGGATAGCACAGACCAGCAGCTCCAGCAGAACTAGGAAGATCCGCTCATACGTCATGGCAATCCTCCAGTCATCAGCTGCATTATCCACCATGAAGAGCTGTGTGTGTAGGTGAAAGGAGAGTAGGGCGAACAAGGGGATTTATTCAATGGGGAAATAAGAGCAAGGGGGAAAACTATAGTATTATTGTAGAGATGGGGATGCATATCACCTGTATTTCCCGTGCATGGTACATCACGATTAGTCCGAGCAATATAGCAGTTGAGAGGCTGATAAGGCATTTCAGAGAGAATGAGTATGAGGATTCCTGCAGAGAAGACAGACAATTAAGATATCTTTTGAATCAGTCTTGTCTTACCAATGCTAGCTTACATTATTTGAGGTCAATCCACTACAATAGAAACATTTCTTACCTTCGTGTAAACCCCCCAGGACAATTCCGTCTCCATCACCATGATGACGATCCCAAGCATCCCAAAGATCAAGGCATAGTCGCTCAACTGTTTGCGCTTTCCAAAGAGTGCCCTACGTTGGCTTAATCTATAGCCAATGTCCTTGGTCCTCTTCTGTGGCGTGTCTCTTCCTCCTTCGCTGTTGGCCTTACTGTTGTTCTCGCTGAAGCCTTTCGAGAACACCTCCTCCAAGACAGACCTTTGGAGTGTCTGATGGGGCTCTTGTCTCTCTGAGTCCAGCTCTGAAAGGTTTGGTGGCGAAGCTCCAAGGCTGCTCAGGGGTCTCCCAACATCCCCACTGTATTTAGCGCTGGTCACAACTGTGTCAGGAAGGAGTGGGCTACTGCTCTTGGACAGGGAAGGCATCGATCCAACATAGCCAACCTTTTTGGTATGAGGATGTACCTGCTGCTCTCTTTGTCGTTGCCTTTTCCCCACTAGATTATGGTTCTCAGGCCACCGATGGCAACTGGAAGAGGAGTGAACACTGCTTTTGTTGCTAGTAGCCACGGATGAATTCCTCACTCGTGGGCTGCTGCTGCTGGATGGGTAAAGAGAAAACTGATGGCATTTTAGGGTGCTAAAATGGTCACAACAATGCTCCCATTCAGAGTCTTGATGTAGATGCTGGTGTAAGGAATGTTGTTGGCTCCCACAATGTACTCCACCCTCATTCGCACAGCAGCTAGGTAAACCATTCCTTAACATCCATTGGTGTTGCGTTTCTATGGGAGGTTGCTGCTGGTTCTGAGGTTGAGACAAAACCAAGAGCTGCCTAACTTCACTTAACTCATTGCCATTCATAGGTATATTGAGTGAAGGTTCTGGTTTTTCAGTAGTCAATACTGGTGGTAGATTATGCTCTTTAAGCTTGAAATGATTATGGGTCTGCTGCCATTGACTATACTCCTTCAGCCAGTCTTTTCCTCTGCATCGGGATTTGAAATTGTCCTGCTGGTGATCGATGGGCTCTGTTGAAGGATCCGCTTGATTTGGTTTCTGCCTGAAAAACTGGGATGACGATGAGGCCAGGGTGTTCTGAGGATAGGAGTGAGTATACTGCAGAGAAGGAGGAGTTCCCTTCTTAGAAAATGTGGAGAGGTAGTCCTTCAGGAAGCCCTGCTTTGATCGTGGCTGGAAACCTGCCACCCCTGAACCATGTTTTGTACTAGGAGAATAGCAAACAGAGCCACAGTCGTCATCAGGACGTTCCACCGTGGTCCCATGCCACTCGGCCATGAGTGGGCTTCCGCACTGCAGTTCAAGAGTACCACCCACCTGGCTACAAAAGCGGAGGAGATCTTGATTGCTCAGATGTGAAAGTGTAGTTTTTAATGGTGGAGATTTCCTTGGTGGAGCGACTCCATTCGGAGTAGCCAGTGGCAGAGAAGTGGAAGGGGACATGCAGTTAGTGCTCTGCTCTGGTACTAACGTTTGGTGGTGGAGGGCAGTTCCAGAGTAGCAATCCTGCATGACCTCAGGGGCTTTGTCTGGTAGGGACTGCCCTCTTGAGTTGCAGTGATCGGGGTCTCGGTCATTGCAAGCGTCTCCTGTTGAATCAAGCCGACGTGTTGCATTGGTGGGTTTGACTAGAACCAGCCTCATAATTAATGTATGATGATGATGGTTTATTTAATTTCATGTGTATTATGGCAGCTAAAAGCTAAATTGCAGTAATACATACAATGAACCACATTTCAATTAATAAAATGTGATTCAAGAAAATGTAAAAGTCAGGGTGTTGATGCAAGAATGGAAGTAGAACGATCCAAACGGTGGTGGGAGGGGGGAGCCTCTTGGTTACAGCGAGGGAAGTCAGTGGTCATATCAGAGTCAGTCAGAGTCAGGTCCGGAACATTTAGCACACCTCATTGTCCTCAGCCTCTCCTTATGGACTCCATAGCTAGCTGGCTAACTACTCCTCTACACTACTAATGTGTAGCACCCAGTTGGATGATGCCCCAGATCCGCTGGAAGCTTAACTTAATGGCTCCTGTACGTTTTGAAAATGTTATGCATATTTAGTTGTTTTTAATTGTCTTTTTATTAAACCTTTTGTTTTTGTTAGTTAACTAAGAATTTATTAATAATCCGATGATTTTGTCCAGGTTTTTCAATACTGTGATGCTGGGAAGGCAGTTGGGAAAATATCGTCACTTTTAACACTGTTTACATTGATGAACTGCAAAGAGTTTGCTAGGAAGGAATCCAGATTCTAATAAAAATGTTTCCCAAAGCAACCTCTTATATTGGTGTAACCATGTGCACTTGCCAATGCATGGTGTATTACAGTCATCCAGCTAAAAGGGTGTTGCGTTAACACAAGAATAATCTGCAAGAAAGTAGAGAAAACATGAACAAATACAATACAAAGACATTGACTCAACTCCCTCAAAGTTGTAAAGTGTCATATCTGATCATAAAGACAATTTTCTGAAGGCTTTTTAAGTGAATTAAAGCAGTGTGCACTACAGTTGAGGGCAAAAGCTAACAAAGATATAAAGCAAACATAGGACTTCTAACAGAGACATTTTGTGAGACTGGAGAGCCCCTGTCAAAACCAGATGAGAGCCCCTCTGATATGAATCCTCCTCCAACAGGGATATCACCATTGCTACTGAAAGGATGTAGGGCTGGCTTGAATAAAATAAAACTTGTCAACAATAACTGCCGCATCAGTGTTGAATACACTATTTAGACATTTTTACATTGCTTTTTGTTTTTGTTTGTACTCAAATCTTTTTTGTCGTTATGTAGCCTTGTGTATTTGCCAACTGTGCTAAAACATCCACAGTACTATTTATTTAAGAAAATGATTAGAATCAATATCACAGATTAGTCATGATTCATAATTTCCGTCTCCTGACTTAGTGAGTTTTCCATTATTTTAACAACTGCACCACAAATACTTGCCCTCCACATATAACTGATAACCTTTGAAAGCATTTCAGGACAAGAAACCTAGTCTAATTTATCAAGCAACTACACAATATTCAAGAAACTCCACAAGGAACTGGTTAAATGCATTTTAAGTTATTGCCTTTAAACTGAACTGCTATCGACCCTCTCTTTGCTAGCTCAAAAAAAATGTACCCAATCGTGTGACTTTTAAGGAAAAAGAAAAACTATTGCATGTATTATTGTCATTTTCTCTGCTCTATCGACCCAAAGCATGAGACAACTGACCAGACCAGTAGTCATAGCCTGGACTCTTACCTTATTCCTTCAGATACATTTCTCTCCCTGTCCTTGTAGAAATCCAGACACAACTTGGAGGTGATCTTGGCCAGTGCCGGGGAAAGGCATCTGAAGTGGGAGCCAGACAACAGGCTCTTCTTAGACAGGCTCTTCCTACACTTGAGATAGGGCCGCTTTCCTTTGAAAGTGATCATTAGGATTCAAATTGAAGAAAGGGCAGCTGCTGGGCTTATTAAAGGCTTGGCATGCAAATAGAATGGAGGACAAAGCAACAGGATACAGAAAAGGGTGTGACATTGGATCTAAGCAATAAGGACCACATCACAGATCACACATACATGGACTCAAAGCAGGCCCATAAATAGCTAAAAGAACTGTTGGTTCTTCAAAGCAGAATTGTCAATTAGCGGTCAGAGAAATTTGTCATTGATGCTTTGTAGTTCAAAGGCCAACACAGAGCCTCTTATCTCCTCCCTCAAGGACAGACCATACAAAGCCTTTTTCTTATTCATCTTTCCTCGATTCCTCACATTCTCTCTCATACACACAAAAAGCTTATTTCTCTCAAATTTTGATCACACATTTGTTTACATCCATCTTAGTGAGCATTTCTCCTTTGCCAAGAGAATCCATCCACATGACAGGTGTGACATATCAAGAAGTTGATTATTAAACAGCATGATCATTACACATGTGCACCTTGTGCTGGGGACAATAAAAGATCACACTAAAATGTACATTTTTGACACACAACACAATGCCACAGATGTGTCAAGTTTTGAGGGAGCGTGCAATTGGCATGCTGACTGCAGGAATGTCCACCAAAGCTGTTCCCAGAGAATTGAATGTTAATTTCTCTACCATAAGCTGCCTCCAACGTCATTTTAGAGAATTTGGCAATGCGTCCAACCGGCCTCACAAACGCAGAAGAAGTGTAACCACGCCAGCCTCGGACCTCCATATGACTGGGCCAGGGAGGGCATAGGCCCACCCACTTGGGAGCTAGGCCCACCCATGGCTGCGCCCCTGCCAAGTCATGTGAAATCCATAGATTAGGGCCTAATGAATTAATTTCAATTGACTGATTTCCTTATAAAAACTGTAACTCAGTAAAATCGTTGAAATAGCTGCATGTTGCGTTTAGATTTTTGTTCAGTGTAATAAAGCATTTGATAACATGCACACTGCTTAATGCAGTCATTGACTAATGTATACATTATTAAACCTATAGGCTTAATATAAGTGTTATATTATGCTTAATGTAGCTATGGAGTTAAGGGCTTTAACACAATGGATACCAGTGATAGTCTCTCAAAAACCAAAAGAGACTCTGGAGGTTCAAAATCATGCATGGAGTTATGACATTTGAATGAACACTCATATTCACTATTATAATTAAACGATCATAATAAATTCTACTTTCAAGAAGCCAGTGAGATGAAGCTACAAACATTTCCTTTAAGTAATACGTTGTGGTCACACACTTTCAAACTGGTGGCAGGCAACGCTACAAAGACTGTGGTGTGTTTGGTCAGCAGGCTAACATTTGAATGTAGCTGTGCTGTAAAAAAAAAACACAAAAAAACGTTATAGATTAAGGCAGCACAGGACACTGTCATAAGCCAAATATATAATTGCCACGCTTCATCAAAGCTCAATGTCTATTGTGTTCCAAGTGAATTGTAATATTGTGACACAAATTAATATCAAAAGGCAGTTGATTTCACAGCAAATGTATTGGTCAGCCTCAGTTACAACGTTCATTGAAACTAAGAAGGAACACTACCTATGCATAATTATTTGGATCAGAGGGTTTTGACTATTATATTCTACAGTAACAGTATTTTCTTACACCTGTATGGTATTGGTATGTATAACAGTATTGTAGCAGAGTAAAAGGCATGGCTACAACAACAGTGTATTCCTCTGTAAACGCAAACAGCCGATACAACCTTATATTTATAACATTGATGTCTTCTAGATAAGCAATTCATTAACTATGCTGAATAAAAATATAAAAACAACATACAACAATTTCACTGAGTTACAGTTCATATAAGAAAATCAGTCAATTGAAATAAATTAATTAGGCTCTAATCTATGGATTTCACATGACTGGGAAGGGGCGCAGCCATGGGTGGGCCTGGGAGGGCATAGGCCCACCCACTGGGGATCCAGACCCAGCCAATCAGAATGAGTTTTTTCTGACAAAAGGGCTTTATCACAGACAGAAATAATCCTCAGTTTCATCAGCTGTCCAGGTGGCTTGTCTAAGAAGATCCTGCAGGTGAAGAAGCCAGATGTGGAGGTCCTGGGCTGGCGTGGTTACACAGTCTGTGGTTGTACTGCCAAATTATCTAAAATTACATTGGAGGCGGCTTAGGGTAAAGAAATTAATATTCAACTCTGTTGCAACAGCTCTGGTGGACTTTCCTGCAGTTAGCATGCCAATTGCACACTCCCTCAAAACTTGATACATCTGTGGCATTGTGTTGTGTTGTGCCAAAACTGCACTGTTAATCATCATGCTGCTTAATCAGCTTCTTGATATGCCACACCTGTCAGGTGAGGTGGATGGATTATCTTGGCTAGGAGAAATGGTCACTAACATGGATGAAAACACATTTGTGCACAAAACTCAAAAGGAATACGCTTTTTGTGTATATGGAACATTTCTGAGATCTTTTATTTCAGCTCATGAAACATGGGACCAACACTTTATTTTTGCTCAGTATAAATGGAGAGGATGTGAATGTAGTCAGATGACTGTCATCCAGTGTTAGAGCATGAGTGTCCCATTCAGGAGCCACTGGGAAACAAAGATGAGTTCCAATTCTCCTTTCCCATAAATTGACTCCGTCATGCATTTAAAAGCACTAGATTGGTCCATTTTAAATACCCATTTGTGCTAAATTAATAATGGTTTTGATACATAACAGTGGTGGGTTTGAAAGACACTTACCAGCAGCTACTAAAACAACTGACAAGAGATGTGGAGCTTTAAGCCTCCATAAATGAAATAGGAACTCCATACAGGAGTCTCTTGAAAACAAAGGTGAGAAAATGGTACGTAAACCTGCATTTAAAATGTTTCTGGTATTTGGAGTTAGACAGATCACTGGAGTTGAAAGATCTTTTTTCATAGTCTTTTCAAATCTCACTTAGGAAAAGCAATCTCCATACAATTCAGTCTATATTAAAGTCTTTACTTGCTGTAACCTGCAAGCAGATGCAGAATTCAGACCAAATTTAGCATGCTAACAGGATTAGGAACAACAGTATTGATCAGGTACACCTAGGATTGCACATTTTGGGGAAAATTCAGAGGTGGAAACTTTCCGTGGGAATTAATACCATTTAAAATGTGGATTTTTTTTGCATTGGATATATTTACCATATCATATGGAGACAGGGTAAAAAGTTTATGTTTCTGTCATAAGTAGACAATTGCAAATGATTAAATCCTTCCAATAGAAATTGTAAAAAACAATTGAACTTGAAATTAATTGACTTCACTGAACAAGAGGGAATATTGAATGAACCAATGATCCATCGCATCTCCCAAAAACATTTTCAACATACATCTGTAAAATGATAGTTTCTAGACTAAAGCTTTGGTTGTCTTCCTCTCAGGGTTCCATGTCTTCTCCCCGGACCTCCTCAATGTCCACCTCTTGAACATCAGACTGACGCTTCATCTTCACTGTCACTTTAAAACATTGTTGATGATGGCTCATTGTCAGGCTCAAAAAGCCCAAAATTTGCCCAGATGGCCATCAATTTTCCAACCCTTGTATTGGTCAGCCTGTTGTGTGCTTTGGTGTGTGTGTGTTCCCAAACAAGGACTAGTTGCGCTCTGAGGTGGCTGATGATGGTGGGATTTGGAAGATGGAGGCAACAGAGCCTCAGATCCACAAAGTCCCTTCCACCAGGTGGCTGATGAGATATGCTGGCACGACTGCCATATTGCATCTCCATCCCAAAGCCTTTGCTTGGAAGTGTACTTTGCCAGACTGCCGAGAACCTTGCCCTCATCCAGGCCCAAGGTGGTGAGACACGGTAGTGATGACACCATAGGCCTTGTTGATCTCTGCACCAGACAGGATGCACTTGCCAGCATACTTGGAGTCCAACATGTACGCTGCAGCTTGTATGGGCTTCAGGCAGAAGTCTTCACGCTTTTTGATGCATTTCAGAACTGCAGTTTCCTCTGCTTGGAGCAACAGTGAAGTGGGCAGGGCAGTATGGATTTCTCCTCCTACATCTGCAAGCAAAGTCTGAACATCAGACAGGATGACATTGTCTCCCTCAATCTGTGCAATGGCTACTGCTATAGGTTTCAGGAGTTTCAGGCTGCTTACCACTCTCTCCCAAAATACATCATCCAGAAGGATCCTCTTGATATTGGCACTGTGATATGGCCATTTCTTGGAGAGACTCCTTCCCCTCCAGGAGACTGTCAAACATGATGATAACACCACCCCAACGGGTGTTGCTGGGCAGCTTCAATGTGGTGCTCTTATTCTTCACACTTTGCTTGGTGAGTTAGATTGCTGCTATAACTTGATGACCCTTCACATACCTAACCATTTCCTTGGCTCTCTTGTAGAGTGTATCCATTGTTCAGTGCCATGTCGTCCTTGAGGAACAGATTCAATGCATGAGCAGCACAGCCAATGGGTGTGATGTGAGGGTAGGACTCCTCCACTTTAGACCAAGCAGCCTTCATGTTCACAGCATTGCCTGTCACCAGTGCAAATACCTTCTGTGGTTCAAGGTCATTGATGACTGCCTTCAGCTCATCTGCAATGTAGAGACCGGTGTGTCTGTTGTCCCTTGTGTCTGTTCTCTTGTAGAATACTGGTTGAGGGGTGGAAATGTAGTTAATTATTCCTTGCCCACGAACATTCGATCACCCATCAGAGATGATTTCAATACAGTCTGCTTTCTCTATGATTTGCTTGACCGTCACTTGAACTCTGTATCCATCAAATTAGTAGATAAAGCATGTCTGGATGGAGGGGTGTATGCTGGGCGAAGAACATTCAGAAATCTCTTCAAATACACATTGCCTGTGAGCATCAGAGGTGAACCAGTTGCAATACACAGCTCGAGCAAGACATTCATCAGCATTTCTCTGTCTACGTTCCTCCATTGAGTCAAAAACACTTCTGATTCCAGGAGGACCATGACCTGTTGTTATCGATAAGATGTCCAATTCATCATTTTCACCTCGAATAGAAGTACAGGGACTTTTGTCAGAGGTTGCTTGTTGTGAGCGCTGAGGGAACTTTATGCACTTGATCAGATTCTGCATCTTTCTTGCATTCGTCACATATGATTTGGCACAGTATTTGCAAATGTACACAGCTTTTCCTTCTACATTAGCTGCAGTGAACTGTCTCCACACATCAGATAGTACCCGTGGCATTTTCCTGTAAAGGATAGAATTTTTTGGGGGAAAACCCTAATAAAATTCCATGTACAGATAAATAGTTAAGCAGTTAGATTAAACAACTCCTTTGTTAAATAAATGTGTTAAAATGAAATGTATGGAAACAGGTGAATTAACACTCAGTTAACACGCTCAAGCAAGCTAAAACCATATGGTAGCAAAAACTATCAGAAATGGTTAAGTTAGAAATGATTTAAACACACTTTGCTGTAGGCTACTATTTACTAGTTAACAAAAAATGGTCAAAATATATTCCCCCCACCCAGTATTGTAATCAAAACTTACCAGAAAGCATACAGTCCTTGGCTCAGACAGTGTAGTAATGTGGGCTCAATAGCATCTCATTAGTGTGCAAGAGCTAGAGAATCAGCTGTACATGTGATGAAGAGTGCACTGCACATTTGATGGAAGAATTCATTGTGCATGCAGAGGGTTGCAATTCCATTGAATTGGAGATAGTTCAACCAAAATATGCCACAAGACCTAGAATTGCCTTGTGTATCCCACAAAAAAAGGTTCACTGTTATAAGCTAACTTTTTTGATGAATTTAAGCAAAATTCCCAAATTTCCCAGGCTTACTGTAACTTCCCATGGAAATTTACAAGAAAGCTTCCGACCCTTTGCAACCCTAGGTACACCTAATAAGGCCCTGTTAGGATGGGAAACAGGTGCAACAAGACACTATCATAGGTAAAGGGGTAGTCATTTCCAATGGTGCTGAAAATATCAGTTTATAACAGGGCAGTGCTCTTATAAGTCCACAGCTGGCTCTGGTCATGATATTTTCTTTTGTGGGTCATTATTATCATTAAGGGTTAAAGGCCCAGTGCAGACAACTCAGTTTGTATGCTTCGTATCATATTGTACAACAGCTGATGAAACTAACACTGTAAAAGTATAAAACATTTCATAAGTAATTTCCTGATAATTGCTGGTTGAAAATACAATATACACAAGACCATCTAAAATCAGCAGGTTTTAAAATGAAATGTATGGAAACAGGTGATTTTCAGCTTGCCTGGGTCATCACCAGGTGGTAAATTAGACCAATAACAAAGAGTTCCAAACAGCTAGTTTTGAGTTTTCCCCTCCCCACTCAGACCACTCCCAGACAGTCCTAGGAAAAGTCTGAGAAAGTTTTGCTAAAAATAATTTACAATTTTAATGGAAAACTAGTACAGTAAGGTACTTAATTGTAACCCAGAAATGTCATAATTGTATAAAACAGCTCCATCGGGCCTTTAAAAGGAGGCGGTTACTATAGCAAGAGTGCAGACCACATTTGAGTCATTTAGCAGACGCTCTTATACAGAGCGACATACCTGTAGTCTCACGCTCAGAAACAATTAGATGCTAGTATTGTGAACTGTAATAAATTACTTTTAATCTCAAACTTCTGTCACACCCCCCGCCCGTTTTCAACTTAAGTGCCAAAAACTGATAATGGGAATAAAATCCATAAACCGCTGAGATGCTTCACAAGTGGGAATTCACAGTAACAGAAAAATCATCAGGAACATGGGGGGAATTTGCTTTTCCTCTAAATGAAACAAGCTGAAGTCCCAAGGTGAATCCTTGCATCAGAGGTCCTTCCTAGGGAGTGAGTGCAGCTTTTCCAGCAACGTATTCATAATGGGGGAATAATTCTAGGTTGGAGGCATCTTCCATTGTAAGGTCCAATATGCATAGGTAACAGTTTTGTGTTAGCTGCTGCTGGAGTTGGTTCACTTGGCATTGTAGTTGGCAAAGCGCTGGTTCAGGGGGTTCTCTGGCGACTTCATCCACTCCTTTTTCAGTTGCTGCTTGAGCTGCGACAGCCGCATGTTGGGGTTCTCTTTTTTAAGGAGGGGCATGTTCAGTTCCTCGTACGAGGCGAACGCTGCCTTCACCCTGCGCTCGGGGTGGCGGTCGAGCTCTTCAGCCGTGCTGGGAAAGAAACAAACAAACACGAGGAGAGGGCTGAAACTTGGTTCTCTATGGAACCCCATACTTGTTATGATACCTGTCATGTCTGCTTTATATAGCCTGGAGTATGAAAAGTAACTTGTTATACGTCTACATTGTAGGTCACACCAAACCCACTTTATGTTGATAACGTATGGTAAACTGATGGAAAGGCTCCCCTAGTTCTATACAGTAATTTCAATATTGCTTTTGTAGGGGGTAACATTGAGAGGTTATGCCTCTTTAGTATTCTGTACCTGAGCACAGCAATGGCATCCTCTATGGATCTAGCATCCACTGCACCTTCCTCAGGGATGATGCGATTCACATTCTCCTCCAGGGGTGACTCCAGTTGACTCTTCTCTGGACACGAACATAGGAGAGGGGGAACATAAAAATACAACAGAACCCTGAGAGGAAAAAGAGCCTGGTTAATGCTTAAAGGAATAATGGTGAGGTCGTTGCCTTTCTCTTTGGGTTGCTCCTGCTGTTGTAGCGCCTGCTCAATACGCAGCGTCTCCTCAATCTGGGCCCGGGTCACTTTGCACGCCGCCACAGCAGCCGCCTCCTTGGCCTTCCCCTTAATCTTTGCAGCCTCCTCATCCAAGAGCCGCTGGTTCTCTTTCTTTCTCTCCAGGGCCTCAAGGCGCTTCTTCTCCTTGTCGTCCTGCAGGTTCAGAGAGGAGACATTTAAAGCCTAAATGATCAGACCCACTTCAACATATCAGGGAATTACAGATTCGTCTGGTCTGTACATACATAGCCAGATATTGGATTGTGATATAGCCCAATTGAATAGTGCTGCAGACTATTTGACCCAGTGTGGGAATAAGAAACAGAGCAAGAAAAGTCACCTTCCTCTGTTCTTTCTTCAGGACATGTTTATCGTTCTCCTGCCATAAAGCATCCTCCAGCTCCTTCTTCTTGCGGGAGTCTTCCACAGCTTTGGCCTCTGCCTTGCGGGCCTTGGCAGTCATCGCCTTGGAGTTCTCGCCCTGGAACTTCTTCGGCATTCCTAAGACTAGGCCTACTCTTCAGCTGACACAAACAAAGTATTATTTAGACATTCTATCATAAACCAAACCAGGTGGCAAGCTAACTTACCAAGTCACCATCTAATTGAGCCATGGGCCAAAGATAAGACTAAACAAACCAAAAGCATCTTAAGGCTAAGATCATCATTAGAACCATAGAACCGTACAATTCTAACGATGAACTTAGCCTTTAAGGCCTTTGCAGACTATGTTAGTCTTTTACAATTATCAGGTCACACTGTGTAATGTTACCTAATCAAAATCTTGATATCAACCTGGCCAGATTGTACGATTTGCTTCAGTTCTGTCATCACATTCTGCGATTGGCTTACGAGTAGTGATGATCAGTTCGAACAATTGTTTTTTCCCCAACTACTCTTTATATTGACTAGAATCATGATTAGCTTTTCTGAAAAGACTTAATGTTAATCGTTCGTTTGACCTGCTAGTGCTAGCTGCAATGAGTCCTACAGCAGGACTAATACACGCTCCTCCAGCTCAGCATCTCCAGAGATGTGCTCAGACTACCAACTCTGTCATATGAGTGCAGGGAAATAGATCATGAGTATAAAGAAAAAGACATGTTTAGAACTCATAATTGATCGCATGGTGCAAGAATTAACGCAATTAATTGATTACTGAATGTTATGGACACAGCTCTGTAGAACCAAAACGTACACAGCCTCTGCTCAACAAACTCGAACTTGAGAACAAATCGCCTGGGGGGGGGGGGGGGGGCTGCAGTTCGCAAACGACATTGTGCTCATCACCCTCACGGCAGTCAAGCAATGCATTCCGCAGAGAGTCAATCACAATCTAGTCCGGTTGCGGCCACAACTAAACAGTTTCAAATGTATCAAGAAATAATCTTATTTGTATGCCTAGCAATCAACAAATGTACATTGTTTTAAAGCACACGTTTGCAAGTCTCAGTCACAAATGACAGCTCCAATATGACCCTTATGGTGAACGAGAGTCTTGTAGAATCATGACTCGAATTTCCAGTTCATCGTTCACCGGTAGGGGGTTTTGCGTGTTCTGGGCATTACTTAAATGAACAAAATTAGTAGAAAGATCAGTTATTTTGACTGAACAAGTTTAAAAGATCTGAGTCAGTACTACTTGCGATGCTACGTAAGTCGACGTAGGCTACGTCAACTGCAGCGGTGTATTTGATCTGCGCATGTGACAGCAGCGCAAGCCTCACTCTGCTCATGGGGTGTCTCTCTTTGTCAACAAAGACTGGTATGCGATCCAAAATATTAAGGAAGTCTCAAGGTTCTGCTTGCCTGAGTTAGAATACCTAACAATAATAAACTGTAGACCCTACTATTTACCAAGAGTTTTCATCTATATTTTCGTAGCTGTCTATTTACCACCTCAAACTGATGTTGGCACTAAGACCGCACTCAAGAAGCTGTTTAGGGCCATAAGCCAACAAGAAAATGCTCATCCAGAGGGTGCCCCTAGCGGCCGGTGATTTTAATGCAGGGGGGGATGCCTCATTTCTACCAGCATGTCACCTGTGCAACTAGAGTAAAATAAACTCTAGATCACCTTTACTCCACAGAGACGCATACAAAGCTCTCCCTCACCCTCCATTTGGCAAATCTTACATTAATCTATCTTCCGGATTCTTTCTAACAAGCAAAAACTCAAAACAGGAAGTATCAATGACGCACTCAATACGGAAGTGGTCCGATGAAGCGGATGCTAAACTACACGACTGTTTTGCTAGCACAGACTGGAATATGTTCCGGAATTCATCAGATGGCATTGAGGAGTTTACCACATCAGTCACCGGCTTCATTAATAAGAGCATTGACAAAGTCATCCCCACAGTGACAGTAGGTACATATCCCAACCAGAAGCCATGGATTACAGGCAACATCCGCACTGAGCTAAAGGCTAGAGCTGCCACTTTCATGGAGCGGGACACTAATCCAGATGCTTATAAAGAAATCCCGCTACGCCCTCAGGCAAACCATTAAACAGGCAAAGCCATTAGCTTATGGCCCTAAACGCACTCAGGCAAACCATTAAACAATACAGGATGCTCGTCAGTTTACAAGCCCTGCCACATCCATCACAGATTACAAAGGGAAACCCAACTGAGAGCTTCACTGACAAGCAACATTCCTTCTATGCTCACGTTGAGGCAAGCAACACTGAACCATTCGTGAGAGCACCAGCCGTTCCGGACGACTGTGATCACGCTCTCCGTAGCCGATGTGATGTCACCTTTGAACAGGTTCACATTCACAAGGACGCAGGACCAGACAGATTACCAGGACGAGTACTCAGTGTCTTCACTGACATTTTCAACCTCTCTCTGACACAGTCTGTAATACCTACATGTTTCAAGCAGACCACCATATTCCCTGTGCCCAAGAACGCCAAGGTAACTTGTCTAAACAACTACCACACCGTAGCACTCCCATCTGTAGTCATGAAATGCTTTAAAGACTGGCCATGGCTCACATCAACACCATCATCCCAGAAACGCTCGACTCACTCCAATTCCATACAGTCCTAACAGATGACAATCTCTACTGCACTCCACACTGCCCTTTCCCACCTGGACAAAAGGAACACCTAGGTGAGAATGCTGTTCATAGACTACATCTCAACGTTCAACACCATAATGCCCTCCAATCTAAGCTCCCTGGTAATGAATGAACATCTTCCTCAACTGATTCCTGGACTTCCTGATGGGCCGGGTAGTGAGGGTAGGCGCTTATCGTGGACTACAAGAAACAGAGAGACGAATATGCCCTCATTCACATCAACGGGGCTGTAATGGAACGGGTCGAGAGCTTCAAGCTCCTGTGTCCACATCGCTAAGGACTTATCATGGTCCAAACACACCAACACAGTCGTGATGAGGTCATGACAATGCCTCTTCCCCCTCAGGAGGCTGAAAAGATATGGCATGGTCCCTTAGATCCTCAAAAAGTTATACAGCTGCACCATTGAGAGCATCTTGACTGGCTGAATCACCGCTTGGTATGGCAACTGCTCGGCATCCGACTGTAAGGCGCTACAGAGGGTAGTGCCTACAGCACAGTACATCACTGGAGTCAAACTCCCTGCCACCCAGGACCTTTATACCAGGCGGTGTCAGAGGAAGGCCCTAAAAATTGTGAAAGACTCCAGCCACCAAAGTCATAGACTTCTCTCTGCTACCGCACGGCAAACCGTACCGGAGCGCTAAGTCTGGGACCAAAAGGCTCCTGAACAGGTTCTACACCCAAGCTATAATACTGCTAAATAGTTAGTCCGAGTAGCTATTGGGTTATCTGCATCGGCCCTTTTTGCACCAACTCTTTTTAACTATGCACACACACTGGACACTACCCAAACACATACACACAATCGCCACACACTGCTGCTACTGTCTTATCTATCCTGTTGCCTAGTCACTTTATCCCTACCTATATGTACATATCTGCCTCAATTTCCTTGTTCCCCTGCACATCGACTCAGCACTGGTACCCCATGTATATAGCCAAGCTATCATTGAGTATTTATTCCTTGTGTTACAATTTTTTGGAGGGAGTATAGTGCATTGTTGGGAAGGGCCTGTAAGTAAGCTTTTCACTGTTAGTCTACACCTGTTGTTTATGAAGCGTGTGACAATTAAAATTATAAAGTGAGTAATTATGCATCTTAGAATTAGTTCACACATACAAACTTCATATGTCTGAACTCAGAATCAAATAGGCTTCCCCGAAATAACATGGTCGCAGTGGTAGAACGTTTATTTTGATTGGGATTTTGATAAATGCGCAAAATCACCATCAGGTAGCCTGATTTCAGATGTGTCATTATTATGGAAATCGTTCTTCTTGACAGCATGTAGACTAAACGTTTAAATCTTGGTGCCGGCCATGTTTCTATTGGTCAGTCACTGGGATCGGCTCATAACACCAGCCAGACTACACGATAAAGGCAACAACAACAAAAAAATCGTACACTGCTAGAACTTTGTCAGAGCCTATGACCGCAGGTTGCGGTACTTAAAAAAAAAAAAAGATTGGCAGACCTAGACCCTGTCACACTGAACGAGCCAAGATGTCCGACCTAAGAATTTGACCACCTTCTTGGAAATGTTGTCTGGGATGGCAAAATCGTGGCATAAAACAGCCAAAATCGTACTGTCTGCAAATCCCTTTAGAATCCCTTTACGGCTGCAAATATTGACGCTGCTTATTCTAATTCTTTAGGCAGAACCAATAAAAATGCACTTAACAAAAAAAATCATCCACGACACCCGCTAGTTCGACGAGTGGCTGACATGCTGACCACACTGCATCGCATGCGCTGCTAAATAAATGTACACGTTATTCAATCATTGCGCGCATCAATGAGCGTCTGCGTAGCCAGGCGCTAAACTAGAACTTGGTTCTATTTGTGACACGCTGCAAGTCCCACCTCTCCCCATTGGTTTTTAGGAGCATATACCCACGTGGGTGATTGAAAGATGAACTGAGGTCCACACTCCAGGCCAGTTGGTAGTGGTAATGCACCTTAAAGTTGGTTGCCAACAGGCATATAAAGTCCAAAGAAGAAGCCTGAAGGATGAGAGATTACTAGAAACGAACTCGGTTTACCCTTTAATCTGTGGATGGTCGGAGTAGAGGACCTTGTGCATTTCAGATAAAATAACAGCACAATGTTTATATCCCAGGATGTTTAATGCTTTTCGACCTGTCCCCAAATTAATATAGTTGGTTCAGAGTTTGTTTTGACATTTCAACCTGCGTGTCCTGATCGTTTGGTGTGGGTGGACAAAATCAACATGCGCACGCGCGGTCTGGTCAGCATGTGACACCATGCCCAAACCGGACAACCGCGTGCACAAAGAGATTTTGTCCCCCCACACCAGACGCGATCACAACACACAGGTTGAAATATCATAACAAAGTCTGAACCAATTATATTAGTTTGGGGACAGGTCGACAAGCATTAAACATTTATGCCAATTTAGCTAGCTTGCAGTTGCTAGCTAATTTGTCCTGGGATATAGACATTGATTTGTTATTTTACCTGAAATACACAAGGTCCTCTACTCCGACAATTAATCCACACAAAACGGTCAACCGAATCGTATCTAGTCATCTCTCCTCCTTCCAGGCCTTTTCTTCTTTGGACTTTATATGGCGATTGGCAACTAACTATCATAATAAGGTGTATTACCATAACTGAGCTCAGTTCATTTTTCAGTCACCTACGTGGGTATATGCTTCTAAAAGCCAATGAGGATATGGGGAGGCAGAACTTGCAGCACGTTCTGTACCACAAATATAATCAACTTCTATTTTAGCACCTGGCAACGCAGACCCTCGCGAGCAGTGTGGATGCAATGATTTAATAACATGTGTAAATGTATTTTGCAGCGCACGCGACATGTCCGGTTTGGGCAGCGTGTAACATGCTAACCACACCACTCGCGTTGCAAAATAAATGTACACATACATGTTATTCAATCATTGCACCCATACTGCTCATGCGCTGCCAAGTGCTAAAATAGAAGTCAGTTCTATTTGTGACGCTGAATGCGGTGCAAGTCCTGCCTCTCCCATCTCATCTTTGGTTTATAGAAGCATTGGTTAATAGAAGCATTGGTTATACCCACGTGGGTGATTGAATGATGAAATGAGGCCGGTCAGTTGTGGTAATACACCTTATGAAAGTTAGATGCCAATCGCCATATAAAGTCCAAACAACAAAAAGCCTGGAAGGAGGAGAGATGACTAGAAACAATTCAGTTGACCGTTTTGTGTGTGTATTAATTGTCAGAGTAGAGGACCTTGTGCATTTCAGGTAAGATAACAACTCAACCTTTATATCCCATGACAAATTAGCCAGCAACAGCAAGCTAGCAAAATAGGACAAATTAGCTAGCAACTGCAAGCTAGCTAGCTAAATTACCATAAAATGTTTAATGCTTTTTGACCTGTCCCCAAATTAATATAATAACTGGTTCAGAGTTTATTTTAATATTTCAACCTGCGTGTCGTGATCGCGTTTGGTGTGGGGGGACAAAATCAATTTGCGCACGATGAAGTCCGCGGTTTGGGCATGGTGTTATTAGGCTGGACACATTACATTTTTAACAACGTTCTTTTCTGAGAAAAACTAGTTGCATCCGCCGTGGAACCCAGTTTCATAATATGACCATATTTCCCAGTTGCTTGCCGTCGTTTTGAAGACCGAGGTAAAGACAGTTTCAGGTTGGATATTAGACACATATTTGCCTGTAGTTTTCCTTATGTCCACCAACAGCAGTTAGGGACAGTCAACATAGTGACAAATCAAAATGTTCACGTTTCAATAGCTCTTTAACCATTACTCCTAAAACTGGTTGTAGCTAACCCACTGGCATAGACACACATTGCACACACTTTTTTTCTTCGATTTACATCTCGCACTATTTTAAATTATTTATTTACATTTTTGAATTTCAATAGCTCATTGGTCATATGACCTACTGACTTCAAACAAGGTTCAGAATGTCCACCACTGACTACCCTTCTATATTGCACACCCTTTAGTTTGTCCATTTTCATCTCACATGAATTTTTCTAAATGTAAAATTTCAATAGCTCCTTGGTCATGTGACCTAATGACTTCAAACAAGGTTCAGAATGTCCACTGACTATACCTTCATATCGTACACTTTGATGTTTGTCTACTTTCATCTCATGCTATTAGACTTAAATCTGTAAGCTTGCAGGCCTTCATTTTACATGGGTGTTAAAAAAAAATTGAAGTCAACAAATGTTCCATCCTCGCAATAACTATCTTTCACATGGACACTGAAAAGATCCGCAAAAATGTCTGTATGTGGAATGGATCAAGGACAGGTGTTCAAACAGAAGTGCTTAAAGGAAGGTGCACAGGTAGGCCTCATGAAAAACAATGTTTCATATGCTCTTTTTAATCACAGTAATAGGCAGGGATTTGTCAGTCAGAGTGAGATTGATGACGTGAAATAATAATTTTCTAAGCATCACTTTCATATACTGTACATTAACACAAATCCTTCTACTCTGAGTATTAGCACACAGTTTACATAACCTGATAATGACTTGATATTTGAGTGCATTCACAAGCCACCTGCAGACAACTTAAGATGTCCTAACTGACTTGCCAAAACTATAGTTTGTCAACAAGACACTTGTGGAGTGGTTGAAAATACGAGTTTTAATAATTCCAACCTAAGAGTATGTAAACTTCGACTTCAATTGTATGTGACAATTACCCATTAAATTGCATGTAGCCAGAATATATTAGACAAATAAAAAGGCACATGTAATTACGTTTGTTTTAAATCTCGATAAACAATCCTTCTAACTAACCAATATTCTCTGAAATGTCTATGCATTTTAGTTTATGCTTAATTATTTGTATAATGTTCTTCACATTCAAAGCATTTGTAGTTTTACTTTCTCTCCTTATACAGACAATCGAATGGTACTTTCAAGCAACCCCAAAAATCTGTGGTCACGGGACAAAGATTTACATCCTAAATCACTACTCAGCCCAAGTCATTCTAAATGGAGAAATAAGTTTAGTGTGCAAGCAAAGTCTGCCCAAGGTACTAATACAATCTGTTAGTGGAATTGGCTTAGTGGCAAGCATGTGAAATTATTTATTTCAGGTGAACTTCAGTAACTACAATGCTGTCATGAGTTTCTTGAATGTGAACCAGAACCACTGGAAGTTCATTGTGAGTAAAATCCTTTTTCCAAAATACATTTTTTGTGATATGGGTCATTTAATAGTTAAATAATTTAATTGATCAATACATTTCTATATTGCTCCCCCAGTATCTGCATGAACCATCAGGCCAAGTATTTTTGTTTGAATCTGCTGGACAGAAAGAGAAGGAGGAATCGCAACACGCTGCATTCAAATTCAGGTCTTAGTTATTCCATTGTACTGGATCTAATACATATTAGCATTTTACATACATTCATAAGTGTAATACTTTTTTATGACATACTGTGAAAAACGCTTGGATGCTGGCTCTGTCACTTTCAGACTTGCACAGAGCAGACTGAAAGGGGAAGGGTAGCTCTTGACTTGAACCACAGGGGTTCTCTGTAAAGCGAGAGTAATCCAAAAAGGCACAGACACACCCCTTGACTTTCAATTGGCACCCTTGACCTGTGCATTCTCTCCTGATTGGCTCTGTGGTGCTTAGTCAATGGGAACTCCGTTGCCGGCCCCATCATAAAGTTTACACAGTCTGGCAGTCTGACCAAAGTGCCAGAGGTATGAGGAGAGACAACCTCCTTTGTATTTATGGGAACAAATATGTCCTAACACTTTGGATCCAATTCTTGGACAGTTAGAAGACACAATGCATCAATGCAACAACAAAACAAAAAAGAGTAACCTCAACCTTGTGGGTCAATAAAGTGCCAACTCAATTCTACCACTGACTAGTCTCTCATGCCCCTATGAACGGGGACACAGGGCAATAATTTTTAATCTAAACCAGCCCTTTTTTACTAGAGTACACTAACCTCTAATTGGGGCTCTTTTCTTGACACATAGTAGCAGTTTACCAGATAAGAAGTCAAGAAGATCAAAAAGTAGATTGTTGTAAGGGTGTATTACGTCCTGTGCTGGCCCCATTGTCATATCCATTCTGGATTCTGAGTGGTAAAATCATAGCTGAAAAATGCATGTGTATACTGTATGTGGGAATGTCTTATGTCCATCCTACATGTAGTTTTGATACATGGAATATTCCTCAACTGCATTTGTCATAAATTACTATTGCAAATAGAAGTATTATGTTCAACAACTGACATTTCCAGAACACACTTTAACACCCTTTGTGCTTACAAGTCAGATTTGGTGGGCACTGTCATCTGTGATCTTTGTGATATGACTTTCTTTAAGCACGTACTGATGAAACTGTCACTTAATATTTTTTTCTTAAAGTCTTCAAACGCTCTACATTTATTCACTCTGTGATAGGGTTGGATCCTATATGCTACTTTTATTATTGTCCTGTAAATGGTTCAGTGCCTATCATTTAGGCTGAGTGTAGAATGGGGCATAAAGGAAATTACCTCTACTAATAAATTACTAGATTATAGTGATAAGGAAAACAGCATACAAATGTGGCTTGTGTATTCATTTGCCTATAATTAATCAGAATTCCATTATGTTTACATAAAAAAAAGAGAATACTTCAAAATGAGAAGATCCTGCCATGGAAAAGACAACTGGGCGGACATAAAGTGGAAAGGAGGGGTAATAACTCACACCATGCAGCAGGACACCTTCAGCTGCGGGGTCTTTGTAATGCATAAAAATAGTTATATTTTCAATAATGAATGGTTAGCTGTTATGTGACAATTAGGTCAAAAACTATTTTATTTTTTTGGTGTAGATGGCCAAGGAATTTGCACAGAACTTCCCCAACATCCCTTTCCAAATTGATATAGAACCTTCAAAAACACATGGAGCAACTGCAAAAAGAAATGGCTGAGGATATACTAAAACTTTCTGGTATGTAATGACATTTAATTCAAAGTAAATGTAAATTCTATATTTGTATGTAGTTGTGTGGGACAGCCATATGTTCAGTTCATGCCCATGATTTCAGAGTTCAACAAAGCCAACAACTGCTTCATGTAAGACAATTTAAGATATAACCCAATGGATGGCTAATTTGTCATACTGCATTGATATTATTTATAACGTGTTACGCTTTGTTTTGTTTTAGATTGAATGTTTTGCATGCCAACGGTGGTTCCATGTCCTGTGCCTAGGAATGAAGACAAAATAGTTCAACAGAGTAAAGAACACAAACTGGAAGTGCAGTCTTTGTTGTTGAAAATGTATGCTATACCCCATCCACACTGAAGAGGCTCTGAAATGTACATCAACCAGGGATAAAGAGAAAGACCTATTTGAAGTGTCTGTTGACATGTTGGAAAAGATTAAAGGTCTACAATTTATGTTTCATTTGTCAATATTACATTTTTACTCATTGATTTACTGGCCACCATTACTATGGTTACATGTTCATTATATGTATTGATCAGCAAACCCACTGCAGCCTACCTCACTAGCTCACTCTCCATCCCTGTTTTGGACAATTAATAACATGACACTTGTACTTTTTGCCCTTTTCCTTTATGGTTGATATTAACGATGAAAAGAGATTATCTGTCTCTCTCCTATTGTGTACCGCTGTTAAATACTGTGGGAAAATATTTTAAAAACTGGGAAAATAACTACTTAGAACTACCAATTATTATTAGATAAATATGAAAGAAAAGGGTAAACACAACACTGGACTGACCCCCTAATTGTCAAACTAATATTAATGTACAACAATATAGAAGATACATGACTAGAGGTTATGCAATATGGGTGTATATCCACTGCACGCTTCTTAGGTGTGTAATTGACATGACCAAGGGGCTATTGCAATTTAAAATTATGAAAAATGTACGTTACACCACGTGATTTTACACTACACAAACACAAGTGTGCAATATAGAAGGGTACATTCTGCACCTTGTTTGAAGTCAGTAGGTCAAATGACAAAGGAGCTATTGAAATTTTAAATTTTGAAAAATGTATGTAAAAACGTGAGATGAAAATTGACAAACTAAAGGTGTGCAATATAGAAGGGCAGTCAGTGGACATTCTGAACCTTGTTTGAGTCAAGTAGGTCACATGACCAAGGAGCTATTGAAGTTCGAATGTAAACAAAAGTTTGTACTTTGTTTACCTCCCTAACTAATTCAACTAGAAATACAAAATGCTGGACACATTTCCACGTGTATTAGTTTTGGAAAGCGAATTAATGTCCAAATCGTGAAAATAAGACCTGTGCAATGTTGTGCGCAATTGTTCCAACATCGTGAAACTTTTTTGGAGTATGTGGGTCAAGTTGTTTGAAAACTATTGAGGTTTGAAAGAGCGAATATCCGTCGAATATCCAACTTGAAACTGTGTTTACCTCGGTGTTTTGAAGTAATCGCGAAAAAACAGGCCTTATTTTAGTGCATTGTTCACCCTGCCAGCCCCTATTAGTTCTATTGAGCACTGTGGCACCACCAACTTGCCTTCAGAACGTTCTATTCCCAGTTTATTGTTCAACGTCACAATACCTGCTTGGCTATTGTTGGCAATGATACCTGCTCACGTTGTTAATAGTTAAAATTTAAACAAAAATTATATTGGAATTCTGCGGTCTTCCCATCGTTTCCTATGGGGGAAATATAGGCATGTCTGTCCATTTCGCCAAATATCTCGCAATGTGTGTATTTTTATTTTTTTCAAGTCGGACGCCATTTTAATCATGTGAACCTCCTCTTTCTAATTACGTAAGCCTGGGCAGCTAGCTCGGTTGTCATCAAATGCTAGCCCCCAAAATACTTTTTGCCATGGAAAGCTGAGCTCCCACCATTGTTTTCCTATGGAGAGGCATGCCGGTCTATTTAGCCAAATATCTCAGTGTATATTTAGATTTTCTTCAAGTCGGACACCATTTTAAAATCGGGAGAATCTCCTCTGTAATTATATAAGTCTTGGGCGGCGATCGCTAAACCAGAAATATACCTTTTTATTTTTTCCTTACTATCTCATTACGCAGACATAAGCACAGTTGACACCATTGAGGTGCGGATGTTTACTTTCTACACAAGTTTTTTTCCCCCCAGTTTCGTCCGAAGAACAGATTGTAGTGGTAAAATGAAAAGGGATACATTGTGCCATTTAGGCGAAATTTAGTTCTAAACATCACCCCAGTCAAAACAGGATCTGCGAACGTTCGATTCCATTAATTTGCTATGGGATCGCGCTAGTGTTCCAGTTTAGCCAACGTTCTTAAGCGTTAGGTGAATTTTAACTCGTTCTATTGTCCAGCCTAGTGTTATAAGGCAGGCAACGTTAACGATGGTTTTGGTTAACAGCTCGGACATTTAATGATGCACCTTCGAAGGATGAACTTTGCCTTCAGATGTTTTTGGGAAACCGGGCAAACGCATGTTAGAAGTTATACATATCAACCATGTAGCCTAACTCTAGCAATCCTGCAAGGTAACGTTAGTAACAAGCTTACAAAACATTCGACAAACGTTAACTACCTAGCAAGATACTTTAGTCATACGAGTTATGTATTTACCCAACATATTACCAGTAACCACACATAAAACGTCTTGCAACCTAGCTAGTTTCCAGCTTCCATAGCGATGGCTGTATAAATGAGCAAGTTACTGCTAGCTAGCTAACCAGCCTGTTATGAGCAAGTTAGCTAGCCAAGACCAATATTTCAGTGTCTCCGTGCCAATTGAATCTCTTAACAAATGTAAAAATAAATAAAAGTGTGAAAGGAGAAGGGCTATACCTGAGCGACAGATGTTGTTTCGAAAAAGGCATCTGAGTGTCAGACCATTGAGCTATGAAATAACCCTTTCGTGACGACGCACCGTGATGACGTGCTGAACGAAATGGCTTGTTTAAGAGATAAATGTCATAATTTCTGAAATAAATCATTATATCAAAACCATTAAATAGTACAACCGGTCCTATTTTTTTGTAACATAATTCTGTATGTCAATCCAAAAATGTATACTATAAATACAGACAAAAAACAAATGCAAAATGTTCTCCTTCTCCATTCCACAGAAATCACATTTATAGTCAATATTCAGCTTGAATCTTTCCAAAACATGTTTCAAAGGATAAATTCGATGTAACATTTTAAATGAAACTTCCTTTACTTTGTTACTGATACAATATTTGTTAGCAATTTTCCATGCTTTCCCCCATTTGTATATCACCATAGATATTTGACGAAAAGAATATTGCTGAGGGAATTGTAGTATCACAAACAATATTCCTATTTCTGTTTATTACTACATAAATATGTAGTATATTTAATTCAACTGCTAATAATACTAGGTAAATTTCATATTCACAAATGAAAATGGTCTAATTCAAAACCTAACTTTTTTCACTTTATAAATGAATTTAAACAATATGGCACTACTTTAACTAAAATGAAAAACAAAAAGGCAATTAAAACTTGTATTATTAATGAATATGATATGTTTGTTTAGGATTCCTGGCAATGTAAATAGTTTGTATGTATGCTTGTACGTGACTAATCCTCTTTTGTTTGTTGATATTTGTTAATAAAACATTTTTTTAAATGGCTCGTTTAAGTGACGTCCCAAACTAACCCAATCTGTTTGATTGACTTGTTTTTTAGATTTACACTTTGTGTCTAATAAATTCTAGTTATATATTTAGTATTGTTATGGTTTCCAAGCAAAGGTTTTGAAATTTCAAAAGTAAAAGGACTTGCTTTTTCCACCAGTTTCATACCAGCTTGTTGATATTATTAGAATGAATCTAAAAAATAAACCCAATTTATTTTCAACACAAACAAACAAGCCTTCTCACTACTCAGAGAAATAGAACATTTAAACAGTCAAAATTGGAGGAGCAGACGTATCTATTTTCATGACGTCACATGAAGCATTATGGAGCCAGCTGAAGAAGCTCTCGACAACGAAGTTGAGTTGTCTGGAAATGAAGCTAGTCATGCATGCTCTAACGCAGGCACTACACACAGCAAAAGATTAAAAGAGTTGGAAAATGCTGCGTTGCAAACGAGCTTGAATTCTCTACGAATGGAGTCGGAATCAGCCACAGATACCGGGAGTAAGAGAGGCCAAGAGTCCGGGGAGGAGGAATATTCGAACGGCTTGTCGTCCAATGAGTCGGGGGCCTTACCACCACAAACCCCAAGGCCTGAGGCAGTAGAAGAATCCGATACAAATGTTGAAGAAGAAAGGACCCTTACAGACCACTTAAATAAACGTCTCCTCTCATCATTTCTTGATAAATTGAATCAAAGAGACTTGGCTCTTCCCGGTATTCAACGCCTGGACTGCGCTGTCGCAGACGAGGATTCTAACCGGGCCGCGGAAGAATGGTGATGGAGTTGGGAGATATCTGGCACGAGAAAGGAACACGGACCTCCAATAGCTGATGCTATCAATGTGGACAGGCAGCAACATTAATTTCACAACAACTTGGGGTTTATTTCATTCATAATTACAAGCCTCGTGTCGTTTAAGATTGAGCGTCTTGGTCGCTGTTTGTCCCAAATGTATTTGTCGTCAATTTAGCTAAAAGCGGGCCAAGGACGGTGGTGACGGCAAGAAAACAAAGACGTGTAACCTATGTTGAATCCTCAACAATATTCGTCAGCATTATATTTGCTAGTCCATGTTTTGATCTCGGTGATTGAAATAAACTACACATTCTGTCCAGAATTTAAGCATACATGTGTTTTTCCCTATCAATATATAGCCTATGGCCATGGCAACATTACACAGCTAATGCATGCACAAGTTTGTCTATTAGACACAAAATCTGGTAAATAAATTACATAATTTTGAGATAGGTGTTGCAACATTTCATCAGTAGCCCACTCATCCTATAAAAATGACCTACCTTTAAAATAGTTGATATTGATACATCTGATCTATTGCATAGGTAGCACGTTCAGTTGGATTTATCAAGCTATAAAGTTGTCCTACCTCTTAAGGTTTTTCAATTAGTAAAATTGTGTAACCATAGGCAAACAAAGCAGAAGGTGTAATAGTATTTAAATTTGTTAAAAAAAAAAAATGTAAAAGCAGAAGGTGTACGTTTGCCTCAATCAGCCCATTAGGATAATTGATCTCAAATCCAAATTGCTGGAATAGAGCAAAAATTCAAATTTTGACTTCACTGTCCAAGGCTGTTATATATTACAAATGCTTGCACATAGTATTCATTACATCAATTCCATGAACTAAAATATTTTGAAAGCATTCTTTGTCAATGGCTTATTCTATTAGAAGTTGTGGAAATTGTCACTTAAGAGCATCTTGTCAGAAATAAGTTACTCTTTAATTTGTATTGTATTTATTAAGTATTCCCATTAGCTGATGCCAAGGCAGCAGCTACTCTTCCTGGGGTCCAAACAAATTAAGCCAAAAATCAAATAACTACATATTACACCATGACATATCTACAATACAACATTTATAATACCACCATACATACATGTGTGTAGTGTGTGTGCTAGAATTTGTGTGCCTGTGTGTGTGTCTCTTCAGTCTGCATTATTCCATAAGGTGTACTTATGTTTTCTAAATCTGATTTTACTGCTTGTATGAGTTACTTGATGTTGAATAGAGTTCCATGTAGTCATGGCTCTGTGTAATACTGTGCATTTTCCAAATCAGTTTTGTACTTGGGGACTGTGAAGAAACCCCTGGTGGCATGTCTTGTGGAGTATGCATGGGTGTCTGAGCTGTATGCCAGTCATTTGAACAGACAGCTAGGTGCTTTCAACATGTCAATACTTCTCACAGACAAGTAGTGATGCAGTCAATCTCTCCTCTATGTTGAGCCAGGAGAGATTGACATGCATGTCATTGATGTTAGCTCTCTGTGTACATTTAAGAGCCAGCTTGTGGCACTTGACCATAATATAGAAAGGGAAACATTATTCAAGTGGCTAGTGATCCATTTCTAAAAGTGGCCAGTGATTCCTAATCTATGTCTATAGGCAGTCGCCTCTGATGTGCTAGTGTTGGCTGTTTAGCAGTCTGATGGCCTTGAGATAGAAGCTGTTTTTCAGTCTTTCGGCCCCAGCTTTGATGCACCTGTACTGGCCTCGCCTTCTGGATGATAGCGGGGTGAACAGGCAGTGGCTCGGGTGGTTGATGTCCTTGATGATCTTTTTGGCCTTCCTATGGCATCAGGTGCTGTAGGTGTCCAGGAGGGTGGTAAGTTTACCCCAGGTGATGCGTTTGGCAGACCGCATCATCCTCTGGAGAGCTTTGCGGTTGTGGGCGGTGCATTTGCTGTACCAGGCGTTGATACAGCCCGACAGGATGCTCTCAATTGTGCATCTGTAAAAGTTTGTGAGGGTTTTAGGTGTTACGCTAAATTTCTTTAGCCTCCTGAGGTTGAAGAGGCGCTGTTGCACCTTCTTCACCACACTGTCTGTGTGGGTGGACCATTTCAGTTTGTCAGTGATGTGTACATCGAGGAACTTGAAGCTTTCCACCTTCTCCACTGTGGTGTGGATATGGGGATGCTCCCTCTGCTGTTTCCTGAAGTCCACGATCATCTCCTTAGTTTTGTTGATGTTGAGTGAGAGGTTATTTTCCTGGCACCACACTCCCAGATATACTGTATATATTATATGTACAGTATATATTATATTGTTTATTTTTACTGCAATCGCCAACCACAGGAGGACTCAAGGTTGGTCCTTGTCGCGTAGAGTAGGCCAGAAGGCTAAACTGAAAAACCTAACCTCTATCAAATAAAAAGATGGCGGAGCCATCAAGGGTGTTTATTTACGTAGTGAATCTGGGAGTGAAAAACAACAGTACTGCCACCAAAAGTATACATTATGGGACAGCTAAAAACAATGCTTCCCCAGCAACAGCTCAATCCAAAATGGTACCCCCCCCCCTTTGAACTGAAAGAGAGGATCCTTTTGTAGGGGAAGCCCATCCCATTAGAACATACCAAACACTAATTCATTAAGCAATTACCATCATCAAAGCCTACATTTTCCACTCAGCTAAACATCATGAATTATATACATTGCACCTTTGCAGTCTATTTCTCATGATACAATATAACACATTTACAAAACCCCATCACTACTGACATGGTGACTTCCAATATGCCCATTCACATGAATGAGCCAGTCGGGACAGGCACTACAAAGCCAGCCCGATTGCCGTAGCTCTGGTCCTTATCCCAGCATACCCGGAAGCTACAGAGACGGAGAGAGAGGAACAGAACCAAACAAACAGCGGGTCCATCCATAATATTGATAAGTACAATAAACGTTGCTTAACTTAAACATGAATGCTTGTCTGAATATTCTTTAAACCATAACAAACTGTTAATGACGGGAGGTAAGAATAAAGTATCTAATGTATGTACTAAGATAGCGAAGTTAACTTGTGTGTCAACCCACATTGCTAACGTTGCTGATAACGGAGCAGGGAGGGGGCGATGAGTGTGTATGTGTGTTAGTGTACCAAACGCTGCCCGCGGCCAGTGATGGACTTCTCTGACGGACACAGAACCCGAAGGGCTGGAGCTCCAGATACCACCTGGTCACACAAGAATTACGGTCCTTCACGGTCTGGATCCAGGTCAGAGCTCTGTGGTCCGTGTGCAGGTCAAATTCCCTCCCAAGGAGGTAATACCGGAGGCTATCTAGTGCCCACTTTATAGCCAGGCACTCCTTCTCGATTGTCGAATACCTGGTTTCCCTGGGCAACACCTTCCGACTCAGGTACAGCACGGGAGATCTTCTCCTGGCTCCCCTTGGGTCAGTACAGCTCCAATTCCCATAGCTGAAGCGTCCACCTAAACGAGAAACCTCTTCTGAAAATCAGGGCTCTGGAGCTGTATGTGCAAGGTTGAGAACAAGTGGTCTACAACTAAACAGCACCACTAACTTCCTGCTATCTGCTTCGGACCCAACGTAGAGTATGTGGTTGTCTACTGTGTAAATCCCCCCCACATGAAGATTGACAAGGCCTTAGCAGGGAGGTACCCCCACATACTTCTCAAGACACCTCTGGCGTCGTGACTTTCTGGGACCTTTGGTCCCCCCCTCGCACAGACTGTCACACAAGTCAGGCAGAGGTTGTAAACCAGCTTTGGCCTGGGCACGAGTGACAACTGAGCATGGCACATGAACATCAGACTGGCAAACTGACTGCTCAAATAGCTGACCCCCTACACTTCCCAACAGATCAGAGAGTATAGGCACATTCCTCCCCAAAATCATCTCAAAAGGTAGCGTCTCCATTACCCCAACTTTGAGGAGGTATTTCTGACCCTGAATCTCAACTGTGAGCTCAGCTGTGGGCTGCTGCAACTGGTCACCGTGGACACATTGGATCAGTGTCTGGTGACCATAATCAATGCCATTAACAGGTACATTACATTTTCTGATCACACATTGACTCACCCGATGATGTCGATGCAGCTACCGTGGACGGTAGGTCTCCAGGGAGATGTCGAACTACACCAGCAGCGCTTCCTTCAAGTCCTTGTAGACGTTGGACAACGCCTCATCCATTGCTGTGTACGCCTCTAAGGCCTTGCCTGTGAGCAATGGGACAAGCCTGTAGGCCCACTCTACCTCCGGCCACCGCCACGTCTTGGCCATTCGTTCAAACCTCAGCAGGTAGTTTTCAATGTCCTCCCTCTTCTGGTAGGAAGGCATCTTCGGCTCCTTACTCAGGAATGTTGGGGGGTGGACGTCAGCACTGCTGGACTGGTCTCCTGGTGCTGGGGCTGGCCTCATCACTGCTTGAGGATCCTGCTCTGGAGTTGAAGTCCCTGCTGCGTCGAGCCTTTGTCGTCCTGGTGTTGGACGACAAGTTCTGACAAGTTCTGCTAGGTGAGGAGCTGTGAGGATAGATTGGCGTAGGCCTCAGACCTCCTGCTTGAAGTCTTTGTCCCTCCTCTCAAGGCAGGTGAGAAGTTGCTGTTTTCAAAGTAGCAAAAAAATAAAACAGCAGTTACAATTCCCTAAAAGTATTTTTTTATGTTCATTGGAGTGTCACTTATGGCCTTGTATTAGTTATATTCAAGAATAAAAGTTAATTCATTTTTTATTGTGATTCATATGAATGTACCCTAGTAAAATGTAATTCAGTATAACTAAGTGTTTAAAAAAAAATCATAAGGTTAGATTATCATGCTTAGAATGGCAGAAATATAACTACCCAGAATAAATGACACTTTTATTTTGAGTACCACATATTTGATGTGTCACGGGTCCAACTCTAAATCTGTTGAGGGTTTTTTACAAAAACTTCCTGCCTTACACTGAAAAAAATTCCAAAATCTATGAAAATATCTTTCACTTCACCCTTTGAGATTTGTTTATGTCTCTCAGTCAACAAAACAAAGTTATTGTATTTTAATATAAAATACTGGTGTTATACTGTATGAGAATATTTTGTTACCCTGAATGACACATCACTACAGCCCACAAATATTGATTAAATGTGATTCCTTCAGCATTAACAATAATGATCCTATGAACTATTATAAGTAGCAGCAATAGTATTTTTCTTTTAGCTATTTCTTAAGTTATAAAACTGTGTAAAAAAACAGGATACGATGTTTAAAATGTGCAGGCTAGCTGAACTTAGATCGCTTCCATACTAGAGAGAGCAAGAGAAATTACCCATACGCCACACACATAAAGAACATGGGTTTTACTATGCAACATAGTTTAACTGACACGAGGTACAATTTCATTTACGTAGGATTAAATCAGCATTGAACTGTTGCTGACAGTAGCATGAAAACAATAGTGTAACGACCCTTGGTTTATAAGCGCGGAAATCAGCTTACCAATCAGCTGCTTGGGGAGAATTTCAGGAAGCCATCTCCTGAAACACACACTCTCAAATACAAACTACAACACTGAAACTGGGGAACGTAACACATGATTAAATGTTGTAAACTAGTGAAAACATGGGATAACAAAGCTACTGTCCTTCCGCATAACAGGTGACATTGTGGTATAACATGAAACTTTTGTTGTGCTGAAGGACAAAAGCGTTATACTGAAGGATGGATTTCATACATAAATATATTTAACAGGCAGTTCCTTGGCCACCTATATAAATGAATGACCTTGACCTATAAAGTTTATCCGTACTTTTCGTATTTAATATAGCTGGGTAAGAGTTGGGTAGGAGTTGAGTGAATTTAATATTATATTTATACATTTATCTTTTTATGTTAAATGAATGGCCTTCGGACACCAAATTTACACGTCTCGTCTTTGACCCATATACAGTACCAGTCAAAAGTTTGGACACACCTACTCATTCAAGGGTTTTTCTTAATTTTTACTATTTTCTACATTGTAGAAGACATCAACAACTATGAAATAACACATATGGAATCATGTAGTATCCAAAAAAGTGTTAAACAAATCAAAATACATTTTCTTCTTCAAAGATTCTTCAAAGTAGCCACCCTTTGCCTTGATGACAGCTTTGCACACTCTTGGCATTCTCTCAAACAGCTTTACCTGGAATGGTTTTCCAACAGTCTTGAAGGAGTTCCCACATATGCTGAGCACTTGTTGGCTGCTTTTCCTTCACTCTGCGGTCCAACTATGTATTTCCTCCTAATACTGTACAATCTGTGTGTCGCTTCATTGGCCTGGGGTATACCGAGTGGCGCAGCGGTCTAAGGCACTGCATCTCAGTGCTTGAGGCGTCACTACAGACACCCTGGTTCGAATCCAGGCTGTTTCACAACCGGCTATGATTGGGAGTCCCATAGGGTGGCGCACAATTGGCCCAGTGTCATCCGAGTTTGGCCACTGTAGGCCGTCATTGTAAATAAGAATTTGTTCTTAACTGACTTGCCTAGCTAAATAAAATAAAAATTAATTGTTTGTTTGAATTCAAGACCAGATTGTTCTCAGTTTGTCAGTCAGAGTAGCCACTAATTTCAGTCATTTGTGTGGTATTAAAAAGATTCAGCTAAGTTCTTCTGTTATGTAAATGACGTTGAATTGCATGAAACTGCATTTTTCAAATACTTATTTTTTCCGGACCCAGCTAAAAAATGTTCCCCATGTGTGGAAATCCTAAAACGCCTCTGCTCAACTGTAGTTTATGCCACATGGCAAACGTTATTATGGCAAACGTTATGGGGGGGAGGTTATAAAACAACCAAAGCCTCGGGGCCTATGATTTCTTAATCCGGCCCTGCAGGGGATGTAAAGCCATAACACATGAGTTTTTCCAGCAGCAGATTATGGTGGATAATGTCAAAAGCTTCACTGAAGTCTAACAAAAAAACTCCAGGGTTTCTCAGTACATTTCATATCCGGAGAACTTACATGTGTGCAACCCAAAATTCGGACATTAAATACTTCTGAAAATGTCATTTGTGTGCTCTTTAAGGTGCATCCTTTCTAACCCATGAAGAACCTACAAAAACCAAATTAAAAGACGTCACACAATTAAATCAGACACGGTATTAACACCACCAACAAATACTCATAACCGGTGGGCTGTGTGTGCATGTGCTGGTGTGTGTGGTAAAACGTAGGGCAAAAACAAGCAAATGGCCAGGCCTTACTTAACTGGAAGCTCAGTTTACAGCCGGATCTGGGTACCTTTATACTTTATAAAACTGCAGAATTTCACTAACTACTCTCCCAAGACAACAGCCTCTGGAAACATTTCAAAGAGAGAGGTAGGGACACCCCCTTCCTCTCCTGGAAGAGAAAATGTACATTTCGTTAGTATTCACTATGCTAAATCTTAATCAGCAACAAAAAAGTTTTAATCACAGACAAAACAAAACATAACTTCTGTTCACCGGGAGTCCACTGTCCTCTCTCCACTCATTAGTATGGGCAGGTGGGACAGTAGCGTCCCACCTGGCCAACATCCGGTGAAATTGCAGAGCGCGAAATTCAAACTACAGAATTATAAATATTTATAAAATCATTAAAAAAAAGACATAAAAAGTCATAAAAAGTCAAATCACAAGTGTAATCATCAAAATAAAGCTTCACTTCTTGTTAATTCAGCCGCTGTGTCAGATTTTAAAAAGGCTTTACGGCGAAAGCACACCATGCGATTATCTGAGGACAGAGCCTCGCATACAAAACCATGAAAAACATATTTCAACCAGGCAGGTGCGACACGAAAGTCAGAAATAGCGATATAATAAAGGCCTTACCTTTGATTATCTTCTTCTGTTGGCACTCCAAAAGGTCCCAGTTACATCACAAATGGTCCTTTTGTTCGATAATGTCCTTCTTTATATCCATAAAAACTAATTTAGCTGGCGCGCTTCAGTCAATAATCCACCCAAAATGGATTGCATACAAAATGCATACAAAATGAATCCCAAACGTTACTAATAAACTTTTCCAAACACGTCAAACAACGCGCTCTCATTCACACGCTTGGAAACACAAAATGGGAGCCACCTAGAAAAACTACAATTTCTGGCTCATTTTTCTAAAAACCAGCCTGAAACTCTCTCTAAAGACTGTTGACATCTAGTGGAAGCCCTAGGAACTGCAATCTGGGAGGACTTAGCCTTATAATAAAAGTGACAGCCATTGAAAATAGTGGTAGGCTAAAAAAAAATGTTTTGGGGGGGGTGGTTTGTCCTCAGGATTTTGCCGGCCATATCAGTTCTGTTATACTCACAGACATTACTTTAATGGTTTTAGAAACTTTAGAGTGTTTTCTATCCAAATCTACCAATTATATGCATATCCTAGCTTCTGGGCCTGAGTAACAGGCAGTTTACTTTGGGCACGCTTTTCATCCGGACGTGAAAATACTTCCCCCTACCCAAGAGAGGTTAATCATTTGTCTTTTAATCCATCCTTTCTGACCATGCAAGGAGTGTTTGGCCATGTCAATTTTACCTTGTTACCTTTTAGAATCCATTCCCCTGTCAATTCACATATATTATCCAACCCCAAAATTGGTTCCACACCCGTCGCCATGTAAAATTATCTGGGTATTGATACTGGTCCTATGGTCAGAGACATGGGTATTAGTTGTATTACTTTCAATTCTTCCCCTGTTACTCCGCTAAATGTAATAGTTTTTCCTGTCGCAATTTGAGCCAATTTCTCATCGTAAGGAATCAGTGATATCTGAGCGCCGGTATCTATTAGAAAGTTGTGTGAGACGTGGCCTCCTACAGCCCCCCCCTCCACATAGAAACCGTCCTCTCGCCGAACCACAATCGACTATATAGAGGCCAGCCAGCCCTATGTAAAGTTTTCCTGTCCCACTGCCTTCAAGAGAGTTCGCTGCTGCTCGTCTGTTAATGCTGCAAACGCCTGCATCTTAGCATATCCTCCAAAGGCAGCAGGTGCAGTAGGCTCCCGTACCATCGCACACTCCCCTTTCCAATGACCAACAGCCCCATACCTAAAACAGGGCTCAGACGTCTTGCACCTTGGGACGGATTCACTGACCTTTCCTCCCTGTGTCTTTGTTTTACCTTGGCCATTGAAACCTCTGTTAGTGACTTTCACTGTGGCTGTATTAACCACATGCACGGCTGCAAAGTGAGCAGAATTAGATTCCACTCTCAAAGGCGCCTTTACTATCTCATCCCAGTGAAAATATTGGTCCACTATCCCCGCAATAGCCGTTTTGATAATAGGTTTCAAACCTGCCATCAAAGCAGACGTACAAATTCTATCAAGGTACTCAAATACCCATTCCTTTTGATGCTAAGTACATCTACAAAGTTTGGTTCCATCGGTTTTGCTTTTCTGTTGATAGAACGCTGACATCAAAACGCTGTCAACACGGTCTATTGAGCTTTTGATTTTTCTTTTATGTCATTGTGCCAACTCACAATAGTATCTATGAATTCTTTATTAGATTGGAATTTTTCATCAGCAGGGAAATGCTGACAAATTTGTTGGCCTAATTTTTCCCATATTCTAGCCAAATTGGTAGAATGCTTGTGCATTTCTTTTAGCGCATCAATGGCTTTGCTATAGTTTTCCTCTTCTATTACCCCTTTTACATGAGTGTCAGAAACCATGGATGTCATTTCAATGTTGGTTATGTCTAGGGTGTTCAGATTTCCTCACTCACAGCTCTAATACACACCCTCTAACATTTTTCAAGGTAGTGATACCCACTTCCCCTTAGAGCAGTTATGGTATGTGTGCCTATTAATTGGTTATTGCACCGGATACCTTGTATTAGAACCAATAATAAAGCATCTGCCAGTTCACTACTGGAGAATACAGGAGACCTAATGTCTTATACCAGTGTCATGCTTCAAATATCATTGTTGTTGACAACACACATTGCTAAAATTATTCACAGTTGTCTTCCTATTTCCACATAATCTGTCACATAATCTGTCACGGTTCCCCGCCCCAATAGCGCATAAACCAACCTCTCTCCTTATTGCTACTGCTAATATACTCGAATCATGTTCAAACAACGTTCAAATATCTTTTTGCTTTTCTAACCATGGATGACGCTCTCCTCCATAACTTGTAGGCAACATTTTATCACTATCCACATTCCCACTCACTGACAATGTTTCATCTTTAAGAACAGATATTCTCAGAAATATCCTATTCTCCACCGTATGCACTTCTTTCCTTTGTCCTTCTACATCACAGGTGTCAAACTCATTCCACGGGGGGCCGAGTGTCTGCGGGTTTTCGCTCCTCCCTTGTACTTGATTGATGAATTAACATCACTAATTAGTTAGGAACTCCCCACACCTGGTTGTCTAGGGCTTTATTGAAAGGAAAAACCAAAAACCTGCAGACACTAGGCCCTCCGTGGAATGAGTTTGACACCCCTGTTCTACATGGACTACTTCTCTACAAAATGTTGTACTAGTACACAAGCATGATAATTTATCCATACACACACTCTATGGCCTCACAGCCACCGCGGCTGAGACTTTCGTCCCATTTACGGATCTCGCAGAGGAATACCCCCACTTCGGACCTATCCTAAAAGAACCTACCCTAAACCTATAAATCGTGGTGAATCCTGCTGATAACGCCAACTGTTAAGTTCTGAACAAACAGAGTGAAAACTCACGGACAACTAGTAAAAGATCAAACCAAGTTTATTCACCCACTGGGTCAAACAGCTACAAAGACAAAGACATGTTTCCACCAGCACTTATACCCCCCTACTAGGCGGAGGCAACTCCTTGTACATCTAAACAGCCAATACATCTCTGTTGCTAGGCAGGAACTTAAGTTCAGGGATAATATTTTTGGGACAAATTTCAAATGTAGAAACTGTCAGCTTACTGAGGATAATATGTCTGAGTTGAACGGCCAGAGGAAGCAAATTGAGACATTGCAGCGTATCCTGGATAGGGCTCACTAAGACCTTTTCCTTTTCCACTTCTCAACCTGGTCATCGTGCCACTGCCTCGCCACCATGTTACCACTCTCTGACTGACTGGCCAGAGCTGCCCTGCAGAGACCCCTCCCTAGTGAAGTCATCTCTCCCCTCCCATCTCACCTGCCCCCCCCCCCCCCCCCCCCCAATCCCCCTCTGAGAATAAATGAGCAAGGAAGCTTTAAGAGGAGCTGGCGGATGCCACGGTTATCAATCCTGCATCCCAGTGGAGACACGTCACACGCCGTAAACGCCGTAAGCTGAAATGGCTTTTGGGGATCCCATCCTGCTGAACAACAGATTCCTGCTCCTTCATCCTCTACCCTGTCTCCAGCCCAGTGGGTCTCTACCAAAAATACTGCACCCGGTCTGGTCCATCGGGCACCACCCCCCTTCGGTCCTCGAGGGGTCTTTTAAACCACTCGAGGCGAAAGAACGGCCGAACTTCCCCGGCTGTTTCAACAGCTGTCATCATCGGCAGCTGTATGGGGAGAAACATTTTTGTTCCCAGTGCAAAAACCCTGTGCTACCCAGGAGCATGCGTAAAGGACATTACAAGGCTGCCTCCGACCATTCTACGACAGATGCCAAGAGCTTACGCTGGCGTAGTCCATGAGGGGTCAAATTATATCAGGAGGGCTAGCTCTGAACTTCTGAGAATTGATTTTACAGAACTGATTCTAGCATTGAAAGATTCCAAAAAGCGTCCAATAATTTCAGGTCCGGTAACATCATTGGGCCGCGGGTATAAAATATTCAGCAGACTACTGGCATTACACATCTGGCTAAAATATTACTGTAGCTCTGTTGGAATCACTTTTATAGATCATTTTGGCACCTTCAGGAAACAGAAGATACTCTACAGGAATTACTGAGTCCATCCAAATCATATTGACTCCTGGACTCTGTCCACGCATTTCAAGGCTTTGTTTAGACAATCACTTCTCAATGACCCAAGACCAGCTCAGTTAATCCCTACCATTGTGACAATGAGTTGTCATAATGCTGCATCAAATGTACATTATCCCAGGGGCGTTGGCAGACACAATGTAAGTAACTTAATTTATGTCCCCCAGAATAACTCTTTTGAACATAGCTGTTTTATGCAGTAATCATGTGCCTATGAACCAGAGTTACACTGTTAGCACTGAGGCGGTGTGTCCTATTTGGAAGTACACTGTGTTCAACTCACCATGCACTATTAGCTCCAATATAAATAACATGAGCAAGTCTACTTCTGATAAGCTTCCCAGTAAAGCATTAAAAACAATCAAGCAACCCAGAAAAGTGCTAAAAATAGCCTATATTAACGTATGTAGCCTAAGAAACAAGGTTCATGAAGTCAATAATTTTCTTGTAACAGATGACATTCATATTCTGACTCTCTGAAACTCACTTAGATAATACCTTTGATGATACAGTGGTAGTAATACATTGCTAACATGTAAAGACAGAAATGCCAACGGGGGCGGTGTTGCGGTCTATATTCAGAACCACATTCCTGTAAAGGTTAGAGGATCTCATGTTCAATACTGTTGAAGTAATACTCTTCTGTAAACTGGTCATCTCTGTATACCTGTCGCAAGACCCACTGGTTGATGCTTATTTATAAAACCCTCGTAGGCCTCACTCCTCCCTATCTGAGATATCGACTGCAGCCCTCATCCTCTACATACAACACCCGCTCTGCCAGTCACATTCTGTTAAAGGTCCCCAAAGCACACACATCCCTGGGTCGCTCGTCTTTTCAGTTGGCTGCAGCTAGCGACTGGAACAAGCTGCAACAAACACTCAAACTGGACAGTTTTATCTCAATCTCTTCATTCAAAGGCTCAATCATGGACACTTACTGACAGTTGTGGCTGCTTTGCATGATTTATTGTTCTTGCCCTTTGTTCTGTTGTCTGTGCCAAATAATGTTTGTATCATGTTTTGTACTGCTACCATGTTGAGCTGCTGCCATGTTGTGTTGCTGCCATGCTATGTTGTTGTCTTAGGTCTCTCTTTATGTAGTGTTGTGTTGTCTCTCTTGTCGTGATGTGTGTTTTGTCCTATATTTATTTTTAATCCCAGCTCCAGTCCTCGCAGGAGGCCTTTTGCCTTTTGGTAGGCCGTCATTTGTAAATAAGAATTTGTTCTTAACTGACTTGACTAGTTAAATAAATGTTAAATAAATAAAAAATAATATGGCTACAGGTTAATCTGCCTCACCTAAAGCCCATTCTTATGGGAAGCTGCTATAGACCACCGAGTGCTAACAGTCAGTGTCTGGATATGTGTGAAATGCTTGATAATGTATGGGATATCAGCAGAGAAGTATATTTTCTGGGTGATTTAAATATTGACTGGCTTTCATCAAGCTGCCCGCTCAAGAAAAAACGTAAAACTGTAACCAGTGCCTGCAACCTGGTTCAGGTTATCAGTCAACCTACCAGGGAAGTTACAAATAGCACAGGAATGAAATCATCACATTGTATTAGTCACATGTGCCGTATACCACAGGTGTAGACCTTACAGTGAAGTGCTTACTTACGAGCCCTTAACCAACAATGCAGTTTAAAAAAATTCAGATAAGAAATAGAAGTGCCAAGTAATTTAAGAGCAGCAGTAAAATAACAATAGCGAGACTATATACGGGGGGTACCGGTACAGAGTCAATGTGTGGGGGCACCGTTTAGTTGAGGTGTCACGACTTCCGCCAAAGTTGGTGCCTCTCCTTGTTCGGGCGGCGTTCGGCGGTCGTCGTCACCGGCTTTCTAGCTGCCACCGATCCACATTTCTTTTTCCATTTGTAATGTCTTGATTGTACACACCTGGTTCCCATTACGTTATTATTATTTCCCTATTTAACCCTCTGGTTCTCATTATGTTTTGTGCGTGATTGTTCCTGGTTTTGTGTTAGTCTTTTGTGTTAGGGTTTGTTATCCCTGCATGGATTTATTGGCTGATTATTTTTCAGAGTAAAGTACATTATTTTACTCAGTTCTGTGTCCTGCGCCTCTGCACAACTGACACTTGACATGAGGTAATATGTACATGTAGGTAGATGCAAATAGTCTGAGTAGCCATTTGACTAGATGTTCAGGAGTCTTATGGCTTGGGGGTAGAAGCTGTTTAGAAGCCTCTTGGACCTAGACTTGGCACTCTGGTACCACTTGCCGTGCGGCAGCAGAGAGAACAGTCTATGACTAGGGTGGCTGGAGTCTTTGGCGATTTTTAGGGCCTTCCTTTGGCAAATTTTAGGGCCTTCCTCTGACACCGCCTGGTATAGAGGTCATGGATGGCAGGATGCTTGGCCCCAGTGATGTACTGGGCCGTTCGCACTACGCTCTGTAGTGCCTTGCGGTCGAAGGCCGAGCAGTTACCATACCAGGCAGTGATGCAATTAGTCATGATGCTCTCGATGGTGCAGCTGTAGAACCTTTTGAGGATCTGAGGACCCATGACAAATCTTTTCAGTCTCCTGAACGGGAATAGGTTTTGTTGTGCCCTCTTCACGACTGTATTGGTGTGCTTGGAACATGTTAGTTTGTTGGTGATGTGGACACCAAGGAACTTGAAGCTCTCAACCTGCTCCACTGCAGCCCCGTCGATGAGAATGGGCGTGTGCTCGGTTCTCTTTTTCCTGTAGTCCACAATCATCTCCTTTGTCTTGATCACATTGAGGGAGAGGTTGTTTTCCTGGCACCACATGGCCAGGTCTCTGACCTCCTCCCTATATGCTGTCTCGTCGTATGTGTTCAAGCCTACCACTGTTGTGTCATTTGCAAACTTATTGATGGCGTTGAAGTCGTGCCTGGCCATGCAGTCATGAGTGAACAGGGAGTACAGGAGGGGACTGAGCACGCACCCCTGAAGGGCCCCTGTGTTGAGGTTCAGGGCGGCGGATGTGTTGTTACCTACCCTTACCACCTGGGGGCAGCCCGTCAGGAAGTGCAGGATCCAGTTGCAGAGGGAGGTGTTTAGTCCCAGGGTCCTTAGCTTATTGATAAGCTTTGAGGGCACAATGGTATTGAACACTGAGCTGTAGTCAATGAATAGCATTCTCACATAGGTGTTCCTTTTGTCCAGGTGGGAAAGGGTAGTGTGGAGTGCAATATAGAGATTGCATCATCTGTGGATCTGTTGGGGTGGTATGCAAATTGGAATGGGTCTAGGATTTCTGGGATGATTGTGTTGATGTGAACCATGACCAGCCTTTCAAAGCACTTCATGGCTACATACGTGAGTGCTACGGGTCGGTAGTCATTTAGGCAGGTTACTAATGTTAATGTTCTTGGGCACTATGGTGGTCTGCTTAAAACATGTTGGTATTACAGACTCGGACAGGGAGAGTTTGAAAATGTCAGTGATAACACTTGCCAGTTGATCAGCGCATGCTCGCAGTACACGTCCTGGTAATCCGTCTGGCCTTGTGAATGTTGACCTGTTTAAAGGTCTTACTCACATCAGCTGTGGAGAGCGTTATCACACAGTCTTCTGGAACAGCTGGTGCTCTCATGCATGTTTCAGTGTTATTTGCCTCGAAGCGAGCACAGAAGTAGTTTAGCTCGTCTGGTAGGCTCGTGTCACTGGGCAGCTCTCGGCTGTGTTTCCCTTTGTAGCCTGTAATGGTTTGCAAGCCCTGCCACATCCGACGAGTACGATTCGATCTTAGTCCTGTATTGACGCTTTGCCTGTTTGATGGTTCGTCGGAGGGCATAGCAGGATTTATTATAAGCTTCCGTGTTAGTGCCGCTCCTTGAATGCAGCAGCTCTAGCCTTTAGCTCAGTGCGGATGTTGCATGTAATCCATGGCTTCTGGTTGTGGTATATACACGTACGGTCACTGTGGGGACAGTATTCAAATCCATAGGATGTAGTGATCACAATATAGTAGCCATATCTAGGAAAACCGAAGTGCCAAAGCCTGGGCTTAATATAGTGTATAAAAGGTCATACAATAAGTTTCCTAGTGATTCTTATGTTGATGATGTAATGAATATTTGCTGGTCTGTGGTGTGTAATGATGAGCAACCAGACGCTGCAATTGACACATTTATGAAATTGCTTATTTCAGTTGCTAATAAGCATGCACCCATTAAGAAATGTACTGTAAAAACTGTTAAACCCCTTGGATTGATGAGGAATTGAACAATTGTATGGTTGAGAGAGATGAGGCAAAAGGTATGGCAAATAAGTCTGGCAGCCCAATCGATTGGCAAACGTATTACGAATTAAGAAATCATGTGACTGAACTAAATAAAAATAAACTACACTATGAAATGAAAATGAATGATAGTAAAAAGCTTTGGAGCATCTTAGATTAAATTTAGGGAAAAGGGTAAACTTGGCCTCATTATTCATTGAATCAGATGGCTCATTCATCACAAAACCCACTGATATTGCCAACTGTAAAGTCTGCTTCCAACTCACACTCTCAAAACACCTAGATCCCCTGAACGCAGCTCACTCTCCAGATCCCAATCACCTGTTCACACACCTGTATGTCATTATCACACACTATTTAGTTCAGTTCTTTGCACCCCATCACTGTAAGGCATTGTTTGTTTTGTGATACACGTCTTCCAGAGCTCTGTTTTTCCCTGTGATTTACTCCTCCCGTGTATGATAGTTTTTGTCTGATCTCCCGGACTACGTTACTAGCCTTTTCCCAGCCTGTACTGTTGCCCTTTTGGACCCCCTGTGTATGACCTTCTGCCTGCCCCTGGATCCAGCTACCTGCCTCCTCCTGTGGTCCTTCGCAATAAACACCTGCTGTGCCCTGCGCTTGAAACCAGCTCTGTCTCCCCTCGTTCATTACACCAACTACTTTAATGACTTTTTCATTGGCAAGAAAATCTAACTTAGGAATGACATACGATCGACAAACACTGACGCTACATATCCAAGTATATCTGACCAAATTATGAAAGATAAGCGTTGTACTTTTGAATTACGTAGAGTGTGTGGAAGAGGTGAAATAATTATTGTTGTCTATCAACAATAACAAGCCACCGGGGTCTGGATGTAAAATTACTGAGGATAATTGCCGACGATTTTGCCACTCCTATTTGCCATATCTTCAATTTAAGCATACTAGAAAGTGTGTTCCCTCAGGCCTGGAGCAAAGCAAAAGTCATCAGCCTGTTACCAACCCTTAGTAAACTTCTGGAAAAAATTGTGTTTGACTAGATACAATGCTATTTTACAACAGACTTGGCTGTATACTCCCCCTGCTATATTGTGGATATATACTTGTCTAACAGAACAGAGAAGGTGTTCTTTAATGGAAGCCTCCCCAACATAATCCAGGTAGAATCAGGAATTCCCCACGGTAGCTGTTTAGACCCCTTACTTTTTTCAATCTTCACTAACGACATACTACTGGCTTTTAGTAAAGCCATTGTGTCTATGTATGAGGATGACTCAACACTATACAGTACACATCAGCTACTACAGCAACTGAAATAACCGCAACACTTAAAGAGCTGCAGTTAGTTTCAGAATGGGTGGCAAGGAATAAGTTAGTCCTAAATATTTCCAAAACTAAAAGCATTGTATTTGGGACGAATCATTCACTTAACCCTAAACCTCAACTAAATCTCATAGTGAATAATGTGGACATTGAGCAAGTTAAGTGACTAAACTGCTTGTAACCCTGGATTGTAAACTGTCATGGTCAAAACACATTGATACAAAAGTAGCTAAGATGGGGAGAAGTCTGTCCATAAAAAAAGAGCTTCTATGCCTTCTTAACAACACTATCAACAAGGCAGGTACTACAGGCCCTAGTTTTGTAGCACCTAGACTTCTGTAATGTGGTCAGGTGCCACAAAGAGGGACTTAGGAAAATTGCAGTTGGCTCAGAACAGGGCAGCACGGCTGGCCCTTAAAAGTACACTGAGAGCTAACATTAATGATATGCATGTCAATCTATCATGGCTCAAAGTGGAAGAGAGATTGACGTCATCACTACCTGTTTTTGTAAGAAGTGTTGACAAGCTGAATGAACCGAGCAGTCTTTAAACTACTAGCACACAGCTTGGACACCCATGCATACCCCACAAGACATGCCACCAGAAGTCTCTTCACAATCCCCATGTCCAGAACAGACTATGGGAGGCACACAGTACTACATAGAGCCATGACTACATGGAACTCTTTTCCACATCAGGTAACTGATGCAAGCAGTGAAATCAGATTTTTTTTTAAACAGGTAAAAATACACCTTATGGAACAGCGGGGACTGTGAAGAGACACACACAAAAGGTACAGACACGCGTACATTGTAATATTGTTGTATGGTGGTATTATACATTTTGTATTGTAAATATGTAGTGGTGTAATAATGTTATGATGTACTGTTTTATATGTAATGTAAGTGCTTTAATGTGTTTGGACCCCAGGAAGAGTAGCTACTGCGTTGGGGATCCCTAAGAAATACTAAATTCTTATCCACCCTCCATTGACCCCAACATATACATTCCTTATACTTTATTTTACCTTTATTTAACTAGGCAAGTCAGTTAAGTACATAATCTTATTTTCAATGACGGCCTAGGAACAGTGAGTTAACTGCTTTGTTCAGAAGACAGATTTTTACCTTGTCAGCTCAGGGATTCAATCTTGCAACCTTTCGGTTACTAGTCCAACACTCTAACCACTAGGCTACCTGCCGCCCCAATGTAACCATTAACTTCTAGAATAGTGAGTATATTTACAGCTAGAATCCAACATCATGAATCAGCAAATTTTTATGGATATATACAAAGACATTTTAAAAGAAATGCAGCTAGTCTGCAGTCTTTCCAGCTTCAGTTTGAAGTGATTTTGTTAGCTGTGTTGGCTAGCTCCTCTGAACAACAGTGATGAGAGAGCACATTGTCTATGTCAGGTGAAATCACGCATCATTAGCCCATTGTTATGGATGTTTCCAAATAAATGTCACTAGAAAACAGCTTAAACAAATGCAAATGCTGCTACTTTGCTGTTACTCTGGCTGCACTGTTTGGCGTGACTAAGTTAGCCGTAGTTGGCTAGCTAGCAAGCATGGGATAAAAACGTTGCCAGCCAGTATGGCAATAAAACAGTTTGAACAAACAACTGGGTCACGTCCATTGATACAGAACAAAAATACTTAGCGACTGGGTCGCGTCTCTGGCAACTGAACCGATAGAACGAACGACCAGCCGGCTTGGGTAGCAACTCTAATTTTGTGTCGGGGGCTCGTTTCAGCTACTTTTCTTGTTCTTGTTTTGAGGTGTTTTGACTGATTTCATATCAATGCTAATATGGCGAAACATTTGCTAGCTAACTAACCAACAACTGTACCGATTTATTTGAGACAAGTGCTCATTGTGCACATTTATGTTTTCAAATATAGTTTATATGTTGTGAACAATCTAAGCCAATCCTGTCTGTTTTGCCCCATACAGTAGTTGCGCACTCGTCGGTTTTGTTGCTAAACAATCATCCAGTCTATATTCCTGGATTTCAAAGAATGTCCCTGAGCATAAAGCTACATCTCAATAGTCTAAAGTGGATTCCTATACTTGTCTCCTTTCATTCATCTGCACTGAAGGCATTATAATAAATAACTGCTGGGAATGTCCATTCATCTGTCCAGTTCTTTCATTTCAGTTTTTTTAATAGTTTATATCAGGAGGAAAGGAGACTAGGCGATATGATGCGTCAACACTTTGGTTTCGGGATGCTCTCATTGGGTTTCATGTTTATCATCGCCACTGTTGGAATTGCAGGTGTGTGTGTAGCTGATAAGGCATGTGGACAGAACCATAATGGACTCCTTTGTGAAAGGTCCTTTGATCAATGACAAAACACGTCTGTGGCTTTATTTGATTCTATTGATTGATTCCATTCAACTGAATGCCAACTGACTAAAATTAAATGAAAACCTTTCCATTCTACTTAAGTGTTGCTATAACTGTATTTGCATGGTAGTTACATAGGCAGCTACTGTAAAACTGTAGTGTTTAGTCAGACATTGTTATATTGCTTACAACTATGTAACATAGTATACTATACATTACGGTACTATACATTACAGACCAAGGTTAAAATGCTTTCAAATAATTGAGCTGCACTTGATTTAGTTTTCCCGGTACTATGTCCCAAAAGTGCATACTCCAAGCTAAATCAGTATTTATCTAGGTCTGCTATATCCCCTTATATAACCACAATGAAATCTCATTTTAAAATGAAAGACCATGTGTCCCATACAAAATATTCTATTCAAAACCCATGATATGAACATATACTGGCTACCTCAGATAATTGTACATGATGTACATGTTGCTGAAGGACCTCAATTAAACTGCTGTGCCTGAGGATGACAATTTCTGTCCCTTTCGATATAGAGATATACAGTACCAGTCAGAAGTTGACACACCTACTCATTCAAGGGTTTTTCTTTATTTTTACTATTTTCTACATTATAGAATAATAGTGAAGACTTCAACTATGAAATAACACATATGGAATCATGTATCCAAAAAAGTGTTAAACAAAACCAAAATATATTTTATATTTGAGATTCTTCAAAGTAGCCACCCTTTGCCAAGATGACAGCTTTGCACACTCTTGGCACTCTCTCAATCAGCTTCATGAGGTAAAGGGTGGCTTCATGAGGTAGTGCCTTGTTAAAAGTTAATTTGTGGAATTTCCTTCCTTATTAATGAGTTTGAGCCAATCAGTTGTGTTGTGACAAGTTAGGGGTAGTATACAGAAGATTGCACTATTTGGTAAAAGACCAAGTCCATATTATAGCAAGAACAGCTCAAATAAGCAAAGAGAAATGACAGTCTATCATTACATGAAGGTCAGTCAATCTGGAAAATGTCAAGAACTTTGAAAGTTTCTTCAAGTGCTGTGACAAAAACCATCAAGCGCTATGATGAAACTGTCTCTCGAGGACCGCCACAGGAAAGGAAGACCCAGAGTTATCTCTGCTGCAGAGGATAAGTTCATTAGAGTTACCAGCCTCAGAGATTGCAGCACAAATAAATGCTTCACAGAGTCCAAGTAATAGACACATTTCAACATCAACTGTTCAGAGGAGACTGCGTGAATCAGGCCTTCATGGTTGAATTGCTGCAAAGAAACCACTACTAAAGTACACCAATAATAAGAAGAGACTTTCTTGGGCCAAGAAACACAAACAATGGACATTACACCAGTGGAAATATTTGACCAAGAAGGAGAGTGATGGAGTGCTGCTTCAGATGACCTGGCCTCCACAATAACCCAACCTCAACCTAATTGAGATTGTTTGGGAGGAGTTGGACCATAGAGTGAAGAAAAAGCAGACAACAAGTGCTCAGCATTTGTGGAAACTCCTTCAAGACTGTTGAAAAAGCATTCCAGGTGAAGCAGGTTTTGAGAATGCCTAGAGTGTGCAAAGCTGTCATCAAGGCAAAGGGAGGCAACTTTGAAGAATATAAAAATATATTTAGATTTGTTCAACACTTTTTTGGTTACTACATGATTCCATGTGTGTTATTTCATAGTTTTGATATCTTCACTATTATTATACAATGTAGAAAATAGTCAAATAAAGAAAAACACTTAAATGAGTACGTGTCCAAACTTTTGACTGGTACTGTGTGTGTGTGTCCACCTCTCTTCTCTCAAAGCTCTCTATACTTTATTGGGGAACATTGAGTTAAGGTAGTTTTCCGCGTAGCGCTCAGGGCCTCTTTTTCACCAACATCTTCATTGTGCAAGTGGTGTAGAGGCACTATCTGTGGATTGTCCATCTGACTGTCCAGGGTTTTCTGTTGTAAGTCCCACCAGAGCAAGCCAGGGTCAATGGTATTTCTCTTGGTAGGTCCTGTTTAAACAGAAAATATAATTACACACAGTGTGTATATATACAGTGCATTCGGAAAGTATTCAGACCCCTTCCCCACTTTGTTAGGTTACAGCCTTATTCTGGATTAAATTACATTTTTTCTTCAATCTACACACAATAACGACAAAGCAAAAAACAGTTTTGTAGAATATTTTGCTAATTTATAAAAAAACAAAAATACCTTATTTACATAACTATTCAGACCCTTTGCTGTGAAACTCGAAATTGAGCTCAGGTGCATGTTTCTACAACTTGATTGGAGTCCACATGTGGTTAATTCAATTGATTGAACATGATTTGGAAAGGCACACTCCTGTCTATATAAGGTCCCATAGTTGACAGTGCATGTCAGAGCAAAAACCAAGCCATGAGGTCAAAGGAATTGTCCGTAGAGCTCCGAGACAAGATTGTGTCGAGGCACAGATCTGGGCAAGGGTAAGAAAAAATGTCTGCAGCAAGGAAGGTCCCCAAGAACACAATAGCCTCCATCATTCTTAAATGGAAGAAGTTTTGAACCACCAAGACTCTTCCTAGAGCTGGCCGCCTGGCCAAACTGAGCAATCGGGGCAGAAGGGCCTTGGTCAGGGTGGTGACCAAGAAACTGATGGTCACTCTGACAGAGTTCCAGAGTTCCTCTGTGGAGATGGGAGAACCTTCTAGAAGGACAACCATATCTGCAGCACTCCACCAACATGATTCTCTGGTCTGATGAAATTAAGATTTTACTCTTTCGCTTGAATGCCAAGCGTCACGTCTGGAGGATACCAGGCACCATCCCTATGGTGAAGCGTGGTGACAGCATCATGCTGTGGGGATGTTTTTCAGCGGCAGGGACTGGGACACTAGTCAGGATCGAAGGAAAGATGAACGGAGCAAAGTACAGAGAGATCCTTGATGAAAACCTGCTCCAGAGTGCTCAGGACCTCAGACTGGGGTGAAGGTTCACCTTCCAATAGGACAATGACCCTAAGCACACAGCCAAGACAACGCAGGAGAGGCTTTGGGACAAGTCTCTGAATGTCCTTGAGTGGCCCAGCCAGAGCCCGGACTTGAACCCAATCTAACATCTCTGGAGAAACCTGAAAATAGCTGTGCAGCGACGCTCTCCATCCAACCTGACAGAGCTTGAGAGGATATGCAGAGCAGAATAGGAGAAACTCCTCAAATACAGGTGTGCTAAGCTTGTAGCATCATACCCAAGAAGAATCAAGGCTGTAATCACTGCCTAAGGTGCTTCAACAAAGTATTGAGTAAAGGGTCTGAATACTTATGTAAATATGCAAACATAAAAAATTAAAAAACGTTTTTTGCTTTCTCATTATGGGGTATTATGTGTAGGTTGATTGAGGTAAAAAAAAATAATTGAATCAATTTTAGAATAAGGCTGTAATGTAACAAAATGTGGAAAAAGTGAAGGGGTCTGAATACTTTCCGAATGCACTGTATGTCTGTCTGAGCTGAATGGTCAAGACATGGTATTAAACAATAAAAACATTGAGGAAACGATAAAGAAATTGTACTTTTATTACCTGTTGCATAGCTCACAGCTACCCCAACCAGCACCACTGAAATTGTCCCCACAGCACCAAAGTAGAGGTAGGACATGGAATAAAAGTTCTGCAGACTCGTCAGTCTGTGGAGAAATGTTTCCTTGGTCAGCGTACCTCATAAGGCCAAGAGCCTTTCCTAACCATGTGACCGGACCAGGAACATCTGGGCCATATACTATCAAACATTCAAGATAAGAGACAAGTTATTGAGTTATGAACACTTTAATGAGATATATGATTGATGATAACACACTTTTGCTACTTCTACTGGTGGTACTACTCTCAGTTTGTTAGTATCTCTCCATATGTCTTCCTCACCCATGTTGATATAGGGGAAGCGGCGTGGAGGCGGAGGGTGTGTCCATGCCCAGGCTGCTGTTGACTGTGCTGTTACTTGATGGACATTGATCTGTATAGGTGGGCAGGACTCCCATGGTCTGCAGACTGGGAGGATGGAGGGTTGATCCAATGACCAGCCACAAGGAGATGGAGAAGCCCACCGCCACGCCACTAAACACGCCCTGAAGACACAAGTAAAAAGACTTGTAATATAATCTCTGAAGGCAATCAGTCATTATGAAATTCTCTGGAATGAGCTAAAACAAAACTGTGGCATTAGCTGTACCAACAATCTTCCTATGGAGGGTTAGAATTACAAAGGTGAAAAAGGGTACTGGGCAATACCCCCATATCAAATCATGGCACCCTCCTAAGCATCAAAATAGAACCATGGATGGACACCCCTGTAACTCTTATTACATGAGCAGCTGATCTTCTCTCTCTTCCCAAATGTTCCCATTGTGCAAACAGCATCTTGTCCAACTCACCGGCCTGTTACTAGCGGGAACAAACATCCCCAGGATGAAAGCCCCAAGAAGTGGGCCACTGACCACTCCCATGACTGTGAAGGACCCCTGAGGAGGAGAAGAATAGGGACAATGTGACACTGGACAAATCCTTCATTATTCTCAGTCCCCAAGGCTTATGGCTGTATGTCAGGACAGCATTTTGGTATACTTGTATTGGTGTCCATAAGAAAGCCTTTTGTGTACCTGATCTGAGTCCGTGGCCTACAGAGACTTTAAACATGAGGAGGGATGTAATATGGTGAAGGGAGGAACCTACTTGAAGAACTCCCCAGTCCAAGAAGGATGAGAGAGCAGCCACCGTGATACATCCAGCCCCATACATGAAAGCTAAAACACAGCGACACATTAGATGCTACAACGCCGGCTTGATAAGGTCACATTGTTTTGTACCACATTGATTATTTAATAATTTGGTACACAAACTAACTATTTAGGGTGTTTTTCACTTTAGAGAAATAGTTGCTGACCTAATACAAAAATATAACTTTAAAATTGCGCTTACACAGCCCTCTGGAAATTAAAATCAACCTCTTCTGTGACATGTTGGCTAGAGTTGGTTTCAGTAGATCATCCATGGTAACAGCTGCCATGGCGTTGATGCTGGTGGAGGCGGTACTGTAAAGCAGTGAATTACCAACAATGATGTCATCAGTGGTGTCAGTCATATGCTGATTTATGACTTGATGCATATTACAGATAGGGATTGGATACCTCAGGGTGCCACTGTATGCACAAGCCAGAAAAAGACCGGGAAAACCAGGGTGGTCTTGAAAGATGTCCAGGACCAAGTATGGCATATACTTTGAAAGAGAGAAGAGGGGAAATGTATGAGAGCTCAAATATTAACACAAGCGCAATAATTTCATAAAAAGGGAGAAAATAAAATGTTTACAATTCTGTGAAAGTCCATTGGGTGCATTTACTTTAGCTCTCCTGGTACCTCAAGTGGATGTAGATTTCACTTTAGGACCACCCCGGTCCCTGAATACCCCCAACAGTACACATTTTTATTGTAGTCCTTGTCAAGCACACCTGATTCAACTTGTCAACTAATCATCAGGCCCTCAATGAGTTGAATCAGGTGTGTTTGTCTGAGGCTACAACAAAAGTTGGGAACCACTGGTGTAGATTGTAGTAGTTATGTCATTACTCATTACCTGGTCTGGAGCAGCAATCTTTCCAGACTTCAAAGGGTCACAGTGGGAGTACAAGGCAAACATGACAATGCCGCAGGTGGCTGCACTGCCCACAACGAGACACAAGCCCACTTGGTTGACAAACAACGCCCTGCAGAGAAGGACAAGCAACCATCTACGTTTAGTCCAGTACAGCCTTGTGGGACATTATTTTTCAGCAAACATCCTTGTTTTATATTATCGGTCAATAGACAGTGTTTTATCAGTAGACATCCTGTTCCTCCTTGTAGCCAAACAGTTGAATTATCATAAATGATCATTTCCAGGGACCATATTCATAAACAGTTTCAGAGTAGGAGTGCTGATCTTATTCATTATATAATAAAAGGTAAAACTTATCCTAGATCAGCACTCGTTATCTGAGGATCACACTTTATGAATAAGGACCCTGGTCTTGTGGGTAAGACATGGACACCCTTCCCTCTAATCCAACTAATCTGGGACAGGGACTGTGCTGGACTGCCATCATTTGAGTGATGGTCTAAACCAGGGCTCTCCATCCCTGTTCCTGGAGAGTTACTGTCCTGTACGTTTTTCACTCCAACCCTAATCTAGCGCACCTGATTCTAACAATCAGCTGGTTGAATCAGGTTAGTTACAACTGGGGTTGGATTGAAATCCTACAGGAGAGTAGCTCTCCAGGAACAGGGTTGGAGAGCCCTTGTCTAAACATATACTGAACATTTTTCTTACAGAAGTGCTGTGCGTCTTATAGAGTAAAGTGAGTCATTCTGGAGTGATTTGGGAATCATTACATCCTTCTGGTTATAATTACTCTGAACATTCCTATCAGTAATCAGCCTTTCATGTGTGAACTGATTGTGATTTGTGGCTCTTATTTGTAAATAATAAAAACACCATTGCTCATTTGACTTACTGTATAACAAACTATTGAACATGCACTGTGCTTCTCTTAACGTTAATTTGATAGCCTGTATGCATCAGGGTTCCTTAGTATTTCAGAACTCTCCTTTGCTTCTGTATAAACCAAGGGGTTGCGTATTACCAGTTTATTTTATTCCATTTCCTGTAACTACTAGTCCAGTTGGTTACAGTTATATTCCTACCTTTTTTATATAGGAAGGTCTAAAGAATCTAGAATCTGCTTTTATTAATTGGCAGCGTTAAAAATACATTAATATATTTCACAAAATGTGAATTTGCATATGATCTTAATCTTACATTATCTTGCTTTATCTTATGTGAAAATAAGAAACTGTGATCCTTAGGCTTTGCTGAAAGCGGATGTCTGCACTCACCACTGGGCCTGTCGTTCAGTTCTGCAGGAGATGTAGCGTTGTACCTGTGCCTGGTTCACACCATACATGGACAGCCACAACAGCGTACCGCCAACAGTAAAGCTCCAGAATGTGTATCGCCTCCTTGGGTCGAAGTCAAAACTGATCAAAAGAGAAGGTATTGATGGTGTAGTAACGGTAAGTGTGATTTTTTGGGGCGATTGTGCAATGGATAGCTGAAAGGCATATTGTTAGTTGAATAAAAGGCCATTTTTTACTCATTAAAGTTAATTCGTGATCCATTGTTGGCAATCTCCAAAACCATTGCTGGCCCACCAACCAAAACAGTGCCCTGGATGAAGATGGCGATGAAGCCCGAGAGCATGACCAGGATCTGGAACACGTCTGTCCAGATGACTGCTTTCATGCCCCCCTGTGGTGCGGAGGACAGACAGACAGACAAGATAGATTCAGAGTAGCACCCTGCGCCAATACAGTCCATTTACTATGAAGTATGGAGAAGTCTTACCAATGTGGTGTAAAGAGTACAAATGAACCCAGTTGAGAAGAGGGATGCCCACATATTGAGCCCAGTGGCTGGAATACAATAATTAAAACATATTAATAACAATTGTACGTAACACATTGATAATGTATCACACACACAGGTGGTATAGAGCATTATAACGCTTACTAAACCTTCACAACAGCTCATGGTCTCTATAGTCATACATGCATTTATAATGAATTACATACAGGAGGTTGCATACACATTATTTTGCTTCTCCAGAGGTCATACCTTGGCTCAGGATTAAGGCTGGAGCATAGATCACAATTCCTGTGTAGAGCAGCTGGAAAAAATGATAAAGTATAAATCAATGTGTCACACCCTGGCCTCTGTTATATTGATTTTCTTTATTAGTTTAGTTAGGTCAGGGTGTGACATGGGATGTTTGTGTGTTTTGTCTAGTTTAGGGTGTGTGTATTGTTTAGGGGGTTTTGTATAGTGTATGGGGTTGTGTTCAGTAGAGAGGTTTAGGAAAGTCTATGGATGCCTGGTTTGGTTCTCAATCAGAGACAGCTGTTTATTGTTGTCTCTGATTGGGAGCCATATTTAAGGCAGCCATAGGCTTTAGGTGATTGTGGGTAATTGTCTATGTTCTATGTTGCATGTGTGCACTTAGTTCGGTTTAGCTTCACGTTTGTTTTTTGTTCGTTTAGTAAGTGTTTGTTTTTCTTCATTAAAAGAAGATGGCTTTCTTTCATGCTGCGCCTTGGTCCACTCATTCGTCATATAACGGTCGTGACACAATGGCCAATTGACGCTATATGTTATACACACACACATATCTAATATGTAGGTATGTATGTATGTACGTACATACATACATACACATTCTGTCCTCAACATTATGCATAAGTCATATGAGGATGACTTTGCGCATGCTCTATCAGTTTGCCTTACTTACTGTTGAGACTATAAACTGGACACTTCCAAGCAGCTGCATCTCTCTGCCAAATCTCATCTTGAGGTACTGTGACAGCAAAGCAAAGAGTAAACAAAACATCATCCTTCCACACATACTGTTCTTCCTATCCCTCCCCCTGCCTTTCCCACACACACAAACATTTAAATTTCAACAGTTGCTTGGCCATAACCCTATTTCTTACTTGCATAGATCTAGTAGCTATGTGTTGTATGTGCATGGCATCTCTATGAATACTGTCAATGTAAAGGGTAACAAAACCTCATTGGTGCTGGTGATACCAAGGCGGTAGAATACTGGCAGGAACAGGTATGCAGTCAGACAGGAGTTGATGGTTTGCCCGAGGCACATGTAGAGGAACTTAAAACCATAGAGGGAGGCTTCGGCTGGCACTCCCAGGACCTGGACAGCTGACATGAAGCTGGCACACAGTGACATTCCCACGGGTACGGCTGGCATACTACGGCCACCGGTGAAGAAGTCATCCACCTTAGCATCACCCGGTTTCTTCTTCAGGGCCTGGAAAAGCCCTATTCCCATGGAAATGAGCAGCATGGCAGCAAAGACGACGTAGTCTGCCAGGACAAAGCCTGGTCGGGGTCGTTCGGTGATATGTTCTCCATCCATTGCTTTGTCCTCCTTGTCGTGTTGGATGGTAGAATCAGATGCTCCAGGTGTTTCTTGGGACTGAATAGGATGTATGCATAATGAGTATAAATTACGACGTAGAGGATATGATACAAATACTAATACTAGGTTTTGACCTTTCTAGGGAGTTTTTCCTAGCCACCGTGCTTCTACACCTGCATTGCTTGCTGTTTGGGGTTTTAGGCTGGGTTTCTGTACAGCACTATGAGATATCAGCTGATATAAGAAGGGCTATATAAATAAATTTGATTTGAAATTTGATTTGATACCGCACCTTTAAACTGCTGTTTTGACCTTTCAACTGTAATTGATGCATCTGATAAAAGGTTTCTAGGAAAAATGTATTGAATGAAAGAAACTTTACATTTACAGATAAAATGAGTCCCAGTCATATATAGTGCCTTCAGCAAGTATTCACAACCCTTTCCTTTTTCCAAATGGATACACATCCAGTTCCTTTTTTTAAATGGATACACATACAGTTGAAGTCGGAAGTTCACATACACCTTAGCCAAATACATTTAAACTCTAGTAAAAATTCCCTGTCTTAGGTCAGTTAGGATCACCACTTTATTTTAAGAATGTGAAATGTCAGAATATTAGTAGAGAGAATATTTGTATTTCTTTCATCACATTCCCAGTGGGTCAGAAGTTTACATACACTCAATTAGTATTTGAAGCATTGCCTTTAAATTGTTTAACTTGGATCAAACGTTTTGGGTAGCCTTCCACAAGCGTCCCACAATAAGTTGGGTGAATTTTGGCCCATTCCTCCTGACAGAGCTGGTGTAACTGAGTCAGGTTTGTAGGCCTCCATGCTCACACACGCTTTTTCAGTTCTGCACACACATTTTCTATAGGATTGAGGTCAGGGCTTTGTGATGGCCACTCCAATACCTTGACTTTGTTGTCCTTAAGCTATTTTGCCACAACTTTGGAAGTATGCTTGGGGTCATTGTCCATGTGGAAGACCATTTAGCAACCAAGCTTTAACTTCCTGACTGATGTCTTGAGATGTTGCTTCAATGTATCCACATAATCTTCCATCCTCATGATGCCATCTATTTTGTGAAGTGCACCAGTCCCTCCTGCAGCAAAGCACCCCCACAACATGATGCTGCCACCCCCGTGCTTCACGGTCGGGATGGTGTTCTTCGGCTTGCAAGCCTCCCCCTTTTTCCTCCAAACATAACAATGGTCATTATGGCCAAACAGTTCTATTTTTGTTTCATCAGACTAGAGGACATTTCTCCAAAAAGTACGATCTTTGTCCCCATGTGCAGTTGCAAACTGTAGTCTGGCTTTTTTGTGGCGGTTTTGGAGCAGTGGCTTCTTCCTTGCTGAGCGGCCGTTCAGGTTATGTTGATATAGGACTCATTTTACTGTGGATATAGATACTTTTGTACCCGTTTCCTCCAGCATCTTTACAAGGTCCTTTGCTGTTGCTCTGGGATTGATTGCACTTTTGCACCAAAGTACGTTCATCTCTAGGAGACAGAACGCTCCTCCTTCCTGAGCGTTATGACGGCTGCGCGTTATGATGGCTGCGTGGTCCCATGGTATTCATACTTGCGTACTTTTACTTGTACAGATGAACATGGTGCCTTCAGGCGTTTGGAAATTGCTCCCAAGGATGAACCAGACTTGTGGAGGTCTACCATTTTTTATCTGAGGTCTTTGCTGATTTCTTTTGATTTCCCATGATGTCAAGTAAAGAGGCACTGAGTTTGAAGGTAGGCCTTGAAATACATTCACAGGTACACCCCCAATTGCCTCAAATTATGTCAATTAGCCTATCAGAAGCTTCTAAAGCCATGACATCATTTTCAGGGATTTTCCAAGCTGTTTAAAGGCACAGTCAACTAAGTGTATGTAACTCCCACTGGAAATGTGATACAGTGAATTATGAGTGAAATAATCTGTCTGTAAACAATTGTTGGAAAAATTACTTGTGTCATGCACAAAGTAGATGTCCTAACCGACTTGCCAAAACTATAGTTTGTTAACAAGAAATGTGTGGAGTGGTTGAAAAACGAGTTTTAATGACGCCAACCTAAACTGTAAACTTCCGACTTCAACTGTAATACCCCATATTGTTTTTAGAAATTTTCACAAATTAATTTAAAAAAGAAAAGCTGAAATGTCTTGAGTCAATAAGTATTCTACCCCTTTGTTATGGCATGCCTAAATAAGTTACGGAGTAAAGATTTGCAAACAAGTCACATAATAAGTTGCATAGACTCACTCTGTGTGCAATAATAATGTTTAACATACCCCACACATACAGATAATTGTAAGGTCCCTCAGCCGAGCAGTGAATTTAACACAGAATCAACACAAAGACCAGAGAGGTTTTCCAATGTGTCACAAAGAAGGGCACCTATTGGTTGATGGGTAAAAAATGACAAATATCTCTTTGAGCATGGTAAAGTTATTAATTACACTTTGAATGGTGAATATAAAAAAAAAGACACAGCTATAATCGCTGCCAAAAAGGTGATTCTAACATGTATTGACTCAGGGGTGTGAATACTTGTGCAAATGAGATATTTCTGCATTTCCTTTTCAATGATTTGCAAAATGTCTAAAAACATGGTTTCATTTTGTCATTATGGGGTGTTGTATGTAGATGGATGAGAAAATAATATTTAATAATTTGTTTTTTTCAGGCTGTAACAACAAAATGTGGGATAAGTCAAGGGGTATGAATACTTTCTGAAGCCACTGCAGGACAAAACTTTATACTGTATAATAAACTGGGGCACAACTTCCCCGACAACCCCCCCCCCACAATTATTATAATTTCACTGTTATACAAAAAGTGCTGCAGCAATGCAACCCTTAACACTTGCCTGGCGACTCATCCTGAATTGAATTTCGATGCTCTATCGATTGCGCCAGTGTGAACCTGCTATCCAAGAAGTCGTTTGTGTTTAAGTCAAAATGACATGGTTCAGGATTCGGTTTCTCGGACCAATCAGAACGGTTTGAATGTGTTCCGATTCAAGAAGTCGTCGGAGGTGAATCAAATCCATACTCATCGTAGAGAAGAAATGTTAGTGTGCGTGGTGTTTTGCCAGAGCGATGTGGATGGGTAGCCAGGCAAGTTTGACACCGCAACCAGCGGCTTCTATAGCCAGCGTGACAGTGTGGGAATTTGGCAGTTTGGGTTATTACCTATTATGACCCCATTCCTGAAAGCTAAGACTCCCAGGAACTTACAGAGCTCGAAAAGTATTGTGACAGTGAATTTGTTGTTGTTATGGCTCTGTACTCCAACACTTTGGATTTGAAATGATACAATGACTCTGAGGTTAAGTGCTGATTGTCAGATTTAATTTGAGGGTATTTTCATCCATTTTGTGTGAACCGTTTAGAAATTAAAGCACTTTTTGTATGTAGTCCACCCATTTTAGGGGACCAAAACTATTGTGACATTCACTTACAGTTTGTGTATCAAGTTTGTGTATCAAAGTAGTCAAAAGTAGGCCAATGTCATCACAAAATGCAGCCTATATAACGTGAATCAGTGAAGTACTCCTTCAGATAAAGGTCTGTATAGCTCCTGTTCTGGCACATCATTTGATTATATGCTGAGGGTATGAAACTAAATGTTCTGGGGCTAAAGTGTTTCAATTTGAAGGGACCAAGTAAAATGTTAAAGGATCTTTACATTTTTTTACTTCAATTTGTCCATGTGCCCTGAAAGAAGTCAATGGGGCCAGGAGAGACTGTCATCCACAGTTTTGTTTTGTTTCAAAAGACACTGCTAACTTAACAAAAAAAAACAACAGATAGGGGCAACATCGCCATGTTTAAAATGGCATGACCAAATCAACTCAAAAACTTGGTTCTGAGTTACTTTTACATGGTGAGCTGGTCCCTATCACTCCCATAGTTTTTTGGTTATTGTTGCCTTAAGTTAGCTTAAGTTGGCCGTGGCTGTTGAAACAAATTTGAACCATAGATGACTGTCTCTCTTGGTCCCATGGATTACTTTCTGGGTAAATGACAAAACAGAGTCGGAAAGAGTGAAGACTATAACTATATATTCATGAAAACTTTAACAATTGTCTGACTAAATTTGTTTGATATAGAGGAAGTCTTCATAAAGACCATCAAAAGTCATTGTACTTTGCGTTAAGTTCCATTTGTTAGGCTATTTGGTTCAAGGTGCAATACAATATTGATTATTGAATTACCTTTGCTCTAGTTTGTTATTTTATCAATCCTTTAACATATTTAATAATGATCTCTTAGCTAGCTTGATGACAGTGGCCCCTTTTTGCTTATTTTTGATTTTCAAAAAAATAACTGAATAGAAGTGCCATGGATCATGTCAAAATTGTCTAGAAATGCAGGAAATGGGCTTTAGGTGGCAAGAGAAATGTCTCAGGGAGGACCCCGCCACTTTCTGTCTCCCCTACCTCTAAAACCATAGTGGGTTCATAAATATTGTCTCAATAACCCAACATTTGGTTATGAGACCATTATACAGGTTAAGCGGGAAACTCATACCATTATAACCTGTATCCATGATCAGATTAAAACCACAAAACAATTTGACAAACTTGAAAAAGTTCAAAAAACCTTACCTGTGTCCTCTCTAAAACTCAAATTCCCAGTCTCTGAAAACCCTTTACCTTCTAACCTTCTTCTTCTGCAGAGTTTCAATTGGCAATAGCCTAAGACATTAGGACATTTGTAGAATGCCAAGTGAGGACAAAGAATAGCAGCACCTTTCATTAAAAGTGGCTTTGCAAACTTGGTGAGTGGAAGGTGCTTCGTGTGTTGAACAAGGTATTGGGGGAGGAGCACGAGTAAAATAGGTCAGGAGGATTAGAATAAGAGGGATTTTAATAAGTTGAATTGTTCCTTATTGTCATGCTGCTGAAATTAACTAATGGGAAAGGAATGGGCAATCGTATGTTGTGTTAAAAACACTGTAAATGCATCAGAATTAACACTGGTTTAGATCTTGATTATGTTTAATTGAGTATATGCAGTTCACTTTCACCTACATTTAAAATGTGCTAACATTTCAGGATTTTATAAAAACATTCAAGTTCAGTTCTTTTGATGCCCATATGAGTCAACACAGGCTGAAATCCATGGGCATAATATACTAATTGACGTCCATAAATAGATCAATATGTAAAACATTTAATTACATGTCCTTGTGTATGCAGACACATCTTTAAAGCAACAATCAGCAGTTAAAAAGATAAAGCATCTTCCCTGCCCCGTTTCTGTAAAAAGCTGAGGGATGGAGCTTGCGAAAAAAAATACTTTCAAATTCATAGACAGAGCATTGGGATGCAAGGACTGACCATCCATGATATCACTTAAGATTTCATAAGTCCAAAAATGGATGTAGCATCTGCAGACTGTACCTTTTAAGAACTAAACACAATGGAGAATATTCAACACAAACTTGCTTTACAAATACAATTCACAAAGAGAGGTTGTGGTATTTGTGACTCCCCTCTTTAGCTTTAAGTTACCCTATTTTACAAATAGTACAGGTTAATTCTGTTTCATGCTACAAATCACCTTTACATGGGAGTCTTGAGTTCCCATTGAATGCATTTCACGATATTAGTTTAGCCATAAAGGGCCTGAACACCAAAAGTACAGGAGATCCGGCAGTGTAAATGTCTTGGAAAACTCACAACGACTCAGCTTTTGTCACAATACTAGTTGTCGCAATGCCTCTTTGAAGACTATCCAACTGAATACAGCTGCACTTGACAAATGAGAATTGTATGACTCCTGATGTAGAAACACTTCACTAGCTCTGGCTGACCAACAGCTACCGTCAAGGCTCCAAAAACGTACACATACCTAATTGACTCGTTTGCTTCTTCCCTACAAGCCTACACAATTGGTCCCTTCACCAGCTACTAAATATCTGGTACGTCATCCAATATTGAAGAAAACAGCTGGTTGCAGAGTTGTATCGACAATGTCTACAAAAAAGTGTACTCTGAAGACTTTTGTAAGCCCTTAGAAGGTCCTGAAAAGATTCTGATTCCCATGTTAAAACAGCCTTTTGTGTGACTAAAATATGACCTATAATACTTTTTGGGAACAGAAATGCTCTAAAATGTGGGAAAAATGAAGTTTGAAGAGACAGACTGAATGGGCGGGAAGCTTATAACAATGTGCTCGCCTTGACTGACAGTTCTTTGAAACAGCTATGTTAAGAAACTTGGATGCAGTGAGAAGTGTTGCAGTAAAATCATCTTAAGCAAATTTGGTGATACACAAAGCAACATTGAAATTGCATCAATGATGCCCATTTTTTATTTTTTTTGACATCTCTCGTTTGGCATGTCTCTTGTGATGCGGTTCACAGCAGCACTGAGGGATGTGTTGACATTTGTAGTTATTATAGATCCCCATTAGCTGCTGCCAAAGCAAATAATACAATTTTTAAAAATTTTAATGCATTTTAAAACAGATTTCACAATACATTAAGTGTGTGCCCTGACATGACAACTGCGTCAGAGTTTTGAACAAACCTTGTCCCCCCCCCCTTTTTGTTTCATGCTGGCTGAAGACCTAGCTACTATAGCCAGTAACTAACTAACACTAGACAGATGAAAGGGAAAACATAAGTTCACACTATTCATCTATGGTAAAAAAAGAATTAAATTATCTGATACCCTACAGTCGTGGCCAAAAGTTTTGAGAATGACACAAATGTTAATTTTCACAAAGTCTGCAGCCTCAGTTTGTATAATGGCAATTTGCATATACTCCAGAATGTTATGAAGAATGATCAGATGAATTGCAATTAATTGCAAAGTCCCTCTTTGCCATGCAAATGACTGAATCCCCCAAAAACATTTCCACTGCATTACAGCCCTGCCACAGGACCAGCTGGCATCATGTCAGTGATTCTCTCGTTAACACAGGCACAGGTGTGAGTGTTGACGAGGACAAGGCTGGAGATCACTCTGTCATGCTGATTGAGTTCGAATAACAAACTGGAAGCTTCAAAAGGAGGGTGGTGCTTGGAATCATTGTTCTTCCTCTGTCAATCATGGTTACCTGCAAGGAATTGCTTTGTCATCATTGCTTTGCACAAAAAGGGCTTCACAGGCAAGGATATTGCTGCCAGTAAGATTGCACCTAAATAAACCATTTATCGGATCATCAAGAACTTCAAGGAGAGCGGTTCAATTGTTGTGAAGAAGGCTTCAGGGCACCCAAGAAAGTCCAGCAAGCGCCAGGACCATCACCTAAAGTTGATTCAGCTGCGGGATCGGGGCACCACCAGTACAGAGCTTGCTCAGGAATGGCAGCAGGCAGGTGTGAGTGCATCTGCACGCACAGTGAGGCGAAGACTTTTGGAGGATGGCCTGGTGTCAAGACGGGCAGCAAAGAAGCCACTTCTCGCCAGGAAAAACATCAGGGACAGACTGATATTCTGCAAAAGGTACAGGGATTGGACTGCTGAGGACTGGGGTAAAGTCATTTTCTCTGATGAATCCCCTTTCCGATTGTTTGGGGCATACGGAAAAAAGCTTGTCCGGAGAAGACAAGGTGAGTGCTACCATCAGTCCTGTGTCATGTCAACATGACATGTGTCATAAAGCATCCTGAGACCATTCATGTGTGGGGTTGCTTCTCAGCCAAGGGAGTGGGCTCACTCACAATTTTGCCTATGAACACAGCCATGAATAAAGAATGGTACCAACACATCCTCCGAGAGCAACTTCTCCCAACCATCCAGGAACAGTTTGGTGATGAACAATGCCTTTTCCAGCATGATGCGGCACCTTGCCATAAGGCAAAAGTGATAACTAAGTGGCTCGGGGAACAAAACATTGATATTTTGGGTCCATGGCCAGGAAACTCCCCTGACCTTAATCCCATTGAGAACTTGTGGTCAATCCTCAAGAGGCGGGTGGACAAACAAAAACCCACAAATTCTGACAAATTCCAAGCATTGATTATGCAAGAATGGGCTGCCATCAGTCAGGATGTGGCCCAGAAGTTAATTGACAACATGCCAGGGCGGATTGCAGAGGTCTTGAAAAAGAAGGGTCAACACCGCAAATATTGACTCTTTGCATCAACTTCATGTAATTGTCAATAAAAGCCTTTGACACTTATGAAATGCTTGTAATTATACTTCAGTATTCCATAGTAACATCTGACAAAAATATCTAAAGACACTGAAGCGGCAAACTTTATGAAAATTAATATTTGTGTCATTCTCTAAACTTTTGGCCACAACTGTACAGTCAAATTTTGGCACCAGTAGATTAACTGTCTAGCTAAACTCTGCAAAAAAGAAACGTCCCTTTTTCAGGACCCTGTCTTTCAAAGATAATTCGTAAAAATAACTTCACGGATATTCATTGTGAAGGGTTTAAACACCGTTTCCCATGCTTGTTCAATGAACCATAAACAACTAATGAACATGTACCTGTGGAACGGTCGTTAAGACACTAACCGTTTACAGACGGTAGGCAATTAAGGTCACAGTTATGAAAACTTAGGATACTAAAGAAGCCTTTCTACTGACTACTTCCTACTTCCGGCGCCGACCGAGATGGCCGCCTCGCTTCGCGTTCCTTGGAAAATATGCAGTATTTTGTTTTTTTATGTGTTATTCCTTACATTGGTACCCCAGGTAATCTTAGGTTTCATTACATACAGTCGGGAGGAACTACCGAATATAAGAGCAACGTCAACTCACCACCGTTACAACCAGGAATATGACTTTCCCGAAACGGATCCAGTGTTTTGCCTTCCACCCAATACAATGGATCTGATCCCAGCCGGCGACCCTATGCGACGCCGTAAAAGGGGCAAACGTAGCGGTCTCCTGGTCAGGCTTCGGAGACGGGCACATCGCGCTCCACTCCCTAGCATACTACTCGCCAATGTCCAGTCTCTTGACAATAACGTTGATGAAATCCAAGCAAGGGTAACATTCCAGAGAGACATCAGAGATTGTAACGTTCTCTGCTTCACGGAAACATGGCTAACTCAAGAGACGCTAACGGAGTCGGTGCAGCCAGCTGGTTTCTTCACGCATCGCGCCGACAGAAACATACATCTTTCTGGTAAGAAGAGGGGCGGGGGTGTATGCCTTATGATTAACGAGACGTGGTGTGATCATAACAACATACAGGAACTCAAGTCATTCTGTTCACCTGATCTAGAATTCCTCACAATCAAATGTCGACCGCATTATCTACCAAGGGAATTCTCTTCGATTATAATCACAGCCGTATATATTCCCCCCCAAGCAGACACATCGATGGCCCTGAACGAACTTTATCTGACTCTTTGTAAACTGGAAACCACACACCCTGAGGCTGCATTCATCGTAGCTGGGGATTTTAACAAGGCTAATCTGAAAACAAAACTCCCTAAATTCTATCAGCATATCGATTGTGCTACCAGGGCTGGTAAAACCTTGGATCATTGTTATACTAACTTCCGCGACGCATATAAGGCCCTCCCCCGCCCTCCTTTCGGAAAAGCTGACCACGACTCCATTTTGTTGCTTCCAGCCTACAAACAGAAACTAAAACAACAAGCTCCCTCGCTCAGGTCTGTTCAACGCTGGTCCGACCAATCTGATTCCACGCTTCAAGACTGCTTCGATCACGCGGATTGGAATATGTTCCGCATTGCGTCCAACAACAATATTGACGAATACGCTGATTCGGTGAGTGAGTTCATTAGAAAGTGCATTGACGATGTCGTACCCACAGCAACGATTAAAACATTACCAAACCAGAAACCGTGGATTGACGGCAGCATTCGCGTGAAACTGAAAGCGCGAACCACTGCTTTTAACCAGGGCAAGGTGACCGGAAACATGACCGAATACAAACAGTGTAGCTATTCTCTCCGCAAGGCAATCAAACAAGCTAAGTCCCAGTATAGAGTCAAAATAGAGTCGCAATTCAACAGCTCAGACACAAGAGGTATATGGCAGGGTCTACAGTCAATCACGGATTACAAAAAGAAAACCAGCCCCGTCGCGGACCAGGATGTCTTGCTCCCAGACAGGCTAAATAACTTTTTTGCTCGCTTTGAGGACAATACAGTGCCACTGACACGGCCCGCTACCAAAACCTGCGGGCTCTCCTTCACTGCAGCCGAGGTGAGTAAAACATTTAAACGTGTTGACCCTCGCAAGGCTGCAGGTCCAGACGGCATTCCCAGCCGCGTCCTCAGAGCATGCGCAGACCAGCTGGCTAGTGTGTTTACGGACATATTCAATCAATCGTTATCCCAGTCTGCTGTTCCCACATGCTTCAAGAGGGCCACCATTGTTCCTGTTCCCAAGAAGGCTAAGGTAACTGAGCTAAAGGACTACCGCCCTGTAGCACTCACTTCCGTCATCATGAAGTGCTTTGAGAGACTAGTCAAGGACCATATCACCTCCACCCTACCGGACACCCTAGACCCACTCCAATTTGCTTACCGACCCAATAGGTCCACAGACGACGCAATCGCAACCACACTGCACACTGCCCTAACCCATCTGGACAAGAGGAATACCTATGTGAGAATGCTGTTCATCGACTACAGCTCAGCATTTAACACCATAGTACCCTCCAAACTCGTCATCAAGCTCGAGACCCTGGGTCTCGACCCCGCCCTGCGCAACTGGGTCCTGGACTTCCTGACGGGCCGCCCCCAGGTGGTGAGGGTAGGTAACAACATCTCCACCCCGCTGATCCTCAACACTGGGGCCCCACAAGGGTGCGTTCTGAGCCCTCTCCTGTACTCCCTGTTCACCCACGATTGCGTGGCCATGCACGCCTCCAACTCAATCATCAAGTTTGCGGATGACACTACAGTGGTAGGCTTGATAACCAACAACGACGAGACGGCCTACAGGGAGGAGGTGAGGGCCCTCGGAGTGTGGTGTCAGGAAAATAACCTCACACTCAACGTCAACAAAACAAAGGAGATGATTGTGGACTTCAGGAAACAGCAGAGGGAGCACCCCCCTATCCACATCGACGGGACAGTAGTGGAGAAGGTGGAAAGTTTTAAGTTCCTCGGTGTACACATCACGGACAAACTGAATTGGTCCACCCACACAGACAGCGTTGTGAAGAAGGCGCAGCAACGCCTCTTCAACCTCAGGAGGCTGAAGAAATTTGGCTTGTCACCAAAAGCACTCACAAACTTCTACAGATGCACAATCGAGAGCATCCTGTCGGGCTGTATCACCGCCTGGTACGGCAACTGCTCCGCCCACAACCGTAAGGCTCTCCAGAGGGTAGTGAGGTCTGCACAACGCATCACCGGGGGCAAACTACCTGCCCTCCAGGACACCTACACCACCCGATGTCACAGGAAGGCCATAAAGATCATCAAGGACAACAACCACCCAAGCCACTGCCTGTTCACCCTGCTATCATCCAGAAGGCGAGGTCAGTACAGGTGCATCAAAGCAGGGACCGAGAGACTGAAAAACAGCTTCTATTTCAAGGCCATCAGACTGTTAAACAGCCACCACTAACATTTAGCGGCCGCTGCCAACATACTGACTCAACTCCAGCCACTTTAATAATGGGAATTGATGGAAATTATGTAAAAATGTACCACTAGCCACTTTAAACAATGCCATTAATATAATTTACATTTACATTTAAGTCATTTAGCTGACGCTCTTATCCAGAGCGACTTACAAATTGGAAAGTTCATACATATTCATCCTATATATCTATATCTTTATAATATTTACATACCCTACATTACTCATCTCATATGTATATGTATATACTGTACTCTATATCATCTACTGCATCTTGCCATCTTTATGTAATACATGTATCACTAGCCACTTTAAACTATGCCACTTTATGTTTACATACCCTACATTACTCATCTCATATGTATATACTGTACTCTATACCATCTACTGCATCTTGCCTATGCTATTCTGTACCATCACTCATTCATATATCTTTATGTACATATTCCTTATCCCTTTACACTTGTGTGTATAAGGTAGTAGTTGTGGAATTGTTAGGTTAGATTACTTGTTGGTTATTACTGCATTGTCGGAACTAGAAGCACAAGCATTTCGCTACAATCGCATTAACATCTGCTAACCATGTGTATGTGACAAATAACATTTGATTTGATTTGATTTGAAATACACCAAAAGAAAGATACCCAGAGTCCCTGCTCATCTGCGTGAATGTGCCTTAGGCATGCTGCAAGGAGTCATGAGGACTGCAGATGTGGCCAGGGCAATAAATTGCCATGTCCGTACTGTGAGATGCCTAAGACAGCGCTACAGGGAGACAGGACGGACAGCTGATCGTCCTCGCAGACCACATGTAACAACACCTGCACAGGATCGGTACATCCGAACAGCACACGAGCGGGACAGGTACAGGATGGCAACAACAACTGCCCGAGTTACACCAGGAACGCACAATCCCTACATCAGTGCTCAGACTGTACGCAATAGGCTGAGAGAGGCTGGACTGAGGGCTTGCAGGCCTGTTGTAAGGCAGGTCCTCACCGGCAAAAACGTTGCCTATGGGCACAAACCCACCGTCGCTGGACCAGACAGGACTGGCAAAAAGTGCTCTTCACTGACGAGTCGCGGTTTTGTCTCACCAGAGGTGATGGTCGGATTCGCGTATATCGTCGAAGGAATGATCGTTACACCGAGGCCTGTACTCTGGAGCGGGATCGATTTTGAGGTGGAGGGTCCGTCATGGTCTGGGGTGGTGTGTCACAGCATCATCGGCCTGAGCTTGTTGTCATTGCAGGCAATCTCAACACTGTGCGTTACAGGGAAGACATCCTCCTCCCTCATGTGGTACCCTTCCTGCAGGCTCATCCTGACATGACCCTCCAGCATGACAATGCCACCAGCCATACTGCTCGTTCTGTGAGTGATTTCCTGCAAGACAGGAATGTCAGTGTTCTGCCATGGCCAGCGAAGAGTCCAGATCTCAATCCCATTGAGTACGTCTGGGACCTGTTGGATCGGAGGGTGAGGGCTAGGGCCATTCCCCCCAGCAATGTCCGGCAACTTGCAGGTACCTTGGTGGAAGAGTGAGGTAACTTCTCACAGCAAAAACGGGCAAATCTGGTGCAGTCCATGAGGAGAAGATCCACTGCAGTACTTAATGCAGCTGGTGGCCACACCAGATACTGACTGTTATTTTTTATTTTGCCCCCCCCTTTGTTCATGGACACCTTATTCCATTTTTGTTAGTCACATGTCTGTGGAACTTGTTCAATTTGTCTCAGTTGTTGAGTCTTGTTATGTTCATACAAATATTTACACATGTTAAGTTTTCTGAAAATAAACGCAGTTGACAGTGAGAGAACGTTTATTTTTTTGCTCAGTTTATATAAACCACACCTTCTCCTGTGTTGGTTACAAGGCGGTACTTATTTAAATTAGGTAAGAGAATATATATCATCTTACCATTGGTATATTAAAATGAGAGTTAGGGTGATGTCACCCTATCCCCTTTATAATACTGCCTCCTGAATCCAAGTATTTGACATGGGGGAGGGGACCACTAACTTTGATAAAACTATCAATGTAGAAATGTTTCATACTTTGATCTGATTTCATCAAATTTCATGAAAAAAAGGGAAAAAACATGATTTTGACTGTTCCTGACACTTAGGAATGCACTGTAGGACAACAACGATATTGCTCATTACAGAATAATTCCACAACAGAATGCAAACCACAGCCAATGAGAAAGGACAGTGTTATCAACATGAATTATGATTATTTGTGATCACCAGAGATGGGACTAAGTCACTATTATTCGAGTCACAAGAAAGTCTCAAGTCACAAGGTTTGAGTCTGAAGTAGGTCAAGACTCGAGTCAAGTCGAAGTTGCATTCTAAGAGCATGTCAAGTCGAGTCACAAGTCTCAAGTCAAGTAAAAAAAATGGAATCTATACATGCAATGACTTGTTCAACTACAAATATTTGTCTATTTGACATGACATGACATACTAATGACATTCCACTGTCTTTGAGTAAAGCCAGTGTGTCTACATGACAAAATAGCATTGTATTTGGGACAAATCATTCACTCAACCTCAACTATATCTTGCAATGAATAATGTGGAAATTGAGAAAGTTTAGGTGACTAAACTGCCTGGAATAACCCTGGATTGTAAACTGTCATGGTCAAAACATGTTGATGCAACAGTAGCTAAGATTTATTTTTTACCCCTTTTTCGTGATGTGATATCCAATTGGTAGTTACAGTCTTGTCCCATCACTGCAACTACCTTACGGACTCGGGAGAGTCGAGAGCCATGCGTCCTCCAAAACACAACCCTGCCAAGCCTCACTGCTTCTTGATACACTGCTCGCTTAACCCGGAGGTCAGCCGCACCAATGTGTCGGAGGAAACGCTGTACAACTGGCGACTGAAGTCAGCGCACATGCGCCCGGCCCGCCACAAGGAGTCGCTAGAGTGGGACAAGGACATCCTGGCCACCAAACCCTCCCCTTACCCGGATGTTGCTGGGCCAATTGTGTACCGCCTCATGGGTCTCCCGGTCACGACCGGCTCCAACACAGCCTGGGATCGAACCCGGGGCTGTAGTGACGCCTCAAGCACAGCAATGTAGTGCCTTAGATTGTTGCGCCACTCGGGAGACCTGCTCTGTCTTCTTAACAACACTATCAACAAGGCAGGTCCTACAGGCCCTAGTTTTGTCACACCTGGACTACTGTCCAGTCGTGTGGTCAGGTGCCACAAAGAGGGACTTAGGAAAATTACAATTGGCTCCGAACAGGGCAGCACGGCTGGCCCTTAAATGTACACGGAGAGCTAATATGAATAAATATGCATCTCAAACTCATGGCTCAAAGTAGAGGAGAGATTGACTTCATCACTTGTTTTTGTAAGAAGTATTGACAAGCTGATTGCACCGAGCTGTCTGTTTTAAACTACTAGCATACAGCTCGTACACCCATGCATACTCCACAAGACATGCCACCAGGGGTCTTTTCACAATCCCAAAGTCTAGAGTAGACTATGGGAGGCACACAGTGCTACATAGAGCCATGGCTACATGGAACTCTATTTCACATCAGGTGATGACTGATTCAAGCAGACACACAGGCACAGACACACGCATACAAACTACATACACATACACATGGATTTTGTATTGTAAATGTGGTAATAGAGTAGTGGGCACACACACTACTTTGTGAAAAGTGTTATGAAATGTAATGTCATGTAATATTTTTTATTATAAATAACTGCCTTAATGTTGCTGGACCCCAGGAAGAGTAGCTGCTGCAAATGGGGATCCTTAATAAATACAAAAGCACCATATCATACAAAATATACAAGTAGGGGCCTCCCGAGTGGTGCAGTGTTCTAAGGCACTGCATCGCAGTGATAGCTGTGCCACTAGAGATTCTGGGTTTGAGTCCAGGCTCTGTCGCAGCTGGCCGCGACCGGGAGGACCATGGGGCGGCGCACAATTCGCCCAGCGTCGTCCGGGTTAGGGAGGGTTTGGCCGGCAGGGATATCCTTGTCTCGTCGCACACTAGTGACTCCTGTGGCGGGTCGGGCGCAGTGCACGCTGACACGGTCGCCAGGTGTACGGTGTTTCCTCTGACACATTGGTGCGGCTGGCTTCCGGGTTGGATGGGCGTTGTGTCAAGAAGCAGTGCGGCTTGGTTGGGTTGTGTTTCGGAGGACGCATGGCTCTCGACCGTCGCCTCTCCCGAGTCCGTACGGGAGTTGCAGCGATGAGACAAGACTGTAACTACTACCAATTGGATACCACGAAATTGGGGAGAAAAATAAATAAGTAAATAAACAATACAAGTAGATTTACCAAATATACACGGGCAATAGCCCAAAGGAAATAGCCTCTGTATCAGGCTTAACCTGTCCTATCTGAACGGACGCAGATAGAGGGCAAGACTGTACAGCCTCCCCTTGAGAAACCAAAAATAGAATCTGTCTAACAGGAGCTCAAACAGGTAGGCCTACATAAGCCCCCAGGACCATACACTTACCCAATTGGCAATTACAACCAATAAAATGGTTTTACAAGGTCAAAGGCGATTTCCACATCCATTGTTACAATTGTCTTAATCAGACTTAATGATATTTCGACACCATGAATACATGGAACACTCATTTAATCTTATTCAACTTCATGACTCCAAAGCGTGGCGCTCGGCCATGTAGCCTATTTCTATGCACACAGAGGCACGCATGCTCCTATTACCAACAACCAGAAAGATAGAGACATAGGACAAAGACACGCGGAACTCCGACATAACCCGGGAAACATGAACAAAGGAAACAATACATTGAATTACATAAATAGAACTTCTACCTTGAGTCTTGTGAATGTCCAGGTGCACAATAAACATTGCTCCCACTATGGTGGAAAATTGCAAGATTATGTTATAATACTTTTATTGCATCAAATGGTTGTTTTATGCAACAGAATAGAGTATTCTGTTAACTATTGTGTGTGTGTGTTCTACTGAGGATGGGCCTCTGGGAGATAACACTGACAGGAGATTTACAATGTCTTTTGGGTGATAAAACCTAAAAAGCATTCCAGAGCAATGAGTTAATGTTTCTGTTCTATACGGGGCCGGACACTGGTCTCTATACAATGAGAACTGTTGACACAGCAGATACTGTCTGCGATGTATTATAGGTATCTTTCATACAGATCTTAACCTTGTGACCCATTCTACATATCTGTTTGTCATGTTGGTTGAAAGGGGTGTATCTTGGCTATAAAAGACGTTGGTACTTTTATCTCTGGGCTCTCAACGAATCATCTGAGCATGAATCGTCGACCAGCCATGACCAGCCTTCATTATCGTAGAGCACTCAATCAATTCACTTTATATGTGTGCGTTGTATTGACCTGCTCCCTTATTAATAAGTGATTAAAGATTTAGTTTAAGTATAACTCTGACTTGTGTGATAAGTTTGTCTCTCCTCATTTGATAGTAAAGAAATTAACCACCACTTTTGGCGAGGGGAATGGGATGTGAATCTTCACTTGATGACCGCTCCTGACGACCTGGGTAAATCGTGCACGAGGGATCCCTCAAACTTGGGATCTCAGGGAGACCACACTTCGGGAACAGAGCAGATGGACCAACCTAAGATCTGAGAGTTGAGTGGATACCACATCTCGAACTTAGTTTAAAAAAAATAAAGAGTTGAGCGAAACACACAAAGTCAAGTTTTTAAGAAAAGCCTCTATTACGTAGGCTCTGAGTGTCTATTCCTGTCTGAGGGGGGCACCTTGGAGGCGTAAGCAGGGCCGAGTCAGAGGAGAGTAATCTGAGAGTTTGTGAACTCAAAGATACTCTGCCACTGGTCAGTTGCGGGCGACCTAGAGCCGTCCTGACACTGAATTGATCACAGTGGGGATTGGTGCGGTCTGTAGGGGTGAGGGGCCAGGGTGACTGTGGGTTCTTTGTGAAGCACGGTACCTGGTGAAACCCTATTGGAAGAAGGACCTCATTCTGAAAAGTGTCTGTGTGACCTTCTAAGTGATCCTCAGAAGTGGTGAATTACAATTATTTGAAATGGTTGGCTAAATTAAAATGTATCGTAGGCCTATCAAACATGAAACAGAAATGTCTAGGTGTTGCAATAAACGGTACAGGGTTGGAATGATGAAACGCTAGCAATTATTGTAGTATTAGATGGAATATAGATTTACCACATAGGGCCTATGCATTTAAACGTGCGAAAGCAAACATTTCAACAAGAGAAAAAAAGCACTCTCCTCTGGCAGGAGTTTGGTGAGCGCAAGTGAAGATCTGTGCCTATGGTACGTCTTCACCACAGTAATTTATTTTAAACAAAACATTCCAAATGCAAACTTCATAAGTAAATCATAATTTTCAAGCATTTGTTACATACCAAAAGACCAGTAGGCCTATGCTAGTAATTGTTGCCCCATTGCTGGTGAGCTAGCAAAGTAAACAGTTAATATTCTTAATCACCCAAAACTTTGAGCTACATATTTATATGGCAATCCTCTCTTCCTGCAATATGACGTTTGCTAGCTCACCCGATCTATGTTGATTGTCAGTTTGCTGGTCCAATCAGAGTGCTGTGTATGTGTTTCACTAGCCAATCTGTTGCATTTTTTTTTGCAAGAGCGATGCTGCTTACTGTCTCTGGCTGTGTGTGTAGAGTAATCCACGTAGACTCCGTGCCACAAAATAACTTACAAAACATTACAAAACCTGTCCAGATAAGTTCAAGTCATCAGTCAAAGTCGAGTCCTGAGGCTCCATGTCAAGTCTCAAGTTATTTTATTTTCTATAAAGTCAAGTCTCAAGTCATCAAATTTGTCGCTTGAGTCCAAAACTCTGGTGATTACTTAACAATATCGTACATGTGTGTCACAGGTGTGACTCATTTGCATGTAATCAGAAACAATTATTTATTTTGGATAATTGACTGGTCATGTGATTTGTGCTAAACGTATTTAAACCCCCTGTTTTTGTGTTTGTTGGTGGCTGCCCACAGGAGGTGATGCAGTCCAGAGGCATGGTGGATTGGTCATATACTGATTAATTGTGTTTATGAAGAATAGAGATATATTGCAGTTGGCCTCAAAATAATCCATACAACAGAAGTATTGTGCTTTGAACTTTGGAGCAGAGTGCCTGTTAAAGGAGTCATTTCAGGGGTGACAACAGATGTTAACATTAAATACCTGAAGAGAATTCTAGGGGTAGTTGGTGCCCAACACCTTACCCGCTAGGTGAATGGAGGCAAGTGTCGGTTCTGTGTTTTAAAAAAAAGTTGTTACCCCTTTTTCATGGTATCCAATTGGTAGTTAGTCTTGTCACTGCAATTCCCATACGGACTCAGGAGAGGCGAAAATCGAGAGCCGTGCATCTTCCGAAACACAACCCAACTGCTTCTTGACACAATGACCACAAAGGAATTTAACTGTATTGAGAATGTGCTGGAAGCTGTATGCTGAAACTGAAAATCATGCCTTAAGAAAATAAATGTTAAACTGTGTTTTGTGTTCTGCCTTTGCTTCCTGCTTCCTGCTCAATCTGACCTAGAACCTCTCACTTTTCCACCCCATGAGCCATTCATGTCAACTAGCTGATGTGCTTGAAACTCTGTAAACAGTTGGAACTAACAAGGTCTCTGAAATCTGGCAGACCAGAAATCTTGAAGTGCTCCTGCACTCCATAAAGAGTAATAGCAAACCCGCACTCTACTTACAACATTCGGATGAACATCTTCAAGTTAGACTGCCTTTGCAGTTTATGGTACACTCAGCAAATATGATATGAATTCTTAACGGAAGACTCATAATGGTATGGCCCTATAGTCTAAACAATGGATGATGACCAACTGTAGTACAGCATCAACACACATGATTAAAATAATCAAGGGCAATATTGAATAATATCATATACCGATAGAGAGGTTTGCGTGGCTATGGTGAAATCTAAATGACATTAAGAGAAACATAACCTCGTATGGCAAATACAGTCAATGCCTAATGGGAAACTAAGTGTGCCCATTGAACAACACAGGGTTTTCACTTTCATATAACTTGGGTATCTTTTTTTGTTTGGTTCGCGACAGGAAACTACAAGAACCCACTGCTTGTCAGTGAAAGAGGAAACCACGGTACAGCTTCAAAGAGCTTTCTTTTTGTCTTGAACAAGTCAGTTGAATAACATTCCAACTCATGTTCAAGTCTGTTTACACATTTTCTGTCTATATCTGCTACATGTGAAAAAGACAAAAATAATTTCTCAAATACTATTGCAAGAAAATGTACACACAATTATTGTCACACTTTCACTTCTTAAATTCCATTTCCCCACAGAGGAAATGGTATTGACAGATGTAATTTATTGTTAAGTCTCTTCTGCAAACTAGAACAGAGTGAGGTTAAAACAGGTTGACGATACTAATCAAGATACATTTTTTGGTCTGGAAATATGTTGCTCTGTCTCAAACAGGAAACTGTATTACTTTCCTCCTCCCACCACCATGAAACATAGAAGCAAAAGCCTCATCAACAAGAGACATCGAAGACATGGATGCCTGATCAGAAAGAAGACACCTTGCTGTCCATCATATTTTGAGGTAATGGAGTACGTACATAGGCTACTGTGTGGATGTAGTGGTGAAGACTGAACTTAAATTTATGTCTTTTACTGCTTATTTTTGTCAAGCTGACACTAGGTAGTGTCAAGACAACATTGATTAAGTAATTAGGGTTATGTGATTAAGTGCTTGAGTCCAGTTCAAATGTTAAACTTTGAATGTTAAGACTCACAACTGTGTTGGAATGTTAGGTTTGTTTAAATGACAATGTTGCTCTCCACATGGTATGTTTTTCACTATTGTATATATTTTTCAACATATATTTTCAGTTTTCTGATCCAAAAAGCCTCAACCTGGTCTTGTTGAAATAGATTCAACAAAATGTCTTGTGTAGATTCCCATGGTTTAGTTCCTCTGTTTTGGAAACCCCTAGCTTTTAATAACATTTCATTTCCCCTTGTGGCTTCAGTAGCGTGCTTGTTGATGTCATCCTCTTCTTGTAAAATCTAGGACGTCACTATCCTTCCTCTTCCCTCAATTTACTTGCCGTTTCTCAGGTAATTTGTGTTTCAGGGGTGGTTCTGCCAATGGATCTCACTGAGGAGGAGACAGCACCTCTAATGGACAGGGAGAGGGGGGGCAGCCAAAGGTCTGGTTCTGGCTCTGGTTTACAAGTCCATCTCTACTTCCTCCCTGCCACAAAGGCAGGAACAACGTTCAACATATCCTCTGGACAAATCTCTGCTGAAAGGGTCTGTGTCCTGGCAGCAAAAAAATGTGGTAAGATATGTGTTTTTATGTGAATATGGTTGTAATATTTTTATTTTACCATGTTGAAGAGCATATATTGTAACAGTCTGAGGAATAATTGTAATATGGTGTGAAATAAACAGCATTCAGCTGTTTACCAAAAAAGTGGCGAGTTGATCACTTTGTTGTTGTTTAAATCCCAGATTGCCCCTTTAAGGGAGGAATTTTGGAAATTTCCTTGACTACGCCACCTTTTGAGTGTGCATACCCATTTGTTGTGGAATTACAAAATATTTATTGGAGCCTTGTGTATCTTCCTTCAGGACCTTGCTGTCTCTAAGCTTTCTATTTCTTGAGAATGCAGTCACGTATTAGCATGGATGTTCAATACTGCAAAAAAAACGTTTTGACAATAACTTTTCTCTCTCCTTAGGAATCCTACCAGTGTACCACAGCCTATTTGCTTTGGCGTTTGATGATCTGTCCAACTTTTACCCCCCAACACATGTTTTCAGCACTGATGAAAGCATTAGCATTCACTACAGAGTCAGGTGAGAAAAAACTTTATGAATTTTTGTGTAAAAAACAAACATTTGACTAGAAATACATTTTATGCCCAATATGAACTATTATGTTGCACTTTATTTGGTCTTAGTCATGTGTAGTGCACCAGCATAGCACCACCATATTGTTGTCTCATACAAAGGGATTTTAATAGCTGTGAATGTGAACTGGATGACTCATGTATGTATAAAATTTTACTTTTTTATTTCCCCTGTTGTTACAAAGGTTTTTCTTTGCCAACTGGTTTGGAGAGGGGTCAAAAACATCATACCGCTACTGTCTGAGAAGAGGCAGAATCAGTGCAGTGCTCGACTACTGTGTCATTGATTATCTCTTTGCCCAGGTACATAGAAAACACTTCCAACCTTTGCAGTAAGCCAAATCTCACATTTAGATATAGACTATTTTGATGTTAACATATTGCAATAAATAATGTGAAATAACATCATCGCACAATTGTGATTTTCCAACACTACATAAGGCCATTTGTTGTGAATGATTAGCTTTAGAATGTCCACAAGGGCAGAACACATGCATGTATATGTACAGTGCCTTCGGAAAGTATTCAGACATTTTGTATTTTCCACATTTTGTTATGTTACAGCCTTATTCTAAAATGGATTATATAAAAATATAATCTACACACAATACCCCATAATGACAAAGCGAAAACAGGTTTTTAGACTTTTTGTATAAAAACACAAAAACAGAAATAGCAAATTTGCATAAGTATTCAGACCCATTGCTATGAGACTCGAAATTGAGCTCATGTGCATCGTGTTTCCATTGATCATCCTTGAGATGTTTCTACAACTTGATTGGAGTCCACCTGTGGTAAATTCAATTGATTGGACATGATTTGGAAAAGGCACACATCTGTCTATATAAGGTCCCACAGTTGACAGTGCATATCAAAACAAAAACCAAGCCATGAAGTCGAAGGAATTGTCCGTAGAGCTCCAAGACAGGATTGTGTCGAGGCACAGATCTGGGGAAGGGTACCAAAAAAACTCTGCAGCATTGAAGGTCCCCAAGAACACAGTGGACTCCATCATTCTTAAATGGACAAAGTTTGGAACCACCAAGACTCTTCCTAAAGCTGGCCGCCAGGCCAAACTGAGCAATCGGGGCAGAAGGGACTTGGTCAGGGTGGTGACCAAGAACCAGAAGAACAACCATCTCTGCAGCACTCCACCAATCACGAACTCTTTGTCCTGAATACTAAGCGTCACGTCTGGAGGAAACCTGGCACCATCCCTACCGTGAATTATCGTGGTGGCAGCATCATGCTGTGGGGATGTTTTTCAGCGGCAGGGACTGGGAGACTAGTCAGGATCGAAGCAAAGATGAATGGAGCAAAGTACAGAGAGATCCTTAATGAAAACCTGCTCAAGATCGGTCAGGACCTCAGACTGGGGCAAAGGTTCACCTTACAACAGGACAACGACCCTAAGCACACAGACAAGACAATGCAGGAGTTGCTTCGGGACAAGTCTCTGAATGTCCTTGAGTGGCCCAGCCAGAGCCCAGACTTGAGCCAGATCTAACAAATCTGGAGAGACTTGAAAATAGCTGTTCAGCAACGCTCCCCATCCAACCTGACAGAGCTTGAGAGGATCTGCAGAGAAGAATGAGAAAAACTCCCTGAATACAGGTGTGCCCAACATGTAGTGTCATACCCAAGAAGACTTGAGGCTGTTATCACTGCCAAAGGTGCTTCAACAAAGTACTGAGTAAAGGGTCTGAATACTTATGTGATATTTCAGTTTTTAATTTTTTATAAATTAGCAAAAAATTCTAAAACCTGTTTTGCTTTGTCATTATAGGGTATTGTGTGTTGATTGATGAAAAAAGCTAACAATTTAATCAATCTTAGAATAAGGCTGTAACCTAACAAAATGTGGAAAAAGTCAAGGGGTCTGAATACTTTCCGAAGGCACTGTAAGTGTTCTACTACTTCCTGCGTTCTGTGTATAGTCTTAATTTTTTGTGACCCTTTAGTCCCGTAGTGACTTTGTGGCTGGCCAGGCGGGGGTCTCACCTCCCTTGAGCGTCCAGGAGGAGTGTCTTGGCCTGGCAGTGCTCGACCTATGGCGACTGGCTAAGGAACACAACCAGAGTGTAAGGGAGGTGTGCAAGAATGTCAGGTATGAATACTGAAAAGAGGGTATGAAAATGAGTACATTTCTTTATGCCAACGGGTCTCTTGGTTTCTTATTTGGCTGTGCAGAATAGATCAATTACCATTTTTTTCAGTTACAAGTCATGCCTTCCTGAGACTCATCGGCAGGAAATCCAGCAACTGAGCCGGCTTGCGCGCTACAGAATCCGCAACACTCTGAAACGGTTCCTGAAGAAGCTTGGCCGCTGCTCGGTGGGAGAACGCAGTCTAAAGCTGAAGTACCTGATGGAGCTGGCAGGGGTGGAGCCTTCCCACGGCACTGAGACCTTTCAGGTGAACCACCCCGGCTCCCAGCTGCAGCAGAAGGAACCAACATTCAACCTTATGCGGGTCGCCGGGGAGAGCGGCATACAATTCAGTGGAAGTCACTGCCCTGCTGATGTCCTGGTGAGAGAAAGTGCAAAGTCCCTACTGTGGGTCATGATCATGATTATCATGCTGTATCTACATTGACTGACCGCAAAACATAAATAATGTTCCCTTTCAGTCGGTCATTCGATATAACATGCTATGGGGAGTGTCGTGGAAATTCAGTACTGAGAGAGACTTGGTCATTTCTTCAAACAATCATCTTTATTTTATATCTATTAATTATTGCAGTAATGAAACCGTCAGCCCAGCAGTCTTGACTGTCGAACCGAGTGCTTGAATCATACAGAGAATACCATATCTTTATATACCAAACCTAAAAATGCTTCAACCATGGCTGGCTCCACCCTTCCCATATAGATTGCGGGGCACCATGAGCCACTTTGGTCTCATCCTGTCTTTATCTGCACCTGGCGTTATTTAAACCCCCGACCCTGGCCTAATTTCCCAGATGCGAGGATGTCTAAGAACCATTGAGGCCTTTGTTCTACTCCTCTCTATCCCAGTTACAACCACAATCTCCTCGATAGAATGTAGGCCCAGTTAGACGAGAGACATATGTCTCACATGCCCCACTAATGATAGAATGGAATTTGGCTGTTTGGTTTTTTATCACCGAGACATCAATCAATTGTCAGCTTCAAGCTATCTTTAGTAAAACCCATGTCCACGACACCCAGCCTAGCTGCAGGAAGCTAGAGTGGACAGTCAAACTCAGTATTAGCAGGACAAAAATATCTCACTGTTTGTTAAGTAAATAATTGCTAAATATCGAACAAATCAGGTAAATATGTAATTTTTCTATCACAGGAGTCAATAACCAATCCTATTCACCTGAAGCAAACTAAAATCACGCCCAACCTGCCAATGGATGCCGAGCCCGCCCTCGGAAGCCTCGCCTTCTAGGCTATAATACCGGGGCTCGCTCCATTTCCTCAATTCTTCGCTCTTCAGTTTCAAGCACATGATGGCTAGGAGATTCAGATCTGATTTAAGTGTCTGTTATGAGGAGAAAGTACTCGTCCCCCTAGATGTTGCGAGTTTTGGGTCTTGGTATCGGTTTTTGTGTTTGGTGAAAGCTAACTACTTTCTGCTCTGCTTGTGTAGCTAATGCTTCCTTACTTGAGTGGTAAGAGTACGTTTGAAAAGGCTAACCAGCCGAGTTTGAACCTCTGACCGTGCCCTAGGGCATGTGGTTTCACAATGAAAAATGTAAGATACTCACGAGTGCTGTCCTTTTGCCTGGGTTGGAAACACGCTCAGGAGGCCTTGGCTCAGACCAGTTTGCAAGACCATTGTCTCCGGCTGGGTTCAACTTCCACTGGGAGTCGGGCTGACTTTGTGAGAAAGATCGGTGGTCAGAGTTGATAGGGGTTCCTCCAGGTTTGGGGGAAGGTATTTACTTCCTGTCCCTGCAGCTGTGAAGCGTTGCTAACCCCTGTTTAAAGATTTTGCTGATGAGTGGCGCGTTACTTAGCTCAAGAGGCTAACAAGAGGGGTAATCCTAGCACAGTGCTTCCGAATAAACAGAGCCAGTTCTCTGGATTCCTGAGAGGGACAGGCTGATGTATTTTGATGAGCCAGTTTCGCTAACAAGGTTGTTTGGCTCGGGGCCCTCCTCCCCAATAATCCCCAATAATTTACTGTGGCAACAGTGCTCCCAAGTGGCTCGGTCAATGGAGGCAACACCGTAAAATGGCCTGTTCCGAGTGTGTACATGTAAGTCAGAATGTCTTTAATGATAAGAAGTAGAAGCTCAGTATTGAGAAGTCAGAATAAAAACAGAGCTTGACCAGTCTTGATTAGTCGGCTCTGGAAGGTCATGGATCTTTACACATGCTAAATAAAATATATTTTTATTTGTCACCTGCGTTGAATACAACATGTGTAGACCTTACCATGAAATGCTTATTTACCACTTTTTCTCCTCAATTTCATGATATCCAATTGGTAGTTACAGTCTTGTCTCATCGCTGCAACTCCGGTACGGACTCGGGAGAGGCGAAGGTCGAGAGCCATGCGTCCTCCGAAACACGACCCAACCAAGCCGCACTGCTTCTTGACACACTGCTTGCTTAACCTGGAAGCCAGCCACACCAATGTGTCGGAGGAAACACCGTACAACTGGCGACTGAAGTCAGCGTGCATGCGCCCAGCCCACCACAAGGAGTCGCTAGAGCGCAATAGGACAGGGACATCCCGACCGGCCAAACCCTCCCTAACCCGGACGCACTAGGCCAATTGTGCGCCGGTCGCGGCCGGCAGTGACACAGCCCGGAATCAAACCTGGGTCTGTAGTGACGCCTCTAGCACTGCGATGCAGTGGCTTACACCGCTGCGCCACTCAGGAGGCCGCATTGGTAGCATTTCTATGTTGAAGGTTCCCTGTTGTTTTGGACTTACGGTTCCTTTTGTGAGTTTTGGCATTCCAGACTCAGGTCTTGTGTGAGCCTTTTTGGAACCGATGGGGTTTAAGGACTTGGCTGCCGTGGTCGAAGTTATGCAGGATTTTGTCCGGGTTACCACTGTTCCCTGTGGGTTTGAGCCTTGGTCTGCCGGGGTCGTGTGTCTCTGGTCGATGTTTATGCAGCGCCCGTGTGCACTTTACCAAGTTACGACAGGTGTTTGTTGTTTTGGACTTGCAGTTCCTTGTACGAGTTCTGACATTTCAGGCTCTCAAGGTAAATATTGGTATTGGAACTGTGGGTTATAGGAACTTAGACTGCAGTTCAGGCTTCTCTCTGACAGTTCAGGCTTCTCGGTTAAGTCTGAGGGAAAAAAGTGGCTTCTGTAGCCTTTTTTGAGCCGGAGGAACCTGTGTGTGCTTGGGCTGCCGTGGGCCTCCTAGTTTGGTACCCTCTGAGCCGGCTTGGGGCTTGATTGTATGTCCCCATAGTATGTTATATCAAGTGACTGACTGAAAGGGAACAAGGGAACGTACAGTTATGACTATAACTACTGTTCCCTGAAGGAGGGAACGAGGTATAACATATTTTGGCCCCGAGCCGTCAATGGGGTTTGGGCTCGCTGAAGAGCGGTACTGAATTGAGGAAATGGATGCGAGCCCCGGTATTATAGCCAGGAAAGCGGGGCTTCCAAGGGCGGGCTCGGCATTCATTGGCACATTGGGCGTGATTTCAGTTTGCTTCAGGGTTAACTCCCCAAAGTATGTTATACTTCGTTCCCTCCTTCAGGGAACTGTAGTATTTTCATAACTGTACATTCTTTCACAGGAGTGGCAGACATTCTGTGACTTCCCAGAGATCATCGACATCAACATCAAGAGGGCATGCCACGAGCAGGTTCCCCAGGACAGCAGGGTGGTCACGATCACCCGGCAGGACGACAGATGCCTGGTTGGTTGATATCACTGAATCAATGCTCAATACATCCTTAATTAATGCTTAATCAACAACAATTGATGCTGACTCATTGCACCTGAGCAACATCCATTTCGGGGGGTGTATGGCTAAAGAAAAAGTGTGCATGTCACCATTTTTCTCCACAGGAGGCCGAGTTTCAAACAGTGACTGAGGCGCTTTCATTTGTTTCACTTGTGGATGGCTACTTCAGGCTGACTACAGACTCCAGTCACTATTTCTGTCAAGACGTTGCACCTCCCAGCCTGCTTGAAGACATTGAAAGCAACTGCCATGGGCCAATCACGTAGGTCCTTTCAGACTTATATCAAACCCATAGAGATAAATTAGATGTTAACATCTGTGTGCCTTTATATGTTGTTTTCTCAGGTCTGAGTTTGCAGTGCACAAGCTGAAAAAAGTAGGCGCCAAAGATGGCAGGTTTCTGCTAAGACGCAGCCCCAAAGACTATGACAAGTTCTTTCTCACTGTCTGCGTTCAGGTAAAAAGTTGACAATTATGACACATAATCAATCCTCAAATTGCTTTAATCTGGATTTACTTTTGGTCACACTTTATTTAGATAGTCCTGATGGTCCACCTGTATTGTATTATATTGTATTTATTAGGAATCCCCCTTACAATCAAAACAAATAAAATAACTGTACATCTTATAACATTTTTACACCACTGCATATCTACAATAGAAAATGTATAATACCACCATACAACAATATTACCATGTACCTGTGTGTAGAGTGTGTGTGCCAGCGTCTGTGTGCACGTATGCGTGTGTGTGTGTGTGCCTGTGTGTGTGTGTCTCTTCACAGTTAGCGTTGTTCCATAAGGTTTAGTTGTGCCTGTTTTATAAATCTGATTTTACTGCTTGCATCAGTTACTTGATGTGGAATAGAGTTCCATGTAGTAATGGCTCTATGTAGTACTGTGCGTTTCCCAGAGCTTGTTCTGGACTTGGGGACTGTGAAGAGACCTCTGGTGGCATGTCTTGTGGGGTATACATGGGTGTCTGAGCTGTATGCCAGTCATTTGAACAGACAGCTCGGTGCTTTCAACATGTCAATAGCTCTCACAAAGACAAGTAGTGATGCATTCAATCTCTCCTCTACTTTGAGAAGTATAGATTGACATGCATGTCATTGATGTTTACTCTGCATATACAATATGCATTTAAGGGCCAGCCGTGCTGCTCTGTTTTGGGCCAAATGTAATTTGCATATATCCCTCTTTGTGGCACTTGACAATACCACTGGGCAGTAGTCCAGGTGTAACAAAACTAGGGCCTGTAGGACTTATTTTGTCAAGAAAGCAGAGTGGCGCTTTATTAAGTACAGACCTCTCCCCATCTTAGCTACCGTTGCATCAATATGTTTTTACCATGACAGTTTACAATCCAGGGTTACTCCAAGCAGTTTAGTCTTCTCAACTTGCTCAATTTCCACATTATTCATTACAAGATTTAGTTAGGTTTAGTAATAAGGTAGTAGTTAATGATTTGACCCAAATATAATCCTTTTAGTTTTTTAAATATTTAGTACGACCTTATTACTTGCCACCCATTCTAAAACTTACTGCAGCTCTTTGTTAAGTGTTGCAGTGATTTCACTTGCTGTGGTAGCTGACGTGTATAATGTTGAGTTACCCTCTGTGTTCTGTTAGACAGGTAACTCTCAATCCACGATATAGCAGCGGATGTAAAGCCATAACACATTAGTTTTTCCAGCAGCAGATTATTATCGATAATATCAAAAGCTGCACTGAAGTCTATCAAAACAGCTAACATCTTATCAGTATGTGGTGGAAATTCAATACCAAGGAAACACCTGAAGTCAATATTAAATTAATCATTCTTTATTATCAGTTAATTGGAGAGGTTACAAGCAACACACATACAAAGTACAAGTCTGCCATAAGCTCCGCCAGGGCGGTCCCTTCTGTCCTCTTATATACTGCTACACAAAAAAGCTACATAGGCATGACTCATAGGGTTGGTTCCTGCAGGTGACTGGCTATTATAGCGCGGGCTCAGTTTCCCAAGACACTGAGCAATATCTCCTATCCCAACTTCCAGAACATATTCTGGGTGTTTTGCCAATTGGTCTGAGGAGGAAATCACAGTCACCTGCATGAACCAAGAAAGAGTGAGAGTAGATGCATACTGTGTACAATTACACTCCCTCCTTTTATCACTTCTGTGATAGCGATTGTTAAATATTAAGGTAATCATTAGATTATGGCTTAAACTATCAAAGGAGGTTCTATCAAAATACGCACAGTACCAGTCATAAGTTTGGACACACCTACTCATTCAAGGGTTCCTTCTTTATTTTTCCTATTTTCTACATTGTATAATAATAGTAAAAACATCAAAACTACGAAATAACACATATGGAATCATGTAGTAACCAAAAAAAGTGTTAAACAAATCAAAATATATGTTATATTTGAGATTCTTCAAAGTAGCCACCCTTTGCCTTGATGACAGCTTTATACCCTCTTGGTATTCTCTCACCCAGCTGCACCTGGAATGCTTTTCCAACAGTCTTGAATGAGTTCCCACATATGCTGAGCATTTGTTGGCTTCTTTGCCTTCACTCTGCGGTCCAACTCATCCCAAACCATCTCAATACGGTTGAGGTCGGGTGATTGTGGAGGCCAGGTTATCTGATGCAGCACTCCATCACTCTCCTTCTTGGTCAAATAGCCCTTACACAGCCTGGAGGCTGTTACTTGAACTCTGTGAAGCATTTATGTGGGCTGCAATCTGAGGTGCTGGTAACTCTAATGAACTTATCCTCTGCAGCAGAAGTAACTCTGCGTCTTCCATTCCTGTGGTGGTCCTCATGAGCGCCAGTTTCATCATAGTGATTGATGGTTTTTGCGACTGCACTTGAAGAAACTTTCAAAGTTCTTGACATTTTCCGTATTGACTGACCTTAAAATAATGATGGACTGTCGTTTCTCTTTGCTTATTTGAGCTGTTCTTGCCATAAAATGGACTTGGTCTTTTACCAAATAGGGCAATCTTCTGTATACCACCCGTACCTTGTCACAACACAACTTATTGGCTAAAACGCATTAAGAAGGAAAGAAATTACACAAATGAACTTTTAACAAGGCACACCTGTTAATTGAAATGCATTCCTGGTGACTACCTCATGAAGCGGATTGAGAGAATACAAAGAGTGTGCAAAGCTGTCATCAAGGGAAAGGGTGGCTACTTTGAAGTATCTCAAATATAAAATATATTTTGATTTGTTTAACACTTTTTTAGTTACTACATGATTCGATATGTGTTATTTCATAGTTTTGATGTCTTTGCTATTATTCTACAAAATAGTAAAAAATAAGAAAAACTCTTGAATCAGTAGATGTGTGTAAACTTTTGACTGGTACTGTATACTAAAAGTAAGTGAAATCAACACATAAAACCACACACTTTCAAACCCTTCATTCTGTGTTGTACAATCCGACTAGTAACTGATCCTTATTTCATAGCCCTTACACTTGTAAAACCATTGCAGTAGAATGGTTTAACTTAAGACCTTCACTTCATACAGTTACACACATGCTTCAGTACACAATTTAATTTATGGAAATACTATCATCATAATAAAGCTCAAATCTAGGGTCATTTAGCTATTTGATTTAGAATATTATGACCCCTTGAACTATCAAATAAAAATAGAACCAAATTCTTTGATGAAAAATTATTTTGGGCATTACTGCTATTAGCCCATACAAATGCTTTGAATAACACATTCACTACATGGAACAACAGATAGTCACACAAAATATATAAAATTGAAGATCAGGAAACATTTTATTATAATTATAATTATTTTCCTTTAGATGTATTTAAATTCTATTTTTGGCAGCAAATGGTCTCCATACAGTGCATTTGGAAAGTATTCAGACCCCTTGACTTTTTCCACATTTTGTTATAGGCTTATTCTAAAATGGATTAAATCGTTTTTTTCATCAATCTACACACAATCCCCATTAATCACAAATCAAAAACAGGTTTTTAGAAATTGTTGCACATTTATTACAAATAAAAAACAGAAATGTCACATTTACATAAGTATTCAGACCCTTTACTCAGTACTTTGTTGAAGCCCCTTTGGCAGTGATTACAGCCTTGAGTCTTCTTGGGTATGAGGCTACAAGTTTGGCACACGTGTATTTGGGGAGTTTCTCTAATTCTTCTCTGCAGATCCTCTCAAGCTCTGTCAGGTTGGATGGGGAGTGTCGCTGCACAGCTATTTTCAGGTCTCTCCAGAGATGTTCAATCAGGTTCAAGTCCGGTTCTGGCTGATCCACTCAAGGACATTCAGAGACTTGTCATTCCTGTGTTGTCTTGTCTGTGTGCTTAGGGTCGTTGTCCTGTTGGAAGGTGAACCTTCGGCCCAGTCTGAGGTCCTGAGCGCTCTTGAGCAGGTTTTCAACAAGGATCTCTCTGTACTTTGCTGCGTTCCTCTTTCCCTCGATCCTTGTCTCACAGTCCTGCTTCACTGTATGGATGGTGTCAGGTTTCCTCCTGCCGTAACGCTTGGCATTCTGGCCAAAGAGTTCAATCTTGGTTTTATCAGACCAGAGATCTTGTTTCTCATTGTCTGAGAGTCCTCTACCATAAAGGTCTGATTGGTGGAGTGCTGCAGAGATGGTTGTCCTTCTGGAAGGTTCTCCCATCTCCACAGAGGAACTCTGGAGCTCTGTCAGAGTGACCATCAGGTTCTTGGTCATCTCCCTGACCAAGACCTTCTCCCCCGGTTGCTCAGTTTGGCCGGGCGGCCGGCTCTAGGAAGAGTCTTGGTGGTTCCAAACTTATTCAATTTAAGAATGATGGAGGCCACTGTGTTCTTGGGAACCTTCAATGCTGCAGATTTTTTTTGTTACACTTCCCCAGATCTGTGCCTCGATACAATCCTGTCTCAGAGCTCTACGGACAATTCCTTCGACCTCATGGCTTGGTTTTTGCGCTTGCCTTTCCAAATCATTTTTGGCTTGCCTTTCCAAATCATGTCCAATCAATTGAATTTACCCCAGGTGGACTCCAATCAAGTTGTAGAAACATCTCAAGAATGATCAATGGAAACAGGATGCACCTGAGCTCAATTTCGAGTCTCATAGCAAAGGGTCTGTACCGACTTCAGACGAGTCTCCTGACAATTGTCGCGGTCATAGAGCAAAATTGAGAACACCATCCTGTTCGGACACTACAGACAATGTTGTGAGAAGAACGATTTTCGGGATGTCTCATGGTCTGACAAACACTGCTCTAGCTCTGTCACCTTTCAGCGCAGATTCAGAAGTGCGACATAGGCAGATATGGTGGATTGAAAAAAACATATCTCTAGCTTAAACTGACGGATTTTGATGGGGATTGCTTTATTACGCTTATTTGATTTCCTCGGAGGCGCGGACACCAACCTTAGGGGGGTTTAAGTTTCTTCAAAGCTTTTTACTATCATTCTCTATATAATTTATCTTTGTTTCATAGTTTCACAGTTTCTTCTTCTTTTTTGTTTAGTTTAGTCACATGATTTCTCAATTTACAGTACCAGCTGTGTAGACAGATTTATTTGACATTCCTTTTGCTTCGTCCCTCTCAACCATACCATGTTTTAATTCCTTGTCATTCGTTGGGGATTTAACAGTTTTTGCAGTCATTTTCTTAATGGGTGCATGCTTATTAATAACTGGAATAACACATTACATACATGTGTCAAGTGCAGCGTCTGGTTGCTCATCATTACACACCACAGATCAGCAAATATTCTCTTCAATATAGGAATCACTACAAAACCTTTTGTATGGTCTCTCATACACTATATTAGGCCAAGCCTTTGGAACTTTGTTTTTCCTAGATATGGCTACTATATTATGATCACTAATGGATGTGGATACTGCTTTAGAGCAGATTTCTGCAGCATTAGTAAAGATGAGATCAATACATGTGGATGATTTCATTCCTGTGCTGTTTGCAAATACCCTGGTTACAGTTTAAAACTTTTTCTTGTAACACTTAATTTTAAGGGGTCCTTAGTACTGTATAATTACATGTGTAATTACACTGTAACAATTATTGTAGTTAATTGTAATAACTCCGTTACACTATAATAACACCATGTAACTGGTGGTAATTGCAGTCTGTAATTACAGAGGTGTAACAACAAATGCTTGTTACAAATGGGAAAGTTTCCACTAAATTCACCATTTAGTGTTTAGTTTCTTCTCAGCTGCATCTGTTTCATTAATAACTGTCACAGGGTTGTAATCTCTTGTGGACAGATGCTCTGGCTGTCCGAGATTACAATGGTTGGAGACTCAGTAGGCACTAATTACCTACCCGTGAATGTGCACTCTTCAAAATCTCCACTCAGTCGCTATGTTTCCATTACCTTACCTTTTTGGCGACATTTACAAAGTTTGCATAGAAAGTAGATGCGAAAATTGCCTGCCACAGAGCATTTCCATTGAACTATCTTGTTCCGATTAAAACTGCTGGCGGCAGGTAGCCTTGGGCGAGCAGTAACCGAAAGGTGGCTGGATTGAATCCCCAAACTGACAATGTAAAAATCTGTCATTCTGCCCATGAACAAGGCAGTAAACCCACTGTTCCCTGGGAGGCCGTCATTGTAAATAAGAATGTGTTCTTAACTGACTTGCCTAGTTAGATAAAGGTTAAAATATTTTTATGTAAATTACAAGTAAGTGTCCCTCAAGATAAACTTAATTTTAAATAGCTAAATCCTGTGTAACGCCTAGTAATTACATTGTACTTTTGCAGATATTACATGTACTCTGTGGTGTACTTGTGGGTTTATCCTCTCACTTGGATGGCAAGGAGGTTCAAGTTGTCATAATAGGTAACATACACATTAATTATAATCTGGGATACCACCAGTATTGGTAGTTATCCAGTCAGTGAGGTTGACCTACAGTATATCTGTAAACTCAACCAAGTTAACACAGATGGTACACTTTTTGGGGGCAAGTGCTAGCAAAAACAGTAGGCAGGTTTCCATTGACCCAGGTTTATTCGATTTAAGCAATGTGGCAAAAAAAATCATTGCTACGTAATGAAAACGGCAGATGTAAGATACATTTTCTAAAGATCAACTAACATTTTATCCGTTCAACAGGGATGGATTTTCTTTTGTCGAACTTCCTTTATTGTGAAAATTGATGATGAAAACAGTGTAAAAAAAAAAAAAAATCTAATTTAGAAGATGTGAGGCAAGTGATGGCATCACGAAAACGCTTACTGCTTGCAAAATCTATTTATTCAACTATAAAAAAAAGTATGTTTCTTTGCAGGACAAGGATTGTCTTGACTTTCAAGAATGTCAGCAATTTTAAATGTCACCATCATATTGTTTCAGATTTAGTACATGAGTTCAAGTTTCACCATGGCACAGACTCTGGCGATAAGTAGGCATAGGCACATGACAATTAGGATTATGACAAATATTAGTCAATTCTTGCATTCTATCCACTGGCTTTTGCGGGCTACCTGAGACATGAAACAGATAGGTGGGCATGGCATACAGGCTGTCGTCAATTTGTTAATGCGCAATTTGTGAATAAAGATGGCACCGGAGAAGAAGGCTGACGTTTTACGTGTTCCTATCCAATTGTGTTTTTTTGTTTGTTTCTTTGCATTGTTTGTAACTTATTTTTAAACTTATTTTGTACATAATGTTGCTGCTACCATCTCTTATGACCAAAAATAACTTCTGGACATCAGAACTGCGATTACTCACCACAAACTGGCAGAATCCTCTTTTCCTTTAACTAGTCCAACGAGCTGACGTGAATGATATACTGGTTCCCTGGGAACAGGCCCAGATCCCCATCATTTGCGTGAAGAGAAGGCGGAAAAAAAGGGTCCGGAGGGCGGGCTGCCTTCTGAGATTTCGTAGGCAATCGAATAAACCCCCACTGCTTTCCATTCTGCTAGCAAACGTGCAATCTTTGGAAAATAAAATCGATGACCTACGTGGAAGATTAAACTACCAACAGGACATTCAAAACTGTAATATCTTATGCCTCACAGAGTTGTGGCTGAACGACGACATTATCAACATACAGCTGGCTGGTTATGCGCTGTATCGCCAGGATAGAACAGCGGTGTCTGGTAAGACAAGGGGCTGCGGACTATGTATTTGTGTAAATAACAGCTGGAGCACGATATCTAAGGAAGTCTTGAGGTTTTGCTCGCCTGAGGTAGAGTATCTCATGATAAGCTGTAGACCACACTATCTACCTAGAGAGTTTTCATCTGTATTTTTCGTAGCTGTTTACATACCACCACAGACTGATGCTGGCACTAAGACCGCAATCAATGAGCTGTATTCCGCCATAAGCAAACAGGAAAACGCCCACCCAGAGGCGGCACTCCTAGTGGCCGGGAACTTTAATGCAGGGAAACTTAAATCGGTCTTACCAAATTTCTATCAGAATGTTAAATGTGCAACCAGAGGGGGAAAAACTCTGGACCACCTTTACTCCATACACAGAGACAAGTACAAAGCTCTCCCTCACCCTCCATTTGGCAAATCTGACAATAATTCTATCCTCCTGATTCCTGCTTACAAGCAAAATTAAAGCAGGAAGCACTAGTGACTAGATCAATAAAAAAGTGGTCAGATGAAGCAGATGCTAAGCTACAGGACTGTTTTTCTAGCACAGACTGGAATATGTTCCGGGATTCCTCCGATGGCATTGAGGAGTACACCACATCAGTCATTGGCTTCATCAATAAGTGCATCAATGACGTCGTCCCCACGACTAATACAATTTTATTTGATTTGGACTAAATGGGTAATATAAACACTTCAACCACTTCATTTTACTTTGACATTCTATGTTTTTTGTTTAAAGTTGTGACGTCTTTAGGTCCAGCTTTTTATTTTACCTTTGTTTAACTAGGCAAGTAATTTAAGAACAAATTCTTAATTACAACGACGGCCTATCCTGACCAAACCTGGACGATGCTGGGCCAATTGTGCGCCGCGCTTCGACACTCCCAATCACAGCCGGATGTGATACAGCCTGGATTCAAACCAGGGACTGTAGTGACGCCTCTTGCACTGCGCCACTCGGGAGCCCATGTGTACTTATATATGTGTACTCATATAGTATGTTAGCCATCCTGACAACCTGACCCTAATTGTATAGCTGTGAGAGGATAAACCCACAAGTACACTACAGAGTATGTGTAATATCTGCATGAGTACAATGTAATTAATAGGTGTTACACAGGATTTATCTATTTAAAATTAAGTATATCTTGAAGTGTACTTACTTGAAGTGTACCTACAAATTATGTTAACCATTCTGACAATCTAATCGTCAGCTTCTGAAAGTGCCATCCAAGTGAGAAAATAAACACAGTGATACACAGAGTACATATCTGCATAAGTACAAGGTTTTTGCTAGTTGTTACACAGGATTTAGCTATATAAAGTGAAGTGTAACTTTATAGTTACCTATAAGCAATTTCTATATAATTACTTATTACTCATTACCAAGTGAAAATACGTTTAAAAAAATGCTACTACTTTAGTCAACTTTATTGCAACATATAAAAGACCTTACATATCTTACAAAACAATAAGGATTTGTATTGTTAGATTAATAATTAGATTAGATTAAACAAAGATACAGGCCTACTCAATAACATATAAATATCTATTCTAGTGATGATTCAGATCTGTAGCCTATAGTATGGTGAGTAGCCTAGATAGCTATCTAATTTAGAAAAATGGGATTGTCTTTTTCTTTCCTTTTTAACATTACATGTAACAATGGAAATCGACAACTCTGACTCTTTCTTGTAAGCATTTTCCCATCCTGGAGTCTGACCTTGTGAGAATCTGTGGTAGGGAAGATGAATGTATGACAATTTGGCATAGACACTCTACATTACCCCTAGTTATCGTCATCATGATTTCTGTAGTTTAGGCATATAGCTAGCTAGTCTTTGCTAGCTACCTAGCTAGTTGTTCTGTTATCCATAATAGTGCTTGTGTTGACACAAGTAGCTAGCTAGATAGCTAGCAGTAACATTCTGGGTGTGTCTCACTCACAGCAGGCCTGCTCAGGAGGCCGCAGATTGACAACGGCAGCATTTTCTGAATATTTTACATTTATTTAACTAAGCAAGTCAGTTAAGAACAAATTCTTATTTTCAATGACAGCCTAGGAAACAGTGGGTTAACTGCCTTGTTCAGGGGCAGAACGTCAGCTCGGGGATTCGATCTTGCAACCTTTCGGTTACTAGTCCAACGCTCTAACCACTAGGCTAACTGCCGCCCCAAATAAAGTGTTACGGGGTGTACTTTTTGATATTCTCTTAGACTCCTCTTGGGCTGGATTACAAAGACTGTCTAATTATGAAGAATGAACAATTCAGTCTTTCGGGGGTCCACAAGTCCTTCCTCAGCTTGAGGGAACTCACTGACTTCTTCCAACAAAGCAAGCTGCTCCTGGCTGAGGTTCCTGTCAAGCTGGAAAGATGTTGTCCACCTCGACCGAAAGGTACAGGACAACAAGCCAGTTTAATATTTATATTGCTCAAACTTAAAGCTAAATCGTAGGATTCTGATCATTGACCATTGGTTACTTCACAATCAAATGAGACTAAAATATATTTCATTTTGAAATCAGAAGACATAATATTTATTTGATTATACATATCTCAATCATAACAATTAGCAATGATACATCTGCATAGTTATTGTAATGCTACATCATTCATCACAAAAACTACACCTTTCTTGCTGTAGAACTCTCAAACATGGTGATCATACGCGGTAGCAGCTCAGTAGAGACACAGGGGTCTCCAACGCTGCAAAGGACCAAACCCAGTCACATCCAGTTCCACATGATCAAGTACGAGGATCTGCGATGGGTGAGTTCAGTAGAAGCCTGGAGCTTTACTCAAACATCCTATCAGTTCTCTGTTATGTGGGTTTAATGCAATTCAAGTTTAAATGGATTCCGTCATATGACAAATCCTGTATAAGGGAAGACAGGCAAGGCCATGACTGACAGTTTGAGTGAATGAATGGTTTACTCACTTTACTGTGTGTATAATTTCTGTCAGTGTGAAAGCTTGGGACAGGGATCCTTCACGCGAATCTTCAAAGGCAGCAAGATAGACATCCGCGATGGGGAGAGACATGTGACAGATGTTCTGCTTAAGGAGCTGGATGCAAACCACAAAAACTGCTGGGAGGTACGCAAAACAGATCATGTGCATTTCAGAAGTCAAATAGAATGTTATACTGTGGCTGCATCAGAATGGATCAGAACTGTAATTTCCCCATTCATGGCATTAGTCCATATCTACCAGAAGGTGTTCTTGTTTAAACCCAGGTGCTGAGTTTTTTTCTGGATGTTATGAGTCCTTTTAGTTATTAATCAATAATAAGAGGACCATTTTAATATCCTACTTTACTTTAATTGACATGTATTGAGTCAAATGATCCGATCAACCGTAAGAGCAATACACTCGGCACAATATAATTACTCTTTGACAACAATTACAACGTCAAAGAAAAAAATGATTTAGTGGTGCAGTGGTCTATGGCACTGCATCTCAGTGCTTGAGGTGTCACTACAGACACCCTGGTTCGATTCCAGGCTGTATCACAACCGGCTGTAATTGGGAGTTCCATAGGGCGGCGTACAATTTGCCCAGCGTCCTCCGGGATTGGCTGGTGTAGATCGTCATTGTAAATAAGAATTTGTTCTTAACTGACTTGCCTAGTTAAATAAAGGTAATATATATATATTATTATTCAAGTAGCCAGTTTCAGTTGGAGGGTTTTTCCATTTGGGAAGGGGTGGTCTATGGTATAACAAACTAAGCAGGTATGCAAACTTACATCTAAAGACACAGACCCTATTAGAAAACTTTTTGGAGGGGTTTTGTTAACTTGTGTCATGTTATATCAGCTCTTTTTGGAATATTCTAAAAACGTATTATCGGATGTGTTTCATTGTCTTGAATCCTACGGGATGTTTTAGAGCAGGTGGCCCTAGCTTTTTGCCACATGAAACAGTAGCTAAGATAGGATACCAAAGCTTGTATCAACCCCTTGTTACACCTTACTGAAGAAAACCCTGTACAAATAGAAGGAGAGTAGCTACAGTGGTCACCCATTCTAAGTGTTCGTTTGCTTGTCATTTCTAGTCATTCTTTGAAGCTGCCAGCTTGATGAGCCAGATTTCCCACAAGCACCTTCTCCTTGTCTATGGGATAAGTGTTCACAGATCCAAGAGTGAGTAAGCATCAGCCTCTCAACTTAACATCCCACTTCTCACAGATTTCTACAAAATCACCAAACCTTAAAAAAATTCAAAATAAATCCAGGCACAATTTAAATTAACTACAACTCATGGTGTTAGAGCTGAGGTCAGTGTTAAGGCTACGGTCAGGGTTAGGGTTACTGCCGTAAATTCACTGTAACTCATTGTAACAATGAGTAATTACAATACTTGTTACATTGTAATTATATGAGTAGTGACACGGTATTAAGGGCACTGTAATCTAAAGTGCTACAGAGTCTGCTAACGCAGTTCCACTTCATTTTCTGTGGGGGCTTTGAGCAGTTCTGACTCAACTCTCTCTCAAGGAGCTGCTGCTATCGTAACACATCTAATCATGCTACGCTGGTCATCTCTTAACCTTGCAGACGTCATGGTGCAGGAGTTTGTCAAGTGTGGTGCCCTTGACCTGTACCTGAAGAGGGAAGGGTCAGTGTCGGTCAGCTGGAAACTTGACGTAGCCAAACAGCTGGCTAGTGCGCTCAATTTCCTGGTGAGATGAACCTGATCTTTGGCCTGATTTATCTTCAGTTGATAATACTTAACTTCTGAGGAAGTATTTTGTATGTTTTCTGTGGAAGCACTTTTGTTCAAATAGATTATCATTAGATGTTTGATTAACTATCCTTAGACATTCCTTCATTGTTAATACTAGTGTATACACTAGTTAAATTGCTACTTCTTGCTCAATGTTTGAGCATACACGTTCGTTAAGAACTATTCAAATAAACTGTTACAATCTGTCTCTTCCTTCATCAAATAGGAAGAGAAGAACATTACTCATGGGAATATTTGTGCCAAAAATCTGCTCTTGGCCAGAGAGGGGGACGCATCCCAAGGAAGTTCTCCTTTCATCAAGCTGAGTGACCCGGGCATCAACGTGGCAATGTTGGGCAGAGATGGTAAACAGTTATCATAATGTAATGCAGAGAGTATACATGCACACTGGGAATGGCTTCGAAAAAGTGATGTTTTATTGAAGAACCTCATGCTTTTAACTGTTTTTGTTCTGGATATACTGTATGGGCTGTGTGTGTGTGTGTGTGTGTGTGTGTGTGTGTGTGTGTGTGTGTGTGTGTGTGTGTGTGTGTGTGTGTGTGTGTGTGTGTGTGTGTGTGTGTGTGTGTGTGTGTGTGTGTGTGTGTGTGTGTGTGTGTGTGTGTGTGTGTGTGTGTGTGTGTGTGTGTGTGTGTGTGTGTGTGTGTGTGTGTGTGTGTGTGTGTGTGTGTGTGTGTGTGTGTGTGTGTGTACGTACAGTGGTGCTTGACAGGATTCCATGGGTAGCTCCGGAGGTGTTGGAGGATCCAGAGAGGCTAGAGCTGGAGTGTGATAAGTGGAGCTTCGGTGCCACGCTGTGGGAGCTATTCAATGGAGGACAGGCACCACTACAAGGCCTGGACCTCGAGAGGGTAAACTCCTACCTTTTACTACCACTAACACAACAATGTACAGTATCTGATATTGACTTACCCTGTGGATAAGGGCCAAAGTAATGTATTCATGAAACCTATACAATTAGAGTTTCAGGAAAATCAGGTGCAGTTTATTTTCTCTGTAAAACCCACATGAAATTACCAACTGTTAATTCTCCTTGGATTAGACTTTGTCTACATCCTGAGTATTACACTTACATTAATCCAATGTTGATTACTTTTTAAGCGGTTTTCAGAAAATCTGTGGTCAAATTCCACTCAAATTCACCACTGCGTTTTTGTAGAAACCCAGTATGTTGAATTAACCTCTGCTTCTTTCAAGCAGAAGCTGCAGTTTTATGAGACCTACAAGCAGTTACCCTCCTCAGAGTGGACAGAGCTGGCGGATCTTATCAGTCAGTGTATGAACTACCAGCCTGCATTCAGGCCCTCCTGTCGAAGCATAATTCGCCAACTGAACAGTCTGATAACGTCAGGTACTTCTCGCTAATGAAACCAAACTATGTTACTTAAAACACCTGGTGTGGTCCAGAATTATAGTTTCTACCTGCTATTTTCAGGTGGGAATTTGTTTAATAAAACACAGCTAAACACAAACTGCCCTTTAGTTTAGGGGCTTTGTCTTTTATTGACCTATTTGTTCTACACTCTTAGAAAAAAGGGTTCCAAAGGGGTTCTTCAGCTGTCCACATAAGAGAACCCTTTTTGGTTCCAGGTAGTAGGGCTGACCCTATTTAGTCGACTGGTTGATTGTTTGGTCGATAGGCTGTTGGTCAACCAAGATTTATTTTGTCGATATATATATTTTTAAATGGATGGTAGAAAAGACACCTGTCTGATTTACGCCTGTCTAAGTGGACTAATCCATTGCGGAGGCCGCGGGGATGGCACACCAGTATCACCAGTAGTAGGCTACATTTAGCCTACCGTTAATTCCCAAGATTTCAAATCTACAATGTTTGTTTGGTTAGGGTAATTTCTGTTAATGCATTCAATATATTATTATTACTCCAGTCTTATCATTGTCATTGTAGAAGTGGACAAGTTGTTTGCAGAGCGCACAACCTAGGCTACACTTTTGAGAACAAAGTTTTGGTTTATTTCATTCCATTTACGAGTTGTCAATTTATTAATTGTCTTTTGTTTGTTGTGCTCTGTTCAATCTTGAGTAAGGAAACACATCTGATTACTCATAGAAGTAGGCCTAGGCTACCTGGCCTGCGTGCAAATGTAGGCCTATAAATGGCCCATTTGGGGATCTGATACTTTTTCTGATTGTCTCAACTCACCATCACTGTAAGTAAAGCAAGTCTGTTTTTACATCCATTGAGACTGACAATAGTTCCTCAACGTAGCAATGGCAATAGAAGTTACTTTTAGATTTGTATCATTTTCATTTAGATTACATTTTGATTAACCACGACATTGATTTTCAGATATAAAGACTTTACTATAAATTAATTGAAACTGTTCCACGAAAATGTGCATATGAAATCATAACTGGCACACAACTCAGTAGAAATGGTACGATAACTTGGCACTCCAAATGGAAAAGGTTGCCGATCGCTGGTGCAGCCTATTACCGGTAACTTCAGGAGCTTAAAGGCAGAATCTGCAAAGGCCAGCAGCAGTGGGAGGAAGGTCGGGAAGAGGTTTATTTCTTCTGGTTTAGCTATATTGATCTCTGGCTCCCTCTTTAGTAATTTGTGTGTTTTCATTTTTAATCGCAGTGCTTAAAGCATCAGACAAGCTCAGTAGCCTACATATAGTTGATTTTATTACACATTTTAAAAGACTCTCGGTTGACCCCAAAACATTTTTGTCAGGGCAGTCTTACCAGGTAGGACCCTTTTTGGTGTCAGGTAGAACCTTTTTGGGTTCCATGTAGAACCCTCAGTGGAAAGGACTTTACATAGAACCCAAAAGGGTTCTATCTGTAACCAATAAGGGTTATCCTATGTGTATAGCCCGAAGAACCCATTCCAACACAGAAAATCTGCTTTTAACGTACTTAATTAGCATTTTTTGGAAGGAAACTATTTCACTCATTTTGTAAGTAATTATAGGTCATATTTCATAGAAATCTGGAAACACTGGACAGTTACCTTAAGCTGACCTCTACTTATTGATAACCTTTTATTCCTTTCATTTGTAAGATATCTTTGCTCTGAGGCAAACACTTTTAAATCTGTCCCTATGTGTAAGACAGATTTATGAAAGGCATCAGTAGTGACATAGCCTCTGAGCGCCTTTCTTCCTGTGCCATAGATTATGTGATACTCCACGCTGCGGAGCCTCTCCCTGACAGGGACAGAGCATTAGGCCCCTCCCACCAGCAGGACCAATCAGTGTATGAGGAGAGACACCTGCGCTACATCTCCCCTCTGGGGAAGGTAACTTGTCACCTGCATGAGTTGCATTCCCACATGCTGTGCTTCCACTCCTCATATCCTTTTGTTATTAATTGAGTCTTTGTAAACAAACATTGTATAGCTTTAAAAAGCTATGATGATTAATTTCTTATAGGCTACTGTCAGTCCTTGCATCCATACAGTAGCTACGTCTATGACATTGAGAGTAGTTGCATTTCCCCAGCCCTATCCCCTGGCTCACCAAACATAGTGGCAGGGTCAGGCAGTTGAAATTACACATTGTGCCTTTATGTTGATTCTAAAAAAATGCATGGCTGAACGCAAGTCGACCGACTCTCTGTTTTCAGAAGTTATTTGGCGAACAAAAGAAAATAATGAGAAAAAAACGAAGCCCTAGAAATGGTCACTTCACTTTTTATCATGTACCACAAGAGGACAGTGTTCTCCTATCCTTCTGTAATCCACACTATTCTGAACAAAACATTTTAGGCATCCTGTACCAAGGGTCAAATCTATTTCAACATACAGTACAGTAACTTGAATTCAGGAATTGGAGAGGTGAACATTACTTTCAATTATGACAGTTTTCAAAACATCAATTTAATCTAATTTAGAACTCAATCCTAGAATTGACTAGGTTAAAATACAAACACCCCCACCCTGTTGTACTGTATATTACAGTACATGTTTTAATATACAACGTTCTGTCCTCATTGTATTTAGGGGAACTTTGGCAGTGTTGAGCTGTGCCGATATGATCCTCTGGGGGACAACACAGGCGAGCTGATTGCTGTGAAGAAGCTACAGCCCAACAAGCAGTCAAACCTGGAAGACTTTCAAAAGGAAATCAACACCATTCGCTCCCTGCATTGTGACTACATTGTCAAATACAGGGGCGTCTGCTACAGCATGGGTAAGAACATGCAAATACATTCATACACCAAGACCCCAATAACACTTTTTGTAGGCTATAATGATACCTATGAAATAAAGGTTATCTGCAGCTGCACCACAGTTGATAGCATGGGAAATGAACCTGTTCTATCAAGTGTCGCTAGACGAACTCATATTTGAAGTTTGTTGGGGTTTTTGGTATCCTTTCCGTCATTGTCAATAGACCATGCAACAGTCAATGGAACATAAAATGGGCTGAAATCTTTGTGATTTTCATAATCATAGCTGAAATGCCAGAAATGCCATTACTTTATAACTTTAGACCATCTAAAAACTGTCTTCGTCAACCTCCATATCTTTATTAGCTTCTTAAATGTGCCCTCTTTGTTATGTATACTCAACACACTGAATAAAATATAAATATTTGTTTTTCCCCAGAGGGAACTTCTTTCTCTTCCTATTCTTGGAAAAACATGTAAAAGATTAGGTAGTGTATTAGATGTAAGAACCTTCAGCCTACATGTAAATAATAGCTGTTTCAAGGCAGGAATGTTTGTGTTAACTCTCTGAAATGTTTATCCACATTTTGGGTAGGTCGACTCAGCATGAGCTTGGTGATGGAATATTTGCCCTATGGCAGTCTGATTGGATACCTGGAGAAGAACCGGCAGCACGTCAACAACAGGCGGATGTTGCTTTTTGCCTCTCAAATCTGTAAAGTATGAGCCCAATTCAAATAGCAGAAATCCTGACTATTCCATAAAAGACTGTTTATCTCTACATTGTAAAGGGGGAAACCTTAATTGTGTTGTTTTGCACACTTAGGGATTGGAGTACTTGCAGAGCATGCGCTACGTGCACCGGGATCTGGCTGCTAGGAACATTCTGGTAGCAAGTGACACATTGGTCAAAATAGCTGATTTTGGCCTGACAAAGATCATTCCCTTTGACAAGGAGTACTACCGTGTGACACATCCTGGAGAAAGCCCAATTTTCTGGTAACTGCCATTGCATTTGGAATTTACTTTCCACTCATGTGTGGAAATGACATGATCTACTTCAGTGTTCTTCCTGGAGACACTTGTTACCTTTTCACACTACTGATCCAAACTGAGCTGTCCTGCGCTAGGCTGGATGAACATCCATCAATGTTGCTGGCACAAAGTAAAAGTACAGTACTGTTAGGGTTAGCGCGATAGTGTGGAACGGATATTAGTGTGTGCATATTTCTGTTCATGCACTAACGCACCTGATTCTCCAATGAATCCAGGTCAATAGACTTGAAGTGCTGCTGAGAGGATCTTCATTTTCTATGGAAATTAGCTCTAAGGCAAGTTGTCTTCTAATAAGGCTTCTGTTCATACCCAGGTATGCCCCAGAGTCCATCACAGAGTCCAAATTCTCCCACAAGTCAGATGTCTGGAGTTTTGGAGTCGTCCTTCATGAGCTCTTCTCCTATTGTGAGCACAACTGCAACCCAAAGAGGGTAAGTGGCTAAACCAAGCCTTAATACCTTGTTCTACTGGTCTCATTAAATATGTGTGTTTCAGCTTGAGCTATCTCAAATCTACCAACACTGACATTACATTTTTTTGTGTCAATGATTTTAACTAAATTATTATGATTGTACATTACCTGCCCATAAATGCCTAATTTGATTCTGACATATTTTCTCTCCCATCCACTGCACATTTAAAGCTATATATGCAGGAGATTGGCAATGACATGCAGGGTCTCTCCATTTCAATGCATCTGGTTGATATCCTGAAGGACAACTGGAGGTTGCCTGCTCCACCAATCTGCCCTCCCAGAGTAAGACACCTTCCACAGCCATATGCCACGCTTAGGGTGGCAGGTAGCGTAGCGGTTAGATTGTTGGACCAGTAACTGAAAGATCACTGGTTCAAATACCTAAGCCGACAAGGTGAAAAATCCATCAATGTGCCCTTGAACAAGGCACTTAACCCTAATTTGCCAAAAACCAAAATGTGTAGCCCTTGGGGTCCCGAGGACCAAGTTTGGGAAATGCTGCTTTAGCTAGTCCATACTTACAACTTACAACAACACAATGCTTTTAAATGCGTGTTGAGGAGTGCACAAAGTTTAAGATAAATAAATGACTACTGGTCCTATCCTGAGTTTTTACAGGCATAGACACTAGACATAGGGATGTCTCAGGTATGAAAGTTATTATTTTGCCTGTTTTTGTAACCTTCCCTTGTTTTATTTAACAGATTTATAGTATGATGACGACGTGCTGGGGATACAGCGCTGAGGAACGGCCAACTTTCTCCACCCTGGGAGATCAGATTGAGACCAGCATCCAAGATGAGAGAGAAGGTTCAAAGGGATGAATATAACTGAAGCCAACCCTATTAGAGAATGTTGGATTCTAACTTGAAATATACTTATTCCTGTTACCATATTAGAACTTATTGATTACATTACATGTATAATAAATGTACAGTTGAAGTCGGAAGTTTACATACACGTTAGCCAAATAGATTTAAACTCAGTTTTTCACAATTCCTGACATTTAATCCTAATAAAAATTCCCTGTCTTAGGTCAGTTAGGATCACCACTTTCTCACTCAATTAGTATTTGGTAGCATTGCCTTTAAATTGTTTAACTTGGGTCAAACATTTCAGATAGCTGGTGTAACTGAGTCAGGTTTGTCGGCCTCCTTGCTCGCACACGCTTTTTCAGTTCTGCCCACAAATTTTCTATAGGATTGAGGTCAGGGCTTTGTGATGGCCACTCCAATACCTTGACTTTGTTGTCCTTCAGCCATTTTGCCACAACTTTGGAAGTATGCTTGGGGTCATTGTCCATTTGGAAGACCCATTTGCGACCAAGCTTTAACTTCTTGACGGATGTCTTGAGATGTTGCTTCAATATATCCACATAATTGTCCTCCCTCATGATGCCATCTATTTTGTGAAGTGCACCAGTCCCTCCTGCAGCAAAGCACCCCCACAACATGATGCTGGCACTCCCATGCTTCACGGTTGGGATTGTGTTCTTCGGCTTGCAAGCCTCCCCCTTTTCCCCCCAAACATAACAATGGTCATTATGGCCAAACAGTTCTATTTTTGTTTCATCAGACCAGAGGACATTTCTCAAAGAAGTACGATCTTTGTCCCCATGTGCAGTTGCAAACCGTAGTCTGGCTTTTTTGTGGCGGTTTTGGAGCAGTGGCTTCTTCCTTGATGAGCGGCCGTTCAGGTTATGTTGATATAGGACTCGTTTTTCTGTGGATATAGATACTTTTGTACCTGTTGCCTCCAGCATCTTCACAAGGCCCTTTGCTGTTGTTCTGGGATTGATTTGCACTTTTCGCACCAAATTACGTTCATCTCTAGGAGACAGAACGCATCTCCTTCCTGAGCAGTATGACGGCTGCGTGGTCCCATGGTGTTTATACTTTATACTTATAGTATTGTTTGTACAGATGAACATGGTACCTTCAGACGTTTGTAAATTGCTCCCAAGGATGAAACAGACATGTGGAGGTCTACTATTTTTTTTCTGAGGTCTTTGCTGATTTCTTTTGATTTTCCCATGATGTCAAGTAAAAGAGGCACTGAGTTTGAAGGTAGGCCTTAAAGTACATCTATCGGTACACCTCCAATTGACTCAAATGATGTCAATCAGCCTATCAGAAGCTTCTACAGCCATGACATCATTTTCTGGAATTTTCCAAGCTGTTTAAAGGCACAGTCAACTTAGTGTATGTAAACTTCTGACCCACTGAAATTGTGATACAGTGAAATATAAGTGAAATAATCTGTCTGTAAACAATTGTTGGAAAAATGACTTGTGTCATGCAACAGTTTAGTCTCAGTTCCTGATAAGGCAGGCCAGTTTCCAAGAAAGTAGTACCAGGAAGCATGTGGAACTCAACTCGAGTTACAGTTAACAGTTGAAGAGAGAAGGAACTTTGGCAGGGCCATGACAATACCAGTAAGAGGAATAGACTGAATTCTTGCCTAGCAACATAGACAGATTGTTTATTTCATACATACAAGGAGGTGACTCAGCCTAGTCAGAATGCATACACACATGTTTGAGTGACTTGTATGTTGTGTTTGCAGTAGCGTCCAGTGGGTTGAATACATTTGTTTGAGCTTTTTCTAATCATCCGTATGAGTTTTACTCTTTTTGTTCACAACCTAACAACGACTGGAAAGAAACCTTTTGATAATAAATCATGATGTAATCTTTAGAGTGTCTAAGCACACAAATAAACAATACTCTTATAAGAGCTTGTCATCTTCAGGTTTACTTTTAAACTTTTTTAATTGAGCCATTATTTTAACAGGGAAGTCAACATTGAGGCCCAGGTCTCTTTTCCAATTGAGCCCTGCACACAAAATCCCCACACACAAAAGCCTTACATACAAAATACATAAATAAAATACAGAATATACAGAAAATACAGAATAGGTAGCCTATTTTACAACTTCAGTCCACCCTGGAATTCATTCAATGTCTGAGGGGCACAGACTCCAAATATGGTCTTCCCTAGTTCTGTAGAGTGGAACATGTGATCAGATGTGAGATAGGTACCGATATGGGATATTCATTTGACCAGTGTTGTTGTAGCAAAATAATCCTGCAGCAACAGGATTTGAATGTTTAGTCCATACTGTTGCTTGATCGGTGGTTAGCCTATGGCCTACCTGGTTAAATAAAGGTGAGATAAAAATAAATTAGCTGGACAAAAGTAGGCTACGTGAAAAGTGCAATACTGTTAATATAACCGTGTAGGTGCAGCTTTTCAGTGAATTTATGTAAATCACGAAGCTCATCTGAATTTCCTGTGGCGCAGGAAAATTCTCATTCTCAAATGAAGATCATACATCAAGGCCATCAACTGCCTTCTCTCAAATACCTTTTCTCTCAGGAGTGCGACATGAGTCCATGTGGAGTGAGCATAGAGAGAGATCCTGTCCAAACTTCTCTCATGCTGCTGGTGTACTGGTAGAAAAATGGGGGCTGTGAGTAGGAATGTGAATACTAGAAATATAAGATGAATATACTGTATGTCAATGTAAATGTACATTCTGCAAGTGTCGGTGTGTGCTAAATTGAGGGTCTTAAATTGAAGTGATAGACCCCACGTGAAGGACTAGGGACTGTCATTCTAAATTTGGGTTGGATAATTTATCAATAGGTTTAATAATGAGAGAATAAGGTTTAATAATGAGAGAATAACGCGAGAAGGAGAGACAGAGAGCTGCCCCTAAATGGACACATGCTCAAACTAGTACACTTTTGATAGACTTAAAGGGGCAATCTGCTACATCAATTTTTTTACTTATAAATTATATATATAAATATATATAAAAAGCTTAAATTATTGTTAATATAACTGCACTGTCCAATTTACAGTACCTATTACTGAGGAAAAATGCCATGCTATTGTTTGAGGAGAGCTCCTAACAACAAAACACTTTTCTCACCGCGATAGGTTTGATAAATTCACCTCTGAAGGTGAAATGTGTACTTACATTATGGAATCTTGCTCTGATTTATCATCCAAAGGATCCCAGAGATAACATGAAGTGTTGTTTTGTTAGATAAAATCCTTTTTCATATCCTAAAAAGGTCCATATAGCATGCACGATCGATTTTGTATTTCCACTCGTTCAATTTGCAAAGAAAGGAATCTGTGAAAATCTAAACCTAAACGTTATTTCAACCAGTCACATCATGTTTGTATGTATTCTTCAGAGATCCTAGAATGTAACCAGACTTCACTATATCATTAGGGGTGTAGTATATCCTATAGGACACCAAATTTGGTCAGAGAGCGACGCCTTCACGGCACGCCGATGACGCGGTCGGTCTTTACTTGATCAACTCTAACTTTGCCAAATAAGCACCAATTGGGGTCAAACAAAACTAGCTAGATAGCCAATGAGAAACCCTGTTTCTGTCGCAAAATGTAGCCGCTAACCTTGTGCGACAGCATGCCTTTTCCTTTTGGACAAAAATTATAAGAATATTCAGAGTTATGAAGTTATAAAAACTTGTTGTTTTGCAAATGTTGAACTTATAATATGGCTACTAATACTGGAAAAGCTAAATCAAAGTCCAAGTATACAGATTTGACGATATTCTTGCAGAAAAAATGTATATGAATGCAAATGTCTCCTTCACGATTTGCCCAAATGTACCTGGGTGACTTCACACTAAATGTCATGTAGTTCGCTCATACTTCAAGTTATCCATCTGAAACCTTGCACATACACTGCTGCCATCTTGTGGACACCATCAGAACCAGAGTGATGGCTAGAAGTGGGACCTTTCTGTTGCATTTCAAAGATGGTGGTAGAAGAAAAAGATTTTAAAAATGGTTGTTTTTTTCTTTGTATTTTCTTCTACCAGATCTATTGTGTTATATTCTTCTACATTCAATTCACATTTCCACAAACTTCAAAGTGTTTCCTTTTAAATGGTACCAAGAATATGCATATCCTTGCTTCTGGGCCTGAGCTACAGGCAGTTAGATTTGGGTATGTCATTTTAGGCGAAAATTGAAAAAAAGGGGGCTATCCCAAGACAATGGAAAATTCATGTTTCATTATCTAAATATTGAAAGAGCGTGGGCAACGGAGAGAAACAAAATGTTAAAAAATATTTGAGCTCAGACTTTTTGAGCTGACCTCGCCATGGGTTGCCAGGTTTCAAAACTAATGCAATGAACTTTTACCCAGTCCAAAACACGCATACCCGGGCACCCAGTCCAGATTAATCGAATCCCTCATATGAGGACAACAGACAAGGTGTTATGGGCTATTAGCTTGTGTAAAGATCCATGACCTTCCAGAGCCGACTAATCAAGACTGGTCAAGCTCTGTTTTTATTCTGACTTCTCAATACTGAGCTTCTAAATCAAATCAAATCAAATCAAATGTTATTTGTCACATACACATGGTTAGCAGATGTTAATGCGAGTGTAGCGAAATGCTTGTGCTTCTAGTTCCGACAATGCAGTATTCCGTCTACAGGAATTCAGCCGACTTTGCCGGCATCTTACCAGAATACCCCCAGAATCGGCCCGATGCAAATTTAAATAAATATATTCAAAATTACCCGATTTAGTAATTATAAATATTACTACTAAACATTTTATACATACAAATTATACCAATCCACAAAAAAAAAACATTTTGTGTCAGAGGAAACACTATACACTTGATGGGATAAGGACATCCCGACCGGCCAAAACCTCCCCTAACTCGGACGACGCTGGGCCAGTTTCGCGTCGTCTCATGGGTCTCCCGGTCACGACGGCACGGGTCTTGAACCAGCATCTGTCGCAACGCAGTTTGCACTGCGATGCAGTGTCTTAGACCACTCTAAGCCTCCACTCAGGAGGCTCCATCCACAAAGTTTTTAATCCTTATCAATTGCCTTGCACAAAGTATCAAAATACTACACAGGCCTCTTAAAGAATTGTATTTTTCATCACAGAAACAATGAGAAAATATGGAAAAATAAATAATGAAATGTTAATTATATATAGCAGCCCATGTAATCATCCACTGTGCTAGTTGGGCAGGCTTGTTCTGAGCTTAGTGGGTGGTGGGGGATTCCTGAGGCATTGTAGTTACACAAGTGAAAAATGTTAAGAAAATGATTAATCAAGAATGTGTTGTGAATCGTTTACTTTAATAACAATGCCAGTTAAGGCAGCCCCCCGCACCTCTCTGATTCAGAGGGGTTGGGATAAATGTGGAAGACACATTTCAGTTGAACAAATTACTAAGTATCCCCCTTGCCAATACAGTATTAGGCACTTGTAATAACAGAATGTTGTTTGTATGCTTCCAAAAGTTTTTTTATTTAACTAGGCAAGTCAGTTAAGAACAGATTCTTATTTACAATGACGGCCTACCGGGGAACAGTGCCTTGTTCAGGGGCAGAACAACAGATTCTTACCTTGTCAGCTCAGGGATTCAATCCAGTAACCTTTCGTTTACTGGCCCAATGCTCTAACCACTAGGTTACCTGCCACCCCATGTCTCTACTTGGTTTATGTAATAATAGTATTACTTTCATACTATAAACGTTAAAATGTGTGGCTACAGCTGAAGTACTGCAGAGAAAAGGATGACAGATTCTGTGTAGGCTCCCGAGTGGCGCAGCGGTATCACATCCAGCCTTGATTGGGAGTCCTATAGGGCAGCGCATAATTTGCCCAGCATCATCCGGGTTTGGCTGGGGTAGGCTGTCATTGTAAATAAGAATTTGTTCTTAACTGACTTGCCTGGTTAAATAAAAGATTAATTCATGAAATCCATTGTTTATGGTGATCTGCAGTGGAAATTATTGTGAAATATGGCTTATTTGTGGTCCGGTGGGTTTATATATTTATATACTCAATAATATTTACCTCATCAATTACTTAACAATCGCCAGAATGACCTAAAGCCATACACATGGCAAAAATCAAAGATGCATATTATTTTATTAGCGTTTGATATAGAATCAATATCATATTTTTTTTTTAATATGCATGTTTTCATTTATTAAATAGAAAGAAGTGATAATGACTTAAAACAAAACATTATATAAACTTTGATAATTTCAATGTACATACACAGAAGAAGCAATCAATCCCATAACTTACATCTTAAAATTAGTCTGTATTTACAACAACAACAAAAACAACTTTCAGACATAACACATGTTTGAAAAAAAAAGACTGGAAAAACAAACCTCAGCAGGCAACTGATTTCAACAGGACAGATGGCTAAAGAGAACCTTGCGAATTACTACATTTCAAGTTAGGTTCATGTATTCCGTGCCACATAATATATATCTGATGTGGCAGAAATCTGTGTACTAAAATGATTTCCCTGTAATAACAAGGATCGAAAGTGTCCACGTTTTGGGAGGGGACATGAAGTCCAGCAGTCCTGACTCCGAAATGGGACTCTGGCCCAAGACCAGCCTTTTCCAAACACATTCCCATGTAGACATCATCAATTGGCAAAATGGGAATGGTATGGGTCATTTTGTAAATGACCATAGCTGTGTTTCCAGAGAGCAGGAAGCCCCCACCCCCACAGTAAGGGGGATATGAGTCTGACTCTTGAACCTGGACTGGGACATAGTATTTGCTCCCTGACTCTCTAATGGGTCCTACATAGCGGATTAGATGACCTGCAAAAAGGTGCTTGTCACCATCATTGTCTTTTAGACTCTGAAGGTAGTCCACTATGTTATCTGTGTTGGCGAAGATATCATCGTCACCGTTGAGGAGAAATCGGGCTTGGCGGCAGTTCTTGTCCATCCATTCTAAGAACAAAATCTGCTTCAGGGTGAGGTTGAAGAAGGAGTCGTTGAAGTCCCACTGCAAGATGTCATTATGCTCACGGTTCTCCAGTCGTAGAAGCTTGTTTAGCTTGCGCTTCTCAAAGCCTGTGCCTGTGGTTCCCGAGAGAAAAATCCTGTGGATCCAGACTCCATTCTGCAGTCTCTCCTTGGCCCAGGTTTTCCGTAGTACCTCACGGCGGTCATAATTCGCAGGTGAGCTTTTTATGACCAGCAGAAGGAAGACGTCAGCAGACTTGTGAGGGTCTCCACATTTATCAGGTACATCCAGCAGCATTGGGAAGTGGCGGCAGTGACGATAGAAGAGGAAGTCTTGGATGTGAACTGGCAGAGAGGAAAACCCTGACACATTGGCCGCAGACTCATTCCGTTCACAATGGCCCCAGGTAGAAACACCTGCGCTCTCACTGGTTGGTTTCTGAGGTCTGTTTTGATAGGTTGATTCCCTCCTGTTTATCTGGAAATGGTTTGAGGGTTTTTTAGGACGAATGTCCTCTTTAATAAAAATGATGACCAAGCACAGAATGCTGATCACAAGTAAAGCTGTAGACTCAAGCAAACGAGACGACCTTCTCATTTTTGTTGCTCTGTAATGAGAAAAAACAAGGCATTAAAGGTACAAAAAAAACAAGGCATTAAAGGTACAAAATGGGCCAGAGATTAAGTGCCAACTGTAATTACTGGGACAGTGACACATTTTATTGTTGTTTTGGCTCAGTACTCCAGCACTCTGACTATGAGGTTAAAGTGCAGACTGGCAGCTTTAATTTGAAGATATTTTCATCCATGAGCTCCCGAGTGGCGCAGCGGTTTAAGGTACTGCATCTGAGTGCAAGAGGCGTCCCTACAGTCCCTGGTTTGAATTCAGGCTGTATCACATCTGGCCGTGATTGGGAGTCCCATAGGGCGGAGCACAATTGGCCCAGCGTCGTCCGGGTTTGGCTGGGGTAGGCAGTCATTGTAAATAAGAATTTATTCTTAACTGACTTGCCTGGTTAAATACATTTTAAAAATCAGGTGAACTGTTTAGAAATTACAGCACTTTTTGTACATATTCCCCCCATTTTAGGTGGACCAAAAGTATTGAGACAAGGTCACTTATGTGTGTTAAAGTAGTCAAAAGTTTAGTACTTGGTACCATATTCCTAGCACGCAACAATTGCATCAAGCTTGTGATTCCAAAAACTTGTTGGATGCATTTGCTTTTTGTTTTGGTTGTTTCAGATTATTTTGTGCCAAAAATAAATGAATGGTAAATAATGTATTGTGTAATTTTGGAGTCACTTTTATTGTAAATAAGTTTTACAGGATTTGGTTTTTCTATATATGTTTTGATGTTGGACTTTAGCACATATAGCGCGTGAGAAGTAGGGCGCACCGACTGGGTAGTCCATCTCGCTAGTCGGAAGGAGGTTTCACCTGTGTTGGCTTGAGAAATGTGCAGGGTTAACACCTTTAGTTGGCTCTCCCCATTTTGATTTCTAGACAAACAATATTTTATCTGATCTGTCCTGTTTTTGCTTTGTGCCACTTTTTGGTTTGCGTCCTGTCTTTAAGGTTGGTGTGGGTTTTTATTTTGTTTGCTTCTTCTTCGGCAAATATGGGTGTATTTTAGGTTCCAGTTGTTGTTGCTAGTCTACTTTCAGTGGACACACCCATGAGTGTTATTCAGAACCCGCACCTGTTCCATTTTGGTTGTCAGTCTTTCATTGTTAGTTCCCCCTTCTGTTTGAGTGACATTGTTTGGTTTTCCTGCTGGGGAATATAACAATATCATCCAAAACAAAGCGCAAATGCATCCAACAAGTTTGTAGAGTCACAAGCTTGATGTAATCATTGCGTGCCAGGAATATGGGACCAAATACAAAGCTTTTGACTACTTTCATACACAAATAAGTGAATTTGTCACAATACTTTTGGTCCCCTAAAATGGGGGGACTATGTACAAAAAGTGCTGTAATTTCCAAACGGTTCAACCGATATGGATGGAATTACCCTCAAATTAAAGCTGTCAGTCTGCAATTTAACTTGTTTCAGTCATATCATTTCAAATCCAAAGTGCTGGATACAGAGCCAAAACAACAACAAAATGGTCACTGTCCCAATAATTACGGAGGGCACTTTACATGTGTGTGACACACTGGTGTGTTAACTGTAAAACAGATGTTCCCATATTCGATCCTGTTGGGTGTACTCGAGCACCGGAGTTGGGAACCACTGCTGTATGATATGTCCCCCGTACAAATAACTATTTTAGATGACACAGTGTTAACTTCAAGCCAAAACCATTTTTGCAGTTGCATGCCCAAAATATGTCTGCAGAAAACTTGTTTAACAACATGCTCCCTATGAAATGTGTGTTTGTTGAGCAAGCATAAAATGACTGAGAAATTCATTAGTGAGGAGAATAGTATTGAAAAATATGTGTTATTTATGAATTCGAAGGACCAATAAAAAGGTTTTTAGGCTGGTAGTAACCACCACAGGGTGTCCGTTCGGAACACGAGGAAGCAGTAGCTCTAGTTCAAGGGTTTAATGAAGATACACACACACAACACCACTCTCTCTGATAGTATTTGTGGTTCTGTAAAGAAAAGGGGAGAATTTAGGCTATAGCACAGTATGGGAAAAAATATGCCTAATTCAATATGCCTTGTCAACAAACTAAACAGGTTATGTGGACCCAAGCACATGCTAGATGCACAATGAAGCAATAGAGCAATGTAGAAATATCTACACATTATAAAACATTAATAATCTACAACCGAAAATAGCCTAGCACCACATAGAAATGCTAACAAATGCGCTAATAAGCATGCTAAATAGTAATGCATTCCAGATGACAATGCAAATGCTAACGCTAGCAGGAGTATTCAAGCTAGCTAGCAAGTTTAACACAGACATTTAGCTCCAAACAACAAGACAACAGTGTTTTGGCACTTACATTTAGCTGCATGCACAATAAAACATCAGAAAGAAAAGCAATTTTTCCTAAGGATGTACTGACATGCATGTGTAACTGATAAATGGACACACACACACACACACACACACACACACACACTACATGTTAATGTTTTTAAATGTACACTACCGTTCAAAAGTTTGGGGTCACTTAGAAATGTCCTTGTTTTTGAGAGAAAAGCTAGTTTTTGTGCATTAAAATAACATCAAATTGATCAGAAATACAGTGTAGACATTGTTAATGTTGTAAATGACTATTGTAGCTGGAAACAGCTGATTTTTAATGCAATATCTACATAGGCGTACAGAGGCCCATTATCAGCAACCATCACTCCTGTGTTCCAATGGCACGTTGTGTTAGCTAATCCAAGTTTATCATTTTAAAAGGCTAATTGATCATTAGAAAACCCTTTTGCAATTATGTTAGCACAGCTGAAAACTGTGTACTACTCCCTTCACAGAACAGTGCAAACTGGCTCTAACCAGAATAGAAAGAGGAGTGGGAGGCCCAGGTGCACAACTGAGCAAGAGGATAAGTACATTCGAGTGTCTAGTTTGAGAAACAGACGCCTCACAAGTCCTCAACTGGCCGGGATGTTGGACTTCCAGGCAGACTTGCAAAGAAAAAGCCATATCTCAGACTGGCCAATAAAAAGAAAAGATTAAGATGGGCAAAATAACACAGACACTGCACAGAGGAACTCTGCCTAGAAGGCTAGTATCCCGGAGTCACCTCTTCATTTACAACATTAACAATGTCTACACTGTATTTCTGATCAATTTGATGTTATTTTAACAGACCAAAAAATGTGCAATTCTTTCAAAAACAAGGACATTTCTAAGTGACCCCAAACTTTTGAATGGTAGTGTATGTAAATTGTAAGTATTTTGCGTTATGTGTCGGACCCCAGTGAGACTAGCTGTCGCCATTGGCGTTGGCTAATGGGGATATGTATACCCGTATATTTTCCCTGACACCAAAAAGTACTTGTTACATTTTGAATGCTCAGGCATGACATAATTATGGTCCAATTCACAAACCTATCAATATGACGCGTTGTCATCCCTACTGCCTCTGATCTGGAGGACTCACTAAACACAAATACTGACCCTGTCTGTCTATAAATTAATAGAAATGTAAAAATGGAAATTGTGCCATCTGGTTTGCTTAATATAATGAATTTGATGTATAGTATTTGCTTTTGCTCAAGTATGACAATTGACTACTTTTTCCACCACTGCAGACAGGTTGCCTCTCGCATTAATAACCCAAGGACATTGATTTGAACCTATCATAGACGTTCCCGAGACGTCCACAGACATCCGGTCCGGGCATACATTTGGGCTCTATGGACAATTCCTTTGACCTCATGGCTTGGTTTTTGCTCTGACATGCACTGTTCACCATGAGACCTTATATAGACAGGTGTGTGCCTTTCCAAATCATGTCCAATCAATTTAATTTACCACAGGTGGACTCCAATCAAGTTGTAGAAACAGCTCAAGGATGATCAATGGAAACAGGATGCACCTGAGCTCAATTTCGAGTTTCATAGCAAAGGGTCTGAATACTTATGTAAATAAGGTATTTTTTAAATGTATTTTTTTTAATTATAAATTAACAAAACATTTCTAAAAACCTGTTTTTGCTTTGTCATTATGGGGTATTGTGTGTAGATTGATGAAGGGGGGGGGATTATTTGATGCATTTTAGAATAAGGCTGTAATGTAACAAAATGTGGAAAAAGGGAAGGGGTCTGAAAACATACCGAATGCACTGTATGGATCTGTATCATTCACTTTGAACTGGACTGTTTTTACAGCATGAGTGGTTGTGAGTAGATGCGCTTGTTTTGAGATCAAAGTGAGAGCTACATGTAGCGACGTGTGCACATTTGTACATTTTCTCATAACCTTTGCTAGTTAGTGAGTTATTAGCCCAGTTATAGATCATTTGTAGTCAGCAATGGGGGAGTGATTGCTTCTTACAAGAGCACAAAACGTGTCATTTCTAGACATCTTTGGTAAAGAGATTTGTTTTGTCTTAAAGAGGAAGTGTTGTATATTGAGACAGGCGTGAATAAGCTAAGTAGCCAATAGGCAGAGGGTAGCATAATTTGTCTGATTCTCTGTAATAATGGTATGGAACTAATGAGGAATTTTATTTTGTAAAGTGGTTTCTTGCATCAAACAACACAATATTTTCAGTCAACATTCTCAGTCACATCCTTGTCTGAAGGACACGTGGATAAACAGGTTAATGTCAAGCCCTGCATGTAACCTCTTGACGCTAGGGGTCAGATATTTTTAAATTTTTTAAAATAACGTTCCCAAGGTAAACGGACTATTTCTCAGGTCCAGATCGTAAAATATGCATATAATTTACAGATTAGGATAGAAAACACTCCAAAGTTTCCAAAACTGTCAAAATATTGTCTGTGAGTATAACAAAACTGATTCTGCAGGCGAAAACCTGAGAAAATCTAACCCGGAAGTTATTATATATATTTTTTTAAATCTGTGTTTCCTGGCCCGTCTTTCTTCCATTTAAAGGGCTATCAACCAGATTCCAATGGCTTCCTCAGGCTGTGACCAGGCTTTAGACATAGTTTCAGGCTTTTATTTTGAAAAATGAGCGAGATTTTTCAAAAGTAGTCAGGTGTCCTCAGATTAGATCCTGCGCGCGAGAGGGTAGCTCTCCATTTTCTTTTTCTCTCTTATTGAGTAGGTTACGGTCCGGTTGAAATATTATTGATATGTTTGTTAAAAACAACCTGAGGATTGATTATAAAAAACATTTAACACCATTACGGATACTTTTTGGAATTTTCGTCGAACGGAACGAGGCTTTGGTTTTCTGAACATAACGCGCAACCCAAATGGCGTTTTTTTGTTATAAAAGTAATATTTATCGAACAAAAATAACATTTGTTGTGTAACTGAGAGTCTCGTGAGTGCAAACATCCGAAGATTATTAAAGGTAAGCGATTAATTGTATTGCTTTTCTGACTTTCGTGACCAAGCTAACCAAGCTAATATAAGGCTAACTGTTCTAGCATTGATTGATACACTCACAAAAGCTTAGATTGCTTTCGTTGCAAAGCATATTTTCAAAGTCTGACACGATAGGTGGATTAATAACAAGCTAAGCTGTGTTTTGGTATATTTCACTTGTGATTGCATGATTATAAATATTTTTAGTAATATTTTTGAATCTGATACGTTTGGGAATTTTCTTCTGGCTTTCAGGACCGGAACGAGGCTGTAGTTTTCTGAACATAACGTGCAACCCAAATGGCGTTTTTTTGTTATAAAAGTAATATTTATCGAACAAAAATAACATTTATTGTGTAACTGGGAGTCTCGTGAGTGCAAACATCCGAAGATTATCAAAGGTAAGCGATTAATTTGATTGCTTTTCTGACTTTCGTGACCATGCTAATTTGGGGCTAGCTGTTCTAGCATTGATTGATACACTCACAAAAGCTTGGATTTCTTTCTCTGTAAAGCATATTTTCAAAATCTGACACGATAGGTGGATTAATAACAAGCTAAGCTGTGTTTTGGTATATTTCACTTGTGATTGCATGATTATAAATATTTTTAGTCATATTTTGCGCCCTGCAATTCAGCGGTTGTTTAGGAAAATGATCCCGTAAAAGGGATCCGTAGCGCAGAGAAGTTTTAAAGAGGAAGTGTTGTATATTGAGACAGGAGTAAATAAGTTAATTAGCCAATAGGCAGAGGGTAGCATAATTTGTCTGATTCTCTGTAATAATGGTATGGAACTAATGAGGAATTTTATTTTGTAAAGTGGTTTCTTGCATCAAACAACACAATATATTCAGTCAACATTTTCAGTCACGTCCTTGTCTGAAGGACAAGTGGATAAACAGGTTAATGTCAAGCCCTGCATGTTTTTCTTCAAAAGTCTCATGGAATGTAGGCCTACATTGAACACCACACATTGGCTGCTACTGTAGGCTGAAAGATAGAACAGCTATTTCCATGTTAAAATTTTATGGGATGCATTTTCTCCATTGCTTTTGTTGATAGGCCACTCGGGTAAGCTTACATTATGATCAAATAGCCACAGTAGCCTACATGACCACTGTTAAAACTAACTTAAAGTGGGTACAGCCTCAGTGTTCACAGTAAACGCACACCGGAAGTTGCATTGAATTTTCACAACTTTCAAGTTTGCGCTCCTCAGACCTGAAATTTGCTCAGTGATAAAAAAATGTTGACCGAACATTGGTCCGGACCGGACCAAATCTGAACCAATCATTGACATCTAGGTTTCGCAAGTTTGGACAGCACAGTACAGCAAAGTACAGTACAGTAGAGCACAGCAGAATATTACAGTACACATTACAGTACAGAAAAGTACAGTTGTCAGAAGGTGAGTGTAGCTGGTGCATGAAGTCAGGCGCAGGAGAGCAAAATGAAAAAATAAAGGCACAAGGTAAATAAATACACTTGACCAAAATACAAACGGTAATTATATTACTCACGGGTGAACACATCACCGGTCGAAAAACCAGCTATCACGTACCGAAATGAACATAGAAACAATCACGCACAAAAACATGGGGGAAACAGAGGGTTAAATACATGAACATGTAATTGGGGAATGAAAACCAGGTGTGTAGAAAACAAAGACAAAACCAATGGAAAATGAAAGGTGGATCAGCGATGGCTAGAAGACCGGTGACTCGACCACTGAACGCCGCCCGAACAAGGAGAGGGACCGACTTCGGCGGAAGAAGTGACAACAGTACAATACAGTAGTGCACACAAGAGTACAGTAAAGTATAGTGTACTGTATTGTACCATACTTAACTCTAATGTACTCTACTCTACTGTACCGTACTGCACTATACTAAATTAAACTATTCTGTACACTACTGTACTTTACTGTACTCTACTATAATGACTTAAACTGTACTGTACCATACTGTACTGTACTCTTCTGTGTTATACTGTGCTCTACTGTACTAAACTGTGACGTGATGTTCAAACTTGTGAAACATAGCCTAGACTTCTATGATTTGTACAGATTTGGATATGGTCTGCACCGACCAAATTTGTACTTGTTTTGGGGTCGAGCTCATTAGAATAATACCCAGCATGCTTTGCGAGTGTTCATTTTTACATTTACATCAGCAGACTGTAACAATTGTCGTCTGGAGAAGGAGAGGAGGACCAAGGTGCAGCGTGGTAAGTGGTCATATTTTTTTTAATAAAATACGAAAATACTTGACAAACATTAAAAACGACAAACGAACAGTCCTGAAAGGTGAAACAAAACACTAAACAGGAAACAACCACCCACAAACAAAAGTGGGAAAACAGGCTACCTAAATATGGCTCCCAATCAGAGACAACGATAGACAGCTGCCTCTGATTGGGAACCACACCAGGCCAAACACACAGAAACAGAAAATCTAGACCTACAACATAGAATACCCAGACATAGAATACCCACCCACATCACACCCTGACCAAACTAAAACTAGAAACATACAAAGCAATCTCCGGTCAGGGCGTGACACAGACGCTTTTATCCAGAGTGACGTAAAGTCAATGCATTCAACTTAGGTAGATAAACCACAATCGCAGTCATAGCAATAAAAAACATGTTATCTGTGACAGTTATTGTAGTTGAAGTGGTCTGCTGGTTTATTCTGTACATTAAAGTATTTTGAACATCATTGCTGCTAGTTTCAAAGCAATTAAAAAATCTAGCATAATTGCATGTGATATACAGGAGAAATAACAAATATTTTGTTGCAATCTTCAGTTGGCTATTCTTTCCCATTAAGAGGCGTGAAAAGGTATTATTGTGATATAATGCTTACTTCATTGAGAATGTATAGCAGTTGAAATTTGGCCATACAATCAATGGCTGAAAGATACGTATTTTCAACGTCCGTGAAAATAAATATTTTAAATGTCCGGAAAATCCGTAATTTTGTATGTCCATATAAGACATATGTACGACTTCCAGAAAATATGTCTTCTAACCTTTCATTCAGCACCTGAGACACTTGATATCAACGTCTGGAAAATACGTCTAAAAGTAATTTTGCTTAATGGTAATGTTTCGACATACACAGTGCTGCATACTTACTTAGTGCTGTTGAAATAGGTCTGGAATTCCCAAGACTAGATGTTGACAGACAAAATAGGTCTACACACCCACTGTTCAAATACTTGCAGAACTACAATTATTATAAATACATAATAAGCTACTGACCAATTTGAGTGGGTCAGAGTTCCTGTGTTGGTGAATGTATTTCCTTCATTGACAATAACAGGATAGGAGTGGTTGTCAGTGATTCTTTGTTATTTCCCCCTTCTGTTTGAGTGACATTGTTTGGTTTTCTTGCTGGGGAACGTAACAATATCATCCAAAACAAAGCGCAAATGCATCCAACAAGTTTGTAGAGTCACAAGCTTGATGTAATCATTGCGTGCCAGGAATATGGGACCAAATACTAAACTTTTGACTACTTTCATACACAAATAAGTGAATTTGTCACAATACTTTTGGTCCCCTAAAATGGGGGGACTATGTACAAAAAGTGCTGTAATTTCCAAACGGTTCACCCGATATGGATGGAATTACCCTCAAATTAAAGCTGTCACTCTGCACTTTAACTTCAGTTTCAGTCATATCATTTCAAATCCAAAGTGATGGATACAGAGCCAAAACAACAACAAAATGGTCACTGTCCCAATAATTACGGAGGGCACTTTACATGTGTGTGACACACTGGTGTGTTTACTGTAAAACAGATGTTCCCATATTCGATCCTGTTGGGTGTACTCGAGCACCGGAGTTGGGAACCACTGCTGTATATGTCCCCCGTACAAATAACTATTTTAGATGACACAGTGTTAACTTCAAGCCAAAACCATTTTTGCAGTTGCATGCCCAAAATATGTCTGCAGAAAACTTGTTTAACAACATGCTCCCTATGAAATGTGTGTTTGTTGAGCAAGCATAAAATGACTGAGAAATTCATTAGTGAGGAGAATAGTATTGAAAAATATGTGTTATTTATGAATTCGAAGGACCAATAAAAAGGTTTTTAGGCCGGTAGTAACCACCACAGGGTGTCCGTTCGGAACACGAGGAAGCAGTAGCTCTAGTTCAAGGGTTTAATGAAGATACACACACACAACACCACTCTCTCTGATAGTATTTGTGGTTCTGTAAAGAAAAGGGGAGAATTTAGGCTATAGCACAGTATGGGAAAAAATATGCCTAATTCAATATGCCTTGTCAACAAACTAAACAGGTTATGTGGACCCAAGCACATGCTAGATGCACAATGAAGCAATAGAGCAATGTAGAAATATCTACACATTATAAAACATTAATAATCTACAACCGAAAATAGCCTAGCACCACATAGAAATGCTAACAAATGCGCTAATAAGCATGCTAAATAGTAATGCATTCCAGATGACAATGCAAATGCTAACGCTAGCAGGAGTATTCAAGCTAGCTAGCAAGTTTAACACAGACATTTAGCTCCAAACAACAAGACAACAGTGTTTTGGCACTTACATTTAGCTGCATGCACAATAAAACATCAGAAAGAAAAGCAATTTTTCCTAAGGATGTACTGACATGCATGTGTAACTGATAAATGGACACACACACACACACACACACACACACACACACACACACACACACACTACATGTTAATGTTTTTAAATGTACACTACCGTTCAAAAGTTTGGGGTCACTTAGAAATGTCCTTGTTTTTGAGAGAAAAGCTAGTTTTTGTGCATTAAAATAACATCAAATTGATCAGAAATACAGTGTAGACATTGTTAATGTTGTAAATGACTATTGTAGCTGGAAACAGCTGATTTTTAATGCAATATCTACATAGGCGTACAGAGGCTCATTATCAGCAACCATCACTCCTGTGTTCCAATGGCACGTTGTGTTAGCTAATCCAAGTTTATCATTTTAAAAGGCTAATTGATCATTAGAAAACCCTTTTGCAATTATGTTAGCACAGCTGAAAACTGTGTACTACTCCCTTCACAGAACAGTGCAAACTGGCTCTAACCAGAATAGAAAGAGGAGTGGGAGGCCCAGGTGCACAACTGAGCAAGAGGATAAGTACATTCGAGTGTCTAGTTTGAGAAACAGACGCCTCACAAGTCCTCAACTGGCCGGGATGTTGGACTTCCAGGCAGACTTGCAAAGAAAAAGCCATATCTCAGACTGGCCAATAAAAAGAAAAGATTAAGATGGGCAAAATAACACAGACACTGCACAGAGGAACTCTGCCTAGAAGGCTAGTATCCCGGAGTCACCTCTTCATTTACAACATTAACAATGTCTACACTGTATTTCTGATCAATTTGATGTTATTTTAACAGACCAAAAAATGTGCAATTCTTTCAAAAACAAGGACATTTCTAAGTGACCCCAAACTTTTGAATGGTAGTGTATGTAAATTGTAAGTATTTTGCGTTATGTGTCGGACCCCAGTGAGACTAGCTGTCGCCATTGGCGTTGGCTAATGGGGATATGTATACCCGTATATTTTCCCTGACACCAAAAAGTACTTGTTACATTTTGAATGCTCAGGCATGACATAATTATGGTCCAATTCACAAACCTATCAATATGACGCGTTGTCATCCCTACTGCCTCTGATCTGGAGGACTCACTAAACACAAATACTGACCCTGTCTGTCTATAAATTAATAGAAATGTAAAAATGGAAATTGTGCCATCTGGTTTGCTTAATATAATGAATTTGATGTATAGTATTTGCTTTTGCTCAAGTATGACAATTGACTACTTTTTCCACCACTGCAGACAGGTTGCCTCTCGCATTAATAACCCAAGGACATTGATTTGAACCTATCATAGACGTTCCCGAGACGTCCACAGACATCCGGTCCGGGCATACATTTGGGCTCTATGGACAATTCCTTTGACCTCATGGCTTGGTTTTTGCTCTGACATGCACTGTTCACCATGAGACCTTATATAGACAGGTGTGTGCCTTTCCAAATCATGTCCAATCAATTTAATTTACCACAGGTGGACTCCAATCAAGTTGTAGAAACAGCTCAAGGATGATCAATGGAAACAGGATGCACCTGAGCTCAATTTCGAGTTTCATAGCAAAGGGTCTGAATACTTATGTAAATAAGGTATTTTTTAAATGTATTTTTTTTAATTATAAATTAACAAAACATTTCTAAAAACCTGTTTTTGCTTTGTCATTATGGGGTATTGTGTGTAGATTGATGAAGGGGGGGGAATTATTTGATGCATTTTAGAATAAGGCTGTAATGTAACAAAATGTGGAAAAAGGGAAGGGGTCTGAAAACATACCGAATGCACTGTATGGATCTGTATCATTCACTTTGAACTGGACTGTTTTTACAGCATGAGTGGTTGTGAGTAGATGCGCTTGTTTTGAGATCAAAGTGAGAGCTACATGTAGCGACGTGTGCACATTTGTACATTTTCTCATAACCTTTGCTAGTTAGTGAGTTATTAGCTCAGTTATAGATCATTTGTAGTCAGCAATGGGGGAGTGATTGCTTCTTACAAGAGCACAAAACGTGTCATTTCTAGACATCTTTGGTAAAGAGATTTGTTTTGTCTTAAAGAGGAAGTGTTGTATATTGAGACAGGCGTGAATAAGCTAAGTAGCCAATAGGCAGAGGGTAGCATAATTTGTCTGATTCTCTGTAATAATGGTATGGAACTAATGAGGAATTTTATTTTGTAAAGTGGTTTCTTGCATCAAACAACACAATATATTCAGTCAGCATTTTCAGTCACATCCTTGTCTGAAGGACAAGTGGATAAACAGGTTAATGTCAAGCCCTGCATGTTTTTCTTCAAAAGACTCATGGAATGTAGGCCTACATTGAACACCACACATTGGCTGCTACTGTAGGCTGAATGATAGAACAGCTATTTCCATGTTAAAATTTTATGGGATGCATTTTCTCCATTGCTTTTGATGGTAGGCCACTCGGGTAGGCTTACATTATGATCAAATAGCCACAGTAGCCTACATGACCACTGTTAAAACTAACTTAAAGTGGGTACATCCTCAGTGTTCACAGAAAACGCACGGCGGAAGTTGCATTGAATTTTCACAACTTTCAAGTTTGTGCTCCTCAGACCTGAAATTTGCTCAGTGATAAAAAAAAATGTTGACCGAACATTGGTCCGGACCGGACCAAATCTGAACCAATCATTGACATCTAGGTTTCGCAAGTTTGGATAGCACAGTACAGCAAAGTACAGTACAGTAGAGCACAGCATAGTACATTACAGTAAACATTACAGTAAAGAAAAGTACAAGTTAAGTACAACCCTACTTAACTCTATTGTACTCTACTGAACTGTACTCTACTGAATTAAACTATACTCCTCTACTGTACTGTATTCTACTCTACTGAATTAAACTCTACTGTACAGTACCTTACTGCACTATACTCTACTAAATTAAACTATTCTGTACTCTACTCTACTTTACTGTACTCTACTCTAATGACTTATTAAACTGTACTGTACCATACTGTACTGTACTCTTCTGTGTTATACTGTGCTCTACTGTACTAAACTGTGACGTGATGTTCAAACTTGTGAAACATAGCCTAGACTTCTATGATTCGTACAGATTTGGATATGGTCTGCACCGACCAAATTTGTACTTGTTTTGGGGCAGAGCGCATTAGAACAATACCCAGCATGCTTTGCGAGTGTTTGTTTTTACATTTACATCAGCAGACGCTTTTTTCCAGAGACTTAAAGTCAATGCATTCAACTTAGGTAGATAAACCACAACATATCGCAGTAATAGCAATAAAAAAAATATTATCTGTGACAGTTATTGTAGTTGAAGTGGTCTGCTGGTTTATTCTGTACATTAAAGTATTTTGAACATTGCTGCTAGTTTCAAAGCTTTTGAATAATCTAGCATGTGATAGACAGAAGAAAGTGCATGTGATAGACAGGAGAAATAACAAATATTTGTTGCAATCTTCAGTTGGCTATTCTGTACTATTAAGAGACGTGAAAAAGTATTATTGTGATATAATGCTTACTTCATTGAGAATGTATAGCAGTTGAAAATTGGCCAAACGATCAATGGCTGAAAAATACGTATTTTCAACGTCCGGAAAATACATATTTTCAAGTCCGGAAAATACATATTTTCAAGTCCGGAAAATACGTAATTTTGTATGTCCATATAAGACATATTTACGACTTCCAGAAAATATGTCTTCTAACCTTTCATTCAGCACCTGAGATGCACTTGATGTCAACGTCTGGAAAATACGTCTAAAAGTCACTTTGCTTAATGTTAATGATCCGACATACACAGTGCTGCATAAATGCATACTTAGTGCTGTTGCCAAAGGTCTGGAATTCCCGAGACTAGATGTTGACAGACAAAATAGGTCCACACATCCACTGTTCAAGTACTTGTAGAACTACAATTATTAAAAATACATAATATGCTACTGACCAATTTGAGTGGGTCAGAGTTCCTGTGTTGGTGAATGTATTTCATTAATTGACAATAACAGGATAGGAGTGTCCCAGTCAATCATGCACAATCTGAAAATACGCCACCAGAAACTGTGGTAAATCGCTGTTATAATATATTTTAGCAAACAGTGCATTTATAGGTTAACACTTTCTTATAATAACCACATTTGTCTTTGCCACAGTAATAAAACAAACGTCTCATATACGAGTAGCTATTGCGCTGTTAATTCATCAAGTTTTCTCTGGGTAGCCTACGGATCTGCACGACTTTATTCTAATTGTATTGGACCGTCCAAAAGCTGTTTATTTGTTTGTTCGCATGTATAATTTTGAACTGGCACAAATAATGACTTTTTCGAGATTATTAGGCTATTAGATTAATATAAAATATGCCTACAAACGAACAAATATGGAATCTGTATTTGTAGTATGATAAACTTACAGTATAAAACCCATTCATAGTCATAGAAAAGCATATCTCCATATTTCCAGTGCACATTAAAGTCGTTGTCTATTACCTTTTCTGCCTGCGTCCTATTGACAGAACGGCTGGAACATGTGTTGCCTTGGTTCAGGAAATCAGTTTAAAAATACACTTGCTCGTGAGCGCTAGGCCTCTATCTGCCAGTTAGATTTTATGTTGTTGCTTTGAGCGCGCGCCTACGTCAACCAAAGTCCCAACCCTAGACTATGAGAAATGTCGTGTATTAATCAAAGGTGGCAATCTGCGCTACATCAATTTGTGATAAACTGAATAATGTTATACATCAATTAATGATATACTGTGTACCCATTATTTTGAATGATATAATTTATAAAATACCCCATGATCTTAGTTTAACTGTTGTACCCCATCAGATCACAAAATATAAGCTTGTTTTACTCAATTGTTTGTTAAACTGTCGATGATCTAGAGTTTATGAGAATGCATATTAATTTATTTAATGTAATACGTGTTTAGCCATGTCCACTAGTCTGTGCGACATAACAAGGGCCTGTAGGACCTGTCTTGTTGATAGTGTTGTTAAGAAGGCAGAGCAGCGTTTTTTATGGACTGACTTCTCCCCATTTTAGCTAATAGGTAACGTACACATTAATTATAATCTGGGATACCACCAGTATTGGTAGTTATCCAGTCAGTGAGGTTGACCTACAGTATATCTGTAAACTCAACCAAGTTAACACAGATGGTACACTTTTTGGGGGCAAGTGCTAGTGTGACAGGTTAAAGGAAATACTAATAGCCTGTTATACATTAAAAAGTATTAGTAAATTCATAGTATGTGAGGATCTTAAAACAAGGTTAAGAAGATCATGCATTCAGTATTAGTTGATAGATTGATAACATTTATATAATTCTGTTAAAATCCGTCAAGCATACAAAGGGTACGAATTGTGAGAGGAATGTGTAAACGTTATGTTGATTACTTTATGTTGTCGTGGATAAAAGTGTTAATCTGTGATCTCCTAAATGCTCTTAATCTATGAGCCTGAGATCGATTGCTCTGGTCTCCACTCAAGTTCACGGAGAATTCGCGGTCTTTTTCTCATTGCACTAAACGTTCAATGAGTAAACATTCCGTATCACTATCGTGATTCTTTCTACCCTTTTTCAGGTACATTATTGATGATTAAAAAGAGTAATTTAAATGTAATAACTTGATAACATGTCAAGAGTGTTTAAGGTTTGTTTAGTAACATGTTGAGGAAGTTGGTTGGGTTTGCAGAGAGTAATGTGAGCCGTGCTCGGTTGCAGCTAGCTTCGTACTGCTAGGTACTGCTACGTAGCTGCCATTTTATGTCGATTGTGAATGAACGTGTGCGCTGTTGGTAAGATGTTTTGCGGCGTTATTTGTGTGGTTGTTTTTCAAACACTTTGTTGCCTGTTGATGAATTGTGTTATGGTTTACTGAGTTAAAGCTTTGCTTGACAGTTATATTGAAAACAGTATTTGTTTCAGTGATGTACAGTGTATACTGTTATGATTTGAATAAGCCTTGTACCCTACAAAACCTATCGTTCCTGTAGATCTGTTGTTCTGTAAAATGTGTTATTTATGTACAATGATTGCACTAAACGTTCAATGAGTAAACATTCCGTATCACTATCGTGATTCTTTCTACCCTTTTTCAGGGGTGTAACATTTTTGGAGGCTCCGCTGAGATAGCTGCTCAGATGTCCAGTTTCCACATCCTGGTCGCTGAATTCCGAGCCAGCTAAATCCCCACATAATAACTCAGGCAGGCTGCAGTGAGGAAAGTGTTGCTGTTCGAGGAGAGCTGGAAGTTGGTGGTTAAGTATGTGTCACCTGAGGCCATTGATCGACCATCAGAGACAGTAAGGACCATCTAATTCAGAGTCAACTCCTGCACAGTAAAAGTTCCTCCTGTTCTGTCAACATGACAACCGCCTTGGAAGAACTACAGGAAGAGGTAGTAGGAGAATTGCGCACCCTGACTAAAGACAAGTTACTAGAGATATGTGATTTCCTTGACATATCAGGCGGACAGAGAAGAGATGTTAAAGACAAATCCCGCATATCATTGATGACTCACATTATGATGTTCCTTGAAAGAGAGGAAGTTGCAGAGTTAGAAGATGGTGGCATGTCGGCATTGTTGCTACTTAAAGACAAAATGACAGAGATGATCAGTGGCATAGATCAGCCCCAACCCCATGCCAATCTTCAGGGGAGCGTGCCGCTCTCACCCAATGCACAGCCCAGCTCATACTGGCGCAAAGAGTTTAAAATTTCTGGTCAGATAGGTGAACCGGGCCAGAAAGATAAACTGATTTTTTCCAGCCTTGCCCATCAGATCGAGAGTGGACTTAACAGAGGCTATCCTGAGGTAGAAATAGTAGACGCAGTAGTCAGGGCTATTTCTCCAGGCTCACAGCTACGCAGTTACTTGGAAGGTAAACCCCAGCTAACTCTTACCACACTTAGATGTATCCTGCGTTCCCACTTCCAAGAGAAGAGTGCAACAGAGCTTTACAAACAGCTAGCTTCAGAAGCACAGCATAGCAAGGAGACCCCTCAAAGCTTCCTGATGCGCGTCTTAGATTTGAGGCAAAAAGTACTGTTTGCATCCCAGGAGTCAGAATCAGGGCTTAAGTATGACCCTGCTCTAGTCCAGCGCATGTGTTTACACACAGTCCTTACAGGTCTCCAGAGTGACAGTATCAGGATAGACATGCAGCCTCTCCTGCTAGATAGCGAAACATCAGATGAGGTTTTGCTAGAGAAGCTTAACATTGCTTGTGCTAATGAGATAGAAAGACGAAACAAAAAGCGGTTTCATGCCCCACAGCCTGCTACAACTGTAAGTGTAGTCCAGTTTGAAGATACGCCATCCACAAAGTGTCCTGTGAAGGAAGCCGACGTTAAGATACCCGCAGAACTGTTAACAGAGTTAGCTGAACTTAAGACAGGTGTAGCTTCTCTAAAAGGTCTCAGTGCAGAGATTAATCAGATTAAGGAGACATTACAGCAGCCTATGTTTCGGTCACCGCCTTGTGCCTATGCCCCACCTCCAGTTAGGAGGCCAGATTGGGGCCCCCAGCCACCTGTTTCCCAGCAGCAGTATTACAGCAACTACAGTCAGTCCCAAGCACCTGACCCTGTGCAGCATCAATATGCACCTAACCGGTATGCCAACCGCTCTGCTCAAGCTCCAAGGAGGTGTTTTGTCTGCCAGCAGGCCAGAACAGATGCACGCTGCACACACTGCTTCTGATGTGGGAGTGGAGAACATTTTCAAGCTGGATGTAAAATCCGGGGAGTCAGACCATCAAGGGAGGCCCATTTAAACGGGGAAAGGTTACCGCTGAGGGACGAGTGTTAACCGTAGCTACCAAAAAGTCCCAGAAATTTGCAAATTGTGCCAGAGAAGATTCATTTGAGAACCTGAAACAATGTTCATCATGTAAAGAGACACTGTACTGTTCCAAAGTATGTCAAAACCAACATTGGATTAAACATAAGGAAAAATGCACTCACCTGAAAATTAACTCTACCAGTGAAAGGTTTTCCTGCACAGAGGAAAATGCCCACTCCTTACCATCCCTAGCTCAAGGTCGCTACCCCCGTAAGGTCACCTCGCTAGTCGGCAGACAGTGCCTTATTGAGTGTCACCTGAATCGCCACCACCTCCAAGCTCTATGGGACACAGGCTCTCAGGTATCGGTCATTGATGAACGATGGAAAGAGGAATCTCTCCCAAACGCAAGGCTGAGAGATGTTTCAGAAATCCTGGACTCACCTGCTGATCTAAGGTTGACTGCAGCAAATGGGACTGAAATGCCGTACCTGGGATGGATTGAAACAACTTTTCGGCTAGCCTCTGAAACTGACGAAACAAAGGAACTGATCATCCCAGTGCTGGTAATGAAAGGCTGTCACCTATCTCATCCCATCATAGGTTTCAATGTTATCGAGCACATCCTGACAATGACCGAAAAGACTAAACGATACAGTACAATAAAAACAGCTTTCCCAAGCCTCAAAAGAAACAAGGTGAGTGCTTTTATACAGGCTGTTAGCGCAGAACAGACAGATGAATACGCAGTGAAAACCAAGAAAGAGAAGGTTGCTGTACCAAAACACAGTAGCATTCAGATTGAGTGCCGTGTAGCTTCCCAGCCTTTCAAAGAGGACATGACAATGCTTTTCCAGCCAGACCTGAACCCGCAGTGGCCAGACGACCTTGAGTTCTTTGACACACTAGTCAGAGTCAGGAAAGGTGCTTTTCCAGTTATCAGGCTTGATGTCTCTAACCCTACTGACCACGACATTGCCCTGCTAGGACGCACAATAATCGGTACAGTACAAACCATTATGACTGTGTTACCTGCCCAAGTCTTTGAAAAAACAGTCACCCCAGCCACAGTGAATCACACCAGCGTTCGAACCCCATGTACTGCTACTGAACAGTGGGATCCACCAGTAGGCTTAACTCACCTAACCGAAGAGCAGAGAGAGGTTGTTAGGCAAATGCTTAGAGAAGAGTGTCACTCCTTCTCCAGATCAGACAATGACATTGGCTGCATTGAACGATTGAAAATGACTATTTCTCTAAAGGACTCTGAACCAGTCAAGCGCACATACATGTCAGTGCCCAGGCCACTGTATCAGGAGATGAAGGGTTACCTTTATGACCTCATAGCCCAGGGCTGGGTTAGGAAGTCAAACTCTTCATATTCTTCACCTGTCGTGTGTGTTCGTAAGAAGGATGGGACCCTCCGATTGTGTATAGATTACAGAGACCTGAACAGAAAGACACATCCCGACCGCCAGCCCATCCCTCGGGTCCAAGACATCATGGACAGTTTAGGTGGTAATTCCTGGTTCTCCCTCTTAGATCAGGGAAAAGCTTATCACCAGGGGTTCATCTCTGAAGAAAGCAGACCACTGACAGCATTTGTGACCCCGTGGGGACTCTATGAGTGGATACGGATGCCATTCGGCCTCATGAACGCTCCTGCAGCTTTTCAGCGGTGTATGGAGGAGTGTTTGGAAGGGCTCCGGGATGACATCTGCATTCCTTATCTGGACGACACGCTTGTTTTCAGTAAAACTTTCGACAGCCATGTGAATGATGTGCGAAAAGTTTTGCAGCGTCTCAGAGAGTATGGCATTAAACTCAAACCAAGTAAGTGTGATCTCTTTAAACCCCAGGTCCGTTATTTGGGCAGAGTAGTGTCTGCAGAGGGCAGCCGAGTTGACCCAGCCGATTTTGAAGCAGTAAGAGCATTGAAAGAAATCAGACCAGGGACTGTGGGCCAGCTCAGACAAATGCTTGGTTTACTCACTTACTACAGACAGTACATCAAAGACTTTTCTAGGAGGGCCAGCTGCCTGTATGACCTCCTGAAAGCAGATTCAGAGAAATTACCTGACCACCCACGGAAAAGAAAAACAAAGAAAATAAGTAATGTGGTGCCCTCAAACAAGCCAATCCTGTGGACTGACCAGCATCAACAGGCACTTGAACAGCTGATTGAGTGTTTGCTTCACCCACCAGTCTTAGGTTTCCCTGATTTCACTCAGCCATTTGTTGTACACACTGATGCGTCACACCAAGGCTTGGGAGCAGTTCTTTACCAAAAGCAAGATGGGAAGCTTAGGGTCATTGCTTATGGCTCTCGAACCTTAACAGCAGCTGAGAAGAACTATCACTACCACTCGGGCAAGCTAGAATTTCTAGCTCTAAAATGGGCAATCACTGATAAGTTCCATGATTATTTGTACTATGCTCCGTCCTTCACTGTATACAGCGATAACAACCCGCTCAGCTACATTTTGTCTACTGCGAAACTGAACGCAACCACTTCCAGGTGGGTTTCAGAATTGGCTGATTTCCACTTTACAATAAAGTACAGGCCAGGCAGAGAGAACGGTGATGCAGATGCGTTGTCAAGGATGCCACTGGATGTAGAGTCACTGATGAGAGAATGTTCTGAGGAGCTTCCACCAGACACCATTGCCGCCACGATACAAGCAGTTGAGGTACAGAAAGAGGCTGTTGTACCTTGGTCACTTTCAGCTGCAGCTATGTCAGTGTCAGCTGAAGGTGAGACAACCACTGCAACAACCAGCTCGATCCCAAAAGATGGGATAAGAGAAGCACAAGAATCTGATCCGGTCATCCGTCCTGTGCTCAATTTCAAATTGTCTGGTTCCAAACCACCAGTTAAAGAGCAAAAGGAATTCAGTCCAAAGACAAAATGCCTATTCAGAGAATGGGACAAATTGACAATAGACAGTGATGGCATTCTGTACAGAATCACTACAGCCCGCAAGCAGTTAGTTCTACCAGAGCAGTACAAAGGTAAAGTGATGGAAGAGTTGCACAATAACATGGGACACCAAGGTACTGACCGCACTGTATCACTAGTACGTGACCGCTTCTTCTGGCCATATATGCAATCTGACATCGAGCACTATGTGACTAAAACTTGTAGCTGTGTCAAGCAGAAAAAGCCAGCCCATGAAGCAAGAGCTCCTCTGACAAACATTGTGACAACACAGCCATTTGAACTGGTATGTATAGACTTCCTTCATCTCGACAGATGCAAAGGGGGATATGAGTACATCCTCGTGATTGTTGATCATTTTACACGTTTCACTCAAGCCTACGCCACCACATCAAAGTCAGGTAAAACTGCTGCAAATCTCATCTTCAATGACTTTGCCCTGAAGTTTGGGTTCCCGTCCCGCATCCACCATGACCAAGGGGGAGAATTTGAAAATCAGTTGTTCCATCAGTTAAAGAAACTCAGTGGCATGGCGGGGTCCAGAACAACACCCTACCACCCAATGGGGAACGGTCAAGTGGAACGCATGAACAGAACATTGTTGCAAATGTTAAAGACACTAACTGAGACACAAAAGTCAAATTGGAAGGAGTCTCTGAACAAACTGGTTTATGCCTATAACTGCACCCGTTGCAAAGTGACTGGCTATTCACCATTTTATCTTCTGTTTGGGAGATCACCCAGGCTTCCAGTTGATATGCTCTTTGGATTGTGCACAGAGGCAGGTTCCAGTAACCATCGAGACTACGTGGAGAACTGGAAACGAGGGATGGAAGAAGCATACGCCATTGCAAATGAAAATGCTCAGAAAGCCGCTGAAAGAAGTAAGAAGTACTATGACACTAAAGTTAGGAGTTCAGTGCTACAGCTTGGCGAGCGAGTTCTGATTAAAAACCTGACACCAAGAGGAGGACCAGGCAAACTCCGTAACTATTGGGAAGATACAATTCACACAGTAGTGAGACAAATGGGTTCAGACCTGCCGATTTATGAATTGAGACCAGAAAAGGGTAGGGGACGCTCCAGGGTCCTGCACAGAAACCTGCTCATGTCCTGTGACCACTTACCTTTTGAGACGCAACCAGAAATGACCAAAGATGACAAAAGTCAGAAAAAAAGGAGACATCAGCCTGCATCACATCCTCTAGATTCTGATGAAGACAGCGGGGATGAATATGACCTTCATGAGCCGCTACAGGTTCCCACATCTCCTACAGTACCTGAGGAGAGGAATGCTGAACCAGCGAGAGGGTGGGAACACAGGCCCCCACCAGTGAAACAGACAGTTGCGGTGCCAGTCCCTGATACGCTACCAGCACAGCCTCTTGTTGAAAAGCGGCTGGAGGAGACAACAACAGTTCAAGACCTGCCTGCTGAGGAGATGAACTTGCCTGCTGAAAATTTGCCTGATGATCGTCCACCAAGTGCCCTTCCTTCATTAACTGATGCTGCTGAACCAGCCCACCAGCTGCCACAAAGAGAGAGACAGCCTCCAAGACGTATCACCTATGATCAGCTTGGTATCCCTTCCTGCTACAGTATCCAGCCACAGTTGTTCCCTGTCTACTCTGCACCAGGACTGGTTCCACGGCTGCCATTACTACAGCAATGTTACTTTCAGCCACCTTACATGTATGGGCTTCAGCAAACATGAGGCTACAGAGTTGACATGTGTGACCATGGACTACTGACTGATTTCACAGACTGTCACAAGAGACAATTTGCAGACTATGCATTTAGATCATTAAAATTGATGGACTGTTGATCAATAGTATGAGAAAGGACTGTTTATGTTATACAGCTGGTCAACAGATATGGACTGTGAATAACTTGTTAGTTATATTTGAACTGTGACCCTTGACCTCTGCTCAAGTACTACCTTACAGAAGAGGATTTTCTAGGTCCAGTGCATACAGACTGTTGAAGAAGACAATGTTGGTAATGTTGGGACAACATTTATTTTGTCGGGGAGAGTGTGACAGGTTAAAGGAAATACTAATAGCCTGTTATACATTAAAAAGTATTAGTAAATTCATAGTATGTGAGGATCTTAAAACATCTAAGGTTAAGAAGATCATGCATTCAGTATTAGTTGATAGATTGATAACATTTATATAATTCTGTTAAAATCCGTCAAGCATACAAAGGGTACGAATTGTGAGAGGAATGTGTAAACGTTATGTTGATTACTTTATGTTGTCGTGGATAAAAGTGTTAATCTGTGATCTCCTAAATGCTCTTAATCTATGAGCCTGAGATCGATTGCTCTGGTCTCCACTCAAGTTCACGGAGAATTCGCGGTCTTTTTCTCATTGCACTAAACGTTCAATGAGTAAACATTCCGTATCACTATCGTGATTCTTTCTACCCTTTTTCAGGTACATTATTGATGATTAAAAAGAGTAATTTAAATGTAATAACTTGATAACATGTCAAGAGTGTTTAAGGTTTGTTTAGTAACATGTTGAGGAAGTTGGTTGGGTTTGCAGAGAGTAATGTGAGCCGTGCTCGGTTGCAGCTAGCTTCGTACTGCTAGGTACTGCTACGTAGCTGCCATTTTATGTCGATTGTGAATGAACGTGTGCGCTGTTGGTAAGATGTTTTGCGGCGTTATTTGTGTGGTTGTTTTTCAAACACTTTGTTGCCTGTTGATGAATTGTGTTATGGTTTACTGAGTTAAAGCTTTGCTTGACAGTTATATTGAAAACAGTATTTGTTTCAGTGATGTACAGTGTATACTGTTATGATTTGAATAAGCCTTGTACCCTACAAAACCTATCGTTCCTGTAGATCTGTTGTTCTGTAAAATGTGTTATTTATGTACAATGATTGCACTAAACGTTCAATGAGTAAACATTCCGTATCACTATCGTGATTCTTTCTACCCTTTTTCAGGGGTGTAACACTAGCAAAAACAGTAGGCAGATTTCCATTGACCCAGGTTTATTCGATTTAAGCAATGTGGCAAAAAAAATCATTGCGACGTAATGAAAACGGCAGATGTAAGATACATTTTCTAAAGATCAACTAACATTTTATCCGTTCGACAGGGATGGATTTTCTTTTGTCGAACTTCCTTTATTGTGAAAATTGATGATGGAAACAGTGTTTTTCAAAATGTATAATTTAGAAGATGCGGGGCAAGTGATGGCATCACGAAAACGCTTACTGCTTGCAAAATCAATTTATTCAACTATAAAATAAAAAAAAACGATGTTTCTTTGCAGGACAAGGATTGCCTTGACTTTCAAGAATGCCAGCAATTTTAAATGTCACCATCATATTGTTTCAGATTTAGTACATGAGTTCAAGTTTCACCATGGCACAGACTCTGGCGATAAGTAGGCCTAGGCCAGTCCTTCTCAAATAGTGGGGCGCGCCCCCCTGGAGGGGCTCGGAGCGATGCCAGGGGGGGCGCGCTTTTTTTTTGCCGCAGGGAGTAGTTTTTTTTTGCACCGAACAAGAGCACACAGCACAGAGAAGGATATATGAAGTGCAGATAACAAACCCTTAAGAGACACCATGGAAAAATATTTAACAGGGATGAAAAGAAAGGCGGAGAGAGACGGAGATAAATGAGACAAACGTAAGTCTCCCGAAAGCTAAGACGAGGAAATATGACGACGCGTATGTAGCGCTTGGCTTCACTGTGACTACGGTGGGAGACGAGGAAAGACCGGTATGTTTACTGTGTCTAAAAATGTTGGCAGCGGACAGCATGAAGCCAAATAAATTAAGGCGTCACTTAAAGACATTACACCCCAATCACGCTGATAAGCCGCTTGAGTTTTTTCAGCGAAAACGTGTCGAATATTGCCAACAATCGTCCCGCTTTGTGAATGCTACTTCAGTAAACCAGCGATTACTGCTGGCATCATATAAGGTGGCGTACCAAATTGCTCAGTGCAACAAAAAAACACTCCAAATACAGAGGAGCTGATACTGCCTGCAGCATTAGACATGGTCTCTGTCATGCTGGATGACGCAAGTGCTGCAAAAATAAAAACTATGACTTCCTCATTTGGATTTTTTTTAAATCAGCACAAATTGTTTTATTCATTTTTGTTTTATAGGTCAGTGTTTCATATATTGTGCTCCTGAGTTAATGTTGCTGATCAATTTGAATGTATTATTATTCATTGATTATATTTTAATTTATTTTTCAGTATCAAATGGTTAAAAAATGTTTACAGTTTAAATAAGGCTTGAATTTTTTTTTTAATTTCAGGCAAATTGATGCACTTTAAGTCTTTTCTGTTACAGACTAAAAAACAATGCTAATAAAGTTATTCTTTGTTATAAGTTGATCTATATTTCTTTTTCTTTTTTTGTTTTCTTTAATGTTAATAAGGATACAATGTTATGCAGAGGTGTACTTATAACAATTTTATAGACAAATTATACTATTTACAGTCGCGGCGGAGAGTTGGGGGGCACGAAATGTTTACTTCTTCCTAGGGGGGGGGGGGCGTAACAGAAAATAATTGAGAAGCACTGGCCTAGGCACATGACAATTACACAGAACCCAAACCGGCTGCGCGCGTGCGCCATCGTGCGCTGTCGTGCATACATTTATTTTGTCCCCATACACCAAACGCGATCACAACACACAGGTTAAAATATTAAAAACAAACTCTGAACCAATGACATTAATTTGGGGACAGGTTCAAAAGCATTAAACATGTATGGCAATTTAGATAGTTAGCTTGCACTTGCTAGCTAATTTTTCCTATTTGCTGTTGCTAGCTAATTTGTCCTGGGATATAAACATTGAGTTGTTTTACCTGAAATGCACAAGGTCCTCTACTCCAACAATTAATCCACACATAAAACGGCCAACCGAATCGTTTCTAGTCATCTCTCCTCCTTCCAGGCCTTTTCATCTTTGAACTTATATGGTGATCGGCATCTAAACTTTCATAGTATTACCACGACCACCGGCAAAACAGTCCGTCTTTCAATCACCCACGTGGGTATAAGGTGGGTATAATGAGGAGATGGCACGTGAGTGCCTGCTTCTATAAACGAATGAGGACATGGGAGAGGCAGGACATTCAGGGCAATCTGCATCAGAAATAGAAAGGAGTTCTATTTTAGCCCTTGACATCGCAGACACTCGTTGGCGCTTGCGAGAAGTGTGGGTGCAATAATTTAATAACATGGATTTCCACATTTATTTTGCGACGCTCGCGCACGTGACGTGTCAGCATGTTAGCCCTTGGCATCGCAGACGCTCGTTGGCGCGCGCGCAATAATTGAATAACATGAATTTCTACATTTATTTTGCGACACTCGCGCACGCGACGTGTCTGGTCTGGTCAGCATGTTAGGATTATGACAAATATTCAGTTCTTGCATTCTATCCACTGGCTTTTGCAGGCTACCTGAGACATGAAACAGATAGGTGGGCATGGCATACATGCTGTAGTCAATTTATTAATGCGCAATTTGTGAATACAGATGGCATCAGAGAAGAAGGCTGACATTTTACGTGTTCTTATCCAATTGTGTTTTTTTGTTTGTTTCTTTGCGTTGTTTGTAACTTATTTTGTACATAATGTTGCTGCTACCATCTCTTATGACCAAAAATGACTTCTGGACATCAGGACTGCGATTACTCACCACAAACTGGCAGAATCCTTTTTTCCTTTAACTTGTCTGACAAGCCCGACGTGAATGATATACTGCTTTCCCGGGAACAGGCCCAGATCCCCATCATTTGCGTGAAGAGAAGGCGTAAAAAAAGGGTCCGGAGGGCGGGCTGCCTTCTGAGATTTCGTAGGCAATCGAATAAACCCCCACTGCGTTCCATTCTGCTAGCAAACGTGCAATCTTTGGAAAATAAAATCGATGACCTACGTGGAAGATTAAACTACCAACGGGACATTCAAAACTGTAATATATTATGCTTCACGGAGTCGTGGCTGAATGACGACATTATCAACATACAGCTGTCTGGTTATACGCTGTATCGCCAGGATAGAACAGCGGTGTCTGGTAAGACAAGGGGCTGCGGACTATGTATTTGTGTAAATAACAGCTGGTGCACAATATCTAAGGAAGTCTTGAGGTTTTGCTCGCCTGAGGTAGAGTATCTCATGATAAGCTGTAGACCACACTATCTACCTAGAGAGTTTTCATCTGTATTTTTCGTAGCTGTTTACATACCACCACAGACTGATGCTGGCACTAAGACCGTAATCAATGAGCTGTATTCCGCCATAAGCAAACAGGAAAACGCTCACCCAGAGGCGGCACTCCTAGTGGCCGGGAACTTTAATGCAGGGAAACTTAAATCGGTCTTACCAAATTTCTATCAGAATGTTAAATGTGCAACCAGAAGGAAAAAAACTCTGGACCACCTTTACTCCATACACAGAGACACGTACAAAGCTCTACTTCACCCTCCATTTGGCAAATCTGACAATAATTCTATCCTCCTGATTCCTGCTTACAAGCTAAATTAAAGCAGGAAGCACCAGTGACTCGATCAATAAAAAAAGTGGTCAGATGAAGCAGATGCTAAGCTACAGGACTGTTTTTCTAGCAAAGACTGGAATATGTTCCGGGATTCCTCCGATGGCATTGAGGAGTACACCACATCAGTCATTGGCTTCAGCAATAAGTGCATCGATGACGTCGTGCCCATGACTAATACAATTTTATTTTATTTTCACTAAATGGGTAATATAAACACTTCAACCACTTCATTTTATTTCGACATTATGTTTTTTGTTTAAAGTTGTGACGTCATTACGTCCAGCTTATTATTTTACCTTTGTAGGCAAGTCATTTAAGAACAAATTCTTAATTACAATGACGGCCTACCCCGACCAAACCTGGACGACGCTGGGCCAATTGTGCGCCGCCCTATGACACTCCCAATCACGGCCGGATGTGATACAGCCTGGATTCAAACCAGGGACTCTAGTGACGCCTCTTGCACTGCGCCACTCAGGAGCCCATGTGTACTTATATATGTGTACTTATATAGTACGTTAGCCATCCTGACAACCTGACCCTGATTGTATAGCTTCTGGAACCACAATCCAAGTCAGAGGATAAACCCACAAGTACACTAAAGAGTATGTGTAATATCTGCATGAGTACAATGTAATTAGTAGGTGTTACACAGGATTTATCTATTTAAAATTAAGTGTATCTTGAAGTGTACTTACTTGAAGTGTACCTACAAAGTATGTTAACCATTCTGACAATCTAATCGTCAGCTTCTGAAAGTGCCATCCAAGTGAGAAAATAAACACAGTGATACACAGAGTACATATCTGCATAAGTACAAGGTTTTTGCTAGTTGTTACACAGGATTTAGCTATTTAAAGTGAAGTGTAACTTTATAGTTACCTATAAGCAATTTCTATATAAGGCCTACTCAATAACATATAAATAACTATTCTAGTGATGATTCAGATCTGTAGCCTATAGTATGGTGAGTAGCCTAGATAGCTATCTAATTTAGATGTCCAGAACACCAAAAAGCTCCCATCTCTTAACACTTTAGAATTGACAACTTCCCCAATCACAGCCATCAACCTTATTGGGCTCATCGCCCCATCTCCAACTTCAGAATTCCTTTATGCTCCTCTCACCTCCATGATCCCCTCACGACGTATCTTGCCCTTACTCCTTAGAACTCTCTACCTCCAAAATGCCGCTGGTGTTGGAAACTATGTTGCTCTCCTCAAACTTCCTTTTCTTCTTCATCTCCACCTCCATAGACCTCTCCCGCTTTCTTTTTCTCTTTCCTATTCTCCCATTATTTGTACCGCTATGCTCCAGATTTGCTGCGCTTTCTTCTCCATCACTATCTCCTACCATCTGTGACCTAGTCACAGTACAGCCGTGCCGAACCGCAGCCACACCGATAAAAAGTTTATTGTTTGCTTATTCCCTTCCAATCGAATTGCAGTCTCTCTCCGCTCTTCCTCTACTGACATCGTCACTAGCATAGCACCCCCAAACCATCACACCTCCTCTTCCATGCTTCACGGTGGGAACCACACATGCCGAGATCATCCATTCACCTACTCTGCGTCTCACGGCCGTTGGAACCAAAAATCTTTAATTTGGACTCATCAGACCAAAGGACAGATTTCCACCGGTCTAATGTCCAAAGCTTGTGTTTCTTGGCCCAAGCAAGTCTCTTCCTCTTATTGGTGTCCTTTAGTAGGGGTTTCTTTGCAGAAATTCGACCATGAAGGCCTGATTCACGCAGTCTCCTCTGAACAGTTGATGTTGAGATGTGTCTTACTTGAACTCTGAAGCATTTATTTGGCCATTTCTGAAGCTGGTAACTCTAATGAACTTATCCTCTGCAGCAGGTAACTCGGTCTTCCTTTCCTGTGGCGGTCCTCATGAGAGCCAGCTTCATCATAGCGCTTGATGGTTTTTGTGACTGAAGAAACTTTAAAAGATCTTGACATTTTCCGTATTGACTGACCTTCATGTCTTAAAGTAATGATGGACTGTTGTTTCTCTTTGCTTATTTGAGCTGTTCTTGCCATAATATGGACTTCTATTCTGTATACCAACCCTACCTTGTCGCAACACAATCCTACAACACATTAAGAAGGAAAGAAATTCCACAAATTAACTTTTAACAAGGGACACCTGTTAATTGAAATGCATTCCAGGTGACTACCTCATGAAGCTGGTTGAGAGAATGCCTTTCAGAGCTTTGCACACTATTGGCAAAGGGTGGCTACTTTGAAGAATCTCAAATATATTTTGATTAGTTTTACACTTTTTTGGTTACTACATAATTACATATGTTATTTCATAGTTTTGAAGTCTTCACTATTATTGTACAATAAAGAAAATAAAAATAAAGAAAAACCCTGGAATGAGTATGTGTGTCCAAACTTGACTGCTACTGTATATAAATGTTTTATAAATCATTAGGCCCTCAGTGTTCCCACTGCCTGGAGATATCAGGAGTCTTCTAGCTATAGAATGAAGCACACTGAGATAATTCTATTAGCAATTTATAGTTTAGTTTTTTAAGGTGCGTTTTTCTTAAATAACCTTTTGTTTTTGAGTAGCTCATCAATTACTGATCGTTTTAATCTAGTCATTTTTTAACCTCAACGTTGAAAGTGGATGAGAAATTTGACTTTTTGCCATCAACAATGTCTAGAGCCAGCTGATTGTTTTCTTTTGAATTCCTGCATTGAATACCTGCTTTGAACACCTGATTTGAAGTGATTAACCTATTATCTCATGGAGGACTACAAAGTACAGGAATGGGGGACACATCTTTTACTCAGGATTCCGTCGTAGTTTCAAGAGGATTAAACAAACCCTTAGTAAGGAACTCAAAACATTGCCCAAATGCCGAGCCATCCAAGCCCACTCCACTCGCCAGTCCCCACTTCAGTCGTAAGTGGGCTTGCTGTCCTTCATCGGTCTGACTTGAAGATCAAAGTCACACCTGTATTGCAGGTAACATTTCAATGCATAGCCTGTACAATATCTGGCCCTCAACCACTGTTTATAGTACTAATTTACCGGCCACCTACCTAAAACCTCTAGTCTCCCTCTCGGAATTAGCTGAGTGCCTAACATCGGTCTGCTCCTTGTGTCCTGCCACACGATTGCTAGGGGACTTTAACATTCATGTGGACTCTGATGGATGTGCTTTTGACAGAAACTTTATTGCCCTGTTGGATTGCTTCAACTTCACACAGCATGTCAACTACCCCACCAATGTACTTCCCCTTGTGTGCACAACTGCCACGGCTCCCTCCAACCTCTCAGGTCTGGACATACCCATCTCTGACCACAAGGCCATACTGTTCAGTGTGTCCGCCCCATGCCCAAGCCTACCAACAAGTGCACAATTTCCTACATAAATATCAAAAGGATTAACACTGCTGACCTAATGGATCAACAGCAATCACATGACACCACTGACCCTAATGTATCCTCAGTGACTGACCTGGTGGCTCATTACAACAGTGAGCAAGCTCTCCTCCCACCTGGATGTTCTGGCCCCCCTTAAAATAAGGGTGGTCTCCAACATCCCAATGCCAGGGTACACTCCTGCCATGAAAGCCAAAGGATGACAACTAGAACAGCTCTACAAACAGACAGGGCTCATCATCCATAAGGGGGCCTACAAAAAAATCACATTCACAAGGACTCACTTCCCACAATAAAATCTGCCTATTTCTCCATAAGGAATGAACAAGGAAACCCAATACTGCTCTTCTCAACCAACAACAAACTTCTCCACCCACTGGACAAACCCTCTCTCACAATCAACACCGACCTCTGTGACAGTTTTCTGGCCTCCTTTCAAAACAAAGTGAAGGCCATCTACCAATAGCTGCAACAGTCTCACCCTTCATCTGCCCCCCGCCCCCCAGCACTACCTGACTCACCACCTGAGAACAGACTTAAAGGACATGTTTCACTATAACCCCCCCTAAAAATCAATGAGTAGTGCATATACAGTGGGGCAAAAAAGTATTTAGTCAGCCACCAATTGTGCAAGTTCTCCCTCTTAAAAAGATGAGAGGCCTGTAATTTTCATCATAGGTACACTTCAACTATGACAGACAAAATTAGAAAATAAAATCCAGAAAATCACATTGTAGGATTTTTAATGAATTTATTTGCAAATTATGGTGGAAAATAAGTATTTGGTCAATAACAAAAGTTTCTCAATACTTTGTTATATACCCTTTGTTGGCAATGACAGAGGTCAAACGTTTTCTGTAAGTCTTCACAAGGTTTTCACACACTGTTGCTGGTATTTTGGCCCATTCCTCCATGCAGATCTCCTCTAGAGTAGTGATGTTTTGGGGCTGTTGCTGGGCAACACGGACTTTCAACTTCCTCCAAAGATTTTCTATGGGGTTGAGATCTGGAGACTGGCTAGGCCACTCCAGGACCTTGAAATGCTTCTTACGAAGCCACTCCTTCGTTGCCCGGGCGGTGTGTTTGGGATCATTGTCATGCTGAAAGACCCAGCCACGTTTCATCTTCAGTGCCCTTGCTGATGGAAGGAGGTTTTCACTCAAAATCTCACGATACATGGCCCCATTCATTCTTTCCTTTACACGGATCAGTCGTCCTGGTCCCTTTGCAGAAAAACAGCCCCAAAGCATGATGTTTCCACCCCCATGCTTCACAGTAGGTATGGTGTTCTTTGGATGCAACTCAGCATTCTTTGTCCTCCAAACACGACGAGTTGAGTTTTTACCAAAAAGTTCTATTTTGGTTTCATCTGACCATATGACATTCTCCCAATCTTCTTCTGGATCATCCAAATGCTCTCTAGCAAACTTCAGACGGGCCTGGACATGTACTGGCTTAAGCAGGGGGACACGTCTGGCACTGCAAGATTTGGAGTCCCTGGCGGCGTAGTGTGTTACTGATGGTAGGCTTTGTTACTTTGGTCCCAGCTCTCTGCAGGTCATTCACTAGGTCCCCCCGTGTGGTTCTGGGATTTTTGCTCACCGTTCTTGTGATCATTTTGACCCCACGGGGTGAGATCTTGCGTGGAGCCCCAGATCGAGGGAGATTATCAGTGGTCTTGTATGTCTTCCATTTCCTAATAATTGCTCCCACAGTTGATTTCTTCAAACCAAGCTGTTTACCTATTGCAGATTCAGTCTTCCCAGCCTGGTGCAGGTCTACAATTTTGTTTCTGGTGTCCTTTGACAGCTCTTTGGTCTTGGCCATGGTGGAGTTTGGAGTGTGACTGTTTGAGGTTGTGGACATGTGTCTTTTATACTGATAACAACTTCAAACAGGTGCCATTAATACAGGTACCGAGTGGAGGACAGAGGAGCTTCTTAAAGAAGAAGTTACAGGTCTGTGAGAGCCAGAAATCTTGCTTGTTTGTAGGTGACCAAATACTTATTTTCCACCATAATTTCCAAATAAATTCATAAAAAATCCTACAATGTGATTTTCTGGATTTTTTTTTCTCATTTTGTCTGTCATAGTTGAAGTGTACCTATGATGATACATTACAGGCCTCTCTCATCTTTTTAAGTGGGAGAACTTGCACAATTGGTGGCTGACTAAATACTTCCCCCCCCCCACTGTATATGTATGAATCTGTTATGTCACTTATATTTTCAATCTGACATTGTGAATTGGAGATATAATCGATTATATACTTCTGGGCTGCACGTGCACCATAAAAATATGAACTAGAACGTTGTCCATGCTTGACGAAGATTCAGGTGAATACTTTTGGAACGATGAGCTTATGGAATACTTTTTGACTGCACTAGATGTCAGTGTGTGAGTGGGTTTCTTCTGACAATGAAGTACCTGACTACAGCCATATTGTTTTGAACCTAGAGGACCTATAGACAGGAGTAGGCAAGAAGGAGTCAGCCGATGTTGGCTAACGCAATGTCTAGTTTGTAACTTACCATACTTTTCTGACCGAGTGAGTGTCTGATAACTGCCTAGTTGGTTAGCTAGCTAAATGTAAAATGCAGATAACTACAATCATCATTAACCATTATTTTCTAGCTAGCTACAGTAGCGGAATATCTGTCAGATATGAAGTAAAGCAGGATCGTGGCATGCCACAAACAATGCATGTTGGCTAGCTAGCTCACATTAGCTAGATCACGCTAGCTAGCAAGCTAATGCCCACAGATGTAACAGCTGTTTTTGCAGCGGCATCCACAGCCACTGATATCATTTTGCCCAGCGCTGCTGCTGCTGGACCTTTGTCAGCACCACCGGAGAATGAGCCCGCCGCTAACGTTATAGAGAATGGGTCTGGGGTTACAGTCGAGACAGAGGGAAAAGAGCCTAAGGCATTATAGATTTACCGGGGAATTTAATATTTTAATTGAAGATGATACTAATTGTAGACGATGTTCAAATATAGGTGAACAATTTGTCATGAATGGTTGTACTAAAAAGTGGAATGAGGCCAATAATGATCATATTTGACAACACAACTGCTTAGCTAACGTAGCTAGCCATAAATGACCAGGTGTTCAAAAATGAAAAAAATCTGAGCACCATCACCACCTTCTTAAAATAACTATTTGTTTGTTGCCATTTTTTGCTCTAGGTTGCAGGAAATAGCAGTTACAGGTGTTCAAATTGTTGAGTTTGGACAAAAAGAGCCGTTCAAAAAATGAGCCGTTCGTTCGCAAAAGAACCCATCGCTAGCCTTCATATACTGCATTTTCTTCTCTACTCCGTCAGGCATTCTAAATGCAAGTTGTGAGTGATGTAAAAGTGCTGGACATCTTCCTGTAAGTGGGCTTCCAACAGAGATTGGATATCACATTACAAACCAGCATATGTGACACTAAGAAATATTCAAATAAGGCTTCACACCCTTATAACTCAAAGGAAGTAAACTGAAAGAGAAATGTACTCTGCTGTAGTTGATTGTTAATTCCAAACACAGAAAAGTGTAAAATAGGAAGGGAGATGATTTTTTTTTAAATCTACTGAAGAGTAAAATGGCCATTGGAGTTCAATTTAAGCAACTCTGAGAGTTGGATATTTACACAATTGTGTCGTTTTAACTCCAAAAATATCATCACCATGACCAGAGTAGTTTTAACACAAAATGGGGGCGGGACCATATAGTGTTACATTTGACACCATATGAGTTAAACTAACTCTTGCGATTTGACTGTGCGCAATGAAGTGTTTAAATAGAATAGTATAAAATATATATATACATTCATAAAGATTACACACGCTTATGATAAGCAATGATAAGAGTCATGGACATGATAGACTATGACAAGAATCAGCTTTAATTTGTGCAAGTAAATAGAGCAAAGATTGCAACATGGTATACTGCATATACAATGTACTGTAACTTACAACCCTCTGGTCTGCGCACTTAAACAAACACACTATGCACATAAAACCACATACCATTGACTTTTACAGGAACTGCTCTACAATAACAGGAAATTGCTCAAGATTGCAGTATCAGTCCCTGACATAAGGTGACACCCACATCCTCCTTGTACATCCTCTCTATGAGTCTGCTTTGTGTGTCCCCCGTCCTTATCATTAGCTCCATTTCACTCCTATTAGTCCAGACCATACCCCACCTCCCCACTGGTGATTTGGTAGAGAAGTCTTGAAATACCCCCTGCAATGTCAAAAAAGTACATCCTGTCTAGAGCTCAGTGGCTCCTGCCTTCCTCCAGGTCGCCCATAGAGGGATTGAAGCACACGTCCAGTTTGCGACGGAGACGGGCCCTGAGCATCAAGCGGCGTTTCACACTGGTTGAGGTGGACTCCTGGTACTTGAGCTTGGCATAGTAGTCTGAGAACTTGTTGAAGAGGAGAGAGATGGGCATGCCATTGAGAATGATGCCGAAGAAGATGCAGGAGAATGCCACCACGCGGCCAGGAAGGGATACGGGCACCACGTCCCCATAACCCACTTGGGAGATGCTCACCTGTAATGCAGGGTTAGAGGGACACACTCTCAGAGCTTGCCTTCCTTTGTCGTTGTCAACATGTTTTATGTTAATAATGACACTATGGTTATAACAGTAGTATGTAGTGGAGATAGCGTGGAAGGAAGTCTCAAGATTGAAGTATTAACATTACTGTAATTTACCTTGTTTGTGTTATTTGTGATATCTTGTTTTGACCTTTTGTTTTGTCCCTTAGAGGTAATGGTAAAATTAAACTTGTCCCTGAACAATTACTCTTGGCATATAGAGGTGGAAATGGTATGGAATGTCAGCTTCAATACAATAGACTAAGAATGGAAGTGAATGTAAAAATTGGGAAGTTGCAGAATTGTGTAATACGTATCAAATGATCCATGAGGATCTGCAACAAAATACTGCTCTTCAACTTTCCCCACAAGTCCAAAATGCCGTGACAAGAACAGTATAATTGCAATTCAGTTTGTATTTCACATGTACTAGGATTACATCAGAGAGAACTAATCCTTTAAGTATTTAATCTGAATCTAAACTTGATATACAGTACATTGGGCCGCACACAAACATGATATGCTTCTCTGTTGTCACACAAGAGAAATGCTGGTTTGAAATGAGTTCTCACGGGTTTTATATAGGGGGAAGAGACGATTAGGGGAGGAAATAACATCCCTACGCAATATTCCCCCTGCTGGTGTCCAATATGCCCCTTGTCATTTTATATGTCAAAAGATAATTGGGGGAGGAAATAACACCCCTATGCTGAGTATGTAACTACAGAGGGAGTGTTGGTTATTTCTCAACAATATGAAAAACAGTATTTATATTGTATTGGTCAAACAACATATTTTAAGGTTAGATGTAGCATCAAGGACAAAGTCAAGTAAGTCAACCAAAAGCTACATACATAGTATAATTTACATTCAAGTCTGAGTACAAGTTTGGGTACTCACCGTCGCCCACCACCAGGTATCAGGAATACTCCTGAATGGAGATCCTTCGACATCCCGTTCTACCGAATGCAGGAGGGCAGAGAACATGAAAATGCCCATGGCGATGAAGAGGAAAAGGCAACACACCTGCTGGTAGCATTGGCGCAGGGTGAACCCAAACGCCCTCATGCCGGTGGAGTGGCGGGCCAGCTTCAGGATGCGAAAGATGCGCATCAGCTTGACAACTTTGAGCACTTTGCTGACCTTGCTGACATGAGCCAGGGTTTTGAGATCTTCCTGGGCACTGAGGTCCTCCACATTGGCAAACGCTTCAAATATCAGCTGGATAAAGTAGGGCATGACGGCCACCAGGTCCACCAAGTTCAGGGAGCTTTTGACGAAGTGCTTTATGTCACAAGTGGTAACAAGGCGCATGAAGTACTCGAATGTGAAGAAGAGAATGGAGAAAATCTCTACCCATTCCAGGTAGGTCTTGCCAGAGAGGGTGTGGGTCCTCAGTTCCTTCACAGTGTTGAGGGTCATAGCAACGATGGAGATGAGCACCAGGAGGCTAGAGAAAACTGCAAAGGATTTGGCCGACAGCGAGGAGTAAGGGTTTTCCATCAGGTCCCAGAGGTCTTTGCGAATTCCACCCAGGAACATGGTCTTGTAGCCTTCCTCATCATGCTTTATCTCTATCTCCGCTAAGAGTTCCTTTTCCACCTTCAGATTGTCCCGGAGTTCATCCACCTTCTCCTCAAACAGGATACGGCAACAGCGCTGGGTGTCGTTCCAGCTCAGGCCCCAGTACTGCATCTCCTCCTCGAAGTTGATAGGGCACAGTTCCTGCATCACCCACAGAACACCGCTGCTATAGAAGTGAAAGATGTAGTAAAAGAAAGTTGGGTCGCGATCGAAGAAGAACTCGTTGGTGAGCACCGAGTAGTCATCGCACAGAGTGAGCTGTTTGACGCGGTCTGTGCACAGGGCCAAGGAGCCTATTCGTGTGCGAGGGAATCTGACGGCCATCTTCTTGGGAATGTGAAAGACTTTTCCCCCTACGTTGATGTTAATGTTCTGTTGTGGTCTCAACGTCTCTTTTTGGTGTCTTGGGATCTGGCCCTCAGGAGCAGGGCTGTCCAGGTGTTCCAAAGAGTTCCATGGCTTAACAGAACTGCCCTGGGAGAAATAGAAGGCCTTTTCTTCCTCAATGGTCTGTGAGAAACTGGCTCCCAGCACATTGATGGTAGAGCGTCGCTCTTTCAGCTTAGTCTTTAGCTGAGCACTATTGGCATCCATGATACACTTTCAAGACACTTTTGTTGGTTTTCTGTGAGAGCTGGCTTTTAATTGTGCATAGAAACCAACCAGTCCCAATTGGGTTAACAATGTAAGAATAGCACACAAGAATATCAGAAAACACAAAGAGAATTTACTCAGTTTCAACACTCAGAAGTGCGAGTCGTATCAACCAGGGTGCAGTCTTCATCAGACGTTAACAGAAGAACAAGGGAGGAAACACTGCCGGAAAAAAAGCTCCATCGACTCAGTGCAGCTTGCCGAGCCACCTGAAGCGTCTTATAAAAATCATCTAGGCCCAGTTATCCCATTCAGTGGCATTACTTCGTGCAGTACTTCTCAGTTGTGGTCCTGTAAGTCCAAAGGGCAACAAGGGGAAGAACAAAGCCTCCTTTCTTCCCCTGATGAGGACCGTTATGTGGGGAAGAAGAGTAAAAGTCATTTGAGCAGAAGATCCATGAGGCTCTGATCTAATCTCATTGCTGCCCTTCCTCTTTCTTAAAGCAGTTATAAATAGGAGGGACAAGGGGAGATTAGTGCACACGTTCATGTGGAGATTTTGAACTTGGAAGAGGACGCTGGCTTCAACACTTGCACAAGGCTGTCACTAACACTTTGTCAACTGCTCTTTCTAAAGAAATGTGGTTTCCATCCAGAACCAACCCATGTCGTCTCTACTTCCTAGACACTTCATGTTGATCCAAAAGTGGATAGGTTTAAGCAATTTGGTAGTGAGAAGATAAGTTTGTCTGTTTCCACAGAAATTTTAATTAGAAAGTCATTACAGGTCATAAAATACACTTGTACAGAACATGGTAGATGCCAGATCCACTTTGCCCTCTGATTTGGCTAAGGAGGAATGTGTGCCTTCTTGCTGAAACATATCCATTCCTTTCAGATCTACACAAGTTCTTAGTGTAGGAACTAGGAGTTGCATCTGAACAGGGCCAGTCAGATCCCAGAGCCTAGTGTAGGGGCTAGGGGTTGTGTCTGAACAGGGCCACAAGTAATTTCTCTTACACTCACTGTATTATTCTCTCACCGATGACGTTTCACATCCTGAACCAGTTAACCAATCTTCCTCAAACAATGGCCGATGAATTTTCTTTATTCAGATTTGAATTATGGAAGTGGTATAATCTGCTCTAATTTAATTCTACCTGGGAACATTGTAGTTGACAGTTTGTGGCAAGATGAGGGGCAGAATGCAGCCATAGATAGCAGTCATTGGTGCCAATTTGTTACTTGTTTATTATTTCACCTTTATTTATACAGGTAAATCAATTAAGAACAATGAGGTCATTCATTCATTCAATCATTCAGTAATCCCCGCCACCGTAATCCACTCTACTGGACCTGATTGTGCATCATCAGAAAACTACTTAACCTGGATGCCCTATCGCCTCAAAAGACTTGAGGTCAAAAGTCCGAAAGTCACCTAAGGCTATACATTTAGAAGACAGCCATGCACAAGTGGGCTTAACTATGGTAATGTTTGATAGGTTGATGTTTAACTGCCCTGTGATAATAAAAGTACTACTCTAAGTGATCGCTTTACAATGCTTCTGTATCTTGTTTCCGACGATATCACAATAGTAATCCAAGGCTGCTTTATTACCTTGTTAATTTTCCTTGATCTGAACTAATAAGGAAGGGAATTAAGGCGCCGCTCCTCTCTGCTCATAATTCTTGTCATGCCTGGTTTAAAGGCAACCACATTACTCACTGTACAAAGCAATTGTACATTCAAAATGTATTGCCATTATTGCAAAAGCAGGATCAAGACTTTTATCAATTAAGGTGATATGATATTAATAGCCAACCATGCAAGATAGCATATTAGTTAATGAAATCACCTCATGAATATGGAGAAAACTATTTTATTTCATTCCATTTCAATTAAATAAACTCAACAAGTAAAGATGAACTGAAAGACTATTCAAAAGTAACCACAAAAATGGTCAGGCTTCAATAACGGCAGTCCTTCCAAAAATAAATAGAACCTCCCTTCAAAACATAAATACAGTTCACTCAGTAGTTAAGAATAAAAGAAAAAAAGAAAAAAAAAAGACTGCCTAACAGGACAACAAATAATTTACAATAATCAAACAAAGACAAACAATTGTTTTTCAATGACGGCATAGCAACTGATCTAAACAATGCAGACCAGTACAAAAAATGACTCGATTACAGTGTTAACTGAATACTCTACTTCAATGTCAGAGCCACATTCTACCCCCTTTCTTGCCATTTTATGTTAAAACACAACTCAACTTCAGTTGATCCCCAAACACCAGATAAGAGCAGAGATGCATGTAACTAGTAGCAGAATGTACAACCTATGTCTCTGTGTATGGCTGGGTCAGTTGTAAGGCTGGTACATTGTTTTGCATACACTGTATCAAATGTGGAGTGATAGATACATTGTGTGTGTGTGTGTGTGTGTATGTATACACATACACACAATGTATCTATCTACATATTAGTCCTTTCTTTGGACATAGTCAACTGAGTGCAAAAGGACATTGAGATGTCACAATGAAAGTGTATGTATGAGGGATACAGTACCCCAGATAGGCGGAGGTGTCCATCTGTAGCTAAATAACTGATATGCATGAGGACCGCCAAGGCTAGGGTCAATTCTAATTAAATTACAGTCAAGTTAGGAAAATCAATGACTTGGAAATAAATTCACTAAAAATATTGTTCAAGTCAATTGTACAAGTCATTTTCTAGCCTTCATTGAAACTGAAGTGGAGAGCCACAGTCAAGCGGGAGCACTGCTGGACACCGGTCTCTCTTATGCAAGTGGCTTGGGACACTCAGTTGCTGTCCAAGTCCAGCTTTAGCAGAGTGTCCTGAGGGAGGAGATGGCTGTATTCTAAGCATATAGATCACATTCTTCACTTAAGCCCTTTAACAGACGGCAGTCTGTCAGGTGAGGCACGGTTACGAGACACCAGGGTCCTTGGAGTCAATTAGATTACATTCATTCAATTCATCCTTTATTCATTTAAGGAACCCCAATTTTATCAAATTTAATTTATTCTTCATTCCCATTGAGATCTATAGGTTTTAACAGGAATCCCTTAAATAGAAGTTAAAACTCAACTTGATTGAATTTCATTAAAACTGAGACATTGCTCATAACGTCAAGTAATAAATTGTATTAAAATTCCTTCACTTGCTACATCGATTAAAAGTAAAAATGACCCATATTAGACGCTTCACTGGAGGAAATTATCCCCCCTTCATACCGTCGTGAATAAGCCCACTGACTCATCCTGTTCATTGGCAGGGCTTACCTTGATAGGACAAGTCTCAGGGGCAATGTATGAGTGGATCCTGGGACTCTTTCAGGGAGAAATCTTGGAAGGCGAGTGTCCTGGAAAGCTTGAACGCATCCCTCCACCACAACGCCACCCCCACCAACAGCATACTCAGGAACACTGGGTAGAATATAGAGCGATTCATTTGAGGTAAGATTTTATATAAAAAAATAATAAAAGTACTGCCACTAATTTATAGTTTAAATGTGTTTGTAAATAAGTTAATACATATGTCTTATTAGCCATTGAGAGCTTTGGATTTTAAGGTTCTATCTGCAAAAAGATTCAGAGATAATTGGCTTTAAAGTTCAGAAACCTTCGTTGGTTTGAATAGTGTCAAGAGATTTTTATCTTGTATTCTTTTGAACATTAACGGGGGTATTTTGAGTACTATATTGGTAGAGAAATTTTAACAGAACAAGGCTGTCGATAATGAAATTCTGACCAAAATGCAGATAGAACATAGTCAGTCCCAAGCGATCGATATATTAGGCCTTGTGTTCATATTTAAAATCATGCGTTACTGGCCAATCCTTAATAGACATTTATACTGAACAAAAATATAACTGAACAAGAATTTCAAAGATTTGAATGAGTTACAGTTCATAAGGAAATCAGTCGATTGAAATAAATTAGGCCCTGCTCTATGGATTTCACATCACTGGGAATACAGATATGAATCTGTTGGTCAGATAAACCCCCCCCCCCCAAAAAAAAAAATTGGGCCATGGATCAGAAAACCAGTCAGTATCCGGTGTGACCACCATCTCCTTCGCATAGTGTTGATCAGGCTGTTGTGGCCGGTGGAATGTTGTCCCACTCTTTAATGGCTGTGTGAAGTTGCTGGATATTGGCAGGAACTGGAACACGCTGTCGTACATGTCGATCCAGAGCATCCCAAACATGCTCAATGAGTGACATGTCTGGTGAGTATGCAGGCCATAGAAGAACTGGAAAATGTTCAGCTTCCAGGAATTGTGTACCGATCCTTGCAACATGGGGCTGTGCATTATTATATTGAATAGCGGCGGATGAATGGCACAACAATAGGCCTCAGGATCTGGTCACAGTATCCCTGTGCATTCAAATTGCCATTGATAAAATACAATTGTTGTGCGTAGCTGATGCCTGCCCATACCATAACCCCACCGCCACCATGGGGCACTGTGCTCACAACGTTGACATCAGCAAACCGCTCGTCCAGACGATACTATACACGCGGTCTGCGGTTGTGAGGCCGGTTGGACGTACTGCCAAATTCTCTGAAACGACTTGAGGCGGCTTATGCTAGAGAAATGAGGGGAGCACCCCCCTATCCACATCGACGGGTCAGTAGTGGAGAAGGTGGAAAGCTTTAAGTTCCTCGGTGTACACATCACGGACAAACTGAATTGGTCCACCCACACAGACAGCGTTGTGAAGAAGGCGCAGCAGCGCCTCTTCAACCTCAGGAGGCTGAAGAAATTCGGCTTGTCACCAAAAGCACTCAAAAACTTCTACAGATGCACAATCGAGAGCATCCTGTCGGGCTGTATCACCGCCTGGTACGGCAACTGCTCCGCCCACAACCGTAAGGCTCTCCAGAGGGTAGTGAGGTCTGTACAACGCATCACCGGGGGCAAACTACCTGCCCTCCAGGACACCTACACCACCCGATGTCACAGGAAGGCCATAAAGATCATCAAGGACAACAACCTCCCAAGCCACTGCCTGTTCACCCCGCTATCATCCAGAAGGCGAGGTCAGTACAGGTGCATCAAAGCAGGGACCGAGAGACTGAAAAACAGCTTCTATTTCAAGGCCATCAGACTGTTAAACAGCCACCACTAACATTTAGCGGCCGCTGCCAACATACTGACTCAACTCCAGCCACTTTAATAATGGGAATTATGTAAAAATGTACCACATACCCTACATTACTCATCTCATATGTATATACTGTACTCTATATCATCTACTGCATCTTGCCATCTTTATGTAATACATGTATCACTAGCCACTTTAAACTATGCCACTTTATGTTTACATACCCTACATTACTCATCTCATATGTATATACTGTACTCTATACCATCTACTGCATCTTGCCTATGCCGTTCTGTACCATCACTCATTCATATATCTTTATGTACATATTCTTTATCCCTTTACACTTGTGTGTATAAGGTAGTAGTTGTGGAATTGTTAGGTTAGATTACTTGTTTATTACTGCATTGTCGGAACTAGAAGCACAAGCATTTCGCTACACTCGCATTAACATCTGCTAACCATGTGTATGTGACAAATAAAATTTGATTTGAACATTAAATTCTCTGGCAACAGCTTTGGTGGACTTTTCGCAGTCAGCATGCCAATTGCATGCTCATTCAATTTGAGACATCTGTGGCATTGTGTGACAAAACTGCACATTTTAGAGTGGCCTTTCATTGCCCCCAGCACAAGGTGTACTGTGTAACGATCATGTTATTTAATCAGCATCTTCATATGCCACACCTGACAGGTGGATGGATTATCTTGGCAAAAGGAGAAATTCTCACTAACAGGGATGTAAATCAATTTGTGTACACAATGAGAGAAATAAGCTTTTTGTGCATATGAAACATTTCTGGGATATTTTATTTCAGCTTATGAAACATGTGACCAACACTTTACATGTTGCATTTATATTTTTGTTTGGTGTGTACATTTCTTTATTACAAGAAACAGACTAAGTATGCGGTCTCAATGTGGAACTAAGGCACGTGTCAAACAAGGGCCATTGGCCGAATTCGGCCTGTGACATTTCTATCTGGCCACGCAATGATTTGTATTGTAAATTAATTTTTGGCCCACGATGCGCTGCATTGCACTACAAGTCACAGCAAGTACTGCCAACGTGATGCACTCAAAATGGTAGTGCATTGCCACACCACACATGAGCCAGCCAGTGCGCTGTATCATGTCACTAATGGCACTTTCCAAGTTTCAGTTCAATGGGTCAATGCTGTAGCCTTCAGAAAATTTCATCTTGGTTGTCAAAAAGTTACTATAAAAAATTCATACAGTGCAGTCGGAAAGTATTCAGACCTTTACTTTTTCCACATTTTGTTATATTACAGCATCCTAAAATTTATTAAATAGTCCCCCACTCAATCTACACACAATACCCAATAATGACAAAGCAAAAACAAGTTCAGACATTTTTGCTAATTTATTAAGAACAAAAAACTGAAATATCACATTTATATAAGTATTCAGACACTTTACTCAGTACTTTGTTGAAGCACCTTTGGCAGCAATTACAGCCTTTGGCAGCGATATGTCACTGACAGAGCTCCTCTGTGGAGATGGGAGAAACTTCCAGAAGGACTACCATCTCAGCAGCACTCCACCAATCAGTCCTTTATAGTAGAGTGGCCAGACAGAAGCCATTCCTCAGTAAAAGGCACCTGACAGACGCTTGGAGTTTGCCAAAAGGCACCGAAAGACTGAAGACCATGAGAAACAAGATTCTCTGGTCTGATGAAACCAAGATTGAAGTCTTTGGCCTGAATGCCAAGCGTCACATCTGGAGGAAACCTGGCACCATTCCTACAGTGAAGTATGGTGGTGCCAGCATCATGCTGTGGTGATGTTTTTCAGCGGCAGGGAGTGAGAGACTAGTCAGGATCGAAGCAAAGATAAACGGAGCAAAATACAGAGAGATCCTTGATTAAAACCTGCTTCAGAGCGCTCAGGACCTCAGACTGGGGAAAAGGTTCACCTTCCAACAGAACAACCCTAAGCTTGAGAGGATCTGCAGAGAAGAAATGGGAGAAACTCCCCAAATACAGGTGTGCCAACAAAGTACTGAGTAAAGGGTCTGAATACCTATGTAAATGTGATATGTATTTCAAAAACTGAAATTTGTAAAAATAAATAAAAAATTGGATAAAAAAAAACGATTTAATCAATTATAGAATAAGGCTGTAATGTACCAAAATGTGGAAAAAGTCAGGAGTCTGAATAATTTCCAAAGGCACTAAAATGCGGTATTAGCTACTTATATAGACACTAATAAACTACAAATTAGTGGCCAATGTGTACCTTAAAATAAAGGGTTAGAGTTGTTTTGCATATAAACACCTGCTGTGTCTATATAAACCATAAGGCACTGACACATTTATATCACATATCATTTGAATCTTTCCTTACATCTGATTGATATGATCTTTTGTACAGTTCCACAGATGAGATACACTGCTCAAAAAAATAAAGGGAACACTAAAATAACACATCCTAGATCTGAATGAATGAAATATTCTTATTAAATACTTTTTTCTTTACATAGTTGAATGTGCTGACAACAAAATCACACAAAATGTATCAACCCATGGAATGGAGTCACACTCAAAATTAAAGTGGAAAACCACACTACAGGCTGATCCAACTTTGATGTAATGTCCTTAAAACAAGTCAAAATGAGGCTCAGTAGTGTGTGTGGCCTCCACGAGCCTGTATGACCTCCCTACAACGCCTGGGCATGCTCCTGATGAGGTGGCGGATGATCTCCTGAGGGATCTCCTCCCAGACCTGGACTAAAGCATCCGCCAACTCCTGGACAGTCTGTGGTGCAACGTGGCGTTGGTGGATGGAGCGAGACATGTCCCAGATGTGCTCAATTGGATTCAGGTCTGGGGAACGGGCGGGCCAGTCCATAGCATCAATGCCTTCCTCTTGCAGGAACTGCTGACACACTCCAGCCACATGAGGTCTAGCATTGTCTTGCATTAGGAGGAACCCAGGGCCAACCGCACCAGCATATGGTCTCACAAGGAGTCTGAGGATCTCATCTCGGTACCTAATGGCAGTCAGGCTACCTCTGGCGAGCACATGGAGGGCTGTGCGGCCACCCAAATAAATGCCACCCCACACCATGACTGACCCACCGCCAAACCGGTCATGCTGGAGGATGTTGCAGGCAGCAGAACGTTCTCCACGGCGTCTCCAGACTCTGTCACGTGCTCAGTGTGAACCTGCTTTCATCTGTGAAGAGTACAGGGCGCCAGTGGCGAATTTGCCAATCTTGGTGTTCTCTGGCAAATGCCAAACATCCTGCACGGTGTTGGGCTGTAAGCACAACCCCCACCTGTGGACGTCGGGCCCTCATACCACCCTCATGGAGTCTGTTTCTGACCGTTTGAGCAGACACATGCACATTTGTGGCCTGCTGGAGGTCATTTTGCAGGGCTCTGGCAGTGCTCCTCCTTGCACAAAGGCGGAGGTAGCGGTCCTGCTGCTGGGTTGTTGCCCTCCTACGGCCTCCTCCACGTCTCCTGATGTACTGGCCTGTCTCCTGGTAGCGCCTCCATGCTCTGGACACTACGCTGACAGACACAGCAAACCTTCTTGCCACAGCTCGCATTGATGTGCCATCCTGGATGAGCTGCACTACCTGAGCCACTTGTGTGGGTTGTAGACTCCGTCTCATGCTACCACTAGAGTGAAAGCACCGCCAGCATTCAAAAGTGACCAAAACATCAGCCAGGAAGCATAGGAACTGAGAAGTGGTCTGTGGTCACCACCTGCAGAACCACTCCTTTATTGGGGGTGTCTTGCTAATTGCCTATAATTTCCACCTTTTGTCTATTCCATTTGCACAACAGCATGTGAAATTTATTGTCAATCAGTGTTGCTTCCTAAGTGGACAGTTTGATTTCACAGAAGTGTGATTGACTTGGAGTTACATTGTGTTGTTTAAGTGTTCCCTTTATTTTTTTGAGCAGTGTATATACACACACATACATATATATACATATATATATATATATATATATATTTTGAACCACCAGCTTTCATATGTTCATGTTCTGAGCACGGAACTAAACGTTAGCTTTTTTACATGGCACATATTCCACTTCTACTTTCTTTTCCAACACTGTTTTTTTGCATTATTTAAACAAAATTGAACCGGTTTCATTATTTATTTCAGACTAAATAGATTTGATGTATTATATTAAGTTAACATTAAATTAAAAGTGTTCATTCAGTATTGTTGTAATTGTGATTTACAAATATGTATATATATATATATATATACACATACACATACATCACTTTTTTTTAAATCAAATACATTTAAAATGTTTTTTTTTTTTTAATGGCCCGATTTATCGGTATCTGCTTTTTTTGGTCCTCCAATAATCCGTATCGGTATTGAAAAATCATAAAATTGTCAGACCTCTAATCTAAACCCTGTGAAATCCCGTGCAAGTTGGAGACTAAGCACAAATTAGATCGGCCTACTAATTTATATATTTTAGACATCATAAAAACAATTGAGAATTTTTTCAAATATTTCTTACAAATACCGTTTAGAATATGAATATGTAGTTGAGCCTGGGTGAATATACAGTAGGTCTCCAAGACCAATATTGAGAACCTCCAATCCAGCCTACCCCAACAAGGGCTCCACAGCCACTCCAGTGGGCATGGCAAGCCCTTCTATCAGGAGGCGTTGTACAGAGCCGCCCAAACGGGCCACGTCGATGGAGTGAGTGCCAGCGTTAGTCCAGTAGAGATGCTCATGGATCCAGTCCACAGCCAGACCCAGGACAGCACCATGGCTTTTCAACAGCAGAACAGGATCCAGGGGCTTCCCATCCATGGGGATCCTACAGGATAGATCAAACAGAAACTAACATCTAGGCCTATTTCACAGAAAAATTACCTGTGGTCAACATTAATGCTATTATTAAGGGACAGATTCAGAAAGTGTTTTTAAACTGAGGTGTGTACCTGTTGTTACGAATCCCTCTGGCCCGACAATCTAGGGGGGGATGGTAATGGGACCCGTAACACAACTCATGCAAATTATTATAGTGACAACGTAACAGTGAGAACAAAAATAACCACAGACAACTAAATTACTACCGTCAAACACTCAAGGTTTATTTAAAAACACACGGTAATTGGGGGGGAGCAGGAAAAGGGGCTGAGCTGGACCCAAGGAATGAAAGAATAATAATTCAAAAACACCCCTAAGCTAGACTAGCCTACTTCACAAACAGCTAACTAACTAACCAAAAATACAGGGGGTGGTCCGCCCAGTTCTAACTAGTGTTTATATAACAAAGTTTACCTACGGGAAATGTATGCCCAAGGGCGACTTGTCTGGTTACCCCCTTTTCCCACCATCAAACAAACTCTCAAACACCATAACCAAAACAATACTCACAGGTGGGGACAAAGTGGCATGCAGATGCAAAACACACAAGCGATCTACAGACAGAAGGCATTTACAAAAGAGATTGAGCTGGAGAGAAAACAACTGACAGGGGTTTTAAACCAAGGGAAAGGGACTGTGATTGGGTAAGGGAAAAGGAGCAGGTGTCTTCCGATTAGCGACTGATTGATGACTGATTGGGGAATGATTATTGTCACCTGTGAGTAGGGGAGAAGGAGAGAAAAGAAATACACACAGGATACACACAGAACACTTGTATCCGTAACACCTGTAGATAGATCCTTGTCCAGGCCTTGCCCAGTAGACAGTGCGGTTTGCACTGAGGGCAGCCATAGGCCCTGGTCCCAGTAAGTGAGCAGCTATCTCCCTGTACTCCATACCTGCAGTGTTGACCCGGGGTACCCCCTCAGAATTGCTCAACACCAGCTGAGCCACATCTCCTGGAGGTACACTCAAAATCAGTCCCAGCCACTCACCCAAGAATAACACAATTACATCAACAAGCACATTGAAGAGAAGGGCATCAATGAAGGTAGACAGATATGTACATCAAAAGAAAAACTTGTACACTGCTCTTGCCAATATTACTTTGTTTATTCGCTTATGGTACTGGCAAGAGCAGTGTGCATGTTTTTCTCTTCTTTTAAAAGTTGCACTGCCATTTCCTGGCTGCTAAAATTCTAATAGTTCACCTAATTTCAGTTTGTGACAAAACAAGCATTCATTGTGTAGAGAATCATTGTAACATCTAAACCACTGAAATCTTTTCCATAACCAAAAATATTGTATTTTCAGCTGGTGTACAAGATTGAATATAAAAGATGCAAAAACTAAACTTAGGAACGGGAAGCATAGAATAAGCGCACAGTATTTCCTTAAAGCTACAATATGTAACTTTTTGTGCGATCCGTAACTTTTTGTGCGATCCAACATTCTCCTTACCACGAGAATGAAAGATCCAGAAATAACATTTGTGTGAATTTGGTCGGATCGCATAAAAAGTTACATATTGTAGCTTTAAGGAAATACTTGATTCTCCCTTCACAAAGATGAAAGGCCTGGTAATCATTGCCAGGGTAATGGACTAACTTGCATGATCTGGTGTTGGAGAATACATTTGGATTTCTTATACTTCCTATTCACTAGAGAAATAGTCAACTACATTAATAACCCTGATCACAAAAAATTACTGCTTCGCTCAACACACCCCTTGTTCAAGCCCTCTGTTCCGCACACATTCACAAGGTCAGAAAAAAGTTACTTGCAGTAAATCATTGACATTCACATAAAATCCTGTTAGATAAAGGAAGCTGTCAAGTGGCGCAAATTCCCCACCTTGGGCAGGTGGGTTGGTAAATATTTGAGCTGGGTTACAATTTGACAGGACCCAGATCCAAAAGGAAAATATTCAAAGAACTTATTGTACCCTAAGTCCTGGTGCAAACAAAAATCAAATAAAATGTTATTTGTCACACACACCGAATACAACAGGTGTAGTAGACCTTACAGTGAAATGCTTACTTACAAGCCCTTAACCAACAATGCAGGTAAGAAAAATAAGTGTTAGGTAAAAAAATAGAAACAAATAATTAAAGAGCAGCAGTGCAAATAGGGACAATGCAAATAGACTGGGTAGCCATTTGATTAGCTGTTCAGGAGTCTTATGGCTTTGGTGTAGAAGCTGTTGAGAAGTCTTTTGGACCTAGACTTGGCGCTCCTGAGCTGAGCTGTAGTCAATGAATAGCATTCTCACATAGGTGTTCCTTTTGTCCAGGTGGTAAAGGGCATTGTGGAGTGGAATAGAGATTGCATCATCTGTGGATCTGTTGGGGCGGTATGCAAATTGGAGTGGGTCTAGGGTTTCTGGGATAATGGTGTTGACGTGAGCCATGACCAGCCTTTCAATGCTCTTCGTGGCTACAGGCGTGAGTGCTACGGGTCGGGAACAGCTGACGCTCTCATGCATGCTTCAGTGTTGCTAGCCTCGAAGCGAGCAAAGAAGACATTTGGCTCGTGTCACTGGGCAGCTCGCGGCTGTGCTTCCATTGGAAGTCTTATAGTTTGCCAGCCCTGCCACATCCGACGAGCATCAGAGCCGGTGTAGTACGATTCAATCTTAGTCCTGTATTGACTGACTGTTTGATGGTTCGTCGGAGGGCATAGTGGGCTTTCTTATAGGCGTCCGGGTTAGAGTCCCGCTCCTTGAAAGCGGCAGCTCTATGCTTTAGCTCAGTTGCCTGTAATCCATGGCTTATGGGTATGTACGTACGGTCACTGTGGGGACGACGTCATCGATGTACTTATTGATGAAGCCAGTGACTGATGTGGTGTACTCCTCAATGCCATCGGAAGAATCCCGGAACATATTCCAGTCTGTGCTAGCAAAACAGTCCTGTAGCTTAGCACCTGCGTCATCTGATCACTTGTTTATTGACCGAGTCACTGGTGCTTCCTGCTTTAGTGTATGCTTGTAAACAGGAGGATAGAATTATGGTCAGATTTGCCAAATGGAGGGCGAGGGAGAGCTTTGTACGAGTCTCTGTGTGTGGAGCAAAGGTGGTTGAGTTTTTTTTTCTTCCTTTGGTTGCATAGTTACATGCTGGTAGAAATGAGGTAAAACGGATGTAAGTTTCCCTGCATTAAAGTCCCTGGTCAATAGGAGCGCCGTCTCAGGATGAGCGTTTCCTGTTTGCTTATGTTCTAAAAACAGCTCATTGAGTGCGGTCTTCGTGCCAGCATTGGTTTGTGGTGGTAAATAGACGGCCACGATATAGATGAAAAAACAAAGTGTTGGAGAAGAAAGTGAAAGTGAAAACTCTACAGCTTATCATGAGATACTCTACCTCAGGTAGAGGTCGACCGATTAATCGGAATGGCCGATTTCAAGTTTTCATAACAATCTGTAAAAAAAATGTTTACACCTTTATTTAACTAGGCAAGTCAGTTAAGAACACATTCTTATTTTCAATGACGGCCTAGGAACGGTGGGTTAACTGCCTTGTTCAGGTACAGAACGACAGATTTTTACCTTGTCAGCTCGGGGATTCGTTTTTGTAACCTTCCGGTTACTAGTCCAACGCTCTAACCACCTGCCTTACATTGCACTCCACGAGGAGCCTGCGTGGAAGGCTGACTACCTGTTACGCGAGGGCAGCAAAAAGCCAAGGTAAGTTGCTAGCTAGCATTAAACTTATCTTATAAAAAACAATCAATCTTAACATAATCACTAGTTAACTACACATGGTTGATGATATTACTAGTTTATCTAGCATGTCCTGCGTTGCATAAGATGCGGTGCCTGTTAATTTCTCATTGAAGTGCTTACAGCCTACTTCGACAAACGGGTGATGATTTAACAAGCGCACTTGCGAAAAAAGCACTGTCGTTGCACCAATGTACCTAACCATAAACATCAATGCCTTTCTTTAAAATCAATACACAAGTATATATTTTTAAACCTGCATATTTAGTTAATATTGCCTGCTAACATGAATTTCTTATAACTAGGGAAATTGTCACTTCTCTTGCGTTCCGTGCAAGCAGTCAGGGTATATTTTATTTTTATTTCACCTTTATTTAACCATGTAGGCTAGTTGAGAACAAGTTATCATATGCTACTGCGACCTGGCCAGAATAAAGCATACCAATTCGACACATACAACAACACAGAGTTACACATGGAATAAACAAAACATATAGTCAATAATACGGTAGAAAAATAAGTCTATATACAATGTGAGCAAATGAGGTGAGATAAGGGAGGTAAAGGCAAAAAAAGACCATGGTGGCGAGGTAAATACAATATAGCAAGTAAAACACTGGAATGGTAGATTTGGAAGAATGTGCAAAGTAGAAATAGAAATAATGGGGTGCAAAGGAGCAAAATAAATAAATACAGTAGGGGAAGAGGTAGTTGTTTGGGCTAAATTATAGATGGGCTATGTACAGGTGCAGTAATATGTGAGCTGCGCTGACAGCTGGTGCTTAAAGCTAGTGAGGGAGATAAGTGTTTCCAGCTTCAGAGATTTTTGCAGTTTATTCCAGTCATTGGCAGCAGAGAACTGGAAGGAAAGATGACCAAAGGAGGAATTGGCTTTGGGGACCAGTGAGATATACCTGCTGGAGCGCGTGCTACGAGTGGGTGCTGCTATGGTGACCAGTGAGCTGAGATAAGGCAGGGCTTTACCTAGCAGAGACTTGTAGATAACCTGTAGCCAGTGGGTTTGGCGACGAGTATGAAGCTAGGGCCAACCAACGAGAGCGTACAGGTCGCAATGGTGGGTAGTGTATGGGGCTTTGACAAAACGGATGGCACTGTGATAGACTGCATCCAGTTTGTTGAGTAGAGTGTTGGAGGCTATTTTATAGATGACATCACCGAAGTCGAGGATCGATAGGATGGTCAGTTTTACGAGGTTATGTTTGGCAGCATGAGTGAAGGATGCTTTGTTGCGATATAGGAAGCCGATTCTAGATTTAATTTTGGATTGGAGATGCTTAATGTGGGTCTGGAAGGAGAGTTTACAGTCTAACCAGACACCTAGGTATTTGTAGTTGTCCACGTATTCTAAGTCAGAGCCGTCCAGAGTAGTGATGCTGGACAGGCGAGCAGGTGCGGGCAGTGATCGGTTGAATAGCATGCATTTAGTTTTACTTGTATTTAAGAGCAGTTGGAGGCCACAGAAGGAGCGTTGTATGGCATTGAAGCTTGTCTGGAGGTTAGTTAACACAGTGTCCAAAGAGGGGCCAGAAGTATACAGAATGGTGTCGTCTGCGTAGAGGTGTATCAGAGAATCACCAGCAGCAAGAGCAACATCATTGATGTATACAGAGAAAAGAGTCGGCCCGAGGATTGAAGCCTGTGGCACCCCCATAGAGACTGCCAGAGGTCCGGACAACAGGCACTCCGATTTGACACACTGAACTCTATCAGAGAAGTAGTTGGTAAACCAGGCGAGGCAATCATTTGAGAAACCAAGGCTGTCGAGTCTGCCATTAAGAATGTGGTGATTGACAGAGTCGAAAGCCTTGGCTAGGTTGATGAATACGGCTGCGCAGTAATGTCTCTTATCGATGGCGGTTATGATGTCGTTTAGGACCTTGAGCGTGGCTGAGGTGCACCCATGACCAGCTCTGATACCAGATTGCATAGCGGAGAAGGTACGGTGGGATTCGAAATGGTCGGTAATGTGTTTGTTAACTTGGCTTATATGCAGCAGTTTGGGCCGCCTGGCTCATTGCGAACTGTGTGAAGTCTATTTATTCCTAACAAAGGCCGTAATTAATTTGCCAGAATTGTACATAATTATAACATAACATTGAAGGTTGTACGATGTAACAGCAATATTTAGACTTAGGGATGCCATCCGTTAGATAAAATACGGAACAGTTCCGTATTTCACTGAAAGAATAAACGTTTTATTTTCTAAATGATAGTTTCCGGATTTGACCATATTAATGACCTTAGGCTCGTATTTCTGTGTGTTATTATGTTATAATTATATTTGATAGAGCAGTCTGACTGCGCAGCAGCAGGCTCTAAAGCATTCATTCAAACAGCCCTTTCGTGCGTTTGCCAGCAGCTCTTCGCAATGCTTCAAGCATTGAGCTGTTTATGACTTCAAGCCTATCAACTCCCAAGATTAGGCTGGTGTAACCGATGTGAAATGGCTAGCTAGTTAGCAGGGTGTGCGCTAATAGCATTTCAAACGTCACTCGCTCTGAGACTTGGAGTAGTTGTTCCCCTTGCTCTGCAAGGGCCGCGGCTTTTGTGGAGCGATGGGTAACGATGCGTCGAGGGTGGCTGTTGTCGATGTGTTCCTGGTTCGAGCCCAGGTAGGGGCCAGGAGAGGGACGGAAGCTATACTGTTACACTGGCAATACTAAAGTGCCTATAAGAAAATCCAATAGTCAAAGGTATATGAAATACAAATGGTAGAGAGAGAAATAGTCCTATAATTCCTATAACCTCAACCTAAAACTTATTAACTGGGAATATTTAAGACTCATGTTAAAAGGAACCACCAGCTTTCATATGTTCTCATGTTCTGAGCAAGGAACTTAACGTTAGCTTTTTTACATGGCACATATTGCACTTTCACTTTCTTCTCCAGCACTTTGTTTTTGCATTATTTAATCCAAATTGAACATGTTTCATTATTTATTTGAGGCTAAATTTATTTTATTGATGTATTATATTAAGTTAAAATAAAAAAGTGTTCATTCAGTATTGTTGTAATTGTCATTATTACAAATAAATACATTAAAAAAAAGAAATTCGGCCGATTAATCGGTATCGGCTTTTTTTGGTCCTCCAATAATCGGTATCGGCGTTGAAAAATCATGAATCGGTCGACCTCTAACCTCAGGCGAGCAAAACTTTGAGACCTCCTTAACCAGCTGTTTACAAATATACACAGACCGCCACCCCTTGTCTTACCGGAGGCAGCCGTTCCATCTTGCAAATGCAGCGTAAAACCCTGCCAGCTGTATGTTATCCATGTCATCGTTCAGCCACAACTCGGTGAAACATAAGATATTACCGTTTTTAATGTCCCATTGGTTGGGTGATCATAGCTTGTCTATTTTGTTATCCAATGATTGTATGTTGGCTAATAGGACTGATGGAAGGCCAATTACACATGCGCCGTCGGATCCTTGCAAGGCACCCCGACATCGCCGTCTCTTTCTCATGTGAATGACGGGGATTTGGGCCTTGTCGGGTGTCTGAAGTAAATCCTTCAAGTCCGACTCGTTAAAGAAAAAATCTTTGTCCAGTAAGAGGTGAGTAAATCGCTGTCCTGATATCCAGAAGCTCTTTTCGGTCACGGTGACAGAAACATTATGCACAAAATAAGTTACAAATAACGCGAACACACACCCAAAATAGGTTAGGAGGCTGTAAAAACGTCAGCCATCTCCTCCGGAGCCATTGTATGTGTGGGGTGGAGGTGGTGTTGGTTGAAAGGAAACTGGATGTACAAGGTACTCTTTGGGTAGGGTTTTTCCTATTCTTAAAAGATGTTTTACAACAACAAAAAAGCACCATTTGTCAGAAATGAAATCTGCTTTACCCATTTGCCTCGTCACGCTCTCAGGTCATGAAGGACTCACGCCATTCATATCAGTTTGAAAGTGCAAACATATGAGATCAGTAACTTGCTGTATTTAGCAGCTCACTCCCCCAGCAGCATTTGCCGTCACCTTTAGCCTTGCACTCCCCTGTCCTTGGGCTCATCAGGTAGCCCTCATGGCAGTCGCAGGAGAAAGCTCCGTTGACATGTACACATGTTGACATGTACACTCGACGTCAGTGTCGAGGCATGTGTCAATTTCTGAGAAAAGAGTGGGTATTTCTTAATCATTTTAATAGGATATGTCTGACTGGAAAATATACTTTTCACCCTCTATGCCTACGTTCGCACAGGCAGCCCAGTGCTGATATTTTTTCCACTAATAGGTCTTTTGACCTATTTTGTACAAATACCAATTAGTGAAGAAAAAAATGTTATAATTGGGCTGCCTTTCTAATTGCAGCCATTGTATTTACATTTGTGTTCTATCTATGTCACATACGTTGAAGTGCAGTCTATCACAAGCTTAATTTGAGACATTAAAATCAACCAATTATCACAGATTCATTGTAGTGCGCTGGTGCGACCAATGACTTGGGCCATTAGTTATTTATTTATTTAATTTTTTTACCCCCTTTTCTCCCCAATTTTGTAGTATCCAATTGTTAGTAGTTACTATCTTGTCTCATCGCTACAACTCCCGTACGGGCTCGGGAGAGACGAAGGTCGAAAGCCATGCGTCCTCCGAAACACAACCCAACCAAGCCGCACTGCTTCTTAACACAGCGCGCATCCAACCCGGAAGCCAGCCGCACCAATGTGTCGGAGGAAACACCGTGCACCTGGCGACCTGGTTAGCGTGCACTGCTCCTAGCCCGCCACAGGAGTCACTAGTGCGCGACGAGACAAGGATATCCCTACAGGCCAAACCCTCCCTAACCCGGACGACGCTAGGCCAATTGGGCGTCGCCCCATGGACCTCCCGGTCGCGGCCGGCTGCAACAGAGCCTGGGCTCGAACCCAGAGTCTCTGGTGGCACAGCTAGCACTGCGATGCAGTGCCCTAGACCACTGCGCCACCCGGGAGGCCCTGGGCCATTCGTTTTTCAACAAACACATGACCTGGGACCAACTGTTGGTCTCTGAATTTAACTTGGTCACATCACATGGTCAGGAAAAACTCTGGGCCCTATCAATGACTCTCGGAGATGCCACTCACCCTCACATTGGGTGTCGTGCACCAACCTCATACCAGCGGGACAGTCACAGAGGAAGCCCCTCGGCAGGTCTACACACAGGTGAGAACAGCCGCCATTGCTCACCAGACACTCATTCTGATCTACATAGGGAGAGATACAGGGTCAGTGACAGGGAAGAGTGAATACAGGACCAATCAATGTGTATTTATTTATTTTGCTCCTTTGCACCCCATTATTTATATTTCTACTTTGCACATTCTTCCACTGCAAATCTACCATTCCAGTGTTTTACTTGCTATATTGTATTTACTTCGCCACCATGGCCTTTTTTTGTCATTACCTCCCTTATCTCACCTCATTTGCTCACATTGTATATAGACTTATTTTTCTACTGTATTATTGACTGTATGTTTGTTTTACTCCATGTGTAACTCTGTTGTTGTATGTGTCTAACTGCTTTGCTTTATCTTGGCCAGGTCGCAATTGTAAATGAGAACTTGTTCTCAACTTGCCTACCTGGTTAAATAAAGGTGAAATAAAAATAAATAAATCATTCAAATTAGTCAACAGTTCACTATAGCAGCTAGACACACATATTTAAAGATTGTGATAAGGGAAATTACCTATCCAAACAGAAAGCTGACTACTGTATATCAGGGAATGCATTACAGGATGTGAAACAGAGCTCGTTTGTACTTTCATAGCACACGGATCAAAAAATATCTGCTCGATAGAGAATTTAAAGTGCTTTTAGTCAAGGGCTAGGCTTAGTCTGTGTCCGGGACACAAGCCCTTAGTTAGAGAATATCAAAAGCATTACATTTTTATGGGCAACAAACCACCTCAAAAGACTATTAGTCGCAACAGTAAAGAGATCACTGTTTTACTATAGCATGTGTTCATATGTGCTATATATACACACACACACACAGAATTCTTACTATTTATTGAATTACTGAAACCATAATTAAAGGAAATAATCATAGGTCCACTGTGTCTGTAAAAGGAACAAGTAGGAGTGAAGTTCTTTTGCCCTCTGCTGGTCTATAAGGATGAGAGCAGCAGAGCATGGTTGTGTTCAAATTAGACAAGTCCAGGGGGTCCCTGTTTCAGTCTGTATTCTTCCGTTTTCTGCCTAATGATATAGATGTAATAAAGTGTCAATAGTTCTCACCACAGTCGTCCTCGTCGCTCGCGTCAGCACAGTCCGGCGAGTGGTCACACCTCCAGGAGTGAGGCATACATTGGCCGTCCCCACAACTGAACTCAGAGCTGAAGCAAGTGTGAGGGGCCCGGGTCTGGCCAAAGGGACATGCGTCGGGACCCACATCCTGCCCAGCGGGGCAGTTGCCTGGCAACGCAGCTCCCTGTCCGCTCACAGAGGAAGGACTCGGCTGTACAGTTCTTATGACAGGATATGACTTATGACAGTTCTTATCCACAGTCGTCAGTGCCATCACAGCGGAAGAGGGATACACATCGCCTACTGCCACAGGCAAAGTCATCCTTCTTACATTGGAGCAAACCTGGGAAAGATGGAAGCCCAGAGGGCAATTAGTGGTCATGTACTTTAAATAAAAAGGGACTTACTACATTTTTACAAAGTCTGCATCTATTATTTTCAGAGGGGAATACAAATAAATGATCACATTAAACTGACTAACTTTCCGATGGGGTCATTTTTCCTTTTGTAAACTTTTTCTGATTGCTGTAATGCTTAAATCCCTCTGGAATTTAAGCAAATGTTTAATTTGTGCAACGGCTTAGTGAATGTGGCCCATAGTGTTTAAGATTATGAAAGAGGCTCTTAAAATTGGATTGATGAAGAAATGTGCACTTCGTTCATACACTGACGTTGAGCATGTGTAACTTGAGCCCAACCCAGGTGGCAGAGGTATTCTCTTTCCCTTAGCTCTTACCACAGGTATCCTCGAATTCGTCAGAGCCGTCATGACAGTCCGCGGTGCAGTCACAAAGAGCACTCTGGGAAACGCAACCTCCATCTGTACACAGAAACCCTGGGCAGGTCCACTCCCCTGAAACACAGCCAAAATAAGAATATCTTGTCACAATTACAAAATTGTCATATGCAATTATTACCTTCTCTCAATACATTTTATATACATGTGATCTGGATCATATTCATAGTGCACGGTAGAAAAACATTTTGGAATGGAAAACAAAAAAGAGCATTTTTTTCCCCTCCCCGTTTTGGTCTGTTTGGTGTCTAATGAACCTGATCCAGATGGTACAGTGATGACACAGGTGTACAGACCTACAGTATGCTCCAGCAGAAATGTCACAACTGATATGGCCACGTATTAAAATCAGCAAACTCAAACCCTGGACTTTGACATCCCCGTTACTGGACGCTATCAAGTTAGTACAGTTACATGCTGTACTGTGACATTCAGTCTCCCCTATGATCCAATGGTCTTATTTATTTATTTTTTATCCCATTTTCTCCCCAATTTTCGTGGTATCCAATCGCTAGTAATTACTATCTTGTCTCATCGCTACAACTCCCGTACGGGCTCGGGAGAGACGAAGGTCGAAAGCCATGCGTCCTCCGAAGCACAACCCAACCAAGCCGCACTGCTTCTTAACACAGCGCGCCTCCAACCCGGAAGCCAGCCGCACCAATGTGTCGGAGGAAACACCGTGTACCTGGCCCCCTTGGTTAGCGCGCACTGCGCCCGGCCCGCCACAGGAGTCGCTGGAGCGCAATGAGACAAGGATATCCCTACCGGCCAAACCCTCCCTAACCCGGACGACGCTATGCCAATTGTGCGTCGCCCCACGGACCTCCCGGTCACGGCCGGCTGCGACAGAGCCTGGGCGCGAACCCAGAGACTCTGGTGGCGCAGCTAGCACTGCGATGCAGTGCCCTAGACCACTGCGCCACCCGGGAGGCCCCCCGATCCAATGGTCTTTAATAAGGTAAAAACCCCTCCACTGTCACTCCCTGCTGCAGAATTCATCACTGCCATCCTCACAATCGCCGTCCCCGTCACACACCCAGAGGCCGAGGATACATCTCCCATTCCTGCACTTGAACTGTTCACAGGTCGGCAGGGTGTTACCTAGAGTGCCTACAAATGAATAAATGCATTTTGAATATTATATACTTAGAGGCTACTTACTCTACAGAAAATGAAAAACGAAGTGGCTACAGAAACTTTGAATGAATGACTTCAATTTGGGGTAGTCCCTACACTGCAGTAGCATGTCAAACATTTTACAGCATGTATTATGTTTTCATAACGTGCTATCAAGTGCAGAGCTGCACTTGATAGCGCATGTTATGAAAATACTTGCTTTAAAATGTTTGACATATTACTGCATAACCTGTTGAGAACTTGTGTTATGGCTTTTCAACCTCCGCTCTGAATCCACGATATGGCAATATAATAGAACTCAGGAGGGTTTTCTTTAATGGAAGGTTCTCTGTCAAACATGTAAAGTGTGGTGTACCGCAGGGCAGCTCTCTAGGCCCTCTACTCTTTTATATTTTTACCAATGACCTGCCCCTGGCATTTAACAAAGCATGTGTTATTGTTTTTATAAGAAACATGAATGTGTTGTAAATTCCAAATTGTTTGCATATTCAACTTTCACACAGCACTGACACACACTTACCCCACCAGACATGCTACCTGGGGTCTTTTCACAGCCCCAGGTCCAGAACAAATTCAAGGAAACGTACAGTATTATACAGAGCCATGAGTGCATGGAACTCCCTTCCATCTTACATAGAGGAAGTGACCAGCAAACCTGGTTTCAAAAAATAATAATAAGCAACACCTCATGGCACAATGCCTCTCCCCCATGTGACCTACTTGTGTGTACAATGCATTCGGAAAGTATTTAGACCTAGGGCTGTTGCGGTGACCATATTACCGCCACATCTGCTGTCACGAGTCATTAGAGGCCTACCAAACTTGCTAACTGCCTGGAACTCAGCACTCTATTGTCCCTCTAATCACTGACAAATGCAAATGTAATCAAAAATCTAAATCAAAACACTTCATGAGAGTCCAGGAGCTCATGTTGCGCAACATTACTATAGGCTCTGCAATTGCGTGAAAAAAAACAGTGATTGCCTCTTATTTTCTATTTTTAACATAACACTTTTTTTTTCTTAAAACATTGTAAGTAAGCATTTCACTGTAAGGTATTGTTGTATTCAGCACGTGACAAATAAAATTTGATTTTTACTAAAAAGAGGATCCCATCAGCTTTCAATAGGCTAGGCCTACTATATTTATTTCTGAACTTTCCTAATATTAAGCGCATTGCTTATATTTGCAACAGTAGTACAGCCTACCTGGCTGGCATGAAAATTAACCACCTGAAAAGCATCCTCCATTCACTATTTAAGTGTATAGATGACATGCATTTTTCCCCACTGCATGATAATGGTCCATTCAAAATCAAAACATTTTACACATGATTTAGTATATGGAAAGACAAGATTAAATCAAGAACAGTCTGATGGGTGACACTATTAGATTATCACTTGTGAATGATGCCCAGCATAAGAAATAATGCCTTTTTTTTGCAACTTTATTGAATCATAGTCTCACACCTGATGTTGCCAAGCCCATACGCCTATCTGTTTTGAATCACAACTAAAGTGGCCAAATAACTTGTTAAAATTAGGAACATTAATCCGCTTTACAAGTGGTGTAGAGCCTAACTGGCATACATAAGCAGGGTGTGAGTTTCAAGTTTGGGGAAGATCATTTTCACCATAAACATGCACCTTCATAATAAAAGCATTACATGCATAATTGCATTTGCGGTCACTTTTGATAATGGTGTTTCCGCTAATGGAACATTTGCACGTATAGCCTACTACCATGTGTGCATTGCTGCGCTTATGTGAAGAAAGAGCCTAATAGTTTATCAACAAATGTTCTGATCTGTTACGTCAGCCACACTGCGTAAAAAAAAGTTTGGGGGATGCTAGTGGTTGTATTCACTTGGGATCTACCGCATCCCACAACTGTCCCAGACTGATTGGAATATTTATTTCTGGCACAGAATAGGTCGACTTTAGTACTATGGGGGATAGTAGATTGACATAGGCTACTGCTTTTGCTGTTCGTTAGGCCTACTCATCTTGTTGGCTGACGAAAAGTAAATGTTGACAATTCTTCCAATATCTTCAATATGCACCTTGTAATTGGATAAGGACGCATGCAGTTGCGTCCCCGATTTGTCTGTCTTCCCTGGTAGCCTGTGAGAAAGACCTTGTCACGTAATGGAGAGCCATGTGAGTGAAAGGTAGGGCACAACGGCCACAAGAGACAGATTTTTTAGGGTGCATTACGGCAACACTAAGGGGATGCTGCCGTGAAATTCTAGGCATTATCAAGTGCTTGTCAAATTGTGAATGAGAGACTGATGAAGTGTGTGCAGCCTGCACAAAAAACAATGCAGAGCTCATGCCTTTAAAGCTACTTTTTTCAAATCAGTCGCATCATGCAGCCTTACAATGGATTAAAAATACTTCGGAAAGTATTTAGACCCCTCGACTTTTTCCACATTTTGCTACATTACAGCCTTATTCTAAAATGTATTAAATTGTTTCCCCCCCCCCTCAATCTACACACAATACCCCATAATGACAAAGCAAAAACAGGTTTTTAGAAACGTTTGCCAATATATATTTAAAAAACTGAACTATCAAATTTACATAAGTATTCAGACCTTTTACTCAGTACTTTGTTGAAGCACCTTAGGCAGCGATTACAGCCTTGAGTCTTCTTGGGTATGACGCTACAAGCTTGGCACACCTGTATTTGGGGAGGTTCTCCCATTCTTCTCTGCAGATCCTCTCCATCTCTGTCGGGATGGATGGGGAGCATTGCTGCACAGCCATTTTCAGGTCTCTCCAGAGACGTTAGATCGGATTCAAGTCTGGGTGGGCCACTCAAGGACATTCAGAGACTTGTCCCGAAGGCACTCCTGCGTTGTCTGGGCTGTGTGCTTAGGGTCATTGTCCTGTTGGAAGGCTAACCTTGACTGCCTTCAGCTCATCTGCAATGAAGAGACCGGTGTGTCTGTTGTCCCTTGTGTCTGTGCTCTTGTGGAATACTGGTTGAGGGGTAGAGAAGTAGTTAATTATTCCTTGCCCACGAACAGTCCCTTGTGTCTGTGCTCTTGTAGAATACTGGTTGAGGGGTGGAGATGATGTAGTTCATTATTCCTTGCCCACGAACTATCGACCACCCATCAGAGATGATTGCAATACAGTCTGCTTTCTCTATGATTTGCTTGACCTTCACTTGAACTCTGCATCCAGCAAATGAGTAGATAAAGCATGTCTGGTTGGAGGGGTGTATGCTGGGCGAAGAACATTCAGAAATCTCTTCCAATACACATTGCCTGTGAGCATTAGAGGTGAACCGGTTGCATACACAGCTTGAGCAAGACATTCATCAGCATTTCTCTGACTACGTTCCTCCATTGAGTGAAAAAAAAACGTCTGATTCCAGGAGGACCATGAGCTGTTGCTATCGATAAGGTGTCTGATTCATTGAAACAGTCAATGAAACATGTATGGAAATAGGTGAATTAACACCCCTCAGTTAACAGGCTCAAGCAAGCTAAACCCCACATGGTAGCAAAAACTAACTAGCAGAAATTGTTAAAAGTTAGAAATGATTTAAACACACTTTGCTGTAGGCTACTATATACTAGTTAACAAAAAAATTATGTCATAAAATATATTCACCCCACCCAGTATTGTAATCAAAACTTAACAGAACGCATTTAGTCCTTGGCTCAGACAGTGTAGTAGTGTGTGGGCTCAATAGCATCTCATTAGTGTGCAGGATCTTGAGAATCGGCTGTACATGTGATTGAAGAGCGCACTGCACATGATGGAAGAATGCACTGTGCATGCAGAGGGTTGCAATTTCATTGAATTGGGAATAGTTTAACCAAAATATGCCACAAGACCTAGAATTGCCTTGTGTATCCCACAAAAAAGGTTCACTGTTATAAGCTAATCATGTATGTCATGATATTGTCCGTGTCGTCGTTCAGCCACGACTCAGTGAAACATAAGATATTACAGTTCTTAATGTCCCGTTGGTAGAATAATCGTAGGTCATCCATTCTATTTTCCAGTGATTGCATGTTAGCAAGTAGAATTGATGGCAATGGGAGTTTACTCGCTCACCTACGGATTCTCTAAAGGCAGCCTGATGATCTGCGTCCTCTTTTCCTCCGCCGTTTCTTCACGCAAATGACATAAATCTGGGCCTGTTCCTGGGAGAGCAGTATAAAACTTTCTCGTTTGACTCGTTATAGGAAAAAGCTTCTTCCAGTCCGTGGTGATTAATCCCAGTTCTGATGTCCAGAAGTTCTTTTTGGTCATAAGAGACGGTAGAACCAATATCATTTTTTAACTTATTTTGTACGTAAGTTACCAACGCAAATAAATAAATAGCACAATTGATTACGGGCATGTAAAACGGCAGCCATCCGCTTCAGCGCCATTTTAAATGTTAAAATAAGCTACATTTTCTTCATATCATGCTTCTTTAAACCTGTCTAAAATAAATAATGGATTTATTGTGACGGTATAGGCTACATTACATGGATTTATTAGACTCTGTTAATAACGGGCAATTACCGCGAGACCGACAATTATTTAATTTTTGTTCACCTTTATTTAACCAGGTAGGCCAGTTGAGAACAAGCTCTCATTTACAACTGTGACCTGGCCAAGATAAAGCAAAGCAGTGCGACAAACACAGTTACATGGGATAAACAAACGTACAATAACACAATAGAAAAATCTATATGTAGTGTGTGCAAATGTAGTAAGATTAGGGAGGTAAAGCAATAAATAGGCCTTAGTGGCACAATAATTACAATTTAGCAATTAAACACTGGAGTGATAGATGTGCAGAATATGAATGTGCAAGTAGAGATACTGGGGTGCAAAGGAGCAATAACAAAAAAAGAACATGGGGATAAGGTAGTTGGGTGGGCTATTTACAGATGGGCTGTGTACAGGTGCAATGATCTGTAAGCTGCTCTGACAGCTGATGCTTAAAGTTAGTGAGGGAGATAAACTCAAGGTTCAGTGATTTTTGCAATTCGTTCCAGTCATTGGCAGCAGAGTTGGATAGGAAAGGCGGCCAAAGGAGGAATTGGCTTTGGGGGTGACCAGTGAAATATACCTGCTGGAGCACGTGCTACGGGTGGGTGCTGCTATGGTGACCAGTGAGCTGAGATAAGGCGGGGCTTTACCTAGCAAAAACTTAAGATGACCTGGAGCCAGTGGGTTTGGCGACTAATATGAAGCGAGGGCCAGCCAACGAGAGCATACAGGTTGCAGTGGTTTGTAGTATTTGGGGCTTTGGTAACAAAACGGTTGGCACTGTGGTAGACTACATCCAATTTGCTGAGTAGAGTGTTGGAGGCTATTTTGTAAATGACATCGCCGAAGTCAAGGATCGGTAGGATAGTCAGTTTTACAAGGGTATGTTTGGCAGCATGAGTGAAGGATGCTTTGTTGTGAAATAGGAAGCCGATTCTAGACTTCATTTTGGATTGGAGATGCTTAATGTGAGTCTGGAAGGAGAGTTTACAGTTAACCAGACACCTAGGTATTTGTAGTTGTCCACATTATTCTAAGTCAGAACCGCCCAGAGTAGTGATGCTAGGCGGGAGGGTGGCGATCGGTTGAAGAGCATGCATTTAGTTTTACTAGCATTTAAGAGCAGTTGGAGGCCACGGAAGGAGTGTTGTATGGCATTGAAGCTCTTCTGGAGGTTTGTTAACACAATGTCCAAAGGGCCAGGAGTATACAAAATCGTGTCGTTTGCATAGAGGTGGATCAGAGAATCACCAGCAGCAAGAGCGACATCATTGAAGTATACAGAGAAGAGAGTCGGCCCGAGAATTGAACCCTGTGGCATCCCCATAGAGACTGCCAAAGGCCCGGACAACAGGACCTCCGATTTGACACACTGAACTCTGAGAAGTAGTTGGTGAACCAGGCGAGGCAGTCATTTGAGAAACTAAGGCTGTTGAGTCTGCTGATAAGAATGTGGTGATTGACAGAGTCGAAAGCCTTGGCCAGGTCGATGAAGACGGCTTTTAGCGATGGCAGTTATGACATCGTTTAGGACCTTGAGCGTGGCTGAGGTGCATCCATGACCCGCTCGGAAACCAGATTGCATAGCGGAGAAAGTACGGTGGGATTCGAAATGGTCGGTGATCTGTTATCTTGGCTTTCGAAGACTTTAGAAAGGCAGGGTAGGATAGATATAGGTCTGTAACAGTTTGGGTCTAAAGTGTCGCCCGCTTTGAAGGGGGGGATGACCGCGGCAGCTTTCCAATCTTTAGGGATCTCAGACAATACGAAAGAGGTTGAACAGGCTAGTAAAAGGGGTTGCAACAATTAAACAGATAATTTTAGAGAGGGTCCAGATTGTCTAGCCCAACTGATTTGTAGGGGTCCAGATTTTGCAGCTCTTTCAGAACATCAGCTATCTGGATTTGGGTGAAGGAGAAATGGGGGAGGCATGGGCAAGTTGCTGTGGGGGGTGCAGAGCTGTTGACCGGGGTAGGGGTATCCAGGTGGAAAGCATGGCCAGCCGTAGAAAATGGTTATTGAAATGTGATTACCGTATATTTATCGGTGGTGACAGTGTTTCCTAGCTTCAGTGCAGTGGGCAGCTGGGAGGAGGTGCTCAAACCATATTCTGCAGTCTCAGAAATTCAACCTGATGAGAGTGAGGATGAATTACCTGTGGTGGCAGGTGTGGTGCAAATCTCCAAGTCTGATCCATATGTAGTTTCAGGCTGGGTAGAAAATAAGTTAGGTACTGTTAAAATCGGTGAAGATAGCGAAGTCATTCAGAGGGAGCGGGCACTTCACGTCACATGACTAGGGACAACAGCAGGGCGCCTTTGAAACGAGTGATTATTCTGGTGGCGTTTTAAGTGTGTCTGCGGTACAGTGGTTTTGAATTTGTATTAAAGCAATGTGTGTGTGTGTTTGTGTGGGTTTAGTTGGTGGTGCAATGTGTCCCTCCCTCCCTATTTTGTTTATCAAAAACGTAACTAACCACACTACCGCACAGTAGGTGGCAGCATGCACAAACAAAATGTGTGGACGCTATGATACCAAATAAGTATTAGTGTACCCATTGTTGGATTACTTCATGTAGAAAAAGGAATTCTTAATTCAAACGAACCACCTGCAGCTGGACACATTTTACAATATGCATGTTTGGCCGAATCGAGAACGAAGATAGTAAAGCCATGTTAAGGTTGTTCGAAAAATCTCTGTGCTATGCAAAACAGTGCCTAATTGAGCATAACATTGGCTAGCTTCAATGTAACCAAAATAGTTTTTACATCGACGCTAACCCGTTAATCTGTTAACTAGCTAATGCAACTGCAATAAATGTGGGCCTCACGTCATAAAACAGCTGCTAATCGGGCGATGGCAATGACGTTACACGCGCCACCAATGCAACATGACGAATACCAATAAAACACATGTGCAAATATGTAACTGGCAAGTTTATCTTACCCCAAATATAATGGAAGGTTAGTAACTGAGTAAGAAGTATTCTACGAAAGTTTCCCATACTCTGTGTCTGCAGTTAGAGGCACGTGGAAATGACGTAATTGTGCTTTAATAAGGCGAGCTGTGTTCAAAACGAAAGTGTTGCAATGTGTTCTGAAATCCAAACTAATCACGTCTGTGAAGCTCCCACGCCTGATCAAGACGTAAATCCCTTTCCTGGTGCTGATGCCGCGCTCAAAGCAACTGGGAACTCGGAAATCGCCGACTTCTGTCTTCAGTGTGTTCAAAACAACTGGGAACTCCAACTTGGAAAAGCGATAAAAATGTTCATCCAACTCGGAATTCCAACTCTGGAACATGGGCCTCTTTCTAGAGATCCGCATTTCCGAGCTAAATATCACTGACGTCATGATTTGACCTCATATTTTTCAGAGTTCCCAGTTGTGTTGAATGCAGCTTAAGTCGCATGCATTAATGTCAATAGCGTGCCACTGTAGCAAGTATGGGTAACTCATAGAGATAGAGATATTTCGAGGACTCATCTTTATTAATAAGTTGATTGAGGACCTTGTGTTTGTGTGATGAACGTGTTTGTTTTTTATGACTGGATTTTTCTTTCAGCTTGCATTTTGTATTTATATTTGTATTTGTGTATTTTCTGTCATGTAATTTAATTCAGGGCTCATCAGTAAATTAGACCATCTCAGTTTGACTCTCTAATAAAATAAAGGTCAAATTTAATCTGTGCCATTATAGTGACTGTGACAGCGCCATTGAGGTTACAACTCATAGGAAATCCCACCCAGGTAGTTTGACTACTTTAAAATGGTGGAAGCCCTCAATGGCGCTGCCCATGCTAAAACGACCTTTTGGCCACTAGAGGCCTCTATCATTCTCTATGGGGTAACAGCATGCTTGGAGTGTGTGAACGTGGATGTAGCCACTAGATGATCCAAATATACATTATATATACAAAAGTATGTGGAAACCCCTTTAAATTAGTGGATTCTGCTATTTCAGCCTCACCCGTTGCTGACAGGTGTATAAAATTTAACACACAGCCATGTAATCTCCATTGGCAGTAGAATGGCCTTACTGAAGAGTTTGTATGGAGGTCAATGAGAGTCGAATTTGGTAAACGAAAATGTGTATGGCTTATTTGATAGAATATATGTTTTGTAATGCTTATATTGTTAGGAGTGTACTGATATAAGTAGGACATGGACATCCTGGCAACTTTGAGAAAAAACACTTTATATCGAAATTGTCTCGAGATGGATATTCCATTGAATACAGGCAGTTGAAGTCAACAACCCTCATCAACACTCTCGCATTGACCACTATACAAAAACTCCTCGCTTGGTGACAGAAAAACGCCACCTGCTGGAGAAGACAGATTTTGGGCTCAGCTATCCATCTCGCTTCGCCTTTTCCTCTGGTGAAGCAGAAGAAGTGGGTGGATGAACAGTGATGGGTGTAGCATAAGTGTTATCCATGACTAAGTGGGTGGCCTTGATGCCATGGTTAATGGGGAAATAACAGAGTTTAGGAAACTGTCCTTGACATAACTCTGTCTGTGATGAATCATTTTGGCAAATATATTTTATCAATGGTTGTCTTGTCTCAATTAGTTTTATACTTACCCTGAGATTCTATAATATGCAGCAGACTACATGCATGAATGGTTGAGTCGACTCCTGATAATGATGAGCTACTTTGGGGATATTAAAGGTAGACTCAGTGAAATTACGTTGCCACAAGCAGCACCGGAGATAGAGATGAGCGAGATGCAACACTTCGCTCTCACACAGCATCTGCGCATGTGCATGGGTTCGCATAACGCAGTTCAGTGTGGTAGCCAGGGCACCAAACAGCGGAGAAGTTGAGCCTCGCACTTCAACGCACTTAGTTGTTGCGGAAGTTGACCCACTATGCTGTTTACTTTCTGCATCTACACCATATCGCTGAGTCTACCTTTAACCAGGTACCCAAAACTGTGATTGACTCACAAAGTATATATGCTAGTAACATGAGCAATTGGTCATTACAAAACATTTCTTCAAACATTACATAATTTATTAACAATTTAATATTTTACAAGATTTGAACAATAGTGATAGCAACATTGTGCTCTGCTGTCAGACCTACAATAAGTCAGGAATAAAACAACGTTGTTCAGAGGTATGGCTGGTCTGTAGACAGCGTTAGCTCCCTGGGAACATTTCCAGGTGTGACTGGACGCTTTGCTGGCACCTCCAGAGCTTGGCTGTAAGGGAATGAAAGCATAAGTTAATGTTGGTACATCACTCAGAAGATACAGTAGGAAGTTAATTCTCTTGCTAAATCAAATGCACACCGATATTGTATAATACTATCCAAAATATTTACTATGATCCAAAAATATTGCTTGATTGGCCATTTACAGATTTAAGTGTCTGCGTAGGCAAGTTAAGTTGTATTGTCAAGTGCACAAGTACAGTGAAAGGACTTTCTTACAAGAATCCAGTAATCAATATCCGTAGTACTATAAATTTAAATAGAACAAAAACACACAAGAAATATGAACACAAGAAAATAAGTAAGATATTATACAGGGTCAGTGCCAATACCATATTTACAATGTGGAGGGATACTGGAGGGGGAGGGTTATATATGTATATGGGTAAGATGACTACGCATCAGGATATATGATAAGAGTAGCAGCATGGTATATGATGATTGTATGCGAGTGTGTGTGAGCCAATGAAGGGAGTAGTGTGAGAGAGAGTTGTGTGTGTGTCCGTGTGTGTGTAGTCTGTGTGTGTGTGTGTGTGTGTGTGTGAGTGAGGAGTGTGTGTGTGTGTGTGTGTGTGTGTGTGAGTGAGGAGTGTGTGTGTGAGTGAGTAGTCTGTGTGTGAGGAGTCTGTGTGAGTGAATGAATAGTCTGTGTGAGTGAGTGAATAGTGTGTGTGTGTGTAGTCTGTGTGAGAGTGAATAGTCTGTGTGTGTGTGTGTGTGTGTGTGTGTGTGTGTGTGTGTGTGTGTGTGTGTGTGTGTGTGTGTGTGTGTGTGAGTAGTCTGTGTATGTGAGTGATTGAGTGAGTAGTGTATCTGTGTGAGTGAGTAGTGTGTGTGTGAAGCAATTTTCACAAGAGACTAATGCAGTCTAATCTAAGCAGGACTGCTTTGACTCTGCTTTAAAACTGTACAGTAAAGTAGTCATATGCACTCAACTTCCACCCAGTTTGCCAGAGAAAGAATCCCAACACTTGTTCCACTGTCATAGCCTTTATTATGTCCCACTTACCAAGCAGTCAAGGCCTTTTGACACGACATCACAACCAATGCAGGTGCAGACTCTCTACGCCCATCTCTGCCATTATAGTAATTGAAGGCAAACTTGTGGCTGGGCCCAACAGGAAGTTTGGGTGGTGGTAGGGTCCTGCACAAAAGATTGTAACAAAGATTGTGTCATTTACAAAGTGTACAAACACCATCCTTTCCTCCCCTCCCATTTGAGTGTCATGCAAAACCTGCTGAAAACGTTCTGCCTAAATTGATTCTTAGCTATCATGAAACATTAAAGACATGAGTGAGCTGCCACTTACCTCTTTGCAATCTCACCGTAACGCAACTGTAGCTTTGCTTGCAGATTATGCTGTGGAAATTTGATAAGGTGAATTAAAAGTAATAACTTGCTTTTAAAGAGTCTTCCATTTCCAACATACAATGTCAGCAAACTATAGTAACAAGCCATCTGGCTATCTAACCTTAGGCAGTTCGACAGGCTGCAAACTCTTCAAATGTGTTGGCAACTTGAAATAAGTGACACTTGCACTAAATATACAATGTGATGAGATGGCTTACCCCCGACAAAAGATTTCTGAGCCTCTGGATAATTTTTGTAGCAGTAGCCATTGTTGTCAAGGGCAGAATACTCTATTTTCAAGACAGGCAATGGGCACTACTGACACCTACCGTTCTGGGGTGAAATCAGAATGTGCTGCCATGGTGCATTATTATTATTTACCTAGGCAAATCAGTTTTTTAAAATTATTATTATTATTTTTATTTTGTATTAACAACAAATCAATACAGAAAGTACATCATAAAAATTCTTATTTTCAATGACGGCCTAGGAACATTGGGGTTAACTGTTCCTTGTTCAGGGGCAGAGGGACAGATTTGTAACTTGTCAGCTCGGGGATTCGATCTTCCAACCTTCCGGTTACTAGTCCCGTTTACGCGATCTAACGTTGCCCCTCCGCACTAGATTTAGCTCGAGGGAACAACATGGTCACTTGCGGGGTTGATACTACCCACAATTCAATGCAAGCTCTAGTCACATGTCAAATTAGTGATGGGCATTCCGTCTCTTTTCAGTGAGCCGACTCGTTCGGCTCAGCTCACCAAAAAGAGCCGGCTCTTTTGGCTCCCAAACGGCTCTTGAAAAAATACAAGACATGTTTTTTTTTAAAGTCAAACAGTTTGCGATAGTTTGACTATGATTGGTTTTAAAACAATAATTAATTAAATTATTAAATGAAATCATACTCTACCTTACTACCTTAACCACAATGTATTTAAAAAGGCATTGGTTTGTTATGATAAATAAATATTAAACATTTAAAGTATAATTTTTTAATGTATATAAACAAAGTGCATATAAATCTAACCATTCAAAACGAATACAATCTGAACAGCATAATAGAATATTGCACCATATCAAAGAAAAATAAATAACAATTTGCAAAACTGCAGCATCTCACTTAAAACATTAAACTGGTCCCACTTTTTTCTCTCTTCTTGATTGCCATGTTATAACCAGCAGCACACAGCAATGCTGACCATATTTTGCTTTTATGAGAGATTTGCATTCAGAAATGCAAGCTGCCTCACTTTCGAGGGGCTGATGCGGTTTCTTCGCTCAGTAATTATTTGTCCTGTTTTCGAGAAGACACTCAGAAGTAACGGATGTGGCCACTATGCAGAGTCTCCCTGTCATGACTTTAGTAAGCCGTGGGTAGACAGAGGCCTTGTTCTTCCACCAGCTCACAGGATCTCTTACAATCAGGTTGATTGTTTGGGCAAGACATGGATGATGGGTCCATTTTAACATTTTCATGGCTTTTCATGGCTCTGTTAGTCTGTTAGCTGCATTGTCGCTAACACAACAGACCACTTTTCCATCTACTTGACATTCTCTGGCCACTCTCAACAGTTCCTCTGCCAAGTTCTCTGAGGTGTGTCTGTCGCTGAACTCAAAGCAGTCTAGAAGACAGCTAGACATCGAAAAATCTTCAATGGAGTGACATGTAACCGACATACAAGAAGTGGTTACCCTTGATGTCCAGCAGTCAGTGGTAAGGCAAACTGCAGTAGCTTTTTGGACTCTTTCCCGCACTGAAGCTTGTGTGCTCTCGTATAGTTGTGGAATAAGTGATTTTGAAAGGGTTTTCCTGCTTGGAATTGTGTACATTGGATTTAGACTATTGCTATAATTTCTAAAACCTCTGTTCTCCACGATCGAAAATGGCTGGAAATCGGTGGCAATCATTTTAGCCAATGCAATATCAATTTGGCCTTGTTTTGCTACAGACAGACTTTGGTATAAACTGACCATAAAAGACTGCGTTGCTGTGGGTTACGGAGTAGGCCTACTAGACTGAGTGGATACATCTCCACGTGTGGAGGTGCTGGCTCCACCACTATCACTAGCAGGCCCGCTAGTTTCTCGAAGCTCCGCTACAGCTAGCTTCACAGTTGGGTGCACAGTTCACATATGCCGGTGTAGGTTGTGGGTAGAACCGGCTTTATATGAGATTTTGTTTTGGTAAATTCTACACTGTGCTCTAACATTGTCTACATTATTAAAATGCATCCAAATGCTACTGTGCTTCCGACTCATTTTCCAGCTGTTGTTTTCACAGCTGTCCTTCCTCTCTCCTCGGCTGCTAAGTGTGTGACTGTGAGTGAGTTGGCTTGGCCCTCCCACATGCCTCTTTAGTTCATTGGTTGACACTGTGTGTCTGACAGGAACAACAGGTGAGGCTGTTAGTCTGAGCAAACAGTCAGGATGAACTTGAGCATTTAGGCGTATATATATATATATTTCCCCGTTCTTTGAAATAGTTAATTTTATTCATTTAAATCTTTTGATTATTCATATCTTTATTTTTTTATAAATAGATTCGGCTCTTCTGATATGCGAGCCGGCTCCCAACGTTCACCTACAAGAGCCGGCTCTTAGCATATGCCTAAATGGCAGTGGTGGAAAAAGTACCCAATTGTCATACTTGAGTAAAAGTAAAGATACCTTAATAGAAAATGACACAAGTAAAAGTGAAAGTCACCCAGTAAAATACTACTTGAGTAAAAGTCTAAAAGTATTTGGTTTTAAATATACTTAAGTATCAAAAGTAAATGTATTTGCTAAATACTTAAGTATTAAAAGTAAAAGTATACATCTTTTCAAATTCAAATCCCTTATATTAAACAAACCAGACCCTTTTCTTGTTTTTTACATTTAGAGATAGCCAGGGGAATGCTCCAACAAAACATGTGTTTAGTGAGTCTGCCAGATCAGAGGCAGTAAGCATGACCAGAGATGTTCTCTTGATAAGTGTGTGAATTAGAAAATGTTTTTGTCCTGCTAACCATTCAAAATGTAATGAGTAGTTTTAGGTGTCAGGGACAATGTATGGAGTAAAAAGTTAATAATTTTCTTTAGGAATGTAGTAAAAGTAAAAGTTGGCAAAAATATAAATAGCAAAGTACAGATACCACAAAAAACGACTTAAGTAGTACTTTCAAGTATTTTTACCTAATGGCAGAATGATATCGGGATTATTTCAATCAATCCAGTGACCATTTGTTTTGCTAACTCCATTTCATGTGCTACAGAAGCACCTCTAAACAAACAACAGTGCTAAGTGGCTGCACACTTTAATTAAAGGGTAACTACACTCACTTGTTTTGTGTGGTCTCCTGATATGGTTAAGCATTGTTATAGACTTACAACATCCAATGTTGTTGTTTTACTATCAAAAAAGGGACTTGGAGAGCAAAAACCTGAGAAAAAAAATGAAACTCTGAAATGTATCTGTTTCAATAGTAGGCCTACTATTAGATTACTTGCACAGTACAGCTTGGTTTGGCCTGACTGTGAAAGACCAATATGGGATTTGTAATTTTAGGTCATTCAGTGTATCACTGTTTCTCATAGAATTTTTCACACAGGGGGCCTTTCCTTCACCTGGCGAGCCGTTTGTAAATATTTGGGCAAAATTAGAGTATACCCACTTCTCCAGGCACCACTACACCACTGGATAGGTGAATGTGTTCTATTGATCTAAAGTTGTGCTGTTGCTACTGCCTATTAGCTGTACAATTGTAACGTTATACAGGGGGAAATATGATAAATTATTCACATTAACACGTAGCATCAACAACGAATGAAAACATTTTTAGAACTGTATTGTTGGCGTTTTGATAGCTTTGGGACACAACATCAGGAGTCTGTGTATTGGTTGGACTCCCTGAGTTGTGCATGGTGGTGGTTTGCGACTGAAAATAACCATACCATAATATAACCGGCTGGCTTCACCAACATTAATGAAATACGTCACGATGTAAGCAGGGCATAACCCTTCAACATTACTGCCTTCTTCTTTGGTATCATGGCATTGTGCATGCCCCCACTTACTGTGTGGTAGTGTTTGTTCATCCTCTTACATTAGTGATATAAAAAGGGGAACAATTGTTTTAAAAAATTGCACACCCAACCCTACACCTATATAACACTATTTAAAAAAATAAACATCTCAAAACATCTTAGAACTCATCTGCAGTAAAATCTCGAACACCCAGGTACTTCTCTGGAGCTGCCACCTACACTCATTAAAAACCCACTACCCCATTCCACTACTTTGACCCTATTTGCTCCTTCACCATGCCAATGGCCTGGGAGGATGGGACATCACCCCACAACACACCCTGTAACTCTTCTGTCAAATCTCATATACCCAAATACTTCTCTGCAGCTGCCACCACAAAATACATTTTCTGTGATTTACGTTCCATTTCTGCAGTACAGTTGATAACCATTGCTATGAACGCTAAGAAGCCAACCATACTTAAGCAATAACGCTCGAGGGGGTGTGGTATATGGCCAATATGCCACGGCTAAGGGCCGTTCTTATGCACGACGCAACGCAGCGTGCCTGTATATAGTCCTTAGTCGTGGTATATTGGCGATATACCACAAACCCCCGAGGTCCCTTATTGCTATTATAAACGGGTTATCAACGTAATTAGAAGAATACAAATAAATGTTTCGTCATACCCATGGTATACTGTCTGATATACCATGACTTTAAGCCAATCAGCGTTCAGGGCTCGAACCACCCAGTTTATAATGAAGCATATATCAGTCGTTGTTCTATCCCTCTGCTGGCTTAAATCCACTACTCACTGGGATCCTCTCAGGATCTCTCACCCTTAACCCAAGCATATGACACCTTCTGCACTATACTCTGACTCTGGCCACTTCAACCTGCCTCTAGCACTTTCGATCCCCAGCAACATGGGCACCCCTACAGTTGACACACACAACTTTATCCACCGAAAACTACACAATCCTCTGTCCCATGCCCTTCTGCACAAGTCCCACATCTTGGAATCTCCCTCCGACACACTGCTGCAACATGACCATAAACGTTCCACCTGAAGCAGCGCAGTGGATTCGACAAAAAAGCTCTAACAGGATAACTGATGTATCCTAACATGACTTTGTCCGGTAGAGACTGACTCAACACTAAAAAGGACTGACAGTGACTGATCTGATGAAGATTCTCTGGTCTGATGAAATCAAGATTGAACTCTTTGCCCTGAATGCCAAGCGTCACATCTGGAGGAAAGCACAGGGAGATCCTTGATGAAAACCTGCTCCAGAGCGCTCAGGATCTCAGACTGGGGCAAATGTTCACCTTCCAACAGGACAACGACCCTTAGCACACAGCCAAGACAATGCAGGAGTGGCTTCGGGACAAGTCTCTGAATGTCCGAGCCAGAGCCCAGACTTGAACCCGATCGAACATCTCTGGAGAGACCTGCATTGTTTCCCACCCACCACCCGCCAACCCCCTCTTTTATGCTACTGCTACTCTCTGTTCATCATATATGCATAGTCACTTTAACCATATCTACATGTACATACTACCTCAATCAACCTGACTAACCGGTGTCTGTATGTAGCCTCGCTATTTTTATAGCCTTGCTTCTGTATACAGCCTGTCTTTTTACTGTTGTTTTATTTCTTTACTTACCTATTGTTCACCTAATACTTTTTTTGCACTCTTGGTTAGAGCCTATAAGTAAGCATTTCACTGTAAGGTATACATACACCTGTTGTATTCGGCGCACGTGACAAATAAACTTTGATTTGAAATAGCTGTGCAGCGACCCTTCCCATCCAACCTGACAGAGCTTGTGAGGATCTGCAGAGAAGAACGGGAGAAACTACCCAAATACAGATGTGCCAATCTTGTAGTGTCATACCCAAGAAGACTCAAGGCTGTAATTGCTGTAGCAAAATGTGGAAAATGTCAATGAGTCTGCATACTTTCCTAAATCACTGTACACATACAGAAACAGAGGGGCGATGTTTCACTCGGTTGGATGCTTTCTCTGGTGAGACAATTTTTATTTGTCACATACGCATGTTTAGCAGATGTTATTGCGGGTGTAGAAAAATGCTTGTGTTTCTAGCTCCAACAGTGCAGTAATATCTAACAAGTAATATATAACAATTTCACAACAATACACACAAATCTAAAGTAAAGGAATGGAATTAAGAATATATAATTATTTGGGCAAGCAGTGTCAGAGCGGCATAGACTAAGATAAAGTAGATTAGGATAGAATACAGTATATACATATGAGATGAGTAATGCAAAATTATTACATTACAAAATTATTACATTACATTATTAAAGTGACTAGTGTTCCATTATTAAAGTGGCCTGTGATTTCAAATCTATGTATATAGGGCAGCATCCTCTAATGTGCCAGTAATGGCTATTTAACAGTCTGATGGCCTTGAGATAGATGTTTTTCAGTCTCTCGGTCCCAACTTTGATGCACCTGTACTGACCTCACCTTCTGGATGATAGCGGAGTGAACAGGTAGTGGCTCGGGTGGTTGTTGTCCTTGATTAACTTTTTGGCCTTCCTGTGACATTGGGTGCTGTAGGTGTCCTGGAGGGCAGGTAGTTTGCCCCCAGAGATGCGTTGGGCAGATCGCACCACCCCCTGGAGTGCCCTGCGGTTGCGGGCAGTGCAGTTGCCATACCAGGCGGTACAGAATTGAAAATAAAAAAACACAGAGACGAAAGAGTTCCTTTTATTCTTGGTACATTTCTTGGGGAAACCTTGGCATCCATGAATACGCGCCACTGGGTGAATGTGCTGCTAAAAAAGCAAAACCGAGCGAACATAAAGAACAAACCACTGTTCATGATTGCACTCGTTCGCAAAGAAGGCAAGCGTGATTAGAACTGTCAGATCAAGAATATAAGCGTTCAGAGCTTTGATCGATGCTGGGAGCAATATTTAGATGTTGACACGTAATTGATTTTCTTTACAAAATTTATATTTTGCACTATTCATTCGTTTTTCAAATTAGAAAAGAATTACGAGACCCGGACCTCGTTGTCCTCATATGTAGTTATGGCTATGAGAGCCCTTTATTGCAATAGAAGGCTCTGGTCTGTAAACTATACAGACAGTTGGACCTATTTTATGAGGCAAGATTCTCTGACACAGATTAGAGACATGGTTCTGTGTCAGGTGATAAATTGTATTAACAATATAATATGTCATGTCATCTTATTACATGAATTTGCATTAAAAGATGGCTTGATGTCTGATAGGATGGTTATTGCTTGAAATACTATTTAAACAAAATTTCACCTTTATGGCTTGATCATGTTTGACAGAAGAATACCTTACATCAGTGGCTCCCAAACTTTTTATAGTCCCGTATCCCTTCAAACATTCAACCTCCAGCTGCGTACCCCCTCTAGCACGAGGTCAGCGCACTCTCAGGGTATAACAACACAAGGCGAGATCCAGATGCAGACACAGGAGGCAGATGGTTTAAACTCTGATATTTATTATAACCCAAGGGGTAGGCAAAAGGCAGGTCGGGGAGGGGCAAGAGTTCATAGCCAGGGCAGAGTCAAAAACGGTACAGGGCGGCAGGCAGGCTCAAGGTCAGGGGCAGGCAGAGTGGTCAGGCAGGCGGGCTCAGAGTCAGGACAGGCAAGGGTCAGAACCAGGAGGACGAGAGAGAAAAAACAGGAGCTAAGAGAAAAACACTGGTTAACTTGGTTGAACTGGCACAGACAGACAGAAAACACAGGTATAAATACACTGGGGAAGATGGGTGACACCTGGAGGGGGGTGGAGACAAGCACAAAGACAGGGAAAACAGATCAGGGTGTGACACAGGGCCCAAATAATAATAATATGATAATAATGAGTAATGTTGCTCTTTATTTAGCCATCTTACATATAAAACCTTATTGGTTCATGAAAAACTGTGAATAATTCACCACAGGTTCATGAGAAGGGTGTGCTTGAAAGGATGCACATAACTGCAATTTTGGGTTGTATTGGAGAGTCTCAGTCTTTAATCATTTTCCACACACAGTCTGTGCCTGTATTTAGTTTTCATGCTAGTGAGGGCCAAGAATCCACTCTCACATAGATAAGTGGTTGCAAAGGGCATCAGTGTCTTAACAGAGCTATTTGCCAAGCCAAGAACCTCTGAGCGCAGCCTTATCCAGAAAACTGGCAGTGGCTTCTGATTAAATTCAATTTTCACAGAACCGCTTGTTGCAATTTCCATGAGGCTCTCTTGTTCAGATATCAGTAAGTGGACTGGAGGCAGGATAACCAATCCAGTTGTTTGTGTCATCCGTTTCGGGAAAGTACCTGCGTAATTGCACACCCAGCTCACTCACTTTTTTAAAAACCTTTATTTAACTAGGCAAGTCAGTTAAGAACAAATTCTTATTTCCAATGACAGCCTAGGAAGAGTGGGTAAACTGCCTTGTTCAGGGGCAGATCAACAGATTTTCACTTTGTTGCCTCAGGGATTTGATCTTGCAACCTTTCGGTTACTAGTCCAACACTCTAACCACTAGGCTACCTGCCTCCCCAATTTGACATAGTCTATAAGCTTGAGTTAATTTGCACACAAAAAATCATACAATGATGACCTGTGTGTTGTCCTTGTTAATGCAGACAGAAAAGAGCTCCAACTTCTTAATCATTGTTCAGCACATTAAATATAGTTACGGAGACTCCCTGTAATCCTAGATTCAGATCATTCAGGCGAGAAAAAACATCACGCAGATAGGCCAATCGTGTGAGAAACTCGTCATCACTCAAGCGGTGAAAATTGCTGTGAAAATTATGGTAAGTAAAGAAAACTTTAAGCTTGTCTATCAATACATAAAAAACGTGTCAATACTTTGCCCCTTGATAGCCAGCGCACTTCTGTATGTTGTAAAAGCGTTACATGGTCGCTGCCCATATCATTGCATAATGCAGAAAATACACGAGAGTTCAGGGGCCTTGCTTTAACAAAGTTAACCTTTTTCAAAACGTCTTTCAAGCTGTCAGGCATTCCCTTGGCAGCAAAAGCCTCTTAGTGGATGCTGCAGTGTACCTAAGTGGCGCAGGGAGCAACTGCTTGCATTCGTGTTACCACGCCACTATCTCTCCCTGTCATGGCTTTAGTGCCATCAGTACAGATACCAACACATCTTGACCACCAAAGTCCATTTGATGTCACAAAGCTGTACAGTACTTTAGAAATATCCTCTCATGTTGTCCTGGTTTCCAGTGGTTTGCAGAAGAGGATGTCTTCCTTAATTGACCCCCCATAAACATAACGGACATATACCAGGAGCTGTGCCAGGCCTGCCACGTCTATTGACTCAACCAGCTGTAACGCATATAATTCACTGGCTTGTATGCGAAGCAGGAATTGTTTCAAAACATCTCCTGCCATGTCACTGATGCGTCATGAAATAGTCTTGTTTGATGAAGTCATTGTCTGTATAGTTTTTTTGGCCTTTTCCCCCAGCATTGTCCCAGCCATATCCGTGGCAGCAGGAAGAATTAAGTCCTCCACAACAGTATGGGGCTTGCCTATCCTATCCACTTGGTAGCTCACCATATAAGATGCTTCTAGCCCCTTCTTATTAATGGTATCTGTTGCTTTTATAAGTCTTACTACTCGAAAGTCATCTTTATTCTTGCAAAAAAACTCCCGTGGCTTATTTTTAAAATTGTCATGTATACGTCTGAGCAAGAGTGAAAGTTTCCCTCGAGAGAGTAACGGTTAATGTGATTGGATGTTAATGATTTGACTAGGCTACCTGTATTTGACATTGTGTTGTTATTTCACTGAACACTAGAGGGTTTCATTTTATTTTTGGCAGTGAAATGAGGCTACTCAGGCGAGACAAAAAACTCACCCAAATGTATAGCCCTGTTGGAAAATATAAATTTACTGTTAGAAAATGTGAAGAAAAAAATAAAAAATAAATATATATTTTTTTTTAATGTGAATCACATTTTTATTTGGCGTACCCCGGACGGCATTACGCGTACCCCAGTTTGGGAATACCTGCCTTACATCATCTTATATAATGAACATTAACAGCAACCTTCTGGTATATCTGCTTAGTACAACATTTAACAGTGTCACATGTTATGTAAATATATGTTTATTTTTTACATGAAAATAGATACATGAATATACAAGGCATAGACAGTTAGTGCAAACTTGGAACTATTTTGGCATTAAGATTGAGAAGACTACTACTCCAGTCTCATTTTCAGTTAATTTATCACTTGATTTACTTGACAAAAGGAACATATAAATAGGTGGTCCATCAGACCAACCCGTCGAATGGCCTACTCCATGAAGTTTGCACTTGTGTCTAAAAAACTCTAATTTGCTCAAAACATATTGTTTGTACCCTTAAGTGTGTGTATATTACTGTATTTATACGTGGGATATTGTTTTTCAACAGGAAAAGTTGATTTTCTTTAAATAGCTGGAGTGCGCCTTTAAAAAGGGGAGGGGAACTAAAACTAAACACAGTCAATGAGTGCAAATATATGTGAGGTCTGCTTTACTGTATCATAGAAAAATATGCTGCAGACCTTGACCTAGTCAGGTCTGCAGCTTGACCTAAAATATGCTGCAGACCTTGACCTAATCAGGTCTGCAGCTTGACCTAAAATATGCTGCAGACCTTGACCTAGTCAGAAATGTTGCAAATGCAGATTATTGGCTTATATAATAATGGTTTAAGGCATTTATTGAAAAAATAATATTATATTAACAATACAAATAAATGAATGACGTATGCCATTATATAAATACATATTTTTATGTAGACAGCGGCAGTATTCCAGTGGCGCATTTTCAATTCTCAAGTCCAGTTATGTTTGTTTTTCCATATTGGTGGCCCATTACTCCGCAGCAGGCCATGTCTTTTGAGGACTAGTGGGGCTTCGAGTCTTGGTCGTCCCCTGAAAGAAATATACCAATGTTTTCAGCCTGATAGTAATAAAACAGGGCAAAAATCACAATGAACAGTAATAAACTGGAGGGAAAAAATACATGGTGCTTTATAGAATATGCTCTATGGGTCACTACTGCTACACATGTCAAGACAGGATCTTTCAACTAGCAGCCAACATACCACACCCAAACTAAACATTGGAGTGTAGCCGAAGCGCTAAAATTACACACTTCAAATAGTAGCAACATTGCGCATGACACAGATATGTTGTGAGTGCGACCTATACTGGATTCAAAGTCTAACTGGCTGTTTGTCATATAAAAAAAGGCAGGCCCCTCGGCCTCCAGACCAGAGTCTGGGGAACTCACAGCTGTCTGGGCTTTGGCGTAGTTCATGTGGGCGTAAAGCAGCACAGCTGTGTCATTGTGAGAGGCCTCCAGGGCGATGGACAGAGCATTACTGCCGTCCTAGAGAGGGAGGAACACGAAAGGGAGAGCAGGCTTAGCTATAAATCCTCTGAGGCGGGATACACATAGCACTCCTGCCCATTCATAGCCACAACACACAGTTTAGGAAGATTAAGAAGCTATATGCCAGAACGTAATTACAAATAATTTGTAGACGCAAATTGACTTGAAAATCTATGGCAAGACCTGAAAATGGTTGTCTAGCAATAATCAACAACCAATTTGACAGAGCTTGAAGAATTTTGAAAAGAATAATGGGCAAATGTTGCACAATCCAGGCCTGGAAAGCTCTCAAGAGACATAACCAGAAAGACTCAAAGCTGTAATCGCTGCCAAAGATGCTTCGACAAAGTATTGAGGGGTGTGAATACTTTGACATTTCTGTATTTAATTTCCCAAAATTTCTAAAAATATGTTTTCATTTTGTCATTATGGGGTATTGTGTGTAGATGGGTGAGATTTATTTTTATTTAATCAATTTTGAATTCAGGCTGTAACGCAACAAAATGAGGAATAAGTCAAGGGGTATGAATACTTTCTGATTAGAGTATTCAACCCCCTGAGTCAATAGATGTTAGAATCACCTTTGGCAGCGATTACAGCGGTGAGTCCTTCTCTAAGAGCTTGGCACACCTTGATTGTACAATATTTGCACATTATTCTATTTTGAATTTAGTTATTGATCATTGCTAGAAAGCCATTTTCAGGTCTTGCCATAGATTTTCAAGCTGATTTAAGTCAAAACTGTAACTAGGCCACTCAGAAACATTCAGTGTTGACTTGGTAAGCAACTCCAGTGTGTATTTGGCCCTGTGTTTTAGGTTATTGTCCTGCTGAAAGGTGAATTTGTCTCCCAGTGTCTGTTGGAAAGCAGACTGAACCAGATTTTCCTCTAGGATTTTGCCTGTGCTTAGCTCTAATCTATTTATTTTTATCCTAAAAACTTCCTAGTCCTTGCCAATGACAAGCATATTCATAACATGATGCAGCCACCACCATACTTGAAAATATGAAGAGTAGTGCTCAGTGATGTGTTGTGTTGGATTTGCCCAAACATAACACTTTGTATTCAGGACATAACGTTAATTTCTTTGCCACATTTTAGTGCCTAATTGCAAACAGGACGCATGTTTTGGAATATTTTTTATTCTGTACAGGCTTCCTTCTTTTCACTCTGTCATTTAAGTTGGTATTGTGGAGTAACTACAATGTTGTTCATCGTCAGTTTTCTCCTATCACATCCACTCTGTAACTGTTTTAAAATCCCCATTGGCCTCATGCCTGTATCCTTGTAGTGACTGGGTATATGGATACACCATCCAAAGTGTAATTAATAACTTCACCATGCTCAAAGGGATATTCAATGTCTGATATTTGTTTTTACCCATCTACCAATAGGTGCCCTTCTTTCCGAGGCATTGGAAAAACTCCCTGGTCTTGAGGGTTGAATCTGTGTTTGACATTCACTGCTCAAATTAGGGTTTTTACAGATAATTGTATGGGTGGGGTACAGAGATGACGTAGTCATTCAAAAATCTGGTTAAACACTATTAATTGCACACAGAGTGAGTCCATGCAACTTATTATGTTAAGTTATTTAGGCTTACCATTACAAAGGGGTTAAATACTTAACATTTCTGCTCTTCATTTTATTTTAGTACTTTTACCCCTTTTTCTCCCCAATAGGTAGTTACAGTCTTGTCCCATCACTGCAAGCCCCCTACGGACTTGGGAGAGGCAAAGGTCGAGAGCCATGCTTCCTCCTAAACACGACCCTGCCAAGCCGCACTGCTTCTTAATACACTGCTCGCTTAACATGGAAGCCATCCGCACCAATATGTCTGAGGAAACATCGTCCCGCAGGCAACCGAGGTCAGCTTGCAGGCACCTAGCCCGCCACAAGGAGTCGCTAGAGCACGATGGGACAAGGAAATCTCGGCCAGCCAAACCCTCACCTAACCTGGTCGACGCTGGACCAATTGCGCGCCACCTCATGGGTCTCCCGGTCACGGCTGGCTGTGACACATATTGGGATCGAACCCGGGTCTGTTGTGACGCTTCAAGCACTACGATGCAGTGCCTTAGACCACTGCGCCACTTGAGAGGCCTTCTGCTTTTCATTTGTTATTAATTTGTCAACATTTCTAAAAACATGATTCCACTTTGACATTATGGGGTCTGTAGGCCAATGACACAAAATCTCAATGTAATCCGTTCTAAATTCAGGCTGTAACACCATTTTTGGGGGAAAAAGTCAAGGGGTGTGAATACTTTCTGAAGGCACAGTATATATATACAGTGGGGAGAACAAGTATTTGATACACTGCCGATTTTGCAGGTTTTCCTACTTACAAAGCATGTAGAGGTCTGTAATTTTTATCATAGGTACACTTCAACTGTGAGAGACGGAATCTAAAACAAAAATCCCGAAAATCACATTGTATGATTTTTAAGTAATTAATTAGCATTTTATTGCAAGACATAAGTATTTGATACATCAGAAAAGCAGAACTTAATATTTGGTACTGAATCCTTTGTTTGCAATTACAGAGATCATACGTTTCCTGTAGTTCTTGACCAGGTTTGCACACACTGCAGCAGGGATTTTGGCCCACTCCTCCATACAGACCTTCTCCAGATCCTTCAGGTTTCGGGGCTGTCGCTGGGCAACACGGACTTTCAGCTCCCTCCAAAGATTTTTTATTGGGTTCAGGTCTGGAGACTGGCTAGGCCACTCCAGGACCTTGAGATACTTCTTACGGAGCCACTCCTTAGTTGCCCTGGCTGTGTGTTTCGGGTCGTTGTCATGCTGGAAGACCCAGCCACGACCCATCATCAATGCTCTTACTGAGGGAAGGAGGTTGTTGGCTAAGATCTCGCAATACATGGCCCCATCCATCCTCCCCTCAATACGGTGCAGTCGTCCTGTCCCCTTTGCAGAAAAGCATCCCCAAAGAATGATGTTTCCACCTCCATGCTTCACGGTTGGGATGGTGTTCTTGGGGTTGTACTCATCCTTCTTCTTCCTCCAAACACGGCGAGTGGAGTTTAGACCAAAAAGCTCTATTTTTGAATCATCAGACCACATGACCTTCTCCCATTCCTCCTCTGGATCATCCAGATGGTCATTGGCAAACTTCAGACGGGCCTGGACATGCGCCTGCTTGAGCAGGGGGACCTTGTGTGCGCTGCAGGATTTTAATCCATGACGGCGTAGTGTGTTACTAATGGTTTTCTTTGAGACTGTGGTCCCAGCTCTCTTCAGGTCATTGACCAGGTCCTGCCGTGTAGTTCTGGGCTGATCCCTCACCTTCCTCATGATCATTGATGCCCCACGAGGTGAGATCTTGCATGGAGCCCCAGACCGAGGGTGATTGACCATCATCTTGAACTTCTTCTATTTTCTAATAATTGCGCCAACAGTTGTTGCCTTCTCACCAAGCTGCTTGCCTATTGTCCTGTAGCCCATCCCAGCCTTGTGCAGGTCTACAATTTTATCCCTGATGTCCTTACACAGCTCTCTGGTCTTGGCCATTGTGGAGAGGTTGGAGTCTGTTTGATTGAGTGTGTGGACAGGTGTCTTTTATACAGGTAATGAGTTCAAACAGGTGCAGTTAATACAGGTAATGAGTGGAGAACAGGAGGGCTTCTTAAAGAAAAACTAACAGGTCTGTGAGAGCCGGAATTCTTACTGGTTGGTAGGTGATCAAATACTTATGGCATGCAATAAAATGCAAATGAATTACTTAAAAATCATACAATGTGATTTTCTGGATTTTTGTTTTAGATTCCGTCTCTCACAGTTGAAGTGTACCTATGATAAAAATTACAGACCTCTACATGCTTTGTAAGTAGGAAAACCTGCAAAATTGGCAGTGTATCAAATACTTGTTCTCCCCACTGTATATTGTCCTCAGAAAACTTGGGGCATCAAATAAAATCACCTGCGGGCCAAATTTGGCCAATGGGCTGCCAGTTGGGGAACACTGGTATATTGTCTATGTGAGGTGTGGCCACTCTTAAGGATCTGCCCCTTTTTTTAAAATTTTCACCTAAAATGACATACCCAAATCTAACTGCCTGTAGCTCAGGACCTGAAGCAAGGATATGCATATTCGTGATACCATTTGAAAGGAAACACATTGAAGTTTGTGGAGAATATAACACATCAGATCTGGTAAAAGATAATACAAAGAAAAAAGCACATGTTCTTTTAATATTTTTTTTGTTCCATCATCTTTCAATTGCAAGAGAAAGGCCACAATGTATTATTCCAGACCAGGCGCAATTTAGTTTTTGGCCACTAGATGGCAGCAGTGTGTGTGTGTGCAAAGATGTAGACTGATCCAATGAACCATTGAAAATATGTTCAAGATTTTATATCAAGACTGCCCAAATGTGCCTAATTGGTTTATTAATACATTTTCAAGTTCATAACTGCACTCTCCTCAAACAATAGAATGGTATTCTTTCACTGTAATAGCTACTGTAAATTGGACAGTGCAGTTAGATTAACAAGAATTTAAGCTTTCTGCCAATATCAGATACAGTGGGGCAAAAAAGTATTTAGTCAGCCACCAATTGTGCAAGTTCTCCCACTTAAAAAGATGAGAGAGGCCTGTAATTTTCATCATAGGTACACTTCAACTATGACAGACAAAATGAGAAAAAAAATCCAGAAAATCACATTGAAGGATTTTTAATGAATTTATTTGGAAATTATGGTGGAAAATAAGTATTTGGTCACCTACAAACAAGCAAGATTTCTGGCTCTCACAGACCTGTAACTTCTTCTTTAAGAGGCTCCTCTGTCCTCCACTCGTTACCTGTATTAATGGCACCTGTTTGAACTTGTTATCAGTATAAAAGACACCTGTCCACAACCTCAAACAGTCACACTCCAAACTCCACTATGGTCAAGACCAAAGAGCTGTCAAAGGACACCAGAAACAAAAGTGTAGACCTGCACCAGGCTGGGAAGACTGAATCTGCAATAGGTAAGCAGCTTGGTTTGAAGAAATCAACTGTGGGAGCAATTATTAGGAAATGGAAGACATACAAGACCACTGATAATCTCCCTTGATCTGGGGCTCCATGCAAGATCTCACCCCGTGGGGTCAAAATGATCACAAGAGCGGTGAGCAAAAATCCCAGAACCACACGGGGGGACCTAGTGAATGACCTGCAGAGAGCTGGGACCAAAGTAACAAAGCCTACCATCAGTAACACACTACGCCGCCAGGGACTCAAATCCTGCAGTGCCAGACGTGTCCCCCTGCTTAAGCCAGTACATGTCCAGGCCCGTCTGAAGTTTGCTAGAGAGCATTTGGATGATCCAGAAGAAGATTGGGAGAATGTCATATGGTCAGATGAAACCAAAATAGAACTTTTTGGTAAAAACTCAACTCCTCGTGTTTGGAGGACAAAGAATGCTGAGTTGCATCCAAAGAACACCATACCTACTGTGAAGCATGGGGGTGGAAACATCATGCTTTGGGGCTGTTTTTCTGCAAAGGGACCAGGACGACTGATCCGTGTAAAGGAAAGAATGAATGGGGCCATGTATCGTGAGATTTTGAGTGAAAACCTCCTTCCATCAGCAAGGGCATTGAAGATGAAACGTGGCTGGGTCTTTCAGCATGACAATGATCCCAAACACACCGCCCGGGCAACGAAGGAGTGGCTTCGTAAGAAGCATTTCAAGGTCCTGGAGTGGCCTAGCCAATCTCCAGATCTCAACCCCATAGAAATTTTTGGGAGGGAGTTGAAAGTCCGTGTTGCCCAGCAACAGCCCCAAAACATCACTGCTCTAGAGGAGATCTGCATGGAGGAATGGGCCAAAATACCAGCAACAGTGTGTGAAAACCTTGTGAAGACTTACAGAAAACGTTTGACCTCTGTCATTGCCAACAAAGGGTATATAACAAAGTATTGAGATAAACTTTTGTTATTGACCAAATACTTATTTTCCACCATAATTTGCAAATAAATTCATTAAAAATCCTACAATGTGATTTTCTGGATTTTTTTTCTCATTTTGTCTGTCATAGTTGAAGTGTACCTATGATGAAAATTACAGGCCTCCCTCATCTTTTTAAGTGGGAGAACTTGCACAATTGGTGGCTGACTAAATACTTTTTTGCCCCACTGTATGTCTATGTCCTGGTAAAAAAAATTGTTACATACAAGCTCATGCCATTCGCATTAACCTCTACGTTAGCGCAACCGTCCCGCGGGGGACCCACCGATCCTGTAGAGGTTTTAAACTGCTGGGCTGGTGTGGGTACAGGCTTTTCTTCTAGGCAGCTAAGCAACACACCAACTAAATGAAGCTGGAATCAGGCTGGAACAAAACCCTGCACCCACACTGGCCCTTAAGGTTGCCCACCCCCGCTCTAGGTTACACACCAGCAAAGTGTTAACCCACATCTCTGTCTGTCTCCCAGTCCTCAACAATTAGCTGTATCCAATTGTCACAGGGTTGGGAAAAAAAGCATGTTCCCAAATACTTTCCCAGCCCCTCTCAGCCCAGCTGTGTCCTACTGAAACCCAATCCATGTGCTGTACGGCTAACACATTTCCCCCCAGATATGAGTCTGGACTGGAGGTTCAAAGTAGTCTGAGAAAAATGTATTATAAAGTCATACTGTAGAAAAACACTTGGTGTATAGATTATAAAATGATTATCTCTTATTGTGAAAATAAAAGTGTTCATACAAACAAGAATTTATAAAATAAATAAATAAAATAAATAAATGTTGTATTCACTTCTTGGGTGCATCTCAATAATCAATTGTGGTTTCCTCCCCTGCTCTCCTGTCCTTCATCTGCAGCTCTGATGTTAAGATGGGAAATATCGCTAAAGCCTATCAGAGCATTTGCTTTGATCTGCTTAGTTTTTTCAGTTCAGCGTGAAACGGAAAAGAAGTAGAGAATGAGGAAAGTGGACAGGAAGAGGAAGCCAGGTAAGCATATCAAGAAACACTCTGTGAGTGTACAGGGTAAACAGACAGGTGTACAGGGTAAACAGACAGACAGACAGCAAAGGAACTCACATTGTCCACAATGGAGATGTCACAGCCCGGCTGGTCCAGGAGCAGTGAGACAATCTCGGCGCGGCCGTGCTCGCTGGCGCACATGAGCGCCGTGGAGCCCTCGTCATCCTGCACGTTCACGTCAGCCCCGCAGTCTAGCAACGCCCGCACCATCTCCTGCCGTCCATGGCTAACAGCTAGCATCAGCCCCGTCTGGCCAGCCTAAACACAACTTAGCCCAGTTAGCATAGTGGTAGCGAAACACACATAAGCAGTACTGACTGAGGGGATAGACTGGATGTGAAGTGATTGAGAAGGACTTGCCTGGCTGGCCTTGGCGTTGACGTTGCCCTGACTGAAGAGCTTCCTGACCACCACCATGTCATCCTCCTCTTTCACAGCTGAGAGGGCCGCCAGCATGATCGCAGTGTAGCCTGCCTTGTTCTGCTTATCTACACAACACATGCCTGCACAGAGCACACACACACACACCTTATTGAAACCCCGGGGCATGGCATAACTAATGTAATTTTATGCCTGTAGTTAAACCATAAATAACCAACCTTCTGAAGATTCATTATAATAGGCCCTCTTCACTAAGGTCATAAACCTTGACCCTAACACAACTTCCCAAAGATAAGTGAGGACTCCTCACTCAAACTAACCTGTGTCCAGCAGTAGCCCCACCACGGTGAAATTGGAGTGGGAGACGCTGTAGTGCAAGGCTGTGTTGCCATTGCCATCAGTCATGTTGACGACGTGGGCCAGCAAGGCAGAGGAGACCTCTGTGAGGGCCATTAGGTAGTCTGAGACACGGGGCGGCTGGGCCAGCTTGGCACTGGAGATGCGGAACCATTCCAGCTGCACAGTGTGAGTGCTGGAGATCTATAGGACAAGACAAGGGAGAAGAAGAGAGGACGTGGGATAAGATCAAGGATGTAATACTACTACATAAAGGTTATCATACTAACATGATTATAAACACTTCAAGTCATGGAACTTTAAAATATCACTCTTAATACTGAGAGGGAACACTTGAGAGATTATGTGCATTTTGGGAAAAAACTAGCCGGAAATTGTAAAGGAAATTTAAGATTTCCAGGATATTATCAAACAGAGAAATTAGAGGCATGCTGAAACCCACCACTTCTTTACTCTTCAGTGTTTTGACATCATCATTCAGATGGTTCTTCAAAATGAGACAAGCTTCACGCATTTTTGCACTCAGCTCAAACCTAGGACAAAGGATTACTGCAATTAGATGTGGAAGTTATCTATGGGTTGTGACAAACGGGGATCTAACACTTGTGCAGTTAGCCAATGGATGAGGCTCCTATATAAAGTATTCAACTCATTTTTGTAAACATCTTGGCTATAATTCCTCGGCAATATTATACACATGCATAGCTTCACAGATGATAATGTTGCGAAATAACTTTGACTGCAGTAATATTAGGGTTTCATATGTTAATTCAGGACTGATTTGCTCCAATTACTTTGACATTTATGCTAACTTTTGCAAATGCAGGCTACCTATAGGCTACAAACCAAAATAAAGGATTCAAGTTTTACTACCAACAGACTTCTTTCGAGGAAAGCAAACTATCAACAAAATATGAAAATTCTGTTAATTATCCCTTTAAAATTATGTTGAATACCCATTTACATTTTTTACAGTGCCTTCAGGAAGTATTCACACTCCTTGACATTTCCAGATTTTGTTGTTGTACAGCCTGATTTTTTTTGTCATTGTCCTACACATAATACCCCATTAACGTCAAAGTGGAATTATGTTTTAAAAAAATTTAACAAATGAATTCTAAGTGAAAAGCTGAAATGTCTTGAGTCAATATGTATTTGTTACGGCAAGCCTAAATAAGTTCAGGAGTAAAAATGTGCTTAACAAGTCACATATGTTGCATGGACTCACTTTGTGTGCAATAATAGTGTTTAACATGATTTTTGAATCTCTGTACCAGCCATACAATTATCTGAAATGCAGGGCAATGAATTTCAAACAGATTCAACCACAAAGACCAGGGAGGTTTTCCAATGCCTCACAAAGAAGGGCACCTATTGGTAGATGGGTAAAAAAAAAAAAAATTAAAAGCAGACATTGAATATCCCTTTAAGCATGGTGAAGTTATTAATTACACTTTGGATGGTGTATACACCCAGTCACTACAAAGATACAGGCGTCCTTCCTAACTCAGTGGCCGGAGAGGAAGGAAACCGCTTAGGGTTTTCACCATGTGGTCAATGATGACTTTAAAACAGTTACAGAGTTCAATGGCTGTGATAGGAGAACACTTAAGATAGATCAACAACATTGTAAAAACTCCACAATACTTACCTAATTGACAGCGTGAAAATAACAATGCCTGTACAGAATAACAACATCCTGAGACCAAGGCCATGGAGGAGTACACAGAGGACTCTCTGGCTGCTGGGAGCATTCGTCCTTCTGCCTTCTCTGCCAGCGCAGGGTTCTTCTTCATGAAAAAAAAGGACAAGACCCTGCGTCCATGTATCGACTACCGGGGCCTCAATGACACCACTCCTCTCCTTGACTTTCAAACCTCTCCAGGGGGCAACCATGGAGTGGAAGACGGCCTTCAACACAGCTAGTGGACACTATGAGTACCTGGTCATGCCGTTTGGACGCTCCCGCAGTGTTCCATGCCCTGGTCACCGATGTGCTCCGTGACATGTTGAATCGATTTGTGTTTGTCTACCTCGACGACATCCTTGTTTCTCCTGTTCTGCTCAAGAACACGTTCTCCATGTCCGACAAGTCCTTCAGCGCCTCCTAGAGAACCAGTTGTTCGTGAAAGCAGAGGTGCGAATTCACCGCTCCACTATCTCCTTTCTGGGATACGTCACCGCTGAAGGGAATGTTCAGATAGATCATGAAAAGGTGAGAGAGGTGGTGGATTTGGGATTTCTACCGCCGCTTCATTCGGGGCTACAGCACCCTGGCTGCTCCCCTCTCTGCACTCACTTCTCCCAAGGTGCCGTTCACATGGTACCCAGCTGTTGACATGGCGTTTTTGGACCTTACGCATCGGTTTACTACAGCCCCCAACCTCATCCATCCAGACCCGTCCCGTCAGTTGGTGGTTGAGGTCGAGGCTTCTGACGTTGTAGTGGGGTCTGTCCTGTCTTAGCAGTCTGCCCAGAACCAAAAGCTGTATCCCTGTGCCTTCATGTCCCATCGTCTCAACCCCACTGAGAGAAACTACGACGTAGGAAATCGGGAACTTCTGACTGTCAAGATGGCGTTGGAGGAGTGGAGGCACTGGCTGGAAGGGGCAGAACATCAATTTTTGGTGTGGACCGACCATAAGAATTTAGAATATCTTCGCATCGCCAAGCGCCTTAACTCTAGGCAGGCCCGTTGGGCTCTGCTATTCACCAGGTTCAACTTCACCATCTCCTACTGCCCAGGGTCCAAGAATGTGAAGCCGGACGCTCTCTCTCTCACCTGTATAGTCCCGTTGCCACACCTTCTGACTCTGAGATCATCCTCCCTACCTCATGTCTTGCAGCTACAGTTGTCTGGGGTATCAAGAGCCAGGTTCGCAAGGCACAACATTCCCAGCCGGACCCTAGGGGGGCCCTGCTAACCGGATGCTTGTCCCTAATTTGGTCCGATCTCAGGTGCTGGAATGGGCTCATTCCTCCAAGCTCACCTGCCATCCCGGCTCCCGTCGAACCCTGGCCTTCCTCCGACAACGCTTCTGGTGGCGCACTAAGGTTCCTGACGTCTCAGCCTTCGTCGCCGCATGCACGGTGTGTGCTTAGAATAAGACTCCGTGGCAAGCTCCGGCTGGCCTCCTTCAGCCACTCCCTGTTCCTCTGGTCCCATATATCCCTGGATTTTGTCACTGGGCTTCCTCCATCTGATGGCAACACCACTATCCTGACAGTAGTGGATAGGTTCTCTAAAGCCGCCCATTTCATCCCTCTCCCCAAGTTACCTTCAGCCAAGGAGACGGCCCAGCTCATAGTGCAGCACGTCTTCCGAATCCATGGAGTCTCTGTCGACATTGTGTCTGATTGTGGTCCTCAAATCTCGTCCCGATTCTGGAAGGCGCTCTGCACCCTCATTGGGTCGTCGGCCTTCCTGTCCTCCGGATATCATCCCCAGTCCAACGGCCAGTCGGAACATGCCAATCAAGACCTGGAGACGACGCTTAGGTGCCTTGTCTCGACCAACCCCACCACCTGGAGCCGGCAACTTGTGTGGGTGGAGTACGCCCGGAACACTCTTCACTGCTCGGCCACTGGACTCTCGCCCATCGAGTCCATAGGGTATCAGCCCCTGCTCTTCCCAGAGCAAGAAGAAGAGATCAACATACCCTCGGCCCAGATGTTTGTCCGCCGCTGTCGGCTTACCTAGAAGAGAGCTCGGTCTGCTCTTCTCAAGACCACCTCCAGGTATTGTCGACAAGACGACCCCCACCGGACTCCAGCTCCCCGCTATCGTCTCGGGCAGAGGGTATGGCTGCCCACTGCTGTTTATCTTCTGTTTCCCCGTACCCTCCATATACATCCCACTTTCATGTGTCCAGGATTAAGCACTTGTCTCACAGCTCTTTGTCTCCTGTTTCCAAGCCCACCCCTCCTCCCCGTCTCATCGACAGCCATCCGCCCTACACGGGGAGACGCCTACTGAGTGTTTGACATAGGGGCAGGGTTTTCCAATACCTGGTTGACTGGGAGGGTTATGGCCCGGAGGAGAGGTGCTGGGTCCCCACTAAGGACATCCTGGACCCGGCCCTCATTGCCGACTGTCACCACATGCACCCCGGTCAACCATGTATGCGCCCAGGTAGCACACCAGGTGGCGCCCCTAGAGGGGGGGTACTGTCACACCCTGATCTGTTTTACCTGTCTTTGTGCTTGTCTCCACCCCCTTCCAGGTGTCGCCCATCTTCCCCATTATCCCCAGTGAATTTATACCTGTTCTCTGTTTGTCTGTTGCCAGTTCGTCTTGTCTCGTCAAGCCTACCAGCGTGTTTTTCCGTGCTCCTGTTTTCCTAGTCTCCGTTTTCTAGCCCTCCCAGTTCCGACCTATTCTGCCTGCCCTGACACTGAGCCCGCCTGCCTGACCATTCAGCCTGCCCTGACCTCGAGCCTGCTTGCCGCCCTGTACCCTTCGGACTCTGATCTGGTTAATGAACTTCTGCATGTCCTCAACCTGCCTATTGCCTGCCCCTTGTATTTTAATAAATATGAGAGACTCTAACCATCTGCCTCCTGTGTCTGCATCTGGGTCTCGCCCTGTGTTGTTATAATTCCAAAACATGCATCCTGTTTGCAACAAGGCACTAAAGTAATACTGCAACAAATTTGGCCTGAATAAGTGTTATGTTTGGGGCATATCCAATACAACACATTACTGAGTACCACTCTCCATATTTTCAAGCATAGTGGTAGCTGCATCATGATATGGGTATGTTTGTAATTGTTGAGGAAAACCTGGTTCAGTCTGCTTTCCATCAGACACCGGGAGATGAACAGTGCATGGGTAAAATCACCAGGGAAGCCAATCCAGAACAAAAAAAGCCATATTACAACCTATGTGTTGTGATAATTGCATTGTTTGCTCTATAACCTGTTAGTTCATATGCCTTGACATCGTGATATATAGGCCTAAGGCCGAGACAATAAGAAGACACAGTGGCAGAATAAATTCAACCACACATGAATTCAACCACACAAGCAAGATAATGTTTCCGACATTTCGGACTATTAAACAACTATTGATTTAGAACCATGGAGATTTACCGCAAGTCGCAAAGAAAACAGGAGCTGCCGCCACTATTCCAGCATGTAACGATGTTCGTCTGAGGAAGAAGGAGTAGACCAAGGTGCAGCGTGGTACGTGTTCATGATTTTTAATAAAGCTGAACACTAGAACAAAAAATAACAAAGCGGAACAAACGAAACAGTTCTGTCTGGTGCAGACACACAAAACAGAAAACAACTACCCACAAAACACAGGTGGGAAAAGGCTACCTAAGTATGGTTCTCAATCAGAGACAACGATAGACAGCTGCCTCTGATTGAGAACCACACCAACTTGGTCCGGTCATTTCCCTGACGACGTTCGTGACAGAACTACCCACCACAAACGGACCAAGCAGCGTCTTGGACATGGACATGGGAGGACATCCTGAATGGGAAAGGATCCTGGACGTGGGAGGAGATCCTGGCGGGAAAGGATCGCATGCCGTTGGAGCAGGTGGAAGCAGCGAGGAAGGCGGAGGCAGCGAGTAAAAGGGCCCAGGATTACACAGGGTCACGGCTGGCACGAAAGACCAAAATGTGGGGTGGCACACGAGGAGATTGGCCGAGTCAGGTTGGAGACCTGAGCCAACTCTGCGTGCTTACCGTATGGAGCGTAGTACTGGTCAGGCACCATGTTATGCGGTGGAGCGCACGGTGTCTCCAGTGCGCGTTCACAGCCTGGTGCGCTACATTCCAGCTCCCCGCATCGGCCGGGCTAGAGCCAGCCAGGACGGATGGTGCCGGCTCAGCGCATCTGGCCGCCAGTGCGTCTCTACGGCCCAGGGTATCCTGCGCCGGCTCTGCGCACTGTGTCTCCGGTGCGCCTGCACAGCCCAGTGCGTCCTGTGCTAGCGCCCCACATTTGCCGGGCGAAAGTAAACATCCAGCCAGGACGGGTTGTGCCAGCTCTACGCTTGAGACCTCCAGTGCGCCTCCACGGCCCAGTGTATCCGGTGCCTGCCCCACGCACCAGGCCTTCAGTGTGTCTCTCCAGCCCGGTGAGTCCTGTGCCTGCTTCACGGACCAGGCCTCCTGTGTGTCTCCCCAGCCTGGTGAGTCCTGTGCCTGCTCCACGGACCAGGCCTCCTGTGTGTCTCCCCAGCTTGGTGAGTCCTGTGCCTGCTGCACGAACGAAGCCTCCAGTGATGATCCATGGCACGAACTCTCCAGTGGTGATCCATGGCACGAAGCCTCCAGTGATGATCCATAGCACGAAGCCTCCATTGATGATCCATGTCACGAAGCCTCCAGTGATGATCCATGGCACGAAGCCTCCAGTGATGATCCATGGCCCGAAGCCTCCAGTGATGATCCATGGCACGAAGCCTCCAGTGATGATCCATGACACAAAGCCTCGTTTCTCTTGGCATTTATGAATACATGCCACTGGAGATGAATTCACCTTTCAGCAGGACAATAATCTAAAACACAAGGCCTAAACTACACTGGAGTTGCTCACCAAAAAGACAGTGAACGTTCCTGAGTGGCCTAGTTACAGTTTTAACTTAAATCTGCTTGACAATCTATGGCAAGACCTGAAAATGGTTGTCTACCAATTTGTCAGAGCTTTAAGAATTTGTTAAAGAATAATGGGAAAATATTGCATAATCCAGGTATGGAAAGCTCTAAGAGATTTTGCCAGATAGACTCACAGCTGTAATCGCTGCCAAAGGTGATTCTACTGTATTGACTCAGGGAGTTGAATCCTTATCTAATCAAGATATATTAGTGTTTTATTTAGAATTTTTTTACAAATATTTGAATTTTTCTTCCACTTTGACATGACAGAGTATTTTGTGTAGATCGTTGAAAAAAATAAAATAAAATGCAATCCCTTTGAATCTCACTTTGTCAAGGGATCAAGTGATGTGAATACTTTCTGAAGGCACTGTATCTGCCACCACTGAGTTCTATGAGCTGTAGTCATAATCAAGCATACTTCTCTTTCACTGTATCTGGAATCTCCTCAGTGGCTCCAGTCCCTGCTGCTAAGGCCACATCATCACTATCGGTGTCATCCATATTCATGTTCCTCTCCTCATCGGAGGTCTCCTCCAGAGCGGCCGCTGCATCTTCATCATCACTACCGTCTGAGCAATCACCTACTTCACTGCCACCTGAGGAACTCCCCTCTTCCTCATCATCATCCTCCTCCTCTTCACTAGATGTCGACTCATACCTGGACAGAAGCACATGTCTAGTTAGTTATCTTTAAGATTGGTCATAATTTCCTTCGAATATGGCCCATGTATTGTCAGTGTAATGGTAATATGTGCTATTTGACACATTCATTGATGGCAAAAGCGCCACTTACCCCCCGTTGAGAATGCCAACGAACTGCAAGCTTTTCTTGCCGCTGCTGCGTGATTCACTGGAACTACTCCCATCCTTCTTCTTCATGATTGATTTCAACATACCTATGGCCACAACGGATGTGGCGAGTGACCCAACCAGTATGCTAGTACATTGAATTCTATATTACTTTTCTACCTGCTTTATTAGTGTGGGGGAATCATTTATCTTCTATATGAAGTACTACTGTAAAACAGTTAAATAAATACACTTGGCACTCACTTCCAACCGTTGTTGCAGTTGTTGGAGTGCTGGGCGCCATTTCCTCCTCTTTCACTTCCTTTCCTTCGGGTAAACTGACCGTCTCCTTGCCAGGGTTGACCTTGTACTCCGCGATGGTCGTCTGTCTCCTCTTCAGCGCAGTGACTGGAGCTTTCTGCTCTATGTCCTCCTCCTTGTACAGATTCTCCCATTGACTTCCAGTGCTGACCAGTACTACTGGAGTTGATTCCGCTTCTGCAGGGCTCTCCACAGAGTCAGTCTGAGTGCTCTGGTCGTAATATCCGGCTCTCAAATCCTCACCTACACATGCGTCAACCACCTCAGGACAACAGGAGACTGCAACATTCTGTAAAGCTGGTGTGGACATTGTAGAGGCTTCAGTCCCCACTTGGGCATGGGCAGAGTCTGGTTTGGCAAGGACCCCCTTTTCGGACGTTGCCTTGGACTTCCTTTCATTCTCCTGGGCTTTGAGCGCCGCCAGGTCCTCGTCAGCCTGGCCAAGTCGCCCCTCCAGAACCGAGATGGACTCCTGCTGGAACTTGATGTTGTCCTGTAGGGTGTCGATCTCCCTCTGGGCATCGCTGCTTAGCCCCAGCTGGGATTCCATCACCCAAACCGAGGCCTCCTCTGTCTCCACTACAGCCTGCACCCCCTCCTCGCGGATGGCCGGCGCCTCCGTGGCCACTCCTTTCTCGCAGACGTCCATCTGCGGCGTGCCCTCTGAGGCGTCCTTGGTGCCCAGGCTGTAGTAGAAGACCCCAGCATCCAGCAACATGTCGTCCCCGATGGCCACAGACTTCTTCTCCACAACCTTTTCCGGAACTTTCTCAGAATGTGCTCCATCTTTTTCTGTCTTGCCTTCGAACTTCTCTGTCAGCTTTCTGAGGTCCCCTAATTTACTGGGACTCTTTGGACATCTGGGACTCTCAGGGGATAAAATAGGACGTTCCTGACTCCGTGTGCCTGCGTCCAACGTGGTGGTATTAGTACTGCTGTCTACTGTTGTAGCCTGTTGTTGGGCCACCAAGGTCTTCGTCTCCTGCAGTGCCAGCAGGAGCATGTCTTTCTCAGCCCGTAGCTTGGCCACCTCTCTTTCCAGCACTGGGACACCCTTTACTCGCTCCTCCATCTCCTTCAGTTGCTTCAGGGCAGTGGCCATCTGTTCTCTCACCGTCTGCAATTGGCTGGGGGGCAGAGTAGCCATTCCGGTGCTAGAGGCCGGGGTGCTCTTACCGGAGGTGTGGGGACTGGGTCTGTGCAGGCTACTCTGAGATGGGCTGGGAGATGCAGAGGACAGGTGCAAGGGCTGGCCATCCACGCTGGCTGCTGCACTAGCTGGGGTGGCATGGGTAGGGGCAGTTCTGGGGTTTTGCTTTGGTGGGTCTGAGAGCTGGAAACGGGTGCCATTTTGGTGCTGATGGCTCTGCTCCTGCTGCAGTCTCAGGCTGGTCTCCAGGAGGGTCCTCTCTACTCTGGGGTTACGTAGTGGAGGTGGTGGTGGCACTTTGGCGCCGGCTGAGAGAGGAGGGCTGAGGACAGATAGCGAGGACAGGGGTTGCCCCTCACTGGGAGCAGAGCCAATGCGATTCCGTGGGGGCGGGGGAGGGGGCACTCGACCATCTTCGCTGGCGGGCGAGGAGAGGGACTCTGTGGAGGTCCAGCCGCTGGCGCGTCCCCCCACACTCGGGCTCCGCTGGGAGACTTTGACCCCCCGGGATGACCTGCGGGAGTTGACGGGTGCCCGTCTGACGTGGTGGCCGCTTTCTATTTCCTCCACATACTTGAGGAAGTCCAGGTCCAGCTGGAAGCCATACGGTGTCTGGACCGAATAAGAACCCTGTTGATCCGCCTCTTCCTGACTGGAGTATAGAAACGGTGCGCCCAGATCTGCAAGCCGCAATAAAACATTATAATAACAGGTAGCAATTAGACTATATCCATAATTTGTTAACACATAATGACTTGGTAAATACCAGCTGGAACTGAACGTCTAATGAAGTGAATAGCGGTGAAATGTGCTTACCAGGCAGCTTTGGGTTGACCTGCACAGACTGAGTCATGGTTGTGGACTGACACCTTTCAGCAGAAGCCCCCTGAGAATCTACTCACAACCTGGGCAGAGAATGGACACACAGACTCAGATACCTGTGTACTGTATGTGTGTTTCTGAGGATAGTTTTCAGACCCCTTGACTTTTTACACATTTTGTTATGTTACAGCCTTATTCTAAAAAGGAAATATCACATTTACATAAGTATTCAGTTTGGCACACCTGTATTTGGGGAGTTTCTCCCATTCTTCTCTGCAGATTCTCTCAAGTTCTGTACAGGTTGGATGGGGAGCATCGCTGCACAGCAATTTTCAGGTCTCTCCAGAGATGTTCGATCGGGTTCAAGTCCAGGCTCTGGCTGGGCAACTCAAGGACATTCAGAGACTTGTCCCGAAGCCACTCGTGCGTTGTCTTGGCTGTGTGCTTAGGGTCGGAGCAGGTTTTCATCAAGGATCTCTCTGTACTTTGCTCCGTTCCTCTTTCCCTCAATCCTGACTAGTCTCCCAGTCAATGCCGCTGAAAAACATCCCCACAGCATGACGCTGTCACCACCATGCTTCACCTTAGGGATGGTGCCAGGTTTCCTCCAGATGTGACTCTTGGCATTCAGGCCAAAGAGTTCAATCTTGGTTTCATCAGACCAGAGAATCTTGTTTCTCATGGTCTGAGAGTCTTTAGGATGATCAATGGGAAAATTATGCACCTGAGCTCAATTTCAAGTCTCATAGCAAAGGGTCTCAATACTTATGTAAATAAGGTATTTCTGTTTTTTTTATTTTATTATTTGCAACCATTTCTAAAAAACTGTTTTTGCTTTGTCATTATGGGGTTTTGTATGTAGATTGATGATGAAAATGTTTTATTTAATCAATTTAAAGAATAAGGCTGTAACGTAACAAAATGTGGAAAAAGTCAAGGGGTCTGAATACTTTCCTAATGCACTGTACATACAGTGGGGAGAACAAGTATTTGATACACTGACGATTTTGCAGGTTTTCCTACTTACAAAGCATGTAGAGGTCTGTAATTTTTGTCATAGGTACACTTCAACTGTGAGAGACAGAATCTAAAACAAAAATCCAGAAAATCACATTGTATGATTTTTAAGTAATTAATTTGCATTTTATTGCATAACATAAGTATTTGATCACCTACCAACCAGTAAGAATTCCGGCTCTCACAGACCTGTTAGTTTTTTTTCAGTCATGGCCAAAAGTTTTGAGAATGACACAAATATAAATTTTCACAAAGTCTGCTGCCTCAGTTTGTATGATGGCAATTTGCATATACTCCAGAATGTTATGAAGAGTGATCAGATGAAATGCAATTAATTGCAAAGTCCCTCTTTGTCATGCAAATGAACTGAATCCCAAAAACATTTACACTGCATTTCATCCCTGCCACAAAAGGACCAGCTGACATCATGTCAGTGATTCTCTCGTTAACACAGGTGTGAGTATTGACGAGGACAAGGCTGGAGTACACTCTGTCATGCTGATTGAGTTCGAATAACAAACTGGAAGCTTCAAAAGGAGGGTGGTGCTTGGAATCATTGTTCTTCCTCTGTCAACCATGGTTACCTGCAAGGAAACACGTGCCGTCATCATTGCTTTGCAAAAAAAGGGCTTCACAGGCAAGGATATTGCTGCCAGTAAGATTGCACCTAAATCAACCATTTATTGGATCATCAAGAACTTCAAGGAGAGCGGTTCAATTGTTGTGAAGAAGGTTTCAGAGCGCCCAAGAAAGTCCAGTAAGCGCCAGGACCGTTTCCTGAAGTTGATTCAGCTGCGGGATCGGGGCACCACCAGTACAGAGCTTGCTCAGGAATGGCAGCCGGCAGGTGTGAGTGCATCTGCACGCACAGTGAGGTGAAGACTTTTAGAGGATGGCCTGGTGTCAAGAAGGGCAGCAAAGAAGCCACTTCTCTCCAGGAAAAACATCAGGGACAGACTGATATTCTGCAAACGGTACAGGGATCGGACTGCTGAGGACTGGGTAAATTCATTTTCTCTGATGAATCCCCTTTCCGATTGTCTGGGGCATCAGGAAAAAAGCTTGTCAAGAGAAGACAAGGTGAGCGCTACCATCAGTCTTGTGTCATGCCAACAGTAAAGCATCCTGAGACCATTCATGTGTGGGGTTGCTTCTCAGCCAAGGGAGTGGGCTCACTCACAATTTTGCCTAAGAACACAGCCATGAATAAAGAATGGTACCAACACATCCTCCGAGAGCAACTTCTCCCAACCATCCAGGAACAGTTTGGTGACGAACAATGCCTTTTCCAGCATGATGGAGTACCTTGCCATAAGGCAAGCTGCAGCGATCAACCAACTAATATTTTGGGTCCATGGCCAGGAAACTCCCCAGACCTTAATCCCATTGAGAACTTGTGGTCAATCCTCAAGAGGCGGGTGGACAAACAAAAACCCACAAATTCTGACAAATTCCAAGCATTGATTATGCAAGAATGGGCTGCCATCAGTCAGGATGTGGCCCAGAAGTTAATTGACAGCATGCCAGGGCAGATTGCAGAGGTCTTAAAAAAGAAGGGTCAACACTGCAAATATTGACTCTTTGAATCAACTTCATGTAATTGTCAATAAAAGCCTTTGACACTTATGAAATGCTTGTAATTATACTTCAGTATTCCATAGTAACATCTGACAAAAATATCTAAAGACACTGAAGCAGCAAACTTTGTGGAAATTAATATTTGTGTCATTCTCAAAACTTTTGGCCACGACTGTACATATTCGTCGCCAAACCCACTGGCTCCAGGTCATCTATATGTCTTTGCTAGGTAAAGCTCCGTCTTATCTCAGCTCACTGGTCACCATAGCAACACCCACCCGTAGCACGCGCTCCAGCAGGTATATTTCACTGGTCTACTTTGGCCGCCGTTCCTTCTAGTTCTCTGCTGCCAATGACTGGAACAAATTGCAAAAATCACTGAAGTTGGAGACTTATATCTCCCTCACTATCTTTAAGCATCAGCTGTCAGAGCAGCTTACCGATCGCTGCAGCTGTACACAGCCCATCTGTAAATAGCCCATCCAACCAACTACCTACCTCATCCCATATTTGTTTTTGTTTTTTCTGCTCTTTTGCACACCAGTATTTCTACTTGCACATCCTCATCTGCACATCTATCACCCCAGTGTTAATTGCTAAATTGTAATTACTTCACCACTATGGCCTATTTATTGCCTTACCTCCTTACTTAATTTGCACACACTGTATACAGATTTTTCAATTGTGTTATTGACTGTACGTTTGTTTATCCCATGTATAACTCTGTGTTGTTGTTTTTGTCCCACTGCTTTGCTTTATCTTGGCCAGTTCGCAGTTGTAAATGTGAACTTGTTCTCAACTGGCCTACCTTCTTAAATAAAATAAAAGTATTATATAAAAAAAAAAAAAATTAAAGCCAAATGTTAGCTTGCTAGCTAACACCTTCTACAAATTAGCTAAAGTTAAGACTTTGTCAGCTATATGATATGGTAATTATTTGAACTGGCTAGCCAGCTAACTTAAGCTAACTAAACTTAACTTTAGCTAGCCAGCTAACAAGCTAGAAACTAACAAAAATATTGTTTAGAAAGTTGCTTTTAGTTGCCTGGTTTGCTAGATTGACATATACTAAATTCATTTTTAAACGGATGGGTTTATTGGTGTTAAAATAAACCAGTTATGCTATTTTGGAACACCAGGCTGCTGATGCCATGCAGCCTGTCGTTTTGTGTTTATACTTTTTCATAAGAACAACGACAAGTTTGATGTCGAACAACAATAGAATGTTGATGATGTCACTGCGACAACTGTCTACAGACATGTCAATAGAGTATAGTACTAGTATAAACCAGTATTGAAATCTATGGTTGTTTAGCACATGGCCTCAAGTGAATCCATAAAGAGACGGGTGGGGCTAAGGCTTAAGAGGGTGTGACGATGCTGAATGAGTGTAGACAAAGAAGAGCTTTCCAGTAGGTGTACCAAAATATTCAAGGAACATTTTCTCAAAAGTGGTGTTACAAGTTTATCAACTTTCAAAGCAGAATTACTTTCCAATTGTTCCGCAACTGTTGTGTACGATATACCCACTTTCTAGCTCTGAGTCTTTACTGTTATCCAATGTGAAAAACACAATTTCAAATTTTGCTACAGAAGACCGAATTGAGCCAGTCGGTCACATATGTTCTCACATGGCTTACAAGACAGCCTGCTGCGCAAATTAAAAGTAGAGAGAATCCATTTAGCAATATTTCTGAATTCACCCCTTGTTGAAGAGCAATTTCCTACATTGGTCTGGGGTGGGGTTTTTAAAGCCTTCATAGCTAAAGTAGTATGTTTTTTCTCTCACCGACCCAGAATGACAACTCTCGTAGAAAAGCTAACATACACACCAACACATATACAGAGTTCAGAGTTGTGGGTCACATTTCCTTAGACAACTAGACTAAGAAAGAGAGATTGACGCAGGTTCAGAGCACCCTAACACACAAACACACAGATTCTGTTTCCCTATAGCCTCTGGCACATTCCACCACACTTCCCTCTCACAACTTGCTAGCATGGACCAGGCTGGAACATGTAGACCTACATGGTAGTTGTGATAACATAGAAGGATAAATAAAAAAACATCTCCAAATACATGGAAATGTTGACACTGTAACAGCAAAGCCCAGCGTAGCCTACATTAATATTCCACAAAGCAAGGCGTTGGATTAAAATAAAACACAAAAACTGATTGCAGAGGCTAGTCCCTACAGCCCCTTCCCTTCACCTCACCGAGCCAAGCTTATCACAAGAGAATGCCATCCACTGTCACTGGCCATTAGCCTGAGAAGTCAAGTGGAGATTGGTCTGAGGGACTCTGGTTAGCTTCAGACATGCCTGCTGTCACCACTTCGTTCTTCCAGCCAGAGGAAAAACCCTCTCCCTCAAACACAGGGTTCTAAGGCCATCTAGCAAAAACATTTTCCTGGCTAGGGAAAACTCTGGGACTTAGTTATAGCCTATAACTTTACTAGGGCCAGGATTTCAATTCCCAGTCTGGAATAACTCCAAGGCCTTCTTCACAACATCCAGTCTAATTAGTCAAGGTGCTGCGCAGATTAACCAATCTGTAAATTATCTCAACTTCCAAACAACTCATTTATTTTATTTAGCCAGGATAGTCCACTCAGTAACAATTGCCACTGTTGAACATATCCTTATGTTGGAATGATTAGGTAATCTACACAGCCACAAACTCAGAACCAACCTTGTGAAAAAGCAAGGGGTATCGAGGCAGGATCGACAACACTTAGATAAACACAAAGAAACCCTTAGTCAGGTATTAGCAACCGCCAAATTCCAAGTGTCTCAGATTTTCCCTAGATGCCTGTTCCTCAGATCAGAAGAGTGTAACATAGACAGACACGTAGCCTCCATCCCACCCACTCCCTCTCCTCAGATTAGAGGAGTGTAAAATAGACATGTAGCCGAGCCTCTATGCCACCCACTCCTTCCCTCACTCCTCCTTACTTAGTGTCACCAGCTCCCACTCAGCACAAGCAGGCCAGTTCAAGATGTTTTCCCAGGTCCTGATGACAGGCACCAAATTACAACACACACACAATCAGGGGGAGAAGCCACATCCCTCTGCCTAGTGGTTAGAGTGTTGGGCCAGTAACTGAAAGGTTGCTGGATCAAATCCCCGAGCTGAAAAGGTAAAAATCTGTTGTTCTGCCCCTGAGCAAGGCTGTTCCCCGGGCACCGAGGACGCGGATGTCGATTAATGCAGCCCCCTGCACTTCTCTGATTCAGAGGGGTTGGGTTAAATGTGGAAGACACATTTCAGTTGAAGGCATTCAGTTGTACAACTGACTAGGTATCCCCCTTTCTTTCATCACCAGCAGTGAGCCACAGCCACAGCCATGTCACACACATACACCCGCAGGTGTGACCACACACGCACACACAGACACATGCAAGCGCAACAACAACTGTCTGTTACACAATGTTCTATGTTGTTGTTGCAATCTTGTAGATCATGTCATATGATCCCATAAATGACCAAAACAAATGCCTATGGCTGTAAGTCAATATAAAACGAATAGAATGGTTTAACTTTGTAAAGCCGTCATTGGATTCGGACACAGTGGAATACTCTACAAATTGAAGCCAAGCAACTATAAACTAAGCGATTGCACATATTTCCAATAGCTGTTGATGGTTTCTATAAAGATTTGGCATCCTGTTTAACATAACGACTCTCTACCATTACCGTCATCACTGAGGTGGCTGTTTCCCCGGCATTCACCATAATTCTAACACTGAAGAATACTTTTCAGCGCTGCTTTTCAACAGGAAGTGTTCTGGCCGAGGGCTGCTGGCTACATGGCAGGAGCCATGTTTTGGAAAAGTGACCTCATCCCGGCCACCACCTCCCTTTTCCCTCAACATGAATGAGAGGGTCAACAGCAAGCCCGGCTGACAATAGAGAAAGCAAGGCTTCTAGCTCTACAGATAGACAATAGTCACTCCAGATCAGCTCACACTTATTAACCCAGATTCGGGTCTTAGTGGGCAAGGCTATTCCTTCATCCTTCCAGCCCACCCCACCCCAACTACAGGCTCATTTTTACCATCAGACTACTTAACATAACAAAAGCCCCATTCAGAGGAGACACACACTCATAGGGTAGTGCCTCACTCTCGTCCTTGTATGAGTCAGTGTGGCTCAGCTCAGTACAGCTCAGCTGCTGAGATAAATCTGCAGTTTCCTGAAGGGAAGCAGCAGGGGAAACCTCCTATTGTCTCGCAGTAGGAACTCAGGGCCGCTCCAATCCTGACAGGAAACCCATCGCTAAGGCCAAAAAGCTGCTTCCTGCGACACCAGAAGAAAAATCCAGGGAGAAGACATGCAAAAACGAGGAGCTGAACAAACACACTACTGGTGTATTGCCATGCAGGATTAACCCCTGTGTTTTACCCAAAAGGCTCACTTTTCTGTTTCCATCTACACGGGCCGGTACCCGTGCCTCACTGGGCCAAAGCCAGGCTACTGTTACTTTTCAGCTGTAATTTACATAACAATATCTAACTGTGAACTTTAACACCTTCTCACAAAGCAACTATTTTGGTTATGCAGAGGTTGTTGATTATGCACTTCACAAGTTCTCACTCTCAGCCCTAGCTTTGGAAACACAATTTCCCTAGTATAAACAAAGGGGATGTACACTAGTGTAACACTGCTGTTACTGTCGAAAAGCAGCCTAAGTTGCTGCGAAACAAGAACGCACACAGGAACGCAAACACACATTAACGCATATCCACTACAGCTCCTGGTCTTTTCCCGGCGTCCAAGCATCCCATCACGACACATAATGCAGAAATTAGACAACATGCAAATGTGTACACAGCATGAAGTGCCTGGGAAGTTTACAGAAATAACCCCCTGCCACCAGATGTTTCCCCAGGTATTTAGGGCCACATCCTTATCCGTAACTCTGTCTCGTAAATCATGCGTTGATGTCAATGAGGGATTTCGAGATACACAAACACAAACACATTACAGTCCAAAGTTTAGCCCTTACAGTCTTAAATAAGCTTCTAGACTAAAACCCTATCTTTTAACTATCAACTTGGGTATCAAACATCACATGCATCCCCCCCTCCCTCACACACATTCAAGCCTCACAATGAGGCATTATGCCACTTCGGTGGTGAGGCTGTTCGCAACAGTTTTCTGAGGTCTCCTTGTTCCTTGTTCAATCTCCCATTCCCGTTCCCCCTCACTCTCCCTCTCTCTCCCCAAAGGGTTCAAAATGTCACAAAGTGAATTCAATCAGGCATTGGGGAAGTCCGTGGCTTTGAATGGTGTTTGGAAGGCCAAGTACAAAACCCAGTCTAACAGGACCTTGTCTTCCCACCCAGATACCATGTTGGCTCCAAGCACCACACTCAAAGTGGAGCTATTTGCATGCAGATTTTACAATGGTCTCAATGTACTGCCCAAGCTCTTTCTAAAATGGTCTGAAGGTCTAGCTCCTCAGCAAGGGTCCTCATATAGGCCTTAGTGGAAAACAGAAATGGTAAGACATTCTGACATGTACTGTCTGTAATGTCACTGGGGAGAAAGTGGATCAAATTAAAATGAGTGCCATGGTTCTGCAACATCTTACTGTTCAACTTCAACCCTGTACTGAGATTGAATTAACTACTTTACTTTTTCAAATTGTTTATTTTCAAACTGTTATATTGTCAACTAAGAAAACTGAGAAAATGACTTGACTGGACTTGGAATGGTCCAATAAATGATGCAATAAAAACATAGCCTAATGTCTAGATCTCCGGAAACATGATCTTATTGACCCATTTGGCAAGCCTAGGAGCTGCATGCAGCATAGAGACTGAACCATTTGAGACTGAACCATTTGCCTTCTTCACAACAGTAGCAAATGAAGCCTCCAGATGTTTTATTTTCATACCTCCAGTAAAAAGACCAGATGTCAGCTAGCCGCAGTTATCTAAAACCACACTCCAAAACCTGTTTATTAGTCACTTATTTCCTTTACTGGTGCAAATTACACTTATCAATCTGTCACGTGTGCTCCCTCTCTGGCCTCTAGGTCACCAGGCTGCTCGTTATGGCGCACACCTATCACCATCGTTACGCGCACCTACGTGTCGTCAGACTCACCTGGACTCCATCACTTCCTTGATTACCTGCCCCATATATGTCACTCCCTTTGGTTCCTTCCCCAGGCGTCATTGTTTCTGTTTCATGTCTCTGCATTGTTCAAGGTTCTTGTTTTGTATTATGTTCTGTTTATTTTATTAAAACACTCCCTGAACTTGCTTCCCGACTCTCAGCGCACATCGTTACACAATCTATATAAAGCAAGCTTGAATAAATTCGAGCCCAGTTACTTTGCTCACCGCATCCTCCTTTGATTGTCTCGTCTGGTTGCCATGAAAAGCCCCCACCTTGGAAACAGTCAATCACATAATTGTGGAGCTGCTGATCTGCACGAAGTGTGTGTGACACTGGCGATGTACTTTGCTGGACCTGCTAGCTGTTCTTGGCTGCGCATCATCACTTCAAACGCATTCCGTCTTGGTGTTATCGGTTGGCCTACTACTACTGGTAGTACCGGTAAAGTTAGTTATGGTAAAGTAAGTTATGAATCGCAAATCACCATACAGCTGACACACTTCAATTTCATCAATCAATTTGACTTCAATTTGGTTGTCCAAAATACTATCAGCTTGCACTGCGTCTTTACTGATGAATGCCCTGATCTCTGGTAGGATGGACAATAGAAAGAGTCAAAATTCACCCAAGGCTAAAAAAACGGCAAAAAAAAACGTTGGCTAAGCTGGAACACTAGCGCGAGCCCATAGCAAATGAATGGAATCAAATGTTCGCAGAGCCTGTTTTGACTGGAGTGGTGCTTAGAATTCCATTTCGACTAAATGGCACAAAAAAATGTATCCCTTTTTATTTTACCACTACAATCTGATAGTCGGACGAAACTGGAAAAAAATGTCTTTCTAAAATGTAGAAAGTAAACATCCGCACCTAGATGGTGTCAACTGTGCTTATTTCTGCGTAATGAGAAAGTAGGGAAAAAATAAAAACTTCTGACTATTTCTGGTCTAGTGATCGATGACAAACGAGCTCGCTGCCCAGACTTACATAATTACAAAGAGGAGAGTCCTGATTTAAAATGGTGCCCGACTTGAAAAAATCTAAATATACACATTGTGAGATATTTGGCGAAATTGCCCGGCATGCCTCTCCATAGGAAAACAATGGGGGGAACTCAGCGTTCCAAGGGCAAAAAGTATTTTGGGGCTAGCATTTGATGACAACCGAGCTCGCTGCCCAAACGTACGTAAATCGAAAGAGGAGATTCTCATGATTAAAATGACGTCCGACTTGAAAAAATTAAAGTGTACACATTGTGAGATATTTGGGGAAATAGAAAGACATGCCTATATTTCCCCTATAGGAAACAATGGGACAACCTCAGAGTTCCATAAGTACTTTTTTGTTGTTTACATTTGAACTATAAACAACGTGAGCAGGTCTCATTGCCAACAATAGCGAAGCAGGCATTGTGACATAGAACAATAAGCTTGGAATAGAACGTTTGGAAGGCGAGTTGGTGCCACGGTGCTCAATAGAACTAATAGGAGCTGTCAGGGTGAAAAATGCCCTAAAATAAGGCCTGTTTTTTCGTGATTACTTCAAAACGACGGCAAGCAGCTGGGAAATATGGTCATATTATGAAACTGGTCTCTACGGCGGATGCAATGAACTAGTTTTTATCCGAAAAAAGCGTTGTTAAAAATGTACTGTGTCCAACCTATATCTGGCCAGTCAATTTTTTTTTTTTATTTTTATTTTTATTTTACCGTTATTTTACCAGGTAAGTTGACTGAGAACACGTTCTCATTTGCAGCAACGACCTGGGGAATAGTTACAGGGGAGAGGAGGGGGATGAATGAGCCAATTGTAAACTGGGGATTATTAGGTGACCGTGATGGTTGAGGGCCAGATTGGGAATTTAGCCAGGACACCGGGGTTAACACCCCTACTCTTACGATAAGTGCCATGGGATCTTTAATGACCTCAGAGAGTCAGGACACCCGTTTAACGTCCCATCCGAAAGACGGCACCCTACACAGAGCAGTGTCCCCAATCACTGCCCTGGGGCATTGGGATCTTTGTTTAGACCAGAGGAAAGAGTGCCTCCTACTGGCCCTCCAACACCACTTCCAGCAGCACCTGGTCTCCCATCCAGGGACTGACCAGGACCAACCCTGCTTAGCTTCAGACGCAAGCCAGCAGTGGTATGCAGGGTGGTATGCTGCTGGCTGGTTGGTTCAATGACATTGTTGTTTCGTCTATTAATCGCTTCTAATAGATCTGGAAATTATGCATTAACCATGAATTTAACCAAATATTTGTTTATAACGAGGGACGTCGCACGTTAAACCTGGACACATAAATAGTAGGAATATCCGCTGACCTCAGCCATGACAGCATGAGAGAGAAATGAAACATCTGCACGTCGCCTACAGGTGCAAGTGTGTGTGTTTCACTGTCCAATCCGAGGCTCGAACATGATCTGAGCACGTGATCTGAGGCTGTTTGGTCTCTTGCGCATCAACTTGGGAAAACCTCAAGGGAGAGCAGACAATGCATTATAAACAAAGCACCACATATATTGGCCAAAAAATAACACATCTGATTTTTGTTTTTGTTTTTTGCGGGGTGTGGAGAAAAGTAAGGCGGGGCATCCGTTAAACAGTAATTCAACTTTGGCCTTAAGGTAAATCATTAAGTTAACTCATATTAAATGTAATATGACATAATACACTTAAAAGTTGGCTTTGGAAAAATAAATCAATATCAAATGTGCAATTGGCAATTTTCACTCTATGAAATTGTGAAGGTCAAGGTTTCATACAAGTAGAGCTCCAATTCACCTAATTTGTAAATGCGATTGGAGCTCTGTCTGTGTGTTCATGAGATATAACAGAACACTAACTACTGGGCAATACAGTCTGTATATTCCATGAAATAAACACTGAGAACTAAGCGATAGCTTACTCCTCAGTGTCAAACAGATCTTTCACTGTGAATAATGTAAATTAATTCAACCAACTGAACATCAACAACCATAGAGTTATGACCTGCATTAAAGTGATACTTCGGCATGTTAGCAATGAGGCCATTTATCTACTTCCCCAGAGTCAGATGAACTTATGAATACTATTTTTATGTCTCTGTGTCCAGTATGAAGGTAGTTTCGCCATCCAATGCAAACCAGCATTAGTGCAATGACTGGAAGTTTATGGGTTTTTGCTAGTATGGGTATCTAGCGCTAGCATTAGTTAGCAACTTCAAACTGCACTCAGAGACATACAAATGGTATCCACGAGTTCATCTGACTCTCGGGAAGTAGATAAATGGCCTCATTGCCAAAATCCCAAATTATCCCTTTAAATGTTTCCAAAAGTGTCCTTGGGGAAATTGTTAGAAGCACCTGATTGCACTTTAAGCGAGAATAAACAGCATCTCAAGGCACTAGATTCAATTAGTAAATAGGCTCTCTCCCCCAGACCTTATTAGAAAGTTTACATAGGTATTTTAAGGAAATGTATTCTCACACACTGTATATCGTGTGGTAGGGACTCAATCTAATATCCAAGATAGATTCAATTTAATAGTGTTTCAGTGCAATGAAAGCCCATTAAGCAGTATGCTCCTACTCATATCAATAAAATCTTCTCTCTAGGACAACCAGTCCTTTTTTAGGATGGTGTGTCAATCTCCAAGTTGGCCAAATGAGGCCGTATTTATTGTAGCTGGGGATTTTAACAAAGCAAATTTGAGGAAAACGCTACCCGAAGTTCTATCAACACATTGACTGTAGTACTCGCGCTGGGAAAACACTCAACCACTGCTATTCTCTCATCCGGGATACCTACAAGGCCCTCCCCTGCCCTCCGGCAAATCAGATCACGACTCCATTTTGCACCTCCCTTCCTAAAGGCAGAAATTCAAACAGGAAGTACCAATGCTAAGGTCTATTCAACGCTGGTTTGACCAATCGTAATCCATGCGTCAAGATTGTTTTGATCACGCAGACTGGGATATGTTCCGGGTAGCCTCGGAGAATAACATTGATGTATACACGGACACGGTGACTGAGTTCATCAGGAAGTGTATAGGGAATGTTGATGTTGTTCCCACTGTGACTATTAAAACATACCTAAATCAGAAACCGTGGATAGATGGCAGCATTCGCGCTAAACTGAAAGCGCTGACCAGCGCATTTAACCATGGCAAGGTGACTGGGAATATGGTTGAATACAAACAGTGTAGTTATTCCTTCTGTGAGGCAATCAAACAGGCAAAGTGTCAGTACAGAGACAAGTGGAGTGCCAATTCAACGGCTCAGACACGAGATGTACAGTTGTCGGAAGTTTACATACACTTAGGTTTAGAGGTCGACCGATTTTTCAATGCCGATACCGATTATTGGAGGACCAAAAAGGCCAATACCAATTAAATCGGCCTATTTTTTTAAAATGTATTTGTAATAATGACAATTACAACAATACTGAATGAACACTTATTTTATCTTAAAATAATACATCAATAAAATCAATTTAGCCTCAAATAAATAATGAAACATGTTCAATTTGGTTTAAATAATGCAAAAACAAAGTGTTGGAGAAGAAAGTAAAAGTGCAATATGTGCCATGTAAGAAAGCTAACGTTTAAGTTCCTTGCTCAGAACATGAGAACATATGAAAGCTGGTGGTTCCTTTTAACATGAGTCTTCAATATTCCCAGGTAAGAAGTTTTAGGTTGTAGTTATTATAGGAATTATAGGACTATTTCTCTCTATACGATTTGTATTTCATATACCTTTGACTATTGGATGTTCTTATAGGCACTTTAGTATTGCCAGTGTAACAGTACAGCTTCCGTCCCTCTCCTCGCTCCTACCTGGGCTCGAACCAGGAACACATCGACAACAGCCACCCTCGAAGCAGAGTTACCTATCGCTCCACAAAAGCCGCGGCCCTTGCAGAGCAAGGGGAACAACTACTCCAAGTCTCAGAGTGAGTGACGTTTGAAACGATATTAGCGCGCACCCCGCTAACTAGCTAGCCAACCTAATCTCGGGAGTTGATAGGCTTGAAGTCATAAACGGCGCAATGCTTGAAGCATTGCGAAGAGCTGCTGGCAAAACGCACTAAAGTGCTGTTTGAATGAATGCTTACGAGCCTGCTGGTGCCTACCATCGCTCAGTCAGACTGCTCTATCAAAGCATTAATTATAACATAATAACACACAGAAATACGAGCCTTAGGTCATTAATATGGTCGAATCTGGAAACTATCATCTCGAAAACAAAACGTTTATTCTTTCAGTGAAATACGGATGTCACGTTCCTGACCTGTTTTCCGTTGTTTTTGTATTTGTTTAGTATGGTCAGGGCGTGAGCTGGGTGGGTAGTCTATGTTATGTGTTTCTATGTTGGGTTCAATGTGTTGCCTGATATGGTTCTCAATTAGGGGCAGGTGTTTGACGTTTCCTCTGATTGAGAACCATGTTCTCACTGTTTGTTTGTGGGTGATTGTCTTCCGTGTCAGTGTTTGTTACCACACGGGACTGTTTTGTTTGTCTAGTCTGTTCCTGTTCGTGCGTTCTTCGTTTATATGTAAGTTCTCATGTTCAGGTCGGTCTACGTCGTTTTTTGTTTTGTAATTTCTCAAGTGTATTTCATGTTCGTCTTGTTTAAATAAATTCATCATGTCTTCACAACACGCTGCGTTTTGGTCCGATCCCTACACCTCCTCTTCAGAAGAAGAGGAGGAAAACAGCCGTTACAGAATCACCCACCCACCAAGGACCAAGCGGCGTGGGGGAAAGCAGCAGCAGCGATCGCAGGATTCCTGGACATGGGAGGAAATACTGGACGGTAAAGGTCCATGGGCTCAACCTGGAGAATATCGCCGCCCTCGTGAAGAGCTGGAGGCAGCTAAAGCCGAGAGGCGGCGGTATGAGGAGGCAGCACGGAAACAGGAGCAAAATCTGGACTACACTACGTGGGAGAAGATCGACAGGTGGGCGATCGACCCAGGGAGAAAGCCGGAGCCCGCCTGGGATTCTTTGGCGCAGTGTGAGGAGGGATACCGGCGAATGGAGGCAGCACGACGACGCGGTAGGAAGCCTGTTAGTCAAGCCCAAAAATTTCTTGGGGGGGGGGGGGGGGGGCTAAAGGGTAGTGTGGCGAAGTCAGGTAGGAGACCTGCGCCAACTTCCCGATCTTACCGTGGAGAGCGAGAGTACGGGCAGACACCGTGTTATGCGGTAGAGCGCACGGTGTCTCCTGTACGTGTGCATAGCCCGGTGCGGGTTATTCCACCTCCCCGCACTGGCAGGGCTAGATTGAGTATTGAGCCAGGTGCCATGAAGCCGGCTCAACGCGTCTGGTCTCCAGTGCGTCTCCTCGGGCCGGCATACATGGCACCAGCCTTACGCATGGTGTCCCCGGTTCGCCTACACAGCCCAGTGCGGGTTATTCCACCTCCCCGCACTGGTCGGGCTATGGGGAGCATACAACCAGGTAAGGTTGGGCAGGCTCAGTGCTCAAGGGAGCCAGTACGCCTGCATGGTCCGGTATATCCGGCGCCACCTCCCCGCCCCAGCCCAGTACCACCAGTGCTTACACCACGCACCAGGCTTCCTGTGCGTCTCCAGAGCCCTGTTCCTCCTCCACGCACTAGCCCTGTGGTGCGTGTCTCCAGCCCAGTACCTCCAGTTCCGGTACCACGCACCAAGCCTCCTGTGCGCCTCCAGAGTCCTGTGCGTCCTGTTGTTGCTCCCCGCACTAGCCTTAAGGTGCGTGTCCTTAGCCCGGTACCTCCAGTTCCGGCACCACGCACCAGGCCTACAGTGCACCTCAGCCGGCCAGAGTCTGCCGTCTGCCCAGCGGCGCCTGAACTGCCCGTCTGCCCAACGCCGTCTGAGCTGTCCGTCTGCCAAGCGCCACCTGCGCTGCCCGTCTGTCCTGAGTCTTCAAAGCCGCCCGTCTGTCCTGAGACTTCAAAGCCGCCCGTCTGTCCTGAGCCTTCAAAGCCGCCCGTCTGTCCTGAGCCTTCAGAGCCGTCCGCCAGACAGGAGCCGCTAGAGCCGTCCGCCAGACAGGAGCAGCCAGAGCCATCAACCAGTCATGAGCTGCCCTTCAGTCATGAGCTGCCCCCCAGTCATGAGCTGCCCTCCAGTCATGAGCTGCCCTCCAGTCATGAGCTGCCCTCCAGTCATGAGCTGCCCTCCAGTCATGAGCTGCACTCCAGTCCGGAGCGACCATTCCCGGAGTTGCCCCTCTGTCCTGAGCTACCTCTCTGTCCTGAGCTACCTCTCTGTCCTGAGCTACCTCTCTGTCCTGAGCTACCTCTCTGTCCTGAGCTACCTCTATGTCCTGAGTTATCTCCTCTATCTAGGGGGGACCTGTGTTAAGGTTCCTAGACCAGGGTCGGGGGCGAGGATCGCCACTCAAAGGACGCTAAGGAGGGGGACAAAGACAATGGTGGAGTGGTGTCCTCGTCCTGCGCCGGAGCCGCCACCGCGGACAGATGCCCACCCAGACCCTCCCCTAGATTGTTAGGTGGTGCGCCCGGAGTTCGCACCTTGAGGGGGGGGTTCTGTCACGTTCCTGACCTGTTTTCCGTTGTTTTTGTATTTGTTTAGTATGGTCAGGGCGTGAGTTGGGTGGGTAGTCTATGTTATGTGTTTCTATGTTGGGTTCAATGTGTTGCCTGATATGGTTCTCAATTAGGGGCAGGTGTTTGACGTTTCCTCTGATTGAGAACCATATTAAGGTAGGCTGTTCTCACTGTTTGTTTGTGGGTGATTGTCTTCCGTGTCAGTGTTTGTTACCACACGGGACTGTTTTGTTTGTCTAGTCTGTTCCTGTTCGTGCGTTCTTCGTTTATATGTAAGTTCTCATGTTCAGGTCGGTCTACGTCGTTTTTTGTTTTGTAATTTCTCAAGTGTATTTCGTGTTCGTCTTGTTTAAATAAATTCATCATGTCTTCACAACACGCTGCGTTTTGGTCCGATCCCTACACCTCCTCTTCAGAAGAAGAGGAGGAAAACAGCCGTTACAACGGAACCGTTCCGTATTTTATCTAATGGGTGGCACCCATAAGTCTAAATATTCCTGTTACATTGCACAACCTTCAATGTTATGTCATAATTACGTAAAATTCGGGCAAATTAGTTCGCAAAGAGCCAGGCGGCCCAAACTGTTTCATATACCCTTACTCTGCGTGTAATGAACGCAAGAGAAGTGACACAATTTCACCTGGTTAATATTGCCTGCTAACCTGGATTTCTTTTAGCTAAATATGCAGGTTTAAAATCATCCCCCGTTTGGCGAAGTTGGCTGTCTTTGTTAGGAAGAAATAGTCTTCACACAGTTCGCAACGAGCCAGGCGGCCCAAACTGCTGCATATACCCTGACTCTGTTGCAAGAGAAGTGACACATTTTTCCTAGTTAAAAGAAATTCATTTTAGCAGGCAATATTAATTAAAAATATGCAGGTTTAAAAATATATACACTTGTGTATTGATTTTAAGAAAGGCATTGATGTTTATGGTTAAGTACACGTTGGAGCAACGACAGTCCTTTTTCGCGAATGCGCACCGCATCGATTATATGCAACGCAGGACACGCTAGATAAACTAGCAATATCATCAACCATGTGTACTTAACTAGTGATTATGATTGATTGATTGTATTTTATAAGATAAGTTTAATGCTAGCTAGCAACTTACCGTGGCTTCTTACTGCATTCGCGTAACAGGCAGGAGTGCAATGTAAAGCAGGTGGTTAGAGCGTTGGACTAGTTAACAGTAAGGTTGCAAGATTGAATCCCCGAGCTGACAAGGTAAAAATCTTTCGTTCTGCCCCTGAACAAGGCAGTTAACCCACCGTTCCTAGGCCGTCATTGAAAATAAGAATGTATTCTTAACTGACTTGCCTAGTTAAATAAAGTGTAAAAAGGTGTAAAAAAATAAAACATTTGGCCAAATCGGTGTCCAAAAATACCGATTTCCTATTGTTATGAATACTTGAGATCGGCCCTATTTAATCGGCCAATCCGATTAATCGGTCGACCTCTACTTAGGTTAATTATGTGGATATATTGAAGCAACATCTCAAGATATCAGTCAGGAAGTTAAAGCTTAGTCGCAAATGGGTCTTCCAAATGGACAATGACCCCAAGCATACTTCCAAAGTTGTGGCAAAATGGCTTAAGGACAACAGACAAGGTATTGGAATGGTCATCACAAAGCCCTGACCTCAATCCTATAGAAAATTTGTGGGCAGAACTGAAAAAGCATGTGTGAGCAAAGAGGCCTACAAACCTGTTACACCAGCTCTGTCAGGAGGAATGTGCCAAAATTCACCCAACTTATTGTGGGAAGCTTGTGGAAGGCTAACCGAAACATTTGACCCAAGTTAAACAATTTAAAGGCAATGCTACCAAATACTAATTGAGTGTATGTACATTTCTGTGTCACGACTTCGGCCGAAATTGGTACCTCTCCTTGTTTGGGCAGCGTTCGGCGGTCGACGTCACCGCCGATCCATGTTTAATTTTCGTTTTGTTTTGTCTTTATCATACACACCTGGTTTCCATTCCATTAATTATGTTCCTTATTTAAACCTCTGACTTCCCTCTCTGTTTTGTGCGTTATTGTTTGTCATGTGGGTTCGTGTTGTTAGTGCTCTGGATTATTGTGTTTTTTCCTTGTTGGAACTTTACTTATAATTTGAGTACATTTTTGACTATTAATCATATCCGTGTCCTGCGCCTGACTCTGCATTTTCCATTCACCAACACCCTCACATTCTGACCCACTGGGAATGTGATGAAAGAAATAAAAGCTGAAATAAATAATTCTCTATACTATTATTCTGACATTTCACATCCTTAAAATAAAGTGGTGATCCTAACTGACCTAAGACAGGGAATTTTTAATAGGACTAAATGTCAGGAATTGTGAAATACTAAGTTTAAATGTATTTGGCTAAGGTGTATGTAAACTTCCGACTTCAACTGTATGTGGCAGGGTCTACAGACAATCACGGTTAACAAAGGGAAAACCAGCCACGTCGCGGACACCGACGTCTTGCTCCCGAACAAGCTAAATACCTTCTTCGCCAGCTTTGAGGATAACACAGTGCCATCGTAGCACTCATTTCTGTCATCATGAAGTGCTTTGAGAAGCTAGTTAAGGATCATATCACCTCTACCTTACCTGACACCCTAGACCCACTTCAATTTGCTTACCGCCCCAATAGATCCGCAGACTGTGCAATCGCCATTGCACTGCACACTGCCCTATCCCATCTGGACAAGAGGAATACCTATGTAAGAATGCTGTTCATTAACTATAGCTCAGCCTTCAACACCATAGTACCCTCCAAGCTCATCTTCAAGATCGGGGCCCTGGATCTGAACCCTGCCCTGTGCAACTGGGTCCTGGACTTCCTGATGGGCCGCCCCCAGGTGGTGAAGGTAGGAAACAACACCTCCACTTCACTGATCCTCAACACAGGGGCCCCACAGGGAAGTGTGCTCAGCCCCCTCCTGTACTCCCTGTTCACCCATGACTGCGTGGCCACACACACCTCCAACTCAATCATCAAGTTTGCAGACGACACAATCATAGTAGGCCTGATTACTAACAATGATGAGACAGCCCACAGGGAGGAGGTGAGGGGACCGGCAGAGTGGTGCCAGGAGAATAACCTCTCCCTCAACGTCAACAAAACGAAGGAGCTGATCGTGGACTTCAGGAAAAAGCAGAGGGAGCACGCCCCTATCCACATTGGCGGGACAGGAATTGTGAAATACTGAGTTTAAATGTATTTGGCTAACGTGTATGTAAACTTCCGACTTCAACTGTATGTGTGTGACCAATAACATTTTATTTGAATGATAACTCCTCCAATGTCAGAAACAGCCAAGTAGAGGCTTTCTTCGCGGAATATTGGAGCCATTTGCATCATCAACAATAAACAACATGGCCGCTGTAGTGAATGATATCACTCTAGTGGTGTGGGGGCTGTGCTTTGGCAAAGTGGGTGGGGTTATATCCTGCCTGTTTGGCCCTGTCTGGGGGCATCGTCGGACAGGGCCACAGTGTCTCCCGACCGCTCCTGTCTCAGCCTCCAGTATTTATGCTGCAATAGTGTATGTGTCAGGGGCTAGGGTCAGTCTGTTATATCTGGAGTATTTCTCCTGTCTCATCTGGTGTCCTGTGTGAATTTAAGTATGCTCCCTCTAATTCTCTCTTTTTTCCCTCTCTCTCTTTCTCTCTCTTCTCTCAGAGGACCTGAGCCCTAGGACCTTGCCTCAGGAATACCTGGCCTGATGACTCCTTGCTGTCCCCAGTCCACCTGGTCATGCTGCTGCTCCAGTTTCAACTGTTCTGCCTGCGGCTATGGAACCCTGACCTGTCACTGGACGCGCTACCTTGTCCTGGACCTGCTGTTTTGGACCCTCTTTCTACCACAAATGCTGTCTCTAACTCTGAATGATCGGCTATGAAAATCCAACTGACATTTACTCCTGAGGTGCTGACCTGTTACACCCTCTACAACCACTGTGATTATTATTATCTGACCCTGCAGGTCATCTATGAACGTTTGAACATCTTGGCCATGTTCTGTTATAATCTCCACCCTGCACAGCCAAAAGAGGACTGGCCACCCCTCAGAGCCTGGTTGCTCTCTAGGTTTCTTCCTAGGTTCTGGCATTTCTAGGGAGTTTTTCCTAGCCACCGTGCTTCTACATCTGCATTGCTTGCTGTTTGGGGTTTTAGGCTGGGTTTCTGTACAGCACTTTGTGACATCAGCTGATGTAAAAAGGACTTTATAAATACATTTGATTGATTGATTGATTGATGGAGATGCAATAGAAAGACCTCTCTATGGGAGATGGACCCAACTTAACCATGGGGATGCAGACCAAAGGAGATCAAAGGAGATGATTGTACAACTAGTGTTCAGGGAACGGTCAAACCTCAAGTGGCCTTGAATGAATAAGTCAATAGTCTAACTCAATCAAACAATGAACAAAACTCTCTGCAGATTGGATATTCAAGGTGAATGAAAGGTAAAGGGAACAGGCAGAGAAGAAAACTAAACATTTACTATGATGGCATCAAGGTTTCGGAATATAAACCTATATATTACAGAATATAATATATATTTTCTTGTTTTGTTAGACGCTGAGAACGTCCTCAGCATCAGACAGTTTCACTGTCCCCACAACACCCGTCACTACATTTATGGTGGTTCTATTTTTGAAGACAGACACTGTAAGTCATACTCAAGTGTACAGTTGCAGGAACCCGAACATATCCCCCTGTGAGCTCATCAATGTTGCTGAAAGCTTAACATGTTACCGTCCAACACGCGTAATTGTTGTGATTTGCTACAATGAATCTCAAGACATATATAGCAGAACAAGACATCAGTCACTGCTCCTCGAAGGGGTTGACAACAGGCTAAAGCAAGTGCTTTAGCTACTGTCAATCTGAGAAGGGCAATTTCATCTCCTATTAAAGCCTTTAAACCCACTTTTTTGTTTTTTTCCCCACATTGCGTTTTGGTTAAACATCTAACTGAATGACTGAATTAATACATAGGAGGATAGGATAGGAGGATGTTCACATTGCTATGAAGCTGTTTCATATGGATACTTACTTACAACAACAAAGGTTAAATATGACGTTTTACTAAAACTTTGGGGTTGTTCAAATAGATCTCAGGAGGAAATATTGCTTTCAATAACAGTTTGAAAAGCATTGCATTGATGGTGGGAAAATGTGGAGGCAGTGAAGTCATGCTTAAACATAAATAATCACACTCCAAAACTTCACATAAAACTGTTTGCATATTTTAAGAGACAACAGAAGAAAAGCCACCTATATTTTAACTCTGGAGGCTACTGTCTAAGGGCACAACAAGTCAATGCAAAGTCCTATGTACAATAGAGGCCTCTTGTTTGGACAGATATTTGCTGCTCAAATATGATTCATTCTGTTTTACATCCAACCTTAGCTTAGATCACATATGTCAGAGTCAAGGCCCGCGGGCCACATCCGGCCCGCGAGAAGGTTTTTTACGGCCCCTGGGATGATCTTGATTTATTATTAGAACCGGCCCGCAGACCGCAGCAAGCCGGCAGCCCGCAGATCTTTTACACGCACCAATACTACATTTCCCACAATGCAACGGTGACGCACCGAGCAGTAGGCTGCTTCATTTCAATATTTATTGGCACAGCAGTCGTCAGCATCACAGTAAAATTAACTTTCAGATACCCATCAAAAATGGCAAAACGGAAGGTGGACACTGAGAACCGGGGGTTTCAAACAAGGTGGGAGTCGGAGTATATGTTCACGGAGGTAGCTGGAAAACCTGTGTGTCTTCTGTGTGGAGAAAGTGTGGCGGTACTGAAAGAGTATAATCTGAGACGACATTATGAAACGAAACACGCGGACAAAAACAAGAATATGGACATGGAACAAAGGCTACAAAAGGCAGAGGAATTAAAACGAGGCCTCAAATCTCGACAGGCTCTGTTCAAAAAAGCCAAATCACAAGGCCAGGCTGCTGTCAAGGCCAGTTTTATTTTGGCAGAAGAGATCGCTAAATCAGCCCGGCCATTTACGGAGGGGGATTTCATCAAAAACTGCATGATTAAAGTTTGTGACGAAGTTTGCCCAGAAAAAAGGCAACTCTTTTTAAATGTGAGTCTGAGCAGAAACACCATTGCCGAGAGAGTAGACCAGTTGTCCATCAATCTAAAAGAGCAGCTTGTGAAAAAGGGAAAAGATTTCATTGCATATTCCTTGGCTGTGGATGAGAGCACCGACATTTCTGACATTGCCCAGTTGTCAATTTTCATCCGCGGAGTGGACTCCAGCCTAAGCGTGACAGAGGAGTTTTTGGCTTTACGTCCTATGCATGGCACAACTACGGGGCATGATTTGTATGAAGAGGTGTCAAGATGTGTAAATGAGATGGAGCTGCCTTGGGAAAAACTCGTGGGTTTGACAACCGACGGAGCACCTGCGATGTGTGGACACAGGAGCGGACTGGTGGCGAAGATACGGGAAAAGATGCAAGAGGAAAACGCGACAGGTGAGCTGACAGCTTATCATTGTATCATACACCAGGAAGCGTTGTGCGGTAAAGCCTTGAAAATGGAGCATGTAATGAGCATCATCACGCGCACAGTTAACTTTATCAGAGCCAAAGGTTTGAATCACCGCCAGTTCAAGGCATTTCTGACGGAGTTAGAAACGGAGCATGGTGATTTGCCTTATCACACAGAGGTGCGATGGCTAAGCCAGGGAAAGGTGCTTCAAAGATGTTTCGAGCTTCGTGAGGAGATTTGTCTGTTCTTGGACAGCAAAGGGAAAGACACAACACAACTCCGAGACGAAATGTTTCTGTGTGAAATGGCTTTTCTGTGTGACATTACGAGTCATCTGAATGCAATGAACTTGCAGCTGCAGGGTCGGGATCATGTCATCTCTGATATGTACAGTACAGTGAAGGCATTTAAAACCAAACTGACTCTGTGGGAGACGCAGATGCGGAAAGAAAATTTGAGCCACTTTCCCAGCTGCCAGACCATGAAAGAGAAGCTCTCTACCAGTGCGTTCCCGAGCGCACAGTTGGCTGATAAAATAGGTATGCTTGCCGCTGACTTTCGACGCCGATTTGCTGACTTTGAAGCACAAAAAAGCAGGTTGGAACTGCTCGGTAACCCATTTGCTGTTGACGTGGAAAGCTCACCACCAAACCTCCAAATGGAGTTGATTGACCTCCAATGCAATGATGCACTGAGGGCAAAATATGCGGCAGTGGGTGCTGCGGAGTTCGCCCGTTTCCTCCCCGACACAATGCCCCAGCTGCGCATCCAGGCTGCTCAAACGTTGTCTATGTTTGGCAGCACATACCTGTGTGAACAACTGTTTTCTTTGATGAACCTGAACAAAACATCACACAGAAGTCGACTTACTGCTGAACACCTCCACTCAATTCTGAGGATTTCCTCAGCTCAGAGCCTTACCCCGAACATTGATGAACTTGTGGAAAAGATGGGACACCACCAAGTATCACCCTCAACCTCAAACAAGTGAACATTACTGTGCAATCACATATTTAGAGTTTTTACTCAGTTCAAGTTTAAAAGTTAAAGTTTAATATTTGTTTTCACTGCATGTTACTTCTCCTTAAACAAAGTGTTGTTTTTGATTAATAGATTTTTGCACTTTATTTTATTGTATTTCAATCCAATTATATTTTAAAAATATTTCAGTTGAGTGGATGATAGAAAATTGCTATTATTGTTTTTTTCTTTGAAGTAAATTTAGCCCACTTTTGCTAAAATAGAAAATATAGGCTACTGATGGTGCCTTGAATACCGGTTTCTTTCATTTAATGTTCATGTTATGGGGATTTTTATATAAAGGAAATTTGTCTTTTGTGTCTGTTGAAAATTAAAGATTACTGACAGAGCCATAAGAAAATATTGCTTTATTTATCTGATCATATTGGAATATATTTGTTAGGTTTTCAGTAGGTTCAATTAGGTTCACTAGACTATATGCGTCATTTAAAAAATTTTCAATGAACATTCGAACAGTCCGGCCCTCGGCTTGTAGCTAAATTTTTTATTTGGCCCTCCGTCCATTTGACTTTGACACCCCTGGCTTAGATCATTTCTTTCCCACATAACCAGTGAAATGTTTAATTATGTTTGTCTGTATATTGTTGTAGAAATTATCTAGCCTGCATCAATGGTTTATGTTCCATTAAAATATAAACAAACAGATTTAGGAATGTACATCATGAACCAGTATGTTCTTGTAGATGCACAACATTTTGTCATCTTACAATTAACATCTACATTTCAAAGAAAGCCCGATAGTTCACAACATGTGAATTCACGATGAAAGCATATGGAAGTTACAAAACAATGATTCAATGAATCCGAGCTGGCAATAAGACAGTTTATAGCATAGAATCACATGACAGACAACATGGGGATGGTTAGCAGTCAAGTGGATGAATTACAGTCTGGACAAGCCATGTCTGGGGCACAACTCACCCAACAATAAGAGAATCAATTGTGATCACAACAAGCCAATTACACGAAGCTGTGATTAATTTTGTAATCCCCATATCACAATGTGATTATCACAATGTGATTATGTGTGTTATTATGAAGCAAGACACAACTTTCTTGTCCTCCACAGAGTGAATACAATTGACAGCACCACAGATTGTTGCCCTAATGGGGGATGTGCACAGGGGTGGGGGGGCAGTTCACTGACAATGGAGTATTTTCATACCATGTCATGTCTTACTGTTTGATGATGACTTTGTTTAGCTACAACTCCAAATATTTTTTGCTTGGTGTAAAAAAGTTTTTTTGACTTCCTGAGTGGATTATAATCTCAAATGTACTTGTCTAAATCTAATGTCACTAATCAACAGACATCCAGCCTCATGTAACACCTTTATAACGCCTATGCGTTCAGTAGCCTATACATCTATGAAGTACTACTTTAACAGTTATCTTGCATGGGGTGTGTCAATTTCTCTCTCTTCTCAAGACTAAATTCACTATAAAAATGTATAATTAATTTTTGTTAAATTCAAACAGATGTTCTTGGACTAGCCCAGTTTTGCTCAAATGGGGCTCTTTGTGGACCTGACGATACTGTCTTTATGCACACATAGGATATTAATTGTGGCGTTTCATGTGCTGTCTCTGAACAGTGAGCTAAATAAATGCACAACGTTATGAACAATTATTCGTATATAACGTTACTTGATTGGTTATACACAAATATAAACGTACAGTTCATGTTTTAAACTATGGCAGACGGTTTGCTACAGATTTTTCAGAATACAGTTGGTTACAGACAAAATGTATCGTAGGGATATGATGGGCTTCGTACGGGTCGGTAACATTCACAACTATCTGAGCACTATTTTCAATGCACTAAATCAGAAGCGCACACGATATGTTATGTAGGCCTACGTAAAAAGGAAAAGAGATAGAAATCAATCAAGGCATGGTCCATACGGTTGATAGAGCGGCAACTTTACCTGTAACTTACCCTTTTGCTTTTACGCAAATGTTGAGCCCATTTGATAGACTATCGTTCGAGGAATATGTAGTGCATGCAATAATGTATCATTGAAATGTGTTTGTCTTACCTTTCAGACTTCCTAAGGCTTTCTTTTAACTTTCACTATAATTTCTCCGAGCATTGTTGGTAATAAAGTTAGGAAGGAAGGAAAAACATGCCACCCCTTGCGCTTTCCCACTCAGGTTTATGAGTCAATGATAGACAGGCGAATCAACCAATCCGTGCAAGGGGATGTGTGCCCAATAGAAGTAGTAGGGGACAGAAACGGTGGGAAGTTCTTTATACCTCAGTGGAAGTGATTTATGCTACGTATTATGATGTTATAGCCATAATATAAATACTTTTTAATATGTTTCGAAAATTAAAATCAACTTTGCATATGTATCACAATATCTAAAAAATACGTTTGTGGCCAAAATTCTTGAGTCATAATTGAGCAAAAAAAATGTTGTCATGTTGTAGTTGGCCTAGACTAGTGCCAGATGTCAATGGGGAAATTTTGTTGCAGTGTCATGTACACTTTAAACATGTACATGACACTGCAACAAAATTTCCCCATGGGGACAAAAAAAGTCAGTAAGTAATGAGAAATACGTTTTTATTGTTTTGCCAACAGATCTTCTTTCTACATTTTATAAAAATGGCGAAAGTTTCACTACCGCTCTAATTCATAAATGTAGTCTCTGAAGTGTAAAATATACTTTATTTATTTGAACAAAGATGTGTTCATGTTTGCCTTCAAGCTATTTAGTGCATAGTGGAATGTTTTGGAATTAAATTAGCTTGTGATAACTGTATGAAAATAATTATGAAGAATACACATTTGTCTGGTCAAATACCAATGTAAATCAGAACACATTGGAAAGCCTGCATAGGAAAGGATATTGCCTTGATTTGCCATGAAAAGGATGTCAGTGACGTTTAATATGTTCTGCTCAATAGCATTATCTATTTAGAACGATCATGCCTTCATAATCAAAAATAATACACTGAACAGTAAGGTTTTGTTGCTATGAATTACTTTTGCATGATGTTTTTATTCTATGTGATTCAATTGTGTTAACTTCAAAGCATTCATAGGATGTCTGCTCTATTGCAAGTCATTTTGAGGTGACTGTAATAGGACATTGAATCAGAATCAGGAAACATTACAGCCATGCAACAAACAATACTAGGAATTTATCTTGGTGTGTTGGCTCAGAACAAAAACATCATCAATTCAACATCGATACAGATATACAATATAACACTGTAGAAACCACCATTTACACAATACATTCACAGGAATGTCCCCAATGTGAGGTAATGTAATGAGGTAAGTGATGCATGTGTGTGTAGAAAGCGCATGGAGGGCAGGAGTGTTTTGGATAAAAGCAATTGAAGTACTTCCCACTTGAGAATGCAAAGATGTTGGATGGGGAAAGTCACCTTAATATTTACCATTCCTACAATGCCTGGTCAGCATAGTGTGTGTGTGTGTGTGTGTGTGTGTGTGTGTGTGTGTGTGTGTGTGTGTGTGTGTGTGTGTGTGTGTGTGTGTGTGTGTGTGTGTGTGTGTGTGTGTGTGTGTGTGTGTGTGTGTGTGTGTGTGTGTGTGTGTGTGTGTGTGTGTGTGTGTGTGTGTGTGTGCGTGCGTGTGCGCGTGTGCGCGCGTGCGTGCGTGTGTGTGTGTGCGTGTGCGAGTGCGTATATAGCGGAAGCCAGTAAAATGAGAAACTGATTTATTTCATGAGCATCCTTCTTGTACTTGTAGCTGTTCCTTTCTGCTGACCAGCAGTTTTTTAATTACAAACAGAAACAGCTACTACAGATGTTATGTTTTCCAGACAGCAGTAACTATTTTATTGTTCAGTGCTAGTTACAAAAACTCAGTAACTGGGAATAAAATTGCAGTCTGCTAGTATATGTTAAAAAAAATGTAAGCTGAACTATAATCTATAAAGAATTAACCAAGTCTAGGCTTCGCAGAGTAAGAATTAACAAAGTCTATGCTTCGCAAAGTGGGAGGGTCATCTTCAATGCCTTCACTCATCATGTCAACACGTCTCACAATTTCCCCTATTGACCTGGCTGCAACCATATGGCCTAACAGTAGAGAGCACTATTGCATTACAGTTACTGTATTTCTCAGATTGTACAAAGCACTACTTACTGACCAGTAAAGCCTCTAAGGGTAGGGTTAAGATAAATCTGGTCACTGAAGAAAATATTGTTCCATTTTACAAGAGCGTGACAGAGGGAACAGTGCTTGACTAACCACACACGTAGCTGACCAAAGTTTTGTAATGGCTTCCCTGCTCTGTCATGAACATTGAAAATATCTTTGCTTTGATGAATCAGCAGAATGTGTCTTCAAGTAAGAGAGACATCAGCCGTGTTAGAGAGCAGTTGCTGATCAATGATTGAGCAGACTGACTGATCTACAAATAATAATGAGTAGTTATTTAGGATGAAAGGTGATTTGTAGATCATTCAGTCTGCCGTCACCGACTGCTGTGTAGTCGATCTCTGACATAGCCACTATTTTCTAACAGGGTTTTTACTGCGGAAATAGACTGCAAGGAGAAGGCTAAAAGTGGGAAAGGGGATACCAGGGTGAGCACACAGATAGCGCTCCTTCTCTGTGATTTACCAGAGAAACCGAGCCAGTGACACTTACGGGAGATAAATTAAAGGAAAATTTCACCATTATTCAACTTCATATTCATAATCTCCAGCACCACCCCAACATCCATCATATGGGAAAACTGCATGGTTCATTAGTCGTACAACAAAAGGACAGGCAGTGGGGCTGGGGCAAACAAGCACTGATTAATATTGAGATAATTAATAAAGCATATTTTAAAAATCCCTTGGGGATCAACATCCTGAGGAGGAAAAGGAGACTGTTTTTATTGCTCCAATTCTAGGTTACTGTTGACCCTACCTTGGTATGGGTCCAGGGGTAAAACTGATGAGCACAACATGACATTGACACAATGTAACAACAACAAACACTGGCAAAGACCTTCAAGATCCATGAGAGAATGGCATAAGTGATAAATCACTTCAGCTACTAACTTCTACAGTTTCCCATATCTCATTTTAAAATGTCCCTTCCATGTTTAATCACAGTTATGTGTGCCAGTTGAGTAATACAATTAATGTAGGCTAGGTGTCAATGAAGGCCACTGACTAGTTTCCCATGTCTTTTTATTTCCAGGGTTCCTTCTGCCAAGCATTTAGATTAGTTGCGCTTCACAGTTTCATTTTGAGCCATAGATATTAAAAGTCCACGTCTGTTTATTCTTATATATATGCTCAGAGTGAAATGTTTTGAGTGCGAAAATACTAACATAATATTTCTCTCCCAGATCCTTAGTTCATTGACCTCTAAGGTGGAGTGGAGGATGCCAGAGAATGGAGCCAGGATGAGTGTTGTGGGTTTACCTCCAGGTCAGAAGCTGACCCCCGGTTGATGGCCACAGCAGAATAGAGAACTCCCAGGGGATGAAGAGTCCTGGGGTTACTGTTAGACATTTAGCTGAGGTCACTCTCTGACTGATTACCTTTCAGTGAGCCATGATAACATAGTTAGCTTCCACGCTACTGTTCACTGAGAGGCTAAATTACAACAATTACTAGTCATAATAACATCATCAGTTGACCTCTCTATTTATTTTTCCATTCCTGGGGGCCTGTCATGCCAAATAGTGTCCCCCTCAATGGGATTCGATGAGTTCTGACGCAGTGGGGGACACTATTTGAACAGGGACATTATTTGGCATGACAGGCCCCCTTGCTCTGAGACATGGCTGTAGGAGTCTACCATGTCTCAGGGCAAGCAGACCCTTACAGATGTAGGATCTTCATTTGATCACTCTTTTCTTGCCGAGAATTTGCGATACAAACGTGTAGTCTATTCAAGGTTTAAAAATGCTTCTAAAGTTTGTAATTTACACTTAAAATGTCAGACTTGATTTACCCATAACGAAAAATGCATCAACCCCAAAAAACATTTCCATTAATTAAAATCCACATAGTAATTCACATCCTGTTGCTGCAGGATTATTGTCATGCTGTAGCAAACTAGCTCAAATTATGATCCTATATCTGTAGGAGGTTGCATGTTAGTTTGTTTCACCAAGCCCATTTCATTAGTTGAATCAGTTGTGTTAGTGCTGGACTAGAACACAAATATGCACCCTCAGGAATGGAATGTGAAACATTGTTCTGTTATGTAAGTCCCTTATTGTCTATACAAGCTGCAGAAGACAGAGATAGGCTATTTCTAATGTCCTATCTAAAGGAGATAAAGCTTAGTGTGGGTGAAGGTTGTATGGGGGCTTGCCATTGTCTCAGACGCACACTCTCTAACCCCTCAGGTTGGCACAGTATGTTACTGAATATATCCAAAGTTCTATTGTTTCTCTCATCTTATAACAGTAGTTGACTTAGTTGACTTAGCTCCCGAGTGGTGCAGCGGTGTAAGGCACTGCATCTCAGTGCTAGAGGCATCACTACAGACCCTGGTTCGATCCCGGGCTGTATCACAACCGGCCGTGATCAGGATTCCCATAGAGTGACGCACAATTGGTCCAGCGTTGTTCGGGTTGGGGAGGGTTTGGCCTGGGTAGGCCGTCTTTGTAAATAAGAATTTGTTATTAACTGACTTGCTTAGTTAAATAAATGTTAAACAAAATAAAAAGTTGTTTCAGCAGTGAAAAGCCTATGTAAATAGCAGGCGTGATGTGTTTTTTTTTTTTTTTAATGCATTTACGTAACACTTCGATTTCCTCCTAATTGTGATTTACAGACGATATATACACATAAATGATGATTACCTAGTTGATTTTGCCAGCAAAAAACGGTAAGAGGATGACCATTGGGAACAGTTGGCATTGTTGTTCCCTAACTGACTCAGATTTTCCATGAGTGCGCTATCCTCAGCTATGTAATACTGAAACTGCTTGTAAGGAAACCAAATTCAGCAATTACTGGATTATCACACTCTCCCCTGCCATAGGCAGCAACCAAGCTCGCTCTGTCATTAGATTCCAGACTCTAAACTACCACCAACAACTATGGCCCAAACTTCTTCTTCTGAAAATATATTTTCCATATGGCCTGTAAATTAGCCAAAGGGATGACAAGGGATATACACATATTACTCTATAAAGTTCTTAGTTATAATTTCATCTGCTAAAAGTTGAAGCCTAATGGCAGAAAAAAAGCACTCTTTGTACGTCACTCCTTGTCCCATCAATAAGTCATAAAATCCTTTGGATGTTGTGTACTGGCAAGAGAAATTGTGTCGTATCCTACCTACTGTAAGATAAGAAACCAGTCATTTTTAAGGACATGCTAAAGTCCAAAATGGAGAGGAAAACATATTTGTTATATTTGTTGTCCTGGTAAAAGGACTCAAAGAATATTGGATTTGACAGACAGAAAGTTATTTTAAATATCTGAATGAGTTGAACATAGTCATGATAAAAAACCCTTGAGTCACGCCCCCTCTGAAATCTAATTAGCATAATATAAAAAGCCCCATCAAAATCTGTCTGTTTAAGAGATATCTGTTATCTTGCATGGGCTGCGTCTCAATCCACCACATCCACCAATGGTGGCCTTCCGTATCTGCGGTGGAAGGTGGCCGAGCTACAACAGGGTTTGCCAGACCATGAGACATCCCAAAAATTGGTATTCTCACGAAAATGTCTGTAGCGTCTGAACGGTTTGTCCTACAAAACTAATATGACCCCTCTATGGAAAAGTGACTTTCACGAAAAAAATACATGTAATTTGTTTTGCTGTAGGACACCCACAAGCCTCATCTGAAGGTAGCCCGGTACCAGCATATTAAAAAAGAAATATGAAAAAAGGATGAAAGTCAAAATATTAGTTATGTCCAGTCCATTTCACACATTTTACCCTGTGGAAATCTCTTTGAGTTGGGATTGGGGTGAATGAAAAATCAAATGACTGTTTTACCACAAGTCCTGGCTCATCAGACCAATGAGCATTGAGGCAGAGTGATGAACCAATGAACTTTACCTGAGCAAATAGATTCAACTAAAGTTGAATGCAACAGGGGTAAGAGTTAAATACATTTCCAGGATACAGTGACTGAAATTGGGCAGAACCCATTTCCAGGTTACAGTGACTGAAATTGGGCAGAATGTAGGAGAGTATCTTCATGTCACCCCACAGTTGCAACATCATGGGAAAATCTATTTGATTAGCTGATTAAGGGTTGAACATGTGTGTATAACCATTTTTTAAGTAATGGTCACAATGTTTGCTCCAGCAGGCATTCCACTCATGACACTTATCTTTAAAAAGTAAGAAAATTCCAGTTGAATCCAGTAGACACATAATGAGGTATTTCTTACCACATCTACAATTAACTTGGGGTGTACATTGATTTGTGGACAAGTCCATGTATGTGTATGTTACCAATTGACCATGTATCTCATGGCGCATGACATTTCTGTGACATTAAGGGCATGGAAAAGTTTAAATGGAATCCTTGGGATGTCCCAACTCTGACGTCCCCCATTGAAGTTGAAATTTAAAACGGTTAAGGTAAGGGTTAGGTAAGGGTTAAGGGTTAATGATTGAGGTTGGGTAAGGTTAAGGGTAAGGGTTAAGGTCGGGGTAAGGGTAGCGGGTAAGGGTAAGGGTAGTGGTTAAGGTTAGGCTTTAGGTTAGGGACGTCACAATAACCCTGGATAGCACTAACTTGATAGCATTTGGTCACATCACAAAATAGATTTTTCAATGAAAAGAGGCAACAAGTCAATTAACAGTGAGATAGAGAAGATAATCTAGGACACAGTTCATATAAGGCCTATAGAAAGACAAACAACATGCAGAACACAGGTACTATACATTTGGAATCTGGGTGATGGGTCAACATGAAGGTGAATGGAATTTCAGTTCCTGCATTGAAAATAACAGCTGTGTGGTTGCTAACATAAATGTAAATTCCCCCACCACACCCCCTGAAATAAACAAGTGTAACCATGTGTTTCATGGAATGGCGTATATAATAATGGTATATCTACTGTCCTCTAGTCTTCAGCTAAATAACAATTTGTGCAACTTGATGTTTTTAAGATATTGAATGATCCCTTTAAATCAAAATTAACAATGTGAGCGTACATTAATCAAAAATCATAATCAATCTTACAGCCATTACGGCCAAGGATTAACACATTTACACTTAGAAGCCTGTTTGTGGGTTTATAGATCGGAACTAACCAGTCGTAGAACACTCCAGCTGTGCATGTCTAATCAGAAACAGCCATGGTACTTCCCCCAAAAAATAAACATCCCTTTTTCAGGACCTTGTCTTTCAAAGATAATTCGTAAAATTCAAAATAACTCCACATATCTTCATTGTGAAGGGTTTAAACACTGTTTCCCATGCTTGTTCAATGAACCATAAACAATTAATGAACATGCACCTGTGGAACGGTCATTAAAGAGGCCTTTCTACTGAGGCCTTTCTACTGACTCTGAAAAACACCAAAAGAAAGATGCCCAGGGTCCCTGCTCATCTGCGTGAACGTGCCTTAGGCATGCTGTAAGGAGGCATGAGGACTGCAGATGTGGCCAGGGCAATACATTTCAATGTCCGTACTGTGAGACGCCTAAGAGAGCGCTACAGGGAGACAGGACGGACAGCTGATCGTCCTCGCAGTGGCAGACCACGTGTAACAACACCTGCACAGGATCGGTATATCCAAACATCACACCTGCGGGACAGGTACAGGATGGCAACAACAACTGCCCGAGTTACACTAGGAACGCACAATCCCTCCATCAGTGCTGACTGTCCGCAATAGGCTGAGAGAGGCTGGACTAAGGGCTTGTATGCCTGTTGTAAGGCAGGTCCTCACCAGCCATCACCGGCAACAACGTCGCCTATGGGCACAAACCCACCGTCGCTGGACCAGACAGAACTGGCAAAATGTGCTCTTCACTGACGAGTCGCGGTTTTGTCTCACCAGGGATGATGGTCGGATTCGCGTTTATCGTCGAAGGAATGAGCGTTACACCGAGGCCTCTACTCTGGAGCGGGATCGATTTGGAGGTGGAGGGTCCGTCATGGTCTGGGGCGGTGTGTCACAGCATCATCGGACTGAGCTTGTTGTCATTGCAGGCAATCTCAACACTGTGCGTTACAAGCAAGACATCCTCCTCCCTCATTTGGTATCCTTCCTGCAGGCTCATCCTGACATGACCCTCCAGCATGACAATGCCACCAGCCATACTGCTCGTTCTGTGCGTGATTTCCTGCAAGACAGGAATGTCAGTGTTCTGCCATGGCCAGCGAAGAGCCCAGATCTCAATCCCATTGAGCATGTCTGAGACCTGTTGGATCAGAGGGTGAGGGCTAGGGCCATTCCCCCCAGAAATGTCCGGGAACTTGCAGGTGCCTTGGTGGAAGAGTGGGGTAACATCTCACAGCAAGAACTGGCAAATCTGGTGCAGTCCATGAGGAGGAGATGCACTGCAGTATTTAATGCAGCTGATGGCCACACCAGATACTGACTGTTTTTGATTTTGACCCCCCCTTTGTTCAGGGACACATTATTCAATTTCTGTTAGTCACATGTCTGTGGAACTTGTTCAGTGTATGTCTCAGTTGTTGAATCTTGTTATGTTCATACAAATATTTACACATGTTAAGTTTGCTGAAAATAAATGCAGTTGACAGTGACATTTTTTATTTTTTTTTGCTGATTTTATTTTCTGCCTCAAGAAGCTGATACAACACTCCTGGCACATGATATCATCTTCACCATTCACACACAAACCTGCAAAGGAAAAACAATAATGAGAGTTATTATTGCTGTGGTAGAAATCTAGTCTTCACAATCCCACACCATACCAGGGCCATATGGTATTTAAATGCATATGGCTTTGCACAATACTTGGGTCGCTCCACCAATTCGGTGCCTTTTGAGAAGTGTAACTTGGTCAAAAGAGACGTTTGATTTAACCTCATTTTAACATTCAGACAAAGAGCACATGTTCAACTTCATAAAAAACAAGTTTGCCTATCTCAAGAGGTTAAATAAAAATAGCAAAAAAATTCTAGAAATTAACAGATTTGATCATTTTTTCTTTTAACCAGCCATAAATCCCCTTGTGACGGGGGAATGGAAGCTTGTTGTGTACAACAGGAATGCAAAATTTACACACAAATTTTTTATATATATATATGCACACAGTGGGCTCCAAAATTACTGGCACCCCTGACTGGCAATGCACAAACAATACTTAAAAAAATAGAAACAATATAATTATAGAGATACATTTCAAAATACCAACATGTAAGAAATACTGTACTTTATTAATGTTTCAATGGAACCAACCAAAATCATTCAATTATTTAATACAAAATAAATTTAACCAAAATCAAGGTTTCATAATTATTGGCACTCCTCATTTAGTACTTAGTGCAACCACCTCTGGCAAGGATAACAGCATGGAGTCTTTTCCTGTAATGTTTGACAAGGTTAAGGAACACATTTGGAGGGATTTTGGTCCATTCCTCTATGCAGATCCTTTCAAGATCCTTCACATTCTTGGGTTTGCGCTTATCAACTGCCCTCTTCAACTCAGCCCACAGGTTTTCGATTGGATTGAGGTCCAGCGACTGAGATGGCCATGGCAGAACATTGATTTTGCTGTCACAGAACCATTTCTGTGTGGATCTCGAGGTATGTTTTGGGTCATTGTCTTGTTGGAAGGTCCACCTATGGCCAAGTCCCAGCCTTCTGGCAGAGGCAACCAGATTGTCAGCCAAAATTGCCTGATACTTGGTAGAATTCATAATGCCATCAATCTTAACCAGTGCCCCTGGACCTCTGGAATTAAAACAGCCCCAAAACATCACCGACCCACCTCCATATTTCACCGTGGGTATGAGGTGCCTCTCCTTGTATGCATCTCTGTTTCGACGCCAAACATGCCGAATCTGACCAAAACGTTGAATTTTGGTCTCATCTGACCAGAGCACCTTCTTCCAGTCATAATTTAAATGACGTTTGGCAAACTCCAAGCGCTTGCATCTGTGTTTTGGGGTCAGAAAGGGCTTTCTGCTGGCAACCCTTCCAAAGAGCATGTGGATGTGCAAGGCCTGCAATTCTTTCACAGTGATTCTTGGGGATTTTGTTGATTCTCTCACCATCCTCCTCCCTATCCTGAGGGGCAAAATGCATTTGTCCTCTACCCGTGAGGTTTTCAACTGTTCCATATCTTTAGAATTTTCTAATATTTGCCCTGACAGTGCTCAGTGGTATATTCAATCGTTTGTGGATCTTCTTGTAGCCATTACCAGATTTATGAAGGTCTATGACCATCTATCTCTTTTGAACTGCTAGTTCTTTTGTTTTCTTCATGGTGTTGGATGACAGCGGGATATTGCATGTGTGTTACCTCGTTTTTATACCCTAGTGAAACAGGAAGTGATGTAATGGCTCAATATAGTTCCTTAAGACTTAGATAAACTTAAATAAGTTTAATTTAATTTGTGGTTTAATTTTGGTAGATGTTATTTACAATAATCTTTCAGGGTGCCATTAATTGTGAAACATTGATTTGGAGGACTTTGATTTTTAATTAAATCAAATTATTTTGGTTGGTTCCATTGAAACATTAATAAAGTACAGTATTTCTCACATGTTGGTATTTTGAGTTTCTCTCTATAATTATATTGTTTATATTTGTTTAAGCATTGTTTGTGCATTGCCAGTCAGGGGTGCCAGTAATTTTGGAGCCCACTGTATATAGCTGGTCCATCTATGTGTAACAGAGTTGTAGTGTTATGCTGGAACCACTCCATTTTCCACCAAAAAACACCAGAAAACGTCCAAAAAGACTAAAACCAGCTCATATTGAAAAAAATATTTCAAAAGGAATAGTTTCACCATATTAAAACGAGACTTCAGTTCACTTAAGTGTTATTCTTAAAATGAGGGACAGACAAATAACTTTGTCAAAGCAACTAAATAGGGCCCTACAATGATAGCGAAACTTGGAGACAATATGTGTGTTAAAATCTTCCTAGAAGTGAAACACAATTGACATGTCAAAATGCTTAATTTTGCCACTTAAGCAAATGTTTTTGGGTGGAATTCGCTATTGGTCTATTTAAGGGCACTTCATATAAGAACATTGGTACACAATTTCTACATAAAAATATCTAAAAGGCACTCATTTCGTGGAATGACCCACTTATTCTTTAGAATGCTGTGACATTTAAACCTTTGGTTGGGAGCGTTTGCGTCTTGTGAATGTTTCCTACACTGCTTATGAATGAATTTTATCATTATTAGCTACATAGGCCTTATACCAGAATAACGACAGTAGCTCAGTACTGGTACCCTCTGTATAAAGCCTCATTATTTTATTGCGTAACTTTTTTTAAATGTATTTTTTACTTTAGTTTACGTAGTAAATATTTTCTTAACTCCATTTCTTGAACTGCATTGTTGGTTAAGGACTTATAAGTAAGCATTTCACGGTAAGGTCTACACTTGTTGTATTCAGAGCTTGTGACAAATACAATTTGATTTGAATAACCAATGCAATGACCTTGAAACAATGTTGCACTGTACATTGTAAGTACCTTTATCTATACTGAACAAAAATATAAATGCAACAAATATCCCCAATTTTTTTTGTTGCCCTTTTTCCTCCCCCAATTTTTGTGATATCCAAATTGGTAGTTACAGTCTTGTCCCATCGCTGCAACTCCCGTACGGACTCGGAATAGGCGAAGGTCGAGAGCCATGCGTCCTCTGAAACACGACCCCGCCAAGCCGCACTGCTTAACATACAACAATTTCAACGAGTTACAGTTCATACGTATTTAGGAAATCAGTCAGTTGAAATAAACTCAGACCGTTGTCTATGGATTTCACATGACAGGGGCACAGCACAGCCATGGGTGGGCTTAGACCCACCCGCTGGAGAGCCAGGCCCACCCAAACAGAAATAGTTTTCCCACACAAAAGAGCTTTATTACAGACAGAAATACTCCTCAGTTTCATCAGCTGTCAGGGTGGCTGGACTCATCCGATCCTGCAGGTGAAGAACCTGGATGTGGAGGTCCTAAGCTGGTATGGTTACACATGGTCTGCGGTTGTGAGGCCGGTTGGCCGTACTTCTCTAAAACAACGTTGGAGGTAGAAAAATGAACATTAAGTTCTCTGGCAACAGCTCTGGTGGACATTCCTACAGTCGGCATGCCAATTGCACACTCCCTCAAAACTTGAGACATCTGTGGCATTTTAGAGTTGCCTTTTATTGTCCCCCAGCACAAGGTGCACCGGTGTAATGCTCATGCTGTTTAATCAGCTTCTTGATATGCCACACCTGTCAGGTGGATGGATTATCTTGGCAAAGGAGAAATGCTTTGAGAAACTAACAGGGATTCAAAACACATTTGTGAACAACATTTGAGAGAAATCTGCTTTTCGTGTGTACAGAAATTCTGGGATCTTTTATTTCAGCTCATGAAACATAAGACCAACACTTTACATGTGCATTTATATTTTTGTCCAGTATAGTTTGGATGACTTGACTTAAAAACATTTTGTAATATGCAAAACATACAATTTGCAAACATATTCAGATTTACATAATAGTTTGTGTGAAGTTTTTTTTACTATGAAATATTATTTTTTTACTATGAAATTATTCAAACTTGTAGAAGCAATTATTTTTACTGGGTCAGGAAAAGCGTAGGTTCATCTAATTACAACTAAGTTGCATCACAAAGTTGACCATTGTGTTCTGGTGTGCATTAAAAAATACACTTCCTGGACACTAGTGGACTAGAGGTCAACAACCACAGTATCCTGACCTACAGTATCCTAGCAATACAAGGTGACGTGCAGGATGGCAGTCCAGGATATGTAATTTTATATATATATATTTTTTTTTTACTTTGTTCTTGGACATAAATGACTAAAATCACCCACAGAGGCATATGTGATCATATCCCAATGTAATCAATGTTTGAAATTACTCTGTTTTTCTCAAATATGTATATCTGTTTAGAATTCTTTCTGTGAATTTTCAGCGCACAAATAATTTATAACTATGTTCCGGCCCGACCACCCAGTCAAGGTAAAAAAAAATTGGCTGAATGGAATAGGGGACCCCTGCTTTAAAGTTTCCCTCAGTTTTGGAAAAACTCTTAGGATGCTTATTATGTTGCATAAACATAGATGCTTTTTTATTCCCCACAGGAACTCTAGTTTCAATACAGCACTATGTTCTCTTCAGTCTCTTGTTCGAAACAATGGTTTCTAGTCAATATAACCTTGACTACGTGTCATAACCTAGCTTGTGAAAAAGGTTATGCAACTTGTGTACAACCGAAGATGCTGTCAAAATGCTACCATTCACTGACATATGGAACGTAAGCATCATATTAATTTTAATTAGCCAACTACATAAATACACAGTAATATGTATAAAACCATTTCATAAAAGTACTTCAAGTAAAATTCTTAGTCAAAAGTACCATTGATGGAACAGAAAAACATAGTATTAATTAAATAAATATCCTCACAAATGTTTGGCATAGTGAATCTATCAAAACAAACTTGAGTGTCTAATGCAAGTCAAATGCTGTCACCACTTGTTTCATCAAATTGATATTCCCCAAAATACCACTATTCTCTGAGCCTGAACTTTCCCCTAATTCACACTGCCTCTGTTTGAATCAGCTTTCCACAACACATAATGATGATCACGACTGTCCTGCTAGCTAGACACTTGAGTGCACCAGAATAACAGGATCTAATAGGATAGGCTATATCTATGTTGTGCAACACTGCTAAACAAACAATAATGAATGTGAAACATAATTTAGTTTAACAGCAACTTCCTTTAGAGATGAGACAATTACGGAGGTGAAAACTAACTTCCTTAAAAGGAAAATCAAGATAGATAAACACATCATCTCACATCTTCTTTCCCAAAATACTTTCAGCAATAAACATTTTTGTTGAATATGGCCCAGAGATTGGGAGGTTGGGAAAATGGGACCTGATGAGTCTCTGCTTGGCACTCAGCATTGAGATAGATTGACGGTAAAGTCCTGCGATAGAATAGCATCCTATCCAGGGGGTGTACTTGTACGTCAAGCTGCCTCAGGCTACTGAAACTCATTTGAGCCGTTCTGGATCACACAAGCCAAAGCTAGTTACTTTATTTTTTATAACGTCACATAATGCATACTGGTCCTGTCAATAATGTACTATGAGGGTGTATTATGTATATTTTTTGTTCAATAGGAGGTAAAGTTTGATTGATATATCAAAGTTGCACAGACAGCTTATTGCTCATCAAGGTGCATGTTCCCTAAAAGAATGTGACTAGAGTGACAATGGAGAGTTAGACTTTGCTTGCTACACCCCTACTACCCGAGGAGCATCCAATCAGAACTGCCTAGTATCCGCAGCATGTGACCAACAGGATATATAAACCTCTGAGGCTGTATAACAGAAGAAAGAACAAGACTTCTCCAGCTGAGCTGAACCAAGATCAGCATTGTCGCTTCGACCAAAGACACTAGTGAAAACAAAATATGAAGCCAACACTGGCATTCCTACTGCTGTTAGCAGCCATCTTGGTCCATATGGTGACCAGTTTCTCATTTGGGAGAGACAGGGCTCAGTACGCCTCCTGGGATGACGTGAACGTGGTGGCCCACCGGCTTCTTCAGCTGGGCCAGGGCCTCAAAGAACACGTTGAGAAAACCAAGAGCCAGATGAGAGACATCTCCATCAAGCTGAAAGCCTTCAATGGCACAGTGGCCAACTTGGGCAGGGAGACCAAGAGCCTGTAGGAGGGTGGAGAGGCACTGAAGACCAGAGCCCAGGAGATGGTGGTGAACATGTCTGCTGAGGTGCATGCGAGTGCTGAGGAGCTGAGGGCAGAGCGCCAGAGAATCCACACCAGGATGGACAGGCTAGAAGAGCGGGTGGATGGAATGCAGCAAGGACGGGGGCTGAAGCTGAACAACAGCAGTAACAACCGCAGTGATGATGCCAACTTCATCCAGGTAAGAGAATAATCTGCCACTTTTTCCACAATGCACTGTGGGTGATATCTAAAATATTATCGGGGAGTAAATCTTCCATTACTTAATTAAAATGATTAATAACATGCTAAACAGAATAAAACAAAAACGTGTTGACTCACATCATAGGGTTCCAATACATGTTTTTTAAATACTTTTTTGTATTTTAATATTTTCAAATAATGTGGCCCAAATAAACTAATTCTATGGAAGTATTTTAAAGTAGTTTCAAATACTTTCCTATAAATAGCCTACTATTTGAAAGTATTTTCAAAAACGGAATTCAAATACAGTACCAAACAGACTTCATTCATATGCATGAGAGTATTTTTATATTTCTATAAATACTGTGTATTTGAGTAATTTCAAAGTGTATTTCCAACTACATTCTAATTCCTAGTTGTTTTTTTAAAGATTGAAATACTTTCAAATGTCTTTGGAAGTCATTGAAGTACCCTAAATAGTATTTGAACCCAGGTTTCACTAACATTGACAGTTTGATCTTGTGATGGACAGTGAAGTTATACAAGTCAAGCTTCAATATACTGCAATTACAGAAAGTACATCCGTGTCCCACATTATGAATATAGTCGGAAGAAGAGATTGTGAACAACGAAAAACAGAAAACAGATCTCATTTGTGTCACTTCTTTCCTCAACGGTTACTGGAGGCACAGAATAAACGGATAGATTACCTGGTGGACAGAATAAGGCAACAGCAGGACAAACTGGAGAAACAGAACATGCACCTACAGGCACTCCAGGGCGAGGTATGTACTGTACAATAACCCCTATTGTGTGTAGGTGTGTGTACAATATCTGATGGTACATGTTTGTCTTTTCCCTCAGGTTAAACAGAGGAGAGTGAAGTCTGTTGTAAGGCGGAAACATCAGGAAATAGCAATGAAGGATTACACTAAAGGAGACGCTTCTCTAACTGGTAAGCCTAATACATCCTAATAGAATATGGACATTGAATTACCGCTAGTCAATTTCGTTGAATTTCCAAAACTCCAATTCACACTACCTATTCAACACAAAACCTTTTCTCCAGTTTGTCAAAAGCCAGACCATATCCCTCTGAGTTCCTCTTCTACACCATCCTGAACTGTTACAGCTGTTGAAAGGGAGGAGAACGCTACAAAAGCTGAAAAACACTACAGTCGTGGCCAAAAGTTTTGAGAATGACAAATATTAATTTCCACAAAGTTTGCTGCTTCAGTGTCTTTAGATATTTTTGTCAGATGTTACTATGGAATACTGAAGTATAATTACAAGCATTTCATAAGTGTCAAAGGCTTTTATTGACAATTACATGAAGTTGGTGCAAAGAGTCAATATTTGCAGTGTTGACCCTTCTTTTTCAAGACCTCTGCAATCTGCCCTGGCATGCTGTCAATTAACTTCTGGGCCACATCCTGACTGATGGTAGCCCATTCTTGCATAATCAATGCTTGGAATTTGTCAGAATTTGTGGGGTTTTATTTGTCTACCCATCTCTTGAGGATTGACCACAAGTTCTCAATGGGATTAAGGTCTGGGGAGTTTCCTGGCCATGGACACAACATAGATGTTTTGTTCCCCGAGCCACTTAGTTATCACTTTTGCCTTATGGCAAGGTGCTCCATCATGCTGGAAAAGGCATTGTTCGTCACCAAACTGTTCCTGGATGGTTGGGAGAAGTTGCTCTCGGAGGATGTGTTGGTACCATTCTTTATTCATGGCTGTGTTCTTAGGCAAAATTATGAGTGAGCCCACTCCCTTGGCTGAGAAGCAACCCCACACATGAATGGTCTCAGGATGCTTTACTGTTGGCATGACACAGGACTGATGGTAGCGCTCACCTTGTCTTCTCCGGACAAGCTTTTTACGGATGCCCCAAACAATCGGAAAGGGGATTCATCAGAGAAAATGACTTTACCCCAGTCCTCAGCAGTCCAATCCCTGTACCGTTTGTAGAATATCAGTCTGTCCCTGATGTTGTCCTGGAGAGAAGTGGCTTCTTTGCTGCCCTTCTTGACACCAGGCCATCCTCCAAAAGTCTTCGCCTCACTGTGTGTGCAGATACACTCACACCTGCCTGCTGCCATTCCTGAGCAAGCTCTGTACTGGTGGTGCCCCGATCCCGCAGCTGAATCAACTTCAGGAAACGGTGCTGGCGCTTGCTGGACTTTCTTGGGCTCCCTGAAGCCTTCTTCACAACAATTGAACCGCTCTCCTTGAAGTTCTTGATGATCCGATAAATGGTTGATTTAGGTGCAATCTTACTGGCAGCAATATCCTTGCCTGTGAAGCCCTTTTTTTGCAAAGCAATGATGACGGCACGTGTTTCCTTGCAGGTAACCATGGTTGACGGAGGAAGAACAATGATTTCAAGCACCACCCTCCTTTTGAAGCTTCCAGTCTGTTATTCGAATTCAATCAGCATGACAGAGTGATCTCCAGCCTTGTCCTCGTCAACACTCACACCTGTGTTAATGAGAGAATCACTGACATGATGTCAGCTGGTCCTTTTGTGGCAGGGCTGAAATGCAGTGGAAATGTTTTTGGGGGATTCAGTTCATTTGCATGGCAAAGAGGGACTTTGCAATTAATTGCAATTCCTCTGATCACTCTTCATAACAATTCTGGAGCATATGCAAATTGCCATCATACAAACTGAAACTGTGAAAATTAATATTTGTGTCATTCTCAATACTGTCGTGGCCACGACAGTAGACATCTATCTTTCAGTCCTTTGTATATAGTCATTGATAAACATGTGCATTGCCCTAGACCAGGAATACGCAAAGTGGGGTACGTGCAATGCCGTCTGGGGTAGCAAGCAAAATATATTTTTCTTCTTTTTCACATTTTCTAACAGCCCATTTATATTTTCCAACGGGGCTATACATTTGGGTGAGGTTCTATCCCCCCTCGCAGAGTAGCCTTGTTTCACTGCCAATTATTTTTTTACCATCTAGTATTCAGCGAAATAACAACAATAAAAAAAGGTAAAAAAGCCTAGTCAAATAACATCCAATCACATTAACCGTTACTCTCTCGCGGGAATTCCACTAACGGTTCGTGTGTAGCCAAACGTAGCTGCTACTCATTCCGTTTGCTCGAAAATGGATTAACGGTTAAGAAAAGGGCCTGCGTCCATAGAGCCACATACCAGCTCTACTGGTAGTACTGCTACTACCAGCAGTACTACACCTGCACCTGCCGACAACATAAGTTGTTCTATTTCCACGAGCAGATCCAATGCTAGCATCAGTAATTCTACATTTGTTGTTAGCCCAGCTAGCATGGACACTGACAGTTGTGAATCTGATGCAGCCGAAGAGCTACTGTCCCCTTACCCGGGAAAGCACCGAGCAACAGACAGGGAAGTTGAACCATCAAAGAAGCTCAAATATGAGGAGAACTACATTGATTTGGGGTTCACTTATATTGGGAGTAGTGTCTTTCCTCAGTACTTTTGCACATATAACACACTGTGGCTATCGCACAACTCGATGAAACCTTCACTTTTGTGCAGATTTTTTTAAACAAAGCATGCCAATTTGAAAAATAAGCCACAGGAGTTTGAGCGAGAATTAAGACTACGTTTGAGTAGTAAGACATGGATAAAAGCAACAGATAACATTAATAAGAAGGGGCTAGAAGCGTCTTATAAATGGTGAGCTACCGAGTAGCTAGGACAGGCAAGCACCATAATATTGTGGAGGACTTTATTCTTCCTGGTGCCGCAGATATGGCTGGTACAATGCTGGGGTAAAAGGCCCAAAAAACTATGCAGACAATGACTCCATCAAACAACACTGTTTCACGACGCATCATGGCAGGCGATGTTTTGAAACAATTACTGCTTCGCATACAAGCCAGTGAATTTTATGCGTTACACTAAATACAGGCACAGACTGTGTGGAAAATGATTTAAGACTGAGACTCTCCAATACAACCCAACATTGCAGAGTTATGTGCATCTTTTCAAGCACACCCTTCTCATTAACCTGTGGTGAGTTATTCACAATTCTTGATGAACAAATAAGGTTTTGTGTGTAAGATGGTTAAATACAGAGCAAAATTATTGATTATTATTGTTTGTGCCCTGGTCCCAACTTTGTCATTGTCACTTCCCACAAGCCGGGTTGTGACAAAAACTCACACTCATTCTTATGTTTAATAAATGTATCGTATAGTGTGTGTGTGGCAGGTGTAACAGTATTGCTTCCGTCACTCTCCTCGCCCCGAACCAAGGACCCTCTGCACACATCAACAACAGTCACCCACGAAGCATCATTACCCAGCGCTCCACAAAAGCCACGGCCCTTGCAGAGCAAGGGGAACAACTACTTCAGGTCTCAGAGCGAGTGACGTCACCGACTGAAACGCTATTAGCGCACACCACCGCTAACTAGCTAGCCATTTCACATCGGTTACACAGGCTTACAATGATGATTAAAAAATAAAAAATAATAATCAGAGTGCGCTGACCCTGGTGCTAGAGGGGGTACGCAGCTGGAGGTTGAATGTTTGGAGGGGTACGGGACTATAAAAAGTTTGTGAACCACTGCCCTAGACCATTATACAAGTTGCCACCGAATAAGTTTAATGAATGGTTACTGATCAACGTGTATCATTTTTGCTGTTTCAGAGTTGGCCACGGACTGCCATGAGTTGTTCCTGAAAGGGGAGAGAAATAATGGAGTGTACGCCATCCGGCCTCGCAACTCTCAGCCCTTTGACGTCTTCTGTGAAATGACTGCTGGTGAGTGAAAGGGAAACAAAATCGCCTTGTTCTTGGTTGCTCTAAACTTCTATATCGCCATTGGCTGGAATTTGTCCTTGCGGATACAGGCTTCTCCAAGAAAAGTTGCTTTGCACAGAAAACCCCATCGGCTGTGGAACAATTGGAACATTACTTGGCTAATTCCTTCTCTTCCCGTCTTTTCTTTTACAGAAGGTGGATGGACGGTCATCCAAAGACGGCAAGATGGATCCCAAAATTTCAATCAATTATGGGAGGCCTATAAAAAAGGCTTTGGCAGCCTGAATGGTGTTATTTCATTAGAGCAAATGTATATGGAAACCCTTTCAATACAGCCAATATTTATGTTTAAATAATGCACATGTTCATGTGAATAATCCGGATTCTAATTCTCTTTTAGGCGAGTTTTGGCTGGGACTGGACAACATCCACACTCTGACCAAACAGGAAGAGCTCACACTGCTGGTGGAGCTGTCTGATTGGATGGGAGAGGCTCAGTCTGTGCAGTATACATTCCGATTGGATGGAGAAGAGAGTAACTACACCCTTAACCACCGGGCCCTCAGGTCTGTCCTTCTCCACTATTGACAGAGACAACGATCTTAACACAGACGTCAACTGTGCCAAGCAACTCTCAGGTATTTTAGTGCTTCTTGAACATTTTACTCTAAAAATTGCCTTCTTTTTTTTTACCTTACTGAACTTTTTATCTAAAAGTATGTCCTCTAACAAGTGTCTTGTTTCCTCATAGGTGGCTGGTGGTTCAGCAACTGCGGCCAATCCAACCTGAATGGCAAGTACCCTAGAAAACCCAACATACTTCAAAGACAACAGCAAAGGAAGGAACTGATATTTTGGAAGACCACTGTATTGAAGATTGCCCCAGCTACAGTGGATTACGGTTATTATTAGACCTTCAGTATAAAAATAGTATACAAAAAGTGTACAATATTGAGCCTGTGAGTTTAAGAACTTATTTCCCACCGTCAACAAGATGTTAGCAGAATTACCATGAATTTTGTTGTTCATAACATCTGCTTTTGTGTAGCAATCTTGCAAGAACATCCCATTCACATTGGATCAATGTCATATTTCACTCTCAGTGGACACTAGTTCAGTCACATCGCCTGATACATTGTAGCACTTTACACCCTTTGGAAGGGTCCAACTGTTTATTTTAGTTGTTATACTTTGTCTGTCGAATGTGAGAAACTCAACGTCATATTGTCACTTCTATACTTCCAATAGTAATATATTGTACATTAATATCCATTTTAAAAATTATTTGAATGTAACTACTTCAAACAAAATATCTTAAAGAAATGTAAAAGTGACAGTTATATTTGCAATGTTTGATTGTTTGGGTGAAATGAGTCCTTAAATCTACTATGACTTATTTTGTCTGGATCCTGCAGGTTTATAGGTTGTACTCAAGATGGCACAAAGAATCATAAAAAATACCGCTCCCCTAGTGAAATAAACGACGATACAACCGCTTCCCTTAAAATTACAGACAGATACAACCACAACCAAGCTTAGTGTTCCCCAAGTTATAAATTAAGGGTTATCATGTCTCATTTGCATAAATGGCCAATGCCCCATAGAAACAGAACACAGTGCATAGAACATAAATTACAGACATCCTTACAATAAAGGCATAAGAATTCCAGGGGTTGTTTTTGTACCATATGACTGATAACAGAGTTACAGAGCATTCGGAAAGTATTCAGACCCCTTGACTTTTTCCACATTTTGTCACGATACAGCCTTATTCTTTATTTTTTACCCCTTTTTCATGATATCCAATTGCCATCTTGTCTCATCTCTGCAACTCCTCAACAGGCTCAGGAGAGGCGAAGGTCGAGTCACGCGTTTCCCAAAACATGAACTGCCACCCGCTTGCTTAACCTGGATGTTAGCCACAAAAAAAAAGTATGAAACAAATCAAAATATATTTTGTATTTGAGATTCTTGAAAGTAGCCACCCTTTTCCTTGATGACAGCTTTGCACACTCTTGGCATTCTCTCAACCAGCTTCATGAGGTAGTCACCTGGAATGCATTTCAATGCTCTTAAGGATCAGACCCTTTTTAAAATTTTCGCCTAAAATAACATACCCAAATCTAACTGTAGCTCAGGACCTGAAGCAAGGATATGCATATTCTTGATACCATTTGAAAGGAAACACTGAAGTTTGTGGAAATGTGAAATTGATGTAAGAGAATATAACATTAGATCTGGTAAAAGATAATACAAAGAAAAGAACATGCGTGTGTCATCTTTGAAATGCAAGAGAAAAGCTATGCATTAGTCCAGGTTAGGCACGATTCTGGCCACTAGATGGCAGCAGTGTATGTGCAAACTTGTAGAGTGATCCAATGAACCATTGTATTTCTGTTCAAAATGATGTATCAAGACTGCCCAAATGTGCCTAACTGGTTTATTGATACATTTTCAAGTTCATAACTGTGCACTCTCCTCAAACAATAGCATGGTATTCTTTCACTGAAATAGCTACTCTAAATTGGACAGTGCAGTTAGATTAACAAGAATTTTAATAAAGCTTTCTGCCCATATCAGATATGTCTATGTCCTGGGAAATTCTCTTGTTACTTACAACCTCTTGCTAATCGCATAAGCCTATGTTAGCTCAACAGACCCGCAGGGGGACACACACACACCGATCCTGTATTAACAGGTGTGCCTTGTAAAAAGTTAATTTGTGGGATTTATTTCCTTCTTAATGCATTTGAGCCAATTTATTTTGTGGCAAGGTAGAGGTGGTATACAGAAGATAGCCCTATTTGGTAAAAGACCAAATTCATATTATGGCAAGAACAGCTGAAATAAGCAAAGAGAAAGGACAGACCATTACTTTAAGACATGGTCAGTCTATAGGGAAAATTTCAAGAACTTTGAAAGTTTCTTCAAGTGCAGTTGCAAAAACCATCAAGCGCTATGATGAAACGGTCTCTCATGAGGACTGCCACAGGGAAGGAAGATCCAGAGTTACCTCTGCTATAGGATAAGTTCATTAGAGTTACCAGCCTCAGATATTGCAGCCCAAATAAATGCTTCACAGAGTTCAAGTAACAGACACATCTCAACAGCAACTATTCAGAGGAGACTGCTTCATTGTCAAATTTCTGCAAAGAAGCCACTACTAAAGGACACCAATAAGAAGAAGTGACTTGATAGGGCCAAGAAACACGAGCAATGGACATTAGACCGGTGGAAATCTGTCGTTTGATCTGATGAGTCCAAATTTGAGATTTGATTCCAACTGCCGTGTCTTAGAGACACAGAGTAGGTGAACGGATTATCTCTGCATGTGTCCCACCGTGAAGCATGGAGGATGAGGTGTGATGGTGTTTTGCTGGTGACACTGATTTATTTTGAATTCAAGGCACACTTAACCAGCATGGCAACCACAGAATTCTGCTGTGATACGCTATCCTATCTGGTTTGCGCTTAGTGGGACAATCATTTGTTTTTCAACAGGACACTGACCTAATACGCCTCCAGGCTGTGTAAGGGCTATTTGACCAAGGAGAGGGATGGAGTGCTGCATCAGATGACCTGGCCTACACAATCACCCGACCTCAATCCAATTGAGATGGTTTGGGATGAGTTGGACTGCAGAGTGAAGGAAAAGCAGCCAACAAGTGCTCAGCATATGTGGGAACCCCTTCAAGACTGTTGGAAAAGCATTCCAGGTGACTACCTCATGAAGCTGGTTGAGCGAATACCAAGTGTGTCCAAAGCTGTCATCAAGGCAAAGGGTGGCTCCTTTGAAGAATATCAATATATTTTGATTTGTTTAACACTTTAGGTTACTACATGATTCCATGTGTTATTTCATAGTTTTGATGTCTTCACTAATATTCTCCAATGCAGAAAATAGTAAAAAATAAAGAAAAACCCTCGAATGATTAGGTGTGTCGCTTCACAGCTATTTTCAGGTCTCTCCAGAGATGTTTGATCGGGTTAAGTCCGGGCCACTCAGAGACTTGTCCCGAAGCCACTCCTGCGCTGTCTTGGCTGTGTGCCTAGGGTCGTTCTCCTGTTGGAAGGTGAACATTCGCACCAGTCTGATTTCCTGAGCGCTCTGGAGCAGGTTTTCATAAAGGATCTCTCCATTCATATTTCCCTCGATCCCGACTAGTCTCCCAGTCCCTGCTGCTGAAAAACATCCCCACAGCATGATGCTGCCACCACCATGCTGCACCTTAGGGATGGTGCCAGGTTTTCGTCCAGATGTGACCCTTGGCATTCTGGGCAAAGAGTTCAATCTTGGTTTCATCAGACCAGAGAATCTTCTTCTTTAGGTGCCTTTTGGCAAACTCCAAGCGGGCTGTCATGTGCCTTTTACTGAGGACTGGCTTCTGTCTGGTCACTCTACCATTAAGGTCTAATTGTTGGAGTGCTGCAGAGACGGTTGTCCTTCTGGAAGGTTCTACCATCTCCACAGAGGCACTCTGGAGCTCTGTCAGTGACCATTGGGTCTTGGTAAGCTACCTGACCAAGGCCCTTCTCCTCCGATTGCTCAGTTTGGCCAGGTGGCCAGCTCTAGGAAGAGTCTTGGTGGTTCCAAACCTCTTCCATTTAAAAATGATGGTGGCCACTGTGTTCTTGGGGACTTTCAATGCTGCAGAAATGTTTTCGTACCATTCCACAGATCTGTGCCTTGACACAATCCTGTCTTGGAGCTCTACGGACAATTCCTTCGACATCATGGCTTGGCTTTTGCTCTGACATGCACTGTCAACTGTGGGACCTTATATAGACAGGTGTGTGCCTTTCCAAATCATGTCCAATCAATTGAATTTACCACAGGTGGACTCCAATCAAGTTGTAGAAACATCTCAAGGATGATCAATGGAAACATGATGCACCTGAGCTCAATTTCGAGTCTCATAGCAAAGGGTCTGAATACTAATGTAAATAAGGTAACTGTTTATTTTGAATAAATTATCAAAAATGTCTAAAAACCAATTTTCCCTTTGTCATTATGGGGTATTGTGTGTCGACTGATGAGGGGGAAAAAATAAATAATCAATTTTAGAATAAGGCTGTAATGTTAAAAATGTGAAGGTCTGAATACTTTCCGAATGCACTGTACATGTGAGCCAATTGATACATTTAACATTGCGATTGAGATGAAAGTCAGTGAAAGTTTTCAAAAGCTAAAGAAGCCTGCGTCTTCTGAGGCGACAAGCTGAGCAAAGACTTGATCACTACAGTGAAATGGCATTGGAGATAGTAGTCTTAATGACTTACTACATTTAGACACTCGTTATAAAATAAGAATTCCTTTTTATTTTAATACACACTTAAAATACCAGTTGCAGGTAGTGTGTAAATTCCGTCCTCAGCGGCCACGCCATTTGGCTCACCACACAACACTGTAATCCACCATGACTTACAACAGCACAGTCCAAAGTATGAACAAACAAAACATTTACATTTTAGTCATTTGCAGACGCTCTTATCCAGAGCGACTAAAAGTAGTCCATATATTTTCATACTGGTCCCCCTTGCTAACAGGGTGTGGCACAAAAATCCCAAATAAAAACAGAAAATCACTCCAAGATGCTAACAAGCTCTTTTTCTCAAAATGCTCAATGTTTGTTCTATATTTTCTACTTCTCTCCTTCTCTGCAGTCATTGTCCAGTTAAAAACTGACAGGTGACAACCCTCTGCTCTCAGCGTGGGAAGGGGTTGGTAGCATGGGAGGGCTTCTCCAGGCTGTTATAAAAAATCTCGTTTTTTAAGAGTGGTGTGAGGGATCGGATGCAAATGGCAGATGGGGCACACAGTGTGTTTATCACAGGTGGCACCTTAATTGGGGAGGACCAGCTCATAGTAATGGATGGAACAGTTTCAAATACATCAGACATGTTTGATACCATTCCATTCACTCCATTCCAGCTATTATGACCAGTTTGCCACTCACCAGCCTCCTGTGGTATATGTGAAGGGGCATGGTAACATTGGGCAATGGGGGGGGGGGAGAAAGAGTGGGGAGTGGGGCAGGGGCTCTGTTCATTCAACTGCAGCCCTCAGAGGTACTGCTGGAGGAAGTGCAGCAGCATAATCTCATAGTGCTCTCCAGACTCTGGGCAGCGGATGCTGTGTCTCTCGTTGGGGTAGATCTGAAGAGATGGAGACAAAGGAACAAATGGAGGAAAGAGAGCTTTCTTTCCCCAGAAAGGAAGCACCCGTCTTCCTCATTTATAAAATGTTTATTTTAATGTGCTCTGAAAAGAGGCCTTAAAATAAATGAGTCCCACACTTTTCTTCTTTGTAGCGAATGCATTTGTTTTCAGCAACATATCAGCTAAAGCCTGGGAAAAGGTTCCACTGCACATATTCAATTCTCTCATCATCGCTCGCCATTTTATACAATGAAGTTGAATGAACACTGTATTGTAGGTCTGTGTAAGATGGGGTACATGTACACAACTAAACCCACTGCCCTCCTACCTGTAGCTGATACGGCTTCCCCGCACGGATCAGTTGAGACACCAGGAAGTTGGTGTGGAAAAAGTGCACATTCTCGTCAAGGAATCCATGTAATATAAGTAACCGGTTAGGCCTGGGTAGGAAAACAAAATATAAAAGATTATCTCTAGAAAAGTTAAAAAAAATAATAATAATAATTTCCCCTCGCATCAGAACTTATCCTGGTCCCAGATCTGTTCGTTATGTATAGCCAACTCCTATGGTCATTGTCAAAAGAGTTGCCTATACAGTACAAACAGATCTGGGATCAGGCTAATTGAGACATACATTCCAAGCAAGTCTGTCCCATCAGGACCATATCAAAAACAAGTGATGAACAGTATTGCAGGACAGCTGCACTTTGGAGTCTCTTTACTGCTGCCTTTACTTATTGCCTGTGAAGCACCCTGAGGTTGACAGTAAACGGTAATGAATGGTGATGACTCACTCGCTGGGCAGCTTGTCTACGTGCAAGGCAACAGAGCCGGCTTCGTATCCCTGCTGGTTGTTCTCAGGTAGGTCCATGTAGCGCTCCGTGTAACCGGTGTCATAGGCCATCCACACCGTCACAGGTGCACCCGCTATGGCCACCTGAACCATACAAGGACAGCTCAAATCAACCAGGCTTTTAAATTAATGCTAAAATGACTTCATTTTAACTGATTCAGAGTGAACAGTAACCATATGTACAGTACAACTAGTCAAGACTTTGGAGCGTTAAATTCAGTTTTAGAGTCAATATTTTGAGCTTGTTGACTTAAACCAGGGCTGGGCCACATTACTACCCCTTCATGGTTCAAAGCCATAGAACTACACAGCCTGCCGTCACAATTCATTTCTTACACAGAACGCATGTGAGGTGAAGTTGTGACATAGTCCAAAATAATAATCCCCTAACATTCTTAGGCGGAGACTTCGAACTTTCCTCTCACCTTGAAGACATTGGGCCTGTGGACAAGGCCCATGAGGGAGAGGAAGCCGCCGTAAGACCAGCCGTGGATGGCCACGCGACTCAGGTCCACAAAAGTGTACTTTTCAGCCACGTACTGCAGCCCCTCCACCTGGTCCTCGATCTCCACCTGGCCCTGAGAACAGCAGACGGGGAAAGGAATGTCACGACTGGCATGAAGGCAAACAGGAGAACACTTTTTTAAACATAGTGAAATGGGGATGTACTATCTGGACTGGTCCAATAAGAATGCCCTTTTTGCTACATTGTGCCTTACTGAACACAACTCTGGTAATAAAGATCGATCACAAACTGGCAATGCAAAAATCTATTTTTTTCAATACCTCAGTGTTTCCCCTAAATTCATTTAGCAGTAGCGCACACTGCAAAAAAATTTAACGCTGCTGATAAAGAACCTAGGTGAAAGACTGACACCTACAACACTTGTGTATGTTTAGTAGAGTAGTTACTGTTTACCATTTTGTTTTTCAGAGCCCCCTCGAACTTGAGGCCTCTCTGACAGGAGCCTCTCCCGTCAATGACCACGACGGCGTAGCCTAGTGACGCTAGCGTATTCAGCCTCAGGTACTTCACTCCTTTGTATGTGTTATTTACTAACTGCACCTGGAGCACACAACCCCCACCCCCCTCAACATTAAAAACATTCGAGATAAAACCTTTAACATTATATATTTTTTTTATATATAACTAGCCTTGAAATCCAAACGGTCACAAACAAGACTATATTACAGAATTAAAAAAAATGTATTGAACAAACCTGGGGGCCTCCATACACAAAGAGGATTGTAGGGTGCTTCCTGCCAGGAACCAAGTTGTGTGGTTTGTACAACATGCCGTAGAGGTGGAACCCTGAATTCCCTGGGAAAGTAAAGATCTCTGGTGGGATGTAATCTCCTGGGCGCCCTGAGACATAACATTAACACCAATATGAAGTCAAATGCATATCACTATCGAGGTCAACTGTAGATACTATAGCTGTCCATTCCATTGGGTTATTATTGCAAGGGCCGATTCTATTGATGTGACTGCCCTTGGGAAAGTGACTCATTCAACTATAAATAAGCAACATTGAATTTGCAGGGCCATTCTGTAGTCTCAACATGTGAGTTAAGTGTGATGGCGACAGAGTGCTTATGGTAACACAGTTCATTGATACAGTCATGTTTTGTAGTCAGGTGAAAAGCCAACAGAAGATTTCAATGCAGTGATGGGGGGATACTTACATATTACAATATTATTTTGGACGATATTATAAAATCGATATTTTCACACACACACACAGAAAATATTCAGACCCCTTGACTTTTCCTACATTGTTAATTTAGCCGTATTCTAAAATTGATTAAATAGTTCCCCCCCCTCAATCTACACACAATACTACATAATGACAAAACAGGTTTATACATTTTTGCAAATGTATAAAAAAAATAAAAAAAATATTAAAACCCCGGAAATACCACATTTACATAAGAATTCAGACCCTTTACTAAGTACTTTGTTGAAGCACCTTTGGCAGCGATTACAGCATCGAGTCTTCTTGGCCCCTTTTCTCTCAATTTCCGCCTGAATGACATGCCCAAAGTAAACTGCCTGTTGCTCTGGCCCTGAAGCCAGGATATGCATATAATTGGTACCATTGGAAAGAAAACATTTCTACAAACTTCAAAGTGTTAAAATAATGTAGGAGAATATAACACAATAGATATGGTAGGAGAAAATCCAAAGAAAAACCAACCAGAATATTTTTTGAGAGAGAGACCATCCTCTTACAATGGCAAGTATAAGGTCACACTGAAAATTAGCTTCCACAGGGTGTCAGCAGTCTATTTTCAAGGTTTCAGGCTTGTAACTTCAAAAACGAATAAGAAATAACAGTTTTAGTAGAAGGACAGTCTTGGAAATTCATGTTTGCGCACGCCATGAAGACATTATGCACCTGCTAAAATTAGCTTCCTATTGAACATACTTCTTTCCATAAGAAATATTAAAGTTTGATTACATTTTAGGGTATGAGTAGTAAATGGAAACTTATTTTGACTTGTTGAAACAAAGTTTAGAGGTAGATTTTCGGATTCCTTTCTCTGCAAGTTGAATGGGTGGACTACTCAAATCGATGGCGCCCACTTAACTGACTTTTTGGGACATAAAGAAGGATTTTATCTAACAAAACGACACTACATGTTATAGATGGGACCCTTTGGATGACAAATCAGACGAAGATTTTCAAAAAGTAAGTGAATATTTAAATCGCTATTTGTGAATTTATGAAACCTGTGGCCCATATTTTGATGTGGGGCGCCGCCCTCAAACAATCGCATGGCATGTTTCGCTGTAATAGCTACTGTAAATCAGACAGTGCAGTTAGATTAACAAGAATTTAAGCTTTCAACCGATATGACTCTTATGTACCTAAATGCTTAATATCCATAATTTTTATGATTATTTATTTGAATTGCTCCCACCAGTTTCACTGGAAGTTGTCCCGCTAGCTGGAGGCCTAGCCCTAAAAGGTTAGCCTTATTCTAAAATGGATTCAAATGTCTTCCCCCCCTCATCAATCTACACACAATACCCTATAATGACAAAGCAAAGCAAAAACAGGTTTATAGACATTTTTGCAAATGTATTCAAAGAATATATACAAATAAATAAATTGAAACATCACATTTACATAAGCATTCAGACCCTTTACTAAGTACTTTGTTGAAGCACCATTGGCAGCGATTACAGCATCGAGTCTTCTTGGGTATGACGCTACAAGCTTGGCCCACCTGTATTTGGGGAGTTTCTCCCATTCTTCTCTGCAGATCCTCTCCATCTCTGTCTGGTTGGATGGGGAGCATTGCTGCACAGCAATGTCTCTCCAGAGATGTTAAATCGGGTTCAAGTCCAGGCTCTGGCTAGGCCACTCATGAATATTCAGAGACTTGTCCCTGAAGCCACTTCTGTGTTGTCTTGGCTGTGTGCTTAGGGTCATTGTCCTGTTGGAAGGTAAACCTTCGCCCCAGTCTGAGGTCCTGAGCACTGTGGAGCAGGTTTTCATCAAGGATCTCTGTATTTGCTCCGCTCATCTTTTCCTCAATCTGACTAGTCTCCCAGTCCCTGCTGCTGACGAGCATTCCCACAGCATGATGCTGCCACCACCATGCTTATTTGCTTGACAATCACCGGCTGACTAAATTTTGTGACCGCCACAGACCTAGCAACCACCATGCTTCACCGTAGGGATGATGCCAGGTTTCCTCCAGACGTGACGCTTGGCATTCAGGCCAAAGAGTTCAATCTTGGTTTCATCAGACCAGAGAATCTTGTTTCTCATGGTCTGAGGGTCTTGAGGTGCCTTTGGCAAACTCCAAGCGGGCTGTCATGTGCCTTTTACTGAGGACTGGCTTCAGTCTGGCCACTCTACCATAAAGGCCTGATTGGTAGGGTGCTGCAGAGATGGGATAATCTTCCAGAAGGACAACCATCTCCACAGAGGAACTCTGGAGCTCTGTCAGCATGACCATCGGGCTCTTGGTCACCTCCCTGACCAAGACTCTTCTCCCCCAATTGCTCAGTTTGGGCGGGGCGTTCAGCACTAGGAAGAGTCTTTGTGGTTGCAAACTTCTTCCACTTAAGAATGGAGGCCACTGTGTTCTTGGGGACCTTCAATGCTGCAGAAATGTTTTGGTACGGACTCCATCCTAGCTGGAGGGGTGCTCTCATCTTATCTACTAACATAGATAGGGCTCTAACTCCTCTAGCTCCACAATGAAATAGGGTGCAGGCCAGGCAGCAGGCTGTTAGCCAACCTGCCAGCTTAGTGGAGTCTGCCAATAGCACAGTCAGTGTAGTCAGCTCAGCCATCCCCATTGAGACTGTGTCTGTGCCTCGACCTAGGTTGGGCAAAACTAAACATGGCGGTGTTCGCCTTAGCAATCTCACTAGGATAAAGACCTCCTCCATTCCTGCCATTATTGAACGAGATCGTGATACCTCACATCTCAAAATAGGGTTACTTAATGTTAGATCCCTCACTTCAAAGGCAGTTATAGTCAATGAACTAATCACTGATCATAATCTTGATGTGATTGGCCTGACTGAAACATGGCTTAAGCCTGATGAATTTACTGTGTTAAATGAGGCCTCACCTCCTGGTTACACTAGTGACCATATCCCCCGTGCATCCCGCAAAGGCGGAGGTATTGCTAACATTTACGATAGCAAATTTCAATTTACAAAAAAAAAAATGACGTTTTCGTCTTTTGAGCTTCTAGTCATGAAATCTATGCAGCCTACTCAATCACTTTTTATAGCTACTGTTTATAGGCCTCCTGGGCCATATACAGCGTTCCTCTCTGAGTTCCCTGAATTCCTATCAGACCTTGTAGTCATAGCAGATCATATTTTAATTTTTGGTGATTTTAATATTCATATGGAGAAGTCCACAGACCCACTCCAAAAGTCTTTCGGAGCCATCATCGACTCAGTGGGTTTTGTCCAACATGTCTCTGGACCTACTCACTGCCACAGTCATACTCTGAACCTAGTTTTGTCCCATGGAATAAATGTTGTAGATCTTAATGTTTTTCCTCATAATCCTGGACTGTCGGACCACCATTTTATTACGTTTGCAATCGCAACAAATAATCTGCTCAGACCCCAACCAAGGAGCATCAAAAGTCGTGCTATAAATTCTCAGACAACACAAAAATTCCTTGACGCCCTTCCAGACTCCTTCTGCCTACCCAAGGACGTCAGAGGACAAAAATCAGTTAACCACCTAACTGAGGAACTCAATTTAACCTTGCGCAATACCCTAGATGCAGTTGCACCCCTAAAAACAAAAAACATTTGTCATAAGAAACTAGCTCCCTGGTATACAGAAAATACCCGAGCTTTGAAGCAAGCTTCCAGAAAATTGGAACGGAAATGGCGCCACACCAAACTGGAAGTCTTCCGACTAGCTTGGAAAGACAGTACCGTGCAGTACCGAAGAGCCCTCACTGCTGCTCGATCATCCTACTTTTCCAACTTAATTGAGGAAAATAAGAACAATCCAAAATTTATTTTTGATACTGTTGCAAAGCTAACTAAAAAGCAGCATTCCCCAAGAGAGGATGGCTTTCACTTCGGCAGTAATAAATTCATGAACTTCTTTGAGGAAAAAATCATGATCATTAGAAAGCAAATTACGGACTCCTCTTTAAATCTGCATATTCCTCCAGGGCTTAGCTGTCCTGGATCTGCACAGCTCTGCCAGGGCCTGGGATCGGGAGAGACACTTAAGTGTTTTAGTACTATATCTCGACACAATGATGAAAATAATCATGGCCTCTAAACCTTCAAGCTGCATACTGGATTCTATTCCTACTAAACTACTGAAAGAGCTGCTTCCTGTGCTTGGCCCTCCTATGTTGAACATAATAAACGGCTCTCTATCCACCGGATGTGTACCAAACTCACTAAAAGTGGCAGTAATAAAGCCTCTCTTGAAAAAGCCAAACCTTGACCCGGAAAATATAAAAAACTATCGGCCTATATCGAATCTTCCATTCCTCTCAAAATTTTTTGAAAAAGCTGTTGCGCAGCAACTCACTGCCTTCCTGAAGACAAACAATGTATACGAAATGCTTCAGTCTGGTTTTAGACCCCATCATAGCACTGAGACTGCACTTGTGAAGGTGGTAAATGACCTTTTAATGGCGTCAGACCGAGGCTCTGCATCTGTCCTCGTGCTACTAGACCTTAGTGCTGCCTTTGACACCATCGATCACCACATTCTTTTGGAGAGACTGGAAACCCAAATTGGTCTACACGGACAAGTTCTGGCCTTGTTTAGATCTTACCTGTCGGAAAGATATCAGTTTGTCTCTGTGAATGGTTTGTCCTCTGACAAATCAACTGTACATTTCAGTGTTCCACAAGGTTCCGTTTTAGGACCACTATTGTTTTCACTATATATTTTACCTCTTGGGGATGTTATTCGAAAACATAATGTTAACTTTCACTGCTATGCGGATGACACACAGCTGTACATTTCAATGAAACATGGTGAAGCCCCAAAATTGCCCTCGCTAGAAGCCTGTGTTTCAGACATAAGGAAGTGGATGGCTGCAAACTTTCTACTTTTAAACTCGGACAAAACAGAGATGCTTGTTCTAGGTCCCAAGAAACAAAGAGATCTTCTGTTAAATCTGACAATTAATCTTGATGGTTGTAAAGTCGTCTCAAATAAAACTGTGAAGGACCTCGGCGTTACTCTTGACCCTGATCTCTCTTTTGACGAACATATCAAGACTGTTTCAAGGACAGCTTTTTTCCATCTACGTAACATTGCAAAAATCTGAAATTTTCTGTCCAAAAATGATGCAGAAAAATTAATCCATGCATTTGTTACTTCTAGGTTAGACTACTGCAATGCTCTACTTTCCGGCTACCCGGATAAAGCACTAAATAAACTTCAGTTAGTGCTAAATACGGCTGCTAGAATCCTGACTAGAACCAAGAAATTTGATCATATTACTCCAGTGCTAGCTTCCCTACACTGGCTTCCTGTTAAGGCAAGGGCTGATTTCAAGGTTTTACTGTTAACCTATAAAGCGTTACATGGGCTTGCTCCTACCTATCTTTCCGAGTTGGTCCTGCCGTACATACCTATACGTACGCTACGGTCACAAGACGCAGGCCTCCTAATTGTCCCTAGAATTTCTAAGCAAACAGCGGGAGGCAGGGCTTTCTCCTATAGATCTCCATTTTTATGGAACGGTCTGCCTACCCATGTGAGAGACGCAGACTCGGTCTCAACCTTTAAGTCTTTACTGAAGACTTATCTCTTCAGTAGGTCATATGATTGAGTGTAGTCTGGCCCAGGAGTGTGAAGGTGAACGGAAAGGCTCTGGAGCAACGAACCGCCCTTGCTGTCTCTGCCTGGCCGGTTCCCCTCTCTCCACTGGGATTCTCTGCCTCTAACCCTATTACAGGGGCTGAGTCACTGGCGCTCTTTCATGCCGTCCCTGGGAGGGGTGCGTCACTTGAGTGGGTTGAGTTACTGACGTGATCTTCCTGTCTGGGTTGGCGCCCCCCCTTGGTTTGTGCTGTGGTGGAGATCTTTGTGGGCTATACTCGGCCTTGTCTCAGGATTGTAAGTTGGTGGTTGAAGATATCCCTCTAGTGGTGTGGGGGCTGTGCTTTGGCAAAGTGGGTGGGGTTATATCCTTCCTGTTTGGCCCTGTCCGGGGGTTTCTTCTGATGGGGCCACAGTGTCTCCTGACCCCTCCTGTCTCAGCCTCCAGTATTTATGCTGCAGTAGTTTATGTGTCGGGGGGCTAGGGTCAGTTGGTTATACCTGGAGTACTTCTATCTTATCCAGTGTCCTGTGTGAATTTAAGTATGCTCTCTCTAATTCTCTCGTTCTCTCTTTCTTTCTCTCTCTCGAAGAACCTGAGCCCTAGGACCATACGTCACGGCAAACCGGGCATGATGACTCCTTGCTGTCCCCAGTCCGCCTGGCCTTGCTGCTATTCCAGTTTCAGCTGTTCTGCCTGCGGTTATGGAACCCCTACCTGTCCCAGACCAGCTGTTTTCAACTCTTAATGATCGGCTATGAAAAGCCAACTGATATTTATTCCTGATTATTATTTGACCATGCTTGTCATTTATGAACATTTTGAAAATCTTGGCTCTCTCTAATTCTCTCCTTCTCTCTTTCTTTCTCTCTCTCGGAGGACCTGAGCCCTAGGACCATACGTCACGGCAAACCGGGCATGAAGACTCCTTGCTGTCCCCAGTCCGCCTGGCCTTGCTGCTATTCCAGTTTCAGCTGTTCTGCCTGCGGTTATGGAACCCCTACCTGTCCCAGACCTGCTGTTTTCAACTCTTAATGATCGGCTATGAAAAGCCAACTGAAAATTATTCATGATTATTATTTGACCATGCTTGTCACTTATGAATATTTTGAACATCTTGGCATAGTTCTGTTATAATCTCCACCCGGCACAGCCAGAAGAGGACTGGCCACCCCTCATAGCCTGGTTCCTCTCTAGGTTTCTTCCTAGGTTTTGTCCTTTCTAGGGAGTTTTTCCTAGCCACCGTGCTTCTACACCTGCATTGCTTGCTGTTTGGGGTTTTAGGCTGGGTTTCTGTACAGCACTTCGAGATATTAGCTGATGTACGAAGGGCTATATAAAATAAACTTGATTTGATTTGATTTGGTACCCTTCACCAGATCTGTGCATCGACACAATCCTGTCTCGAAGCTATATGGTCAATTCCTTTGACCTCATTGCCTGGTTTTCACTCTGAAATAAAAGGTGGGACCTTATATAGAAAGGTGTGTTAGGACACCTACTCATTTAAGGGTTTTTCTTTTTACTATTTTAAAATAATAGTGAGGACATCAAAACTATGAAATAACACATATGGAATCATGTAGTAAGCAAAAAAGTGTTAACAAATCAAAATATATTCTATATTTGAGATTCTTCAAAGTAGCCAACTCCTGGCATTCTCAACCAGCTTCACCTGGAATGCTTTTCCAATAGTCTTGAAGGAGTTCCCACATACGCAGAGCACTTGTTGGCTGCTTTTCCTTCACTCTGTGGGGTCAAACTCCTCCCAAACCATCTCAATTGGGTTCAGGTCGGGTGACTAGATGCCAAGTTCACTGATGCAGCACTTCATCACTCTCCTTATTGGGCAAATAGCCCTTACACAGCCTGGAGGTGTGTTGGGTTATTATCATGTTGAAAAACAAATGATAGTCCCACTAAGCGCAAACCAGATGGGATGGCGTATTGCTGCAGACTACTGTGGTAGCCATGCTGGTTAAGTGTGCCTTGAATTTTAAATAAATCACCAACAATGTCACCAGCAAAGCACCCCCACACCACCTCCTCCATGCTTCACGGTGGGAACCACACATGCAGAAATCATCCGTTCACCTATTCTGCGTCTCACAAAGACACAGTGGTTGGAATCAAAAAACTCAAATTTGGACTATTCAGACCAAAGGACATATTTCCACCAGTCTAATGTCCATTGCTCGTGTTTCTTGGCCCAAGCAAGTCACTTCGTATTATTGGTGTCCTTTAGTAGTGGTTTCTTTGCAGCAATTCAACCATGAAAGCCTGATTCACGCAGTCTCCTCTGAACAGTTGATGAATCAGATGCGTCTGCTACTTGAACTCTGTGAAGCATTTATTTGGGCTGCAATTACTGAGGCTGGTAACTCTAATGAATGTATCCTCTGCAGCAGAGGTAACTCTGGGTCTCCCTTTCCTGTGTCAGTCCTCATGATAGCCAGTTTCAACATAGCGCTTGTTGGTTTTTGTGACTGCACTTGAAGAAACGTTCAAAGTGCTTGAAATTTTCCAGATTGACTGACCTACACGTCTTAGAGTAATGAAGGACTGTCGTTTCGCTTTGATTATTTGAGCTGTTCTTGCCATAATATGGCTATCTTCTGTTTACCATCACTACCTTGTCACAACACTACTGATTGGCTCAAACAAATCAACTTAACAAGGCACACCTGTTAATTGAAATGCATTCCAGGTGACTACCTCAAAGCTGGTTGAGAGAAAGCCAAGAGTGTGCAAAGCTGTCATCAAGGCATAGGTTGGTTACTTGGAAAAATCTCAAAATGTAAATTATATTTAGATTTGTTTAGCACTTTTTTGGTTTCTACATGATTCCATATGTGATATTTCATAGTTGATGTCTTCACTATTATTCTACAATGTAGAAAATAGTAAAACATAAAGAAAAAGCCTGGAATGAGTAGGTGTGTCCAAACTTTGTACTGGTAGACTGTGTGGTGTATGTATGTATGTATGTATGTATGCGTGTTTGTATACACATACATACACACACGCCGGTATTTTTCATCCTATAGCTTGTACTCCATCTTTTTAAATAGTGAGCCAACATATTTTCAGCACTTTTATTTCCATAACTGATCAAACTAATTTTCTCATGCTCTCTCGTCTCTCTGCAGCAGACATATCGTGAGCAATATGTTTGCAGCACTAAAATCGCAATAAAATTGCAGCATTGAATCGCAATACATATCGTATCGGCACCCAAGTATCGTTATAATATCGTACCGTGAGGTCCCTGGCAATTCCCAACCCTAACTGACCCCCCTTTCTTACTCACCTGTGGCCTCCATCATGCTAGCCCAGAACTCAGGCTCTTTGTGCAGTGGGTCACTCTCTGGGCCCATCAGCTTGTAGATGTGGACGCAGGGAGGTGTGCTGACATTACTGTAATGGCTGACAAACATGTCAAAATTCTACAGAAAGAGAGAGCAGAAACATAAGAACAGGTGAGGTCAACTAAATCTTCAAAAAGCTAAAACCTCCAAGCTTAATTTCAAGGAAAAAAGAACATGCCAGAGCTTGTCGCTAAGGTAATGTACCTACCTGGCTTACGGAGCAGCTGTGGGAGAAGCCTGGCTTGGTCAGCCTGACCATGTCCCCCGGGGAGTCGTAGCTCACAGTGTATAGGTGATGCTCCAGGGGTGTGTCCCGCGTGCCTTGGAAGTACACCAGCTGGGTAGCCTCGTTCACCCAGATCTGAGTTGGGAGGGAGGGGAGACAATGAATGGGATGTTTACCTTATGCACATCACCTTTCTACTGTGATAGCTGATGAGCGGTGACAAAGGGCTGTGGCACAAAAGAAAATGGGGTGATTTCCATGCTCCCCACCTTAAAATGTTAAAACCCTTTAGGTGTTCATTTTAGATAAGAGGTGTGTGTCTAGGGTTTACCTTGGAGCCATGTCTGGCCAACACCTCCCACTCCCCACTGGTTAATGTCACCTCTTCCTTAATCGGGCACTTAAAGTCCTCTGAAAGGAAAAACCAGTAGACTAAATGAGTTGACCACAGGTGGCTGGAGGCACCTTAACTGCAGAGGATGTGCTCATAGTAATGGCTGGAACGGAATAAATGGAATCAAACAAACCAAACACGTGGTTTCCATGCATTTGATACCCATTCCATTCCAGACATTATTATCAGCCGTCCTCCCCTCAGCAGCCTTCTATGGAGTTGACCTCCCAATACATTATCAGAAATAGATTTGGGAAGGTGCACCTCTATTCACATCTTTACCATTAATCCATAAATCAAACAGAGTATAAACAGTGTATTCTGCTACCCTCTGTCTGCATGTAGTCTCTGGTCCACTGGTAGCAGCCCTGTTGTAACAGCGTGGTGACTTTGTACAAATGGCAAAAGCCAGTTTTGGACTCGTTCGCCCAGAGGAAGGTGATCTCATCATCGTTTGTTTGAATGAAAGGATAAAATATGTCATGGACCTGAAACAAAGAAAAAGCCTTGACATAACATGAGCCCTAGAAGAAAGAGCATTTGCTGATTTCAAAAGGTTAAGACTAAATCTTTTCATTTTAAAATGTATAATTGGAAGAGAATTTCAACTAAACATTCATGTGACTACAAATTAACCAATAAAAACTACAGTACAAGTAACAGCCATATCAAACAAAGGCATGCAACAACAACTTCGTGCAAATAAGGGCACTGCAAGCAGTAAGGATGATTTCTATTACATTTCGAGTTCCATGCTTAGATCTCAAGTCAAAATCTAGGCCTTAGAGCCGAAGCCAGAGTTATTTTAACTCACGTTGATCCAGATGTCGGTGATCTCCTCGTAGATGATGAAGGGGTGGACCCCCTCTGGCACAGCCTCCACACTCTCCTCCCGTTGGGCCTGGTCCTGGGTTACAGGGATGAATAGGGCCGGGGGCAGCAGGACCAACTGGAGCCTCTGTTGACTCCTGTCCAGCAGTACCGCCCATGCACTGCACAGAGGAGTAGTGGGTTGTCAGGGTCAAATAATTAGCTGGCTAATGTTGCTAAATGTTGCCTCATGAATTCCATATTTCCTAGTTGATGTAGACAAAGACGGCCTTGAAATTGAAAGGGTATATATACTATTTTAATTAAATGAAAAATAATTTGTTACAGTATATCTGAAGTTCAAATCAAAGCTAATGTAGCTGGCTAACTTTTTGGTCATGCTCTGGCTAACTTTTTGGTCATGCTCTGTGATATACCCCTCTGGAGAGAAGAGATGGGTGCTGTTCAACAGATAATCAGCCCACATAACCAGCCCGCATTAAGATTGATTGGCTATTGGTTTCTGGATGCGGTGACGTTTGCCTTAGCGGAGACTTCAAGACAACTGTCGCCTACCAGGAGTGGTTAACTTGCCATTTCAGCCCAGCCGGTAGCACAATGGTGTGAGAACTAGTCCAGATTGCTGGTGAGTGTGGGATGGAATAGAACTTTAGGTGGTGTTGACCTACGTAACACGATCGGGCTGTCATTGTAAATATACATTTGGTCTTAACTGACTCGCCTGGTTAAATAAAGGCTAAATTAAAAAATATCTGAGATGAAACCACAAGGCTTGGTGCAGTTTTCATATTTACAAGGACTTTACTCAATGTTAGGAACAATTACACCTTTACATCGCAGATATAATCCGCTCCACGGCATAGATAGCTTTGCTTAGTTGTGTCTGTTCCAGTTTTGAACTCACTATTTGCCGTCTTTTGTCCAGCCGGCGCGGGCGATGTACTCGACCCCAGGGAACAGGGTGGTAAAAGGCAGGACCAACTCCTTGTCCTGGGTGCTTACAATCTAATGATAACAAGGACTCATAAGAATAGGCAGATAGGCATTGAATGCCATACAGAAACATACGGAACACATAAAAGACCACAAAAAGGGAACAGAAGGCAACATACAAGTAGACATGCAGAATACGAAACCAGATCAATACAGTTCAAAACCATGAGAACTTATTAAGCTGTTCTTACTCTGCCAAGGTGGTCGGTTCTGATTTCTACCAGTTTGAAAGTAATTTGAGGATTCTTACTCCCTGAAAAGAAAAATGGAGAGGAGGGCAATACAAGTTACACGTCTTAGATATCACATCTTGTCTGGTACTCCTGTCTAATAGCTCAAGATACTCAAATGTACAGTACCAGACACCTACTCATTCAAGGGTTTTGATTTATTTTTACTCTTTTCTACATTGTAGAAGAATAGTGAAGACATCAACTATGAAATAACACATATGGAATCATGTAGTAACCAAAAAAGTATTAAACAAATCAAATATATTTTATATTTGAGATTCTTCAAAGTAGCCACCCTTTGCCAAGCGTGTGCAAAGCTGTCAAGGCATTCTCTCAACCAGCTTCATGAGGTAGTCATCTGGAATGCATTTCAATTAAAAGGTGTGCCTAGTTAAAAGTTAATTTGTGGAATTTCTTTCCTTCTTAATGCGTTTGAGCCAATCAGTTGTGTTGTGACATGGTAGGGGTGGTATACAGAAGATATCCCTATTTTGTAAAAGACCAAGTTCATATTACGGCAAGAACAGCTCAAATAAGCAAAGAGAAATGACAGTCCATCATTACTTTAAGACATGAAGGTCAGTCAATACATAAGATTCCAATAACTTTGAAAGTGTCTTCAAGTGCAGTCGCAAAAACCGCCAAGCGCTATGATGAAACTGGCTCTCATGAGGACCGACACAGGAATGGAAGACCCCAGAGTTACCTCTGCTGCAGAGGATAAGTTCATTAGAGTTACCAGCCACAGAAATTGCAGCCCAAATAAATGTTTCACAGAGTTCAAGTAACAGACACATCTCAACATCAACTGTTCAGAGGAGACTGCATGAATCAGGCCTTCATGATCAAATTGCTGCAGAGAAACAACTACTAAAGGACACCAATAAGAAGAAGAGACTTGCTTGGGCCAAGAAACACGAGTAATGGACATTAGACCGGTGGAAATCTGTGCTCTAATGAGTCCAAATTTGAGAATTTTGGTTCCAACCGCCTTGTCTTTGTGAGACAGAGTAGGTGAAAAAAATACCATGATATAATATTTTGGCCATATCGCCCAGCCCTAGCTCAGCATATATGGGAACTCCTTCAAGACGGTTGGAAAAGCATTCCAGGTGAAGCTGGTTAAGAGAATGCCAAGAGTGTGCAAGGCTGTCATCAAGGCAAAGGGTGGCTACTTTAAAGAATCTAAAATATATTTTGATTTGTTTAACACTTTTTAAGCTTACTACATGACTCCATATGTTATTTCATAGTTTTGATGTTTTTGCTATTATTGTACAATGTAGGAAATAATACAAATCAAGAAAAACCCTTGAAAGAGTAGGTGTCTGCAAACTTTTGACTGGTACTGTATATTTAAGTATAAAATCCAACTCTGCCTAGCCACAATAGTCACATGAAAATGTAGATAGTAGCCAATACGTTCAATAAAAAGTTATGAATCAGTACTACTAATACTTAAAAAAGGCAATTTGGGGTGGGGATGAGGGTGAGAGCGGACCTGTGCGGGGGTATCTGTAAACATCAGCCTTGCGCTCCTCCAGGGCTGGGGAGGGAACGTGAATTAACTCCACCTCTGACTCATCCACCTCCTCATACAGTAACTGGAGGGTCTTCCCTCCATCTGGGTCTGAAAGAGAAACTTATTGAGTTGGCCATTTTATTCAAAAGCAAGTATGTGATAAAGTTTTTTGGGGTATCTGTATTTCACTATTTATATTTTTGCAACTTTTACTTCACTACATTCCTAAAGAAAATGATGTACTTTTTACTCCATACATTTTCCCTGACACCCAAAAGTACTCATAACATTTTGAATGCTTAGCAAAACAGGAAAATGGTCTAATTCACACACTTATCAAGAGAACATCCCTGGTCATCAATACTGCTTCTGATCTGGCGGACTCACTAAACACATGCTTCGTTTGTAAATTATGTCTGAGTTTTGGAATGTGCCCCTAGCTAATGTGCCCCTAGCTATTTGCTTAATATAAGACATTTGAAATGTTTTGTACTTTTGATACTTAAGTATATTTTACCAATTACATTTACTTTTGATACTTAACTATATTTAAAACCAAATACTTTTAGACTTTTACTCAAGTAGTATTTTACTGGGTGACTAACTTTTACTTGAGTAATTTCCATTAAGGCATCTTTACTTCGACCCAAGTATGACAACTGGGTACCCACCACTATGTGCTTTGTGTTTGAATGGCCTAACCTAGTTGAATTTGTCTTCAACAATCCAGTAAGATTTAACTAACCTTTGTTAAATTAATATTATTCAACTTAAAGTAGTAATGAAAAACAAAATGCATTTTATTGATAAGATACAGAGAAATCTGGAGTCCCTGTTCAGTCAAAAGCTACATCTCTGGTAGAGGGAAAGGAAACATAAGGACAAGCATCACAAAAACCATCCAGAAAAGACTAACCTTCAGGAGCAGCTGGCGACCACCAGTAGCCCGTGAAGCGGTCAAACTCCTCCTGGATTACAAAGGTGGCAATGCCTGCAGACTTGGGGTCCTCCTTCACATTATTCAGCCCTAAGAAAGGTAGAGAAGGATGCACTGTCAGGAGACCGCTCTCTGCTTGCCATTTTACATTAAAAGATGATGCCCTTTCATGAACAAACTTAATTTAAAAGATTCAAATCATTAAAAAAAAAAATTGGTTATCAACACTACAGAATACTTTTTTAAAGAAAACTTTTGCTAGTATATTCGCACATCATATATACCCTGTGCTTCACGGTTGGGATGGTGTTCTTCAGCTTGCAAGCCTCCCCCTTTTTCCTCCAAACATAACGATGGTCATTATGACCAAACAGTTCTATTTTTGTTTCATCAGACCAGAGGACATTTCTCCAAAAAGTACAATCTTTGTCCCCATGTGCAGTTGCAAACCATAGTCTGGCTTTTCATGGCGGTTTTGGAGCAGTGGCTTCCTCCTTGCTGAGCGCGATTTCACGTTGTGTCGATATAGGATTCGTTTTACTGTGGATATAGAAACTTTTGTACCGGTTTCCTCCAGCATCTTCACAAGGTCCTTTGCTGTTGTTCTAGGATTGATTTGCAATTTTCGCACCAAAGTACGTTCATCTCTAAGAGACAGAACGCGTCTCCTTCCTGAGCGGTATGACGGCTGCATGGTCCCATGGTGTATATACCTGCGTACTATTGTTTGTACAGATGAACATGGTACCTTTAGGCGTTTGGAAATTGCTCGGATGAACCAGACTTGTGCAGGTCTACAATTTTTTTTCCTGAGGTCTTGGCTGATTTCTTTTGATTTTCACATGATGTCAAGCAAGGAGGCACTGAGTTTGAAGGTAGGCCTTGAAATACATCCACAGGTACACCTCCAATTGACTCAAATTAAGTCAATTAGCTTATCAGAAGCTTCTACAGCCATGACATTTTCTGGAATTTTCCAAGCTGTTTAAAAGGCACAGTCAACTTAGTGTATGTAAACTTCTGACCCACTGGAATTGTGATACAGTGAATTATAAGTGAAATAAACTGTCTGTAAACAATTGTTGCAAAAATTATTTGTGTCATGCACAAAATAGATGTCCTAACCGACTAGCTAAAACTATAGTTTGTTAACAATAAATTTGTGGAGTGGTTGAAAAACGAGTTTTAATGACTTTAATGACCATCGCTGCAACTACCCTACGGACTCGGGTGAGGTGAAGGTCGAGAGCCATGCGTCCTTTCAAACACGACGCTGCCAAGCCGAACTGCTTCTTGAAACACTGCTCGCTTAACCCGGAAACAAGCCACACCAATGTGTCACATTTACACACACATTTACACACTATCACATTTACATTACAACGGAACAACTTGGTTAGTGTAGTGTTAGCTAGCTACATAGTTGTCTTTGCTGTCAAGATAATTGTGTAGTTTTGAGTAATTGTCTAGGTTACCTAGCCAGTTACCGAGGCTACCTAGCCAGCTACACTTTCAAACTAAGTCAACAACGCAGCCACTGCTAGCTAGCCTACTTCAGCAGCACTGTATCATTTTAGTCAATAAGATTTCTTGCAACGTAAGTTTAACTTTCTGAACATTCGAGACGTGTAGTCCACTTGTCATTCCAATCTCCTTTGCATTAGCGTAGCCTCTTCTGTAGCCTGTCAACTATGTGTCTGTCTATCCCTCTTCTCTCCTCTCTGCACAGACCACACAAACGCTTCACACCGCGTGGCCGCTGCCTGGTGGTCCCAGCGCGCACGACCCACGTGGAGTTCCAGGTCTCCGGCAGCCTCTGGAACTGCCGATCTGCGGCCAACAAGGCAGAGTTCATCTCAGCCTATGCTTCCCTCCAGTCCCTCGACTTATTGGCACTGACGGAAACATGGATTACCACAGATAACACTGCTACTCCTACCGCTCTCTCCTCGTCTGCCCACGTGTTCTCGCACACCCCGAGAGCTTCTGGTCAGCGGGGTGGTGGCACTGGGATCCTCATCTCCCCCAAGTGGACATTCTCTCTTTCTCCCCTGACCCATCTGTCTATCGCCTCCTTTGAATTCCATGCTGTCACAGTTACCAGCCCTTTCAAGCTTAACATCCTTATCATTTATCGCCCCCCAGGTTCCCTTGGAGAGTTCATCAATGAGCTTGACGCCTTGATAAGCTCCTTTCCTGAGGATGGCTCACCTCTCACAGTTCTGGGTGACTTTAACCTCCCCACGTCTACCTTTGACTCATTCCTCTCTGCCTCCTTCTTTCCACTCCTCTCCTCTTTTGACCTCACCCTCTCACCTTCCCCCCCTACTCACAAGGCAGGCAATACGCTTGACCTCATCTTTACTAGATGCTGTTCTTCCACTAATCTCATTGCAACTCCCCTCCAAGTCTCTGACCACTACCTTGTATCCTTTTCCCTCTCGCTCTCATCTAACACTTCCCACACTGCCCCTACTCGGATGGTATCGCGCCGTCCCAACCTTCTCTCTCTCTCCCCCGCTACTCTCTCCTCTTCCATCCTATCATCTCTTCCCTCTGCTCAAACCTTCTCCAACCTATCTCCTGATTCTGCCTCCTCAACCCTCCTCTCCTCCCTTTCTGCATCCTTTGACTCTCTATGTCCCCTATCCTCCAGGCCGGCTCGGTCCTCCCCTCCTGCTCCGTGGCTCGACGACTCATTGCGAGCTCACAGAACAGGGCTCCGGGCAGCCGAGCGGAAATGGAGGAAAACTCGCCTCCCTGCGGACCTGGCATCCTTTCACTCCCTCCTCTCTACATTCTCCTCTTCTGTCTCTGCTGCTAAAGCCACTTTCTACCACTCTAAATTCCAAGCATCTGCCTCTAACCCTAGGAAGCTCTTTGCCACCTTCCCCTCCCTCCTGAATCCTCCTCCCTCCTGAATCCTCCTCCCCCTCCCCCCCCTCCTCCCTCTCTGCGGATGACTTCGTCAACCATTTTGAAAAGAAGGTCGACGACATCCGATCATCGTTTGCTAAGTCAAACGACACCGCTGGTTCTGCTCACACTGCCCTACCCTGTGCTTTGACCTCTTTCTCCCCTCTCTCTCCAGATGAAATCTCGCGTCTTGTGACGGCCGGCCGCCCAACAACCTGCCCGCTTGACCCTATCCCCTCCTCTCTTCTCCAGACCATTTCCGGAGACCTTCTCCCCTACCTCACCTCGGTCATCAACTCATCCTTGACCGCTGGCTACGTCCCTTCCGCCTTCAAGAGAGCGAGAGTTGCACCCCTTCTGAAAAAACCTACACTCGATCCCTCTGATGTCAACAACTACAGACCAGTATCCCTTCTTTCTTTTCTCTCCAAAACTCTTGAACGTGCCGTCCTTGGCCAGCTCTCCTGCTATCTCTCTCAGAATGACCTTCTTGATCCAAATCAGTCAGGTTTCAAGACTAGTCATTCAACTGAGACTGCTCTTCTCTGTGTCACGGAGGCGCTCCGCACTGCTAAAGCTAACTCTCTCTCCTCTGCTCTCATCCTTCTAGACCTATCGGCTGCCTTTGATACTGTGAACCATCAGATCCTCCTCTCCACCCTCTCCGAGTTGGGCATCTCCGGCGCGGCCCACGCTTGGATTGCGTCCTACCTGACAGGTCGCTCCTACCAGGTGGCGTGGCGAGAATCTGTCTCCGCACCACATGCTCTCACCACTGGTGTCCCCCAGGGCTCTGTTCTAGGCCCTCTCCTATTCTCGCTATACACCAAGTCACTTGGCTCTGTCATATCCTCACATGGTCTCTCCTATCATTGCTATGCAGACGACACACAATTAATCTTCTCCTTTCCCCCTTCTGATAACCAGGTGGCGAATCGCATCTCTGCATGTCTGGCAGACATATCAGTGTGGATGACGGATCACCACCTCAAGCTGAACCTCGGCAAGACGGAGCTGCTCTTCCTCCCGGGGAAGGACTGCCCGTTCCATGATCTTGCCATCACGGTTGACAACTCCATTGTGTCCTCCTCCCAGAGCGCTAAGAACCTTGGCGTGATCCTGGACAACACCCTGTCGTTCTCAACCAACATCAAGGCGGTGACCCGTTCCTGTAGGTTCATGCTCTACAACATTCGCAGAGTACGACCCTGCCTCACACAGGAAGCGGCGCAGGTCCTAATCCAGGCACTTGTCATCTCCCGTCTGGATTACTGCAACTCGCTGTTGGCTGGGCTCCCTGCCTGTGCGATTAAACCCCTACAACTCATCCAGAACGCCGCAGCCCGTCTGGTGTTCAACCTTCCCAAGTTCTCTCACGTCACCCCGCTCCTCCGCTCTCTCCACTGGCTTCCAGTTGAAGCTCGCATCCGCTACAAGACCATGGTGCTTGCCTACGGAGCTGTGAGGGGAACGGCACCTCCGTACCTTCAGGCTCTGATCAGGCCCTACACCCAAACAAGGGCACTGCGTTCATCCACCTCTGGCCTGCTCGCCTCCCTACCTCTGAGGAAGTACAGCTCCCGCTCAGCCCAGTCAAAACTGTTCGCTGCTCTGGCACCCCAATGGTGGAACAAACTCCCCCACGACGCCAGGACAGCGGAATCAATCACCACCTTCCGGAGACACCTGAAACCCCACCTCTTTAAGGAATACCTAGGATAGGATAAAGTAATCCTTCTAACCCCCCCCCCCCCCCCCCTTAGAGTTAGATGCACTATTGTAAAGTGGTTGTTCCACTGGACATCATAAGGTGAATGCACCAACTTGTAAGTCGCTCTGGATAAGAGCGTCCGCTAAATGACTTAAATGTAAATGTAAAATGTGTCGGAGGAAACACTGTCTTGCTGGTGACCGAAGTCAGCTTGCAGGCGCCCAGCACGCCACAAGGAGTCGCTAGAGCGCGATGGGACAAGGAAATCCCAGCCGGACAAACCCTCCCCTAAGCCAGACGATGGCTGGGCCAATTGTGCGCCGCCTCATGGGTCTCCCAGTCACGGCCAGCTGTGACACAGCCTGGGATCGAACCCTGGGCTGTAGTGACGCCTCAAGCACTGCTATACAGTGCCTTAGACCGCTGCACCACTTGGGAGGCCCTGTGCAGTCAATATTTAACTTTTGCTCCAAATCCACTTGGCGTGGCAGACTGCGATATCAGGTTTAGAACCAAATGAAAATAGTCTAATTGAAACCCTCAAATCTCTTTCCGGTACAAGGTGGCCTGCCCATGCACAATCAACAAAAGCATTATGCCTCAATTATGCCAATGTTAGTCAGTCTCTTCTAGAAGTATCTGAGGATGAAAATCTAACAAGGCTCTACCACTCTACACCCAAATGGATAAACTTGAAATAACTTTCTCTGTAACTTGTGAAACATAATACTCCAACGTTTTCAGAATACAAGCACTACACTTAATTAAGGTAGCCCAACCGGACCTGTCTAAGTGTGTTTGTTTGGTGGCCTCCTTTAGAGATTGTGGCTGTGCTCCGGGATCAGTTTGATAGCTTTGAGGCAAAAGGAAAGGACATGTCACCAAGCGTTCTATCGCTTTACAGACCTAACACGACTGAGAAGATGACAAGAACACACTGATAAGTCGTAAGAGGCAGAGCCTGACTGTCGTTAATCAATGACAGGTTAGCAGAAATTTGCTGTCTGTGTTCACCGTTGTGATTGACACACTTATTGATGAGTTGGATGGGAGGTATGACTCATACAAAGAGCTAAAACAACTGCTTTGGATTCTTTAACAATATACCTTCACTTTCCACATAAGACCTACATTGATCTGCACTCAACCTTCAAAGTAAATATCAATCTGACTTGCAACATGATTTTCCAGATGAAATTGTCCAGTTTAAAGAATGTATTAAAGGTAGGGGGGAAAATTAATTCACATGTTCTAACAGAGCAATCTACAAGCAGTCTTTCACAATGTTGACATTGCCTTGCGAATATTCTTGACTTTACCCGTTACCTATGCATCAAGCCAGTGGTGCTTTTCAAAGCTTGCTCGTCAAAAACAGACAAATCAACGATGGGACAGGAAAAGACAAACATTTTAATCTTATGGCTCTTGGGAATGATCTACTCTGGGCACTTGATTTCAAGGACATAGTTGCAGATTTCGCTGCTTGGAAAATAAGGAACAAAACCATTAAGATAAGCCATGATGACACTTTTTGTAACAGTCCGCTGGAGAGGCTGTCCAGGCAGCTGGTAGTGCTGAAATGGCGGAAGCCGGCTCTTGTTCTCTTTGCGAAGGCTGTCTGGATGGTATCTGTCCATGGTCCTCCTGAATTAATATTGTGACCATGCTGTGTAGCCTAGGTTATGCAACTGTAATAATATGCTTTGTGGACTTTAATGTTGCACTCTGATTTTAACTGTGATAATTATGAAACACAAACATATAAAATGTTCTGCTTTACTGTGCTGTATTGTAGCCTAGGCCCAATTTATTTAGTTTATTTCGAGAAGACACACACGTATATAATCCCGTGCATGAGCGGCACGTTCATCAAGCTAGGTGAAGCTAAGCTCTCTAAATAAATTGAATTAAATTTGCCAAAATGATATAGCTCATGATTAGCCTACTCCTGTCTATACAGAAATAAAATAATTCAAAAAAGGCTACTAAAGCATGATTTGGCCACAGAGAATCATTAGACTCTTAAAAAAATAAGTTGTGGATTGTTTTACGTCGCATTGCCTACAGTCAGAAGGAAAGGCAGCACGCACAATATGGGCAGATGATTGTTGAGTTGTGACTGTCAGTGAAAAGTAGAGGCCCAGCCAGGCATATCGCAATATTTAAAAATACAATCATTGGAAAACATAGTTTGGAAAGGAAATGGTTATTGATGTAATGAGAAGGCAATGAAAAGACTAAATCTGTCTTTTAGTTATCCAAATTCTCAACTTAATTGAGGGAACAACAGTATAACCCATCTTATTGGCACCAGTGGAGAGCATCGGCCATATCCCCGGTGAGTGTGCACTACGCATATTCACACTATCATTGTTGGGTCAGTGCAAAGTTTGTTTTTGGACAATTTCCTCCTCCAGTTGAGATGGACATTATATTCTGTTTGTGTCTCCCCTTCTTGTAGGCCTATTTATATGGACATAATTTATATTGATATGTTTGTCAGTGTCAGTAAAGTAGGCTATTGGTAATTTGTCGTACTAAAAAAGATTCTGCCAATGCCTCTAGTCATATAAAATGTAGTAGAATTACAGGAAATGTGTTTATAAAAAGCCAAAAAAGAAATTCTGTGCAAAGAAAGGTAGGTAGGCTATCTGATATAGCCTAGGCCTACTCTACGCTATACGTGCTCAGCCATGCATTGAACGGTCTTTTTTGCAAACAGTGAATATTAGCCCTTTTTTTTTAGTTTAAAAAAACGACCTATTTTTTTGGCAGGCCATCTAACGATTTGTCCAGGTAAAAATGTACTTGAACACGCATTTCACAATCTGACATAATGGTCTCCTACCTTTTGGGCTTTACATTGCAGATAGTACATTTGTTCATGGTTCTAGGTCGTTTAAGCATTTTGAACAAAGAGCCGTTTGGGAGCCAAATTTAGCAGTCTCTTTTACGTGAATGGAGCCAAATGAGCCGGCTCTCCGAAAAGACTCGGAATGGCCATCACTACCCTCCCTCCCCTCACACTGACTATCAGATGCAGGCCTTCAGTCCAGAAAAAAAAAAAAAATGATAATTATGCTCACTCAGCTGTGCCTCACAAGTAATACAACAATTGATCCATTACGTGTGATCATATATCTAAAATGTTGAAAAATATTGTATTGGGCCTATAGCCTACCGCACAAACCTCATTGCTATAGAACTATTTGTATATGGTTAATGTTGCAAAAGCTTAAGTAAAGTTTTTTTTGTTTTTTAATCTGAGAGGTAGAACTCGGCTTGAATTGTGACTCAGAAAGTGATCTTGAATCAGTAAAGGTTGGTGACCACTGCTATACATTATTTGTGCCAACCTTTATGGCAGTAGGTGAGTCTCCTCTCCTCCCCAGTCTCGATGCTGGCCACCCACAGGTCGTTGCTGTTGATGAAGGCCATGAAGGTGGGGTCGCCTGGAGAGATCTTGGGGTCCATTCGAGTGCCTGAGCATTGGGTCTTAATCTCTACAGGCTTCATGGGGGACGCCTGCTAAACATCACACAGACTTTCAGGCATAGAAGTTACCATGCAACAGACAGGTTGGTTACCAGAGTGCCTACATGTCAAAGCCTTTACTGTCACAAACACTTGTAGGTGACCACTTGGTACACTTCTTTATTTTAGAAGTGTATAAGGCACTTCGTATACTTCACTTTAGAAATGTACAGTCGTGGCCAAAAGTTTTGAGAATGACACAAATATTAATTTCCACAAAGTTTGCTGCTTCAGTGTCTTTGGATATTTTTGTCAGATGTTACTATGGAATACTGAAGTATAACTACAAGCATTTCATAAGTGTCAAAGGCTTTTATTGACAATTACATGAAGTTGATGCAAAGAGTCAATATTTGCAGTGTTGACCCTTCTTTTTCAAGACCTCTGCAATCTGCCCTGGCATGCTGTCAATTAACTTCTGGGCCACATCCTGACTGATGACAGCCCATTCTTGCATAATCAATGCTTGGAGTTTGTCAGAATGTGTGGGTTTTTGTTTGTCCACCCGCCTCTTGAGGATTGACCACAAGTTCTCAATGGGATTACGGTCTGGGGAGTTTCCTGGCCATGGACTCCCTTGGCTGAGAAGCAACCCCACACATGAATGGTCTCAGGATGCTTTACTGTTGGCATGACACAGGACTGATGGTAGCGCTCACCTCGTCTTCTCTGGACAAGCTTTTATCCAGATGCCCCAATCAATCGGAAAGGGGATTCATCAGAGAAAATGACTTTACCCCAGTCCTCAGCAGTCCAATCCCTGTACCTTTTGCAGAATATCAGTCTGTCCCTGATGTTGTCCTGGAGAGAAGTGGCTTCTTTGCTTCCCTTCTTGACACCAGGCCATCCTCCAAAAGTCTTCACCTCACTGTGCGTGCAGATGCACTCACACCTGCCTGCTGCCATTTCTGAGCAAGCTCTGTACTGGTGGTGCCCCGATCCCGCAGCTGAATCAACTTCAGGAGACGGTCCTGGCGCTTGCTAGATTTTCTTGGGCTCCCTGAAGCCTTCTTCACAACAATTGAACCGCTCTCCTTGAAGTTCTTGATGATCCGATAAATGGTTGATTTAGGTGCAATCTTACTGGCAGCAATATCCTTGCCTGTGAAGCCCTTTTTGTGCAAAGCAATGATGAGGGCACATGTTTCTTTGCAGGTAACCATGTTTGACAGAGGAAGAACAATGATTCCAAGCACCACCCTCCTTTTGAAGCTTCCAGTCTGTTATTCAAACTCAATCAGCGTGACAGTGATCTCCAGCCATGTCCTCGTCAACACTCACACCTGTGTTAACGAGAGAATCACTGACATGATGTCAGCTGGTCCTTTTGTGTCAGGATTGAAATGCAGTGGAAATGTTTTTTGGGGATTCAGTTCATTTGCATGGCAAAGAGGGATTTTGCAATTCATTGCAATTCATCTGATCACTCTTCATAACATTCTAGAGTATATGCTATTTGCCATCATATAAATTGAGGCAGCAGACTTTGTGAAAATGAATATTTGTGTCATTCTCAAAACCTTTGACCAAAACTGTACAGAGCACTTTGAACAATTCTTTCCTTTAAAAATGCACAGAGCACTTTGACACTTCTTCATTTTCACAATGTACAAGTTTCGACTATCGTATATATATTTGAAGGACTTTGCTTTCATGACCACCTAAATAACCAAGATAACTGTATTGGGATAACAACAGTATGATCCTAACTTTAATACGAAGGTATGAGCTGTGTCCTGTAAATAATACTCACAATGAAGCCATTATGGCCTCCGTCCCGACAGTAGAACAGGCTGTTGCTGGCCTGGAACAGGAAAAGGCCGCTCTCGGCGTGATAATCATACGATGTGATCCCAAAGACCCCCAGACGCTTTCTCTCCCTCAGCAGCTCCTCCTCCCGGGAGTACACCCCATGATGAGGGGTGGCCTGACGGTCAGGGAAGATACGTAGCAGACAGTGAGACAGCGATGCAGTGAACACCAGCGTGTTCTGGCTTTAGCCAAAGTGCAGTTTTGGCTAAAGCCAAAAACAATAGCGGTACCTTCATTTTGCCACTCGTGTTTACAGGGGAAATTAATTATAATATGTTTTTTTGGGGGGCATAGTATTGATGGCTGTGTCATCTACAGAGCATAGACAAACATAGGCACTCCCAAAGGTCGGAAGTACAGTAGTATTCCATTAGGTGCCAACTGAGCTGACCCGTGTATGTCCTCCTCTACATAGTACACATCAGTGCTGTGGATGAGGACATGCATGCAGAAATGCCTTGTGAATGTGTGACGAATTTCTTGAGGTGAACAACATTTATGTTTAGATTTCCCAGAAATCCGACAAGTGACAAAAGGGAGCCCAGCGGAAGGGGCTGAGGGTTCATTACCTGAAAGTGATCTAGCATCTGTTTCCACGACAACACCAGAAGGGCCTCTTTCCGAATCTTCTTGGGAATCTCTGAGTAAAGTAACGAGTTTTCCCTACTTCCATAGGGCATTCCTAAATTAACATGGAGCGGAAGAAACGGGTTGAGTTAAAGAATATATTTGCATCGCTAAGTCTGTTTATCTTTTGTCTGTGTAACCACAAAGTTCCCAAGGATATTGTCAATGATATTGGTTGTTCTGAGGTTGTTCCTTTCCATTGTAATGTTCCCTATAGCCTACCTTCTAACATTAATGGTGCAGAGGGAATCAAACACAAGTGAAGAAATCAAATATACATGAGATTCCTCCATTTCCCACCCCTATTCAGATTAGTTAATTATGATACACCGTACTGTCACCATTGCGGTGATGTTTGTTGACAGAAATTATGACGACTCCTCAAAATCCATAATGGGATTTCCAGTGAGGGTGTGGAGGTGACCTCACCGAGGTAGTAGAGTCGATGGGAGTACGGGCCTGACTCGTCCTGCCTCTGGACAAACTGGAAGTCGTGTGGGGCCTTGTTGATGACCATGCCCGTGTACTTGCGGCTACTATGGATGATGTTCCGCAGGCCGTCCCACGAGTGCTTCTCCACAAAGAACTGGGAGGGCACGTCCTCCATCTCCACTACCTCCGTGCTGTCCGAGAGCTCATCTACAGCGGTCATTCTGAAAGCTGAATAACTGACCCATAACAATAGAAGTCACCAACAAAATGATACAAAGCTGAATATAAGTACATACATGTAACTGAGTATTGAATACAAGTAAATGATGAGAACAGACGGACCAGCTAGTTGTATAGGTTAAAAAGGTCAAACATGTAACATTAAGCCACATTTTACCAAATGAGCACTGTAGAATGCAAGATTAGTTACGCACCTTTTCCAACTACCTTCTGTTTCGTCTTCAAGTTTCACCCTCTTAACTCTATGCATTAACCGGCCAACAAGCCTGAACCAGATTTGGAAACCTAAAACAGAGACATTGGATTTCTTGGATACTATAATACATGCCCATCATCTTAAGGCACATTACAGTGTGAAACAAAAGCAAAAAATTAAATAATAATAATAATCACATTAAGGCACAAAATAGAATACGTAGGAGACTGACACCAGACTGAAAATTCCCTGCATGAAAGAGGATTATCGTACAAGGACAAGCCAGAGAAACAGCACAGAATCTGCCATAAACATCCCGGATGAACAAGACTTCACAAAACAATTCCCTAAAAACTGCTATACCGAAGAAATCTCCACACCATTGTTCTTTGACCTGCTTCATTGAGGCACAGCTCAGCGACTCACTTGGGAAAAACCTTTCTCCTGCGATGGTCTAACTATGTGTGACTCAGGACAATGCTAGAGAATGCTACATGCCTCTAATGTCTCAACACGAATATATCACCAGAGTGAGGAATGTTTGGCTATTACTCTACAATTCAGAGGCTAGTCAGGCTTGTTGATCTGCCCTCATTGTTTAGGCCTAAATGAGGTCATTCACATAGCCTACAGTACATTAACATAACCATCCACTTAATATTGAAAGGAAGTAGGGTTGCAAAGAGTCAGAAATTTTCCCGGAAAATTTCCATGGGAAGTTAAGCCTGGGAATCTTGCTTAAATTCATTTTTTTTTTAAGTTAGCTTATAACAGTGAACCTTTTTTTGTGGGATACAAAAGGCAATTCTAGGTATTGTGGCATATTTTGGTTGAACTATCCCCAATTCAATGGAATTGCAACCCTCTGCATGCACAGTGCATTCTTCCATCACATGTGCAGCTGATTCTCAAGACCCTGCACACTAATGAGATGCTATTGAGCCCACACTACTACACTGTCTGAGCCAAGGACTAAATGCGTTCTGTTAAGTTTTGATTACAATACTGGGTGGGGTGAATATATTTTATATGACATACATGATTTTTTGTTAACTAGTAAATAGCTACCATGTGGGTTTTAGCTTGCTTGAGCCTGCTAACTGAGTGTTAATTCATTTATTTAAAAAATGGATCTTACAAAGGAGTTGTTTAATCTAACTGCTTAACTATTTATCTGTACATGGAATTGTATTTTTATTTATTTTTTATTACAATCTTTACAGGAAATTGCCACGGGCACTATCTGATGTGTGGAGACATTTCACTGCAGCTAATGTAGAAGGAAAAGCTGTGTACATTTGCAAATACCGTGCCAAATCATATGTGCCGAATGCAACAAAGATACAGAATCATCTGGCCAAGTGCATACAGTACCCTCAGCGCTCACAAGAAGCAACCTCTGACAAAAATCTGTCTGCTTCTATTTTATTTTTTTCACCTTTATTTAACCAGGTAGGCTAGTTGAGAACAAGTTCTCATTTGCAACTGCGACCTGGCCAAGATAAAGCATAGCAGTGTGAACAGACAACACAGAGTTACACATGGAGTAAACAATAAACAAGTCAATAACATGGTAGGAAAAAAAAGAGAATCTATATACAATGTGTGCAAAAGGCATGAGGTAGGCAATAAATCGAATAATTACAATTTAGCAGATTAACACTGGAGTGATAAATCATCAGATGATCATGTGCAAGAAGAGATACTGGTGTGCAAAAGAGCAGAAAATAAAATAAATAAAAGCAGTATGGGGGGTGAGGTAGGTAAATTGGGTGGGTAGTTTACAGATGGACTATGTACAGCTGCAGCGATCGGTTAGCTGCTCGGATAGCAGATTTTTAAAGTTGTTGAGGGAGATAAAAGTCTCCAACTTCAGAGATTTTTGCAATTCGTTCCAGTCGCAGGCAGCAGAGAACTGGAAGGAAAGGCGTCCAAATGAGGTTTTGGCTTTAGGGATGATCAGTGAGATACACCTGCTGGAGCGCGTGTTGCGGGTGGGTGTAGCCACCGTGACCAGTGAACTGAGATAAGGCGGCACTTTACCTAGCATAGCCTTGTAGATGACCTGGAGCCAGTGGGTCTGACGACGAACATGTAGCGAGGGCCAGCCGACTAGGGCATACAGGTCGCAGTGGTGGGTCGTATAAGGTGCTTTAGTAACAAAACGAATGGCACTGTGATAAACTGCATCCAGTTTGCTGAGTAGAGTATTGGAAGCTATTTTGTAGATGACATCGCCGAAGTCGAGGATCGGTAGGATAGTCAGTTTTACTAGGGTAAGTTTGGCGGCGTGAGTGAAGGAGGCTTTGTTGCGGAATAGAAAGCCGATTCTTGCTTTGATTTTGGATTGGAGATGTTTGATATGAGTCTGGAAGGAGAGTTTGCAGTCTAGCCAGACACCTAGGTACTTATAGATGTCCACATATTCTAGGTCGGAACCGTCCAGGGTGGTGATGCTAGTCGGGCGTGCGGGTGCAGGCAGCGAACGGTTGAAAAGCATGCATTTGGTTTTACTAGCGTTTAAGAGCAGTTGGAGGCCACGGAAGGAGTGTTGTATGGCATTGAAGCTCGTTTGGAGGTTAGATAGCACAGTGTCCAAGGAAGGGCCGGAAGTATATAGAATGGTGTCGTCTGCGTAGAGGTGGATCAGGGAATCGCCCGCAGCAAGAGCAACATCATTGATGTATACAGAGAAAAGAGTCGGCCCGAGAATTGAACCCTGTGGTACCCCCATAGAGACTGCCAGAGGACCGGACAACATGCCCTCCGATTTGACACACTGAACTCTGTCTGCAAAGTAGTTGGTGAACCAGGCAAGGCAGTCATTAGAAAAACCGAGGCTACTGAGTCTGCCGATAAGAATATGGTGATTGACAGAGTCGAAAGCCTTGGCCAGGTCGATGAAGACGGCTGCACAGTAATGTCTTTTATCGATGGCGGTTATGATATCGTTTAGTACCTTGAGCGTGGCTGAGGTGCACCCATGACCGGCTCGGAAACCGGATTGCACAGCGGAGAAGGTACGGTGGGATTCGAGATGGTCAGTGATCTGTTTGTTGACTTGGCTTTCGAAGACCTTAGATAGGCAGGGCAGGATGGATATAGGTCTGTAACAGTTTGGGTCCAGGGTGTCTCCCCCTTTGAAGAGGGGGATGACCGCGGCAGCTTTCCAATCCTTGGGGATCTCAGATGATACGAAGGAGAGGTTGAACAGGCTGGTGATAGGGGGTGCGACAATGGCGGCGGACAGTTTCAGAAATAGGGGGTCCAGATTGTCAAGCCCAGCTGATTTGTATGGGTCCAGGTTTTCCAGCTCTTTCAGAACATCTGCTATCTGGATTTGGGTAAAGGAGAAGCTGGGGAGGCTTGGGCGAGTAGCAGCGGAGGGGGCGGGGCTGTTGGCCAAGGTTGGAGTCGCCAGGAGGAAGGCATGGCCAGCCATTGAGAAATGCTTGTTGAAGTCTTCGATTATCACGGATTTATCGGTGGTGACCGTGTTACCTAGCCTCAGTGCAGTGGGCAGCTGGGAGGAGGTGCTCTTGTTCTCCATGGACTTTACAGTATCCCAGAACTTTTTGGAGTTAGAGCTACAGGATGCAAATTTCTGCTTGAAAAAGCTGGCCTTTGCTTTCCTGACTGACTGCGTGTATTGGTTCCTGACTTCCCTGAACAGTTGCATATCGCGGGGGCTCTTCGATGCTATTGCAGTTCGCCACAGGATGTTTTTGTGCTGGTCGAGGGCAGTCAGGTCTGGAGTGAACCAAGGGCTATATCTGTTCTTGGTTCTGCATTTTTTGAACGGAGCATGCTTGTCTAATATGGTGAGGAAGTAACATTTAAAGAATGACCAGGCATCCTCAACTGACGGGATGAGGTCAAAATCCTTCCAGGGTACCCGGGCCAGGTCGATTAGAAAGGCCTGCTCGCAGAAGTGTTTTAGGGAGCGTTTGACAGTGATGAGGGGTGGTCGTTTGACCGCGGACCCGTGGCGGATACAGGCAATGAGGCAGTGATCGCTGAGATCTTGATTGAAGACAGCAGAGGTGTATTTGGAGGGCAGGTTGGTCAGGATAATGTCTATTAGGGTGCCCATGTTTACGGATTTAGGGTTGTACCTGGTGGGTTCCTTGATGATTTGTGTGAGATTGAGGGCATCAAGCTTGGATTGTAGGACTGCCGGGGTGTTAAGCATATCCCAGTTTAGGTCACCTAACAGAACAAACTCTGAAGCTAGATGGGGAGCGATCAATTCACAGATGGTGTCCAGGGCACAGCTGGGAGCTGAGGGGGGTCGGTAGCAGGCGGCAACAGTGAGAGACTTATTTCTGGAGAGATTAATTTTTAAAATTAGAAGTTCGAACTGTTTGGGCATAGACCTGGAAAGTATGACAGAACTTTGCAGGCTATCTCTGCAGTAGATTGCAACTCCTCCCCCTTTGGCAGTTCTATCTTGACGGAAAGTGTTATAGTTGGGTATGGAAATCTCAGAATTTTTGGTGGCCTTCCTAAGCCAGGATTCGGACACGGCAAGGACATCAGGGTTGGCAGAGTGTGCTAAAGCGGTGAGTAAGGCAAACTTAGGGAGGAGGCTTCTGATGTTGACATGCATGAGGCCAAGGCTTTTTCGATCACAGAAGTCAACAAATGAGGGTGACTGGGGACATGCAGGGCCTGGGTTTACCTCCACATCACCCGAGGAACAGAGGAGTAGTAGGATGAGGGTGCGGCTAAAGGCTATCAAAACTGGTCGCCTAGAGCGTTGGGGACAAAGAATAAAAGGAGCAGATTTATGGGCGTGGTAGAATAGATTCTGGGCATAATGTGCAGACAGGGGTATGGTGGGGCGTGGGTACAGCGGAGGCAAGCCCAGGCACTGGGTGATGATAAGAGAGGTTGTATCTCTGGACATGCTGGTCTCAATGGGTGAGGTCACCGCATGTGTGGGGGGTGGGACCAAGGAGGTATCAGAGGTACGGAGAGTGGAACTACAGGGTCCATTGCAAACCAAAACAATGATAATGATAACTAGCCTGAACAACAGTATGCAAGGCATATTGATATTTGAGAGAGACATACAATAAGGCATAAAGTGATTGCAGGTCTTGATTGGGAGAGCTAGCTAAAACAACAGGTAAGATAACAGCAGCAATAACAGGGTGCTAGTCTAACACAGCAACAACAGGTAAAAATGGCGACGACTAGGCAGAGAGGGTCGGATTAACTAAACACAGATCCTGAGTTAAAGCACAGAGCCGACAGATAAAACACAAATAAACAGAATGGAGTACCGTGAATTAATGGACAGTCAAGCATGCATCAGCTATGTAGCCAAGTGATCATAGTGTCCAGGGGGCAGCCGTAGATGGAGCAGGGAGGCCTCCACTAAGCTAGCACGCGGCGTTTAAAGTTAGTAGCCCGGGGGGTGGTCTGCTCAGACGGAGGGGGTCTGCTCAGACGTGGTCGTGTCGACAGAGAATCCAAGCCAGATGGCGATGGCGAAAGAGAGGTTGTGAATTGTAGAATTGTGTTTGCTAACTGGTGCTAGCTTCGTGGCAGTGGCGCTAGCAGCGCTAGCTGCAAGCTAGCTGTGAGGATCAGAAGTAGTGGCTCAGGGATTACGGCAGGAATCCGGCGTTGTTGTCGAGAGACAGTCCGATGCTGGTAAATTGGTGAGTAATATCCAGGCTAATAACAGGGCTGGTGTCTGTGCAGAAGGTAAAAGCTACTAGCAGCGGCAAAAAAAAAAAAAAAAATGGCTAAATTAGCTTGTAGCTGGTAGAGAAAAAGCAGTCCTATATGCTCTGGGTTGATATCGCGCTTGCAGACTGGCAGGTATTGGCCCGGTATTGAAGCTGGCTGTGTCCGAGTTGAGGGTGAAGACCGCAGCAGTGGCTAACTGACTACTAGCTAGTAGCTAGTTATCTGGCTAGCTTCTGATTGGGGTTACGGTTCTAAAGTATAAAAAAATAGCAGGTCCGTACCACATTGGGTGAGGCGGAATGTAGGAATGTATATTCAGTTCCTAGATGGAAAGTGAAATTAAAATATATACGAAATGTACATGAAAAATACGAAGACTATTTACACGGGACAGGACATGACAAAGACACGTCCGACTGCTACGCCATCTTGGATTCCATGATAGCCTACATTGTACAGATCTAGGCACAGTCTGAGCACTGTCCTCTCCTCTAGGTGAACGGTCGAATTTGAGGTGAAAATGATGAATCAGATACCTTATCAATAGCAACAGCTCATGGTCCTCCTGGAATCAGAAGTGTTTTTGACTCAATGGAGGAATGTAGACAGAGAAATGCTGATGAATGTCTTGCTCGAGCTGTGTATGCAACTGGTTCACCTCTGATGCTCACAGGCAATGTGTATTGGAAGAGATTTCTGAATGTTCTTTGCCCAGCATACACCCCTCCAACCAGACATGCTTTATCTACTCATTTGCTGTATGCAGAGTTCAGAGTTCAAGTGAAGGTCAAGCAAATCATAGAGAAAGCAGACTGTATTGCAATCAACTCTGATGGGTGGTCGAATGTTCGTGGGCAAGGAATAATTAACTACATCATCTCCACCCCTCACCAGTATTCTACAAGAGCACAGACACAAGGGAAAACAGACACACCGGTCTCTACATTGCATGAGCTGGAGGCGGTCATCAATGACCATGGACCACAGAAGGTATTTGCACTGGTGACTGACAATGCTGCGAACATGAAGGCTGCTTGGTCTAAAGTGGAGGAGTCCTACCCTCGCATCACACCCATTGGCTGTGCTGCTCATGCATTGAACCTGCACCTCAAGGACATCATGGCACTAAAAACAATGGATACACTCTACAAGAGAGCCAAGGAAATAGTTAGGCATGTGAAGGGTCATCAAGTTATAGCAGCAATCTACCTCACCAAGAAAAGTGAGAAGAGGGGGTTGTCGAGGACTCCGGCCACCCTGGTCGTGGACTGTTCTCTCTGCTGCCGCACGGCAAGCCAGTCTGGGTCCAGGAGGCTTCTGGACAGCTTCTACCGACCAAGCCATAAGACTCCTGGACATCTAGTCAGGTGGCTGCCCCACCGCCACTCTGTTGTCATCTATGCATGGTCGCTTTAATTGGCTCTACCTACATGTACATACTACCTCAGCTGGCCAGTGCCCCCGCGCATTGACTCTGTACCGGCGCATGTGACTAATAAAATTTGATTTGAATAAGGGCACCACATTGAAGCTGCCCACCAACACCCGTTGGGATGGTGTTGTCATCATGTTTGACAGTCTCCTGAAGGGGAAGGAGTCTCTCCAAGAAATTACCATATCACAGTCTGACCTGCCCACTTCACTGTTGCTCCAAACAGAGGAAACTGCAGTTCTGAAATACATCAAAAAGCGTGAAAACTTCTGCCTGAAGCCCATACACGCCACAGCGAACATGTTGGACCCCAAGTATGCTGGCCAGAGCATCCTGTCTAGTGCAGAGATCAACAAGGCCTATGGTGTCATCACTACCGCGTCTCGCCAACTAGGCCTGGATGAGGGGAAGGTTCTTGGCAGTCTGGCAAAGTACACTTCCAAGCAAACGCTTTGGGATGGAGATGCAATATGGCAGTCGTACCAACATATCTCATCAGCCACCTAGTGGAAGGGACTTTGTGGATATGAGGCTCTTTCCCCTGTTGTCTCCAACATCCTACAAAACCCAGCAACATCAGCCACCATCAGAGCGCAACTGGTCCTTGTTTGGGAACACACACACCAAAGCATGCAACAGGCTGACCAATACAAGGGTTGAAAAATGTATGGCCATCCGGGCAAATTTGAGGCTTTTTGAGCCTGACGAGCCATCGTCAACAAGGATGGAAAGTGACAGTGAAGATGAGGCCTCAGAGTCTGATGTTCAAGAGGTGGACATTGAGGAGGTCCAGGGAGAAGACATGGAAGCCTGAGAGGAAGACAACCAAAGCTTTAGTTTCTAGACTATCATTTTACAGATGTATGTTGAAACCGTTTTTGGGAGATGTGATGGATCATTGGGGATCATTCAATATTCCCTTTCTTTTGTTGTTCAGTGAAATCCTCCCATGTGAAGAGTCAACTAACTTAAAGTTCAATTCGTAACTAAATAGTTTTTTTATTTCTATTAGAAGGATTTAATCATTTGCAATTATGTCTACTTATGATAAGGTAAAAGGTTTATGTTTCTGTCTCAATATGATATGGTAAATATATCCAATGCAAAAAACAAACATTTAAACAGTATTAATATTAATTTGCATATATTGCCATTAATTCCCGTGGAAAGTTTCCACCTCTGAATATTCCCCAAAATGTGCAACCCTAAAAGGAAGAATATGTGTGCTTTTATCCTCAATGAGCTACACAATCCCCTTTGAAAGCTGAACATGTAAGCATATCCAACACTGAAAAGGGAACAGGTTAGTGGGTTAACAGCTTAGTATGCAGCTCTGTCTAAACCCCTCATGGTGGTGTTTTTGATGGTGACCGTGGCGTGAACTAAACTATTCTCATGAAAATTTGAATATCTCCATAGAGAGACTGAAACAGCCAGAAGGAAGAACCCCAACTCACAAAAACCCAGAAGAGCTTCAATGACTGTAAGTAAACAATGATGGGTTTGTGGTGGTACTATGGGCTTTTAGCAAAGCGGGTGTATTTACACTAGCGTTTCTTTCAATTGTATTGGGTTGCACAAAAACAGTCCATGGGAAGCCAGAATTTAAATACATTTCAACTGAATTCTTATCAATACATCGCCTGCGCTACTCGCTCATCATTCTTCTCCTCCGTCCTATTGGCAGAAACTTAAACAGGAAGTACCCGTGGAAAGGACTGTTCAACATTCGTCTGACCAATCAGAATCTATACTTCAAGATTGTTTTGATCATGACGACAGGAATATGTTCTGGGTTACCTCAGAATAACATTGATGTATACTGACTCGTTCACTGAGTTGTGCCCCCACCCACTGTGATGATTAGAACTTATCCAAACACCATGGATAGATGGAAGCATTTGCACAAAACTGTAAGCATGAACCACCGCATTTAACCACAGTAAGGTGACTGGGAACATGGACGAGTACAAACAGTCCAACTTTGCCGTCTAAGGCAACCAAACAGGCAAAACGTCAGTACAGAGACAAAGTCGAGTCGCAATTCAACTGCTCAGACACGACATGTATTTGGCAAGGAGTTCGGACAATCACGGATTATAAAGGAAAAACCAGCCACGTCAAGGACACCGACACCTTGCTCCAGTACCAGCTAAACACCTTCACCGGCTTTGAGGAAAACAGTCATACTGATGGGGGGCCACCGCCCCTCACGAAGTCTGTGAGCTCTCGTTATCCATGGCCGACTTGAGTAAGACAGTTAAGCGTGTTAACCCTTGCAAGGCTGCCGGCCCAGACGGCATCCCTAGCCGCGTCCTCAGAGCATGTGCAGACCAGCTGGCTGAATTGTTTACGGATATATTCAATCGCTCCCCATCCAGGTCGGTTGTCCCCACTTCCTCCAAAATGTACACCATTGTTCATGTAGCCAAGAAAGCAAAGGTACCCTAACTGAACTAAATGACTATCACTTCTGTCATCATGAAGTGCTTTCAGAGGCTAGTTAAGGATCATATCACCTCCACCTTACCCACCACCATAGACCCACTACAATTTGCATACCGCCCCAACAAATCCATGGATGACACAATCGCCATTGAACTGCACACTGCCCTATCCCATCTGGACAAGAGGAATACCTATGTAAGAATGCTGTTCAACTACAACTCAGCTTTCAACACCATAGTGACCTCCAAGCCCGGTCTGAACCACACTCTGTGCAACTGGGTTCTGGACTTACTGACGAGCCGACTCCAGGTGGTGAAGGTAGGCAACCTCCGCTGATCCTCAACACATGAGCCCCACAAGGGTGCATGCTCAGCCCTCTCCTGAACTATATGTTCACACGTCTCAACTCAACCATCAAAATTGCAGACGATACAACATCGACGAGACAGCCTACAGGCAGGAGGTGAGGGCCCTTAAACAGACTTCCCAAATGTGGGACCCACTTCCTCTCTGCTTACCTCATGTCAAAATAAAGTCCTGCATGTCTGCCATATGTGGACAAAAAAGGAATAACTTGTTTTTGACATGAGGTAAGTAGAGAGGAAGTGGTTCTACAACAGACTCATGTTTGGAAGTCTGTTTAATAACAAAAGCCTTTAGATATTTTGTCTCAAATTCCCCCAATCATAATGACCAACCTAGAAAGTTGAAATAGAATTGCATTTAACATCTGGCTTACCACGGAGTGTTTTTATGCAACCCAATACATTAGAAAGCAACGCTAGTTTATGTAAATACCCCTGCGTTGCTAAAAGCACCTACCGTGGTACATGGCCGTTGATCATGACTCAGTTCCATTACATTACACATAAGAGTCATTGGACGGAGGCATCTACTGTACCGGGGAGTTTTGTTAAGAGCTGCGACGCTCGGTCTAAACATTAACAAGCATCGCTTGCAGTACGGTTTTTGGTAGCATAAGAACCTTATCAAAAAACAAAAAGGTTCAATTGATACACACCTTTATAGGGTTAGTGTTCCCACACGGCCATATATCCATGTTACAGTGCGTGTTTACTGAAGACAGAGGTGCTAATTAGCATGCTCCGAACAAATCAAAATGTATGTCACATGCGCCGAATACAACAAGTGTAAACCTTACAGTGAAATGCTTACTTACAAGCCCTTAACCAACAATGCACTTTTAAGAAAAAAATTAAGAAACAATTAAAAATATAATAATAATAATAAAGAGCAGCAGTAAAATAACAATAGCGAGGCTTTTTACAGAGGGTACCGGTACACCGGTGTTTAACGGAAGAAGGCCGCCAGAAACGTGTTGTCACTGAAAAATACTGTCCGCTGCAACTCTGATAACGCCGGGAGTCCATAGTTAGCAACGCTCCATTGTTATTTTTATTATTTAAAACTCCTAATGTTAGGGGTTGGTGGCATTGGCAGTGTCAACACAGCCCATACATTCACTTACATTAAACATGCCCAAGTGTGGATTGTAATCTGTCCAGGTCCATAAAAAGCTATTTTATTAACTAGCTAGTAAAAGTTACATAGATTCATCCTCGGCTACTGACCATGACGAATGGAGCTAGGTAACGTTAGTTGGTTCTATGACTAACTAGCTAACGTGAACTAGTACGTTTTATCGTTAACGTTATATGTCACGCCATTAGCAATCCAACAAACTCTAAACTTAACGCAAATAAAATGTTTTAACAAGGACCAGTTTTCAGTAATTCATTTCAGGATAAATTTAAGCAATTGTCGGAGCTTTACTAGCTACAGCAGGGGGCTGTTCTGGCTAGCGAGTTAGCCTCAGCGGCTAGTAAGCTAACGGTTAGAAACTGATCTAGAACTGTCCGTTTACTGAAATAACATCAGTGTTGGTACTTACAGGTTCAGCCTTAGATTTTCTCTCACACGTTTCTAACTTCTGCTTTAATGGTGCGATTAAATGTTAACCAGTTATAACTGCGTCCATGGCCTGTAGTTCATGAGAAAAAACAATCACGGAAACGAATTTAGGAAGTCTTAACGAAAGCGACCCTTCAACCGGAAATCATACATATTTCAGCATCAACCAATGATAATATCAGAGACGGAAGAGGAAGCGAGACACCCCACAGGCTGCGTTTTCTTTTTTTTCAACAAAAAAACAAAACAACAAAAAACAGGCTGCATTTTCTTCTTCTGGTTCAATCAAAGTCAATTGACTAAGTAGACCAGACCCAGCTGATTGCGTTGATGGGTTGGTTGTTTAGCAACAAAACTTTAGGTTACGACCGTAACACCGTTCTCTGATAGTATGAGTGAGGTATGTATTCGTCAGAAGCCTTTAAGAAGAAGCCTTTAAGCCAGCATGATTGGCTGGACGTCGAGACGTGTGTGTCGGGGAAAAGTGTCTATCCTACCCTAAAAAGGTCCAAGGCAGCGTCTCTGAGTCTTTCAAAAATAAGCAACACCTAGTCCTCGCACATGCAAAGAGGGTGATCCAGTGACCTAGAGTTCTTTTTCAAGTATTTGTTTCGGTATTTCACTTATGGGATATACTGACTCCTGTATTGCCAGACAAGCCCTGGACGACCGACTGCCCTGTGCGATATTTCACACAAATGGGCTTTGCCACCAGAAGATCCAACACGTAAAACAGTATGTGCCAGGGTCGGTGCAGTGACATCGAGCCTATAAAACTTCGCAAATGTATGAGGTGAAGTCCAACTCGCTGCTGAGCAAATATCTTGGATAGATATGGCCTTAAATAAATCGCAGAACGTAGCCATTCCTCTAGTGCAGTGGTTCCCAAACTCTTTACAGTCGTGGCCAAAAGTTTTGAGAATTACACAAATATTAATTTCAACAAAGTTTGCTGCTTCAGTGTCTTTAGATATTTTTGTCAGATGTTACTATGGAATACTGAAGTATAATTACAAGCATTTCATAAGGGTCAAAGGCTTTTATTGACAATTACATGAAGTTGATGCAAAGAGTCAATATTTGCAGTGTTGACCCTTCTTTTTCAAGACCTCTGAAATTTGCCCCTGGCATGCTGTCAATTAACTTCTGGGCCACATCCTGACTGATGGCAGCCCATTCTTGCATAATCAATGCTTGAAATTTGTCAGAATTTGTGGGTTTTTGTTTGTCCACTCGCCTCTTGAGGATTGACCACAAGTTCTCAATGGGATTAAGGTCTGGGGAGTTTCCTGGCCATGGACCCAAAATATCGATGTTTTGTTCCCCGAGCCACTTAGTTATCACTTTTGCCTTATGGCAAGGTGCTCCATCATGCTGGAAAAGGCATTGTTCGTCACCAAACTGTTCCTGGATGGTTGGGAGAAGTTGCTCTCGGAGGATGTGTTGGTACCATTCTTTATTCATGGCTGTGTTCTTAGGCAAAATTATGAGTGAGCCCACTCCCTTGGCTGAGAAGCAACCCCACACATGAATGGTCTCAGGATGCTTTACTGTTGGCATGACACAGGACTGATGGTAGCGCTCACCTTGTCTTCTCCGGACAAGCTTTTTTCCTGATGCCCCAAACAATCAGAAAGGGGATTCATCAGAGAAAATGACTTTACCCCAGTCCTCAGCAGTCCAATCCCTGTACCTTTTGCAGAATATCAGTCTGTCCCTGATGTTGTCCTGGAGAGAAGTGGCTTCTTTGCTTCCCTTCTTGACACCAGGCCATCCTCCAAAAGTCGTCGCCTCACTGTGCGTGCAGATGCACTCACACCTGCCTGCTGCCATTCCTGAGCAAGCTCTGTACTGGTGGTGCCCCGATTCCGCAGCTGAATCAACTTTAGGAGACAGTCCTGGCACTTGCTGGACTTTCTTGGGTGCCCTGAAGCCTTCTTCACAACAATTGAACCGCTCTCCTTGAAGTTCTTGATGATCCGATAAATGGTTGCAATCTTACTTAGGTGCAATCTTACTGGCAGCAATATCCTTGCCTGTGAAGCCCTTTTTGTGCAAAGCAATGATGACGGCACATGTTTCCTTGCAGGTAACCATGGTTGACAGAGGAAGAACAATGATTTCAAGCACCACCCTCCTTTTGAAGCTTCTAGTTTGTTATTCGAACTCAATCAGCATGACAGAGTGATCTCCAGCCTTGTCCTCGTCAACACTCACACCTGTGTTAACGAGAGAATCACTAACATGATGTCAGCTGGTCCTTTTGTGGCAGGGCTGAAATGCAATGGAAATGTTTTTGGGCGATTCAGTTCATTTGCATGGCAAAGAGGGACTTTGCAATTAATTGCAATTCATGTGATCACTCTTCATAACATTCTGGAGTATATGCAAATTGTCATCATACAAACTGAGGCAGCAGACTTTGTGAAAATGTATATTTGTGTCATTCTCAAAACTTTTGGCCACGACTGTATAGTCCCGTACCCCTTCGAACATTTAACCTCCAGCTGCGTACCCCCTCCAGCACCAGGGTCAGCGCACTCTAAAATGTTGTTTTTTGCCATCATTGTAATAAGCCTGCCACACACACACTATACGACACATTTATTAAACATAAGAATGAGTGAGTTTTTGTCACAACCCAACTTGTGGGAAGTGACATAGAGCTCTTATAGGACCAGGACACAAATAATATAATAAATAATTTTGCTCTTTATTGAACCATCTTACGTATGAAACCTTATTTGTTAATCGAAAATTACAGGTTAATGAGAAGGGTGTTCTTGAAGGGATGCACATAACTCTGCAATGTTGGGTTGTATTGGAGAGATTCTCAGTCTTAAATCATTTTCCACACACAGTCTGTGCCTGTATTTCGTTTTCATGCTGGAGAGGGCCGAGAATCCACTCTCACATACAGTGCCTTGCAAAAGTATTCACCCCCCTTGGCATTTTTCCTATTTTGTTGCATTACAACCTGTAATTTAAATGGATTTCATGTGATGGACATACACAAAATAGTCACATTTGGTGAAGTGAAATGAAAGAAATTACTTGTTTAAAAAAAGAAACAACAGAAAAGTGGTGCATGCATATGTATTCACCCCCTTTGCTATGAAGCCTCTAAACAATATCTGGTGCAACCAATTACCTTCAGAAGTCACATAATTAGTTAAATAAAGTCCACCTGTGTGCAATCTAAGTGTCACATGATCTGTCACATGATCTCAGTAGATATACACCTGTTCTGAAAGGCCCCAGAGTCTGCAACACCACTAAGCAAGTGGCACCATGAAGACCAAGGAGCTCTCCAAACAGGTCAGGGACAAAGTTGTGGAGAAGTACAGATCAGAGTTGGGTTATAAAAAAATATCCAAAACGTTGAACATCCCAGGAAGCACCATTAAATCCATTATTAAAAAATTGAAAGAATATGGCACCACAACAAACCTGCCAAGAGAGGGCCGCCCACCAAAACTCACGAACCAGGCAAGGAAGGCATTAATCAGAGAGGCAACAAAGAGACCAAAGATAACCCTAAAGGAGCTGCAAAGCTCCACAGCGGAGATTGGAGTATCTGTCCACAGGACCACTTTAAGCTGTACATTCCACAGAGTTGGGCTTTACGCAAAAGTGGCCAGAAAAAATCCATTACTTAAGAAAACATAAGCAAACACGTTTGGTGTTTGCCAATAGGCATGTGGGATACTCCCCAAACATATGGAAGAAGATACTCTGGTTAGATGAGACATAAAATGGAGCTTTTTGCCCATCAAGGAAAGCGCTATGTCTGGCACAAACCCAACACCTCTCATCACCCCGAGAACACCATGCCCACAGTGAAGCATGGTGGTGGCAGATTCATGCTGTGGGGGTGTTTTTCCATCGGGAGGGACTGGGAAACTGGTCAGAATTGAAGGAATGATGGATGGTGCTAAATACAGGGAAATTCTTGAGGGAAACCTGTTTCAGTGTTCAAGAGATTTGAGACTGGGACGGAGGTTCACCTTTCAGCAGGACAATGACCCTAAGCATACTACTAAAGCAACACTCGAGTGGTTTAAGCGGAAACATTTAATGTCTTGGAATGGCCTAGTCAAAGCCCAGACCTCAATCCAATTGAGAATCTGTGGTATGACTTAAAGATTGCTGTACACCAGCGGAACCCATCCAACTTGAAGAAGCTGGAGCAGTTTTGCCTTGAAGATTGGGCAAAAATCCCAGTGGTTAGATGTGCCAAGCTTATCGAGATATACCCCAAGAGACTTGCAGCTGTAATTGCTGCAAAAGGTGTCTCTACAAAGTATTGACTTTGGGGGGTGAATAGTTATGCACGCTCAAGTCTTCTTGTTTGTTTCACCCCAAAAAAATATTTTGCATCTTCAAAGTGGTAGACATGTTGTGTAAATCAAATGATACAAACCCCACAAAAATCTATTTTAATTCCAGGTTGTAAGGCAACAAAATAGAAAAAATGCCATGGGGGGTGAATACTTTCGCAAGCCACTGTAGGTTGCAAAGGGCATCAGTGTCTTAACAGCACGATTTGCCAAAGCAGGATACTCTGAGCGCAGCCCAATCCAGAAATCTGGCTGTGGCTTCTGATTAAATTAAATTTTCCCAGAACTGCATGTTGCAATTTCGATGAGGCTCTCTTGTTGAGATATCTGTAAGTGGACTGAAGGCAGGGCATGAAAGGGATAACAAATCCAGTTGTTTGTGTCATCAGTTTCGGGAAAGTACCTGCGTAATTGCGCACCCAACTCACTCAGGTGTTTCGCTCATTTGACATTGTGCGTAAGCTTGAGTTCATTTGCACACAAAAAATCATACAATGATGGAAAGACCTGTGTGTTGTCCTTGTTAATGCAGACAAAGAAGTGCTCCAACTTATTAATCATAGCCTCAATTTTGTCCCGCACATTGAATATTTATTTATTTATTTTTCCGTTATTTTACCAGGTAAGTTGACTGAGAACACGTTCTCATTTGCAGCAACGACCTGGGGACAGTTACAGGGGAGAGGAGGGGGATGAATGAGCCAATTGTAAACTGGGGATTATTAGGTGACCGTGATGGTTGAGGGCCAGATTGGGAATTTAGCCAGGACACCGGGGTTAACACCCCTACTCTTACGACAAGTGCCATGGGATCTTTAATGACCTCAGAGAGTCAGGACACCCGTTTAACATCCCATCCGAAAGACAGCACCCTACACAGAGCAGTGTCCCCAATCACTGCCCTGGGGCATTGGGATCTTTGTTCAGACCAGAGGAAAGAGTGCCTCCTACTGGCCCTCCAACACCACTTCCAGCAGCATCTGGTCTCCCATCCAGGGACTGACCAGGACCAACCCTGCTTAGCTTCAGAAGCAAGCCAGCAGTGGTATGCAGGGTGGTATGCTGCTGGCGTAGAGAGAGTCCCTGTAATCCTAGATTCAGATCATTCAGGTGAGAAAAAACATCACCCAGATAGGCCAATCGTGTGAGAAACTTGTCATCATGCAAGTGTTCAGACAAGTGAAAATTATGATCAGTAAAGAAAACTTTAAGCTTGTCTTTCTCAACAACAAAAAAATGTAAATACTTTGCCCCTTGATAGCTAGCGCACTTCTGTATGTTGTAAAAGTGTTACATGGTCGCTGCCCATATCATTGCATAGTGCAGAAAATACACGAGAGTTCAGGGGCCTTTCTTTAACAAAGTTAACCATTTTCACTGTTGTGTCCAAAAGTATTTCAAGCTGTCAGGTATTCCCTTGGCAGCAAGAGCCACTCGGTGGATCCTGCAGTGTACCCAGGTGGCGTCAGCAGCAACTGCTTGCATGCGCGTTACCACTCCACCATGTCTCCCTGTCATGGCTTTTGCGCCATCAGTACATTTACCAACATGAGCAGCAGCAGCTACGTTTGGCTACATACAGACCGTTAGTGGAATTCCCACGAGAGAGTAACGGTTAATGTGATTGGATGTTAATTATTTGACTAGGCTACCTGTATCTGACATTGTGTTGTTATTTCGCTGAAAACTAGATGGTTTAATTTAATTTTTGGCAGTGAAATGAGGCTACTCAGGCGAGAGAAAAAACTCACCCAAATGTATAACCCCGTTGGAAAATATACATGGACTGTTTGAAAATGTGAAGAAATAAAAAATATATATATACGCGCAATGCCGCACCCCCGACGGCATTGCGGGTACCCCAGTTTGGGAATACCTTCTCTAGTGGAATGAGCCTGTAGGCCAGCAGGAGACTGAAGACCCATAGTTGTGTAGGCCAAAGCGATAGCCCCCACTATCCAGTAGGAGAGGTGTTGTTTAGTGAACGCTTTACCTGTTCACATTTTCTGAATCCCTTAGTCCTGTCCATGTAGATTGGCAGAGTGTGTACTGGGCACAACATATGCAATTGTTGATGTTCCGGAGAGGAAAACGGTGGGGGATAAAAAGCTACCAGCCGCAATGATACCCTATTGTTACTGGGTGCAAATTGTGCACATGGCGAGTGCACTGAGAGTGCGTGAATGTCACTTACATGCTTGGCGGAGGCCAATGTTAGTAATAGCAAGGTCTTAAATTAAAGCATCTTCAGTTCCACCTGATCCAGGGGCTCAAAAAGATGTTGGCATAGAGCATCCAAAACAATTGATAAATCCCATGATGGGCAAGCTGTTTGGACACTGGATACAAACGACAGGCACCCTTCATGAAACGGGCGACAAGGGGGTGTTGTCCCACTGTCGTGCTCCCAAAACCCACACTTTCAAGCCAAAATAGATGCTAGATATACCTTAATAGTAGAAAAAGCATGTCCTTTTTCTAATAATTCCTGTACAAACGACAGGATTACCGGGACAGAGCACTGGAATGACACTGTCTGTGTTTTAATGCACCATTCCTCAAATACAAGCCATTTACAATTATAAAGGGACCTGGTGGATGAGGCTCTAGCACTCTGAATTGTCAAATTACATTTTGGGGAAGCCCAGCATTGTTCAAGTTGAACCATTCACGGGCCAGGCCCAGAGTGCCAACCGTTCTGGTTGAGGATGGAAAATCTACCCTCGCGCCTGGCACAGTAGGTCACGACGCAGGGGGAGGGGCCACGAATGAACGCATAGTAGGTGAGTGATCTCCACTAACCAGTGTTTCTCTGGCCAATGTGGGGCTATTAGTATGAGAGATAGACCCTTCTCCCGCATCCTGGCTAGGGTGGGGGAAATCAGGGCTAGTGGGGGGAATGCATACAGGAGGATGCGTGACCACCCGTGCACCAATGCGTCCACACCCATCGGTGCATCCCGATCCCTCAGGGAAAAGAACAGTGAACACTGAGTATTCTCCATTGATGCATAAAGATCTGCTGGCATGCCAAAGTGCATCCAAGCCTGATTAGTTACCTCTGGGGGGAGCTTCCACTCTCCGTATAGAGGGTTCCCCCTGGAAAGTAAATCTGCCCCCAGATTCAGTACTCCCGGTACATGAGTAGCTCTCAGTGACTGGAGATGCACACTGCTCCACATAATCAGTCTGTGTGCCAGTGTGTGTAAGTGAGGGGATCGCAGTCCCCCTTGTCTGTTTATGTAAGCCACAACAGTGGTATTGTCTGTTCTGACTAGAACATGACGACCCTCCAGAAATGGGAGGAATTACTTTAATACTAGGGACACTGCACGGAGTTCCAGGCAGTTTATGTGAGTAGATCGGAGATGGGGTCCCCACACCCCGTTGACTGTTCTGCCCTCATGGGTCGCACCCCAACCCGAGAGATGAGTCCATTGTGACTACGTCTCTGGATAAAACAGTGGCCATCTGGGCACCCTGTGACAGAAACGTACGGTGTCTCCAGGAGGACAGTGCTACCATGCAGTCTATAAGATCTGTACACGGTGATGTTTGTGACATATTGGGGTCAGACCTAGAGAAGAGACCCAGCCTTGAAACCCTCCCATATGCAACCGTCCTAATGGGATGACTACTGATGCATCAACCAGCGGCTTTCAGCAGACGCAGGTTGAGGTCTGTGGCAATATAGATCTCATCCATTTACATTTTACATTTAAGTCATTTAGCAGACGCTCTTATCCAGAGCGACTTACAAATTGGTGCATTCACCTTATGACATCCAGTGGAACAACCACTTTACAATAGTGCATCTAAATCTTTTAAGGGGGGGGGGGGGGTCAGAAGGATTACTTTATCCTATCCTAGGTATTCCTTGAAGAGGTGGGGTTTCAGGTGTCTCCGGAAGGTGGTGATTGACTCCGCTGTCCTGGCGTCGTGAGGGAGTTTGTTCCACCATTGGGGTGCCAGAGCAGCGAACAGTTTTGACTGGGCTGAGCGGGAACTGTACTTCCTCAGTGGTAGGGAGGCGAGCAGGCCAGAGGTGGATGAACGCAGTGCCCTTGTTTGGGTGTAGGGCCTGATCAGAGCCTGAAGGTACTGAGGTGCCGTTCCCCTCACAGCTCCGTAGGCAAGCACCATGGTCTTGTAGCGGATGCGAGCTTCAACTGGAAGCCAGTGGAGAGAGCGGAGGAGCGGGGTGACGTGAGAGAACTTGGGAAGGTTGAACACCAGACGGGCTGCGGCGTTCTGGATGAGTTGTAGGGGTTTAATGGCACAGGCAGGGAGCCCAGCCAACAGCGAGTTGCAGTAATCCAGACGGGAGATGACAAGTGCCTGGATTAGGACCTGCGCCGCTTCCTGTGTGAGGCAGGGTCGTACTCTGCGGATGTTGTAGAGCATGAACCTACAGGAACGGGCCACCGCCTTGATGTTAGTTGAGAACGACAGGGTGTTGTCCAGGATCACGCCAAGGTTCTTAGCGCTCTGGGAGGAGGACACAATGGAGTTGTCAACCGTGATGGCGAGATCATGGAACGGGCAGTCCTTCCCCGGGAGGAAGAGCAGCTCCGTCTTGCCGAGGTTCAGCTTGAGGTGGTGGTCCGTCATCCACACTGATATGTCTGCCAGACATGCAGAGATGCGATTCGCCACCTGGTCATCAGAAGGGGGAAAGGAGAAGATTAATTGTGTGTCGTCTGCATAGCAATGATAGGAGAGACCATGTGAGGTTATGACAGAGCCAAGTGACTTGGTGTATAGCGAGAATAGGAGAGGGCCTAGAACAGAGCCCTGGGGGACACCAGTGGTGAGTGCACGTGGTGAGGAGACAGATTCTCGCCACGCCACCTGGTAGGAGCGACCTGTCAGGTAGGACGCAATCCAAGCGTGGGCCGCGCCGGAGATGCCCAACTCGGAGAGGGTGGAGAGGAGGATCTGATGGTTCACAGTATCGAAGGCAGCCGATAGGTCTAGGAGGATGAGAGCAGAGGAGAGAGAGTTAGCTTTAGCAGTGCGGAGCGCCTCCGTGATACAGAGAAGAGCAGTCTCAGTTGAATGACTAGTCTTGAAACCTGACTGATTTGGATCAAGAAGGTCATTCTGAGAGAGATAGCGGGAGAGCTGGCCAAGGACGGCACGTTCGAGAGTTTTGGAGAGAAAAGAGAGAAGGGATACTGGTCTGTAGTTGTTGACATCGGAGGGATCGAGTGTAGGTTTTTTCAGCAGGGGTGCAACTCTCGCTCTCTTGAAGACGGAAGGGACGTAGCCAGCGGTCAAGGATGAGTTGATGAGCGAGGTGAGGTAAGGGAGAAGGTCTCCGGAAATGGTCTGGAGAAGAGAGGAGGGGATAGGGTCAAGCGGGCAGGTTGTTGGGCGGCCGGCCGTCACAAGACGCGAGATTTCATCTGGAGAGAGAGGGGAGAAAGAGGTCAGAGCACAGGGTAGGGCAGTGTGAGCAGAACCAGCGGTGTCGTTTGACTTAGCAAACGAGGATCGGATGTCGTCGACCTTCTTTTCAAAATGGTTGACGAAGTCATCTGCAGAGAGGGAGGAGGGGGGAGGAGGGGGAGGAGGATTCAGGAGGGAGGAGAAGGTGGCAAAGAGCTTCCTAGGGTTAGAGGCAGATGCTTGGAATTTAGAGTGGTAGAAAGTGGCTTTAGCAGCAGAGACAGAAGAGGAAAATGTAGAGAGGAGGGAGTGAAAGGATGCCAGGTCCGCAGGGAGGCGAGTTTTCCTCCATTTCCGCTCGGCTGCCCGGAGCCCTGTTCTGTGAGCTCGCAATGAGTCGTCGAGCCACGGAGCAGGAGGGGAGGACCGAGCCGGCCTGGAGGATAGGGGACATAGAGAGTCAAAGGATGCAGAAAGGGAGGAGAGGAGGGTTGAGGAGGCAGAATCAGGAGATAGGTTGGAGAAGGTTTGAGCAGAGGGAAGAGATGATAGGATGGAAGAGGAGAGAGTAGCGGGGGAGAGAGAGCGAAGGTTGGGACGGCGCGATACCATCCGAGTAGGGGCAGTGTGGGAAGTGATGGATGAGAGCGAGAGGGAAAAGGATACAAGGTAGTGGTCGGAGACTTGGAGGGGAGTTGCAATGAGGTTAGTGGAAGAACAGCATCTAGTAAAGATGAGGTCGAGCGTATTGCCTGCCTTGTGAGTAGGGGGGGAAGGTGAGAGGGTGAGGTCAAAAGAGGAGAGGAGTGGAAAGAAGGAGGCAGAGAGGAATGAGTCAAAGGTAGACGTGGGGAGGTTAAAGTCACCCAGAACTGTGAGAGGTGAGCCGTCCTCAGGAAAGGAGCTTATCAGGGCATCAAGCTCATTGATGAACTCTCCAAGGGAACCTGGAGGGCGATAAATGATAAGGATGTTAAGCTTGAAAGGGCTGGTAACTGTGACAGCATGGAATTCAAAGGAGGCGATAGACAGATGGGTAAGGGGAGAAAGGGAGAAAGACCACTTGGGAGAGATGAGGATCCCGGTGCCGCCACCCCGCTGACCAGAAGCTCTCGGGGTGTGCGAGAACACGTGGGCAGACGAGGAGAGAGCAGTAGGAGTAGCAGTGTTATCTGTGGTGATCCATGTTTCCGTCAGTGCCAAGAAGTCGAGGGACTGGAGGGAAGCATAGGCTGAGATGAACTCTGCCTTGTTGGCCGCAGATCGGCAGTTCCAGAGGCTGCCGGAGACCTGGGACTCCACGTGGGTGGTGCGCGCTGGGACCACCAGGTTAGGGTGGCCGCGGCCACGCGGTGTGAAGCGTTTGTATGGTCTGTGCAGAGAGGAGAGAACAGGGATAGACAGACACATAGTTGACAGGCTACAGAAGAGGCTACGCTAATGCAAAGGAGATTGGAATGACACGTGAACTACACGTCTCGAATGTTCAGAAAGTTAAGCTTGCGTTGCAGAAATCTTATTGACCAAAATTATTAAAATGATACAGTACTGCGGAAGTGGGCTAGCTAGCAGTGGCTGCGTTGTTGACTTTGTTTGAGAGTGTCGCTGGCTAGGTAACCTCGGTAGCTAGCTATGTAACCTCGGTAACTGGCTCGTTAATTAGTATAAACTACACAATTGTCTTAGATACAAGGACAGCAAAGACAACTATGTAGCTAGCTAACACTACACTAGTCAATCGTTCCGTTGATCCGTTGAATGTAATAGTTTCTACAGTGTTGCTATTCGGTGGCTAGCTGGCTAGCGAGCAGTGTTGACTACGTTACGTTACGTTAAAAGGACGAAAAATAGCTGGCTAGCTAACCGAATTAGTCTAAACTACGCAGTTATCTTAGAAACAAAGACAGCAAAGACAACTATGTAGCTAGCTAACACTACACTAATCGAGTCGTTCCGTTGAATGTAATAGTTACTACAGTGTTGCTGTTCGGTGGCTAGCTGGCTAGGTAGCAGTGTTGACTACGTTACGTTAAAAGTTACGTTAAAAGAACGAAGAATAGCTGGCTAGCTACGCAATTATCTTTGATACAAAGACGGCTAAGTAGCTAGCTAAGATTAAACAAATCAAACCGTTGTACTGTAATGAAATGAAATGAGAATGTGAAAATGTGATACTACCTGAGGAGCGAAGCGGAAGGTAGCGAAGCTGGCTAGGTAGCAGTGTTGACTACGTTACGTTAAAGGAGGCATCCCACAGACCTGGCTCCGGTGTGACCGCTAGCTCCTCCTGTAGCTCAGCTTGGTATGCCAAGAGCATGGAGGCGGTGCTGAGAGCCCTCACCGCTGTGGCGACCGATCTGTAGACCTTCCCTGTCGCAAAGGACTGGAAGCACTCGTACTTGGTTGGTAAGGTGGGGCCAGTCAAGGTCATTGAGGACTTCTGGCTAGGGTGTAGATGGGAAGCCACAAAGGGGTTCGATGGGGGGCATGTAGGCAAGCCCAATCCCCACCATGTCAACACAGTCCAACACCGACCCACCTTGGACAGGGTACTTGGAGGAGAAAGGTGTACTCCAGGTACGGGTAACCTCTTCCAGGGATTCTGGGAAGACTGGTAGTAATTGCCTGTTTTCCCATTTTATTTTTGGGTAGCGGGACGTGGTGGTCTCTGCTAATACATTTGCCAGGGAATCACTAGTTTATTCGCAGCGCGCTTGCACACGTCCTGCAGGTTCACACCAGGAACTGGTAGGGATGGCGCCCCGCCTGCGTGACCGGTTTCAGATTCCCCGGCAGGAGGCTTGATGGCCTGACGGGGATGAATGAGTCTTTGTCTCCATCTGATGATTCTGAAAGAAGGCTGTCGCAAAACCCTGTGGAGTCGTTATCATCTCCAATCAGGAAGCCTGGCAGGGAGTTCTCCAACAGCGGGGCAATGGTGTTGAGCTGGTCGCCCCAGCTAGCATTAGCCGTCGATCCACGATTCCACGTGGGGATATCCATCGCCTCTGGTGAGCCATCGGGGACGCCGGCCCCCATGTTAGGGCCCTGTTGACTCAGGCTAGCTTGGCGTGCTAGCCTGCGATGGAGGCTCTTCACATTGAAGAAGGCACAGCGTGGACAGTAGCCAGGGGAGGCTAAGGCTTCCTGGGCATGTTGCAGCACAAGGCAAGCGGAGCACACCGAGTGGGTGTCTTTGGGCGATATCTTGTTTCCACAAGAGCAGATTTGTGCCAGGAGCTTCTCCTTGTTTGGGGTGGGAGATGCTTTTGTTGTCATAGCTTGGATGCTATGTTTTTATTTTAGCTGTCAGAAAAACACTAGAGTTGTAGGCTAGTCCAATAGCTAGCGATTAGTGGGTTATGTGCGACGGTGGCACTCGGTGTGATGGCCGGATACCGTTTTCAAAACAACAGGTTAGAAAAGATAGCTTGGTGTAGCTATCAAAAATGTTTCTTGTCGAAGTAAAACCACAAAAGCTAGCGTGGTGGCTTGCTTGCTAACGACTAGTCGCTGTTTGGATACAGCTAACTTGGTTGTGAACAAGTTAGCCGTGTCACAGCTGTACCCGTTCCTCAAATAATTTCCTCTAACTATGGTGAAGGAAAAGGAAAATTGTGACCACCACACAGTCCCGATGAATAGCGCCCGGTGAGCGAGTTGTAAGCTCACGTCTGTGGACAGTTTAGCTAGTTCTGGAAAATGCAGTCGTGTCGAGGTAAGTTTTATGATGAAAAGCGAGAAGAGGTGTTTGAATGACAAAGAGATGCTGCATTGGACCCTTTATAGGTTAGGAGGGACACCCTTCCCCGACGCACATGTCTCGACGTCCAGCCAATCAAGGCAGGCGAAGTGTAATATAGGCTTCTAATGAATACGCTGGGGGCATATCCCATAAGTGAAATACCGAAACGAATACTTGAAAGAAAGTTGCGCACACGTCAGTTATGTGGCAAAACAGACAGGGTTGGCTAGGATTGCTGACAACATATAAATTATATTTTGTCTCCAATGTTCGTTGAAAACAAATACATTTGCACAAGGAGCACTTGTTGTCTCTCAAATTGTCACGCCCTGACCATAGTTAGCTGTTTTTCTCTGTGTTGGTTGGGGCGTGATAGTGTCTAGGGTGGGTCATCTAGGGTTTTTTGTATGTCTATGTTGGCCTGATATGGTTCCCAATCAGAGACATCTGTTTATCGTTGTCTCTGATTGGGGATCATATTTAGGTAGCCATTTCCCTTTTGTGTTTGTGGGATCTTGTCTATGTCTAGTTGCCTGTCTGCTCTATTTGTATAGCTTCACGTTTCAATCGTTAATTTTGTTGTTTTTTGTGTAGTGTTTATTCATTAAAAGAGAATGTACGCATACCATGCTGCGCCTTGGTCTCACTCATACGACGATCGTGACAGAAGATCCCACCAAAAAAGGACCAAGCAGCGTGTACAGGAGGAGTGGACTTGGGAAGAGATCCAGGATGGAAAAGGACCCTGGACGCAGGCCGGGGAGTATCGCCGTCCTAAGGAAGAGATAGAGGCAGCGAAAGCGGAACGGCGACGTACCGGTCGCCGGTCCCACGCATCAGGTCTCCAGTGCGCCTCCACAGTCTAGTAGGTCCTGTGCCTCCTCCCCGCACTCGTCCTGAGGTGCGTGTCAACAGCCCGGTTGCCACCTATACCGGTCCCACACATCAGGTCTCCAGTGCGCCTCCACAGTCCAGTACGTCCTGTGCCTCCTCCCCGCACTCGCCCTGAGGTGCGTGTCATCAGCCCGGTGCCACCTATACCGGTCCCACGCATCAGGTCTCCAGTGCGCCTCCACAGTCCAGTACGTCCTGTGCCTCCTCTCCACACTCGCCCTGAGGTGCGTGTCATCAGCCCGGGGCCACCTATACCGGTCCCACGCATCAGGTCTCCAGTGCGCCTCCACAGTCCAGTACGTCCTGTGCCTCCTCTCCGCAATCGCACTGAGGTGCGTGTCATCAGCACTGTGCCACCTGTACCAGTCCCACGCATCAGGCCTCCAGCGCACCTCCACAGTCCAGAGCTTCCGGCGACAGTTCCCAGTCCAGAGCTTCCGGCGACAGTTCCCAGTCCAGAGCTTCCGGCGACAGTTCCCAGTCCAGACCTTCCGGCGACAGTTCCCAGTCCAGAGCTCCCGGCGACAGTTCCCAGTCCAGAGCTTCCGGCGACGTTTCACAGTCCGGAACCTCCAACTACGGGCCACAGTCCGGAACCTCCAACAACTGGCCACGGTCCGGAACCTCCAACGACGGTCCACAGTCCGGAACCTCCTGAGACGGTCCACGGTTCAGAGCCTCCAGCGACGGTCGGCGGTCCGGAGCCTCCAGCGACGTTTGGCGGTCCGGAGCATCCAGTGATGGTCGGCGGTAAGGAGCATCCAGCGACGGTCGGCGGTCCGGAGCAAGCAGCGACGGTCGGCGGTCCGGAGCCTTCAGCAGGGGTTCTCAGTCCAGAGACTCCTGCGACGATCCGCGGTCCGGAGCCTCCGGCGGCGATCCATGGTCCGGTGCCTCTGGCGACGACCCATGGTCCTGACAAGGCCCAAATCCCCGTTATTCGCATGAAGAGAATCCGCCGATACAGGGCACACAGGTCCGGGTGCCTTGTGAGAATTAATTTGCGAGTGGGTAACCCGCCTCTACCATCTGTCCTATTGGCCAACGTGCAATCATTGGAGAATAAACTGGATGAGTTCCGTTCAAGACTATCCTACCAACGGGACATTAAAAATGGAAATATCTTATGTTTCACCGAGTCGTGGCTGAACGACAACATGGATAATATACATTTGGCTGTTTTTTCCGTGCATCGGCAAGACAGAACAGCTGCCTCCGGTAAGACAATGGGTGGCGGTCTTGAGGTTTTGCTCACCTGAGGAAGAGTATCTCATGATAAGCTGTAGACCACACTATTTACCAAGAGAGTTTTCGAAGCTGTGTATTTACCACCACAAACCGATGCTGGTACTAAGACCACACCCAAGAAGCTGAATAAAGCCAGGCGGCACTCCTAGTGGCCGGGGACCTTAATACAGGGAAACTTAAATCCGTTTGACCTCATTTCTACCAGCATGTTACATGTGCAAAAAGAGGGGAAAAACACTCTAGACCACCTTTATTCGATGCACAGAGATGCATAAAAAGCTCTCCCTTTCCCTCCATTTGGCAAATCTGACCATAATTCTATCCTCCTGATTCCTGCTTACAAGCAAAAACTAAAGCAGGAAGTACCGACAACGATGATACAGCCTATAGGGATGAGGTCAGAGACCTGGAAGTGTGGTGCCAGGACAACAACCTCTCCCGCAACGTGAGCAAGACAAAGGAGATGATTGTGGACTACAGGAAAAGGAGGACCGAGCACACCCCCATTCTCATCAACAGGGCTGTAGTGGAGCAGGTTGAGAGCTTCAAGTTCCTTGGTGTCCACATCACCAATAAACGATCATGGTCCAAACACACCAAGACAGTCGTGAAGAGGGCACGACAATGCCTATACCCCCTGAGGAGAATGAAAAGATTTTGCATGGGTCCTCAGATCCTAAAAAAATTATACAGCTGCACCATCGAGAGCATCCTGAATGGTATGGCAACTGCTCGGCCTCCGACCGCAAGGTACTACAGAGGGTAGTCCGTACGGCCCAGTACATAACTGGGGCCAAGCTTCCTGCCATCCAGGACCTCTATACCAGGCGGTATCAGAGGAAGGCCCTAAAAATTGCCAAAGACTTCAGCCACCCTAGTAATAGACTGTTCTCTCTGCTACCATACGGCAAGCGGTACCGGAGCGCCAAGTCTAGGTCCAAAAGGCTTCTTAACAGCTTCTACCCCCAGCCATAAGACTGCTGAACAGCTAATCAAATGGCTACGCGGACTATTTGCATTGACACACCCCCCCTTTTTTTTTTTACGATGCTGCTACTCACTGTTTATGATCTATTATCTATGCATAGTCACCTTACCCCTACCTATATGTACTGTAAATATTACCTCAATTACCTCGACTAACCTGTGCCCTCGCACCTTGACTTGGTACCGGTACCCCCTGTATATAGCCTTGTTATTGTTATTTTATTGTTGCTCTTTTATTTTTTACTTTAGTTTAGTAAATATTTTTCTTAATTCTTATTTTTCTAAAAACTGCATTGTTGGTTAAGGGCTTGTAAGTAAGCATTTCACGGCGCATTTGACGAATAACATTTCGGAATGTATACGCTGATTCGGTGAGCGAGTTCATTAGAAAGTGCATTGAAGATGTCGTACCCACAGCAACGATTAAAACATTCCCAAACCAGAAATCGTGGATTGATGGCAGCATTCGCGTGAAACTGAAAGCGCAAACCACTGCTTTTAACCAGGGCAAGGTGACCGGAAACATGACCGAATACAAACAGTGTAGCTATTCTCTCCGCAAGGCAATCAAACTAGCTAAGTCCCAGTATAGAGACAAAGTAGAGTCGCAATTCAACAGCTCAGACACAAGAGGTATGTGGCAGGGTCTACAGTCAATCACGGATTACAAAAAGAAAACCAGCCCCGTTGCGGACCAGGATGTCTTGCTCCCAGACAGGCTAAATAACTTTTTTGCTCGCTTTGAGGACAATACAGTGCCACTGACACGGCCCGCTACCAAAACCTGCGGGCTCTCCTTCACTGCAGCCGAGGTGAGTAAAACATTTAAACGTGTTAACCCTCGCAAGGCTGCAGGCCCAGACGGCATTCCCAGCCGCGTCCTCAGAGCATGCGCAGACCAGCTGGCTGGTGTGTTTAAGGACATATTCAATCAATCCTTATCCCAGTCTGCTGTTCCCACATGCTTCAAGAGGGCCACCATTGTTCCTGTTCCCAAGAAAGCTAAGGTAACTGAGCTAAACGACTACCGCCCCGTAGCACTCACTTCCGTCATCATGAAGTGCTTTGAGAGACTAGTCAAGGACCATATCACCTCCACCCTACCTGACACCCTAGACCCACTCCAATTTGCTTACCGACCCAATAGGTCCACAGACGACGCAATCGCAACCACACTGCACACTGCCCTAACCCATCTGGACAAGAGGAATACCTATGTGAGAATGCTGTTCATCGACTACAGCTCAGCATTTAACACCATAGTACCCTCCAAACTCGTCATCAAGCTCGAGACCCTGGGTCTCGACCCCGCCCTGTGCAACTGGGTCCTGGACTTCCTGACGGGCCGCCCCCAGGTGGTGAGGGTAGGTAACAACATCTCCACCCCGCTGATCCTCAACACCGGTGCCCCACAAGGGTGCGTTCTGAGCCCTCTCCTGTACTCCCTGTTCACCCACGACTGCGTGGCCATGCACGCCTCCAACTCAATCATCAAGTTTGCGGATGACACTACAGTGGTAGGCTTGATTACCAACAACGACGAGACGGCCTACAGGGAGGAGGTGAGGGCCCTCGGAGTGTGGTGTCAGGAAAATAACCTCACACTCAACGTCAACAAAACAAAGGAGATGATTGTGGACTTCAGGAAACAGCAGAGGGAGCACCCCCCTATCCACATCGACGGGACAGTAGTGGAGAAGGTGGAAAGTTTTAAGTTCCTCGGTGTACACATCACGGACAAACTGAATTGGTCCACCCACACAGACAGCGTTGTGAAGAAGGCGCAGCAGCGCCTCTTCAACCTCAGGAGGCTGAAGAAATTCGGCTTGTCACCAAAAGCACTCACAAACTTCTACAGATGCACAATCGAGAGCATCCTGTCGGGCTGTATCACCGCCTGGTACGGCAACTGCTCTGCCCACAACCGTAAGGCTCTCCAGAGGGTAGTGAGGTCTGCACAACGCATCACCGGGGGAAAACTACCCGCCCTCCAGGACACATACACCACCCGATGTCACAGGAAGGCCGTAAAGATCATCAAGGACAACAACCACCGCCTGTTCACCCCGCTATCATCCAGAAGGCGAGGTCAGTACAGGTGCATCAAAGCAGGGACCGAGAGACTGAAAAACAGCTTCTATCTCAAGGCCATCAGACTGTTAAACAGCCACCACTAACATTTAGTGGCCGCTGCCAACATACTGACTCAACTCCAGCCACTTTAATAATGGGAATTGATGGAAATTATGTAAAAATGTACCACTAGCCACTTTAAACAATGCCACTTAATATAATGTTTACATACCCTACATTACTCATCTCATATGTATATGTATATACTGTACTCTATATCATCTACTGCATCTTGCCATCTTTATGTAATACATGTATCACTAGCCACTTTAAACTATGCCACTTTATGTTTACATACCCTACATTACTCATCTCATATGTATATACTGTACTCTATACCATCTACTGCATCTTGCCTATGCCGTTCTGTACCATCACTCATTCATATATCTTTATGTACATATTCTTTATCCCTTTACACTTGTGTGTATAAGGTAGTAGTTGTGGAATTGTTAGGTTAGATTACTTGTTGGTTATTACTGCATTGTCGGAACTAGAAGCACAAGCATTTCGCTACACTCGCATTAACATCTGCTAACCATGTGTATGTGACAAAGACATTTTTTATTTGATTTTATTTGAGTTGATTTGACAAATATCAGCAGTTAAAATCATGAAGTTGATTACTTTAAACGTCTTCTTCTCCAGAACCGCTTGACCGATTGCCACCAAATTTGGTATATAGTATCTATGGATGAACACCTTCAAACACATTTTCCAAGAGTCTAGCTAAAACAATGTGGTCGCTATGAGCCAATGAGTTTGTATGAATGGTTTTCCCTTTCCAACAGCGCCACAATGTGGCCAAACTCAACCACACTTTACAGGTTAGCTAGAGTCATATCATTGAGTCAAACAGATCAAGAAATATAAATATGTGCCTGTTATAGCACCACCGTGTGGTCGATATAAAGGTGCTTGCATATCTTGAATGTTGACACTGTTTGCAACATGTGTACCAAACGTGAGTGATTTATAGGCATTTATGTGCGAGACCACACCCACATTAATGTTTATTGGTCAATAACGGCCATGTTGTTTTTGGTATAAGTCTGGAAAATATAGCTTTGAGAGATCTTGGTCCATAGATACCACGTACCAAGTTTTGTGCAGATCGGTCATTCGATGCCAGAGGAGTCGCATTTTAAGTGGCGGAAAATCCATCATGGTTGACTTAATGGGTCCTTCAGACAAATGTGTTCCTTGTGAGAATGACCTATGTACCGAATTTCATGATTCTAGCTCAAACAGGGTAAAATTAGACATATTGCCCTCGGATGAACTACTTCTGTACTGTTTACCACACTTGCCAAATTTCAGAACTCAACATCAAACTGACCCTGCAAAATAATATGCTTTTGATGTATTTTGGACCATTTTCAATGCTGTTGACTACTTTAAACGTTTTCATCTCCAGAATCGCTCGACCGATCGGCAACAAATTTGGTATATAGCATCTATGGATGAACATCTTTAAACACACTATTGTCCAAGATTCTAGCTGAAATAATATGGCTGCTATGAGGCAACAAGCTTAAGTGAATGTTTTTCCCTATCCAACAGCGCTACAATGTGACCAAACTCAATCTATTTTACAGGTTAGCTAGACTCACACCCTTGAGCATTTGTGCCAAATTTCATCAGATAAAGAGATATAAAAATGTGCCCACCGTGTGGTCGATGTGAATGTGCTTGCATAGGTTGAGTCTTCATAGTGTTTGGAACATGTACCAAATTTCGTTAAACGTACGAATATCTGTGGCTGATTTACAGTATATGCATTTATGTGACAGACCACACCCATGTGAATGTTTATTGGTCATGTTGTTTGACATACTATCCTGGATTATAGTGTGTTTACAGACCTTGGTCCATAGATACCATATATCAAGTTTCGTGAAGATCGGTCATTTGGTGGAAGAGGAGTAGCATTGGAACTGTTTTTCTGAAAATTCTAAATGGTGGAAAATCCTTCATGGTGAACCTTATGGGTTCTTGAGGCAAATGTGTTCCTTATGAGGAGATGGACCCACAGTATGTACCACATTTCATGACTAGGTCACACAGGGTGAGGGGCATGGCCTTTCAAAGTTTGCATTTTCAATCGCTTGTTATAGGCCCACCATGTTGCCAATTGTCATGGCATTGCATGGGAGGGTGTGGCTTTTGGCCCTTTACCATCATGCCAGGTTGCACCCTTCGGGGACTTACCTTCTCACGAAATGTGCATGTGAATTTCGGCCTTACAGAAGATTAAACAGAAGAATGAACCAGAACAAAAACAATAGGGTTTCACCAGCTTTGCTGCTTGAACCCCTAACTAGCTGAAACGATCCACCTACGATTCCCTATATGGCATCTTCTTGTCATTAACCACGTTTCCACTCAATTTTTATGCAAGAAAAGTCATACCGGGCTCCCGAATGGCGAAGCGGTCTAAGGCACTGCATCTCAGTGCTAGATGTGTCACTACAGACCCTAGTTCGATTCCAGGCTGTATCACAAACGGCCATGATTGGGAGTCCTAACCAGCGTTAGGGTTTGGCCTGGGTAGGCCGTCATTATAAATAAGAATTTGTTCTTAACTTACTTGCCTAGTTAAAGGTAAAATAATACTGTCATGACAGCTGTGATGGGAATAGGAAGTTTCGGTCAAATTTTATAAATGCCGACACATAATTTGTTCGTTTGACATGGTGGGATCTTTTTGTGTCGGTAATTAATTATATGAGAAATCTGCCTTTGTGCGCAAATATTGACATAATAACCATCATATTGAAATAAACTTGGAGTCACGTGATGGTATGGCGTGTGGCTTCCCACTGCGACTCTTGAAACCATGCCGTTTATTAGGCTGCAGATTAAATACAGTACATTGGGGTGGTGAACGTGCACGATGATGAGCTTGATGCTCATTTCCAATAAATATTGAGGTTCTTATTCTGGTGACATGATGATGGATGCTTGACTGCTTTTTGACAAATAAAAATATTCTCGCTCTTATCCATAATAATATCATAATGTAAACTAGCCTACCCGCACCGTATCTGCGAGCTGTTGGCTAGAGCGCACGTAAAACCAGAATATGCACATTTGCTATTTAACGCAACCGTTTTTGTGGCAAAACTATCCGTAGAGGTGAAAATCAGATGCAAACAATTCACTTTAGATATTTATTCAGCACATGAACACGAAAAAGTACATTTTGGTTACACTATGTCATTCATCAAGCAATGATTTCTAATAGCAACAAAACAGTTTGTTGGGAACACCACTGGTGGGAAAATTTTCCACCAGCAGATTTTTGAATATTCGCATGAAAATCTTTCGCCAATTGGATGGAAACCTAGCTATTGTTACGAACTATCTGGCCACACAGAATCACAAGACCCAGACTTTTGACCCCTTGAAGCGTGCGCATCTAAATTTATCCACCATCTTTGATAATATAGTCAATGAACAAAAATATAAACACAACACGTAAAGTGTTGGTCCCATGTCTCATGAGATGAAATAAAAGATCCCAGAAATGTTCCATATTCTTATCTCAAATTGTGTGCACAAATTTGTTTACATCCCTGAGCATTTCTCCTTTGCCAAGATAATCCATCCACCTGACAGCTGTGGCATATCGAGAAGCTGATTAAACAGCATGATCATTACAGGTGCACCTTGTGCTGGAGATAATAAAAGGCCACTAAAATGTGCAGTTTTGTCACACAATGCCACAGATGTCTCAAGTTTTGAGGGACTGCAATTGGCATGGTGACTGCAGGAATGTCCACCAGAGTTGTTGCCAGAGAATTGAATGTTAATTTCTCAACCATAAGCCGCCTCCAAAGTCATTTTAGAGAAATTGTCAGTACGTACAACTGTCCTCACAACCGCAGACATGAAAGGCGTCGTGTGGGCGAGCGGTTTGCGTTGTGAACAGAGTGCCCCATAGTAGTGGTGGGGTTATGGTATGGGCAGGCATAAGCTACAGACAATAAACAATGGCAATTTGAATGCAGAGATACCGTGACAAGATCCTGAGACCTATTGTTGTGCCATACATCCGCTGCCATCACCTCGTGTTTCAGCATGATAATTCACGTCACCATGTCGCAAGGATCTGTACACAATTCCTGGAAGCTAAAAATGGCCCAGTTCTTCCATGGCCTGCATACTCACAAGACATGCCATCGATTGAGCATGTTTGGTATGCTCTGGATCGATGTGTACAACAGCATGTTCCAGTTCCCGCCAATATCCAGCAACTTCACACAGCCATTGAAGAGTGCGACAACATTCCACAATCAACACCCTGATTAACTATATGTGAAGATGTAGCGCTGCATGAGGCAAATGGTGGTCACACCAGATACTCACTGGTTTTCTGATCCACGCCCCTACTTTTTTTTAAAGGAAGCTGTGACCAACAGATGCATATTTGTATCCCCATGTGAAATCCATAGATTAGGGCCTAATGAATTTATTAAAATTGACTGATTTCCTTGTATGAACAGTAACTCAGTAAAATCTTTGAAATTGTTGCATGTATATTTTTCAGTATAGATTTTACAACTAAACCAAAAATTCCAAAGCTGGAACTAGAGCACCCTTGGGAAAACTGCCCTTTGAATTTCTAGATAAAAAGTCACCCAAAAGTGCTGTGCCATGATAATGTAGTTAGGCTAATGATAGGTAAAATAATCTTTCATGATGGCTATTCCACGGTATAAGCATGAGACCAACTGGGTTTGAAAATGTGTCGTCTGCACAACGCAGAATTGTTAGCCCGCTGAGCTAAAGCCTATTGGCATTACCTTGGGAGAGAAAACCATTGACATGTTCAGTGTTTATATGTATGCAAATATATATTTTTGATCATCTAGGGGGGCCTACCTGATTGGGTGTGACAGAACATTCAGGTTTTTGTTGATATAGTAAGTGAAACGTGGTCCATTATTATAATTCCACTGTATTTAACCCTTGAAAATTTCCATGGATGTTTTTTGCCCAGACTGTGGCCCTGTCCAGAAACACAGCTCCTACCCCTTCATGATTCATGTAAATACAAAATAATTTGATAGGTGTAAGCAACATGGTATTCAATCCAAGCTGAAACCAAACATACAGTACATTGTGATACTAGATAATAATTTTTAGCACTAGTACGCCATCTACTGATGATTGTCCAAATCATTCACTTCCACGGAGGACTCAGCAGTTTAAATGCATCATATTGTCAGGTTTTAGGAAAATGAGGCTATTATCTGGCCTAGTAAGTCATTTGTACAACTTTAACACCACACTATGTGGTCTTTTATCTAATTTATTTGAATGGTTTTAGTCATTTTAGTGTAGTACAGGTACGGTAGTGCATGAGTAAGTAGCCTTGCACGAGCCTTGGCTTGTCCAAGTCGGAACAGCTCATAGGGCAAGAGCCTAAGTGCCAAGCAGAGACGCATCAGGTCCCATTTTTACAGTCTTCGGTATGACTTGGCCGGGGAACAAATTCACAAACTTCCAATCTCAGGGTAGCAACACTAACCCCAAGGCCACTGGGGGTAGAAGAATCCGGTAGTCTTAACCAATACCTAGTAGTTATACTCCAACGTATTTTGTGACATTTAAGTTGAAGCATTGATGGCCAAGATGCAGGACAGCAACAAGAGGCAGGATATCTTTTATTTGAAATAAGTTCCTTTTCTTTTTGCATAAGTGCAAAATGCACTCAAACAGCCACCTGAGGGAAGTCTACATCTTTAAATAAAAAACAAGCAAAGTGTACATTTTTAGTACAAAATTGTCTTAAAAAATTGCACAGATTGTGTATAATATATATTCATATTTTCCATTTTAAACAAACTTTAAAATAAAGGCTCAGAAAGTAAACAAAATCCACCAAATGAAAAATAAAAACATTTTCCCTAGAATTTAAAGCTGAGGAAACTTGAGACCCTGTTTTCATTTCTGTATCCAGCATAAATATACATATCCTTATATATATATATATATATATATATATATTTTCCATTCTCTGTGCTATTGTTTGACCAGAAAATCAAAACCTATTGCAAAGTAGTTAAGTCCTACTATAAAACATGGGGGGAGAAACAAAGGTTCTTTCATTTCAACAGGTTATGCAAAAGTCTTACATCAACATTTACATCAAGTGACATTGTAACAGAAGTAATTGGAATCCCTGGTTTTATGAGTTCACTTTTTCTCAAATTGTGTGTATTTGTGTTCCAAAAAACATCAATCCAGAAATCCAGTTTTGCTTATCACCAGAACACATTTCCCTGACTTTAGAACTGAGCGCTGTGGCGGTTGAAGACGCTCAGCGCCGGTATGGATGGAAGCCCGTTACGTTGTGATTCTGTACTCGAGCAAAAACGGCTGCGGTAGCCTGGGGTCCCACTGCCGGTTGTGCTGTTGGTGCCCCGTAAGAGGCAGTCTGCTGGCTGGGGTCTGCGAAAGTATGCCCAAACCCACTCAGGTCCTGACCATAACCTGTGAGGGTGGGTAGGTGGAGAACAGGGAAGAGAGGTTCATTATCAGGATCGTAAATGGTGCTAAGTGAAAGTCCCTTATTTGACCTATAATAAATACATTAATCATAGTTTCAGAGCCTTCTAATGTTCATGTTAAATATTGTATTCCTTCCTTCGTGAGCCTCCATGAACCTACATTCAGAGTTTGGTTAGCCAATTAGGAATGAGCGCTTCCAGTGTAAATCAATTGACTTATAATTGAGGATTCAAAGATGTAATCTAAACTCTTGTGAAAGGCATAAACAAAAGGAAAACAGTATAACAAATACTTAAATCAGTTCAGTCACACAAGCACACACGTTTTTTCCCCCAGACACTGGATGGCACCATCTCCCTGCAATCCACTGTAGTCGGAGAAGCAGGGAACTGCATACATTCAGTGAAGACAGGTCTGAACAGTTCCAACTCATGTCGGACAGTACAGAGTAACGAAAAAATTAATGAAATGAAACAATAGAAATGGTAGAATACAAGGCTGGAAGAAAGAATTAAGAAGAGCTAATAGCAGAGGGGCTAATATGACCAGAGAAATCAAATATAATTGGGTATTCGTTCACCAGCCAAAAGTTATTTTTTCTTCATACGCTTAGATTATCATTCTTTTAGCTGTCATAAGGAGATGGCATATGAAAAACAACAAGTGAATTGACTGCCATCACATTGAATAACAGCGCAAAATAACAGAGAGCAAGATAAAAAATAAACAATGTTTAACATAGTACACCACGAACGCATTTTGCCAATTAGATCATCCCCTTTATAACAGCAAAGCTATGCAGAGAGAGAGTGGACAAAGTGAGGATGCAGGTGTTGTTAGTATAACAAACTACAGCTACTATAGGAAATGAGATGTGTAACAGTTAGATTGAATATTCATACCTTGAGATATGGACAAAAAGAACTCAACCTCAAGTCAATGAATACTGTAGCTGTATTTTAGTATACTCTAGAACAGTGGTATTCGAAGTCGGGGTCGTGGGGGAACAAAAGGTCATGTGTAGAGATTATTGTATGGGACAATATACAAATGTTTTTGAGAATGAATTAGAAAATGTATTTATTGGTTTATTTTAATTTTGATAAGAGATGAAAATTAATGTAAGATTATTTGTTGATGTAAAATTTTAAAGTTAACAATTTTAAGGCTGTGTCATTAGATTTGGGGTGGGGTCCCTAGAAATTCTGGAGGGGAAAAAAAAAATGGGGTGCCCGCTGAAAAAGTGTGACTACCACTGATCTAGGAGTATGTACTTTGTATGCACAAACATACCAAAGTACATGCAGGGCAAAAGTATGCAAGGGAACATTAAAGTTGCAGTTATATGTCTATGTACTGAACTGTACTTTTGGTGGTTGGAAAAGACGATGCTCACACCTACCTGCACTATTTTCTCCCTGCACATCCTGACCATTACTGTGAGAAGGACGCGTTGGTCCGTAGGAAGAGGGCTCCTGAGGGTAGTTACCCAAGCCTATCAGGGAGACGAGGAGACTAGGTTGACTGAACCCAGAGAGAGTCTACTTTACTTTAAAATTGTCCCCTTCTTAGACCTGCCACCTGGGGCTTGGCTTAAATTAACACTATCTCTGACTGCTGTGAGACTCCTGCTAAAATCAGTGCACCCATCCTTATTACACACTCTCTGACTGCCGTGAGACTCCTGCTAAATCAGTGCACACATCCTTACACTCTCTCTATCTGCTGTTAGACTCCTGCTAAATCACATACATCTGGAATTAGAAACACATAGGGTAGATGGGCTACTTGCTAATGCCCTTTGCTGCCTGTGGCTATGGTTACTGTACTAAATTATTCTAAAATCAGTCGGCTGACGCTAATGGTTAAGAGCAGGATGGGTATGCAAAGCACAAGCATGAAACACCGAACAAGATGGGAATCTCACACCTGACAGTTACAGGGAAATATACAATTTATATAGTCAAATATAAATTATGGTAGAATATAGATATACACACAGTGACCAGTTTATTAGGTACACCACCCCGTTCACGAAAATGGTTAGCTCCTACAGACAGTGAGTCATGTGGCAGTGGCTTGCTATATAAAGCAGGCAGACAGGCATCGAGGCATTCAGTTACTGTTCGATTGAACGTTAGAATGAGCAAAATGAGTGACCTAAGCGACTTTGGGCGTGGCATGATCATTGGTGCCAGTATCTCAGAAGCGGCCGCCCCCTATGGCTTTTCACGCACCACAGTATCTAAGGTATACCAAGAATAGTGCGACAAACAAGAACACATCCAGTGAGCGTCAGTCCTGTGGACGAAAACAGCTCCTTGATGAGAGGTCGAAGGAGAATGGCAAGAATCGTGCAAGCTAACAGGTGGGCCACAAACAGACAAATAATGGAACAGTACAACAGTTGTGTGCAGAAGGGCATCTCGGAACACACAACTTGTCAGTCCTTGTCACAGATGGGCTGTTGCAGCAGACGACGAGTTCCACTCATATCAGCTAAAAACAAGAAGAAGCGGCTCCAGTGGGCACCTGATCACCAACATCGGACAATTGAGGAGTGGAAAAAACATCTCCTGGTCCGACGAATCCCGGTTCCTGTTGCGCCATGTTGATGGCGGTCAGGATTTGGCGTAAGCAGCATGAGGCCATGGCCCCATAATGCCTGGTGTCAACGGTACAGGCTGGTGGCGGTGGTGGTGTAATTTTGTGGGGAATGTTTCCTGACACACGTTAGGTCCCTTGTTACCAATTGAGCAACATTTGAACGCCACACCTTGTAGGATCCATGCCCCAAATAATATGGCTGTTCTGGAGGCAAAGAGGGGACAGACCCAGTACTAGATGGATGCACCTAATAAACTGGCCACTGAGTGTATACTGTCTTGAAGAGCTATACACTAACAAAGCAATATATCCAAGTCTGTGTCTCCCCATTGTATTTAGTTTACGAAGGATAAATGCCAGTAGGAAATGAGGGGGAACACAGAATGAACTAACTAGGCTACATAAATTAACCTTCCAAAAAGCAAGGATTTACCAATGCATTTTGTTTAAAGAGGGAGAGACCTTGTGCAAAAGCCCCGCAATTGATGACAATGCTGGATTTATTGGTACAATAAGTATAATTGGAGAGTAATTGGAAAAATCCTGATACATTTCATACTGATGTATTGCATTGAGTCTTCTCATAACAGCTATAATCGGTTTGTAGGAAAATATTGGTTTCAGGACAATTATGCTCAAGAGAAAAATAACATGCAGGATCCATCGACACCATCTGCCAGGAGAGAAAAGCCAACCAAGTCAGTGACAAAAAGGGAACAGTTGGCTAAACTGCCTGTCACTTTTGCTAGTAAAATATCTACCTGGTTTATCTGCAGTTTGATGGGCATTCAAACTCCTCTCAAAAACATTGAGGCAGGATGATCAAATTCAAACCTACCATGGGTTACCCATCCCCATTATTCCACAGCCCCACCTGGAAAAATGCTGAAAAAGGTGGCACTGAAGATTCCTGGGTATGGTGGGACTTCTATAGCATCTCCATGGCCTGGAGGGTATGTATGCAAGCGTGTGTATGCATGTGATGCCATTAAAGCTAAATTGTACCAAAAGGCAAGCTCCTGCTTGTTTGAGGGTTGTAGTAATGAGCTTTGGCAAGGGAGCGGTTGACCCAATAAAGCATCCAACATAATGGATCCATCCAGTATAGGCCATAATAACAGTAGGGTTGAGGGCGGGGCTGAGGACTGCATGGAGGCTCTACTTACCATACTGGCTGTAAGGGAAGTCCGGCTGTCCCGTGGGTGCTTTGCTCATGTCCTGAGTAGGTGTGGTGGCTGGAGCAAACCCTAGCGGCCCTGTTCCTGGAGTCGTGGGCGGGGGCGGCACTCCTTGTGGTGCATACTGGTCACCATGAGGCGTGCCAAAACTGTACCCTAAACCAGTGCCAGATGGAAGAATCATTATAATGTTGTACATTCTGAACTATCAATGATAAAATGTTAATGTCTCATACAGGTTATAATAATCAAAAGAAACATAACATGATTATTGTTGTAGGAGATGCAACCCTAGGCAGTAGGATTGGGCGATATTAGTAATATAAAGTAATATATTGTGAAGACTATATTAACGTTCTTGTGAAGACAACATTAAAATATATTTCAGAACCATAAACGTGTGTGTTACTGTTGGTGTTGCAGCACTGCTAGTGCTGCAGACCTGCTATCAATTTCTTCAAGACAAAGCTGGCGGTGAAAGTACAATGATTTTCCTCCTTCATTTTCTGTTTTAGCTGACTTTCATCAATGCCTGCATATGAAACTCGCACGGACCTTTCAGAGTTACTTAAGAGGTATTTGTAAATGTGTGTAGACGTTTTTAACAAAGCAAAACACTGCAATCATATTTTGGCCCATAATATTGTTAATCACAATATTTACGATATGAAAACAAAATAATGTACATAAATGTAAACACTTTTTTTTTTTTTTTTTTATGACAATACAGCACAGCTACTGACCAAACTGAGGTGGTGTACTGTATCCCTGTTGAGCGTAGGCCTGAGGTGCCCCAAACCCCCCCGCCGGGGCCGCTGTGACGAGGAACGCGTTGAATGGCGAGGGGGGCTGTGTGGGAGCTCCACGACCCGCAGATAAAGGGGGCCCGTACCCACCTGAGACAGAACACAACGTATAGTTACGTATATACATACACACACGATGACAGGTGTCTATTGCTACATGTTCAGTCTCAGATATACCCTAGATGAAACCGACCGTCAGTAGTCAGTAGACACTGCATATTAGACAATATTTTCAACATGGGGAGAACAGTGTCAAAAATAACAAAAATGCAACTTGTATATGAATGTGGTGCATTCTAGAACTCCAGCATTAAAGCTACAATAGCACTTGCTTGACCTAAGATACAGGAACACCGCTAGGATTGTTTGGGGGTTGGTTGTATGATACATGACAAGCGAGGGTGAAGGGAGGTAAGAATCATTAAGCCCATTATCTGTCTTGAGAGGGAAATGAGCAGTGACCTCAGCCATTACAGCTGACACCGTGATAACACTGGTGCTTAACGGACAATACCTAATTGGTCAATATGGAAAATACAAAGTGCAAGGCAATGTCTGTCACAATACTTTCTTGATAAGCTAACTGTCACAAGACAATTTACTATTTAAAACAGCAAGTTAGTGAGATGTCTGAAATGGTCAAGTGATTCAAGGACAAAACATACCCAAGGGCTGGCCTGTAGACACCCAAACTCCTTCAAAGAGAAAATAGTTGACAGTTTATTTATGCTGGCACAAAACCAATCTTGCCATATGTAATTGGTAACTACGGTACTGTTGTCAGTAAGTTGACCATTCCTCAAAGTTACATTTCAGTGCTGACCCAGAAATACAATGTTAATGTTATAACATAAGGCATCAGACATTGTAACAGTTTCCAATGCTACCTTTCTTCTAGTTATAAAATAATGTCATGTTCCTGGTCTGAGAGATCGAGCCGTGCCTGGCTGGTCTCTCACTCACCCGGAGGGCCATAACTCTGCTGCCAGCCCTGGGCAGGCTGTGCCGACCAACCATTGGCTGCACTCAGGATGCCTCTGGGTCCCCATTGGTTAGGTCCAAGCTGGCCAGGAGCGTTGCTGTCCCGAGGTTCAGCCTTTTTCACTTCCACCTGGACAAAGGACAAGGAGGACACACATTGCAAGACCAGTAATTTATCTCCAAAATCCCTTCCTTATCTAAACTCACCCATTACTAATATTTATCTTTAACATATCAGCTTGAGAGGGTTTCTGTTTTACATCTTACCTGAGCCAACACTGCTGCCTAATACAGATAAAAAGTTGCTTAACAATATGTTTCTCAGGTATTTCAGTCACAATAAGGTTTAGATAAATCAATTGCATAAAAATTATGTAAAATGGTGCTAAAAATGTAATGAAAACTACAGTACAACTGGTCTACCTGAGAAACATAGAATTCCTATTTCCTGTTTTTTTATGCCCTTTAATTTTTATAAAAACATCTAATGGAAGGTCAAGACTTACCTTTCCCGGGCTAACGCTTAAATAATCTCAATTATGTTTAACTTGGAGTAGAATTTCAGAGGGAAATGGATGTAGAAAGAAATGTGTATCATATCTATCAGAATAAGAGGTAAAACATGCAGAGAATAGAAATGGATAGTCATAAGTCAAATATAGAAATGAATCTTCATACCGTGTCAGATAATGGAGAAAATTGCAATGGTGCTTAATTGACTAATACCCATCTGATTTGCTCATCTCACACAGAATAGAAGCACCTGGTATTGGACTGGTCTAACGTTCAATGAGGTTGAAAAGCCTGTTCTTTTAACATGCCAGATGGTTTGTGAGGCTACCAGCCATTATCTGCCCTAAAAAAAAAATGGTAGTGTCACTTGCTGTAGCTAGCCAGCAACAGAGATACCAGCAGTTTACCAGAGCGAAAAATGTGTTTAAAACTAGGGGGGAGACTAGATAGAAATAGACTAGGCTCTATAGAGGTTGAGTTATTGGGGTCACCTTGCATGAGGAAAACAAATCGCAATTCTTCCCCTGCTTTAAGGTGGTGCTACTTTCTTTGGCTCCCCTCTTTCTTCTCTGTCGACCTAATTACAGGCACGTTTCCATGAGTGGCCCCCCCGCCTATAGCGCAGATACCTGGGTCCTCTCCCTCGGGCATCGCGGCTGGAGTGATGGATACAACGACTTCGGTACACTCCCCAACAGCAGACCTGGGATTTGTGCCACAGTTTGATGTGCTCCACTTTCTAATTTTATAACTTTTATTCCCCAAAGGCCCAGCCTAAGGTAATGTCAACTCAAGAAAAATATCTCAAGTCGAGCCCCAATTCCTGCTGGAAATCAGGACAAAGTCAAGGAGAGTCGGTATGAGTACAGCAGAATGTAGGTAGGGTCTCATACATCAATTCTGAACAGACATGGCTTTAGTTTGTACATTTAACGAGGTCAGAAAGGGTTAAACTATGAAACATTTGTAAATAAGTCAAAAATGTCCACGTGGACATTTAATGTTCTCTTCCAATAAAAGACGTTACGTATCCTCGTTTGGGGGGGGGTCGGAGTATTGAACGCAATTTTTCCCAAATGTTTAAAATTGATTTTGTCAAGATAATTACTGCTATAAGAGAGGATGTCTCAGAAGTAGCTAAGCTAAAGTGTTTTGTTAAAACTATAAATTATGAATAAATAAACTCTGCTGGTATCACAAAACTGTGGCTTTAGGCACCCAATTAGCTAAGAAATCTCCATTGGGAGAAAGTAGTGAATGAATAGGGGCTTCAACTAGCCCTTGAAAAAGACCCACCCATTTTGGTTGTCAGAATTGATCGACACAGTATGGAGATTCTTAAACTGAGGTCACTTAATTGAGGTTGTTTCACTTTTTAACAAGTTGAATAGGAAATATATCAAATAGCTCAAAAAGTAAGTGACCTGCCAACAAAATAAGAAAAAATATATAACTGAACAAGACCAATCCTTTAGGTGATTTTTTTGTGGTAAAAAACACACTTATCTCCAGGGGTGAAAGTAAGCCGGTACGTCTTCCCGGCAAAAGAAAGTGGACTTACACCGTACCGGTAAAACATGAGCCTATCACAATAATTAAAACAAAATGTCAAGAAAACTGTAGGCTTTTACAACATTTATCATGACAGCATGTCAGCCGGATGAAAAATTAGCGAACGGACTTGAAAATGGGTGGTATACAGGCCTACGATGCAAATGCGGTGGTTCAACGAGAACACTGACATTTCTATAAAGGCAGATGACTGGCTGAGACTGACACGCGCAGACATCAATTCAGGCTACAAGTGTAGGCATAATGATAGCTGAATGTCATTACATTTTTGGTGTTTTAAAGGGATAGTTTGGCAATGTGGCCCTTTATCATCATCTTTTTGGCAATGTGTCCCATATTATCATCATCATCTTCCTTTTGGCAATGTGTCCCATATTATCATCATCATCATCTTCCTTTTGGCAATGTGGCCCTTTATCATCATCATCTTCCTTTTGGCAATGTGGCCCTTTATCATCATCATCTTCCTTTTGGCAATGTGGCCCTTTATCATCATCATCTTCCTTTTGGCTATGTGGCCCTTTATCATCATCATCTTCCTTTTGGCTATGTGGCCCTTTATCATCATCATCTTCCTTTTGGCTATGTGGCCCTTTATCATCATCATCTTCCTTTTGGCAATGTGGCCCTTTATCATCATCATCTTCCTTTTGGCAATGTGGCCCTTTATCATCTTCTTCCCGAGTCTGATGAACTTGTGGATATAAATGTTTATGTACGGTGGAGTTCAATATGATTGACACCCTTGATACAGATTAGCAATTATTATACTGAGCTATATTGTATTAAAAAAACAAAAACATTATTTTATACTAATACAATTGCACAGAGAAATAGATTTAGTTGAACAAGTCACACTTTTTTTCCTCACAAAAAGGTTACGGTCAAAATATATGACACCCCTTTTTTCAATAGCTCACCATGGGAGAATAACAACACAGAGTCAATTAACAATTTCTTCATGTGTGCTTGCGCTTAATGTCTTGCCAGAAGATCCACTTGCGGACAAGTTTCAGCCTCCTGGAAGAGGCAACCAAGTTTTTGGATAAAATGTCCTGGTACTGGGTAAAGTTCATGATGCCGTTGACCTTAACAAGGGCCCCAGGACCAGCGGAAGTAAAATTATCCTCGTAAGGTGAATTATTGAAAGGTATTGAAAACAGGGGTGTCAATTGTTACACAAAATTATTTTTTTATGATTGTCAAACAAAATCTTTCTCTGAGCAACAATTAGCATAAAATAAAAAAATGTTGTATACAATAACTCAGTATTTTAATTATTTATTTTATACAGTCATTTTTGCGAATCTTTATCAAGGGTGTCAATAATTTCAGACTCCACTGTATCTGCGTCCAGTATGAAGGTAGAGATAGTTTCGCGAGCCAACACTAACTAGCATTAGCACAATGACTGGAAGTCTACAGGAACAGCTAGCATATGTTTGACAATCAGATTGAAAACATCATGACTGGTTGTGTTTATGCTACATGAAAAGGTAGCATAAATTTAGTAAAATTAGAGATCCTATTAAATTAATAGGGATTCTATTTATAATTCTATGATCAGGCCCTCGTAATCGCGTGCAAACATATGAGATCCCGTACCGGGAAGAAATAAAATCTACTTTCACCCCTGCTTATCTACCATTATATGCTCCAAAACTGGCAACTTGAATCTCCAATGCCAGAGTAAATATTGTATTTGAAATAAGATATGGAATACCTTTAACACCCTAAAGGAGAGGTCAAAATAAACAAAGCCTTGGGCGACTACAGGAGTTGTACATAATATTTCAGAGGGGAGACCAAGTCTTATTTGCAACAAGTACAAGGCCAACCAGGCCATTGAAAGGTTGCAGCCAAGAAAAAAAATTGTGCCCTGATCTTTAGGAAAATATTTGGAGTACCAAATTTCAGTAATCTTCAGCCGTGTCATTATCATATGAGGTTTACAGGAGTTTTAGGCATTCATGAAAGAGGAACCAACCTCATTGGTGGCCCCTGGAAATAAGAGCTGTAACTCCAAAAGGTAACAGCGCCAAACAATGCTTCCCGTCGCCCAAGCCTCTGTTTGATCTTGAGGGTAAAATAAAACTACAACTACACACTTTTTTGCCCATGATGTCGTGAAAATGCATGTTGACAGCCTGGTCCACTGATTGTTCGGCCTCGAAAGTAATAAATCCAAAACCTAGCCAACGACCAAGAGTGAATCAAGGTAGCAGGGTGTTGTGACAACACAAGATGAAGAACAGTATTGGGGTCAGCAAGACAGGGATCCATCAAGATTGAGCTGGAGGCTCCTGGGGCTTGGATGCTGTCGCTGACTTGCAGCAATACACAAGTTGAAGTTTGGGGGCGGAGGCACTTTTATCATCCAATAAACTGTGCACCAATCCTCTCCATGCTAACTCTCGGGTTTCAGTATTTTAAAATATTTGTAAATACTTCTAACATAGCAAAGTAAATTTAAGTAACATTTGCTTGTACTGCATTCATGTATTATATAGGGGATTGAAAATGTAATTTATATACAACTGTAATATATTTACATGCAGTGCAGTCAGTGGAACTACTGAGGAATATAAAAACTATAGATTTCGAGACACATTTGAGTGGTCTCAAAGCATTCATTTCTATATTGGATTCCAATTTGACCTGTGCTATTGATGTGACTTCATGCCGTTTCATCCAAACCCCACCTTGATCTGCCCCTTGGTATATTTCTGTGCAGCACAAACTGGCAGCATCCAATGTTAATGCATAACAAAAAATGGAGAAACAGAAACTGTACAATGTCTAAAGATTTCTCCAAGCTTTCCCAAATTTGGTTTTATGTTTTGAGTCAGCCAGGATAAGCCTAAATGGAAAATTACAATATTACTTACAACAGCAACACAAAGATATAGGCCATTTTGTCTTCCGAATGTGTAAGTAACAACTATTGATGCTGTCAAGAGTTTACATGGGGGATAAACAAAGTTCCCTTCAAAACAAGGAGAAAAACCCCACTCTGTGAGGATTTAACACTTACTATATAAAACAAAAACAGTGAAATTAAGTAGCAAATCAACAAAGGCTTGATAAAGGATTGATGGTGAATCCTCTGGTAGCTTTACATTGAAATAGACAAAGTCTAACATAGACCCTAGGTTATTCTCACACCCTTTAAACACAATGACTAGTCTCTTCATGATATGAAAAAGAGCTCTAGCTGAACTTATGGATATACAGCACTGTAATTTAGCATAGCCATACCATCTTTGATTCAACTGTACATTTAGAAGGCAAACATTGGCAAAATGTCCTGGTTCTGATAAGGTCTATGGGGATTTCACATCCAAGGCTCTAAAAAACTTTTCAGAGTTTGCAGTTGCAAAAGCACACAACACTGAACCAGTTTCATTTTGATAAATGTATACCAGTGGCAGAATTGGGTTGTGAGAACATCTCCACTGAGGGGCCTAACCTGATTCCAATTCAATGTCCTTTGAGACAAAATAGATTTTGAAACCTCTAATATCATGTCAAGCCTTCCCAAGCCGCCTGATCTACAACTAAAAATACCATCCATCGATGACCTGTCCTTATTCTAGATTCAAAACTTAGTTCAAGCATTTAGAGACATATTGGTAACATTCAAGTCGAACATTTGCTGCAAACAGAAAGCCGCAAACATTCCTAGAAAATAATACAAGTGTCAAAACATCCTAGGTCCTGCTCAGCGCAACAAAACTCAGTTCATATGATGAATCTAAACTTTGTATACACCCCAAATTGACAGCCTGCACATTCCATTTGGGGATTTTACATCTGGCCTGTACCTCTGTGATACCACTCAGTACACAATAACCTAAAGGAGAAAAGACAAATCTTAAGAGACACCATTAATCACATTCAAACCATTCACAAGAAGGAGAAGAGAGAAAGAAAAATAGAAAGGGCTTACTTACAAAAATACTTAACTTTCTACATACGGGAAAACACATAATATATATATTTTTTAGATATATCAGACATGTCTAAATTAAACAAAAAGAAAACTTAGTTCAATGCCGGACTTTAAGAGTATTTTATTAAAAGAAAAGTCTGGATATTATCCTTGATTATCTTAGGGTTATTGCTGTGTATCATCGTGTAAATTCAGATGACAAACTATTCTGTTTGTCTCCCCAAAGAGATCAATGGATTCTGAAGGAGAAGAGGGGGGAATAAATTATGGAAGTCATTCATGACCACTGCATCATTGCTATGTAGGACAAGTGCAAAAGAAACAGCTCTGAGCAAACAGACCAAACTAATGTATATTTAAACTGTTCTGAGAGAACTGACCAGCCTAAACTACATCAACCCATGCTTGTCTTGTCATTCTAACTGTCAACTAATTTAAACAGATGGAACTGAGTAAGGACTTCCACTTAAAGCACGTGTCAAACTCATTCCACGGACGACCGAGTGGCTGTGGGTTTTCGCAACACACTTGTACTTAATTCATCAATCAAGGTTACTAATTAGTAAAGAACTCCCCTCACCTGGTTGTCTGTCTTAATTGACAGGAAAAACCAAAAACCTGCAGATACTCGGCCCGCCGTGGAATGAGTTGAACACCCCTGACTTAAAGGGATACTTTGGGATTTTGGCAATGCACCCTTTTATCTACTTCCCAGAGTCAGATTAACTTGTGGATACTATTTGTATGTCTCTGTGTCCGGTATGAAGAAAGTTAGAGGTAGTTTTGCAGAATCATCTGCATAATTGTCCTTGTTTTCTATCAATACACAGGTGAAGCTCTGTTATTTCAACATTTAAGTCAAACTAAACGAGGAATGTTAGCACTTACGTCAAAGAATATGAAAGTTTGAAATGAGACCCAAAATCTATTCACACATCCTGAATAACAAAAAACAATAACCTTCATCTCAATAAGCTTATTTCAAACTACATGTATTACTATAGCATGTTAACATGTTCCTAATTGAACTAAAACGTCTAGGGGCTACGTCTACACAGGCAGCCCAATTCTGATATTCTTTCCACCAATCAGATGGGCTCTTTAGCCAATAATAGGGCAAAAGATCAGAATTAGGCTACCTGTGTAAATGTAGTACACAGGCAGCCCAATTCTGATATTCTTTCCACCAAATTGGTCTTTTGACCAATCAGATGGGCTCTTTAGCCAATAATAGGGCAAAAGATCAGAATTAGGCTACCTGTGTAAATGTAGTCTATACGCATCAGAAGCTGATTCTGTCACACAAAGTCAAGGGAAGATGTCTTAAATGAATGCCAACGTCATTCAACTTTCTCACCATGTAAACAGGTCTGCATGGGGAAAGTTCAATGGTTAAGGATGAAAAAGATGTTCCACCACAAGACACAGGGGATATAGTTATAATTGAGGGTGGGTGGAGGGGGAATGAATGTGCTTATCCTATTTGGGTCAGAATAGTTTGTCATGAGATTTAGAGATGGGAGGTATGGAAGAGAAAAACGAGATCAGCTTTTACCTCGGGGCCTCTGTTTCTCCGCGTCATAGATCATTACCACCTCTGTGACCTTGGATTACACAAAGGAGAACATGGGCTGCATTAGGATTCAGACCACTAGTATTGCCATAGCATGCATCTCTCAGTTGGAACCATAGAATTAGGAATTAGAATACTAATTTAATAGGATCTCTATGGTTTGAACACTGACACGTTCTACATCCTCAAATTGATGGCATTTTAACAGAAAAATATATTTTTCCTGTGGTCTTCCAAGAAGCAGTTCCTGTATTGGATCCTGGTAACTGTTTTAGGTATAAAACAAATATATAAAGCTATACAATACAGTATACAGCATCTTAACAAGACTCACCACTCCAAATCTATTGAAATATTCCCGGAGTTCTGGTTCACCACAGTTATGGGGGATTCCACCGACAAATATCTTCTTTGATTTATTGCTGTCAGCTTTGCTGCCCTTCTGAAACAAAGAATGGGGTCTCAAAGCCAGATCGAGAATCACACTGAAGACGAGGCAATTCACCATCATCTAGCTAGACAGTCGAGAAGAAATTAGCTTCTCTCTCCTTTTGCCCTGAGGTATAAATGTCACGTCGATGCAAACACTAGTCCACACAGATCAGGGTGCACTAGTGCCTTCGCTTCAGCATTACTGAGACAAGCTATTTCAGGATTGCAGCGTAATTCATTTTTACAGAATCACTTAGTCTAACAATTACATTTTAAGCTCTTTAGCAGAAGTCATGTTAACAGCAATAAGCCTCAGTGTGACAGACGCGATTTCTAGAGGCAGATAGGACCCAGCTTATCAAAGGACAAAAAGGATCCAATTCAATCCATTCTACCCAGGCGTGGTGCCCTATTTCTATAGAGGACATACAGTACCTAGCCTCCACGAAATGAAATACGCTCCTTACCCAGCCGTCCTTGGTTCGTACTTTTTCAGGTTGCATTCCTCTGGGAGTACATGGCTTGGGGTCAATCTAAAGGCAAAGGATGAAATCTCAGCCTTCAATGAAAAAGCACCTTCAAATGTTCCCTACAATTTATCAGGTGAATTATCCTACTCAATAAGGCCACATACAAATGGAATAAATTAAATATGTGCAATACAATTAACTTGTAAATCACAATTTAAAATAAATCAATTTAATTGCAAGAAAATAACCTTCATTATAGAAAAATGGCCATGTTCATATTGCTGCATATAAAACGCACTGTCTGCAGTTAATTATCTGTTACATGTTGTTAAGCATCTGAACAGGCAACATTCAGCCTGCTTTACATATAGCTCATCAGAACAGTCCAGGGATGTCCTTCAGAGAGCCAGCCTTTTGTTTTCTGAAGATCCCAGTGTGCGCTATGGGTTCACTATTACTTCATTAGCTCTGTGTAATACTTTACTGAAAAAAGTCCCCATTCCCATTCAGTGCTTAATCCTTATCTCACACTTTACAAAAGGCATCATCGGAAAGACACGAATTTCATACTCACATTTCTGCCATCGAGATTATGGGGTTTGGTCTCCAGTACAGTCCGGACACAGTTGGGGTCTTTGAATTTGACAAAACCAAAGCCCCGCGACTGATTTGTGGTTTTGTCCTTCATGATGACACAATCAACTACTTCCCCATACTGCGAGAAATAGTTTCTCAAAGTTTCTGATAGAAAAGAGGACATTGACATGAGTCGGACGATGCCGTTACAGAATCCTTCAGGGATATATACATAGCCTAGTGTCCTGACATTATGGGTAATGTGTTTAAAAGTTCACTGGATGCAAAGCATGAATAATACATTTACATTACAGGCATGTATCTTTGGAGGCAGGGCATAGAGATTTCAACAAATAAGAGTCATATCATTCACATTGAAAGCCCCCCCCCCCCCCCCCACAAGGTAATCCCAAGGAAGGACACACAGAAATACATAGTACTGTGGCTACTGCTCATAACTTCAGAAAACACTGTCAGAGTGAAGAGTGTTGCGCAAAGACACACACTGTCTAATCAAGCATGATACAGAGAAGGGCTCTGAATGCCTGTGGCTGAAGACAAACTCATGTAAAGCTACTAGGTCTGAGCAATTATGAGAAAAGCCTGCATGTGTGGTTTAACTGCAATACATGATAACATGCAACCCTTTGGGTACTCCAGAACAACATTTCCATGCAGACACTTTCATGTTCAAGCACAACACTATCTGCATTGCAATACACCTAATATGACAGGTTGGTAAGTAGACAGCTGACTCACCCTGTGTTGTACTCCAGTCCAAGCCACCCACAAACAGTTTCCTATAAAATTAAGAAAAAAGCCGTCCTTTGAGGACACTTGAGATGGTCCATCAGTCCTTGGACACAATAAACCATTCTCAAATGGTTTGTGGCGTTAATGTGTGACTATTAGTTAAGTGACTGTGCCACAAAGCTATACTTTTTATGCAACCTTACAATAGCTTGAGTTGTATTTGAGCGGGTGTTTCTGTAGGTAGCTGATGATTCGTATCAACACAAAACGTCCTAACGTTAGTCCTACACGTGGCTCATTATGCATAGCTATGAACCCTAGGTACTTTCTATTAAAAGGCTGGAATATAGAGGGTGACTTGTTTAGCCCCGACAATACTTCAGGTCTTTTTTTGTTTTATTCCTCCTGCGACGTATCCAGGGCAGGCTAAAATAAACCAGGCAAGAGAGACGTTAGCTAGCTAGCTAAAATACATGATCCCTGCTGGATCTTGAAACTAGCGTTAACTGCACATCGATCTAGGCTAGCTAATGTTAGCTACATATTTGACATTATACTCTTATCAGCTGTATGCCGACATTCAAAACTAGGCAAGTTACCATAGCCTCAACTATAATTTCGTATGGATAATTTAGATAGATCAAACCAACATTATCCAAATCCTCTCAATCCAATGCCCTGAAAGAGTCCTCTATCAAGTTCATCAAGTGAGTAACAGCGCAATAAAACTCGCGCCAGCAACCAGCTACAATTGAAGACGTTAGCTAGCTAACGTTAGCTAGTTGTCTCTAATATTTTTTGGGGAAAATCTGTTAATCTGTCAACTTCAATCAAACTTCTAACATCACACTCAAAATAAATTGGCAACAACTAACGTAAACATGAAGATAGCAAAGCTTCGACCCCTGATGGTGCGGTGCCCACATTTTTACCACACAATAGCTAACGTTCGCTAAATATAGTAGCTTGCTAGTTAGCCGCTAACATTGTAGCTGCTGACTCGTTTCAGTTTCTATTTAGCTAGGTGGCTTGTTAGCTAAATAGTTGAGTTGTTCAATGAATTATTCAATGACAACTTGAAAAGTAATGTTTAAATGGTATCTAAACCAATGTCATGCGTTTCCAAATGATTAGCTAGTAGTAGCTAGGCTAAAGTCAACTAACGTTCGCTTACTATCTAGCTAGCTACCAGTACATATACTTAACAAAATGCTAGCTGAGTAAAAGTGGTGATGCGGGTGAGATCTACCACAGTAATAATTGAATCAAGTTCAAATGTATATAACTAATTGTCATTAATTATATGGAGATCACATCTTACCCAACTTCATCTCCGGCTAAGTTGCTGTTCATTTCTAGGCTAGTGTGCAGGGAACTGGTGTGCTGTCACCTGTTCGGTGTATTGCTTCAGTAGCTACTACCGCCCCTCTACTGTAGCTACTGTACTGATACCAGAGGAAGGTCACTCTGCTTTTGGTTCAAACTGAATCTGCGCAATGACGACATGTTTGCCACGGGGCCACCTGCAAGGGGTAAAAAAAAGAAACGAACAGTTCTGGGATATGTAGTTGAAATTCAAGATGTAGTCTCTTCATTTACAAATTAGATCAGAAAATAAAATAATACTGACCTGCACAGGCACATAGACTGAGTGCATGCCCTTGACCATGGACCAAGGAGATAGAATGGGTGACTTTGTAAGCCTACTAGCCTGCACAAAATAAGCAGCCTGGTTGATTTTGTTCCAGTAGGTCAGGAGCTACATTTTTCACAAGGATCCCTTTAACAATAGTTTATAGCTTATGTTTTCTATGAGTGCAGATTATTGTGTAGTAGGCCTAGATCTACATCAATCAGGGGTGCAGATTTAGTTGATCAAGTCTTGACTCTCCAAGATGACAATCTTGTATCACACTCAGTATCCTTTCATTGTTCTTTGATCTGATTGACAATGACAGCATTATCATCAAAGAGTTCACTGCCACAACCATTGCTACACAGGTGACTGATTATACCTCTGACCTATTACAGTGGTCAACGTGGTCTTGCACTTTGACGCGCATTCATGGATTTACCTGAGAGGACAGCAGTGGAGGCCATGCAGTGACTTGGCTCTGAAGGGTTGACATAATGATATACATTGAACAAAAATATAAACGCAACATACAACAATTTCTAAGATTTGACTGAGTTACAGTTCATATAAGGAAATAAGTCAATTGAAATAAATTTATTCGGCCCTAATCTATGGATTTCACATGACTGGGAATACAAATATTTGTTGGTCAAAGATACACTACATGGTCAAAAGTATATAGACACAATTAGTGGATTCGGCTATTTCAGCCACACTCATTGCTGACAAGTGTATAAAATCGAGCACACAGCCATGCAATCTCTATAGACAAACATTGTCAGTAGAATGGCCCGTACTACAGTGGCTTTAAGCATGGCATCGTCATTTTTATTTTGTATTTTTATTGAACCATTATTTAACTAAGCGTGGCACCGTCATAGGATGCCACCTTTCCAACAAATTAGTTCGTCAAATTTCTGCCCTGCTGTTATTGCGAAGTGGAAATGTCTAGAATAGAATAAAACTAGGAGCAACAACGGCTCAGCCGCTGAAGTAGTAGGCAACACAAGCTCACAGAACGTGACCACCGAGTGCTGAAGTGCGTAGCGCATAAAAATCGCCGTAATTGGACTCTGGAGCAGTGGAAACATGTTCTCTGGAGTGAGGAATCAGGCTTCACCATCCGGTAGTCCGACAGACAAATCAGGGTTTGGCGGATGCCAGGAGAACGCTACTTGCCCAAATGCATAGTGCCAACTGTAAAGTTTGGTGGAGGAGGAATAATGGTCTTGGGCTGTTTTTCATAGTTCGGGCTAGGTTCCTTAGTTCCAGTGAAGGGAAATCTTAACGGTAAAGCATACAATGACATTCCAGACGATTCTAAGCTTCCAACTATGTGGCAACAGTTTGGGGAAGGCCCTTCATGTTTCAGCATGAGGTCCATACAGAAATGGTTTGTTGAGATCGGTGTGGAAGAAATTGACTGGCCTGCACAGAGCCCTGACCTCAACCCCATTGAACACCTTTGGGATGAATTGGGACATAGACTGTGAGCCAGGCCGAATCGCACAACGTCAGTGCCTGACCTCACTAATGCTCTTGTGGCTGAATGGAAGCATGTCCCCGCACAAGGAGTCACTAGAGTGCGATGGAACAAGGACATCCCGGCCGGCCAAACCCTCCCCTAACCCAGACGATGCTGGGCCAATTGTGTGCCACCTCATGGGTCTCCCCGGCTACGGCTGGCTGTGATACAGCCTGGGATCGAACCCGGGTCTGTAGTGAAGCCTCAAGCACTGCGATGCAGTGCCTTAGACCGCTGCGCCACTCAATGATTTTCACATTACTTGTGTTCCATTTCAGACAGTGATCAGTGTTTTGAATCAGTTTAGTAGTAATTGACACACTCAAACACACCGCAAACAGGCCTTTAAGGATTAGGTAGTCTAACAATAATAATAATAATGTAAACCTTCACTGTAATTACCTGCCTACAAGTCTATGTAGGCCTAATTACTGTATTTAAAATAAATAGAATATATCTGGTGTGAACTTCAGGGGACTGGTTTATGATTAGGTGTTAACAATACGTTTTTCTCAGTGTTAGTCAATGGCAGCCTAAAGACTCCCACCGATGATTTATTCACTTCCTATGATTTTTTTACTCCCTTACAGTCGGACAGACGGTATAGGAGCATGAGGTCTGATACCAACAGGCTCAGAGACAGTTTCTATCTACAAGCCATAAGACTGCTGAATAGGGTTGCACATTTTGGGGAATATTCAGAGGTGGAAACTTTCTGTGGGAATTAACGGGAATATATGGGAATTAACAGGAATATGTGGTAATTAACGGAAATATATGCAAATTTATATTAATACCATTTAAATGTAGATTTTTTTTGCATTGGATATATTTACCATATCATATGGAGACAGAAACATAAACCTTTTACCTTATCATAAGTAGACATAATTGCAAATTATTAAATCCTTCCAATAGAAATAAAAACTATTTAGTTACAAATTGAAATGTAATTAAATGAGTTGACTCTTCACATGGGATGATTTCACTGAACAACAAAAGAAAGGGAATATTGAATGATCCCCAATGATCCATCGCATCTCCCAATAACATTTTCAACATACATCTGTAAAATAATAGTCTAGGAACTAAAGCCTTGGTTGTATTCCTCTCAGACTTTCATGTCTTCTCCCTGGACCTCCTCAATGTCCTCCTCTTGAACATCAGACTCTGAGGCCTCATCTTCACTGTCACTTTCCATCCTTGTTGATGATGGCTCATTGTCAGGCTCAAAAAGCCTCAAATTTGCCCGGATGGCCACCAATTTTTCAACCCTTGTATTGGTCAGCCTATTGCGTGCTTTGGTGTGTGTGTTCCCAAACAAGGACCAGTTGCGCTCTGAGTTGGCTGATGTTGGTGGGATTTGGAGGATGATGGAGGCAACAGGGGAAAGAGCCTCAGATCCACAAAGTCCCTTCCACCAGGTGGCTGATGAGATATGTTGGCACAACTGTCATATTGCATCTCCATCCCAAAGCCCTTGCTTGGAAGTGTACTTTGCCAGACTGCCAAGACCCTTGCCCTCATCCAGGCCAAGGTGGCGAGGCACGGTAGTGATGACACCATAGGCGTTTTTGATCTCTGCACCAGACAGGATGCTCTTGCCAGCATACTTGGGGTCCAACATGTACGCTGCAGTATATGGGCTTCAGGCAGAAGTCTTCACGCTCTTTGATGTATTTTAGAACTGCAGTTTCCTCTGCTTGGAGCAACAGTGGAGTGGGCAGGGTAGTACAGATTTCTTCTCTTACATCTGCAAGCAGAGTCTGGATATCAGACAGGATGGCATTGTCTCCCTCAATCTGTGCAATGGCTACTGCTATAGGTTTCAGGAATTTCAGGCTGCTTACCACTCTCTCCCAAAATACATAATCCAGGCGGATTCCCTTGACGGGGCTGTCCATGTCGGCAGACTGTGATATGGCCATTTCTTGGAGAGACTCCTTCCCCTCCAGGAGACTGTCAAACATGATAACAACACCACCCCAACGGGTGTTGGTGGGCAGCTTCAATGTGGTGCTCTTATTCTTCTCACTTTGCTTGGTGAGGTAGATTGCTGCTATAACTTGATGACCCTTCACATACCTAACCATTTCCTTGGCTCTCTTGTAGAGTGTATCCATTGTTTTCAGTGCCATGATGTCATTGAGGAGCAGATTCAATGCATGAGAAGCACAGCCAATGGGTGTGATGTGAAGGTAGGACTCCTCCACTTTAGACCAAGCAGCCTTCATGTTTGCAGCATTGTCTGTCACCAGTGCAAATACCTTCTGTGGTCCAAGGTCATTGATGACTGCTTTCAGCTAATCTGCAATGTAGAGACCGGTGTGTCTGTTGTCCCTTGTGTCTGTGCTCTTGTAGAATACTGGTTGAGGGGTGGAGATGATGTAGTTCATTATTCCTTGCCCACAAACTATCGACCACCCATCAGAGATGATTGCAATACAGTCTGCTTTCTCTATGATTTGCTTGACCTTCACTTGAACTCTGTTGAACTCTGCATCCAGCAAATGAGTAGATAAAGCATGTCTGGTTGGAGGGGTGTATGCTGGGCAAAGAACATTCAGAAATCTCTTCCAATACACATTGCCTGTGAGCATCAGAGGTGAACCAGTTGCATACACAGCTTGAGCAAGACATTCATCAGCATTTCTGACTACGTTCCTCCATTGAGTCAAAAACACTTCTGATTCCAGGAGGACCATGAGCTGTTGCTATCGATAAGGTGTCTGATTCACCATTTTCACCTCGAATAGAAGTAGCGGGACTTTTGTCAGAGGTTGCTTGTTGTGAGCGCTGAGGGAACTTTATGCACTTGGCCAGATGATTCTGCATCTTTGTTGCATTCTCCACATATGATTTGGCACAGTATTTGCAAATGTACACCGCTTTTCCTTCTACATTAGCTGCAGTGAAATGTATCCACACATCTGAAAGTGCCCGTGGCATTTTCCTGTAAAGATTTGAAAACAATTAGGAAAACCCTAATACAATTCCATGTACAGATAAATAGTTAAGCATTTAGATTAAACAACTCCTTTGTAAAATAAATGTTTTAAAATGAAATGTATGGAAACCGGTGAATTAACACCCCGCAGTTAGCTGGCTCAAGCAAGCTAAAACCCACATGGTAGAAAAACTAACTAGCAGAAATTGTTAACAAGTTAGACATTATTTAAACACACTTTGCTGTAGGCTACTATTTACTAGTTAACAAAAAATCATGTATGTCATATAAAATATATTCACCCCACCCAGTATTGTAATCAAAAACTTAAAAGAAAGCATGTAGTTCTTGGCTCAGACAGTGTAGTAGTGTGGGCTCAATAGCATCTCATTAGTGTGCAAGATTTTGAGAATCAGCTGTACATGTGATAGAAGAGTGCAATGCACACGTGATGGAAGAATGCACTTGTGCATGCAGAGGGTTGCAATTCCATTGAATTGGGGATAGTTCAACCAAAATATGCCACAATACCTAGAATTGCCTTGTGAATCCCACAAAAACAGGTTCACTGTTATAAGCTAACTTTTTTCATGAATTTAAGCAAAATTCCCCAAATTCCCGGGCTTAATTTACCATGGGAAAGTTTCCTGAAATTTCCCGTAAAGTTTCCGACCCTTTGCAACTCTACTGCTGAACACAGGAACTGGACTGACCACCTGCTCTGATTCTCCGCACCTTAGCACACACTCACTCACGCACACATCCACACAGACATTCAGTACACACATCCATCCATACACACACACACACACACGTCATAACTGCTGCTACCACTCTTATTATAATAGCTAAATACTGAACAATTTAAACATGGCCACCAATCTCCTCTTCCCCAAAATACGTGTAAATATTGGACTATAAATTGTGCCTTCCTGTATTATACTTATGCTAAAATATGTATTATATTCTATTCTACTGTGCCATTTCTCTACACTTGCAATAACATCTGCTAACCATGTGTATGTGACCAATACAATTTGATTTGACAGTTTGTATTCTTATCTTATATTATTTCTTATTGTTGTTGCATTGTCAAGAAGGAACCTGCAAGTAAGCATTTTGTTGGACGGCGTATTCCATGTGTGTCCTGTACATAAGTCTAATAAAACTTGAAACGTATGTGAAAGTTAGAAGAAAAAAGTGATGGCAATGGGGATCGCTGTGGAAACTGCTGGTAGATAGTTTGATAATTGCAGACCTCTCTCTGCCTGCTCCACTAAAAGGCTAAATTAGTTCTGGTCAGTATAATGTTGTTAATGAAATAGTTATAGTTGTAAATATGTAGCCCATCATACTTTCAAATTAATTGTATTTTTTATTATTCTGTGATTTTATGTTTTATGTAGCTGTCTTTTACCAAATAAATTTCCCCCTGTGTGATAATAAAGATTATCAAATAATCTAGACTAAACTAGGGTGCAATACAATGCTGTAAAACAGACTGTAATATGCCACGATTATGAAAATACAATACATCATGTTTTTTTTCTCTCAGTTTTCCACACTAAGGACGTCAGTGACCCCGACGACACTCCTTGGAATGCCACCTATTGACCAGCAGTAGTACGCCTCGTTGACATTGCAAACACGTCTTGCAGAGTCAGCAATTCTGACCCATATAAATCCACACCGCCGCAAAATCTCACTTTCCTCTGGCACGACGTGGAAACAGCAACCGTCTATTCCCCAGCGATTAGAGAAAAACAATCACCAAAATGACCACGGGACAACCCATATTTTCCAAGGGAGAAGACTGCAAAGCTGGTTGGCACGACGCTAGTGCTGGTTACAATGAGACCGACACTCATCTCGAGATTTTGGGCAAGCCTGTAATGGAACGTTGGGAAACTCCGTACATGCACTCGCTGGCAACTGTAGCCTCCTCAAAAGGTACAACGCACAATGTGCAAGCTGGTGGTCCCTGTGAACGCACTGGGACCACTAGATAGTAATTAATTCCAGTATTCTATGATCATTTATAGTTCTATAATAACCTTTTACATTATTGTAATACTTTTTTCTTACAAATGTGTGAAATAAATAAGCCGTAAAGGACAGCCTATTTGCCTATAGCGTAATCATTGGCTAGGTTTACACTTAATTCAGAGCTGCAATATAGTCAAATCAGATTATCAATAAATCAGCAATTAGGCTATTGGGAAAAGTTTATGAAACAAATGCATTGACTTTCTGTATTACTTCTGAGTTGTTTCACCCAATGTACATGCTAGTGGAGTTTAAAAGCATGGTGGAGTTAGACATATGTTGGACATAATGCTTGTGGTTGCAGCAGGTGTTACTCTACCCATGGAATCGTGCCAAGTGAGGACTTGGGAGTGCCAATCATTTATGACGACATGCCATTCGATACGTTTTATAACTACAACTGTTGATCACTGATTTGACTTTTAATTGCACACAATACGAGCACAGACTAGAATTCAACGTTTTGCACGTAAAAGTTGTTTTGGAGTTGTTTGCGCGCTCATGTCACCATAGCACACACGTTGCTGCATGTAGTAGGAATGCAGTCCATTGAGTTTATTAAATAGGGTATTATACTTTCTTTATATTGCTTTATATTGTAAAATACTCATATATGGTGGAAATTTGAGTATAAGCCTGATAATAGTATAGGTCGATGCAAAACCAAATCGTATTTTTCTCTAATCTATTTTTACACATCACTGAAAGACTATTCTATTCTGTGGAAATCCTTGAAGTGGCCTTTCTATCACGTGCCACCACCTCGTTCTTTCCCCCATACATTTCTATACTGTGGTTCTCAGAGAGGTCTCTCAAATAAACAAAAACAGTCCATTATTTTTGTTTTGCTTTTCATGAAGGGTGCCACAGCATTGGAAATACTTCAATACAGGTCAGACCTGGGTTCAAATACCATTTCACGTATTTCAATTACTTTTCAATACATTTCAAAGCAAGTACTCAGATAACCTTTATTTGGAATAAGTAAGTAGTTGAATATTGGAATGTATTTGGAAATGTTCAAATACACTGAATCAAATGCGCTATGCATTTAACCTCGGAATTTGAAATGACAAATTTGGTTGACTATTTGTTTTTTACAAATAACCATTAAAATACTCAAATAAAAGTATTTGTTTTGGGCTATGTATTTGAAAATACTCAAATACCAAGAACAAATATTTAATAACAAATACACGTATTTGAAACCAAGTCTTGATACAGGTAGATACTTAAACACCAATTGAGATCCTTGTTCTGCTTTCCCCCACAGGTGGACGGGTTCTGGAGATTGGATTTGGCATGGCCATCGCCGCAACTAAAGTCGAGTCCTTCCCCATTGAGGAGCACTGGATCATTGAGTGCAATGATGGAGTGTTCGCGAGATTGCAGGAGTGGGCCAAGGCTCAGCCACATAGAGTGAGACATCTTCAACTTCACATTAGGATCTATTTAGACTTTTCCCCCATTTAATGTGAATAAAATGTATCTAAATTATTCTCCACTCATAGATTGTGCCCCTCAAAGGACTGTGGGAACAGGTAGTGTGCGGCCTGCCTGACAACCACTTTGATGGTACGTTTCAAAAGGCATTCTATTGGCGTATCCATTGTATCTTTGTATTCTTAAGCGGGTAAATTGCTTCAGACACATAACTAAGTAATTTTAATAATGCCTCTTCTATCAAAGGCATTCTGTACGACACATACCCTCTGTCTGAAGACACATGGCACACTCACCAGTTTGACTTCATCAAGGTAAGTACAACACTTCTATGACAAAGACTGCACATTACAAATATATTAGCAAAAGCACCAGAACCAACAGCGGAATGGGGATTTCTCCTGTATTAAAGACTGTATAAAACACAAACATGTTTGGTATTACATATGATATTGTAGCTGAATCCAACGCAAACATATGGCAGATGTTTAGGGTGGCAACCAAAAGGTTGCTAGTTCGAATCCCAGAGCCATCAAGGAGAAAATAAACTGTTGATGTGCCCTTGAGAAAGGCACTTAATACTAATTGCTCCAGAGTTGCCATTGCCCACTTTTCGAGGGTGTCTCGGGGAGAGTTGGGATATGCAAAAAGCACTTTTACGTATTAATACACATTTGTACATCTGAAATAGGACAAATATAAGCACCCACGAAATTAATAAATTAATAAACAAATTAATCCAAATGGAATGAGATATTTCTTAATGGAATCTGATTCCTATCACTCATTACAAACATTGCCTATCGTGTCACAATGACGTTTCCATTATAATAAGAATTTTGAATTGTGTCTCTATAGGGTCATGCCCATAGGCTGCTGAAGCCCGGTGGTGTCCTCACCTACTGCAACCTAACCTCTTGGGGTGAACTTCTCAAGTCCAAATATGACAACATCGACAACATGTTCCAGGTGAGCCGGCTCTCAGCCAATCAATGATCAACAACACCTAATCTCTCTGTGAGGTGCTTGTGTACACGTGTCCTCTCGGGCATGACACATTTCATTTCTTTGCACGTATTCTGTCCTTGTCTCAGATAGTACTGCACTTACAGTACAAGTCTGGTACAGTGTAATTGCATATGTGATGTTATACCGCTAATCGTTACTGTGGTATAACATGTCATTTAAAGTGTGGCCCTCCATTTTGTTTGGTTTGATGTTCATTAAATCATTAACCCATTTGTTTCATTCACGTGCAGTGACTATTTGTCTGTTGTATTTTGCTTATTTGGTCTGTCTGTAGCTTCAGTACTAACTAATTTGCCTGCTACCTGCTTCCACCATTTCTTTATAGTACATTTGATTTGGTTTACTAACTGCAGTACAACAGTAATTGGTTTAGTTTATCTATCACCGGCGTCTGCCATTTACTATTACCATTTGTATTGCACTTGGTTGTGGCACTGTTAGAATGTGTCCTCAATTACCTTTCTTGACTAAACAAAGGTAATAATTTGACCTGAACTACAAGATCTGAGAATTAAACTTTATTTTTTTGTATATATATATATCATATTTTTTACAACCAAATCCCCCAAGAATAGGTAAATGGGATGTTATTGACAGGTCCAGACACTTTCATCCTCGTTGTGCAGTACGGGGCTCTGAAAAAAACATTAACAAAGGCTCCAAAAACATGCAAAAACTTCATTTTAGAAACGGAAAAGCTTTCAGTATAACGATGCAGGTCTTCAGATGTTGTACACATGAAATTGTGTCATTCCATTTTGTTGCTACTCGAGCAATAGCTCTACGTCCATTCTAGCAGCAGGCTACACAGAGAATAGCTGGATAGGGGAAACCGTTTGTCTCACAAAATGGAGTATAACGTTGCGGATAAAGTTTGGAATGACACAAGTTCATGTGTACATCTGAATACCTGCATCATTATACTGAGAGCTTTTCCGTTTCTAAAAATGACGCATTTGGATGTTTTTGGAGCCGTTGTTCATGTTTTTTCAGAGCCCCGTACTGCACAACGAGTAAGTGACCCGCTGGTTGGGGTAAGTTTCTCAAAAACAAGTGAAATCGCAGCAACAACAAAAAGTATCTGGACCCTTCTATAACATGCCATATACATCAAAAATAGAGATTTGGTTATAAAATGCAAGTTTCTCCTATGATGATTTTTCAGGAGACCCAGATGCCTCACCTGCTCGAGGCTGGCTTCAAGAGGGAGAAGATTAGCACCACAACCATGGATATTGTTCCTCCAAGCGAATGCAAATACTATGCCTTCCGCAAGATGATTACACCCACCATTCTGAAAGAGTGAAGTGGCTTGATGCCACCGTAATGTTTTTATTCCTTTAATTCTCAAGTGCCTGCATTTTAAAAGCCACATTGGTTTACTGTCAAAAATCCATAAGCACTCAGTGATGTCCATCTTACAATAAACCAATTGAAATAACATGTCCACTCTGAAAATGAATTTGTTTGGGTATCACCACAAACAATTTTGCACCTCTTGCTATGGAACCTCTTGCAATTCGTTACAGAATGCATTACATTTGAACTTCATTGCAATGTTAATGAGCACTATATTTTACATAATACTAAGTCTGCGTTTACACAGGCAGCCCAATTCTGATCTTATATCCAATTTAATTATTGGTCTTTAGACCAATCAGATCCTATCTTTTGCCAATAATTGGGCAACATATCACAATTGGGCTGCCTGTGGAAACACTTTCGATTGGCCACTTAACTAAATGTGAATCAAAATTTCATTAACATATTTCACTTCTGAAATAACAATTATTTCCTGAGGGGCTGCAAAATAAGTCAAAAACATGATTTTCCTGTTTTCAATGATATTTCCACACTAGGAGCAGGAAATAACACTCAAATTGTGAAAATGCCAATGCCCTTGGCATTTGCAGCTTTTTGAAAAACATGCCTGGAATTTCAGCCTGTTCACCTGGGATGGAGTTTTGGCCCACAGCATATCACAATGAGATCAGATTATTTTGACCAATAACCAGTCATCTTTTATTATACATATCCTACTTTGGGAAGTAAGTGGGTAGGCTCTAGAGCAGGGGTATTCAACCCTTACCCTATGAGGACCAAAACCTGCTGGTTTTCTGTTCTACCTGTTAATTGGGGTGGCAGGTGCCTAGTGGTTAGTGTTGGGCCAGTAACTGAAAGGTTGCTAGATCAAATCCCCGAGCTGACAAGGTAAAAGTCTGTCGTTCTGCCCCTGAACAAGGCAGTTAACCCACTCTTCCTAGGCCGTCATTGTAAATAAGAATTTGTTCTTAACTGACTTGCCTACTTAAATAAAAAAATAATTGCACCCACCTGGTGTCCAAGGTTTAAATCAGTCTGATTAGAGGTGAACAATGTAAAAAATGCAGTGGAACTGGCTTCGAGGTCCAGAGTTGAGTTTGAGGGCTCTAGAGTTTAGACAGTCCTATCCGACAATCAGGGCTGTGCATGTACGCCCACATGATTAGACTTAGCATTTCAATGGCAAAAGGAGTCTCAGCAAAATCTATTATTTTCATTAAATAAAGTCATTTATTAGACATACAGTGATGCTTTAAACAGACTGCATGGGAGCTTTAAGAAAAGAGATGGAAAAAGTCCCTATCTGGTTAGAACTTGTTAATCATTAATTGATAAGTTGTCATGGCACATTGCCGATCTCATTGCAGCTGGTAGATAAGTGTTAGTCATATCTTCCCCAAACTGATGTTTTTTTTCATAGAAAATTGAGAACAGTAGGACCTTTGAATATTGGCCAACCGTCATAGCAGATCTCTCACAAGAATTTAACTCAATCTATACACATTTACTATTGGGTCACAAATCCTTAAGCCTAGTGAGATGAGTTACTGAAAACACTGAGAAAATACATAAATTGTATTTATGATGCATGCTACATTTCTTGCAGATTTAGAGGGTGATTTATATATATATATTTTTTTTAATGTAGATTGTGTGATTTGTCACTATAAGTTACATCCAAAAGGTGCGTCTTTGTGCAAATATAATGTTAAAACGGTTTACACCTTTCAACTTTCCTATAAAATATGAACAGCTACACCCTGCTTCCTGATCGGCTAGGTGGAATAGCACCCCTATTGCTACCTTCCAATTGTCTAAGATGTACACAAGTGCATACAGGGCCGGGGTCAATTTGGGATTGAATTTTGGTGAGTAGAACCAAAGACTGGCCCTGAGACAATACTCTTAAATTGTATCCATCCACATTTACTCTTAAGTAAACAGTGATGACATAATTGGTCAAAGCACTGCAAAAAGAAAGCATGCTTACACCAATTCAATGTCAGGTCAGTGATTACTTCAAGGAAGAAAGGAAACATTTAGGAGTATTTCAAAAAGGTACTCTACTCTCTCTTTGGTAGACCCAGAGGTAATACAAGTAAATGTCTAAACTCAGAATTTTTTGAGGTGCCAAGTGCACCATCTACTGGTTCAGAATATACACACATAGAAAGTCTTCAAACAAAGGAGTACACCAACATACATAACAAAAACTAATGGACTACTAAAGAAAACTGAGGTGACTTCCATCTACATAGTAATGACCATAAATGTTTAAAATTCTCAGTTAAAATGATTATTGATAAATGTATTTAAATCCCTGCCAGTATCATAATCTGTGCAAGGCCAAGAACAGTGATACAAATGACAAGAAATTCCTTTATTGTTTCTGCAGAGAGGTGCCAGTGCTCAACCCAGAGTGATTCCTGAGGATATTGCCAACCGGTTTACTGGCTGATCAGACCACCAATAAATAACATTTACAAAAAGCCAGACGTACATCATTTCACTTGCGATACCAAATCCTCATTTTCTTCTCTCTCTTTATTTTCTTTTGCAACTGTAGCGTCCCGTAGAGAAGGGCCTCTGCTGTGGGTGGGCAGCCTATGGGAGGACAAGTAAAACAGTCACTTAGAGTGAAATGTTTTCTATAAAAATAATTAAAAAAAAAAAAGGTAAATAAGATGATCTTCAGAGCTATTATTGTGATTTGTTTCTTTTCCACATTGCTGATCATACAGTGCCTTCAGAAACTATTCACACCCCTGGACTTTTCCCACATTTAGTTGTGTTACAAAATTGGATTTAAAATTGATTTAATTGTAAATCTTTGTCAACGATCTTCACCAATGCCAAAGTGGAAGTAAAATTCAAAAAAATAAATAAATGGAAAATAAAACACTATATCTTGATTAGATAAGTATTCAACCCCCTGTGTCAATACATGTTAGAATCACTTGCGGCAGCAATTACAGCTCTGAGTCTTTCTGGGTAATTCTAAGAACTTTGCACACCTGGATTGTACAATTTTTCCCCATTATTCTTTTTTAAACTCTTCAAGCTGGTTGCTGATCATTGCTAGACAGCCATTTTCATGTCCTGACATAGATTTTCAAGCAGATTGAAGTAAAAAAATGTAACTAGGCCACTCAGGAACATTCAATGTCATCTTGGTAAGAAACTCCAGTGTATATATGGCCTTGTGTTTTAGGCAATTGCCCTGCTGAAAGTTGAATTTCAAATCAAATGAACATTTTATTTACAACAGGTGTAGACCTTACCATGAAATGCTTACTTACAAGCCCTTAACCAACAATGCAGTTAAAGAGTTTAAACAAATTAAAGTAAAAAAAAAGAAGAATAAAAACAAACAATAAAATAACAAGGCTATATACCGGTGGTACAAGTACCGAGTCAATGTGCGGGGGTACAGGTTCGTCAAGGTCATTTGTACATGTAGGTAGGGGTAAAGTGACTATGCATAGATAATAAACAGCGAGTAGCAGGAGTGTAAAAACAAAGTGGGGTGGGGATCAATGTAAATTATCCGGATGGCCATTTGATTAATTGTTCAATCTTATGGCTTGGGGGGGGGGGGGGGGGTAGAAGCTGTTAAGAAGCCTTTTGGACCTCGACTTGGCGCTCCGGTACCGCTTGCCGTGCGGTAGCAGAGAGAACAGTCTATGACTTGGGTGACTGGAGTCTGACAATTTTTTGGGCCTTCCTCTGACACTGCCCAGTATATAGGTCCTGGATGGCAGGAAGCTTGGCCCCAGTTATGTACTGGGCCGTACGCACTACCTTCTGTAGAGCAGTTGCCATACCAGGCGGTGAAGCAACCGGTCAGGATGCTCCCGATGGTGCAGCTGTATAACTTTGACAATCTGGGGACCCAAGCCAAATCTTTTCAGTCTCCTGAGGGAGAATAGGCTTTGTCGTGCCCTCTTCACGGCTGTCTTGGTGTGTTTGGACCATGATAGTTTGTTGGTGATGGGGACACGAAGGAACATGAAACTCTCGACTGGCTCCACTACAGTCATATAGATGTGAATTGGGGTGTGTTCGGCCCATCTTTTCCTGTAGTCCACGATCAGCTCCTTTTTTTCCCTTTCTTGCTCACGTTGAGGGAGAGGTTGTTGTCCTGGGACCACACTGCCAGGTATCGGACCTCCTCCCTATAGGCTGCCTCATCGTTGTCGGTGATCAGGCATACGCCGTTGTGTCATTAGCAAACTTAAAAATGGTGGTGTTGGAGTCATGCTTGGGCACACAGTTGTGGGTGAACAGGGAGTACAGGATGGGACTAAGCACGCACCCCTGAGGAGCCCCGGTGTTGAGGATCAGTGTGGCAGATGTGTTGTTACCCACCCTTACCACCTGGGGGTAGCCTGTCAGGAAGTCCTGATCCAGTTGCCGAGGGAGGTGTTTAGTCCCAGTGTCCTTAGCTAAATGATGAGCTTTGTGGGCACTATGGTGTTGAACGCTGAGCTGTAGTCAATGAATAGCATTCTCACATAGGTGTTCCTTTTGTGCGATTGCATCATCGGTAGATCTGTTGGTGCGGTATGCAAATTTGAGTGGGTCTAGGGTTTCTGGGATAACGGTGTTGATGTGAGCCATGACCAGCCTTTCAAAGCACTTCATGGCTACCGACGTGAGTGCTACGGGGCGGTAGTCATTTAGGCAGGTTACCTTCGCTTCCTTGGGCACAGGGACTATGGTGGTCTGCTTGAAACCTATGCATTACAGACTCAGTCAGGGAGAGGTTGAAAACGTCAGTGAAGACACTTGCCAGTTGGACCGCTCATGCGCCGAGTACACATCCTGGTAATCCATCTGGCCCCGCACCTTGTGAATGTTGACCTGTTTAAAAAGGTCTTGCTCACATTGGCTACGGAGAGCATGATCACAGTCGTACGGAACAGCTGATCCTTTCATGCATGCTTCAGTGTTGCTTGCCTCGAAGCGAGCATAAGAGGCATTTAGCCCGTCTGGTAAGCTCGCGTCACTGGGCAGCTCGCGGCTGTGCTTCCCTTTGTAGTCCATAATAGTAGTGCAAGCCCTGCCACATCCGACGAGCATCAAAGCCGGGGTAGTAGGATTCAATCTCAGTCCTGTATTGATGCTTTGCCTGTTTGATGGTTCGATATGAGGGCATAGCGGGATTTCTTATAAGCGTCTGGATTAGTGTCCAGTTCCTTGAAATAGGCAGCTCTAGCCTTTAGATCAGTGCGGATGTTGCCTGTAATCCATGTCTCCTGGTTGGGATATGTACGTGCGATCACTGTGGGGACGACGTCGTCGATGCACATATTGATGAAGCCGGTGACTGAGATGGTATACTCCTCAATGTCATTGCACGAATCCCAGAACATATTCCAGTCTGTGCTAGCAAAACAGTCATGTAGCGTTGCATCCGCTTCATCTGACCACTTCCTTATTGAGCGACTCACTGGTATTTCCTGCTTTAGTTTTTGCTCGTAAGCAGGAATCAGGAGGATAGAATAATGGTCAGATTTGCCAAACGGAGGGCTTGGGAGAGCTTTGTATGCGTCTGTATGGAGTAAAGTTAGTCTAGAGTAATTTTTCCTCTGGTTGCACGTGACATGCTGGTAGAAATGAGGTAAAACGGATTTAGGTTTGCCTGCATTTATCTCCCAGTGTCTGTTGGAAAGCAGACTGAACCAGGTTTAGGATTTTGCCTGTGCTTAGCTCTATTCTGTTCATTTTTCCTCCTAAAACTCCCTAGTCCTTGCAGATGACAAGCATACCCATAACATGATACAGCCACCATCATGCTTGAAAATTTGAAGAGTGGTACTCAGTGATGCGTTGTGCTAGATTTGCCCAACGAATACACTTTTGTATTCAGGACAAGCGGTGTGAATACTTTCTGAAGGCACTGTATATCAGGGCCAGAACAAATTTGTTTTATAAGAGTAAAAAAAAAAAAATACAAATTACAGAATGATACATACCTGGAACGTATATGTCCACTGGTACGATGCGGTCACACCCTCGGACCACGGCGTAAGAGTAGTGGTAGTAGCCACCCCCATTGGCACAGCTTAATAAGGACAGAGTAATAAGATACAGTGTGGCTCAACTAACAGCTGAATATGAAAAACGTCAACAGACACTGTAAAAGCACTGTGTGTAATGCTAAAACAGTTTGGGGAATTAAATCCCAATCGGTTGGCAGTAATCTTTATATTAAACAATCAGGCATTCTTAAATTAAAAAGTTAAGGACATCATGTGATCCATTTCAAACTAGACAACCACTAAAATCTTTCTGCTTGAACCTAATATTAGGACTAAATTTTACCTGCCCATGGAAATTACATATCTTGGCTCAGGCATCTGGTCATAAACCTATGGGAAAATAAGCATGTTGAATTCATAGTCAATAAAAGACTAACTTGATTTCAAGCAAATGCAGAACTCCTTTCTCCAAAGAAACTTCAGTCAAATACCTTGCGCAGAGCGGGGGCCATCTTGTTGGTCAAGGTGCCTGCCACAATCATGACGTCGGCCTGTCTGGGGCTGGCTCTGAACACCACTCCGAACCGGTCCATGTCGTATCGAGGAGCCGCCATGTGCATCATCTCAACCGCACAGCATGCCAGGCCAAAGGTCATGGGCCACAGGGAGCTCTAATGTAGAAATCCACAAAAACAGATTAGATCAATTGTTTTGTTAACCTAACTGAACAAAGATCATTCAGTCAGTCAATCTTTTTCCCTAACTCTTCCTAACAATCCTCAACTCATCTTGAGAAAGGTGAAAAGGAAAGGTCAAGGAATAACATTTAGACCAATGGTTCTCAAACTTTCTATAGTCCCGTACCCCTTCAAACATTCAAACTCCAGCTGCGTATCTCTAGCACCAGGGTCAGCACACTCAAATGTTGTTTTTTGCCATCATTGTAAGCCTGCCACACACACACTATATGATACATTTAAACATAAGAATGAGTGCGAGTTGTCGTCACAACCCGGCTCGTGGGAAGTGACAAAGAGCTTTTATAGGACCAGGGCACAAATAATAATAAATCTATAATTGTTCTTTATTTAGCCATCTTATGTATTAAACCTTATTGTGAATAACTCTCCACAGGTTAATGAGAAGGGTGTGCTTGAAAGGATGCACATGGCTTGTATTGGAGAGTCTCAGTCTTAACTAATTTCCCACACACAGTCTGTGCCTGTATTTAGTTATCATGCTAGTGAGGGCCGAGAACCCACTCACACATAGATACGTGGTTGCAAAGGGCATCAGTGTCTTAGCGCGAACTTCCAAGTCAAGAAACTGAGCGCAGCCCAATCCAGAAATCTGGCAGTGGCTTCTGATTAAATTTTCACAGAATCGCATGTTGCAATTTCAGTGAGGCTCTCTTGTTCAGATATCGGTAAGTGGATTGGAGGCAGGGCACAAAAGGGATAACGAATCCAGTCGTTTGTGTCGTCCGTTTCGGGAAAGCACCTGTGTAATTGCGCACCCAGCTCACTCAGTCAGGTGCGTCGCTATATCACATTTGACATTGTCCGTAGACTTGAATTAATTTGCACACACAAAAAAAAAAATCATACAATGATGGGAAGACCTGTGTGTTGTCCTTGTTAATGCAGACAGAAAATAGCTCCAACTTCTTAATCATAGCCTCAATGTTGTCCGGCAGATTGAATATAGTTGCGAAGTCACTGTAATCCTAGATTCAGATCATTCAGGCGAGAATAAACATCACCCAGCTAGGCCAGTCGTGTGAGAAACTCATCATCATGCAAGCCCCCTGATAACCAGTACACTTCTACACATATGTTGTAAAAGCGTTACATGGTTACTGCCCATATCATTGCATAATGCAGAAAATACACGAGTTAGTCTTTATTCTCGCCCAAAACACTCATGTGGCTTATTTTTCAAATTGTCATGTTTTGTTTATAAATGTCTGCGAGAGAGTAACGGTTAATGTGATTGGATTTTAATTATTTGACTAGGCTACCTGTATTTGACATTGTGTTGTTATTTCGCAGAACATTAGTTCACTGGTTTAATTTTATTTTTGGCAGTGAAACAAATCTACTCAGGCAAGAAAGAAAAGAAACTCATCCAAATATAGCACCGTTTGAAAATATAAAATGTACTGTTTGAAAATGTGAATAATTATTACTATGATTTTTTATTTATTATTGCACCAGTTTGGGAATACCTGGTTTAGAGGAATGACCCCCCCCCCAAAAAAAAGTATTATTTGTGAAGGCATTGGCTGGAATTTTACTTCAAATTAAATGGAATTACAGGAGTCAGAGACAACTTCTTAATTTTCCCCCAGCAAAGGAGACTCAATATGGAAAAAGTGAAACCAGACTATGCTTCCCTCTGTAGTTAGTTTAATCATTTTGACAGTTCCTTGACTGACAGCCAGCTGACCACATACTGTATGTTTAGTAGATTACAAAGAGAAGTAAAGAAGGATGGGGATGGGCCTCACGAGTGGGGCAGTGGTCTAAGGGTGGTCTAAGGCACTACATCGCAGTGCTAGCTGTGCCACTAGATATTCTGGGTTCGAGTCCAGGCTCTGTCGCAGCCGGCCGCAACCGGGAGACCCATGGGGCAGCGCACAATTAGCCCAGCGTCGTCCGGGTTAGGGAAGGGTTTGGCAGCAGGGAGGTCCTTGTCCCATCGCGCACTAGTGATTCCTGTGGCGGGCCGGGCACAGTGCACGCTGACATGGTCGCCAGGTGTACGGTGTTTCCTCCGATACATTGCTGTGGCTGACTTCCGGGTTAAGTGGGCATTGTGTCAAGAAGCAGTGCGGCCTGGCTGGGTTTCGGAGGACGCACGGCTCTCGACCTTCACCTCTCCCGAGTCCGTACGGGAGTTGCAGCGATGAGACAAGACTAACTACCAATTGGATACCACGAAATTGGGGACAAAAACATTTACAAAAACTCTTTTGGAGTTTGATAACAGTTTTATAAAAGCCAAATTGACACTCAAAACATACAAAAGGTACCATATGCCACTGCAAAACAGAGATATTGTGTGGCATTGAATCTGAGCCCTAACTTACTCTGCGTGCCCAGTTCACCAGATCATCCAGTTTAGTGATGACATATTCTCCCTTGCTGCTTGCTACTGCAGCGGGCTTGGCAGCAGCTACCGCTGTGCTTTTCTCTCTGACTGGAACCACACTGGAGGGAAAGGGAATATTAAGTACTTGAGCAAATCTTCTTTATAGTTCTTGACAAATTCAGATGTTCACTGGATTTCCATTACCTTGTAGCATTGTCGCTTTTAGCAATGTGGTGTAGCGACCTCTGTTGTATCGCAAATACTGAAATGGGTCTGTATGGTAAAAAAGACCAAGATTGGATTGGCACTGACAACTTTGTGATAACTGCTGATGTAAAAGAGGTTTATAAAATAAAGTTGATTGATTGACTGACTTACTGGCCATCAACACAAGCACAATGGCACTGCACAGAAATAACACAATACTCTAAACTATAACAAATGGAGCAAACATATTTAATGTAGACTACTGGTGCTTCCAAAACAGAAAGAACCTCTATGTTGCTAACTATAGTAAATGCCAGACCTGTCTTGGACAAATTACGCACTTGATAAGGTGATTAATTAAAACCAGACTGCCAGAGACAGCAGATAAGTGTTCATAAATAATATCAGATTAAACTTTAAAAAGCATCCTTACCTTGATGAAACGTTACCAAACGCGGCGAGGCGAGGGACTGCTAAGAAAATACAAAAAAAGCATAACTAGATTTCAACAAATGCAATTAAATCATTACGCCACACCAAACTCTCTAGCTAACACAATTTACTGGGGGGATAACGTTACTGCACAGGTTGTCATTTGTTACCACAGCCTAATCCAAAATCACGACCAAAAAGCGTATTTTTGTTTGAATGAATCATTACGATAGACAATATTGACATGTGTGGCTGTAGTAACTAGTGGAAACCCACTGACTGGCAGTCAATGCGCATTTCTTGAGTGGCATAACAAACAGACGTTTGTGATATGGCTAGTTGTAACTTAGTCAAACTGACTTGTATCAAGTATTTGCTTATATAAATATTAACATGTATTTGCCATTAGATGACCATTAGCTAAGAGGTTGATCACACCGCATGTCTGACTGAGGAACTTAACGTTCCACGCGTGCTAGTTAGCTATTTACAAACAAACATTTTCTCCCTGGCTAGCTAACGTTAGCTAGTTAGCCTAACCAGAGCCGTTTCTGTTCAGATTTATGCCAGATATAGCATCTAGCTAGTTATAGCTAGATAGCAAGGTCAGTGATTACAACCGATGGTGGAAGCATACAATGACAAAACCTAGATAATACATTAATCAGGTGGCATAGGAAATACTGTAATTTTAGTGGGATAAATAAGTCGGATATTTAGCAGAATGATATGTCGCAGTAACTTGGGAACATTGCATATTAGCCATAACATCACTCACCCACCAACGCCGCCATCTTTCGCTAAAAATGAGAAGACTTCCACTGACTGTGGTTACGTGATAGAACGGTCCGTCCTATCTGTGATCCTTGGGACGTCCCTACTTCTTTGAAGTTGACAATTAAAATGGTTAGGTTCAGGGTTGGGACGTCCCAAGGATTCATTAAAAAAATATAGCAGTTAATTATAGGGGCTGTAATAAATACCATTTAAAATAACACAAGCATATTGCTATTACATTGTTATAACTAACTTCTTTCTAAGCAGGGTTTCTCACACACCCAGAGACAGATGGCTGACACAGAACATTCATAAACACTGATAAGAAAAGGGTGCAGACACACACACATACCCAAGGACGGAGGGCTGACTACGCACACACAAAATCTCCTGTTTAGCTGAACATTTGATAACAAAGAACTTTTGCTATAAGACTCAGAAGGATGACGCCCAGCTCATCAGGACCAATCTGAGAAGACAACAACCTGTGCAGAACCAACCAGAGGACAAGAACTTCCAGACTCAACCTACTTTCTATCTTTGTATAAAATGTCTATGCACTCTGTTATCTGGGCTTTTTCTGGAGGTTCTCTATGAGCCGAAGGAACGAGACCGTATACGCTTGTACCAGATATCTTTACTCTTAAATAAAGCTGTCGCTTGTCATACAATTTACCACCTTGTCCGAATCGATCCTTGACCGGCTCGCCCTTCTCCATATCCAATTATCAACAGAAACATGGTAGCAGAGGATGGTTATCTAGATACCCGGTCCAGAGTGGTTGATGTGGATGTGAGGGGGCGAGTTGGTGAAAGGACGGTTCACGGAGGACAGGTGAAATCTTTTGGGGGGGAGGACAGCAGTTCTGCTCAGCTCGAGAAACTGATCTCCTGGTCGACCATAAATAAGGTAAGCAAGACCTGTTAAATCAAACTTTGCATATACCACTAGGGTCATATCTAAAGCCATTGACCCAACAAGCCCTTCCCAGATGTTTCCTCTTTTAGGGGATGAAGGCCCTCCATCTTTTGAGGACAACAACATGCCTGCTGCTTTTACCTTCTTCTAGTTTATGTCACGTCTCTTAGGAGACGTGAAGAGAGGGCATATGAAACTTTCTCTTCAAGAAAGTTTCTGCATATAATACTCCTGCTTGATCCCAAGTTTATGTCACGTCTCTTTGGAGACGTGAAGAGAGGGAATCAAAACTTTCTCTCTGAGAAAGTTTCCCTGGTTGTTTACTTTTGCTTTTCTTACTTTTACTATGTTTATGTCACGTCTCTTAGGAGACGTGAAGAGAGGGAATCAAAACTTTCTCTCTGAGAAAGTTTCCCTGGTTGTTTACTTTTGCTTTTCTTACTTTTACCTAGTTTATGTCACGTCTCTTTGGAGACGTGAAGAGAGGGAATCAAAACTTTCTCTCTGAGAAAGTTTCCCTGGTTGTTTACTTTTGCTTTTCTTACTTTTACCTAGTTTATGTCACGTCTCTTTGGAGACGTGAAGAGAGGGATTTGTAATAAATACCATTTAAAATAACACAAGCATATTGCTATTACATTGTTATAACTAACTTCTTTCTAAGCAGGGTTTCTCACACACCCAGAGACAGATGGCTGACACAGAACATTCATAAACACTGATAAGAAAAGGGTGCAGACACACACACATACCCAAGGACGGAGGGCTGACTACGCACACACAAAATCTCCTGTTTAGCTGAACATTTGATAACAAAGAACTTTTGCTATAAGACTCAGAAGGATGACGCCCAGCTCATCAGGACCAATCTGAGAAGACAACAACCTGTGCAGAACCAACCAGAGGACAAGAACTTCCAGACTCAACCTACTTTCTATCTTTGTATAAAATGTCTATGCACTCTGTTATCTGGGCTTTTTCTGGAGGTTCTCTATGAGCCGAAGGAACGAGACCGTATACGCTTGTACCAGATATCTTTACTCTTAAATAAAGCTGTCGCTTGTCATACAATTTACCACCTTGTCCGAATCGATCCTTGACCGGCTCGCCCTTCTCCATATCCAATTATCAACAGGGCCTACCGGTATATATTTTTTTGTTGACAGGGAGAAAAATGTCTAAAGTAAGAGTTAAACGTATTGATTGGTCTGAACTTAAATACCAAAGATGTGGGAAATAATTTCACATTTGCAAGTGGTTCCATGGGGTATGACGTAGCTCAGAGCAGATCCAGGATCACTTTTTACAACCCAATCAACCGAGCCAGTTTCAAGTGGGATATTCGCGCTTTCAAACCTCAATAGCTTTCAAACCACTTGAGCCACAGACTCCAAATAAGTGTCATTATGTTGTAAAAAATTGCGCACAACATTGCACAGGTCTTATTTTCACGATTTGGACATTAATTGGCTTTCCAAAGCTAATAAACATGTGCAAATGTGAGCAACATTTTGTATTCCAAGTTGAATTAGTTAGGGAGCGTAAACAAAGTACAAACCTTTTTTACATTCAAATTTCAATAGCTCCTTGGTCATGTGACCTAGTGACTTCAAACAAGGTTCAGAATGTCCACTCTGTGGGCCTACACATTGCACATCCTTTAGTTTGTCCATTTGTATCTCACATGGTTTTACATGATTTTTTCAACATGTAGAATTTCAATAGCTCCTTGGTCATGTGACCTAGTGACTTCAAACAAGGTTCAGAATGTCCACTCAGTGGCCTTACACATTGCACACCCTTTAGTTTGTCAATTTTTATGTCACATGGTTTTACATTAATTTTTCAAAATGTCGAATTTCAATAGCTCCTTGGTCATGTGACCTACTGACCTCAAACAAGGTTCAGAATGTCCACTGACTATATCTTCATATCGCACACTCTGATGTGTGTCTACTTTCATCTCATGCTATTAGACGTAAATCTGTAAGCTTTGCATGCCTTCATTTTACATGGGTGTTAAAAAAAAAAATTGAAGTCACCAAATGTTCCATCCTCACAATAACTATCTTTCACATGGACACTGAAAAGATCCGCAAATGGCTGTATGTGGTATGGATCAAGGACAGGAGAGGTGTTCAAACAGAGGTGCTTAAAGGAAGGTGCACAGGTAGGCCTCATGAAAAACAATGTTTCATATGCTCTTTTTAATTACAGTAATAGGCAATGATTTGTCAGTCACAGTGAGCTTGATAACGTGAAATAATCCTTTTCATAGCATCACTTTCATATACTGTACATTAAGACAAATCCTTCTACGTTGAGTATTAGAACGCAGTTTACATAACCTGATAATGACTTGATATTTGAGTGCATTCACAACAAGCCACCTGCAGACAACTTACAAAATGCAATATTGCATTTGAGGGTTCGTTTTTCTGATGAAAATAGTTATTTGATGCATGGCCTACTATTTCTAACTGGGAAAATAAATTCCTACGTCTTTTGTGAGTAAAATCCTTTTTCCAAAATTGATTTAGGTACATTTTTATGAGGAGGTATGAGGGTTGTGATATGGGTCATTTCATAGTCAAATCATTTAAGGGATCAATACATTTCTATATTGCTTCCCCAGTATCTACATGAACCATCAGGCCAAGTGTTTTTGGTTGACCCTGCTGGACAGAAAGAGAAGGAGGAATCGGAACACGCTGCATTCAAATTCAGGTCTTAGTTATTTCATTGTACTGGATCTAATAAACATTAGCATTTTACATACATTCATAAGTGTAATACCTTTTTATGACATCCTGTGAAAAACTCTTGGCTGCTGGCTCTGTCACTTTCAGACATGCGCAGAGCAGACTTGAACCACAGGGGTTCTCTGTAAAGAGAGAGTAATCCAAAAGGCACAGACACACCCCTTGACTTTCAATTGGCACCGTTGACCTGTATGTATTCTCTCCTGATTGGCTCTGTGGTGCACAGTCTGGCAGTCTGACTAAAGTGCAAGAGGTATGAGGAGAGACATCCTCCTTTGTGTTTATGGGAACAAATATTTCCCAACACTTTGGATCCTATTCTTGGACAATTAGAAGACACAATGCATCAATGCAAAAAAAGATATATTACTAATGACTGTCCATCAGTAACATCAACCTTGTGGGTCTATGGGTGTTTGGGCCAATAAAGTGCCAACTCAATTCTACCAGTGACTAGTCTCTCATGCCCCTTAGAACGGAGACACAGAGCAATAGTTTTGAATCTAAACCAGCTCTTTTTTACTGGAGTACACTAACCCCTAATTGGGGCTCTTTTCTTGACACATAGTAGCACTTTACCAGATAAGAAGTCAAGAAGATCAAAAAGTAGATTGTTGTAAGGGTGTATTACATCCTGTGCTGGCCCCATTGTCACATCCATTCTGGATTCTGAGTGGTAAAATCATAGCTGAAAAATGCCTCAATGTACAGTATGTGTATACATTTTCCGCCAAGACAGAACTGCCAAAGGGAGTGGAGTTGCAATCTACTGCAGAGACAGCCTGCAGAGATCTGTCATGCTATCCAGGTCTGTACCCAAACAGTTCGAGCTTCTACTTTTAAAAATCCACCTTTCCTGTAAGTCTCTCACAGTTGCCGCTTGTTACAGACCCCCTTCAGCCCCCAGCTGCGCCCTGGACACCATATGTGAATTAATTTCCCCCCATTTATCTTCAGAGTTTGTACTGTTAGGTGACCTAAACTGGGATATGCTTAACACCCCGGCCGTCCTACAATCTAGATGCCCTCAATCTCACCCAAATTATCATGGAACCTACCAGGTACAACCCCAAATCCGTAAACTCGGGCACCCTCATAGATATCATCCTGACCAACCTGTCCTCTAAATACACCTCTGCTGTCTTCAACCAGGAACTTAGCGATCAGTGCCTCATTGCCTGCGTCTGTAATGGGTCCGCGGTCAAACAACCACCCCTCATCAAAGTCAAACGCTCCCTAAAACACTTCAGCGAGCAGGCCTTTCTAATCGACCTGGCCTGGGTATCCTGGAAAGATATTGACCTCGTTCCGTCAGTAGAGGATGCCTGGCTATTCTTTAAAAGTGCTTTCCTCACCATCTTAAATAAGCATGCCCCATTCAAAAAATTTAGAACCAGGAACAGATATAGCCCTTGGTTCACTCCAAACCTGACTGCCCTTGACCAGCACAAAACATCCTACTGTACTGCACGGTCACCTAATAATCCCCAGTTTACAATTGGCTCATTCATCCCCCTCCTCTCCCCTGTAACTATTCCCCAGGTCGTTGCTGCAAATGAGAACGTGTTCTCAGTCAACTTACCTGGTAAAATAACGGTTAAATAAAAATAAAAATAAAATAAAAAAATTAACTGCCATAACATCGAATAGCCCCCGTGATATGCAACTTTTCAGGGAAGTAAGGAACCAATATACACAGGGAGTTAGGAAAGCAAAGGCTAGCTTTCTCAAACAGAAAAGTGCATCCTGTAGCACAAACTCCAAAAAGTTCTGGTACACTGTAAAGTCCATGGAGAATAAGAGCACCTCCTCCCAGCTGCCCACTGCTAGGAAACACTGCCACCACCGATAAATCTACGATTATCGAGAATTTCAAGAAGCATTTTTCTACGGCTGGCCTTGCTTTCCACCTGGCTACCCCTACCCCGGTCAACAGCTCTGCACCCCCCACAGCAACTTGCCCAAGCCTCCCATTTCTCCTTCACCCAAATCCAGATAGCTGATGTTCTGAATGAGCTGCAACATCTGGGCCCCTACAAATCAGCTGGGCTAGACAATCTGGACCCTCTCTTTCTAAAATTATCGACCGCAATTGTTGCAACCCCTATTACTAGCCTGTTCAACCTCTCTTTCGTATCGTCTGAGATCCCCAAAGATTGGAAAGCTGCTGCGGTCATCCCCCTCTTCAAAGGGGGAGACACTCTCGACCCAAACTGTTACAGACCTATATCTATCCTACCCTGCCTTTCTAAGGTCTTCGAAAGCCAAGTTAACAAACAGAACACCAACCATTTCGAATCCCACCGTACCTTCTCCGCTATGCAATCTGGTTTCCGAGCTGGTCATGGGTGCAACTCAGCTACGCTCAAGGTCCTAAACGATATCATAATCACCATCGACAAAAGATAATACTGTGCAGCCGTACCCATCGACCTGGCCAAGGCTTTCGACTCTGTCAATCACTGCATTCTTATCGGCAGACTCAACAGACTTGGTTTCTCAAATGACTGCCTCGCCTGGTTCACCAAATACTTATCAGAAAGAGTTCAGTGTGTCATATGGGAGGGCCTGTTGTCCGGACCACTGCCAGTCTCTATGGGGGTACCACAGGGTTCAGAGTCTCGGGCCGACTCTTTTCTCTGTATACATCAATGATGTTGCTCTTGGGGCTGATGATTCTCTGATCCACCTCTACGCAGACGACACCATTCTGTATACTTCTGGCCCGTCTTTGGACACTGTGTTAACTAACCTCCAGACTAGCTTCAATGCCATACAACTCTCCTTCCATGGCCTCCAACTGCTCTTAAATGCAAGTAAAACTAAATGCATGCTCTTCAACCGATCGCTGCCCGCATCTGCCCACCCGCCTAGCATCACTACTCGGGACGGTTCTGACTTAGAATATGTGGACAACTACAAATACCTAGGTGTCTGGTTAGACGGTAAACTCTCCTTCCAGACTCATATTAAGCATCTCCAATCCAAAATGAAATCTAGAATTGGCTTCCTATTTCGCAACAAAGCATCCTTCACTCATGCTGCCAAACATACCCTCGTAAAACTGACTATCCTGCCGATCCTTAACTTCGGCGATGTCATTTACAAAATAGCCTCCAACACTCTACTCAGCAAATTGGATGCAGTCTATCACAGTGCCGTCCGTTTCATCACCAGAGCCCCATATACTACCCAACACTGCGACCTGTATGCTCTCGTTGGCTGGCCCTCGCTTCATATTCGTTGCCAAACCCACTGGCTCGAGGTCATCTATAAGTCGTTGCTAGGTAAAGCCCCGCCTTATCTCAGCTCACTGGTCACCATAGCAGCACCCACCGTAGCACGCGCTCCAGCAGGTATATTTCACTGGACACCCCGAAAGCCAATTCCTCCTTTGGCCGCCTTTCCTTCCAGTTCTCTGCTGCTAATGACTGAAACGAATTGCAAAAATCACTGAAGCTGGAGACTCATATCTCCCTATCAGAGCAGCTTACAGATCATTGCACCTGTATGTAGCCCATCTGTAAATAGCCCATCCAACTACCTCATCCCCATATTGTTATCTATTTTATTTTATATTTATTTTTGCTCCTTTTCACCACAGTATCTCTACTTGCACATTCATCTTCTGCACATCTTACTCCAGTGTTTATATGCGAAATTGTAATTATTTCGCCACTACGGCCAATTTATTGCCTTATCTCTCTCATCTTACTTCATTTGCACACACTGTATATAGACTTTTGTATTGTGTTATTGACTGTACGTGTAACGATTGTCGTCTGGAGAAGGAGAGGAGGACCAAGGTAAGTGGTAAGTGGTCATATTTACATTTACATTTAAGTCATTTAGCAGACGCTCTTATCCAGAGCGACTTACAAATTGGTGCATTCACCTTATGATATCCAGTGGAACAACCACTTTACAATAGTGCATCTAACTCTTTTAAGGGGGGGGGGGTTAGAAGGATTACTTTATCCTATCCTAGGTATTACTTAAAGAGGTGGGGTTTCAGGTGTCTCCGGAAGGTGGTGATTGACTCCGCTGACCTGGCGTCGTGAGGGAGTTTGTTCCACCATTGGGGTGCCAGAGCAGCGAACAGTTTTGACTGGGCTGAGCGGGAACTGTACTTCCTCAGAGGTAGGGAGGCGAGCAGGCCAGAGGTGGATGAACGCAGTGCCCTTGTTTGGGTGTAGGGCCTGATCAGAGCCTGAAGGTACGGAGGTGCCGTTCCCCTCACAGCTCCGTAGGCAAGCACCATGGTCTTGTAGCGGATGCGAGCTTCAACTGGAAGCCAGTGGAGAGAGCGGAGGAGCGGGGTGACGTGAGAGAACTTGGGAAAGTTGAACACCAGACGGGCTGCGGCGTTCTGGATGAGTTGTAGGGGTTTAATGGCACAGGCAGGGAGCCCAGCCAACAGCGAGTTGCAGTAATCCAGACGGGAGATGACAAGTGCCTGGATTAGGACCTGCGCCGCTTCCTGCGTGAGGCAGGGTCGTACTCTGCGAATGTTGTAGAGCATGAACCTACAGGAACGGGTCACCGCCTTGATGTTAGTTGAGAACGACAGGGTGTTGTCCAGGATCACGCCAAGGTTCTTAGCACTCTGGGAGGAGGACACAATGGAGTTGTCAACCGTGATGGCGAGATCATGGAACGGGCAGTCCTTCCCCGGGAGGAAGAGCAGCTCCGTCTTGCCGAGGTTCAGCTTGAGGTGGTGATCCGTCATCCACACTGATATGTCTGCCAGACATGCAGAGATGCGATTCACCACCTGGTTATCAGAGGGGGGAAAGGAGAAGATTAATTGTGTGTCGTCTGCATAGCAATGATAGGAGAGACCATGTGAGGATATGACAGAGCCAAGTGACTTGGTGTATAGCGAGAATAGGAGAGGGCCTAGAACAGAGCCCTGGGGGACACCAGTGGTGAGAGCACGTGGTGCGGAGACAGATTCTCGCCACGCCACCTGGTAGGAGCGACCTGTCAGGTAGGACGCAATCCAAGCGTGGGCCGCGCCGGAGATGCCCAGCTCGGAGAGGGTGGAGAGGAGGATCTGATGGTTCACAGTATCAAAGGCAGCCGATAGGTCTAGAAGGATGAGAGCAGAGGAGAGAGAGTTAGCTTTAGCAGTGCGGAGCGCCTCCGTGACACAGAGAAGAGCAGTCTCAGTTGAATGACTAGTCTTGAAACCTGACTGATTTGGATCAAGAAGGTCATTCTGAGAGAGATATATAAAACATATTTGTTTTATAAAATACAAAAACACTTGACAAACAACAAAAACGACAAACGAACAGTCCTGAAAGGTGAAACAAAACACTAAACAGGAAACAACCACCCACAAACAAAAGTGGGAAAACAGGCTACCTAAATATGGCTCCCAATCAGAGACAACGATAGACAGCTGCCTCTGATTGGGAGCCACACCAGGCCAAACACACAGAAACAGAAAACCTAGACCTACAACATAGAATACCCAGACATAGAATACCCACCCACATCACAACCTGACCAAACTAAAAATAGAAACATACAAAGCAATCTACGGTCAGGGCGTGACAGTACGTTTGTTTATTCCATGTATAACTCTGTTTTGTTGTTTGTGTCACACTGCTTTGCTTTATCTTGGCCAGGTCGCAGTTGTAAATGAGAACTTGTTCTCAACTGGCTTACCTGGTTGAATAAAGGTGAAATAAAAAATATAAAAAATACTGTAGGTGGGAATGTCTTATGTCCGTCCTACATGTAGTGTTGGTACCTGGAATATTCCTCAACTGCATATATCATAAATTGCTATTGCAACTTGAAGTATTATGTTGAACAACTGACATTTTGCAGATATTATTTTGACAAACACACTTTGGTGCTTACAATTCATTCTCTATTGTCATAGATTTGGTGGGCACTGTCATCTGTGATCTTTGTGATATTACCTTCTTTAAGCACGTACTGATGTAACTGTCACTTAATATTTTTTTCTTAAAGTCTTCAAACGCTCTACATTTATTCACTCTGTGATAGGGTTGGATCCTATATGCTACTTTTATTATTGTCCTGTAAATGGTTCAGTGCCTATAATTTAGGCTGTGTGTAGAATGGGGCATAAAGGAAATTACCTCTACTAATAAATTACTACTAGATTATAGTGATAAGGAAAACAGCATACAAATGTGGCTTGTGTATTCATTTGCCTATAACTAATCATAATTCCATTATTTATACATAAAATAGAAGATCCTGCCATGGAAAAGACGACTGGGCGGATATAAAGTGGAAAGGAGGGGAAATAACTCACACCATGCAGCAGGACACCTTCAGCTGCGGAGTCTTTGTAATGCAGGTTTGATAGTTATATGTTCAATAATGAATGGTTAGCTGTTATGTGACAATTAGGTCAAAAACTCTATTTTATTATTTGGTGTAGATGGCCAAGGAAGTTGCCACATAACTTCCCCAATATCCCCTCCCAAATTGATATGGAACCTTCAAAAACACATGGAGTAACTGCGAAAATAAATGGCTGAGGATATACTAAAAATGTCTGGTATGTAATGACATTTAATTCAAAGTAAATGTAAAGTCTTTATTTTTATGTAGTTGTGTGGGACAGCCATATGTTCAGTTAATGCCTATGATTTCAGAGTTCAACAAAGCCAACAACTGACTGGGTTAGTAACTTTATTTAACATGTTTATAATCTTTTGACAACAGTGACGGCATGTAAGACAATTTATGATATAACACAATGGATGGCTAATTCGTCATTCGTCATACTGCATTGATATTTGATATTATTTATAACGTGGTGTTTTGTTTTGATTGAATGTTTTGCATGCCAACGGTGGTTCCATGTGCTGTGCCTAGGAATGAAGACAAAGGAGTTCAACAGAGTAAAGAACACAAACCGGAAGTGCAGTCTTTGTTGTTGAAAATGTATGCTATACCCCATCCACACTGAAGAGGCTCTGAAATGTACATCAACCAGGGATAAAGAGAAAGTTAACACTGTGAAATGTTTCATACTTAATTGAAGTTAAGTGTCTATTGACATGTTGGAAAAGATTAAAGGTCTACAATTTCTGTTTAATTTGTCAATATTACATTTTTATTCATTGATTTACTGGCCACCATTACTGTGGTTATATGTTCAGTATATGTATTAACCAGCAAACCCACTGCAGCCTACCTCACTAGCTCACTCTCCATCCCCGTTGGACAATTAATAGCATGACTCTCGTACTTTGCCCTTTTCCTTTATGGTTGATATTAACAACAAAAGGAGATATTATCTGTCTCTCTCCTATTGAGTACCACTGTTAAATACTGTGGAAAAATAAAAAACAGGGAAAATAAGCACTTAAAACGACCAATTATTGTAGATAAACATGAAAGAAAAGGGTAAACACAACACTAGACTGAACCCCCAATTGTCAAACTAATAATAATGTACAACAATATATAAGATACATGACTAGAGGTTATGCAATATGGGTGTATATCCACTGCACGCTTCTTAGGTGTGTAATTGACATGACCAAGGAGCTACTGCAAATTTGAAAATGTACGTTACACCGCGTGATTTTAGAGTTCACAAACACGAGTGTGCAATATAGAAGGGTCGTCAGTGGACATTAGGTCACATGACCAAGGAGCTATTGAAATTCGACATTTTGAAAAATTCATGTAAAACCATGTGAGATGAAAATGGACAAACTAAAGGGTGTGCAATGTGTAGGCCCACAGAGTGGACATTCTGAAACGTATTTGAAGTCACCAGGTCACATGACCAAGGAGCTATTAAAATTCTACATTTAGAAAAATTTATGTAAAACCATGTGAGATAAAAATGGACAAACTAAAGGGTGTGCAATGTGTAGGCCCACTGAGTGGACATTCTGAACCTTGTTTGAAGTCACCAGGTCACATGACCAAGGAGCTATTGAAATTCTACATTTTGAAAAATGCATGTAAAACCATGTGCGATGAAAATGGACAAACTAAAGGGTGTGCAATGTGTAGGCCCACTGAGTGGACATTCTGAACCTTGTTTGAAGTCACCAGGTCACATGACCAAGGAGCTATCGAAATTCTACATTTTGAAAAATGCATGTAAAACCATGTGCGATGAAAATGGACAAACTAAAGGGTGTACAATGTGTAGGTCCACTGAGTGGACATTCTGAACCTTGTTTGAAGTCACTAGGTCACATGACCAAGGATCTATTGAAATCTTACATTTTGAAAAAGTCATGTAAAAAACGTGTGAGATACAAAATGGACAAACTAAAGGGTGTGCACTGTGTAGCCCCACAGAGTGGACATTCTGAACCTTGTTTGAAGTCACTAGGTCACATGACCAAGGAGCTATTGAAATTCTGAATTTTGAAAATTGCATGTAAAACCATGTGCGATGAAAATGGACAAACTAATGGGTGTGCAATGTGTAGGCCCACTGAGTGGACATTCTGAAACGTATTTGAAGTCACTAGGTTACATGACCAAGGAGCTATTGAAATCTTACAATTTGAAAAATTCATGTAAAAAACGTGTGAGATAAAAATGGACAAACTAAAGGGTGTGCAATGTGTAGGACCACTGAGTGGACATTCTGAACCTTGTTTGAAGTCACCAGGTCACATGACCAAGGATCTATTGAAATTCTACATTTTGAAAAATTCATGTAAAACCATGTGAGATGAAAATTGACAAACTAAAGGGTGTGCAATGTGTAGGCCCATTGAGTGGACATTCTGAACCTTGTTTGAAGTCACCAGGTAACATGACCAAGGAGCTATTGAAATTCTACATTTAGAAAAATTCATGTAAAACCATGTGAGATGAAAATGGACAAACTAAAGGGTGTGCAATGTGTAGGCCCACTGAGTGGACATTCTGAACCTTGTTTGAAGTCACCAGGTCACATGACCAAGGAGCTATTAAAATTCTACATTTTGAAAAATTCATGTAAAACCATGTGAGATAAAAATGGACAAACTAAAGGGTGTGCAATGTGTAGGCCCACTGAGTGGACATTCTGAACCTTGTTTGAAGTCACCAGGTCACATGACCAAGGAGCTATTGAAATTCTAAATTTTGAAAAATTCATGTAAAACCATGTGAGATGAAAATGGACAAACTAAAGGGTGTGCAATGTGTAGGCCCACTGAGTGGACATTCTGAACCTTGTTTGAAGTCACCAGGTCACATGACCAAGGAGCTATTAAAATTCTACATTTTGAAAAAGTCATGTAAAACCATGTGAGATAAAAATGGACAAACTAAAGGGTGTGCAATGTGTAGGCCCACTGAGTGGACATTCTGAACCTTGTTTGAAGTCACCAGGTCACACGACCAAGGAACGTTCGAAATTCTACATTTTGAAAAATTCATGTAAAACCATGTGAGATAAAAAATTGACAAACTAAAGGGTGAGTAATGTGTAGGACCACTGAGTGGACATTCTGAACCTTGTTTGAAGTCACTAGGTCACATGACCAAGGATCTATTGAAATCTTACATTTTGAAAAAGTCATGTAAAAAACGTGTGAGATACAAAATGGACAAACTAAAGGGTGTGCACTGTGTAGCCCCACAGAGTGGACATTCTGAACCTTGTTTGAAGTCACTAGGTCACATGACCAAGGAGCTATTGAAATTCTGAATTTTGAAAAATGCATGTAAAACCATGTGCGATGAAAATGGACAAACTAATGGGTGTGCAATGTGTAGGCCCACTGAGTGGACATTCTGAAACGTATTTGAAGTCACTAGGTTACATGACCAAGGAGCTATTGAAATCTTACAATTTGAAAAATTCATGTAAAAAACGTGTGAGATAAAAATGGACAAACTAAAGGGTGCAATGTGTAGGCCCACTGAGTGGACATTCTGAACCTTGTTTGAAGTCACCAGGTCACACGACCAAGGAGCTATCGAAATTCTACATTTTGAAAAATTCATGTAAAACCATGTGAGATAAAAAATGGACAAACTAAAGGGTGAGTAATGTGTAGGACCACTGAGTGGACATTCTGAACCTTGTTTGAAGTCACCAGGTCACATGACCAAGGATCTATTGAAATTCTACATTTTGAAAAATTCATGTAAAACCATGTGAGATGAAAATGGACAAACTAAAGGGTGTGCAATGTATAGGCCCATTGAGTGGACATTCCTGAACCTTGTTTGAAGTCACCAGGTCACATGACCAAGGAGCTATTGAAATTCTACATTTAGAAAAATTCATGTAAAACCATGTGAGATAAAAATGGACAAACTAAAGGGTGTGCAATGTGTAGGCCCACTGAGTGGACATTCTGAACCTTGTTTGAAGTCACCAGGTCACATGACCAAGGAGCTATTGAAATTCAAAATTTTGAAAAATTCATGTAAAACCATGTGAGATGAAAATGGACAAACTAAAGGGTGTGCAATGTGTAGGCCCACTGAGTGGACATTCTGAACCTTGTTTGAAGTCACCAGGTCACATGACCAACGAGCTATCGAAATTCTACATTTTGAAAAATTCATGTAAAACCATGTGAGATAAAAAAAGGACAAACTAAAGGGTGAGTAATGTGTAGGCCCACTGAGTGGACATTCTGAACCTTGTTTGAAGTCACTAGGTCACATGACCAAGGATCTATTGAAATCTTACATTTTGAAAAAGTCATGTAAAAAACGTGTGAGATACAAAATGGACAAACTAAAGGGTGTGCACTGTGTAGCCCCACAGAGTGGACATTCTGAACCTTGTTTGAAGTCACTAGGTCACATGACCAAGGAGCTATTGAAATTCTAAATTTTGAAAAATGCATGTAAAACCATGTGCGATGAAAATGGACAAACTAAAGGGTGTGCAATGTGTAGGCCCACTGAGTGGACATTCTGAAACATATTTGAAGTCACTAGGTTACATGACCAAGGAGCTATTGAAATCTTACAATTTGAAAAATTCATGTAAAAAACGTGTGAGATAAAAATGGACAAACTAAAGGGTGTGCAATGTGTAGGACCACTGAGTGGACATTCTGAACCTTGTTTGAAGTCACCAGGTCACATGACCAAGGATCTATTGAAATTCTACATTTTGAAAAATTCATGTAAAACCATGTGAGATGAAAATGGACAAACTAAAGGGTGTGCAATGTATAGGCCCATTGAGTGGACATTCCTGAACCTTGTTTGAAGTCACCAGGTCACATGACCAAGGAGCTATTGAAATTCTACATTTAGAAAAATTCATGTAAAACCATGTGAGATAAAAATGGACAAACTAAAGGGTGTGCAATGTGTAGGCCCACTGAGTGGACATTCTGAACCTTGTTTGAAGTCACCAGGTCACATGACCAAGGAGCTATTGAAATTCAAAATTTTGAAAAATTCATGTAAAACCATGTGAGATGAAAATGGACAAACTAAAGGGTGTGCAATGTGTAGGCCCACTGAGTGGACATTCTGAACCTTGTTTGAAGTCACCAGGTCACATGACCAACGAGCTATCGAAATTCTACATTTTGAAAAATTCATGTAAAACCATGTGAGATAAAAAAAGGACAAACTAAAGGGTGAGTAATGTGTAGGCCCACTGAGTGGACATTCTGAACCTTGTTTGAAGTCACTAGGTCACATGACCAAGGATCTATTGAAATCTTACATTTTGAAAAAGTCATGTAAAAAACGTGTGAGATACAAAATGGACAAACTAAAGGGTGTGCACTGTGTAGCCCCACAGAGTGGACATTCTGAACCTTGTTTGAAGTCACTAGGTCACATGACCAAGGAGCTATTGAAATTCTAAATTTTGAAAAATGCATGTAAAACCATGTGCGATGAAAATGGACAAACTAAAGGGTGTGCAATGTGTAGGCCCACTGAGTGGACATTCTGAAACGTATTTGAAGTCACTAGGTTACATGACCAAGGAGCTATTGAAATCTTACAATTTGAAAAATTCATGTAAAAAACGTGTGAGATAAAAATGGACAAACTAAAGGGTGTGCAATGTGTAGGACCACTGAGTGGACATTCTGAACCTTGTTTGAAGTCACCAGGTCACATGACCAAGGATCTATTGAAATTCTACATTTTGAAAAATTCATGTAAAACCATGTGAGATGAAAATTGACAAACTAAAGGGTGTGCAATGTGTAGGCCCATTGAGTGGACATTCTGAACCTTGTTTGAAGTCACCAGGTAACATGACCAAGGAGCTATTGAAATTCTACATTTAGAAAAATTCATGTAAAACCATGTGAGATGAAAATGGACAAACTAAAGGGTGTGCAATGTGTAGGCCCACTGAGTGGACATTCTGAACCTTGTTTGAAGTCACCAGGTCACATGACCAAGGAGCTATTAAAATTCTACATTTTGAAAAATTCATGTAAAACCATGTGAGATAAAAATGGACAAACTAAAGGGTGTGCAATGTGTAGGCCCACTGAGTGGACATTCTGAACCTTGTTTGAAGTCACCAGGTCACATGACCAAGGAGCTATTGAAATTCTAAATTTTGAAAAATTCATGTAAAACCATGTGAGATGAAAATGGACAAACTAAAGGGTGTGCAATGTGTAGGCCCACTGAGTGGACATTCTGAACCTTGTTTGAAGTCACCAGGTCACATGACCAAGGAGCTATTAAAATTCTACATTTTGAAAAAGTCATGTAAAACCATGTGAGATAAAAATGGACAAACTAAAGGGTGTGCAATGTGTAGGCCCACTGAGTGGACATTCTGAACCTTGTTTGAAGTCACCAGGTCACACGACCAAGGAACGTTCGAAATTCTACATTTTGAAAAATTCATGTAAAACCATGTGAGATAAAAAATTGACAAACTAAAGGGTGAGTAATGTGTAGGACCACTGAGTGGACATTCTGAACCTTGTTTGAAGTCACTAGGTCACATGACCAAGGATCTATTGAAATCTTACATTTTGAAAAAGTCATGTAAAAAACGTGTGAGATACAAAATGGACAAACTAAAGGGTGTGCACTGTGTAGCCCCACAGAGTGGACATTCTGAACCTTGTTTGAAGTCACTAGGTCACATGACCAAGGAGCTATTGAAATTCTGAATTTTGAAAAATGCATGTAAAACCATGTGCGATGAAAATGGACAAACTAATGGGTGTGCAATGTGTAGGCCCACTGAGTGGACATTCTGAAACGTATTTGAAGTCACTAGGTTACATGACCAAGGAGCTATTGAAATCTTACAATTTGAAAAATTCATGTAAAAAACGTGTGAGATAAAAATGGACAAACTAAAGGGTGCAATGTGTAGGCCCACTGAGTGGACATTCTGAACCTTGTTTGAAGTCACCAGGTCACACGACCAAGGAGCTATCGAAATTCTACATTTTGAAAAATTCATGTAAAACCATGTGAGATAAAAAATGGACAAACTAAAGGGTGAGTAATGTGTAGGACCACTGAGTGGACATTCTGAACCTTGTTTGAAGTCACCAGGTCACATGACCAAGGATCTATTGAAATTCTACATTTTGAAAAATTCATGTAAAACCATGTGAGATGAAAATGGACAAACTAAAGGGTGTGCAATGTATAGGCCCATTGAGTGGACATTCCTGAACCTTGTTTGAAGTCACCAGGTCACATGACCAAGGAGCTATTGAAATTCTACATTTAGAAAAATTCATGTAAAACCATGTGAGATAAAAATGGACAAACTAAAGGGTGTGCAATGTGTAGGCCCACTGAGTGGACATTCTGAACCTTGTTTGAAGTCACCAGGTCACATGACCAAGGAGCTATTGAAATTCAAAATTTTGAAAAATTCATGTAAAACCATGTGAGATGAAAATGGACAAACTAAAGGGTGTGCAATGTGTAGGCCCACTGAGTGGACATTCTGAACCTTGTTTGAAGTCACCAGGTCACATGACCAACGAGCTATCGAAATTCTACATTTTGAAAAATTCATGTAAAACCATGTGAGATAAAAAAAGGACAAACTAAAGGGTGAGTAATGTGTAGGCCCACTGAGTGGACATTCTGAACCTTGTTTGAAGTCACTAGGTCACATGACCAAGGATCTATTGAAATCTTACATTTTGAAAAAGTCATGTAAAAAACGTGTGAGATACAAAATGGACAAACTAAAGGGTGTGCACTGTGTAGCCCCACAGAGTGGACATTCTGAACCTTGTTTGAAGTCACTAGGTCACATGACCAAGGAGCTATTGAAATTCTAAATTTTGAAAAATGCATGTAAAACCATGTGCGATGAAAATGGACAAACTAAAGGGTGTGCAATGTGTAGGCCCACTGAGTGGACATTCTGAAACATATTTGAAGTCACTAGGTTACATGACCAAGGAGCTATTGAAATCTTACAATTTGAAAAATTCATGTAAAAAACGTGTGAGATAAAAATGGACAAACTAAAGGGTGTGCAATGTGTAGGACCACTGAGTGGACATTCTGAACCTTGTTTGAAGTCACCAGGTCACATGACCAAGGATCTATTGAAATTCTACATTTTGAAAAATTCATGTAAAACCATGTGAGATGAAAATGGACAAACTAAAGGGTGTGCAATGTATAGGCCCATTGAGTGGACATTCCTGAACCTTGTTTGAAGTCACCAGGTCACATGACCAAGGAGCTATTGAAATTCTACATTTAGAAAAATTCATGTAAAACCATGTGAGATAAAAATGGACAAACTAAAGGGTGTGCAATGTGTAGGCCCACTGAGTGGACATTCTGAACCTTGTTTGAAGTCACCAGGTCACATGACCAAGGAGCTATTGAAATTCAAAATTTTGAAAAATTCATGTAAAACCATGTGAGATGAAAATGGACAAACTAAAGGGTGTGCAATGTGTAGGCCCACTGAGTGGACATTCTGAACCTTGTTTGAAGTCACCAGGTCACATGACCAACGAGCTATCGAAATTCTACATTTTGAAAAATTCATGTAAAACCATGTGAGATAAAAAAAGGACAAACTAAAGGGTGAGTAATGTGTAGGCCCACTGAGTGGACATTCTGAACCTTGTTTGAAGTCACTAGGTCACATGACCAAGGATCTATTGAAATCTTACATTTTGAAAAAGTCATGTAAAAAACGTGTGAGATACAAAATGGACAAACTAAAGGGTGTGCACTGTGTAGCCCCACAGAGTGGACATTCTGAACCTTGTTTGAAGTCACTAGGTCACATGACCAAGGAGCTATTGAAATTCTAAATTTTGAAAAATGCATGTAAAACCATGTGCGATGAAAATGGACAAACTAAAGGGTGTGCAATGTGTAGGCCCACTGAGTGGACATTCTGAAACATATTTGAAGTCACTAGGTTACATGACCAAGGAGCTATTGAAATCTTACAATTTGAAAAATTCATGTAAAAAACGTGTGAGATAAAAATGGACAAACTAAAGGGTGTGCAATGTGTAGGACCACTGAGTGGACATTCTGAACCTTGTTTGAAGTCACCAGGTCACATGACCAAGGAGCTATTGAAATTCTACATTTAGAAAAATTCATGTAAAACCATGTGAGATGAAAATGGACAAACTAAAGGGTGTGCAATGTGTAGGCCCACTGAGTGGACATTCTGAACCTTGTTTGAAGTCACCAGGTCACATGACCAAGGAGCTATTAAAATTCTACATTTTGAAAAATTCATGTAAAACCATGTGAGATAAAAATGGACAAACTAAAGGGTGTGCAATGTGTAGGCCCACTGAGTGGACATTCTGAACCTTGTTTGAAGTCATCAGGTCACATGACCAAGGAGCTATTGAAATTCAAAATTTTGAAAAATTCATGTAAAACCATGTGAGATGAAAATGGACAAACTAAAGGGTGTGCAATGTGTAGGCCCACTGAGTGGACATTCTGAACCTTGTTTGAAGTCACCAGGTCACATGACCAAGGAGCTATTAAAATTCTACATTTTGAAAAAGTCATGTAAAACCATGTGAGATAAAAATGGACAAACTAAAGGGTGTGCAATGTGTAGGCCCACTGAGTGGACATTCTGAACCTTGTTTGAAGTCACCAGGTCACACGACCAAGGAACGTTCGAAATTCTACATTTTGAAAAATTCATGTAAAACCATGTGAGATAAAAAATGGACAAACTAAAGGGTGAGTAATGTGTAGGACCACTGAGTGGACATTCTGAACCTTGTTTGAAGTCACCAGGTCACATGACCAAGGATATATTGAAATTCAAAATTTTGAGAAATTCATGTAAAACCATGTGAGATGAAAATGGACAAACTAAAGGGTGTGCAATGTGTAAGCCCACTGAGTGGACATTCTGAACCTTGTTTGAAGTCACCAGGTCACATGACCAAGGAGCTATTGAAATTCTAAATTTTGAAAAATTCATGTAAAACCATGTGAGATGAAAATGGACAAACTAAAGGGTGTGCAATGTGTAGGCCCACTGAGTGGACATTCTGAACCTTGTTTGAAGTCACCAGGTCACATGACCAAGGAGCTATTAAAATTCTACATTTTGAAAAAGTCATGTAAAACCATGTGAGATAAAAATGGACAAACTAAAGGGTGTGCAATGTGTAGGCCCACTGAGTGGACATTCTGAACCTTGTTTGAAGTCACCAGGTCACACGACCAAGGAACGTTCGAAATTCTACATTTTGAAAAATTCATGTAAAACCATGTGAGATAAAAAATGGACAAACTAAAGGGTGAGTAATGTGTAGGACCACTGAGTGGACATTCTGAACCTTGTTTGAAGTCACCAGGTCACATGACCAAGGAGCTATTGAAATTCTACATTTAGAGAAATTCATGTAAAACCATGTGAGATGAAAATGGACAAACTAAAGGGTGTGCAATGTGTAAGCCCACTGAGTGGACATTCTGAACCTTGTTTGAAGTCACCAGGTCACATGACCAAGGAGCTATTAAAATTCTACATTTTGAAAAATTCATGTAAAACCATGTGAGATAAAAATGGACAAACTAAAGGGTGTGCAATGTGTAGGCCCACTGAGTGGACATTCTGAACCTTGTTTGAAGTCACCAGGTCACACGACCAAGGAGCTATTGAAATTCTACATTTTGAAAAATTCATGTAAAACCATGTGAGATAAAAATGGACAAACTAAAGGGTGTGCAATGTGTACGCCCACTGAGTGGACATTCTGAACCTTGTTTTTAGTCACCAGGTCATATGACCAAGAAGCTATTGAAATTTTACATTTTGAAAAATGCATGTAAAACCATGTGAGATGAAAATTGACAAACTAAAGGGTGTGCAATGTGTGTCTATGCCATTGGGTTAGCTACAACTTATGAAAGTGTTAGGAGAAATGGTTAAATAGCTATTGAAATTTCAAATCAAATCAAATGTATTTATATAGCCCTTCTTACATCAGCTGATATATCAAAGTGCTGTACAGAAACCCAGCCTAAAACCCCAAAGAGCATTCAATGCAGGTGTAGAAGCACGGTGGCTAGGAAAAACTTCCTAGAAAGTCAAAACATAGGAAGAAACCTAGAGAGGATCCAGGCTATGAGGGGTGGCCAGTCCTCTTCTGGCTGTGCAGGGTGGAGATTATAACAAAACATGGCCAAGATGTTTTAAATTTGAAATTTTTGATTTGTCACTATGTTGACGGTCCCTAACTGCTGTTGGTGGACGTAAGGAAAACTACAGGCGAATATCCGTCGAATATCTAACTTGAACTGTCTTTACATCGGTCCCAAATCATAGTCTTGTCAATGCCGTTACCCAACGCAAAAGTGACCAAACAATGCACAGATATTTGCGCGCCAGTCTTGATTATCCGTGGCGGGAATATTAGTTATTGTTCACGCTCGTGTAGTAGGCATATTCGAATGTAAAGCTACAACCGTTAGTGATGAAACTGTCAACATCAGTTAAAATCAAGTTGTAGACATGAGAGTTAGCGAAATGAAAGGGTTGCTTCTCTATGACCAACAATGTATCAGCTGAACAGTTCAAACAGCAGACAGAATGAGGTATATCAGTTGCTTCTTGTGTATGTTTTATGTGTGCACAATGTATGCCGAGGTGATCTACACTAACATTTGGGCTTTACATTTGAATTGCACTCCTGAACAAATCAACAAGATTGCAAAGAAGCATGGTTTCCATAACCTGGGAAAGGTAAAACAATGTTAGTTCACTGTTTATGTCATATAATGATTTGTATTTTTATGTATAGATCTTTTGACATATTATGACTAGCTAATTTCTTCTGGCATATTATATTTGTAGATATTTCCAGATGGCAACTATTACCATATGGAGCAAAGACAGGTGGCAAAACAATCATTGCAGGCACAATATTTGCATAATCTTCGACTCAAAATGGACCCTAAGGTGAATAGCCAATAGGTCAATACTATTCAAAATTGGCTGGAATAACCAGTCCCAGCATTTCTCTTATTGTAATGAGTGTGATGATGTACTTTCTGTTTCTTAGGTGCTTTGGTTTGCACAGCAATCTGGAAGGAGTAGAAAGAGAAGACACTCTTTCACAGTACCAACTGATCCATTTTTCAATCAGCAGTGGTACCTGGTATGTCAACATTAAGCTTCCATTTTTGTTTGAAGTATATTTCCATAATAGAAGCTCTTTACATTTTTATTCAGCCTGTTTTAGTTTTTTCTGCCTTGAGTGAAAACAAATGGTTATCCCCGTTTTAAAACAGAAAAAATAATTTATTCAAACTGCTTTTCCAGAGTGAGGCCTTTGATCAGAATGTGGTGGCTGCATGGGCTCGAGGCTACACAGGAAAAGGGGTGGTGGTGTCCATCTTAGACGATGGCCTAGAGACAAGCCACCCAGACATTGCTGAAAATTATGTGAGTTGTTATTATACATTTTTTATTTAACCTTTATTTTAACAGGGAACACATTGAGACCTAGGTCTCTTTTACAAATGTGCCTTGTATAATACAACATAAATATACAGATTATACCCTATATATATATTAAAATACAAAAACACATTAATGGGAAGCACAAATCACCCAGAAAAAGTTACATTCCTCCACAAAAATGTCCCCAATCAATACTTTAAATTACCCGAATGGCACTAGAACATCAATATGAAATGTATTTAGAATTTTGTTCCAGCAATACAGTGCTGGAACAAAAATGGAAAAAGACAAATATTATTTAAAAAATAAAATACAAGTGGCAAAGGATCCTTATAAAGACCTAATGTATTGTACCTGTAGGATCCACAGGCTAGCTATGACATGAACGATAATGACCCCAACCCAGACACTCAATACTCTCTGACCAGACCGAAGAGGTAATTTGCTGTGATGTTAAGATTTTAATGCAAGATATTACATCATGTATCATGTATGAAGTGCACTATGTGACAACATTCTGTATGGATGAACCCCTTTTGTCTTCTGTTCTATAGGCATGGAACACGGTGTGCTGGGGTGGTGGCAGCGGTGGCAAATAATGGGGTGTGTGGGGTTGGAGTGGCATATCAGGCCAAGATCGGAGGCAAGTATTACCCATACATTCACTCATTCGGTCTCTTTTAATAGCATATAGAACTGTACTGCAATTATCCTGCTTTAATTTGCATCCTGTTACTTGTTCTGTTTTGTCCAGGAGTTCGAATGTTGGATGGACAAGTGACTGACCTGATAGAAGCCATGTCCTTAAATTTGAATCAGCAACACATTGACATCTACAGCTCCAGCTGGGGACCTGAAGATTTGGGGACGAATTTGGAGGGGCCAAACACATTGGCCCAAGAAGCCTTTATCAGAGGCATTACCAATGTATGATACAACTTGTACTGGTTATCCTATATTACCTGTTTCATCAGTAGTGTCCATTTTGTTAGATAAGATAAAACAATGTAATCGGCATGGCAACTAAAGCGGTAAGATCATACAATCAGTCTTAAAAAACATATTCAATACCTTACAGGGCCGAGGTGGCTTGGGTTCCATTTACGTCTGGGCTTCAGGCAATGGGGGCGCCAGCTTTGACAACTGCAACTGCGATGGCTACACCAACAGCATTTACACGTTGTCTGTTGGTAGTACCACTGAGAGGGGAACACTGCCCTTCTACAGTGAACCCTGCTCTGCCATTCTAACAACAACCTACAGTGGTGGCAGCTTTCATCACCGCAGTATTGTACGTCTCTTTGTCCCCAACTCATCCCACGCTAGTGTTTTTAACATTCATATATTTCTTTAAAAAGATGCATTTAGAGTGACAAAGCATTCTGTTAAATCTTTGACTAGTTTAGCTTTAGTTTAATTGTGCTTAACAAAGTAGTCACATGAATGCAAAGGTTTGCTTAAGATGTGTGGAACTCTGAAAAAGATCAATATTTATCTCACATTTACCACCTACAGCAACAGTAAGCAAAGCCTCAACAAAATACCTGGATGTTGTTTCCCTTCCAGGTCACCACCGACCTGCATCAATCCTGCACCTCAGACCATACTGGGACCTCTGCTTCTGCCCCTCTGGCTGCTGGAATCATTGCACTGGCTCTGGAGGCAAAGTAACCAGTCTCTTGTCTCTGTGCACCTGTAACTCAATAACCTATTTGTTGTAAGTTTGAGGCTTTGAGTCATCGAGAAAGATGATAATATCCCAACTTCTCCCACAGCCCGACACTCAACTGGCGTGATGTGCAACACCTCGTGGTACGAGCATCTAGACCGGTAGATCTTCGAACGCATGATTGGCGGACCAATGGTGTTGGAAGACCTGGTGAGACATAAAGCACTACCTTCTAGTGTTAGGTAGTTGACCATTACCCAACTGGGATGTGATTTGCTAAACTGTAGGGCCAGAAATTGAGTTGAAATGAATGAACTGGGCTGCTTTTAGACAGGCAGCCCAATTCTGATATTTTTTTCACTAATTGGTCTTTTGACCAATCAGATTGGTCAAAAGACCAGTTAGTGAAAAAAATATAAGAATTGGGCTGCCTGTGTAAACACAGCTATAGCATCATACACCTGATTTGCTTTATTGTAGTCAGCCATTACTATGGATATGGGCTACTGGATGCAGGGAGACTGGTGGAGTTGGCCAGTAAATGGAAAGCAGTCAAACCTAAAAGGAAATGCACCATTGACCTCATTACCAGAGCCATGTAAGGAAAACACCCTTGTCCTTTCATCTCACTTATGGATAGTTAGTAGGAAAACAGCCACTTAGTGTGTTCTATAGCTGTTTACAGTAAACATGAACATGATCTTCAGATTTTATTGAGCATAAACAGAAGTGGAGGCTGGTGGGAAGAGCTATAGGACGGGCTCATTGTAATGGCTGGGATGCAATGCTTGGAACGGAGTCAAACATGTGGTTTCCAATTGTGTGGTGTGTGATACCATTCCATTAGCTCCTCCCACCTAGCCACCACTGATAAAGTAATTCCACTAATTCATAATGCCAACTTGGCCAGTTAGATTTGTTATACCTGATGCTCTGTCTGCCTGATAGTGAACTCCGCAGGAAACTGACATTGAGGTGGAATGTGACAGCTTGTCACGGCACCAGGAACTGGATTCGGTCTCTGGAGCACATCCAGGCCCGTCTTACACTGACCTATAGCAGACGTGGAGATCTCTCCATCACCCTCATTAGCCCAAAGAAGACCATCTCCAATTTACTCACAACCAGGTAAGGCACAGCCAAGTCAATGGACAGAATGATTGAAAGCAATACATAGAAGTGATTTAAAAAGTCATAGTCAATCGATTAATAATATTATAATACTCTTAGCAAAAAAAGGTCTTTAATTTACAATATGTAGAATCTATGAGAATAGAAAGGTTCAGAACTTTTGTGAAACATCACAGCACAGTGGAAAAATATATGTTAAATAGAAATCAAAACTTGATGGTGTTCAGAGATAGATGGGAGGGGTTTAGTGGAGCTGAAGGATGGGACTAAAAACTAACAAAAGATAACTATTGTAAACCATACTGTGTCTGTAAAATGTATAAAGTATGTATAGGCTTCTACTTCCAGCTTAAGTGTTGTCGTCTACTACTTTACTCTAATTAGGTGAGGGATTGTAGGGTTAAGTGTGCCTTGAATTGTAAATAAATCACCGACAGTGTCACCAGCAAAGCACCCCCACACATTAACACCTCCTCCTCCATGCTTCACGGTGGGAGCCACACATGCAGAGATCATCCGTTCACCTACTCTGCGTCTCAGACATGGCGGTTGGAATCAAAAATGTCAAATTTGGACTCATCAGACCAAAGGACAGATTTCCACCGGTCTAATGTCCATTGCTTGTGTTTCTTGGCCCAAGCAAATCCCTTCTTATTGATGTCCTTTTTTAGTGGTTTCTTTGCAGCAATTCGACCATGAAGGACTGATTCACACAGTCTCCTCTGAACAGTTGATGTTGATATGTCTGTTACTTGAACTCTGTGAAGCATTTATTTGGACTGCAATTTGAGGCTGGTAACTCTAATGAACTTATCCTCTGCAGCAGAGGTAACTCTGGGATCATCCTTTCCTGTGGCGGTCCTTATGAGAGCCAGTTTCAACATAGCGCTTGATGGTTTTTGCAACTGCACTTGAATAAACTTTCAAAGTTCTTAATTTTCCGCATTGACTGACCTTCATGTCTTAAAGTAATGATGGACTGTCGTTTCTCTTTGCTTATTTAAGCTGTTCTTGCCATAATATGGACTTGGTCTATTACCAAATAGGGCTATTTTCTGTATACCAACCCTACCTTGTCACAACACAACTGATTGGCTCAAATGCATAAAGAAGGAAATAAATTCCACGATTTCACTTTTAAATAGGCACACCTGTTAATTGAAATGCATTCCAGGTGACTACCTCATGAAGCTGGTTGAGAGAATGCCAAGAGTGTGCAAAGCTGTCATCAAGGCAAAGGGTGGCTACTTTGAAGAATCTCAAATATGAAATGTATTTGTTTTAACACTTTTTTGGTTATTATATGATTCCATATGTGCTATATCATAGTTTTGATTTCTACAATGTAGAAAAGAGTAAAAATAAAGATTGAGTAGGTGTGTCTAAACTTTTGACTAGTACTGTGTGTGTATATGCACACACAACTTATTGTGGGAAGCTTGTAGAAGGCTATCCGAAACGTTTGACCCAAGTTAAACAATTTAAAGGCAATGCTACCAAATACTAATTGAGTGTATGTAAACTTCTGACCCACTGGGAATGTGAAATAAAAGCTGAAATAAATCATTCTCTCTACTATTATTTTGACATTTCACATTCTTAAAATAAAGTGGTGATCCTAACTGACCTAAGACAGGGAATTTTTACTAGGATTAAATGTCAGGAATTGTAAAAAACTAAGTTTAAATGTATTTGGCTAAGGTGTATGTAAACTTCTGACTTCAACTGTATATTGAGCATTCAAGACACAATGTGCAGAAATAAAGGGGGGAGCTAGGAATATTTTCCACAATGGAAAGATCAGCTGACTCCCTGGCTTTCTAGAAAAAGCCATTATCTCTAAACTAGACTATGTACAAATCATAAACTCAGAAAAAAAGAAACGTCCCCTTTTCAGGACCCTGTCTTTCAAAGATAATTCGTAAAAATCCAAATAACTTCACAGATATTCATTGTAAAGGGTTTAAACACGGTTTCCCATGCTTGTTCAATGAACCATAAACAATTAATGAACATGCACCTATGGAACGGTTGTTAAGACACTAACAGCTTACAGACGGTAGGCAATTAAGGTCACAGTTATGAAAACTTATGACACTAAAGAGGCCTTTCTACTGACTCTGAAAAACACCAAAAGAAAGATGCCCAGGGTCCCTGCTCATCTGCGTGAACGTGCCTTAGGAATGCTGCAAGGAGGCATGAGGACTGCAGATGTGGCCAGGACAATAAATTGCAATGTCTGTACTGTGAGACGCCTAAGACAGCGCTACAGGGAGACAGGACGGACAGCTGATCGTTCTCGCAGTGGCAGACCACGTGTAACAACACCTGCACAGGATCAGTACATCCGAACATCACACCTGCGGGACAGGTACAGGATGGCAACAACAACTGCCCGATTTACACCAGGAACGCACAATCCCTCCATCAGTGCTGACTGTCCGCAATAGGCTGAGAGAGGCTGGACTGAGGGCTTGTATGCCTGTTGTAAGGCAGGTCCTCACCAGCCATCACCGGCAACAACGTCGCCTATGGGCACAAACCCAACCGTTGCTGGACCAGACAGAACTGGCACAAAATGCTCGTCACTGACGAGTCGCGGTTTTGTCTCACCAGGAGTGATGGCGGGATTTGCGTTTATCGTCTAAGGAATGAGCGTTACACCGAGGCCTGTACTCTGGAGCGGGATCGATTTTGGAGGTGGAGGGTCCGTCGTGGTCTGGGGTGGTGTGTTACAGCATCATCGGACTGAGCTTGTTGTCATTGCAGGCAATCTCAACGCTGTGCATTACAGGGAAGACATCCTCCTCCCTCATGTGGTACCCTTCCTGCAGGCTCATCTTGACATGACCCTCCAGCATGACAATGCCACCAGCCATACTGCTCGTTCTGTGCGTGATTTCCTGCAAGACAGGAATGTCAGTGTTCTGCCATGGCCAGCGAAGAGCCTGGTTCTCAATCCCATTGAGCACGTCTGGGAGCTGTTGGATCGGAGGGTGAGGGCTAGAGCCATTCCCCCCAGAAATGTCCAGGAACTTGCAGGTGCCTTGGTGGAAGAGTAGGGTAACATCTCACAGCAAGAACTGGCAAATCTGGTGCAGTCCATGAGGAGGAGATGCACTGCAGTACTTAATGCAGCTGGTGGCCACACCAGATACTGACTGTTTTTGATTTTGACCCCCCCCCCTTGTTCAGGGACACATTATTCCATTTCTGTTAGTCACATGTCTGTGGAACTTGTTCAGTGTATGTCTCAGTTGTTGAATCTTGTTTTGTTCATACAAATATTTACACATGTTAAGTTTGCTGAAAATAAATGCTGTTGACAGTGAGAGGATGTTTATTTTTTTGCTGTTCATATATATATATATATATATATATATATATATATATATATATATATATATACGGCATAATGGTGAAGTATCAGGGTTTCAATATGCAACAAGAAGTCCAAGTGTGACTTATCTTGTCTTCAGTGTACTAAAATATTCTAATCCAATGTTGCTTCACAGGCCTTACGATAAAATGTCTACAGGTTTCTCAGACTGGGCCTTCATGAGTACACACTGCTGGGATGAGGATCCCTGCGGATATTGGGTTCTACGGATAGAAAACAACGGAGATTCAACCAACAGAGGTACACTGACAAAAACAAAGATGTTTCTATTTGAGGTGTCAACTTCAATAACACAGCGAATGTCTTAAAACCCATCTCTAGTATTTCAATTCAATTAGTTACTGAAAGAAATAGTACACAATATTAATTAGAAACAGAAAATTTGTCATCTTTAACTAGTATTAGAAATCAAATGCACTCAGTGCTGCTGTCACGCCCATACCTTAGAGAGCCTTTTTATTTCTCTATTTGGTTAGGTCAGGGTGTGATTTGGGTGGACATTCTATGTTTTCTGTTTCTTTGTTTTTGGCCGAGTGTGGTTCCCAATCAGAGGCAGCTGTCTATTGTTGTCTCTGATTGGGGATCATACTTAGGCAGCCCTTTTTCTCACCATTATGTTGTGGGATCTTGTTTTCTGTTTAGTTACTACTGTTGCTTGACAGAACTGTACGTTTTTGTTATTTTGTTAGAGTTTTTTTTAAATTAAAATCATGAACACTTTCCACGCTGCGCCTTGGTCTACTCTTTCTACCACCAACGAGAGCCGCTCATGTGACGGAGGCTGGCACTGTTTGGCTCTCGCTTTCTTCTTTTGTAGTCCTTCCCGTTCAAGCGAACACCTCATCAAAAGTACACAATGTACTCATGACATGAAAATGATTTGTTTTTGTTCCATAATTTCTCACACAGTTACAATTTAGGACAGGATGTGTATGCTTTAGATTGTACAATGGACATTTTCTACAATGTACTCAAGCACAAACTAGTTTTTTTTCTTTGTCCATAGGCGTCCTGTTGAAATTTCATCTGGAGTTGCATGGGACAGATGAACGCATGGCAGGCCGTCGCATGGAGAGGGCAATGATACAGCAGTGTGCAGTGGGGAACTCTGATGGCAGCTGTGAAGGTAGGCAGCAACATCAACCATACCCTGAATTTATACTGAACAAAAATATAAACTCAACGTGCGACAATTAATGATTTTACAGTTCATTTAAGGAAATCAGGCAAAAAAATCTATGGATTTTAACTTGAACTGGCAGGGGCGCAGCCATGGGTGGGCATAGGCCCACCCATTGGGGAGACAGGCCCAGCCAATCAGAAATAGTTTCCCCCCACAAACGGGCTTTATTTATTTTACGGTCTCCTAACCAATTGTGCTATTATGTGTTTTTTTCCCGCGATATTTGTAAATTATTTTGTACATAATGTTTCTGCAACCGTATCTTACGGAAGAAAAGAGCTTCTGGATATCAGGACAGCGATCACTCACCTCGGATTAGACAAAGATTTTTTCAACAACAACAACAGCAGCAAGCAGGACTCACACGATATTCTCCAAACACCCCACAGGGCAGATATCCCAATTATTCGCAAAAGGAAGCGACGCAGAGGACGAAGAGCCGGATGCCTCGTCCGTACCCGCAGAAGACAACTAGGAAAGCTGCCGTTACCGTCAATATTACTCGCCAACGTGCAATCATTAGACAATAAACTAGACGAGGTAAGATCACGAATATCCTACCAACGGAACATCAAAAACTGTAATATCCTATGCTTCACGGAATCGTGGCTGAATGATGACATGGATATTCAGCTAGCGGGATACACGCTGCACTGGCAGGATAGAACAGCACACTCCGGTAAAACGAGGGGGGGAGGTCTGTGCATATTTGTAAACAACAGCTGGTGCACGAAATTTAAGGAAGTCTAGATTTTGGGAAGGCCCTAAAAATTATCAGACTCCAGCCACCCTAGTCATAGACTGTTCTCTGCTACCGCACGGCAAGCGGTACCAGAGTGCCAAGTCTAGGTCCCAAAGGCCTTCTTCACAGCTTCTACACCCAAGCCTTAAGACTCCTGAACAGCTAATCAAATGGTTACCCAGACTATTGCATTGCCCCCCCTCTTTTACACTTCTGTAACTCTGTTATCTATGTATAGTCACTTTAAATCTGCCTACATGTACATATTACCTCAATTACCTGAACTAACCTGTGCCCCTGCACATTGACTCTGTACCAGTAGTCCCTGTATATAGCCTCGCTACTGTTATTTTGCTGCTGCTCTTTAATTATGTTATTTTTTATTCATCCATTTTTTAAAACTTAACACTTATTGTTCTTAACTGCATTGTCAGTTAAGGGCTTGTAAGTAAGCATTTCACTAAGGTCTACCCCTCTTGTATTCGGCGCATGTGACAAATACAATTTGATTTGAAATACACTTTTTGTGGATATGGAAAATATCTGGAATCTTTTATTTCAGCTCATGAAACATCAGACCAACACTTTACATGTTGTGTTTTTATATTTTTGTTCAGTATATTTTACAATGAAACAGTTGCACACTGTAATGTCACATTCTATAAGACAGTTTGAAAATGTTACTAACCAAGTAAGGATCCTCCTTTTTTTTTTTAGAGTGTGTCTACCCATTGTACGTGTTTGAGAGCATCTGCCTGATGTCCTGTCCACCTCACTACTATGAGTCAGATGGAAACAGCACCCGCTCCCATCGGAAGTGCTTACCCTGCCATCACAACTGCCACACTTGTTTTGGGAAACAGGACACAAACTGTCTGGACTGCCCTCCGTATTCAATCTTGGATTTTCGTCTTGGTACCTGTAGCCCCCCTGTCTACCCCTGGGACCACAGAGGTAAAGTGACCAGTGGCATGGAGCGGACGGCAGCAGTTCTTGGTATCCTGATGGGAGGGCCGCTGGTGATTTTGTGCATCATGTGGGCGATTACATGGATGGTGAGCAGGGCGTTCCTACCATGTGTCGCTGCCAGGAACGAAGTGGACAGCAGCACCAGTCATAGCAGCAGTGAGGAGGCTAGGGATGTGGAGATGGTGGTCTTCCGTATTACAGAAGACCAGGCAGAGAACAGCGAGAGAACATCTACATTCACCAACATTCCCAATACTTCACTTTAAGAGGAATTTGACTCGCTTCAGTCAACATTAAATTAGCCAATAATCAAATTCTGTCGACTAACAGAAACAGAAGAAATTATTTTCCAAATAGCTTTTATTGTTACTTCAGTATCATTTACAAACTTTTGGATGGATAAAATAAATGTCTATTTTGGACCCAAGTTGCATTCAGTGGTTTTTATAAGAACACATCAATTGGTAGAATATCCATCCATTTGCAATTATAACTTTTAAGTCAAAGTACTTCACAGAACATTAAATATAGGCACTGGAATAGCTTAAAAGGACACACATTTAGAAGTAGAACATTGTTCAAAGACTTCCTCCACAACTAAAGGGAGGAACGGCTCTTGCATTTCAGATAATAAGCATGAATCCACATAAAAAGGTCCTGTATATGAGGAGCAAAATACAACTTAAGCCTTTACAGACTTAGAGGTTAGTGGCATTCTGTGAAGCTCTGCTGAACTTCAGACCACAGGAATGGGCTATTTCTGGGTTCTAAGCTTTCTCTTTAAGTTATAAGGGACAGTGCTCTCCTCCTTACTGAGTTTCCAAGATGTCCGTGGGTATGACACTATCTGATTTGCCACTGGAGCTCTGTGACACCTCCAGAGGCCAGGATGAAGGGGTGGTCTGATAATAGAGTGTGTCCTCCGACCCAAAGAGCAGATGTCTGAGGCTCAAGTCGTACAGACAGTACAGATTGAAAGCCACCATGGCAAGAAGTGGGAAAACAGTGAGCCCCGATCCAAAGCCTCTCCAGGGGCTACACATGTGGAAGCAGAGCCAGTAGATAAGCCTATAGGAATAAAATGAGGATAAACTTAAAACATGTTCAGCTTTATAATAATTAATAATTAGGTGCTTACATTTGTCCTATTTCACACATGTACAAGTGCAAGATATTTGATTTTTGCATATCCCACTCCCCCGACACCCTTGGAGAATGGGGTCAGAGCCAGGGATCAGCCATTATTCATGGGCACCCTGGAGCAATAAGGGTTACGTGCCTTGCTAAAGGGCACAGACAGATTTTTCACCTAGTTGGCTCGGGGATTTGAACCAATAACCTTTCAGTTACTAGCCCAATGCTCCTAACCGCTAAGCTACCTGCTGTCCATTCTAGAGCATAGTGACACGTCACTCTTTTCTCTCACTGAGCAATCAATGACTTTGAAATCACTCACCTCCCACCAACGAAAACTCCAGTCAAAATGGGCACCACCCGCAGCTGGTCTTGAGGCAGGAATGTAGCCAGAACCAACAGATTGAGAACGTAGAGAAACAACTGCTCCATAGACGCAGAGACAAACAGCTGCTGAATGGCCGGTCTTCTGTGGAGAGCCTCAGCTGGATTTAAAGACCGAGTGCAGAACTGGCACATAGCACCAATCAGCATAGCTAGAGGGGGAGTAATAGGTATGTTAGTATTCGAATTTGGAAACACAACACAAAACACCTAATGGTCTGTTTGATTTTGTCTGGCATTATGAGTCTTCAGCATCCTAGTTTGAAGAAAAACTGCTTTTGAACTGATGCTTAGTCCAGTCTTTGATAATACCCTCCTTTTCTGCTTGAACATACGACTACTAATACTTGAAAACCGATGTTTCCTGCTTGAACATATAACATTCGACTAATAAAACTCGAAAACCAAATATGTGAAAGGATTTGTTTTTAGCCATGTTGCTTTCTACAGTCAAGTCATTTCAGTAGAAAGAAAAGGAGATGAGGAAAGTAATGAGAAACTATTGGGACACTGCCCAGGAGACTGGAGAACTAGTTACCCTCATCTTTTCTATTCTAGTTTCCATGTTAAGCTATTTATAAGAAAGGGGAGGAAATTGCCAGTGCTTCAGTAAGACTTGCATTGCCTTGAGGTTGAATGTGTTGACAAAGACTAAGCCTGAGACAAATTATGAGACGTGGACTACTAGAAAACCTAAAATCACTTAATACTGCATTCAAGAGCTTTTTGGGAGATTGATTGCTCCAACTAAATAAGTAGGTTTGTAGAGCTCAATATAAAAGGCACCCCACTGAGCAAAAACTGGTTGAATCAACATTGTTTCCATGTCATTTCAACAACAAAAAATAAAATGTCATGACTGAATCAATGTGGGAAAATGATTGGATTTGCAAAAAGTCATCAACGTAAGAGGATTACATATTTTCACCCAACTTTTTACCTAAATCTAATGACGTGACATTTTTTTTGATTTCACGTTTGTTGACAACCAAATTTAAATCTAAACTAGATGTTGAACTAATGTCTGTGCCCAGTGTGACAGTTGTGTTGTTTGTCGCATATGAAAACAATTATTCAGACATACCCAACAAGATGGGGACTGCAGCTACGGCACAGCAGCAAAGTGTGAAAGTGAGGCGGCTGACCATGTCAGGGCAGTCTGGGGAATCTATGGGAACATAGAAATAAAGTGCATAGAGAAGCCCTGCAGTAAACAGAAGGGAGGCCAGGACTGAGCACACAGCAGGAACGCGGCCACTTTGGCAACATCTACAGCAGCAGCACCACAGTCTCTTGTCTGCCACCTCTGGGACAGCCTCACAAGTCTCTTGATCTTGGGAACTCCACATAGTCAACTCTATGCTCTCCGGTGGCAAGCCGAGCAACGGTTGGCCTTCATCAATGGTGGACTCCAGATTGTTGGATTCTGGACTCCATCTCTGTGTGTCTGTGCCATTGGGAATGTCTCTGCGAGAGGCTGGATTTGGAGTGCTGATGCAGTTTTCCACCGGGTCTTCCAAATTGTGCACAGGAGCAATCGGACTTGAAATAGTTCGATCCTGAACTCCCTCTTGCGGTCTTCGCTCTGCTTTGAAGCCCTCGCTGGGTTGCTGGTGGCAGGAATCAAGCTCTGTACAAAACAAAGCATAATCAACATCTTTCTGCCACCATATGTTCAATGTTGTGAATAATGAATGTCACCCATTCTGCACGTTTAATTAGTGGCACTCAAATAAAAAATGTGTTTGTTCGATTATCACTTACGGACAAGTTGATCGGCTGGCAGGGCTTCCAGGGAGTGATGAGAGCCAATGACTGAGTGAGAAGAGGAGTGGAGCTCCTCCACTGAAGATTCAGGACTGTCAGACACTGGTGCTAAAGAGATTTGGGTGTCCAGGTCGAGGAATGGAGAGAATGACAGCCTGGCAGGGTCAATATCCTGCAGTTGATTGATGATGTCACTGATGGACTCCTTCACACTGTCAATCTCTTTGCCATCTTCTGGGTTGGTGGCTTGACGCCCCGTCATAGTCGCACAGCCTACAGAACTAACTGCAGATAGACAATTTCACATTTACTATGTGAACCCTACAATAACATGACAATATCGGTCGTATTGATATTGTTTGCATCTCCGCACGCGAGGTTCAAAGGGTCCACGCAATTCGCGCCAGGCTGTATTATGAACATCTGGGGATTGAATTTGGAATCGGCCCTTGGGGCAGCGCCAATCGTGGAGGGCGGCTAGTCGTCTGATTTTAGGACTGACACGCAACTAAACCAAACACGTCACGACTGGGGTTCATTCTCCAAACAAAATACGGATTTACTAGACTATCATAACATTTTGTGCAGTTTTTGGAAAGTGAGGCATCGAATTGAAATTACCAATTGACTCAAACGGAACGCGCACGCAAGAGAAAATGTTCATTTGCTGTTCTGTTGCAGATTAATTGTTGCCAGTTGCATTCATTGATTAGGATATTACCATTTTTCTTTGAATAGGATACTTGATGATTGAAGTGGTAGTTTATTGATCATAAATAATACATACATCTAATATTCCCATATCAAATTACTAATAATAACAAGAGGAGCAATATAAACGATAGCCTCATCATTTAGGTCTGATGAAGCCACTATTCAATAGCTTAGTTTATACATAGTCATATGGACACAGTCAAAATCCATACAGAAAAAGTAGCCTACGCACTTCTATTCGATTAAAAGATGCTTAATACACTTACTTTTTCTAGGGATGCAGAATTACTGTTGTTTCAATTTCTTCGTTTTTTTCCTTCCCCCAACTTTTGTCTTCTAGAATCTGGTATACAGTCTCAACTTCTGAATCAAATTTCAAGACGGACAAAATACTACGTTTTAGCCCCCGCCCACACACTTTCTGGGTACCATGTCACACAGACCATATGGAGCAAATAAATCCAAAGCGGATACACCGGGGGGTTTGGGGCTCTGCTGTTGGGTCCAGATATTTAGAAAATAAAACATTACTTAAAACTTAAACAGGAAGTCACCTGGAGTTGATCATCAAATAAATCAGCCTCCCGTAAAGTGCTATAGTACACACAGAGAATTAAAAACAAATCACATGCAAAGTTATTTCATCTCAGATTTGCAAACTCTAGACAGGTTTCCAAAAGCAGTATGAAATTAACCCACTCAGACCTTAGTGTCGACTGAAAGGTGATCAGTTGCCAACCCCTGAGACTGATTTGTGAAGCATGTTGAAACTTTAGAAAGGTAAGACAATAGCAGTCTTTGTGTTCCTGCCACATGTGGGGGAAACTGGCATTAGAATAGGATTTCACTATAGCTTTGGTGGGAAGGTCTGTTTAATGGGAGGGGTAAGTTTAGTTTCTGAATATTCATTCTTGGGGTAAAAATATATTGTCAAAATTCCATGTACAAAAACAAAACAAATAGGCTAACCATGGAAGTCATAGGACACATGACATTTCTAGTGTGCTAAAGGCACTGTAAAGGTAGCTAGAATAGATTGACCCTATGCTTGCTTACAGTTGCACTGGGGTCGGACAGGATTCCTGTTTAGATAAAGACACCGTGGAGCCGGAGTGAGATATGGCTCAAAAAACATACCTCAGTCCAGGGATAAGAAATACGTTGTACTCCGAATTGTCCCATTATCCCAACTGTTAGATCGAGATTGACTGAGCACTAGTTTTTCCAGAAAATGGCCCTTTCCATCCTCATGCTAAGTAGCAGAAGCTAAAGCAGCCATTTTGGAATGGCAGTGTCAACTAATCAGCTCCTTTGTTCAACGCTACGTGCCATTCCGTAATGACCGCGGTGGGTACCGATAGCTAGAATGAGGACAAATAGCAGTTTACTTAAACTAGCAGCCGTTCAATGATTCTCGGTGTAACAGTTTGGATAATGGGACAATTCGGAGAACAACGCATTTCTCATCCCTGGATTGAGTTGTTTTCCGAGCCATATCTCACTCCGGCTCCACTATAGCTTTGGAACAGGAAGCCTGTCCGACCCCAGTGCAGATGTAAGCAGTAGTGTCAGAATCTAGTTTGACAAGTGTAAAGGGAGATATGCAGCTCCGTAGTGTCTTAATCTAAACAGGAAGCCTGTCCGACCCCAGTGCAGATGTAAGCAGTAGTGTCAGAATCTAGTTTGAAAAGTGTAAAGGGAGATATGCACGAAAATGCAAGAGGTCATCCAGACAAATAAGACTAAATTCATCGGAGACTTCTCAAATGATTCTGAAAAAGACCAGCATGGTTTAAGTTGTTTTATTATGTACAGATAAACTTGTTCTGGCTTTTGTTGGGGTGAAAAATCCAATAATGTCACTAAAATAATCAAAGAATATTTACATAACAGCTTCTAAAAAGCTATTTTCTGTCAATAAATTAGGATTATTAAGTATGAAGAACATATTTTAAGTTGCATCATTATATTCAAATAGTTAATTTTTCAACTATTAGCAATTTATTGCTGGGCTGAGTGAGAAATGTTTGGGAACGATATAGAATCTCTGCATTTTAAATTGACACACTATCAGAAACCCATTGGTCATTCAGGGATTATACAGAAGGACTAGAATAGTAGATCTAGTTCATGTTTGCAATTAAAACGTTTATGGAAGGATGATCAGAAGCCTTTTCTCAATCCTCAGAGAGCAGTCTGTGAAAGTGGTCTGTCCTCCTCTTCAGTACCCCCCGGCAATCATCCTACAGAAAAATGGTGCCTTCAAGTTAGTAAAAACATCCACTATTTATTTTGTAGAACACTGGTGCTGTTTCTTGTGGAATACAAGTAGTTGCACAGTCTTTCTGAATTACATTTCCAAACATACAATAACAGTTTTAACTTGTGGTATTTGTAGAATACTAGCCAAGTATTTGAGATTGACTCAAGGTTAGTTTTTCTGCTTTTTCCACACCCCAGGGGTATACCCACTTCCCAAATGAGATCTCTGTTGCATGTGTGATGTTTGTTTTGTCAAACGAGATTTAATCCTAGAAGACACCTAACTAGGTTGTGAATTATGGAAATTGCAACAACAACAAAAAGAAACACTACAATTTAATAAAAATAATACTTTGTATGCCACCGGAGGTGGGATACCAAAACACTGTCAACGTACTGTTCCGGACACTCTCTCAAGATACGGGATGAGCTTCTGAAGTTCTTTGTCCTCCTTATCCCCAGACCAGCTCTTGATGGGAAGCATATTCATCAGCTGCAGAAATAAAGCAGGAAGTTTAATAAAACTCCACTCTGCTTCCAAAGAAAAAAAATATGCATCGTATAATTAAGTGAACATCATCACAGTAAACACACATGGTAGGGGTATGTGTGTGGAGCATTGTCCAAAACCACCGTTTTAGCAAGGTCCCTCTCAAGTACGCCCAAATCCTTGACATAGTGCCCAAGAACACAGGTACAGTCCTGTTGATACAAACGGTGTCTACAAAAGAAGATATCAGTTACATACATGATATAAACAGTGTCTACAAAAGGAGATATCAGTTATACACATTTAAAGTACAACCTAATATCAACTGAAATCTATTCCTCAAATTATTCAAAGTAGATGAGATTGTCAGCCTGTCTCTGGTACACAGAACTCTGCAGCTGCAATATCACTAAAACAATACAGCAAAACAAGCATGGCAAAAGGACAGCAACCAAAGTTTTTAAAAAAGTACTTCTCATACCGAAACAGCCTTCTTTTCGGGTCCAAGATGTCCAGTATTTTCTCTGCATATTCTTTCTTTGCAGATGTATAAACAAACATCTGCGAAAAACACATTTGAGTCATTCAATTACCTGGCTTCTTAACAATAAACATATTATACATAAATGGGGGAAGTTAAACATGTAGCAAAAATAAAAACACATGGCTACTGCACACATAATAACAACTTGAAAACATACCTCAAAATGTTTTGTCATGGCTTCCAGAAATTCTTTCACATGTGGTCGTAGAATCATGTAGACCTATTGAGGTAAGAGAATAAAAATATTACAATATTTTATGTTACCATCATTAGACAGACATTCATCCGTTTAAAAATAATAAAAAAATAAACACTGGTCATTCAAGCAAAGAATAAAAGCCCTTATCACTGCCTTCCTGCGGCCTTATACGTCTGAAATAAACAGATTGATTCACTAACTTTGTACTGATTGTCCTGGAAGCATGTGCGAAAGGTGTACTCTGCATCCTCAATCCGGTTCAGAGAGCTGTACATGAGCGTTTCATCCTAGAACACAAAAGATGTCCAAGCGATTGGTACCCCATAGTGTTTAATTTTGATGGAATGATAATATAACTTGGTAATCATCATGGAAATACAACCTACTGATACATGAATATACTAAGTAAATATCAGACTGTAAACCAGACCCGCCTAAAAATATATATTATACTTTGCATGGGAATTACACAAGTAAATGCTTTGATTAGTCACTAATCTCAAAGGTAAACCCAACACTCACCAGATCTAAAACTAGAGTGGCTTGGGGCGTACTCCTCGTCTTAGGTGGGATGTCTCGTATGCACGGTTTGGATTGCTGGGATTTGGATGGAATGTTCTTGATGAAGGTAAAGCTAAATACAACAATGCAATGGATTAATTACTTTCAGGAAAAGGGAGTCCTTGAGAACCACATACATTAGGAAAGCAAGTATGGGCAGTGGATTATTTCAGTGCATCACAAACCAGGAACAATTATGTTGGCCAGGCTGGCCAGCTTCTTTAGATGCCCAGCTGTTGATTATCTTATCAGAGTTATTTGACACCAATGAACGGTTTGCTGGTAACTCTTTGATCCTGCATTATGACATAGCCCCAAGATGATCCTGAGGTGATCTAAATCGTCAAGTAGACACATTGTATTTCATAATATGTCATGGCATGCAGCCTTAGAATCGTATTCCACAGAACCAAGAACAAAAAACGGAAGAACCCACGGGCTGAAAACGTCATCGTTGTCCTCATCTCCAGCGAGAAGGCTGATGGAACCATAGCCAAACACACACTGCTCTGGGCTCATCACATCACCACTGCTGGGGGTTCTCGCATCTGAATAGATAAAAAACACACAAAAAACAGCCTTGATTCAAATGAATAAGACTCATTCACCCTGGACCAATTGAGCCATTACTGTGCTGACCTCATCTACTATTGCCTCAATAATCACATGCAAGTCCTTGCTAGCCTATACAGTAGTTTGTTTATTAGAAACCGAAAGTGACAGTTTCTCTGTAAACAAATAGGCCTACCCAATGGACTCAGGAAAGTGACAAACCATGATGGCCTATTCTCCAAGACAGAAGAATGTCTGTTCGGTTCTACACAATACAGTTCTATCTGAACACAAACACTGCACACCCATGAATTAGCCCCTGGCCTTCCAGGCAGGCTACCCTACTTGTAAAATACATACAAAAGCCAACACACACACTCGGGATTGCTTACTAAATAGTGTGCAAGTACGCAATTTCAAACATAGCCCAACCAATCCACCTTTGATGTACTTACTTTCCTTGGTAGGTGTGAGGAACCGGACCATGGGGGAGTAGATATTTCGCACAGTGGAATTGAGGGGAGAGGAGGGGTTTAGCTCCGACAGCACCCGGTGATGGTGCACATTAACGGGGGTCTTGAAGCCCAGATCTAGAAATTAATACAGAATGATTGTCAGTATTTAGTTGCCATCTTGAAATAAACAACAATAGAGCAATTCCATTCACCAAAATAAATGGGTACCTTCTCTGTCTTCATAGGCAGGGGCTGCCACCCTTTTCCTCCCACGCCCTTGTACAAGAGGGCGCTTTGTAGCGGTGGGGATATCATCATCAGGGTAGAGTGACTGGTTGTCTGGCTGTTGTACATCTTCATCCTACACACATAAAATATAATTGTGACAGTCTGAAAAAGTAGCTAAAAGCTCACATAAAAAGGATCAGAATTACCCCCACCAACTGTATGTCAGTAAAGTATTGGGCACTAGTATAAAAACGTGCAAGTTGTCTCACATACAGGCTGACCCAAACCTTGATGAAAAAGGCTTTATCCAAAGCGACTTACAGTCATGCATACATACATTGTATGTACAGGCGGTCCTGGGAAAAGAACCCACTATCCTGGAGTTCCAAGCACCATAATCTACCAACTGACCTACTAATGACCACATTATTATGAGTCTTTGTCCTATGGAGGATTCAATTCAATCAATCAGTGTGTATACTGACACTTAACAACATCTAGCTACAGTGATAGTAAAAACAGAGCGCACGGGCGACATAGATACTAGTTCAAGTCCCTCCCCCTCGACCTACTTGTGATGGGTAATCTGTATCCTCTCTGCCAGACACTACATCCGTGGAGCTATTTCAAGCGAAATGTAAGACATGACTACCTGCCTGTATCAACAGGAGTTGATGATAAAGTCAGTGTGATGCTTTGTCAAATTAAACAAAAACATGGGTCACCATTTTATATTACAGACAGGTTATGTTCAATTATTATAAATGAGATGATAAAATATTGCATATATAGTTTTGGGTAAGAACAACAAATACATTCAGGGTGGCCAACTGGTCAGTTGAACTGTGAACAAGAACCCATTGCAACATTGTCCGTTGTAGTTTGCCAATTTTGCCAGTGAGTGAGGATACTCTTTTCACGCCACATCTACAACCGGAATTAACTTTTTCGTAGTAGGTTAGCAGAATTTATGCAGCATGTTGAGAATTAACATATTCAGGTTATGATAATTAACGTGTCAGGTTAGGAAAAAGGTTAGGGTTAGCGAAAATGTTCGCATAACCTGCCATGAAAATCACTTCCGGTCGTAGCTGTATCGAAGTGGCGTGAAAATAATGTCCTAGCGACTAAGAGCATTTTCCTAACTACTACAACATCATTGTTTACGGTTGTCAAATCGGCTAGCTAGTTAGCAAGCGATTGTGAGGTCGTCTAGCAAATTTGTTTAAGCCAACGATAATGCGTAATACGCATTCAAAGTTCAGCTTATTCCAAGATATTTGGTCAAAACAAGCTCATCGATTTACCTTTTCCGGAGTTACGCTCTGAGCCGCTCTCTTCGAGGACCGCCGACCGTTAAACTGTGCTGATGAAGGGTCAGCAATACTTCGAGACCGAAGTCTCATCTTCACAAAATGAAATGTTGTACACGGACAATAATCGTTATACAGCCCGTGAAAATAATCCTTGTACCTACTAAAAAAGTCGAGATCAGTTCCTGTTTGTGGTTGCTTTTCGTCCTTTATTCCATTCGTTCTTGTGCTGTTTTGTTTCTGTTCATTTAAATCTACCGGGAAGGTCTACTGCTGTAGCTAGCTGTAATCAAGGGGCGGAGCTTTTAAAAAAAACAGTCAACGTGATAGCCAAGTCACGTTGCAGATGGTAGCCTAGTGGTGGCAGACAATTTCTAGATAGGGTAATAGTCATATTCTATTCATATTCCATTTGTATGGCTTTTTGTTTACAGTTAACTTCCGATGTTTTATTGTTTTGTGGATGAATGGGAGTGTAAACGAAGTGTAAACTTTCGAGGTGTATTTTTGCGAACCATTAGTATACCTAAAATGTTTTGTAAAAATTGAGTAAGAATGTACATAATGTACATCAGTAATAAGACAAGGTTCAATACAAAATACAATAAAACACCCCCATTTTATTTAAGATTGTATACTTATGTTTTTCCCCCCATTTAAAATCCAGGCAGATAGGCCTACATCAGATACATTATGTCTTAAACTTTTCCAATGTAAAGGCTGATGGATAACAATTTACAATTGTGTTTAAAGATATAGAATGTAATCTTTCCAAGTTTAACCATGCCATTCAGTTGATACCAACATTCAATGTAATCTGTTCTAAAGAAACTCTGAAACATTCATTGTCTCTTTGTGCTGAAGTATTTATCAATGCAATTGTGGTGTAAAACCTCAGCTGACATTCTAGGAAAATGTTATATTTATTAAAATCCAAAATGAATGTATTCACACGAACACATTGATTAAATAGGCAAGAATCGTTTCTTCACCCCTCAGAAAAAAAGCATTAAAAAGAGATCACATGTTCTAAAAAGCGTGTTGTTGGATCTGTTGTTTGGGCACTACACCTTGCTAAAAACTGGTCACTGAAGAGGCACAGAATGTCACCCTCAACTTCACTTGTTTCCTTGTATTTTGGGAAACATCCCATTCAGTGGAAAAAAGGTTAATCATAGAAAATAATGAGAAAAAATATCACACATGCACAAAACGGACTGGAAAATACTTTTGTGCCTGTATCTATAAGAAGTAGTTGTAGGCTGCAGCAATAGTGTTTCAATATAGCAGTTTGTTGCCTAGTGGTAACACCGACCAAAATGCAAAAGTGCTACATGAAAAATAATCTGTAAAACCAATGAAGAGAAAGAGAGAAATACAAAGCGCAACAGCATGTGCACACACTAACCTGTAACTTTAGCCCTAGCAGGGATACATCCATAAAAATTGGAGGTAGAAGTATATTCCTGAGAAGTAGAAGAAAAAAGCCTAATTTATATTCTAAATTTCCAAGTACTGCACATGACAACAAAATAGTTAACAAAACCAAGGCCAGTGTGTCAACCTAGCGGTTCCCCAAATCACAATATTATCATCATTAATATAATAACTATTGTTATTAATATCATGATAATAAATGTCATCAGCTGTAAATGTAATGTCTGTGCTAGGTTGCTATATCATATTTTTTTAAAGAAAACTTCAATGTAAAAACAAAGTAATATAATCTAGAGCCATCCAAAGAATTTTCAGAAGTGTATAATTACTTTTCAGAGGTGCTATAATTACAAGATTTCTTATGCTGTGACAATTCTTCTATGAATTAACCTGTAAATAGAACTATATATTTTCATTCACGATAACATTGTATTTTATTTCATCTTCACATATGTTTTGGTTGTCCCAGCCATGTACAATCTACCAAACAGATAGCTAAAGCAAGTGGTATGTCTTATAATGTCTTAAGGCTGAACATTCATGGAAAGATTCTGATGAGAATCTCTCTAAAATCTAAAGGATATAGAATAGAAATCTATAAGCAAGCCTCTTCCATGATAAGTAAGTCTCATAACTTCTGTTGAGATTAAGAAATGATAGAATTCTCCTCAAAATCAAGTTGAAATCTAAACTGTGGGCCTTGCAATCAAATATAAAACAGAGGAAAGGCAGAGATTAGGCCTACCACAGAAGCTATAAACACACTATGCATCCCAAACTGTATCTGATTGTGTGCTGTAAGAAATAAATCAACTAGGGGGCAGCATCACCAAGGCATAAAGTCAGTATTGCTGACAGAGGCTTCCCTGGTCTCCATTGCATGTTGCCAAAACAATCCAAAGGGATTGTCATCAATTATGATAAAGAAATGATTAAAGGCGTTAGACCAGGAGTGGGCAAACTTTTTGGCTCGAGGGCCACATCGGGATTTTGAATTTCAACGTGCTGCATTTTTGGGGGGACCAATTGTTTGTTAAAATCAATTTGTGGGGCCTCCCGAGTGGCGCAACGGTCTAAGGCACTGCATCGCAGTGTTTGAGGCGTCACTACAGACCCAGGTTCGATCCCAGGCTGTGTCACAGCTGGCCGTCACTGGGAGAACCATGAGGCGGCGCATAATTGGCCACGTGTCGTCCGGGCTAGGAGAAGGTTTGTCAGGCCGGGATTTTCTTGTACCATCTCGCTCTAGCGACTCCTGTGGTGGGCCGGGTGCATGTACGCTGACACGGTTGCCAGGTGTACAGTGTTTCCTCCGACACATTGGTGCGGCTGGCTTCCGGGTTAAGCGGGCATTGTGTCAAGAAGCAGTGCGGCTTGGCTGGGTCGTGTTTTGGAGGACGCACGGCTTTCGACCTTTGCCTCTCCTGAGTCTGTACGAGAGTTATAGCGATGGGACAAGACTGTAACTACCAATTGGGGAGAAAAAATGGCGGGCCGGATTGAAGTATACTTTGCGCCCCCCTTGCGTTAGACGATTGTCTGCAATAATCTATCCTTCCAACCATTTTGGATTATTTACCAACATCTGAATTATCTGACTACCATCTGTTTTATCTGTCAATGCATAGTATAAACCCATGTCATGAAGCTCAGAATAATATATAATACGTTAAGTTTAACAGCAATATACTACTTCAATATCGTACTGTGTAATGGTCTTACAAGAGATTTATGCAAAGCATAGCCTTGAGGTTGAGGCAGGTCCTACATTGAGGTCAAATGGATCTGCAGGAAAAAAGACCATGAGGTATACAATGTGTGTAACATCTCCTTATTGTTACTACAATAAAGTCAAAATCAAAAAGTACTGAGTGTGAATCTATGCGGTTTCTTGAAGATACAGAAACAGCCTTCCGTCAGATTCTCCTCTCCACCCTCTCAGGGCTGTGCGTCTCAAACTCTTGGGACTGCTTCCTACCTGGCAGGCTGCTCTTACCAGGTGACGTGGAGAGGATCTGTGTCAGCACCATGTACTCTCACTACTGGCATGACCCAGGGCTCTGTTCTAGGCCCTCTCCTCTTCTCTCTCACTCAGCTCCGTCATATCCTCACATGGTCTCTCCCCTCACTGCTATGCAGATGACACTCAACTACTATTTCCTTCTCCCCTTCTGACACCTAGGTGGCAACACACATCTCTGCCTGCTTGGCAGATATCTAAGCTTGGATTTCGGCCCACCACCGCAAGCTCAACAAGATGGAGCTGCTCTTCCTCCTGGTGAAGGTCTGCCCGCTCCAAGACCTGTCCATCCCAGTTGACAACTCCATGGTGTCCCCCTCCCAGAGTGCAAAGAACCTTGGCACAACACTGGTCAACATGCTGTCGTTCTCTGCAAACATCAAAGCAGTGACTCGTTCCTGCAGGTTCATGCTCTACAACAGAGTATGACCCTACCTCACACAGGAAGCGGCGCAGGTCTTAATCCAGGCACTTGTCATCTCCCATCTGGAATACTGCAACTCGCTGTTGGCTGGGCTCCCTGCTTGTGCCATCAAACCCCTGCAACTTATCCAGAATGCTGCAGCCTGCCTGGTGTTCAACCTTTGCCAGTTCTCCCATGTCACTCCGCTCCTCAGCACACTCCATTGGCTTCCAGTCGCAGTTCACTACAAGATAATGGTATTTGCCTACAGAGCAGCAACAGGAACTACCCCTCTCTACCTTCAGGCTACGTTCAAACCATACACCCCAACCTGAGCACGCCATTCTGCCACCTTTGGTCTCTTGGCCCTCCCACCCCTACGGAAGGGCAGCTCCCGCTCAGCCCAGTCCAAGCTCTTCTCTGTCCTGGCACCCCAATGTTGGAACAAGCTTCTCTCTGAAGCTAGGACAGCAGAGTCCCTGCCCATCTTCTGAAAACATCTGAAACACTTTACTTTTTTACCCCTTGCTAGCTCTGACTTTGCTGATAGCTACTTTATTTAGGAAAAATGTACTTACTGTGATATGTGGTTATCCCACCTAGCTATCTTAAGATGAATGCACCTTAGCAGTTAAAATGCAAATATCTCTGAGAGCTGCAAATCAATGGATATCTGATAAAAAAAATAAAATGAGAAGATGCTCGGATGGGGATGCTTGCCTTGGGGACAAAGTGGTAAAAAGATCAAATTGAAGAGCAGTCAGGAATTGATTGGGTGTTTCCACCCATCCTTTAAACCATAACACAGCTCTATGTTATCCTTAGCCATTTATTGGAATAATAATTGGCTATGACTTTTATCATTCTCTGAGAGAGCTTTTCCCCCCAGGGTCTAGCTGGCGAGGACAGACTCCTTCATACGTTTCAGTGAAAATTGTTTAATAGAACAACCATTGTTGTGTTGCTACAGGAGCATGATTACTATGCAACTGTGTTATATACAAAAACTGTACTTCTGATAACTGAAATTAAGTAAAGCAGATGAAACAGATATCTGTCAATCCCACAGTATTCTCTGTAACATCTTCTATTGTCATTAAACTGGCCTCCTCTGACTCCTCAACAGATTGAAGATAATGGTATAGCTGTGAATATAAGAAGCACTTGGATATAAGCAGCACTATATAATGCAAGCATGTAGCTAAATTCATTAATGCTTTGTCGTTATGAAGATTTCACATATCAAGGTGTAGGCACTCTTGAGACATTATGATGACAAGCTTCTAAATAGAGTCACTTCCAGCACCAAACCTCAGTTTTAATGCGCACAATGGCAGAGCTAAGAATTCCTGCACATATCAATCCCCTACTCTGTGTCGTCTCAGAGTGATCAACCTTTAAACTAAAAGCTTTAAGTAGAGTGAAGATGATCCCACTTCTTATAAAAGTACAGAGTACCCTGGGTAATTGATGAGACAATCTAGAAGAAAAAGAAACGTACACCTATTAAGGCGAGGTGCTGGCTAGCGGAGTAGAAAACTTGAAAATAAAGGAGCCGCACACTCTAGGAGCTCAGATGCAAAAATGTAATTACCAACGTTTCGACAGCCAAGCTGTCTTCATCAGGGTATAATACAGTCAAGCTTTCGAAACGTTGGTAATTACATAATTGATGAGACAACCTGATAGAAAACGAAATTCTACATGAAAATCAAAAAAAATATGGTTGAAATGTGTCATGAGAGAAACAAACACTCAAACCAGGATATACATTTGTATAATGTGTGGCTATGACAGAAACATATAGCAGTTAAATACAATGTTATTGTTTCACAGCAATCTGGCGGACACCTGAGAAAAACCTGCACATATTCTAAAGCCCAATGAGCATTAAGAATTCCTGTTCACTTCTACTAGAAAAAAATGCAAGACAAAACCTGTGTCTGAGCAATTAATAGAAAATCTCAGCAAAGATTGATTTGTTTCCGACTGCATCATGCAAACGTAAAAGAGGAATTCTATAACATGAGGTCACAATGGTACTTTGTTATACCCTGAAGAAATAACATACTTTAAAGCTTTTCTACTTAAAATACAAGAAATGTAAAATGTTCTGCTTTATAGAATCCTAAATATATATTTTTTGCAATGAGTATATTGTTAGTGATGATGATGATAATAATAATAACAATGAGGAGAATGATAATGTTACAAACAACTTATTTTTCCTCTTGAGAAGAAGCTTCATTGTCAGTCAGTAGCTGTGTTAAATGTTTAAACAGTGCATTACCCTTCCAATGTATTCTTTTTCTTTTGTTCTCAGATAATCTGTACATTTATGTAGAAATAAATTATTCATAGGCTGTGCAAATATCTATCATATACTGGCTCCTTGTTGGGTTATTCAAACTTATTTAGGCTAAAGAACAAAAGAGGGAAGAATATATGAGAGGACCTGAGAGTGTACTTCAAGTGGTCTGAGTTTCAGTTTGTCTTGCCATATATATGTATTTTTTTGGCATAGGCTAAGTAGAAAACGAGGTTTATTTTTGGCTTTAGTTAGCATCAAAGATAGGTGGATGAGGTAGGTGTGTAGGGGAGCCACTAGGATCCACCGTGCCCACCAGGGGCTTTGCTGTTACTTGATGATCCAGAGGGGCCTGACGAGGCTGACCCTGCTGCCTGAGCAAAAAGCACACCTGCAAGGGAACAGAAAACAGAAACACCAGTGTGAGACTTCTGTCATTGCAAAAATAAAAGATAGCAAGTTGGTCCGAGTAACCTGACCTACATAAGTCAAATGTTGACAAACAATGTTGTGAATTCAGGAATGATAGTTGTAGTAACACATACAGTACCAGTCAAAAGTTTGGACACACCTACTCATTCAAGGGGTTTTTGTTATTTTTACTATTTTCTACATTGTAGAATAATAGTGAAGACTTCAAAACTATGAAATAGTGGAATCATGTAGTATGGAATCATGTAGTAACCAAAAAAGTGTTAAACAAATCAAAATATAAGTAGCCACCCTTGATGACAGCTTTGCACACTCTTGGCATTCTCAAAACCAAGGAGTTCCCACATCTGCTGAGTATTTGTTGGCTGTTTTCCTTCACTCTGCGGTCCAACTCATCCCAAACCATCTCATTTGGGTTGAGGTCGGGTGATTGTGGAGGCCAGGTCATCTGATGCAGCACCATCACTCTCCTTGGTCAAATAGCCCTTACACAGCCTGGAGGTGTGTTTTCGGTCATTGTCCTGTTGAAAAACAAATGATAGTCCCACTAAGTGCAGACCAGATGGGACGGTGTATTGTTGCAGAATGCTTTGGTAGCCATGCTGGTTAAGTGTGCCTTGAATTCTAAATAAATCACAGACATTGTCACCAGCAAAGCTCCTCACACCTCCTCCTTCATGCTTCACGGTGGGTACCACACATGCAGAGATCATCCGTTCACCTACTCTGCATCTCACAAAGACACAGTGGTTGGAACCAAAAATCTCAAATATGGACTCATCAGACCAAAGGACAGATTTCCACCGGTCTAATGTCCATTGCTTGTGTTTTTTGGCCCAAGAAAGTCTCTTCTTCTTATTGGTGTCCTTTAGTAGTAGTTTCTTTGCAATTCGACCATGAAGGCCTGATTCACGCAGTCTCCTCTGAACAGTTGATGTTGAGATGTGTCTGTTACTTGAACTCTGTGAAGCATTTATTTGGGCTGCAATCTGAGGTGCAGTTAACTCTAATGAACTTATCCTCTGCTGCAGAGGTAACTCTGGGTCTTCCTTTCCTGTGGCGGTCCTCATGAGAGCCAGTTTCATCATAGCTCTTGATGGTTTTTGCGACTGCATTTGAAGGAATGTTCAAAGTTCTTGATGTTTTCCATATTGACTGACCTTCATGTCTTAAAGTAATGATGGGCTGTCAATTCTCTTTGCTTATTTGAGCTGTTCTAGCCATAATATGGACTTGGTCTTTTACCAAATAAGGATATCTTCTGTATACCACCCCTACCTTGTCACAACACAACTGATTGGCTCAAACGCATTATAATAGGGAAAGAAATTCCACAAATGTACTTTTAACAAGGCAATCTTTTAATTGAAATGCATTCCAGGTGACTACCGGGTTGAGAGAATGCCAAGAGTGTGCAAAGCTGTCATCAAGGCAAAGGGTGGCTACTTTGAAGAATCTCAAATATAAAATATATTTTCATTTGTTTAACACTTTTATGGTCACTACATGATTCCATATGCGTTATTTCATCGTTTTGATGTCTTCACTATTATTCTACAATGTAGAAAATGTAGAAAAGAAAAACCTTTGAATGAGTAGGTGTGTCCAAACTTTTGACAGGTACTGTATGGTAACACAAGACCGTGTTGTTGATTCTGTGACTGGTGACTCACCGGTGTACATGACTCCATTGAGTTCCACTGACATACTGATGCTGCTCATGCCATTAGTTGTGAGATTGAGAGCTGAGTCCTGTCGGCTATCTGAGAAAACATACACAGCATGTAATGTACACAACACTCATAGGTGATGTTTAACAGCAGATATAAGCATCAACATCTCAGGAAAATGTGTAAATATGAACAACCTCACTACACAAACATATGGGGCGGCAGGTAGCCTAGAGTTTCGAGAAGCGAGCCAGCAACTGGAGGGTTGCCAGTTCAAATCCTGGGTCTAAGCAAGTCACTTAACACCCCCCACAACAACTGCACCAGTGTGGCAGCCCCCTGCTCTAACCTCTCCAACCTGTATATGTATGTTTGTCTTTCAGAGGAGTTGGTCACATTTCGGTCGGACCTTGTGTACAATTGACGAATTAAAGGATCTTAAACTAACTGCACAAACAAACGTATAAATAAATGAATTGAACAATCTAATAACCTGTAATAAGGAATATCTGAATAAACGAACTAACTTCTGGAATAACCTAACAAACAAATGGAACCCACCCCGCTCACTTGGATACATTATATCAATTCATGAGATAGTTTACCAACGTATCCAAGTGAGTGGACACCTAAAGCAATTGGTTCATGAATGGTTCCCACCTGATGTCCTCAGTTGCCCTTTGTGCCCGCTCCCATACCCTATCATTCTGTATTTCTTTATGACTGTAACTTGTATACAGGTAGACCAGAGAAGCCATATCCCTGACTGGCAGATGAGTGACAACTAACTTAAACGTTGTGAAAATTCTGTGCAACTTCCAGCACACGTTTACTGTGAACACTGAGGCTGTAACCGCTTTCAGTTAGTTTTAACAGGGGCCAAGTCGGCTACTGTGGCTATTTGATCATAATGTAGGCCTACCAGTGGACTACCATGAGAGAAAATGCATCCCATAACATTTTAACATGGAAATAGCTGTTCTATCATTCAGCCTACAGTAGCAGCCAATGTGTGGTGTACAATGTAGGCCTACATTCCATGAGACTTTTGGGAAAAAACATGCATGGCTTGACATTAACCTGTTTATCCACTTGTCCTTCAGACAAGGACGTGACTGAACATGTTGTGTTGTTTGATGCAAGAAACCACTTGACAAAATAAAATGCATTATTATTCCCATACCATTATTACAGAGAATCAGAAAAATTATGCTAGCTACCCTCTGCCTATTGGCTATTTAGTTTATTCAAGCCTGTCTCAAAATACAACACTGCCCCTTTAAGACAATAAAAAAGCTCTGTACCTGACTCGCTTTCAAAAATGTTTAGAAATGAACACGTTTTGTGCTCTTGTAGTAAGCAATCACACCACTATTGGTGACTACAAATTATCTATAACTGGGCTAATAACTCACTAACTAGCAAAGGATAGGAACAAAATGTGCACATGTGACTACATGCACCTCTTGCTTTGATCTCAAAACAAGCGCATCTACTCACTACCACAGCTGTAAACACAGTAGAGTTAAAATGAAATGACACAGATCCATATATGGCAATGGTCTATTTGCATATAGGCCTTCTGCAGCTCTGATTGGTTATGCACCGGTCTGTGTAGAGTATGTAGAGTCAGTGCGCAAAATAATCATACTCTGATGCCTTGTGCCTACAACAAAATCTCTAGCATAATTCGTTTTGTTTTTCGGTATGTTGCATTGAATGTGGCTAATATTGCGTTGATTCGATCACAATGAAGTTCAATATTGTGCTTCTCTCAGTGGGCTGATATTTCTTCTGTGCTCGGGGCTACTGCGCACCCACGCTTGCGTGCAGTTTAGAGGGAACATTGGTGGCAAACCTGATTAAAAGCACCTTCTGCTCATCGGTTGCTCACCTGTGTTCCCTACAAATGCTGTTTTGAATGAAAAAGCTTTGTACCTACACACTGAAGAAGGCTGAAAAGCTGAAACGTCTGTGTATGCTAATCCCTGATGAAGTGAAAATAATAAAATAAAATAGAAAAATGAATTAAGCTGTATGCAACATCTTTTTGAGTGCGAACCCATCACACCTTTTTATTTATTACCTATACTAAGAAATCATTTATTTTACTGCAGGGAAGCAATGGTGGACCAATCTTGGTACTTTCAAATCAAATTTAACATTATTTAAAGTGCATTTAAAAATGGCAACAGGCTCTACCTTGGTTGTTGATGCGGATGTTCATGGGCATCTGGGCAGTCCTGGCCAGCAGATTGTGCTGCAGCGCTCTCTGCAGCAGCCGCTGGTGCTTCTCAGCAGGTAGGGCAATCTTCTTCTCCGGGGGCTCGCCTGCCTCCAGTCTGTCCCTCAGCTGCTCTAGAGCCGCTAACTGGGCCGCTGCTGCCTGCACCGCCGCCGCCGAATTACCAACCAGAGGGTGCCTGGACATGAAGCCCAAGCCGGACACAGGCTGGCCACCCTCCTCTTCTACAGGGGAGAGGGGAGACGGAGAAGTTTAGAGCAGGGTAGTTTTGGTCCAGGATGTGGTAGCTTTTCAAATTAAGTATCTGTTGTCTGATGTTATGGGTTACTGTTCACTTCAACCGTTCTGTGATAAGTATGAACCCTCCCAACCCTCGTGTTCACATTCACTTCAATCGTTGGCTTTATTCATGTCTGTGATATGAATGAACCCACCTTTTTTTTTATTATTAAAAAATACAAATACATTTCCTCATCTCAATGCAGAATAATTGTCCTTTAAAGATATCTGAGTATAGCAAAACACCTTTCTATCCATCAACACTATGATGTTCATCATTGGCTAGACGAATGCATACCAAGTTCAAAACCCCAACCCTTCCTTCTATGTACCTTTCTTGATTTTTTGGATGGGAGTGAGAGAGTGGCTTCCGTTGGTGGCCACGTTCATCCCCATGTTCTGCATGGAAAGCTTGGGGGAGGACAGCATGGTGGGGGTTCCATTGGGGGAGTAGGTGAAGAGTGAGCTGCCGAAGCTCTGCCGGCGGCCCTCCCGTCGGTTACAGTCGATAGCTGCCTGGAGCTCGTTGGGGTTGCTGAGGCTCCTCTTGTCACATTCGTATGGATACAGGTACTTCATGTACCTGTGAAAAAGACATTTCAGTTGGAATTGGGATAATTTTATGAAATATGAAACTATTTGAAAAACACAGTATTACAATGGATAAGTATACCTTGAAACAAGTTTACAAATGATATGGGGGAATGTGTGTGTGTGTGTGTGTTCGGTGTGCATAAGTGTGTGCTCGCGCATGTGTGTGTGTGTGTGTGTGTAAGTTTGTGCTCGCGCTTGTGTGTGTGTGTACTCACTGTGTCCTGAGAGTAAAGGCTGCACTGGTAATTGAGGTAGGCAGGTTGAGTCCTTTAGTGATCTCTCTCCACAGCTTCTTGTTGATGACCTCCACCAGGCCTCCCTTCTCTGTCACCAGCTGGTACAGCATGTACAGGTCTAGGACCTGCTTGGCCATGATGGGGATCCTGTTCACAGGGGTTCCTGGAGACGAGGAAAAGACAACTCACTGCCTGTCGCTAACACCATACTCTTTTGCTAGGTTTCCCTTTTGATAAGTTGCCATGGAACTGACTGTGAACTGAGAAAACTTTCTAGTGGTCTGAAACATTTTAATGCTTCAGGAGTACAAAAATATATTCAGAAATGTCATGTTCTATATTCTGGGTTGGACAGTAACTGATTAAATGTAATCAGTTACATGTAATCGGATTACCAAAAAACGAACTGTAATCAGCTACATTACAAGCAATAAAAAAAAATCATATTAAAAATACTTTTGAAAAACCAGATGCTTACTTCTTGGATTACTTTTAAATTCAGAAAGGATGTTTGATCTCAAAAAAATACATGACACCTTGTTTTCTCATTGACATTCAATTCAGCACTGACAAAAAGGCGCAAGTTTATGCTTGTTACACCTGAGCGATCACTATGATGACACACCAAATGCATTTGATGGATCCTTTTTGTCTTCTTCTAATGCCTCTTATTTTTTTTATTTAACCTTTATTTAACTAGGCAAGCCAGTTAAGAACAAATTCTTATTTACAATTACAGCCTACCCCCGGCCAAACCCTAACCCGGACCATGCTGGTCCAATCACGACTGGTTGTGATACAGCCTGGAATCAAACCAGGGTCTGTAGTGACGCCTCTAGCACTGAGATACAGTGCCTTAGACCACTGCACCACTCGGGAGTAATAATAAAGTAAGGGGAAAGTAATCATAAAGTAACTGAAAGTAATCAAATTATGTTACTGAGTTTGTGTAATCCAAAAGTTACATTACTGATTACAATTTGACAGGTAAGTAGTAACTGTAACATATTACATTTAGAAAGTAACCTACCCAACCCTGGTTCTAGGTATTGTTTTCCTACGGAGAGTATCACACCTTTTCTTAGCACACAATACTTCAATACATAATCAATTGTCAATGCCATGTCTGTTTTGTTCTTGTTATGGTATTGGGTCTTATTGTGCTTTAAAAAACATGATTTTTTAAATAATTCTGAAAGAAAGCTATGGGGGGAAAAAAATTGAAAATGTTCTCCTCTCAGTCTCTTTTCAGTTCCCTATATTGTACCTAGAGGGCAGTGTCTAATTCTTTGAGCAACTAGGCACGCAGACCAGCCCATACATTTGTTTGAGGGCACAGTGTATAGTGTAAACATACCCTAAACACCCAATACTGGATTTTCCCACTGACTATCTTAACATAATAATATTTATTGCTATTACCTTCAACATGTTGGTCTTATATTTCCAAAGTAGAACTAGTTTGTGAATCAAAATTATACAATGTGCTGTGCTGTTTGCCTGAGGGCACACACTTAACGTGTTGTGAAATATGTTGTGAAATGTAATGTAATGTTTTTAATTGTATATATCTGCCTTAATTTTGCATGACCCCAGGAAGAGTAGCTCTAATGGGCAACCAGAATAAATACAAATAGAGTCTGACGAAGTGACGATCATTAATAAAAGATGCAAATGCTGAACCAAACAAACACCATAACTTAACGGAGCTACATAAAACCTCCGGCGCCTAAACATATACCTAAATACATTCCTAAGTTGATACATGCAGTCTCATGTACGCTTTAGTTTTAGACGAGCTGGGAACAGTGAAGGCTTGGCCGACCATAAAGCAATCATCTGCAAATGAATAAAGATCCACCCACGGAGGTGAAAGCTGAGAGTGGTGTTTCCTATGTCAGTGAAGGGGGAGGGGCGGGGGCAGGTGGCTAGAGAACACAACAGGGCCTCTCTACTAACCCACCAAGGCAAACAGTGAAATCGCTATCGAGTCATGTATTTTATTTGTATTAATGTGTCTCTGCTGCATGAGATACTGGGACAGAAAGGTACAGTACTGTCTTGCATATACGCCACTCCTTTTACAATACTCGCTCACCTCTCTTTTGCATGAAGCTGAATAGGTCATCCAGAAACTCTTTTCTCTTTGGGTCTCCATCTAGTTCGTAGAGCTGGAGAGGAGAGGAGAAGAGGGGGAGAGATAAAAACAGGTTACAGCTGGGAGTAGATTACCAAGGGGGGTTGAGAACTATTATTGCCCCAAAATGGAGGATGGAGCCTCAGCTTTAGAATGCCATTAAGTCGAGAGAGGACGTCTAGTATGATGAAAACCTGATGTGGCCCAGCTGCTATGGCCGAGAGCTCCGGAAAGTTCAGTGAAAATGAACAGTAACAATGAAGCACATGGCTCATGGGAATACAGTGGGCTATTGTGGTAACTTAAATTGCGGTATGAAGATTGTTCACAACAAAGATTGATTCACACTCGCTGGTGTGGAGAGTATCTTTTGACTGACTAGCGTGTCAAACAAAAGTGTAGTTTACAAATCAAAACAATAATGTATAGCTGAGGCGGAATAATACATTTTGTTTCATCATTGGGTTTTAATTCTCTCTGAAATGACACATACCAAACTAAAATATAAATGCAACATGTAAAGTGTTGGTCCCATGTTTCATGAGCTGAAATAAAAGATCCCAGAAATACACACAAAATGCTTTAATTCTCTCAAATTTTGTGCACAAATTTGTTTTCATCCCTGTTAGTGAGCATTTTTCCTTTGCCAGGATAATCCATCCACCTGACAGGTGTGGCATATCAAGAAGCTCCTGCGTGGGCTCCCGAGTGGCGCAGCGGTTTAAGGCACTGCATCTCAGTGCTAGAGGCATCACTACGGACACCCTGGTTCAAATCCAGGCTGTATCATAACTGGCTGTGATTGGGAGTTCCGGTAGGCTGTCATTGTAAATAAGAATTTGTTCTTAACTGATTTGCCTAGTTATATAAAGCTCAAATTATTATATATATATCATTTTTTTATTTTAATAAATCTGATTAAACAGCATGATCATTACACAGGTGCACCTTGTGCTGGGGACAATAAAAAGTGCAGTTGTCGTCACACAACACAATGCCACAGATGTCTCAAGTTTTGAGGGAGTGTGCAACTGGCATGCTGACTGTAGGAATGTCCCCCAGCGCTGTTGCCAGAGAATTGAATCTTAATTTCTCTACCATAAGCCGCCTCCAACTCTGTTTTAGAGAATTTGGCAGTACGTCCAACCGGCCTCACAACCACAGACCATGTGTAACCTACTCCAGCCAAGGACCTCCACATCCGGCTTCTTCACCTGCGGGATCGTCTGAGACGAGCCACCCGGACAGCTGATGAAACTGTGGGTTTGCGCAACCGAATAATTTCTGCACAAACTGTCAGAAACCGTCTCAGGGAAGCTCCTCTGCATGCTTGTCGTCCTCTCCAGGGTCTTGACCTGACTGCAGTTCGGCGTCGTAACAGACTTCAGTGGGAAAATGCTCAGCATTCGATGGTGTGCTCTTCACGGATGAATCCCGGTTTCAATTTTCCCGGGTAGATGGCAGACAGCGTAGCATGTATGGCATTGTGTGGCCGAGCGGTTTGCTGATGTCAACGTTGTGAACAGAGTGCCCCATGGTGGCAGTGGGGTTATGGTATGGGCAGGCATAAGCTACGGACAACGAACACAATTGCATTTTATCGATGGCAATTTGAATGCACAGAGATACCGTGACGAGATCCTGAGGCCCATTGTCGTGCCATTCATCACCTCATGTTTCAGCATGATAATGCATGATATTGCAAGGATCTGTACACAATTCCTGGAAGCTGAAAATGTCCCAGTTTTTCCATGGCCTGCATACTCACCAGACATGTCACACATTGAGCACGTTTGGGATGCTCTGGATCAACGTGTACGACAGCATGTTCCAGTTCCCGACAATATCCAGCAACTTTGCACAGCCATTGAATAGGAGTGGGACAACATTCCACAGGCAACAATCAACTGCCTGATCAACTCTATGTCTCTATGTGAAGGAGATTTGTTGCGCTGCATGAGGCAAATGGTGGTCACACCAGATACTCACTGGTTTTCTGATCAACGCCCCTACTTCTTTTTGTAAGGTACAGTATCTGTGACCAACAGATGCATATCTGTATTCCCAGTCATGTGAAATCCATAGATTAGGGCATCATTTATTTATTTCAATTGACTGATTTCCTTACATGAATTGTAACTCAGTAAAGACTTTGAAATTGTTGCATTATGCGTATATATTTTTGTTAAGTGCACAAGATGCTTCATCAATGCAACAGTTCAGCCAGAGCACACAATGCAGAACTATAGTCTTGTTCTGGACTTGGGAGTACTTTTTGCAGGCTCTTGCTGTGTAATCACAAACAGGCCATTCTCTTTGTGGCGTTTAGCGCCCATTAGTGATGCCAAGCTGCAGTTAGATCTTATTATCAGAAGGATGGGGGGCTGGATGACGAGGCGGGGGAGGGGCGGTAATAAATGTAGGGCTGGAGGCAAGGCCAGTCTTAATTACAGGATGCATGCATTTCTAGGAGTGCCGAGCCATAAATCGTCAAAATGCTCTCTCTCACTCTCTCTCACTCATAGAAGTTCTAAAAGAATAAAGACATTTCAAATGTCATATTATGTCTATATACAGTGTTGTAACGATGTGCAAATACTTAAAACACTAAATGGAAAACATCTAACTGCTGTGATGGCACACTGTGGTATCTCGCCGAATAGATTTTTTCAATATTTTATTTAACTAGGCAAGTCAGTTAATATTCGTAAAATACTGAATCCGACATATAGTTTGGGAAGACCTTTAACCAGGGGTCAACAAGATTAGTGATACCCTCCCTGACAAGCAGTATCAATCTACTTAGGTAAAGCCAGAGAGCTATAAATGGTTGACGTTCCTGACACAAGGTAGGAGAGGAACCCACCAATCAGGTTCCCTTCCCCACCTCGCTCTCCTATCAACCACCAGTTCCTTTAGTTGGCCCCTTCTCTCTTGTATTACTGGATACAGCTGCATCCTTTTCACGTGAACCTCTTAGAGACCCCCGCCACACACCCCTCTAACCCCCTCATTCTAACTCCCACCTACACACCCCACTAACCCCCCACACACCCCTCTAACCCCCTCATTCTAACTCCTACCTGCCCCCCCCCCCCCCCTAACCCCCTCATTTTACCCCCCCCCCCCCGACATCACTATGGCAGAACACATCTGTTTATCTGGGACGGGTGGGGTTTGGGGCTACAGGTTTTCACATCAACTTAAATCTATAGTACACACACTGATAGGGCGTCGACCGTCTCCTTGTGTGCGACTGTCTCACAAAGAGCTGTGTCAATGAACAAAACGTTGGCAGTGAGCATAAACCTCGTTACATACATGCCACTACTGAGGAGTTTTACGTGTTCTGAGTGATAGAAAAGCAGGCAGGCGTTTTAGAGTGAACTTTAAGAAGCAGGGAGTTTCAGTGTGAGCAGGTTTCCTGCCAGCACAGATTTCATTAGATCCACCCAGAATGTTACAATGTGAAAAGGCCAACAGATAGTCAAAGAGACTACTTCAATGCATTGCCTGTGTGAGCTGCATAAAACGTTTGAGCAAGCTTTGTTCAGGCTGCTGTTTATGACTTCATGGTTTTTTTTCGTGTCTCGTGGATCATTGATACAAGATCAGCAACGTATTCATTTCTGAATGCTTTAACTATGCAGGTCAAGCTTGTTGTTTTCCTGTTGGGTGAAACACACACAAAAATCTGTTTTATGTCAAACATCATGAATAATTCCAGCACAAGTAGTCACGGTTACTCAGAGGTTGCGAAAAACAACAGCTATCAGAGTCCCATGCGAGTCATCCAGGCACCTCGCAACAAGTGTCACGTAGCACATAATTGGGCCTAGCTATTGAGCCCTGTCCCCACATGGACATTGAGAGGGGATCGCATGGAGCTAGTGTGTCACACGAGCTGTTGCCTATGAAACACACCCATCCTTTCACACCTGCCAGGGCTGACTGACACACACACACACACACACACACACACACACACACACACACACACACACACACACACACACACACACACACACACACACACACACACACACACACACACACACACACACACACACACACACACACACACACACACACACACACACACACACAGGAGGGCAGTGGGGGAGGGGAGAGAGAGGCCAGGAGGGGGATGGGAGGAAGCGAGCATGCAGCTTGACTTCACCGGTGTGAGGGGGTGCTGTATATGGATTGTGAACCTGGGCACATGATCTCTCTTATTCAAATAGTGTATAGTTCCTAGCTGTGTCTCTCCCATGCTAGTTTGCTGCATTTTCACACGCTTATCAAGTGAACAAGGACAATTCAACAACAAAATGTGGCGCAGACTGCTCCCTTTGACTCATTATCACACTCATACTTTGATTTCCAACTCAAAGAGATATAAAACCACAGCTCCACCTAAGAAACCACAGTAATGGCAAAGCATCGCAGTGAGGAGAGGTATCTAGCTCCTGCTATGCTGGCTGACTTTGCTAGCTTACTAAATATGTATTGAATTGAATTAAATTGAATAATAAATTGTATTGAATTAAATTTTTCATTTGTGATTAGTGTGTAGAAACAGATAAGCCATGATTTGTGTCGAGCATTATACCACGCGGTTACCATATATGTTTCACAACCAACAGCCTACATTTCTTTATTAGAAGAAATTGCTCATAATGCTAATTAGGTCCACATTATCGGAATTGGCTAGATTTATCGCAGCAAGCAATTTCACTGCTTGCCTTCTTGAGAAGATTTCCACTCAAGAGGAAAATAATGTTAAACTTTCAATAAGCTGTAGGAACAGGAACTGGAGACTACATAATACACTGAACAAGCTCAAGAAGAGGGAACCAGCAAAGTACACTATAGTTTAAAAAAAAGTAAAGTTTAAAGTATGTAGTATGTAAATAAAATAAACCCCAACCTCTACTTTTTTTTGTAAATGGTTGTTTCCCTTTTGTAGTGTGAAGACATTAGCACAGTAAGAAAGAACACGGTTCACACCTGTGGATGGTCAATGAATGAATAGCAAGAGCAGTTCCACTCTCTGTTTGAATGAGCCTGAAACTAGTCTGACAATTTTTTTTTATATTTTTGTCTTCCCTGTCTGTCTCTACCCTCTTTCTTCACCCCATACATCATACTGTTGTAACACATTACCAACCGTCACACCACAACCAGTTAGCTATTCGACATTTAAAATAACGGAGAAAATGTTCTGAATTTTTATTTGAGATTTATCTGTTTCTACACACCAATCACTTAAATCCACAACACGCCTCATTTTAATGAGAATACATAAACCTCCTCACAGACATTTTGTCTTGTTTACAAACATGAAAACAAATTCAGCCTTTCTACATTTACATTTTAGCAGACACACTTTTCCAGAGCAACTAGGGTTAAGTGCCTTGCTCAGGGGCACACAGCTTAACCACTAGGCTACCTGAGCACTATACCTAGAGACAAAACCACTGTTGAACATGGCACAACACATTTAAAAAAGGTGCACTATGTAGAAATCGCTCCCCCATTTCCTGGTTGCTAAAATTCAAATATTTCACGTAATTTTAGTTTATGTGACAAACAAGCAAAACAAGTATAGTGTAGAGAATCATTGTACCATCTAAACAGCTGTGAAATATCTTTTCAACAACCAAAAATATTGTACTTTCAGCTGGTGTACAAAACCGAAAGTAAAAGAATCAAAAACTTAACGTAAGAATGGGAAGCTTCATAGACTTGCTTTCAGAATGACAGATCTATAACTCACATTTCTATGTGAATTTGGTTGGGTCGCCCACAAAGTTACACATCCTGACTGAATTCCTGACTTCATAATCCAAGATTCACCTAATGGATAGTGGGTTGGGACAGTATCAAAGGATTTAGACGCAAGCAAATACTCAGAGAAGCAAAAACAAAGCTGTTCCTCCCAGTGAGTATTGCAGCATTTTCTATGAACTGAAGAGAGATTGGAGAGGATTGTAAAAAAAATAACAACGAACTGCTATGCTTGGATTAAGAGTAATATGGTGATACACAATGCAAAGGGTAGCATAGCAAGTGTAATATGTTTGAATTCTGTCAATTAATGGAGTCAATGAAGGAATCCTGCATAGGGCCAACGTCAAAGTAATAATCATGTCTTTCATTGGATATATTTACAGTTGATGTGAAAATAGAGTGAACACCACTTGACGATACATGACATGGAAATAGAATGAACACTATTCAATGACACATGTATCCCGTTCCCACTAACCTCAGCTGTTCTTACAGTACATACAGCCTGTATAGACTTTAAGAAGAATGTGGAACAGTTGGCAGCTTGTGAGAGCGTCTAGATTGCTAACTGTATGACGATGTATTAAGGGCCTAACCTAACTACACAGTCTAATGAATAGTATCAAGTTTATAAATGCCAAAGAAGGTAGGGCGGAACTTTGAGCAAGCTGCAGTTTCACATGTGAGCAATGTGAGTGGATGGGGAAATGTTTGATTGGCACGAACAAGAACAGACTCTAAGAAGACAACATCACCTAACCAAACAAACTGGTCCCAGTGCCTGCGTTACCAAACAGGACCGGCAGACAATCTGAAGGGAACAGAAGACATGTCTGGCGAGAAAGGCTCTGGTTGTTAGCAGAGTATCAATCAGAATGATTGATGACCTTGGCTATGAGGGTGATGGATAACGACAGCCCAGGTCACGCCACCCTCAGCAGCACTTTCCATGTGGCTCTTTAGGGAAGGAGATGTCCTGGTCAGTTGTCACTAGTTACCAGAGCCACAAAGTCAAAATTGGCTATATCGCATAAATTCATGAAATGGTCTTCATTTAATGTTATGGTTAGGCATAAGGTTAGCAGTGTGGTTAAGGTTAAGTTTAAAACCAGATTTTAATTAAGATAATTGTCAAAATAGGTGGGGTTTAGCCATCATTTTGTGGCTGTGGTAACTAGTGACATCTGCCCTGGTCGTGTTGGCCGGGCCATCCAGATCAATAGGTTGGATGGGTAAAACGTTTAACCTCTGCTGACACTTGATCATAGGGAGCGAACAATTGGTCCAGCCAGCGTCGTAAGGGTTTGGCCGGTGTAGGCCGTCATTGTAAATAAGAATTTGTTCTTAACTGACTTGCCTAGTTAAATAATGGTTAAATATATATATTTTTTAAATAAAATAAAACTGTCCTCTCCTTGTCAGCTGCCATGTTGTGGGACCTACCTGAATTTGTCGAATAGAAACACATTTTTTCATTGCAAAACATTTTCAGTTTGCAGTAAATGGCAGTAAATGTTTTGCAACAGAATCAGCGTAATGAATACACCCCAGGGGGAGTCATGACAATGCCCACTGTTGTAACTTGAATCCTAACCATCTTTCAGAAGTGGATGGGATCAAAACAAGGTGTGGCTGGTTAATCTCACACATCATTCTTTGTATGACGGTCAAGCTTATAATGGCTATTGAATTGTACATTTACATTTTCCCCAACTGACATTTTCCCCAATCTATTTCAAATAAGGTGGATTCAGAAATACCAGGTAGTGTGAAACATATCTGTGTCTGATCTATTTCCCATTGATTTCTTAAAGAATGCAACCTTTTAATGCCCAAGGCTGATGGAGCACTGTTTCAAGGTATTTCAAGGCGACAGAGCACAAACATGGTCTTTGTAAGGATATGGATGTTTCTATAGATTACTTATTTCAAAGACGTCATAACTTTGTTTGTTGACACTTCAAACGTAACCATTCAATAGTAATCGCATTTTTACCAGAGTATTTTGGCACAAGGTTACATTCTAGTCTTTCATACCGTAAGAAGCTTGAGCCTTGTATAGAAATGTACAGATTAGACACGACAAACGACGCAGGTCATCCACAAAGAAAGATATATGGTTTGAGAGGCTGGACTCATAAAGCAAATGCATGTAGTATAATCTCAATCCACTCCCTGACAATGTATTAGTTGACAAGTCACGGTTAAATCAAATCACTTTCTGAATAAATACAAAGCTAGGTTTTCCCAGATAACTAAAGACACTGTGTAGATGCCTTGAAACTATACAAAAAAGGCCAAATGCCGAAATGGGAACTGCTGACCTTTATGCAATCATTGTTTACATTCCTGCTACTAGCTACCCCCTTTCAAAACCATATTGAGTGCCTGCCAATTTCCAGAATCCCCTTGGCTGCACAGTTCTTACATCAGCTGCAAAGCAACTAGATACTGGACACTTTTAAACACTCCACTTCACAGCCAAAAGCCAGTATTCACTACACTTGTACTGCTTGGCTGCTGTTCAAACTGCTCTCTCCCTCGCTCCCCCCCCCACACCCTTTAGTTACATCCCTCTGTTTCTCCTTGACTCAACAGGAAGACTTTAATAGGTCTTCCAATGCCATTGTTTGTTTTGTTTAAGCCGTTGTTTTTATGGAATGCCTAGTTCCATTAACCCTGTTCTTTCTTTGTGTTAAAACAAAGTCTGTCACACACCCAAAGGTTCCCCAGGGCACTTCATGGACGATAGTTTGACGACAGAATTTTTCAACAGGCCTTCAGCATATCCTCTAATGGTCTGCCGTGCACTGCACACAAATGATTGGGTCACACAAATAAATGCTGTGAGAACTGGATGTAATACATCACTGACTTTGCTTAAGTCTGGATTTTATTCATTTACAGTGTCCTCCGTAATTATTGTGACAGTGAAGCATTTTTTATTATTTTGGCTCTATACTTCAAAAGTTGGGATTTTAAATCGAACAAAAATCAAAAAAGCATTCAGAACTTTTACTCAAAAAAACAGTTTTTGCTTTGTCATTATAGGTTATTATGTGTAGATTGATGAGGGAAAAAACGATTTAATCAATTTTAGAATTAGGCTGTAACGTAACAAAATGTGGAAAAAGTCAAGGGGTCTGAAAACTTTCAGAATCCACTGTATAGGTTACAAATTTCAGGAGTGAACATCAAGGAATGCCATCGATATAGGAGTAGTATCAGCAGAATCACGCTGGCGAGCAATCCCAATAAGTGTCACTTTGTGGCATTGGCTCCAATTCATCCTTCATTTCCTGGAGTCACCGCCCTTCCCCCATTCCGTGTGTTGGTGCGTGCAAACCAATATTTAATGCCAACTCCCTGATAATAATGAGTGCAATACATTTTAAACATATACTCTATTTACTGTCCATCTGTGTTACATCTGCCCTGCTGTTTGTATTTAAAAAACAGGACAGGGTACATCAAAGTCTTTTCTGCTTTTGGAGTTTTATAGCCGGAGGATGAATGTGTAATGAAAGGAGAAGGGGTAGGCAATGGACAGTGGGGAGGTCAACACTCTCTGCCTCATTTGTGGATGAGCAACAGATTCCCCTTCAACAAAATGACTGTTGTGGTTAGTCAACTTCAGGAAAGAGGAACATGGTAATTGTCATCCTAAAAGGCCCAAAATTTGAGGTTTTGTCTGGAATTGTGCTATAAAAGTAGGGGCCTGGTGGATTGTCAATTAAGATGCAATTTTTTTACTGGAGTATTTCTCTGTATTTAAAAACAGCTTGCAATTTATTTTCTCACATTTTTGGAGTTGGGCATGTTTGTTACAGAGGTCTGAATGCACGGCATGCTGTGATAATAATTAGTACATGTTTCAAGGTGTTAAAACAAAATACAAGAGGTGAATATGTAAGTCTACACGCTAGCTGCATGGTTAATGAGCTGCAGGGTTAATGAGCTGCAGGGGGTAAAGCCAGTTCTGAACACAACAAACAAGACTGTAAGTTAAACATGGGAGGTAAAACATAGAGTTTACCCTCTGGTGATTGAGCACCAAGCTGCTTCTGAAATGGCACCGTATTCCCTACACAGTGCACTACTTTCTGGCCAAAAGTAGTACACTATATTTTTTATTTAACCTTTATTTTGACAGGGAAGACATATTGAGACCTAGGTCTCTTTTCCAAATGCGCCCTGTATAACAAAATATAAAATACACATTAAACTAACACCCCCCCCAAAAAAAATATACCAACAAGGTGCATTCAGAAAGTATTCAGACCCCTTGACTTTTTCCACATTTTGTTACGTTGCAGGCAAGAACCTGATGGTCACTCTGACAGACCTCCAGATTTCCTCTGTGGAGATGGGAGAACCTTCCATCTCTGCAACACTCCACCAATCAGGCCTTTATGGTAGAGGGGCCAGACGGAAGCCACTCCTCAGTAAAAGGCACATGACAGCCCACTTGGAGTTTGCCATAAGGCACCTAAAGACTCTCAGACCATAAGAAACAAGATTCTCTGATTTGATGAAACCAAGATTGAACTCTTTGGCCTGAATGCCAAGAGTCACGTCTGGAGGAAACCTGGCACCATCCCTACGGTGAAGAATGGTGGTGGCAGCATCATGCTGTGGGGATGCTTTTCAGTGGCAGGGACTGGGAGACTAGTCAGGATCGAGGGAAAGATGAACGGAGCGAAGTACAGAGAGATCCTTGATGAAAACCTGCTCATGAGCGCTTAGGACCTCAGACTGGGGCGAACATATACCTTCCAACAGGATAACGCAGAAGTGGCTTCAGGACAAGTCTCTGAATGTCCTTTTCATACATTTGCAAAAAGGTATAAAAACCTGTTTTTGCTTTGACATTATGGGGTATATTATTGTGTTTAGATTACTGAGGAAAAAAACTATTTAATCCATTTTAGAATAAGGCTTTAACGTAACAAAATGTGGAAAAAGTCAAGGGGTCTAATTACTTTCCGAATGTACTGTATACACACACACACACACACACACACACACACACACACACACACACACACACACACACACACACACACACACACACACACACACACACACACACACACACACACACACACACACACACACACACACACACAGACACAGACACAGACACACACACACACACACACACACAAATAAAACATCACAAATAGGAAATAGGGTGACATTTTGGACAGTGGAAGTAGGCTAGCCCAGAAAGCACCAGATTCTCGTGCCATGTTATTGTGATAACGAACAGGTATGATGACCTCTGCCTTATCAGATGTTGAACTGTAACAGATACATGTAGGCCTACAGGTTGGGAGAGAAAAAAGAAAAAGATCCTCCCTCATGTGTTTGATGGAGTAAACAACAGTGAATGGAAAGAGGTCCGGGTAGTAATAAAAGAAGTGCTGCCATAACAAAATATCAGGGGGCAGGTGTATGTACAGGCGCCAGGGGGTAGGGATGGGTGTCACTAAAATAACACAGCTCAAATGGCACTCTACCAGGGGCAAATCAGTTTCGTTGGCAAAAAAGTATCCACTGCTGGTATAATTTGATATCCACCCAACGAATCCTTTTTGTAATTCAGCTGCCTCCTTATGCCGGCGGCAGATATCTTCTATCAGAGGCTACTGGCAACCTGCCTCGCCTCAAAATTTTGATTAATTGATGACCACATTTTTAATCAGACCTCCGTCCCGACCACATGGGGGCTAATTTAGTCTGACCTTTCCACAGCCAAGATGATACACTCCTAGGCTGCATGGCCAGGTTTGGCTAAAGGCAACTATACACTGGCTGTCATCTAGCACTTACCTGAATGTCTAGTTTTTAATGCAGGGCTAACATTTCTGTTTGGAATGGTTCCAACTGACAGACTGATAGAGACGTGCAACTAGTCTGAGAGGGTCTGGGTCCTGAATGGCCAGATTAGCACTCTCCCTCAGGCACATTCCAACTGCCTCCACCCACCTGCCCAAAATAAATGGTACGGTCTTAACCCCTTCCTCCCCATGGAGAAGCACACGCCAGACCATCACAGCACTTCTACTCAGCTACTATCAACAAGAAAATACATTTAACATGTGTTTGTATAACATAAAAATGAAGGTGGAAAATACATAAAGTTTGAGTTCATGTTCCTTACAGAGTTCCGTGTGGGGGGGAATTATGCAGAGAAATAAACTGAATTCCGCAGTGAGTCATTAACATTGGATTGCGTAACATTATCTGAATGGACAAGGTACTAGTACAGGAACTATTTTTTATTTATTTTTCCTTTATTTAACTAGGCAAGTCAGTTGAGAACAAATTCTTATTTTCAATGACAGCCTAGGAACAGTGGGTTCTGCCTTGTTCAGGGCCAGAATTACAGAATTTTACCTTGACAGCTCAGGGATTTGATCTTGCAACATTTCAGTTACTAGTCCAACACTCTAACCACTAGGCTACCTGCTGCCCAGTTATTAATTATATAACTGTCAACAATATAATATAGATTCTGGGGTAACCATGATATAACTCAGATTGTTACGGCAACGCTGACATGTCATGATAACATGTGGTAGAACATTCTAGAACTGTCACGGCCGTTAACAGAAGAAGAGGACCAAGGTGCAGCGTGGTGTACGTACATTTTTCCTTTTATTTATAAAAATGACGCCGGACAAAAAAATAAACACTACAAAAACAAACCGTGAAGCTTAAGGCTATGTGCCATCAAACAAAGTTACCTTCCCACAAACACAGGTGAGAAAAAGGGCAGCCTAAGTATGGTTCTCAATCAGAGACAACGACAGACAGAACCACACCCGGCCAAACACAAAGAAATAGAAAACATAGAACATAGAATACCCACCCCAACTCATGCCCTGACCAAACCAAAATAGAGACATAAAAAGGATCTCTAAGGTCAGGGCGGGACAGTACCCCCCCCCCCCCCCCCCAAAGGTGTGGACTCCGACCACAAAACCTAAACCTATAGGGGAGGGTCTGGGTGGGCATCTATCCGCGGTGGCAGCTCAGATGCGGGACGCAGACCCCACTCCATCACTGGCTCACCCCACCTTGGTGGCACCTCTGGTGCGGGGACCCTCGTCGTCGACCCCGGACTGGGGACCCTCGTAGCGGGCTCCGGACTGGAGACCATCGCTGGAGGCTCCGGACTGGAGGCCGTCGCTGGAGGCTCCGGACTTGAGGCCTGAAGGCCATGGAGGCCATGGAGGCCATGACTCTTCACTGGAGGCTTCTTGCCATGGATCATCACTGGAGGGAGGAGACGTATGGGCAGTCTGGTACGTTGAGCTGTCACAGAGCTCACCAGGCTGGGGAGACATACAGGAGGATTAGTTCTAGGCGCAGGCACAGGACTCACCAGGCTGGAGAGACATACAGGAGGCCCTGTCCTTCTGGGGACAGGCACAGGATACACTGGGCCGTGGAGGCGCACTGGAGGTCTTGAGCGTAGAGCCTGCACAACCCGACCTGGCTGGATGGTTATTTTCGCCATGCAGATGCGAGGTGCTGGCACAGGACGCACTGGGCTGTGCAGACGCACCGGAGACACAGTGCGCAGAGCCGGCGCATGATATCCTGGGCCGTAGAGACGTACTGGCGGCCAGATGTGCTGAGCCGGCACTCTCCGACCTGGCTGGATGCCCACTCTAGCCCTGCCGATTCGGGGAGCTGGAAGGTAGCGCACCGGGCTGTGCACGCGCACTGGAGACACCGTGCGCTCCACCGCATAACACGGTGCCTGACCAGTACGACGCTCGCCACGGTAAGCATGGGGAGTTGGCTCAGGTCTCCAACCTGACTCAGCCACTGGAGGCTTCTTGCCATGGATCATCACTGGAGTCTTCGTGCCATGGATCATCACTGGAGGCTTCTTGCCATGGATCATCACTGGAGGCTTCGTGCCATGGATCGTGCCATGGATCAAAATTGTGCCCCCCCCCCCCCCAATTTTTTTTGGAGCTGCCTCTCGGGCTTCCTTGCTAGCCGTGTTCCTTCGTAACGCTGCCGCTCTGCTCTTGCTGCCTCCAGTTCCTCCCGTGGACGGCGATACTCCCCAGCCTGCCTCCAGGGTCCCTTACCGTCCAGGATCTCCTCCCAAGTCCATGAATCCTGGACACGCTGCTCCTCCTTACCACGCTGCTTGGTCCGTTGTTGGTGGGAAGTTCTGTCACGGCCGTTAAGAGAAGAAGAGAACCAAGGTGCAGCGTGGTGAGCGTACATTTTTCCTTTTATTTATAAAAATGACGCCGAACAAAACAATAAACACTACAAAAACAAACCGTGAAGCTTAAGGCTATGTGCCATTAACCAAAGTTAACTTCCCACAAACACAGGTGGGAAAAAGGGGAGCCTAAGTATGGTTCTCAGAGACAACGACAGACAGCTGCCTCTGATTGAGAACCACACCCGGCCAAACACAAAGAAATAGAAAACATAGAACATAGAATACCCACCCCAACTCACGCCCCGACCAAACCAAAATAGAGACATAAAAAGGATCTCTAAGGTCAGGGCGTGACAAGAACATGCCCAATTCCATACATTTTGCCTTGGATCTCTTAACACAGAGACTCATGTATTAAATTATTTCACCAAATACGCAAGTACCGAAATTATATTGTCATTATTACATAACTTCCGAAGTCTGTGTAAAAATGACAATATGTGTAGCAAACATTTAACTTGCATTTCCCTATGTTTCAAAAATACCCTGCGGCAGCATTTTACAGAGGCTGGCTTATGTAAAATGTGCATATAGCAGCTAGGTATATTTTACTTTGTTTTCACACAAGAGATATTATAATTTATGTTTAAATAATGCAATTCACATGTTTAACCTATACTTTTTCCACTTCTACCCTTTATCAATAGCTAACCTAACCTTTAGCATTAGCTACAATGGAAACATACATGTATGCAGTGTATTATGTTCTCTTCTTTCTGGTCCACCTCGACATAGCCCTATCGCTATGCTCGAACACAGCTTCTCACAACGGAAATACTTCACATAAAAACAATCCCACTGTATCTATACAACAATTTCAACAGGGTCTCCAAACCATATCAAAACCAATGCAGTGTTTACAGTAAATATGAGCCTGCTAAGGACGGTTAAAAGTAGACTCAGCAATATGACATCATACACAGCTAGGCGACATCCTGCTTACATCAACAGCATTCAAATTTCCTAAGACCCTTTCCAATGTGAGCATGCCTCAAGGGAGGGAGGTTTCAAATTGGAGAGCCGAACTGAAGAGCTAATAGTGGCATTCTTGGCAAATATTGTCTTCCGTTGATGTCTGGAAGCAGGAAGTCAACCCCGCTGTGGGTATACCTACCTACATGTACCTACCCACTATAACCCCCCCAGGGTCCTACCTGTCTAAACTGCTCTTCGTAAGTCCAGTCTCCGTGGTCCTGGCCTCCCAGCTGGCTGTGGGATCCGTGTGGGGGGAGGATGGCCATTCTGGGCTCCTGGTCCGGGTGGGTCCCGGTGCGGGGCCGGGCCTGCTTCAGCAGCTGGGAGTGGGCGTGCAGCTGGCGGTGGGGCAGCAGCATGGCCAGCGCCTCCCGGCCCGTGGGAAGCCCCTCGTCCACCAGCTCGTCCTCATAGTCCTCCTCCATCTCCCCCTCAAAGTCCTCCTCATCCCACTTCTGCTTTCTGCAGCCGAGAGAAAGAGCCATGCCAGCCACGTTACAACACCGTACACATACTGGTATATACCAATGTACTGGTGTTTGGGTGACTTGGAATGATCTCCAAAAGTCCTTGAAGGATTTGGTGCCTCTAGGGCAATTCAGGCATATGTTAGAGGGCCTTTTTACGAAAGAATGTGTTTGTTTCATATTATTGTGTTTTGATTTTCATGTTTTGCGTTTGCTTTCATATAGTGTGTAATTGATGAGTATATTGATATGTATTGTGTAATTGATGAGTATATAGATATGTATTGTGTAATTGATGAGTATATAGATATGTATTGTGTAATTGATGAGTATATAGATATATATTGTGTAATTGATGAGTATATAGATATGTATTGTGTAAATGATGAGTATATAGATATGTATTGTGTAATTGTTGTTTATTGATGTGTTGGACATGGTCGTCATTGTAAATAGGAATTTGTTCTTAATTGACTGACCTGTATAAATAAAAGGTAAAACATTTAAATAAAACTTGTGTAAGCACTCGTGTAATCACGAGGGCAATAATTATTTTGATCGAAAGCCAGCTAACACACGATTGAAACTTTAAAAAGGTGTTGCGTGACAGTATATAGGCTAGGCTAAATGGTAAAGATTGGGAACATTTTAATAAACTTACAAAGGTCAAACAAAACCCTAGACCAGAGCAAAGCACCCAGTCAGACATTCAAGGTTAGTCATTTAGCAGACACTCTTATCCAGAGTGATTTATTAGGGTTAAGTGCCTTGCTCAAGGCTTGGGGATTCAAACTAGTGACCTATCGGATACTGGCCCGGTATAAGCATGTATAAGCATGAGGCAGTCCTACTCACATCATCTCCTCTTCCTCAGAGCCCATCATATCTTTGTACTGTTCCCCTTCCTCCTCCTCGTCATCATCCTCTTCTTCCTCGTCCTCTCCCCCGCTGCTGCGCTCTGACATGGGGCTGTCTGAGGCCCTCTGCAACCCGGCCGCCACCGCCCTCATGGCTGCCAGGGCCGCCATCTGGGCGTGCTCTGACTCCGGGGCGGGGCTTCCCATCAGCTGGTCCCCAACGCCAGCGGTGGTCCGGCCGCGAGCGCCGTCCTGCTGCAGCTGCTGTTGCTCCAGTTCCATCAGCAACTTGGCCCTCTGCTGCCTGTGCAGGTTCTCCATCACGGCTTGAAGCTTCATCTCAAGGGAAAGTGTTGCACCGGCCGGGGGTCTCCTTCCCCTCCTCCCCCTGAATAGCTCCAGTCACAGGGGCTGGTGGGGGCTGCCGCCTCGCTAAGTCCTGATGCTGAGGGCCTGGATGAAATGCCTGACCAGCTAACTCAGCGGCAGGAGCGTTCTCTTGACGGGTAGGTTAGTTAGGTCCTCGAAGAGCGGGAGGGGTTCTTAGAGCAATGAAACATTCACTCGGACACTGTCCACAGCCAGAAGTCTCTAGTACTGTTTCTCTGTGCAGGGAAGGGAAGGCCAGTGGAGAGTCCCTGTGAGCGCCGTACTTAGGCACTAGCGGCTGAAGTGGTGGAGATCTCTATGTGGACCACACCGTAATGGCTTTACCAGGGCCTGTGGGAAAGAGACGAACGTGAGAAAAAGATCTAGCCACTGCTTCAACATTGTTTCTCATGTTGGTTAGCCAATATGGTTGGTTGGTTGCAGACAGTCTACATGCTGGTTTCAGTTGATGTGTCAAATTCAAAAAGTATTCAAAGAGAAAGTAAAAATAGTAACAAGTGTGTTACATAGATAAACTATTTTCTATATTTCCCTCACTATATATTTCCCTTCCCTGGCTTCTAGCCAATCTATCTATGGGTAGCAGGGTTGACAAGTTATTTGTATTTATTATGGATCCCCATTAGCTAAGTGTGTGCCCACTAAGTATTATGCTCAACACACTCAGTTTTCCCAACAAAACACCAGAAAATAGCCAAAAAGAGTAGAACCAGCGAACTGCTTTCACACTATGATTTGACAATTAGATGTTCAATGTTTGTTCTGATTTAGATACATTTTTTAAGGAATAGTTTTACCATATTAAAATGTTACAGGGTTGACCTTAAACTTGAGGGACAAATGGGAATAATCATTAAATCACATTAAAAAAATATATACAAGGGCATTCATACCCCTTAACTTTTTTTTTTTACTCAAACCTTATTTCCTGCAATTCTATACATTATTCCATTGAGTGAAGGGAAAATGTTGAAGTTTTTAAGCTAATTTCCTGCAATTCTACACATTTTCCATGTCTTATGTTTGTTCAATCCTGAACGTTTTCTGTTTTTGTTTTGTTTTTTATTGGGGGGGGGGGGGGGGTCTGTCTTGGCCCTGTTCTGGTTCCGGATCCAAATGAGTATGGCTGAGTTAGAGCATAGATGTATATGATCCATTTTTTTTACTGACTTGCCTAGTTAAATAAAGGTAAGAACAAATTCTTATTTTCAATGAAGGCCTAGGAACAGAACTGCCTTGTTCAGGGGCAGAACGACAGATTTGTACATTGTCAGCTTGGGGATTTGATATTGCAACCTTTCGTTTAGTAGTCCAACGCTCTAACCACTAGGCTACGCTGCCACCCGTGTCTAAAGAATGTAAAACGCACCCTATTCGTGGAACGACCCATAAGTCAGACATCTTTTTTTTTCAGTCAGAAATGCAAATATAAGGGGGAAATCTATGGCACTCATGACTGAACAGCCCTGGTTTACATGACTACTATGCAATTTGTAGAAAATGTTGCTCAGAGCATGTTCTAGGATGACTTTTTGTACTATTCTCAAGTGACTCACACCACAGCAATTCATAAGAAGGCATGTCAAGCTTGGCATGACTGTAAGCTAGAAAGACCTAGCACATGCTATAAGGGGAAAGGTCTACATTTCGATTGAATAAGACCTGGGTCACATCTAGGTCAGAAAAAAGATAAGCTTAACACAGTGTTCTCGAATAAATAGCACACACTGACAGGGATATGAAGACACCTTCTCCAAGCAGGTGTTGAACAGACTAGGTTGCCTCTGAAATGACACCCTAGCTAGCCTATAACTATAATGCACTACTTTTGACCCTAGGCCTATGACTCCAGCCATGATAGTGTTCATGATGCTTCTCTACTCACTGGCAAAAACGGCACTGGCAAAAGAAAAACGGCACTGGAAAAACTTGTCACTTCCATGGGCTTGTGTTTCAGAAGACGTGCAAGAAATAACCACAAGATGAGCAGTTTTATTAGTAGAAGTGAGTCATTCAATATCGACTCACTCAATATGATTTTCTGGCACAGAGAGCAACTATGTCACTCCAGTTGTTGGATCCAAAATAGTAGCAATATGACATCATATCATATTGTATCAGCTTTTATTGCACTATGGTAACAAGACTATTGTCTGTTCATTGCAACCATAAAACAAGACATTTACATTTCAGCATATTCTGGTCTGTAAGATTACAGGCTATGGACCAAAAATGCTATGTTGATTTACATTTAAAATAATATCAAGTTAAACAGACATGTTGAATCATCCAACAGTCGGATGCATTGCACCATAATTATTTATCTTATGCCAATTTGCTGCACCCAATGTTTCACAATAAAATTTCATAAGCCAGTGATTAAGCTTCACGACAGTGGTTTTCAACAATGGTGCACAAAATGTGCTTCCCTATATTTGGAAATATTCCATGACAGACAGACCATGGCAGAACAGCAAACTGGTTTCCTGTTCCTGAACAAAATACATTTAGTTGGGGGAGGTGTTTGTGGTTCCTCTGCTTCAAATGCCTTTTTTGGTGTCCAACACCTGTGATTTCCCACAGAAATGGCAAGATACAGCAAGGAATGAGGACTATGTGTTAGGTCATCGATTCATCATTCTGATTGGGACTGTATGTGTTAGGTCATCCATTCATCATTCTGAATGTTAATAGGGAACATTGAAGCGTTGCATCATATGAATCACCATTATATCAACAACTTTGGGACTATGTTGTTTATGTCTATGATTCATGTGATGGTATAATTGCTGATGATGTCGTGACTAATTCAGTTTCTAACGCCAAGACTAACGGGCTGAAAAATAGGTTTCTAGCCATGGACAGAAAAAACAAGCCTGATCACATAGGAACTATATTTTCTCTGTGTTATGCAATACTGATGTGCAGTGTGGTAAGCATTGTAGAGCAAACAAGCTACTTTGCATCACAGGTAGACGCAACCCACTGGTGGTGAACGGCCAGGGCGAATTGAGTAACTTCACTACACTACACACAATGTGAACCACAACCTTAAGTCAATCACTTGATCATTGCAACCCGTTTACATTTCATATGACTTTCCTCTCAAATGTCTTTTGGCTTCAAACCAAAGCAATGGACACCCATAAGTGATCTGACCTTAGGGTTATTGGTGTAGGCTAGATGAAACTGGCTGAGGGGGAGCTGTCACGAAGCCAATCTAGTGGACAGAGGGTTTAAATGAAGGATAAGGGACGAATGATATGTTATTGGGTTAATCCTTTACTTACCTACTGGCACAGAGACAGAGGGAGGGGTGAGGGTGGAAGATAGTGAGGTCTGAACAAACAGGACAAAGAGATAAGGAAAGCGCTAAGGGTCTAATTCCAAAGTGATAAAGGGTCTCTGCCACCTCACATAATGGGTGCTCCAATATTCAACTATAGTCTCCTAAAGAATAAACAAGACCAGTACAGAGCATTGAAATTGTGCTTTGGTAACGTTTGAAATGTGCAGTGTATATTTAACCGGCATGCCGGTAATGGACAGAAAAGAGCTAGTTGAGTTCGGAAGTGTGTAGCGATCTCTCCAACATATCTGCGACTACGGACCACTTCTTGACATCATTTCCATTTTTGCTCAGAATACAGTTGGAAATTTGGGAGGCCTTTTTCAGACTGTACTGAACCAAAATATAAACGCAACATATAACAATTTCAAATGTTTTACTGTTACAGTTCATATAAGAAATCAGTCCATATTGTAACGGCTGATTTCCTCCTCTTCGTCTGAAGAGGAGGAGTAGGGATCGGACCAAAACGCAGCGTGTTGTGAAGACATGATGAATTTATTTAGACCAGACGAAAACGAAGTACACTTGAGAAATTACAAAACAAAACAATAAACGACGTAGACCGACCTGAACATGAGAACTACATATAAACGAAGAACGCACGAACAGGAACAGACTAGACAAACGATAGAGTCCCGTGTGGTACAAAACTAACACGGAAGACAAACACCCACAAAACACACGTGAAACCCCGGCTGCCTTAGTATGATTCTCAATCAGGGACAACGATTGACAGCTGCCTCTGATTGAGAATCATACCAGGCCGAACACAAAATCCCAACCTAGAAAATCACACATAGACAAACCCACCCAACTCACGCCCTGACCAACTAAATAAATACAAGACAAAGGAAAACAGGTCAGGAACGTGACACATATAGTCAATGCCATATAGTCAAGGCCAACGACATTGACCAGCTTTCTATAAGAGGGCTATTACGGTGGTTATCTAAACTGAACAAAAATATAAACGCAACATGTAAAGTGTTGGTCTCATGTTTCATGAGCTGAAATAAAAAATCCCAGAAATGTTCCATATGCACAAAAAGCTTCTTTCTCTCAAATTTTGTACACAAATTTGTTTACATAATTGTTAGTGAGCATTTCTTATTTGCTTAGTTGGGCAGGATATTATTTGCCACGCTAATCCATCCACCTGGCAGGTGTGGCATATCGTTGTTTTAGAGGGTCTGAATACTTTCCGAATGCACTGTATATTTACTATAATTTGTTCATGTGTTTCACCTAACCTCATGACCAAAAACACACATTGCTCAAAACGTCATAACCCTCTGAAGTCTTCAGTGGTGTTATGTGGACTGTGTCAATGTGCATTCCATGGGAAGTGCACCCCTATTGATAAAACTAACACAAATGTATGGTTGTATTGGACATGTGAGGCATGCACTTCTATGTTTCCGTTTCACTCTCTGGATGATTCCGACTGTGTATCTCTCTTAGTTGGGCAGGATATCAACCCTGATAACATGGTCTTTAACCCATTAGATATTAATGAAGCCAACAATAGATATAATGATTGATTCAAACTTCCTGAAATTGACCAGAAATAAGTCTATCACTTGCGATTAATATAATGTTAAGAAATTTAACAACCTTTATATCAGATGATTTAATTCCAATAAATGCTTATTTCCTACCTTTATAATGCTGTTCACCAGTGTAGAACATCAAGAGTGGGAGGATGAGTGTCTATTTTTGTTCATAAACGTTTTCAATTCTTTGTAAGAGAGGACCTCACACTTACATCTGAAAACAAAGTATAAGAACAAATTTACTCACCTACTTTGGATATCCCCAAAAATATATTTGACTAACAAATTCCAAGAAACCTTAAATAATATAAAGTACTTGGAAAATCCTCAATCAACAGTTGAATAAGAAAAAAAGGCATCTACTACTATCCCATCTCAATTTATTTTTGGAAATAAGACCTATAGTGATCCTGATGTTATTTCATGTGAATTTAATAACTTTTTTGTGAATGTGGGATCCTCGCTGTCAAAGAAAATTAGCAAAACTGATGGAAATGGGGCCTCCCGAGTGGCGCAGTGGTCTAAGGCACTGCATTGCAATGCTAGCTGTGCCACTAGAGGTTCTGGGTTAGAGTCCAGGCTCTGTCGCACAATTGGCACAGCACGGCACAGCATTGGTTTGGCCGGCAGAGATGTCCTTGTCCCATCGCGCACTAGCGACTCCTGTTGCGGGCCGGGCGCAGTGCACACTGACACGGTCACCAGGTGTACTGTGTTTCCTCCGACACATTGCTGTGGCTGGCTTCCGGGTTAAGTGGACATTGTGTCAAGAAGCAGTGCAGCTTGGTTGGGTTGTGTTTCGGAGGACGCACAGCTCTTGACCTTCGCCACTCTCGAATCCGTACGGGAGTTGCAGCGATGAGACAAGACTGTAACTACCAATTGGATACCACGAAATTGGGGAGAAAAAGGGGAGAAAAAATACAAAAATAAAAACAAAAATAAAATACTCATGGAAATCCCTTGGATTATATTAAGGGACATTTCCCTTGTATGCTCAGTTTGACCCTCCTGAGGTGATGGAGGTAATTGGTAATTTAAAGATATCAGCAGCAGGTCATGATGAGAGTGGTGCCTCTTTGGTGAAATCAGTGTCTTCCTTGACTACTGAGCCTCTAATGTATATCTTCACCAAATCTATGGTATTGTTCCTAAAGATTTGAAAATTGCCAAAGTTATCCCCATCTATAAAACTGGGGATCCAAGATCTTTTACAAATTATCGGCCAATATCTGTACTACCATGTTTTTCTAAAATCCAAGAAAAATTGGTGTATAAGAGAATGTTGAAACATTTAAATCAACACTTCATTCTATATGAGCACCAATATGGTTTTCGTAAAAACTACTCCACAGATATGGGTCTTTTGCAACTTGTGGATAAAATATTTACAGCCCTTAACAATCAATACGCTCTTGGCATCTCTTTACATGTATCCAAAGCGTTTGAAACGGTTGATCATGAAATATGACTTTCTAAATTGCATTATTACGTGTTTCATGATTATACATATAATTTATTATAGAGAACAATTTGTTTATGCAAACGGGTGTGCATCTACCAGGGCCAAGATATCCTGCGGCGTGCCACAGGGTTTGATAATTGGACCTTTGTTATTCCTAATCTATTTCAATGACCTTGCTGCTGTGCCTTCTACCGTACTTCCCATTCTCTTTGCTGAGGATACCAATTTGATTTTATCACACAAGAATTTTGATTCACTAATTAATGAAGCCAACTCAGGCATGGCCACATTTTCTGAATGGTTCCAGATAAACAAATAATCTTTAAATGTAAAAAAATCCTACTTTATTGTATTCACTAGTAAGAAATATTGTAAATATATTGTGTTAAGTGTTTCCTCCAAATAGCTTAACTCTTACACACTCACACACACACACATTTAAACAAAACAAATACTTTTTTCCCCTCGTGATTACTGATCATACATTTATAATTAGTAGGTTTTATTATCTGTTTTAACAAAGCTTTTGTATTTATGTATTGTATATTGCGCTTCCAACCACACTGTTTAAAAAAAATGCATTTGTTTTTATCTGTATTGTTGTTTATTTGGCAAATAAATTAAACTTCTCCACATTTAATTTTCCCCATAAGGGATTTTAGAAATACTTAGGGGTGGCAGGTAGCCTAGTGGTTAGAGCGTTGGGCCAGTAACTGAAGGTTGTTAGATCGAATCCCCGAGCTGACAAGGTAAAAATCTGTCATTCTACCCCCGAACAAGGCAGTTAACCCACTCTTCCTAGGCCTTCATTGGGGCCTACTGGGGTAGGACGTCATTGTAAATAAGAATTTGTTCTTAACTGACTCGCCAAGTTATATTTTAAAAATAATGGCTCTGTTTCGTGGTGTTATGTTCTGATAACCATGTAAATCTTTCTAGGACAAGGTGACTTTTATAAATATATTCACCCCCCCCCAAAAAAATTAAATGCAAATGAGGTGCTAATGTGGCTATCATAAAGAACTACAAATGACACGATGATCTGGACGAGACTGCCAAATCGAGGCAAAGGTAAGAATCTCTGGATTAACAATCTAATGTTAGATAAATGTAGTAATGAATAAATTGGCTACATTTGTTTAAATTGACAATTCTGTGAACTGTCTTGTGCAAGTTTAAATGTATGCAATACCTGTTAGCAATGGTGGCAACTGGAGATGACTGGCACGGTTTTGAGTTTTGCATGATGTCTTCATCAATTAGCATTGACTGCTAGATTTTATGGGTATTATGACATCTCCACTGTGGGGCTCTATGACAAGCGCGAATAAACTCCTTGATGGAAACCTACACATGTGAAGCTGTGTTGTTATCCAGGCAGAGACATGCAAGGATAGCCTGGATGACTGGCACTCTGACTTGCAATTCAACTGAAATGGCAGTTGTCCACACAAAATATATGTCAATGTTCTCATAATTTGTAGAAAAAGCTGTTGCGCAGCAACTCACTGCCTTCCTGAAGACAAGCAATGTATACGAAATGCTTCAGTCTAGTTTTTGACCCCATCATAGCACTGAGACTGCACTTGTGAAGGTGCTAAATTACCTTTTAATGGCGTCAGACCGAGGCTCTGCATCTGTCCTCGTGCTCCTAGACCTTAGTGCTGCTTTTGATATCATCGATCACCACATTCTTTTGGAGAGATTGGAAACCCAAATTGGTCTACACGGACAAGTTCTGGCCTGGTTTAGATCTTATCTGTCGGAAAGATATCAGTTTATCTCTGTGGATGGTTTGTCCTCTGACAAATCAACTGTAAATGTCGGTGTTCCTCAAGGATCCGTTTTAGGACCACTATTGTTTTCACTATATATTTTACCTCTTGGGGATGTCATTCGAAAACATAATGTTAACTTTCACTGCAATGCGGATGACACACAGCTGTACATTTCAATGAAACATGGTGAAGCCCCAAAATTGCCCTCGCTGGAAGCCTGTGTTACAGACATAAGGAAGTGGATGGCTGCAAACTTTCTACTTTTAAACTCAGACAAAACAGAGATGCTTGTTTTAGGTCCCAAGAAACAAAGAGATCTTCTGTTGAATCTGACAATTAATCTTGATGGTTGTACAGTCGTCTCAAATAAAACTGTGAAGGACCTCGGCGTTACTCTGGACCCTGATCTCTCTTTTGACGAACATATCAAGACTGTTTCAAGGACAGCTTTTTTCCATCTACGTAACATTGCAAAAATCTGAAATTTTCTGTCCAAAAATGATGCTGAAAAATGTATCCATGCTTTTGCTACTTCTAGGTTAGACTACTGCAATGCTATACTTTCCGGCTACCCGAATAAAGCACAAAATAAACTTCAGTTAGTGCTAAATACGGCTGCTAGAATCCTGACTAGAACCAAAAAATGTGATCATATTACTCCAGTTCTAGCCTCCCTACACTGGCTTCCTGTTAAGGCAAGGGCTGATTTCAAGGTTTTACTGCTAACCTACAAAGCATTACATGGGCTTGCTCCTACCCATCTTTCCGATTTGGTCTACACGTACATTATGGTCACAAGACACAGGCCTCCTAATTGTCCCTAGAATTTCTAAGCAAACAGCTGAAGGCATGGCTTTCTCCTAAAGAGCTCCATTTTTATGGAATGGTCTGCCTACCCATGTGACTCGGTCTCAACCTTTAGGTCTATATTGAAGACTAATCTCTTCAGTAGGTCCTATGATTGAGTGTAGTCTGGCCCAGGAGTGTGAAGGTGAACGGAAAGGCACTGGAGCAACGAACCGCCCTTGCTGTCTCTGCCTGGCCGGTTCCCCTCTTTCCACTGGGATTCTCTGCCTCTAACCCTATTACAGGGTCTGAGTCACTGGCTTACTGGTGCTCTTCCATGCACCCCTCCTAGGGACGGCATCACTTGAGTGGGTTGAGTCACTGACGTGGTCTTCCTGTCTGGGTTGGCGCCCCCCTTCTTGGGTTGTGCCATGGCGGAGATCTTTGTGGGCTATACTCTGCCTTGTCTCAGGATGGTAAGTTGGTGGTTGAAGATATCCCTCTCGTAGTGTGGGGGCTGTGCTTTGGCAAAGTGGGTGGGGTTATATCCTGCCTGTTTGGCCCTGTCCGGGGGTATCATTGGATGGGGCCACAGTGTCTCCTGACCCTTCCTGTCTCAGCCTCCAGTATTTATGCTGCAGTAGTTTATGTGTTGGGGGCTAGGGTCAGTCTGTTATATCTGGAGTATTTCTCCTGTCTTATCCGGTGTCCTGTGTGAATTTAAGTACACTCTCTCTAATTTTCTCTTTCTTTCTCTCTCTCACTCGGAGGACCTGAGCCCTAGGACCATGCCTCAGGACTACCTGGCATGATGACTCCTTGCGGTCCCCAGTCCACCTGGCCGTGCTGCTGCTCCAGTTTCAACTGTTCTGCCTGCGGCTATGGAACCCTGACCTGTTCACCGGACGTGCTACCTGTCCCAGACCTGCTGTTTTCAACTCTCTAGAGACAGCAGGAGCGGTAGAGATACTCTCAATGATGGCTATGAATAGCCAACTGACATTTACTCCTGAGGTGCTGACCTGTTGCACCCTCGACAACTACTGTGATTATTATTATTTGACCATGCTGGTCATTTATGAACATTTGAACATCTTGACCATGTTCTGTTATAATCTCCACCCGGCACAGCCAGAAGAGGACTGGCCACCCCTCATAGCCTGGTTCCTCTCTAGGTTTCTTCCTAGGTTTTGGTCTTTCTAGGGAGTTTTTCCTAGCCACCGTGCTTCTACACCTGCATTGCTTTCTGTTTGGGGTTTTAGGCTGGGTTCCTGTACAGCACTTTGAGATATCAGCTGATCTAAGAAGGGCTGTATAAATACATTTTATTTTATTTGATGTTATTGGTGGACAAATGACATGGCTCTTCCCACAGTAAGGGTTTCCACTAGTTACCACAGCCACAGTTAAAATTGGCTATATTGTACTAATTCATAAAAACAAAAATGAGCTTTTTAGTCTTTATTTAAGATTAGTCATAAGGTTAGCAGTGTGGTTAAGGTTAGGTTTAAAATCATATTAAGAAGAGAAATTGTAAAAATAGGCGGGGTTTATTACTTTGTGGCTGTGGTAACTAGTGACGACCCACAGTAAGATCCTGACCAAGGCTCCATTCCACCTACAGTATGTCACTATCAGCCGGCCGGGATTCCCTCATGTCTCAGACTAAAAGAGTGATGTAGTGATTTTCTTATTTTTTTGGCAGGAGAAACAGAAAATGCTTCCGTGCCAGGAAGACACTTAGGAATGTGTGTTTTGGCAAAGCAACAGCTGAAAACGAGCAAACTCACAACACTTCCCCCTTAAAATGTCAAGGAAACTACAGGAGTGAAGTTTAGAGGCAGGCAGGTGGGAACCAGACACACACAATAGTAATAGAAGATGACATACGATATTAAAACGTATAGAAGACAACAGGAGCCCGCATGTCCATTTAAAGTTCATAGTAGCAAATCTGAGCAACAAGATTATGACAGTATGATCACTACAAATAAAGCTCTCAGTTCAAGCCTAGAGTATTTGACAGAATCTTCTTTTAAAACAAATACTTATTTAATTGGCCTTGTGGTTACCGTTACCTCTTGACATAACTCTGAGCAGGCTTATTCAAATTGGTTACTTCGGGGGGGGGGTTAAAGCATTAGGCCAGTAACCGAAAGGTTGTTGGATCGAATCCCCTGAGCTGACAAGGTAAAAATCTGTTGTTCTGCCCCTGAACAAGGCAGTTAACCCACTGTTCCCTGGTAGGCCGCCATTGTAAATAAGAATTTGTTCTTAACTGTTAAATTTAAAAAATACTTATCTGCTATGAATGTTTTGCAAATATCATGGGATGTAATTCAGCAAAGTTAAGTGGATTTAGATAGGACTGTCAACCTTTGTGATATGAGAAACCAATTACACTTTTGCTCAGCAAAAGCCCCAGCTTCAATCTTCGACATACGGTACTTCTTCTTCTTCTTTTTTAGCACGCTACTCGGCCTACACCGTTTAAGCTAGAAACGCCGTTCAAACATTATAATGTGCGGAATGGTCTCACTCGAGTTGCTTGTATACAACCTTTGATATCTTTTATACTTTTTATGTTATTATTTTTTGTTGTTGTCCTCCATCCGCTTGTTATGGCATTTCCTCAAAATTCTAAAGCTCCCTATTGTGACATCATCACTTCCAACTGACATTCTCTGTAAATGCAATAATACAACTTTTGACACAAATCAGCTACTTTGACCACTTTGCAACAACTTGGAAAAAAGTTTGAGCGTTTACATCATCGTCTACTTCTCTGCTACTCAAATCTGCCGTTTGAACCAAAAGAAATATATTTGTTTTCATAAATGTTTTTCAAGAGCACATACTGAACATGTACCATAAATAGTTGAATAGTTGAATAATAATACCTGTGTTGTCCTGAATAACATGGAGAATTTCAGACCAAAAATACCAAAAATTATATTCTGATAAAAGTTACAGCTGTTTTAGTAACCGCATCAACATTTTCTGTAACTTTTTTGCAAACAACTGCCGTTTTGACCACTACCCCAACAATTTAGACAAAAAGTTAGAGGGTATGAAATCTTCCTCTACTTCTCTGCTATTCATATCTGTTTGCGGAACCAAAACATTCACTACAGATCTTACGGTACAGCTGTAATCGAACCCACAAATGCTGATGCGCCAGATACACAACTAGTCTAAAGAAGGCCAGTTTAATTGCTTCTTAAATCAGAACAACAGTTTTCAGCTGTGCTAACATAATTGCAAAAGGTTTGTCTAATCATCAATTAGCCTTTTAAAATGACAAACTTGGACTAGCTAACAACGTGCCATTGGAACACAGGAGTGATGGTTGCTGACAATGGGCCTCTGTACGCCTATGTAGATATTCCCTTAAAAATCTCCAGTTTCCAGCTACAATAGTCATTTACAACATTAACAATGTCTACACTGTATTTCTGATCAATTTTATGTTATTTTAATGGACAAAAAAATAAATAATGGAAATTTGTAAGTGACCTCAAACTTTTGAACAGTAGTGTACATCACGTTTTGAAGTTCACTTTCCTTGCTTTGTCTAACAACACTATCATGAATCTAGCAAATTAGTTTTGTGGGTCAGAGTGCAGTATTTAGTTCATATAAAAGCACAAATTTACTGTATGTTAGCATGTTTCCTCACACTTGCTTAAGCCAAAAGAGAGCAGTGTTGTCAAGGCTACTGTTGCCTAGCAATGCTTGACTGCTGGAATGAATGTCTTTCATAGCTCTTCAAATTCCCATGATTTGTCAATCTGTTTCAGAACAAACAAGCTAGCGTTAAGATTAAGAATACTTTCCCAGTCTGGACAACCTGGAACGATAAAGAGAACATTTCTAATGCTTACTTGCTTCATCCTCCTTTTCCAGGATCATGCTCCATGCTCTAAATAACTCAACTGGCTAGTTCAAGTTAGCTTTATTGTTCCAATTGGGAAATTTGTTCTGCAGTCAGGGTAAAAAAAAAAAAAAAAACATTAAAAACAGTGACGACCATACAACTGATATACACATAACATGAAACAAAGAGATGGATAAAAAGGAGCAATCATCGTGCAAAAGTGCAGCAATAAATAGACATTTCATTTCGTGTGCAGATTCAGAAAGTTTATGGTCTGTGGGATAAAAGAGTAATTGTATCTGTTGCAATTGAGTTTGGGAAGTCTAAAACGATGACCTCAGGGGAGAAGCTCAAAATGGTCAAGGAGGGGGTGATCAGGACAGTCTAGGATACTGTCAGCTCTCCTCACCACCTGCGTTCTGAATGTCACTGAGTGCTGTGCCTGTTGCACAACGATGATCTTGCTGGCCACCTTAACCACCCTGTCCAAACTATTTTGTTGCAAACATTAAGATTGCCAAACAACGCCACCATCGAGAACATCAATACAGATTCAATAAAACTCCTGTAAAACAGTTTGCTTGTCTCTAAAGAGAAGAATGGGCTGTACCCCTCCGATTGGATAAAGCAGATTAGGAATAGCTCCAACCAATAAAAAGTTACAGCTGTTTGTCGGAGTTTAGAGTGACAAAAAGTTGCTAGCTGACGTCTACTAACCGGTCTCTGTGTCATCACTGAGCAGCCTAAACGGAGCCGTTGCTATGGATACTCAGACACAGAGGGCAAAAATGATTCCTTCCAGTTCTCTGCTGCCAATGACTGGAACGAATTGCAAAAATCACTGAAGCTCGAGACCCATACCTCCCTCACTAACTTTAAGCTCCAGCTGTCAGAGCAGCTCACAGATACCTGCACATGTACATAGCCCATCTGTAAATAGCCCATCCAACTACCTCATCCCCATACTGTTATTTATTTTTTTGCTCCTTTGCACCCCAGTATCTCTACTTGCACATTCATCTTCTGCACATCTATCACTCCAGTGTTTAATTGCTCAATTGTAATTATTTCGCCACTATGGCCTATTTATTGACTTTACCTCCCTTATCTTACCTCATTTGCACACACTGTATATAGACTTTTTTTCTCTATTGTGTTATTGACTGTATGTTTGTTTATTCCATGTGTAACTCTGTGTTGTGTGGCACTGCTTTGCTTTATCTTGGTCAGGTCGCAGTTGTAAATGAGAACTTGTTCTCAACTGGCCTACCTGGTTAAATAAAGGTGAAATAAATCCAATAAATAAAAATGACGAAGGTGAAGAGAGTGACCACAGTTACTGACCACAACCACACAAATATTGACCACACAACAACTAAATCACACAACTACAGACCACAACCACACAACTTCTGACTAGGGCTGTTGCGGTGACCGTATTACAGCCACACCGGCGGTCACGAATCATGAAGGCAGTCAAATTCCACATGACCGTTTAGTCACGCTAATTAGGCTTCTCCAAGCTCTGATGCTGCTGCTGGTCATTAGTAGCCTACCAAACTTGATAACTGTTGCTACGCAGCACTCTATTGTCCCTCTAACCACTCTGACATCAATGCAAATGTATTTGAAAATCTAATCAAACACTTCATGAGGGCCCATGAGCTCATGTTGAGCAACATTTCTATAGGCTATGCAACTGCTGGAGAAAACAGAGTGATGGCCGCTGACAAAAAGACGAGGATCCCATCAGCTTTCTATAGGCTAGGCCTACCATATTTATTTCTCAACTTTCCTAATATTAAGCACATTGCTTCTCTTTACAACAGGAGTATAGCCTACCTGGCTGGCATGAAAATAAACCATGGTGAAAAGCGTCTTCCATTCACTATTTAAGTGCTTGTGAATTATATATTATCACTTGTGAATTATGTCCAGCGTAAGAAACAATGCCTTTTTTAGCGACTTTTTCTAATCATAATCGCACACCTCATGTAGCCTTGCCCATATGCCTATATGTTTTAATTAGTTTGTATCACAACTAAAGTGGCCAAATAACTTCTTAGAATTAAGCACATTAAACCGCTTTACAAGGGGTATAGAGCCTAACTGGCATATATAAGCAGCGTGTGAATTTCAAGTTTGGTGAAGATCATTTTCACCATAAAAATGCACCCTTATAATAAAAGCATTACATGCATAATTGCATTTGCGGTCACTTTTGATAATGGTGTTTTCCGCTAATGGAACATTTGTGCTTATAGCCTACTACCATGTGTGCATTGCTGCACTTATAATGTGAAGAAATAGCCTAATAGTTTATCAACATTTTAAGCTAAACGTTCTGATCTGTTGCATCAGCTACATTGCATAAAAACGTTTTTGGGATGCTAGTGGTTGTATTCACTTGGGATCTATCGCATCCCACAACTGTCACAGACTATGTTTGGAATATTTATTTCTAGGACAGAATAGGTCGACTTTTGTACTTTGGGGGATAGTAGATTGACATAGGCTAGTGGTGTTGCTGTTCATTAGGCCTACTCATCTTGTTGGCTGACAAAAAGTAAATGTGGACAGTTCTTCCAATACCTTCAATATGCACCTCAGAATTGGATAAGGACACGTGCAGTTGCGTCCCTGATGTGTCTGTCTTCACTTGTAGCCTGCAAGAAAGACCCAATCACGTGACAGAGAGCCATGTGAGTGAGAGTCGCTTCGGAATGCGCGGCACTCAGGCCCGCAAAAGGCATGGCATTTTTTAGGGTGCATTACGTCCAGAAAGGCGATACCGCCGTGAAATTCAAGGCATATTAAGTGCTTGTCAAATTATGAATGAGAGACTATTGAAGTGTGTACAGCCTGCGCAAAAAAACAAAGCAGAGCTCATGCCTTTCAAGCGACCTTTTTCAAATCATCATTCGAGTCTCATCATTCAGCCTTACAATGTATTAAAAATCAAAACATATAGCCCAACGTTTGTAGAACAACTAAAGTTACATGCTGACTAAACCGGACACGTGCGTGCGCCTGTGTGCGCCATCGCGGGCATGTTGATTTTGTACCCCAAAACCAGACACGATTAGGACACGCAGGTTGAAATATCAAAACAAACTCTGAACCAATTATGTTAATTTGGAGACAGGTTGAAAAGCATTAAACAATTATGGCAATTTAGCTAGCTAGCTTGCTGTTGCTAGCTAATTTGTACTGGGATATAGACATTGAGTTGTTATTTTACCTGAAATGCACAAGGTCCTCTACTCCGACAATTAATCCACAGATGAGAAAGGAATTCGGTTTACCGTTTTGTCATCTCTCCTCCTTCCTCAGGCTTCTTTTTTACTTCTTTGAACCCTTTATATGGTGGTTGGCAACCAAATTTACGGTGCATTACTACAAAGGACTGGAGTGTGGATGTCAGTTCACCTTTCAATCACCCATGTGGGTATATGCTCCTAAAGACCAACGAGGAGATGGGAGAGGCCGGACTTGCAGAGTGTTTAGCGTCACAAATAGAACCTATTTCTATTTTAGTGCCTGGCCACGCAAACGCTCGCTGAGGCGCCCATTGTGATCAGCATTTTTCATTAGGAACTCGAAATTAAGCATATACGAGTACCTATTTCTTTGTTAATCGCTCAACACAGAATAGCTTTGTTCAATTGTATTCTTTATACTATAAAATAATGGCACTGAATTATAAGCAAATCTTACTTGCTTAATGAACTACTGTATCCCACAGCCATTTGGCATAGCCACATCAGGACCTAACATAAGGACAACGCAGAGTATGCTATTCATTTCTTCTGAAATAGACTACATTTTCTTCATATCATGTGTAACGATAGTCTATATCGTCCTCCTCATCGGACGAGGAGAGGCGAGGAGGATCGGACCAATATGCAGAGTGGTTGGTTTCCATGGTAATTTAATAACACGAAAACAAATATGCGATACAAAAATAACAAAATGAAACTACCGTGACAGTCCCGTGTGGCGAAACACTAACAAGGAACAAACACCCACAAAACACACGTGAAACCCTGGCTGCCAAAGTATGATTCTCAATCAGGGACAACGAATGACAGCTGCCTCTGATTGAGAATCATACCAGGCCGAACACACAAAACCCCAACATAGAAAACAACACATAGACAACCCACCCAACTCACGCCCTGACCATACTAAATAAATACAAAACAAGGGAAAACAGGTCAGGAACGTGACAGAACCCCCCCCCCCCTCAAGGTGCGAACTCCGGGCGCACCACCTAAAACTCTAGGGGAGGGTCTGGGTGGGCGTCTGTCCGCGGTGGCGGCTCTGGCGCGGGACGTGGACCCCACTTTAACAATATTTTTGTCCGCCTCCTTAATCGCCCCCGTGGCGTCCTAACAACCACCCTCCATATCAACCCCACTGGACCAAGGGGCAGCACCGGACTGAGGGGCAGCACCGGACTGAGGGGCAGATCCTGGCTGGCGGGCTCTGGCAGCTCCTGGCTGGCTGGCTCTGGCAGCTCCTGGCTGGCTGGCTCTGGCAGCTCCTGGCTGGCTCTGGCAGCTCCTGGCTGGCTGGCTCTGGCAGGTCCTGGCTGGCTGGCTCTGGCAGGTCCTGGCTGGCTGGCTCTGGCAGGTCCTGGCTGACAGACTCTGGCAGGTCCTGGCTGACAGACTCTGGCTGGTCATGGCTGGCTGACGGCTCTGGCTGGTCATGGCTGGCGGACGGCACTGGCTGGTCCTGTCTGGCGGACGGCTCTGGCTGCTCCTGTCTGGCGGACGGCTCTCGCTGCTCCTGTCTGGCGGACGGCTCTAGCGGCTCGGGACATACGGGCAGCTCTGACGGCTCGGGACAGACGGGCAGCTCTGGCGGCTCGGGACAGACGGGCGGCTCAGATGACGCTGGGCAGGCAGGCGGCTCAGACAGCGCTGGGCAGGCAGGCGGCTCAGACAGCGCTGGGCAGGCAGGCAGCTCAGACAGCGCTGGGCAGGCAGGCAGCTCAGACAGCGCTGGGCAGGCAGGCAGCTCAGACAGCGCTGGGCAGGCAGGCAGCTCAGACGGCGCTGGGCAGGCAGGCACACCTGTAGGGAGGAGACGGAGAGACAGCCTGGTGCGGGGGGCTGCCACCGGAGGACTGGTACGTGGAGGTGGCACCGGATATACCGTACCGTGAGGAGTACACGAGCTCTTGAGCACCGAGCCTGCCCAACCTTACCTGGTTGAATGGTCCCCGTAGCCCTGCCAGTGTGGCGAGGTGGAATAGCCCGCACTGGGCTATGCTGGCGAACCGGGGACACCATTTGTAAGGCTGGTGCCATGTACGCCGGCCCGAGGAGACGCACTGGAGACCAGATGCGTTGGGCCGGCTTCATGACACCCGGCTCGATGCCCAACCTAGCCCTACCAGTTCGGCGAGGTGGAATAGCCCGCACTGGGCTAAGCACGCGTACTGGGAACACCGTGCGCTCCACCGCATAACACGGTGTCTGACCAGTACGACGCCCTCTCACTCCACGGTAAGCACGGGGAGTTGGCTCAGGTCTCCTACCCGGCTTTGCCACACTCCGCGTGTACCCCCCCCCAATAAATTTTTGGGTCTGACTCTCGGGCTCCCAACCGCGTCGCTGCGCTGCCTCCTCATACCAGCGCCTCTCTGCCTTCGCTGCCTCCAACTCCGCCTTGGGACAGCGATATTCCCCTGGCTGAACCCAGGGTCCCTTGCCGTCCAGGATCTCCTCCCAAGTCCAGGAGTCCTGTGTCTGTTTCTGCTGCTGCTGTCGCTGCCCTTTTCCACTCTGCTTGGTCCTTTGGTGGTGGGTGTTTCTGTAACGATAGTCTATATCGTCCTCCTCATCGGACGAGGAGAGGCGAGAAGGATCGGACCAATATGCAGAGTGGTTGGTTTCCATGGTAATTTAATAACACGAAAACAAATATGCGATACAAAAATAACAAAATGAAACTACCGTGACAGTCCCGTGTGGCGAAACACTAACAAGGAACAAACACCCACAAAACACACGTGAAACCCCGGCTGCCTAAGTATGATTCTCAATCAGGGACAACGAATGACAGCTGCCTCTGATTGAGAATCATACCAGGCCGAACACACAAAACCCCAACATAGAAAACAACACATAGACAACCCACCCAACTCACGCCCTGACCATACTAAATAAATACAAAACAAGGGAAAACAGGACAGGAACGTGACATCATGGTTCTTTAGACCCGTCGAAAATAAATAATGGATTTATTGTGATGGTGTAGGCTATATTACATGGATTTATTAGACATGGATTTATGTGTGGAAGCCAGGAGATGCTTAATTAACGGTCAATTACCGTGAGACCGACAGTTATTTGCTTGACAATCACCGGCTGATGAAATGTCGTGACCACCACAGCCCTACTTCTGACCACAACCACACAACTGCTGACCACAACCACACAACTACAGACCACATCTAGTGACCACAACCACACACCTGCTGACCACAAACACACAACTACAGACCACAATTACCAACCACAACTTCTGACCACAACCACACAACTGCTTACCACATCTAGTGACCACAACCACACAACTTCTGACCACAACCACACAGCTTCTGTACACAACCACACAGCTGCTTACCACATCTAGTGACCACAACCACATAACTTTCAACCACACAACTTCTGACCACAACCTCTGACCAGATCTAGTGACCACAACTACACAACTACTGACAACACAACAGAACTTCTGACAACAACCAAACAACTGCTTACCACATCTAGTGACCACAACCACACAACAACTGACCACAACATCTGACCACAACCACAGAACTTCTGACCACACAACTACTGACCACAACCACACAACTGCTGACCACATTGAGTGAACACAACAACACATCTACTGACCACAACCACACAACTTCTGACTACATAGAGTGGCCACAACAACTTATGATCAAAACCACACAACTTCTGAACACAACCACACAACTTCTGACCACATCGAGTGACCACAACAACTTATGACCATAACCACACAACTACTGACCCCAACTATTGATCACTAAATACCACAAATACTGACCACAACTACTGAACAAGCAACAGACACCATACCAACTTTCACATGTTCAGGCTATCCTAACTTAATAATTTTGGGGTGGGTGTTTATAATTTGTCCTATTTCACACAAGTAGAACTGTAATTTCACTGTAGAGATAGAGGTAGATAGCCTAGCACTTAAGAGCAGTGGGCCAGTAACCGAAAGGTCGCGGATTCAAATCCCCAACCCGACTAGGTAAACAAATCTGTCCATGTGCCCTTGAGCAAGGTACTTAACCCTAATTCCTGTAAATTGCCCTGGATAAGAGTGTCTGCTAAATTACTCAAATGTAAATGTGAGATTGGACAGTAACAATATTTTTACGCATGTCATTTCTAGAGTTGTCACAATAGCTAAAACGGATATAAACTCAACCACATTGAGATATTTACGTGTCTATAAAAACACAACATTTCAACAGCAAATATAAGACCCTGATTTTTTCCCATATCTTGCCTGTGTTTTCATAAACAAGTAAGCTGTTAGGTGAGTGTACTTTCACTGTGCCTGGAAAGAGACCGTTGAATAGAACTATTGGATGAATCATAGCTTAAAGACATAGATCAGTTGCCAGTTTAAACTGGTTTTAGATACTGTAATGTAATGACAAGGATGAAGAAGTTCTCGCTGTTCCACAAATTGCCCTTGTTTTACAACTTTTTCATAAAATGTCTGCAGATTGATGCTGGGTGTTACGGCTTTCTTCTGTGGACGAAGGAGAGGACCAAAGCGCAGCGCGGTTAGTGTTCAACATGTTTAAATAAAGATGATAAACGTGAACACTACAAAATTACAAAACAACAAATGTGAAAAACCGAAACAGTCCTATCTGGTGCATAGACACAAAGACAGAAGACAACCACCCACAAAACCCAACACAAAACAGGCTACCTAAATATGGCTCCCAATCAGAGACAAACGACTAACACCTGCCTCTGATTGGGAATCATATCAGGCCAAACACAGAAACAGGAAAACTAGACACACAACATAGAATAACCACTCAGCTCACGTCCTGACCAACACTAAAACAACAAAAACACAAAAGAACTATGGTCAGAACGTGACACTGGGAACGTTGTCAGCAAAAATATATAATATATATAATTCCAGAATTTGTGTCATGTGTTAAGTGGAAATACTGAATAATTATGTTATAACACAAAATGTACAGTTGAAGTCGGAAGATTACATACACTTAGGTTGGAGTCATTAAAACTAGTTTTTCAACCACTCCACAAATTTCTTGTTAACAAACTATAGTTTTGGCAAGTTGGTTAGGACATCTACTTTGTGCATGACAAGTACTTTTTCAAGGCCTACCTTCAAACTCACTGCATCTTTGCTTGACATCATGGGAAAATCAAAAGAAATTAGCCAAGACCTCAGAAAAAAAATTGTAGACCTCCACAAATCTGGTTCATCCTTGGGAGCAATTTCCAAATGCCTGAAGGTACCACGTCCCCACTGTATATCCACAGTAAAACGAGTCCTATATCGACATAATCTGAAAGGCTGCTCAGCAAGAAAGAAGCCACGGCTCAAAAACCGCCATAAAAAAAACAGACTACGGTTTGCAACTGCACATGGGGACAAAGATTGTACTTTTTGGAGAAATGTCCTCTGGTCTGATGAAACAAAAATAGAACTGTTTGGCCATAATGACCATCGTTATGTTTGGAGGAAAAAGGGGGAGGCTTGCAAGCGAAGAACACCTTGCCAACCGTGAAGCACGGGGGTGGCAGCATCATGTGTGGGGGTGCTTTGCTGCGGGAGGGACTGGTGCACTTCACAAAATAGATGGCATCATGAGGAGGAACAATGTATCCACATAATTTAAGAAATATCTCGTGACATCAATCAGGAAATTAAAGCTTGGTCACAAATGGGTCTTCCAAATGGACAATGACCCCAAGCATACTTCCAAAGTTGTGGCAAAATGGCTTAAGGACAACACAGTCAAGGTATTGGAGTGGCCATCACAAAGCCCTGACCTCAATCCTATAGAAAATTTGTGGGCAGAACTGAAAAAGTGTGTGCGAGCAAGGAGGCCTGCAAACCTGACTCAGTTACACCAACTCTGTCAGGAGGAATGGGCCAAAATTCACCCAACTTATTGTGGGAAGCTTGTGGAAGGCTACCCAAAATGTTTGACCCAAGTTAAACAATTTAAAGGCAATGCTACCAAATACTAATTGAGTGTATGTAAACTTCTGACCCACTGGGATTGTGAAATACAAGCTGAAATAAATACATTTTCTCTACTATTATTCTGACATTTCACATTCTTAAAATAAAGTGGTGATCCTAACTTACCTAAGACTGGGAATTTTTTATTGGATTAAATGTAAGGAATTGTGAAAAACTGAGTTTAAATGTATTTGGCTAAGGTGCATGTAAACTTCCGACTTCAACTGTATATTGAGCATTCAAGACACAATGTGCAGAAATAAAGGGAGGAGCTAGGAATATTTTCCACAATGGAAAGATCAGCTGACTTCTCGGCTTTCTAGACAAAGCCATTATCTCTAAACTACACTATGTACAAATCATAAACTCAGGAAAAAAAAGAAACATCCCTTTTTCAGGACCCTGTCTTTCAAAGATAATTCGTAAAAATCCAAATAACTTCACAGATCCTCATTGTAAAAGGTTTAAACACGGTTTCCCATGCTTGTTCAATGAACCATAAACAATTAATGAACATGCACCTGTGGAACGGTCGTTAAGACACTAACAGCTTACAGACGGTAGGCAATTAAGGTCACGGGTATGAAAATGGAGTCCTTACAACGGACTCTGAAAAACGCCAAAAGAAAGATGCCCAGGGTCCCTGCTCATCTGCGTGAATGTGCCTTAGGCATGCTGAAAGGAGGCATGGGGACTGCAGATGTGGCCAGGGCAATAAATTGCAATGTCCGTACAGAGGCCTGTACTCTGGAGCGGGATCGATTTTGGAGGTGGAGGGTCCGTCATGGTCTGGGGCGGCATCATCGGACTGAGCTTGTGGTCATTGCAGGCAATCTCAACGCTGTGCGTTACAGGGAAGACATCCTCCTCCCTCATGTGGTACCCTTCCTGCAGGCTCATCCTGACATGACCCTACAGCATGACAATGCCACCAGCCATACTGCTCGTTCTGTGCGTGATTTCCTGCAAGACAGGAATGTCAGTGTTCTGCCATGGCCAGTGAAGAGCCCGGATCTCAATCCCATTGAGCACATCTGGGACCTGTTGGATCGGAGGGTGAGGGCTAGGGTCATTCCCCCCAGAAATGTCCGGGAACTTGCAGGTGCCTTGGTGGAAAAGTGGGGTAACATCTCACAACAAGAATTGGCAAATCTGGTGCAGTCCATGAGGAGGAGATGCACTGCAGTACTTAATGCAGCTGGTGGCCACACCAGATACTGACTGTTACTTTTGATTTTGACCCCTTCTTCGTTCAGGGACACATTATTAAATTTCTGTTAGTCACATGTATGTGGAATTTGTTCAGTTTATGTCTCAGTTGTTGAATCTTGTTATGGTCATACAAATATTTACACATGTTAAGTTTGCTGAAAATAAACGCAGTTGACAGTGAGGACGTTTCTTTTTTTGCTGAGTTTATAATAAATGGCACATGTAAAACCATCAGTACCTGCTTGTTTCATACTCACAATTTCAGTTACACTACAAAAGCGCTCCCTTGGTGAGCCCAGCTTGGACTCTGAGCACATTCCAAACATCATTTCCTGTATACAACAACAGTGGCCAGCAGTAACGTAAACTCTGCCTTAACAAGGCATGTTATTCATTAGACTGCATTCATTATGCAAAGACATCGGGGTTTTAAGACCTGAACTTGATCGCCTACCATACTTTTATAATCCACAGAGGTCCAATCACTGAGCAAATCCCCCTTTTCTTAAAGAGGCCTCATTGCAGGCAAATAAGGAAAATGGCCCTCCATTGGAAAAGGGATGTGTATGGGATGCTGAGTTACAGTAGGCTATAAATCAGTGGAGGTCAGAGCCGTTTAAGATGAGGGAGAACGATTTTGTGTTTTTCATGAGCATGGCCTTATTTCTATTACAGCATATTAAATGACTGCCATTCTATTCACCCAGTTCAATGTAACATAAATAGGTTTAGGCTACTACATGATAGTAGAATTTTCCCATCATGTGATTTCTACAACCTAGTCTACGAATTCAATTTTCCAATGTAGGTACACACAGGTCAAGAGGAGAAATGTAGGTGACAGACAGTGACACATGGACAGAGAGTGACACATTCAATACCGCCTTGCACACTCTTGCCTGCATCTAGCTGATCAAGGGTGTGATCATTAGTCCAACATAAACGTTTTTCAACATAATCGGCAGAATGACTTACACCTCTAATCAGGCGTAAAAACAGTTCACATTCATAGCAGCTACGTTGTATTCCTTCTATGCGCTCTCCTCCTCTCACCTTGTCCCTTCGTTTGTGGACTGCAATGCACAACACATCAGCTGCTGCAAAATGAATTGCCTCTCTGAGCACATTAAAATTCTCTGAATCTGAATGTGACCAGGCGAAAAAACCTTTCCAAGCCGAACAATATCATAACCGCTACACACAGCCTACATTGTTGTCACTATATTAGCTAAAGTAACATCATAGTCAACAGAACTAACGTGTTAGTAAACCCACTACAATCATGCAGTAACTTTACAGTGTATAGTCAGTAAGCAGTTTATATTGCTTCTTCTTCATTTTTGAAGAAATGAATTTGTTCAAAACTGTTCAACTATTGTCTTTCTCTTTGAGTCAACTACTCACCACATTTTATGCACTGCAGTGCTAGCTAACTATAGCTTATGCATTCAGTACACATGATCGTTCTCTACTCCTTTAATTGGGTGGACAACATGTCAGTTCATGCTGCAACTTCCTCCGGAAGTTGTCATAATTACTGTGAAAGTCTATGGAAGGCATGAGCCTCCTAGGTTTTGGACTGACGTCAATGTACCCAGAGGAGGACGGAAGCTAGCTGTCCTCCGGCTACACCATGGTGCTACCCTACAGAGTGTGGTTGAGGCTACGGTAGACCTTCATTGCAAAACAGTGTTTTAATCAATTATTTGGTGATGTGATTATATTTAGTATAGTTTTATCTAAAAAGGAGAACTTTCTAAATGTTTAAAAATGTATATTTTAAATTAAATTCACTGAGGAGGATGGTCCTGCCCTTGTTCCTCTGAGGAGCCTCCACTGCAATATGGACAGGCACAAAGTGATCCACTATGGTTTCATCAGTCTCTTATGGCCCCAGGCAGATATCATTAACATGGCAAAATGGGTAGAATTGCAGGAAATAAGCTGTAAAACTTTTTTCTCTCTCTCTGCCCCATGGCAAAATAAGTAGTTGCATGAAATGTGTCATAAAATTGCACTAAAATATAAAATAATTTTCCATGCTGTCCAAAACTTTCAAGTAGAGATACTGCCTTGGAGGCTGGGTATGATAGGGAGAGAAAAGCATGTTTTGGGTTGATATTTGTCTGGTTAATATGAAATTAAGACATATTAATAACCAGTTATTCAAATCAGCTACGTACCGCATCGACGTGTGCCGCCCAAATGTTGTAAAATGGGCTCCATATAGCTCCGCATTGACATGATTGGTTGACGACAGGTTGGGGGCGGGAGGTCCAGTATAAACACAAACTCCCCTTCTTGAAAACTTATACACAACACCTCTGTTCAGCAAAGCCCAAGAAGTATAAATGCCCTGACTTCTGCAGAGCCACTATCGCAGTAAACGCTGTATGGCAACTGCAGATATCAAATTGACCATGCAAAGCCTTTTACGTGACGCTCCTCCTATCCCCTTGCAACTTTTATATATATACAAAAAGTCAATTCAAAGACTATTCTGAAAAGGACCAATTAATTCTATTCAATCCATCTAATGTAATTCACATGATAAATATAATAGGTATATCGTTTTTTATGTTTATAACTTGATAACTTGATGACTTCATGAAACGAATATATGCCCACATATAGAATGATCATCATATGCGTTTCAAGAAATGAGCAACTAAAATTATGTATTTATCAGTCGAGTTGTGGCTACTTTGTAGCCTACTTAAATGACTCACTAAACAAACAGGCTATATTGTCTTAAATGTGGTGGAAAACATCAACACAAAAAGCAGGTCAATTGAACGCTTGACAGTTCTATTTAATTTGACTTTAGGAAATGTAAATACCGTTTCCAGAATCTTTTGGCAACTTCCCAATTCCTACAGCCAATGTGAGCAACAAGTAGCCTAACATAGCACACTAAGCTACGATACAACATATAATAGCTTTTTATATATTACAAAGTATATGAGTGATGTACTTTACTATTTGCAAATGCAAAATCAACCCAAATTCTAAACGATCATTTCATTACTTGGAACATCGCCACATATGCGGTGTGAGGTGTTGCAGAGGCTCCCCTGGTAGTGGGCTTTTTAGGACTGCTACTGGGAGTGGTGTTCTTACTGGCGCTTTTACAGCCGCCAAAGCATCACCCAGGTGGACGATCCAGCCTACCTACAGAGGAGGAGCTGTGAACATCGAAAACGAGGTGCCGGATGGAGAACTCCGTGGCCTGTCTGTCAGATGTCTCTAACTCCCTGCGTACTGTACTATCAATGCTCCATCCGCTCAAGATTCTACCTTTACGCACTGCCCATCATCTAAAACTGTGGAAGACCATCGACCAAGAACTGCCAGATCCTCCTACTTTTGTTTTGTTAAATTGTTTTCTGCTTGTTTTGTTTTTAAAGCGACTTTGAGATTCAACATGTAATGAAAAGCGATATATAAATAAACATATTCTTAAATATCAAAAGGGGCATGTACACATTGGGCTGTATCCGATTAGTCAAGTTGAATCAGACATGATATCGTATCTTAATTATCCCAGGAACATATACAACATTATTAGGCAGGATAAGACTCCTGCTTGTATAATGAATTCCAGACCGAGCGTGCGAGTCGCAATAAGAGAAAAAAAATACTTACCAAATCAGCTTCCGTTTTATTTTTGCATTCTTGGGAACCGGAAGAAATATTCCTGATTTCCTCCTGAATCTAAGGCGTTCTGGTGGTTAACGATTGTATATTTCATATATAGTAGTAAACTGATATCAATTGATTGTGGTATTTCTATTCCGTTACACACATCTAATCCGATTTCAATGTATGGCTTGATTCACAGGTTACATTGTATCTTGACTAATTTAAGGCGTGCTCACGGTCGTAGAGTCAAATCATTGGTTGACAAACAGCAATCAGATGCAAATTACCTCTGAATCATTGGGGGCCAACCTATACATGCAAAGGGAATGTCGGCAAATGTAAATATATGTGCAGTCAATGTGGGGGAAAATAATGGCATTGTATTATAATAGCTTCTAAGCTTCATGTTGGTGAAATATGTATGAGATGTTGAAACGTGTGTGTTCTATACCTCGAGGAAGAGGGAAACTATTTCCTCCCTAAGCACATCTCGACGTATGAAACTTGGCAGATTGTCCCTTGACATTATAATGAAAGACTACCTACCCCATTTGAGCTTTTGGCGACGTTCCCTTAGGTAGTGAGCGATCTCTTTTCACCCTACAGCAGGTGGGTGGTGCCAATATTCTGCTGCTGGGGTCTGCAACTGGCGGCCCAAACTGGCCCCACAAGCAATTTATTTTGTTTTGTAGATTTTTTGTTGTAAAATATATATATATAAAAAAGACTAAAATCACCAGGAATTCAGCTAAAAATTATGTTTAATTTAGGAAATGTGTTGCAAGTATTCCCACGAATAAAAAAAGAGATGTGATCGTGTCTCAATTTTCAAATACAATTTCTTTCTGGGCTTAGTTGTGGTCAACTTGCAATGTTCAAATTATTATAATTTTGTTCTAGCCCTCGACCATCAGCTCTGACTAAAATTGGCCTGCGGCTGAATCTAATTGCCTACTCTGCCCTACTGACTACTGTATGCTCGTAGGACACAAAATAAACAAACTGAATGAAGATGATGAGACCACGCGTCCTAATTATCGCTTATAAATTTCGCAAACTCCTTTGCTTTTTCCCCTCATCAAAATTCCCATGTAATAAATGTTATGGTGGAATTTCCTTGGTAAATAAAATTATGTCATTATTATGACATAATTCATCATTATTAGTACCATCATTAATGCGTAACAGTTATAAGCCGAAACCTTGCGTTTCTGCATCAGTTACTTGTATCAAGGGGTAGCCTACGCATTTTAATCACACAGCAAAGGTCAGCAACAATGCAGCTATATGTTATTATAAACACCAATTAATAAACATAATCTAATTGATGTCTAATTTAATTCTAAACAGTATCAACACTTTACCTATTACATATTTGGCTGCATTTAATAAATAAATAAAACACAAATCATTTATTGTAGTTTACTAGTTCCTTATAAAATATTAACAGACGCATTACTAAGATTAGGCTGCCATCTAGTGGATAGATGCATGAATCATGCCGGCTCTCAAAATAGAATACTCTACTGTATCTTGCAAACAATTTAGTTAGCTATTGCAATGATCACCATCATAAAATATTATAAATGTTTATTTCACACTTCAAAACAGGAGTAATTACTGCAAGTAATTGCCCAACTGTCACAGGTGTGACTGTGCACCTAGGCTCCTGGCTAAAACATACTATGTTTAAGTGAACATTTAGTCAAACATACACCCTGAGTTTGTGCTTTTGTCATTATTTATAAACTTGACACAATGTAAAGATATACTGTAAAAGCCCACTTTCACGTTTGGATGTTGCAGCAGATCATTTTATTTTGATCCAAGATCTATTGACTAATTGCTCAGTTTTAGTTGAGTTCAGGTTTGTAATTGGTAAAAAAAGTTTAGTCTTTCACATTGTGGTACCCAACTCAGAGAAATGTTTTGTCAGAGGTATTGCATTCTTGTGGCATATTATGTGGACATTTCCTCACATTTGAAGCTCAATTACATTCCACATTTCCTGTTATGCAATACATTCTTTAAAGATCCCGTGCAATAACTTGTTTTTATTACATATGAAGTGTCCATCAAGCAGTAACATTAAATGTAAAAATTGTCAGGGAGTCACACTGCGTCATCATACTGCTACCATTTGTCCATTTAACGTTCCAAATGCAAAATTAAGGGATATACATTTTAAGATGTTCATGAAATACTGTCTGAATCGATGATTAAATAATCAAGTCATTTAAGAGTCATTGAACACTTGAGTTAACATTTATTAAAATGTGTCTATTCAGACATGGTTTTCGGCACTTTCAGTAAGGATTACACAACCAACTACCTAGACAATAGGAGAAACGTTTACAAACTAAACTACTATATTATCATTTGTTGACTGATATAATTATGTACTGACATTACTTAAGATATACACTCTTGCATCAAACAATCATTGAAGGAAACATCCATTCATATCACTGTAAAAAGCTTTAAGTTAAGAGAATACTACGCAGAAACAGAACTTTTCCTATCCTGTGTTGTTGGCACACATTGAACATGAGTTCAATTAATTAATGTTGGGGCTTAATATTTACAGCACTACTAGTAATAAACAAGCGACAAAGTTGACAAAAAAAATTGCACCACTACATACAGTAGAGGGTTGTTGGTTGTAATATTCAAAAGAAGTTAAGCTTCTCGTATGCATACATTACTTGTGAAATCACAAAAGACATTCATAGTGAGTGGTTGAAAGCCTGAGAAACTAAATGTACGGGCACAACAAATTTTGGTTATCGACACAGATGCACCGGCAGGTCAAGTTTCTTCATACCATTTTTGATAGTACAAATAAAGTTATGGATATTTTAAATAACCTGGATGGATGCTTTCAAAAAGCCATTAGTATAAATGTATAAATACATACACAAATACACAGAAATAGGGTTGCCAGAATTCCTGGAACTTTCAATAAATTCTCTGTTTTTCCCAAAATCCCAGTTGGAGGATTCCCGGAATCAGGAGGGAATAAGCAGGAAATCCGAATCCATTCAGCCAGGATTTCTGGAAAAGCAGGGAATTTATTGAAAGTTCCAGGAATGCATTCGTAAGGCAAAAGTGCTAGTCCAGGGGTGGTTTATGATAGAAAAGAGTGCCTGAGAGGCAAAGCACAGAGCAGGTTTGCTGTCCAGTAAGAAGGTTGTGTTATATTAACTCATTAGTACTGCACATTATCGGTACAGTACTTTTGATTAGACATTCCAAACCAAATAGCTGTTGAAAAAGTCTATGAAGAAGCTGTATATACATTTTTTGAAGTTGACCTGTTTCATTGTCAGATGGTAAACTTACATAATTTTCTAAATAATGTAAATAATGGGAGAATAACAATGTACCTGCATTCAGTACAGTAGAACACAAGGTCTATGCATGCAAGTATAAAAAGCTGCCAAATGGTATACATCTTTGACAAAACAATTGAAAAGTTTTCTCCCCCAAATAAAACACAATCATGCAAAGTCAAATCGGAAAGTGCCCGATATCTTTTTGGATAGACTTATATTTTTGCAAGAATGTGAATATTGTGCCAAGAGAGTTTGCAAGTATTTTTTTTTTTACCAGTACAGGTAACAAAAACCATAGATATACCTCCAAAGCCGTATACATTGATAAATGATCATAGTGATGAGTTCTGTGCTATAGAATAGTTCCCGATCACGCTATTTCTGCACTCTCAAGTTGCATGAAAAGGTCCAAGGGTTTTAAGCCTGGTCCTACCACTAAAGCTGTTTTTTTCCCCAATTCAAAGTGGCTAATTAAATAATCAGTACAAATACAGTAGGTGAACTGCATACTCCCTCTCTGGCCCAGTTTTATTCTGATCTCTGCCCCCTTACCCTGGTGGCCATCAATTTTACGTTCACAGATAGATGAAGATTGGATTGGATAGTTAAGAGCAATATGACATCCACAAAGCACTTGAGTGGACTAGGTAGTCAACACAACTTACTTAAATGTGGACATCCATGTTAGCAACACTGCTGATTTTCATTCTAACAAATCATGGACAGATTCAGATTTTTGACACCAGTTGAGTGGAATCTCTGGCTAATCAGTGACATCAAACCAGCAGTACTCTGGACTTCCAGAATCGTATTTGAGTACTCCTATATACACACTAACTTATGCCTATCTGTACCTTTCAAGTCTGCACTTATGGGGCTAGGGAGTGAAATGGAACCAGGCCCATCTGTCCAGCGGTGTGACCATCTCTCAGCTCATGTGCTCCAGGTAGGCAGAGAGCATGGGGCTGGGAGGCTGGAACAAGCCCTCCTGTTTGTTCATGACATCAGTCTGACGAGCACCGTTGCAGTCTGAGCCTGCAGCACAAAGACAACATAAAACGTTTCTCAATACATACCTCATTATAGAGTAACACAGTATGAGTCATAATACCCATAAAACCTAGCGGTCAAACAGGGAAATAGTTCCTATCGTTTTTACACCATACATTTTTCCTGTTGGCGATTTTAGAAACACTTATAATAAGGGCTGTGTATTGTGTAGGCTTACCCTGGCATGACGTTTTGATAACCGTGTAAATCTCTCTAGGACAAGGTTTTATGGGTATTATGACACCTCCACTGTGGGGCTCTATTTTCATGTTACTAACCACATTTCCATCCACAGTTTTTATACGAGTAAAGTCATAAAGTACATTTTTTTAAATTAGCTGTTGGTACAATTTCATAAATGTCGACAATTTGTTTGTTCAATATGGTGGGATCTTTTGTGTCTGTAAAATGAATTATGCTACAAATTTCGGTGGAAACAATTTCTTGGGTAATTGTTGATAGAATAACCATCATGTCGAGGTAAATTTGCAGTCACGCTATGCTTTGTTGTGTGGTCTTCCAACTACAACTTGACAAAGCATGCACATTAGGCTACAGATGAAATAGATTGAAATGAACTTCACAAGGTGGTGAAAGTGCACGTGATGAGCTTGTTGCTTCTTTCCAATAAATATTTAGGAGTTTTATTTGTATACTAGTGACATTATGATCGGTGCTTAGCTGCCAATTAAGAAATAAAAATGATCTTGCTCTTAACCATCTCATCATATAACGTAACATGCCCATTATATCAGCGAACTATTGTCTAAAGAGCATGCGCAAAAAACGAGAGTGGGCAAGTTTGACATTTATCGCAACAGTGTGTGTACCAAAACCATCGATAGAGTGGAAAATGCAATGGAAATTGAGCTTATGTTTTTTTTATTCGGCACATGAGAACTTTAGTGCAAAAGTTTTTTTTTATGTGCACTACGTCAACACACACAGCCTTTAAACTGCAACAAGTCAGTTTGATGGTAACAAACCTCTGGTGGGAAAATGTGCATATTTTTTTTAAATATTCGCACTCAAAATATTGGAGAAATATGCTATTTTCCACAAGAGTAGGTTAGGTGCCAGTGTCACTTTAAAAGTCATAAATAACTATAGAAATCACATATTGCGGCCTCCTGAGTGGCACAGCGGTCCAAGGCACTGCATCGCAGTGCTTGAGGCATCACTATAAACCGGGTTTTATACCAGGCTGTGTTGCAGCCGGCCGTGACCGGGAGTACCATGAGGCGGCGCACAATTGGCCGAGCATCGTCAGGGTTAGGGGAGGGTTTGGTCCGCCAGGATTTCCTTGTCCGATCACGCTCTAGCGACTCCCTGTGGCGGGCCGGGCACCTGCAAGCTGACTTTGGTCGCCAGCTGTACATGTTTCACACATTGGCGCAGATGGCTTCCGGGTTAAGAGAGCAGTGTGTCAAGAAGCAGTGCGGCTTGACAGGGTACGTGTTTCAGAGGACACACGGCTCTCAACCTTCGCCTCTCCCGAGTCCGTAGGGGAGTTGCAGTGATGGGACAAGACTGTAACTTCCAATTGAATATCATGAAATTAGGGAGAAAAAAAGGGGTAAAAGTACACCAAAAAAAAGTTTTTAAAAATTAAACATATCTCATGGTCATTCTACTACTCACTTGCTGAAACAAGGTCCATGTACTGGCAGACGGCATGAAGCAGTAGCCTCTCAAAGCTAGTAAACAAAACACAAAATCAGTAACATCCAATTAATTCATAATTGGTATCTATACAAGTCCAAATATTAGCCCAGAAGAGCTTCTCAAATGTGTAAAGAACACTTCTGATAATTATGTTTGGGGAACATTTTCAGAGGGAAAAAAGTACCTGCTTCCAAGGTTGGTGGTGTAAACAGAGTGAGGTTGAGCACCAAAGAAACTGAGAAGGTTCTCTTCAAGTACCTCAAGTGTCCCCTAAACCAATCAGAGGGGAGAATGGCAATGAGACAGAGAGAAGTTAAAGTGTGTAATTAAGTGTTGATGAGGACAGGTGTCACTAGCACGGATAACAGTGTCTTTACTTTAGGTTAAACCATGATATGGTTGACAAGCATTTGTCAAAATCTCATAATGATGAATGTTGATGCTTACAATGGGAATTTGTTTGCGTTTCAGCGTAGCACGCAGCCTTCGATCAATCCTCTGGAAGTAGTCTTGAGCAGTGAAGGCTGGATTCACGGCAGAGTAGAAAAATGTGATCAGTTCATATCAAATATCCCCAAATCCTGACAATGAGCATGTTTAAACCAATGATGCACTCATTTTCATCATTTACACATTTTATTTCCTGGCAAACATCGTTGTTCACTGACCTGTAGTAATAAAACACATCAACCGAAACATACGCTTGGTAATGAACATTCAACAGCATAACGCTACAAGCTTTGTATATAGGGCAGCGCATGTTGGGTGTGTGGCAGGCATTTATCCTGGGCTCTCACCCTCTCTCTGGTCCTTGGGGAGCTTGTTGGAGTTGCTCCTCTTGGCCTCCTCTTCCAGAAGTGCCAGAAGCTTCTCCTGCTCCTCTCCAGAGCGATTCATGAAGTCATTCCATTGCTGGGAGACAAACAAGGGGACAATGAGCTACAGTTTAGGGGAAAACATTTAGTTAGGGGTAGTGGTGGTAAAACGTTCAGCGAGTCTCACTTGCAACAAGCGAGGCCTGATTGAAGATAAATTGTTGGGACCAGTAGAATCCTACCTCCACGTAGTTGCCATTGGTGCAGGCCTCAGTAAAGATAGAAGGGAGGGCAGGGTCACTGCATACCTCTGCCTCGTCTTTGGAGCACTCATCTTTTTCAAGTAGATTTGCAAGGTAGCGACCTTTTTTGGGGGGAGATAAAAAACGAATAGGCAGCATCGTTAAATCATGTTGATAAAATACTGTTTGGCTAATGGCTATGACTATTGAACACGTTCAGACCAGCTGCTATCAAGCTAGTAAGAATATGTGCTGAACAGGTGTCTTCCATCTACAGCGGAGTGAAATATTCCCACTGACAGACATGAGAACTTACTGTTCTCCTGCCGCCTTTGGCTCTTTTTGCCTTTGGCTCTTGGTGTGAGGTCAGAGTTGCGTATGGCCTGGTTGATGAAGAACTGTTTCTTCTTGGTTGGAGACACACGTTTGGCTGGGGAGTTGGGCAGAGAGGTGCATTTGCGCTCCTCTATCAGGCTGAGAGAAATAGAGAGCAAGAATTAGTGTGTTGACTTATGTGTTCAGAAGGTGACCTCTTCACAAAATATGTATTTGTTCATGTGTGGCTAGTAGCTAATATTGAATGGCCTTACTAATAGAATAATCTCGCTACCGCTATACTGACCACAGAATAGTAGGCTAGATGTAGGTTACATGACACCCCACCTTAAAAAGTGGGTCAGTGGGTTTAGATTTCAAAGCCACGCCCCATTAAGATTCTCGAGCTCTGAATGGTCGATTTTCACTGTTACCACTTTTAGACCAGACGGCAACATTGTAGTTAACGTCCTATCATAGTCATTGCATCATACTGACAGAAGTGCACAAACCAACAAATTGCTCATGCAAATGTTAGTAACATTGATGATCTGTCATGAAGAAGTACATTATTGGTTACATTAGTAACAGCTATAGTTAGGTGTGTGTAGAAGAGGTCTCGTCAGAGAATATAACGATTGGCTACAAATATTTTTGCATGAGTAGAACGAGAGCAGCAGAGGTGTTAACAAACGACACAAGCAAAAAAAACATCCTGTTAACCAGTTTTACATCTTACTAACTAGGGTCAGCCACTTGAAATGGCGTAAATGTAACATCTACACAAGCCAGTTGTAATAAACTTAGTTCACCTTCATCAACGGAAACCGGCAAACCTACACACATATTTTCGACGTGTACCACCACCAGCTTGCAAGCTTAGCTTGCTAACATTAGCTACCCATAGTGTAGCGTTAAGCCCAAGCATATTAATATAGCATTCATTTACACAAATGTGCCTGGTATCTAAACGGGCAAAATCTACGATACAGACTAAGTTAGCTATCAAATATTCAATGTTTGAAAACAATGACTAAAATGTGCTTGTCGATTACTGCTAGCTAACGTTAGCTCTCAAGTTCCCACTTTAGTTAGACTTTTTCACTCACATAATATCCTGTTCCTCATTATTATTTGTCAAAACAACCATCTTACGCAAAGAACAACAAACGAGGGGTGAGAACAAAAACAGTAGCTACGATACACACAGAACTAGCGTAGGCGTTCAGTTAGCCACTTGCTAGCTTGGCGCTGTCAGAAAAGGTACACAGACAACAGCAAAGCTTATCCCCGCCCTTCACAAAACCGAAAACGAGGCACGAGCTCTAGGTCATTAGAATCTTGATCGTCCACATCAAACCAAGTTTTGACGTTTGCTACAAAATAACTATTTTTCGCCTTAACGTTTCTTTTTTTATTAGTAGCTAGCCACGCGAAAAATACATGCAGGCTCTATTTCAATGACATCTGAACATGTCTCGTAAAGTTCAGGTTGTAGACGTTTCCATAACAGCAATGTTTAACTGTGCCCTTCCAGAGGCAAGAGAGACAATTTACAAGTCAGAGTCCCAGACAGTCCCATCCGGCTAGACAGTCAGTAGCCTACTGTTCTTGTTGTTCCTTGTTTGGGGATAGAATTGGGAAAAGGCTACTTTTATCTTTTGGATATCTTACTCAGGTATGTCCTGGTGTTTTCCTTTGTAAATGAATACTTATACTAGTATCAAATGTTTTAGAAAAGCAGCTTTTGCTTACATAATATTAGAGCATCATGTTTACAGTGTGAACTTTTATTTAAGGCCAAATTGTAGACAAGTAGACATAGGAATGGGCCGGAGGAACAAACCAAGGGCAACAAGACCAGAAATAGGTGATAAACGGGTAACACCTGACCCTCTTCCAATGGTTGTGGGAGCAGTGAAATGTGTACTACCCAGGAAGACTGCCTTAAAGTTAATTAAGGCTTGTGAAGTAACCACAAACATACGAAGTTCTGTCTCCAATACGTATGAGAGATTAGACAATAGAGTGGTGAAAATCTGTGTCAATCTATGGCCTGTCCTGGCTTCAGCCAAAGAGCCTGTAGAGGAAAGCAGTGATTCGCTGGATGAAGAGGAACCTGGGACCAGCACAGATACAAGGACCTTCAACACATCAAAGTCTGGTGAGCAGCGTCCGAGAGACCAAGAAAGGAGACCCCACGTTAGACAAGAATTGGACAGGGCTAAAGCAAGCCGTCTAGTGAAGCCTATTTTACTACCACCCATAAGTAAACTATCCCCTACAACACGACTAGCACATTCAGAGTGCATGGGAATGCCAGTGTCACACACATCTCTGCCACAGATATGTGTATCAGACCAAGATGCCTTGGTCAAATCCTCCAAGGGGACAAAAGCCAATGAGAATAAGGCACCATTTCCCATGATCCTATTGCAGAAGACCAGCACTTTGATGGACAGCACCATTATCTCCCAATGTGTAAGGATCAGCTGCATTTTCACCACCTTTCAAGTATTACACAATTACTTAATTGGTAAACAGAGCATCAAACCTTGTCAAAATCCACTATAAATGTACCTTAATTTATTCCACAAATGATCTAAGGGAAATAAAAAAGTAATCCATTGTGTATCAAATACTGAATGAGCAATTACATCCACCATTGAAGCAGTTACATCTAAATCTTCATATTGTCTCTATTCAGAGGTCTGCCCAGGTTCACCTCCCTGAGATCTCAGTGTCCAGTATAGAAGGCCTGCTTCAGAGAGTTGCAGAGCGAGTGGGAAGGAGAGAGAGAAAGAGGGATGAGACATCGGGACTGAACAATCCTGATCATCTTCTCATGGCTGGCGCACTGCGAAACCTGAGAGAGAAGAGGCTCCAGAAAGGGACCACTCTAGTAACAGAGAATGGTATGCAGAACCCTGCCTCCCTCTGCAATAAAACCAAACTGCCTGTCATCCTTAGTATGACCAAAGGCAGCCTTTGAACATGGATGAATCACCATCAACAATAGATAAATTGTACTTGTTAATAAAGTTGTTAGAACAAAATACCCAAGATAGACGTATCCCCATTTAAAGATTTATTACTATATGTTCTGTATACATCTAGTTGTATGTACACATAAATAATCATACACACAATCAAGTATGAATGTTCAAGCATAATATAGTACATCATAAGACCATACATTCAATTGTATGTATAGATATTCTACACATGCCTATCAGTTATTGTATCTCTCCAATACGTCAGACTGCAGTACAGCTCAGTAGTAAACTGCTTTGGATTTACAGCTACATATTTTTTTTTTTCAAGTTCCATACAGTATAACATGAGCCCAATTAAAAACAGATTAAAAAAACTATATAAAAACAACAGTTTACCTAATGAAGGCAGTGTTTGGAGTCTGGTATGCAGTCTGGTAACTGTACATCTCAATGTTGTGCCAGTGCAAATAAACCATGTTTTTAGCATCAAATAATAAACGTGACTGGACATCAGAAAAATATATATTTTTCTCTCTGTGCAAAACATGAGACCAATGTGAAAAGATATTGATGATTTTGTTGCCCTGAACATCTTCAGTGATAATGTAATAATCATTTTGTGCAGCATTTTTCAGTTAAAGTGCTTTAGGCAAAATGCAAATGCTAAAATATTGAAAGACTCGATGATTGACCCATGAGGAATACCACTATACCATCATTCATTTTCAAAACATTTGGAAATTGAAATGACAAATAAAAAGTAAATAATAAGCAAAAGACCTGACCAATGAAAGTGCATGTATGTAATTGGAGGTAAATACAATTCGTTTGGATGTATTGGAGCACTACAGTATAGCTGTGATGGAGAATGAACAAGGCACCACACCCAGAAATTAGAGGAGCTATCCGGTAGTACTTTCCCCCCTCTCCTAGAGGGCACAGCGCTCCCGGTCTGTCCATTAAGGGGGCTGTTCCCCAATAACTTTACACACTGCTGTCTTGTGTGCTGCTACCCACTAGGAACAGACTGGTCGGATCCTTATTGCCTGAAGTCTCCCTTGTGCCCTTGGATCCGTTGGCGGACGATTCTTTGCTTGACCTCCGACTACTTAACTCTCTCCTGCTCTCTCCCCTGCTCGACTGGGGCCTCTCCTGTGGCCTGCTTGTCATCGCCATGCCACTGTCCGTGACCCCGTTTGGCTTGGTCTCTCTGGGTCTGCCGTCTGAGGACTTGACAGACTGGGGAGGCTTGGTTGTTTGAGCTGGTTTGGCTGTCTGCCCTGGTTGGGTGGGCTGGGCCGCTCTTCTGGGTTGAGGTGCTGGTGTCCCACCGTTGACTGTCACTTCCCTCAGCAGGTCGTCATCGCTCTGCTCTTTGGCAAAGTTGACAAACACCTGCAGGTTGGGGGAGAGGAGGTAATGCACATACATCGAAGGGTTAACACGGGCATGGTTTAAGATGAGATGGAAGTAGGTGCTTGGAGGGAGGAAGAAGTGCCCTGTTCAAGTGCCTCACAGTGAATAAGTAGAAAATGAATTCTGAAGTGTTATATAGGTAACTACCAAAATAAAGGAAACACTTGAGTAAATAAGGGATACAAAGTTTATTGAAGGCAGGTGCTTCCACACAGGTGTGGTTCCTGAGTTAATTAAGTAATTAACATCCCATCATGCTTAGGGTCACGTATAAAAATGCCCAGTTGTCCATTATTTTGGCTACCATGGCAGAGAGGAAGTGAGAGGTTTTAATCTCTCATAAATCTGTCTAAAATACATTTCTATGGGATTATTTTGGACCTAAGCTTGTCACCTGCCATCCCACCTTTGGGACAACGACTCCCATTGTTAGGGAGGAGACATGAGCATCTCTGACCATGGCTGGAAGAAGCGATCTCAATGACTTTGAAAGATGGATCTTAAAGGAGCATAGGGGGTTTAAAGGGTGTGTGTCTCAGTCACCAGATTTGAACCCAATTGAACACTTATGGGAGAGAGTGGTGCCTGAGACAGCTTTTTCCACCACCATCAACAAAACACCAAATTATGTAATTTCTCGTGGAAAGATGGTGTCGCATCCCTCCAATAGAGTTCCAGACACTTGTAGAATCTATGCCAAGGAGCATTGAAGCTGTTCAGGCGTCTATGCCAAGGAGCAAGTTCAAGCTGTTCAGGCGTCTATGCCAAGGAGCATTGAAGCTGTTCAGGCATCTTAATAGCCCAATGGGCTATTAAGATGCTTTATGTCAGTGTTTCACTTACTTTGGCAAACAACTGCTAGCCTCTTCAGTGTAATCTGACATTTTATAATCTACTTCTTCCCTCCCTTCTCTCCCCACATTGGAGTCTTTGCTACTGATTCTATGAAGGAAATCCCCCAGCCTCAACCTTTAATCATCCCACGTGACTGACACCTGAATGACCTCTACCTGATCCAGGGTGGTCTGTGACACTGAGTAGTCGGCGATGCCCAGCTCCTCATGGTTGTTGGAAAGCACATCGAAGACCCGCGCCAAGGAGCAGGAGTGGGAGGGCAGCTGGTACTGCAGCACGTTCTGGTGCCTCTCCTTTAGCTCGATGCCCGGGAAGGAGCCCTTGATGTAGGTGTCCACCGGGCACGGATCCTCGGGAGGCTTGGTCCCCAACAGGCGCAGGACGATCGTGTAGCCGTCCCCAAACCTGTGGAAAAGATGACAAAGTGGAAATAGGGAGAGGAGAGGGATTTGAAAGTCTTAAAAGAGTGCCGGTTTAGATACTGTATTAAATGTGTATGGAAATTTGTATTGTGTGTTAAATTGTATAATGGGTTAGGTCTGTATCATAATGATATTGGCGAGTGAAGGCCTATAAAAAGGACAGTATCACTGAGTTTAGGACAATTTGAAGTGTGATCATATCTATACATTGACAGTGATCATGTATGTTACACTAAGATACCTTATAAAGAGAGTCAAATCAGCAGTAAACTTGTACCTGTTCTTAAGGTGCTGAACGGAGCCCAGACACTGGAACCTTCCGTTCACCATGATGGCCATTCGTGTGCAGAGAGCTTCGCATTCCTCCATACTGCTCACACACACATACAGCAAAACACCCCATTATTAGCCAATGTTCATACCGTACAAGTGTTAAGACTTCAATTAAATAGACCAAGTTTGAGGCCTAGGAGGGTGCGCTGTTGGCATGAATAGCACCACTTACCTGTGGGAGGTGAGAACAACGGCCCTTCCCTCCTTGATGACGCTCAGGATGCAGTTCCACAGGAATCTCTTGGCCTTGGGGTCCATGCCAGTGGTGGGCTCATCCTATAAACAACAGGAGTGCAGACGTAACTGTAGGTTAGAGGAGATATGAGAAAAGGAAAGCATCATCTTATTTTAGAAATCCACTCACTCCTTTCTCTCATACCTACCAGGAATATAACAGGAGGAGCTCCGATCAGGGAGATAGCAGTGGAGAGTTTGCGTTTGTTGCCTCCACTGTAGCCTCCGGCCTCTCGCTCTGCGTACTGGGTCAGCCCCAGCTTCTTCACTCCCCATTGAGCCACCTTAGAGGGACACAAGTTACATTTGTCAGGACATTTTCTAAGACAAATGCTATGGGTAAATTGCTACCCTATTCACTTGGTGTGTAGGTAGGTCGTGTGTGTGTGTGTGTGTGTTTTTGTGTGTGTGGGTTTTAAGTACCTTGGCCACAGACTCCTCTGGCACCCCTCGGAGCCTAGCGTAGAACTCCAGGTGCTCCCTGCCAGTCAGCAGGTCGCAGATGGCATCAAACTGGGGGCAGTAGCCCATCAGCTGGTGGACCCGCTCCATCTCCGTCAGCACACTACATATCACATAGTACAGGTATAATGTAGGGTTAGTGCGGTAGGAATTATCATTATGGATACAATGAATGTGGGAACAGCATTTCTAGACTCACTTTCACTCCCTCTTATGTCATTGAGAGTAATTTTATTTCTTCCATGATAAATGATTTATATTACTTTCTTTTTCACAGCTACTCAGCATATGAATAATGTCCTAAAATAGCAGGAAGGAAAGCGCAAACATATTTGGTATATCTACAGAGTAAATGGTGACCGCTTAATCAAACTGGTCTTACTTACCTGTGATGACTGAGAAATGCTTCTCCATAGGTGATCGCAGTGTCTCCAGTCAGCATGCGAAACGTGGAGGTCTTCCCAGCCCCATTTACCCCCAGCAGGCCAAAGCACTGACAGGGAGAGGCAGAGAAAATGCAACACTCACAGTCACACCTATCTAAAACATGTATAGTGTGCTACTCAATGCCCTCGCTAAGTGCTCTATAGAGTCAACAGTAGATTTGTGGCTGACAGAAACACAGCTCTATTTCTCACCTCTCCACGAGGAATACCCAGACACAGACGATCTACTGCTGGCTTCTTGCCAGCTTTGTACACCTGCATAAACACAGGGTAATCCGTTTAAACCCCTTAGAGATTATATCCCATGCATTTAAACCTAAAATACAGTAGATGACCCAACTTTTTCATCTACAAGTCCAAAGTTGGTTTTACTTGCCTTACTCAGGTCCATCATGGTGAGTATATCGGCTTGGGCTTTCCCACTCTTCACTCTCTCTCTCTCCCTGGCGATGTCCTCGTCCTCCGGGCCAAGAGGCGGCAACTCAGGCTCAGAGCAGGGCCTGGAAGAATAGACTTATGAGTAAGATGACCTGAGAAGTACTGAGCCCATAAAAATGTTATGATTTCACTGATCTGACACTATGGAGAAGAGGTAAAGATTTCACCTATAATGATAGCAATACTATAGTAATGTGTTTATGTCGTTTTCTTCACTAGGTCTTAAAGTACTTTTGCATTGTGTCGGAGTGCCTCACTCAATACACCTAATCACATTGTGATCAGGAATAATTTTGAGCAAAGAATTAGGAAAGATGCATTTGACAAGCACAGTATTTGAAAAGGGATCTATGAATGAGATTACATTTTACCAACTGAAATACCAGCAGCAGAGGTCACAGTACCTACCTGCAGTTGACAAAGAATTTGTACTGTAGCAGTATTGTGAAGAGAAAGAACACAACACCCTCCACAGCCATGGCAAACAAGTTCTTCCCCACAAAGTCCCATTCCAGGGGGTCCAGGGTCTGCTTTGCGCCTGTGGACATGGGTACCCACATGGAAACAATGAATTCACTTCAAACCAGATGATGTCGTTGGCACTGATTTGATGTTGACAATTTAGACGAGTATTATCATTAAGAACTCCTCTTCTCTCAACAGAGAAAGCCACATTTTACTAAACTATATGGAATTGTTTTAAGAAGGTCATACCAAGGATCATTTAGCTATATGATTTAGAATTTTAAGACCCCTTCAGGTATTAAAAAAATATCAATAAAACGTTTTTTTAATGAAAATTGTAATTTGGCCTTAAATTTGCTATTAGCCCATACAAAGTCATTGATTTACAGATTCACTACAATGAACGATAGATACTCCTCCCCAAATATCTAAAGGAAGTTTGTTCTGAAGTGTCGGTTTTATATCTGAGAGATGTTAGTAAGATCAGGAAACATGTTTTTATTTTACCCCTTATTTCTGGCACTATCCCTATATACAGTACCTATCAAAAGGTACCTACTCATACCAGGGATTTTCTTTATTTGTACTATTTTCTACATTGTAGAATAATAGTGAAGACATCAAAACTATGAAATAACACATATGGAATCATGTAGTAACCAAAAAAGTGTTAAACAAATGAAAATATATTTTACATTTGAGATTCTTCAAAGGAGCCACCCTTTGCCTTGATGACAGCTTTAGTGTATAGCCCAAAGTGTTCAAACGCTGCAGATTGACTGTACTGACTTCAGACGAGTCCCAAGACGCTTCTTGTAGAGCAAAATGGAGAACACCATCGAGTTTGTGAGAGTCTCATCGTTCCATAGAGGGGTCACAGTAGTTTGTAGGCCAAACCGTTCGGACGCTACAGGCGATTTTGTGAGAATACCGATTTTCGGGATGTCTCATGGTCTGACAAACACTGCTCAAGCCCTGTCACCTTTCACTGCAGATACGGAAGTGCAACATCAGTGGATGCGGTGGATTGAGATGTATCCAATGCAAAAAAAACAAATATCTATTTTTTATAGGGATTTTTTATTATTATGCTAATTAGATTTCAACGGAGCCGCAAAATCGACTCTATGGGGTTTTAAAGTCACCATTAGTCTCAAGGTAAAATCCCTGAGAGGTTTCCGTCCTCTCCTTTAACTTCTTGCAACTATAGGGGGTGCTGTTCCGCATTAGCATATTTGGGTCTCCAAATTAAACTGCCTCGTGCTAAATTCTTGATCGTACAATATGCATATTATTGTTATTATTGGATAGAAAACAGTCTATAGTTTCTATAGGAGTTGAAATTTTGTCTCTGAGTGGTACAGAACAATTTTTACAGCACTTTTCATGACAGGGTTCAGATTTCAGAAATTTTTACCTCTGATCTGGGGTCTGTTTATAAGGCCACAGTGAATGCTATGAAGAAACCGACACTGCCTACGTCTTCCTCTGGGTGTCTGTACGTCATCACGTTTTCAATGAAATCGATGGGACGTTCACAGCCATTATAAATGACCAAAATGTACAGAGACCGCCCTTTCTCAACGTGCGCCTCAAGCGTGAAGGCCATCGGACCTGCCTCGTTCCAAATCGTTTTCTAACCAGCTATATTTCTCCGGTCATGTTTTCAGTCGTTATAGTTGTTAAAAACATCATAATGTGGTTAATTTTAACCGTTTTATAGCAATTTATATCCGTTTAGTGCGATTCTGAGGAATTTATTTGTCGTGCACTTTCTAGCTTTGGGAACGTTTCGCGGTCTCGGTCGTTGTTAGTGGACATTTCGAAGGACAGAGGACATCTATCGACCAAAAGACGTTTATAACATAGAAAGGATACATTGCCCAAGAATATGATGGAAGATCAGCTCAAAGTAAGCAATATTTAATATGATAAACCGTGTTTCTGTCGAAATATTTTAAACGCATACATCGCCATTTTGTTTGGTATAGCTTCACTTGGCCAACCCTGTATTGAAAAGTAAGGATAATTTTAAAAATGTAAATCAGCGGTTGCATTAAGAACTAATTTGTCTTTCGATTCCTGTCAACCCTGTATTTTTTAGTCAAGTATATGATTAGCTTTTAATTAAACTAGATCACTCTGATAGATGACGTCAGACATATTGAGGCTTGATTTCCTAGTATTTTTATTGTGTAACCACGGTTTTGTATGGCTAAATATGCACCTTTTCGAACAAACTGTATATGTATGTTGTAAAATGATGTTACAGGAGTGTCATCGGAAGAATTCTGAGAAGGTTAGTGAAAAAATTTATATCTTTTGGCGGTGATTACGTTATAGCGCTCTTTGGCTGGAATCGATGCTCTGGTAACGTTTTCACATGTAGTATGCTAACTTATCGATTTATTGTGTTTTCGCTGTAAAACGCTTAGAAAATCTGAAATATTGTCTGGAATCACAAGATCTGGGTCTTTCCATTGCTATGCTTTGTCTATTCTTATGAAATGTTTTATGATGAGTAAATTGGTCATACACGTTGCTCTATCTAGTAATTCTAGTCGATTTGCGATGGTCGGTGCAATTGTAAACTGTGATTTCTACCTGAAATATGCACTTTTTTCTAACAAAAACTATCCTATACCATGAATATGTTATCAGACTGTCATCTGAAGAGGTTTTTTCTTGGTTAGTGGATATCAATATCTTAGTTGAGCCGAATTGGTGATAGCACCTGAAGGAGTAAGAAACTGATGGAGTTAGAATAGTGGTGTATTTTGCTAACGTGTTTAGCTAATAGATTTACATATTTTGTCTTCCCTGTAAAACATTTTAAAAATCTGAAATGGTGGCTTTATTCACAAGATCTGTATCTTTCATCTGGTGTCTTGGACTTGTGATTTAATGATATTTAGATGCTACTATCTACTTCTGAAGCTATGCTATCTATGCTAATCAGTGTGTGGGGGGTGGGGGGTGATCCCGGATACGGGGTTGAGGTTCGGTAAAGGTTAACTGAGTTAGGAATGACACCTGGGTGACACTGAGTTAGGGACTGGGTGTATTGGTACACCATCCAAAGTGTAATTAATTTTTATTTTATTTATTTCACCTTTATTTAACCAGGTAGGCTAGTTGAGAACAAGTTCTCATTTGCAACTGCGACCTGGCCAAGATAAAGCATAGCAGTGTGAACAGACAACACAGAGTTACACATGGAGTAAACAATAAACAAGTCAATAACATGGTAGAAAAAAAAGAGAATCTATATACAATGTGTGCAAAAGGCATGAGGTAGGCAATAAATCGAATAATTACAATTTAGCAGATTAACACTGGAGTGATAAATCATCAGATGATCATGTGCAAGAAGAGATACTGGTGTGCAAAAGAGCAGAAAAGTAAATAAATAAAAGCAGTATGGGGGGTGAGGTAGGTAAATTGGGTGGGTAGTTTACAGATGGACTATGTACAGCTGCAGCGATCGGTTAGCTGCTCCGATAGCAGATTTTTAAAGTTGTTGAGGGAGATAAAAGTCTCCAACTTCAGAGATTTTTGCAATTCGTTCCAGTCGCAGGCAGCAGAGAACTGGAAGGAAAGGCGTCCAAATGAGGTTTTGGCTTTAGGGATTTTTAAGTACATTTAAGTCATTTAGCAGACGCTCTTATCCAGAGCGACTTACAAATTGGAAAGTTCATACATATTCATCCTGGTGCCCCCGTGGGAATTGAACCCTGGTCCCCCCGTGGGAATTGAACCCACAACCCTGGCGTTGCAAGCGCCATGCTCTACCAACTGAGCCACACGGGACCACAGGGATGATCAGTGAGATACACCTGCTGGAGCGCGTGTTGCGGGTGGGTGTAGCCATCGTGACCAGTGAACTGAGATAAGGCGGCACTTTACCTAGCATAGCCTTGTAGATGACCTGGAGCCAGTGGGTCTGACGACGAACATGTAGCGAGGGCCAGCCGACTAGGGCATACAGGTCGCAGTGGTGGGTCGTATAAGGTGCTTTAGTAACAAAACGAATGGCACTGTGATAAACTGCATCCAGTTTGCTGAGTAGAGTATTGGAAGCTATTTTGTAGATGACATCGCCGAAGTCGAGGATCGGTAGGATAGTCAGTTTTACTAGGGTAAGTTTGGCGGCGTGAGTGAAGGAGGCTTTGTTGCGGAATAGAAAGCCGATTCTTGATTTGATTTTGGATTGGAGATGTTTGATATGAGTCTGGAAGGAGAGTTTGCAGTCTAGCCAGACACCTAGGTACTTATAGATGTCCACATATTCTAGGTCGGAACCGTCCAGGGTGGTGATGCTAGTCGGGCGTGCGGGTGCAGGCAGCGAACGGTTGAAAAGCATGCATTTGGTTTTACTAGCGTTTAAGAGCAGTTGGAGGCCACGGAAGGAGTGTTGTATGGCATTGAAGCTCGTTTGGAGGTTAGATAGCACAGTGTCCAAGGAAGGGCCGGAAGTATATAGAATGGTGTCGTCTGCGTAGAGGTGGATCAGGGAATCGCCCGCAGCAAGAGCAACATCATTGATGTATACAGAGAAAAGAGTCGGCCCGAGAATTGAACCCTGTGGTACCCCCATAGAGACTGCCAGAGGACCGGACAACATGCCCTCCGATTTGACACACTGAACTCTGTCTGCAAAGTAGTTGGTGAACCAGGCAAGGCAGTCATTAGAAAAACCGAGGCTACTGAGTCTGCCGATAAGAATATGGTGATTGACAGAGTCGAAAGCCTTGACCAGGTCGATGAAGACGGCTGCACAGTAATGTCTTTTATCGATGGCGGTTATGATATCGTTTAGTACCTTGAGCGTGGCTGAGGTGCACCCGTGACCGGCTCGGAAACCGGATTGCACAGCGGAGAAGGTACGGTGGGATTCGAGATGGTCAGTGATCTGTTTGTTGACTTGGCTTTCGAAGACCTTAGATAGGCAGGGCAGGATGGATATAGGTCTGTAACAGTTTGGGTCCAGGGTGTCTCCCCCTTTGAAGAGGGGGATGACCGAGGCAGCTTTCCAATCCTTGGGGATCTCAGATGATACGAAGGAGAGGTTGAACAGGCTGGTAATAGGGGGTGCGACAATGGCGGCGGACAGTTTCAGAAATAGGGGGTCCAGATTGTCAAGCCCAGCTGATTTGTATGGGTCCAGGTTTTCCAGCTCTTTCAGAACATCTGCTATCTGGATATGGGTAAAGGAGAAGCTGGGGAGGCTTGGGCGAGTAGCAGCGGGGGGGGCGGGGCTGTTGGCCAAGGTTGGAGTCGCCAGGAGGAAGGCATGGCCAGCCATTGAGAAATGTTTGTTGAAGTTTTCGATTATCACGGACTTATCAGTGGTGACCGTGTTACCTAGCCTCAGTGCAGTGGGCAGCTGGGAGGAGGTGCTCTTGTTTTCCATGGACTTTACAGTATCCCAGAACTTTTTGGAGTTAGAGCTACAGGATGCAAATTTCTGCTTGAAAAAGCTGGCCTTTGCTTTCCTGACTGACTGCGTGTATTGGTTCCTGACTTCCCTGAACAGTTGCATATCGCGGGGGCTCTTCGATGCTATTGCAGTTCGCCACAGGATGTATTTGTGCTGGTCGAGGGCAGTCAGGTCTGGAGTGAACCAAGGGCTATATCTGTTCTTGGTTCTGCATTTTTTGAACGGAGCATGCTTGTCTAATATGGTGAGGAAGTAACTTTTAAAGAATGACCAGGCATCCTCAACTGACGGGATGAGGTCAATATCCTTCCAGGGTACCCGGGCCAGGTCGATTAGAAAGGCCTGCTCGCAGAAGTGTTTTAGGGAGCGTTTGACAGTGATGAGGGGTGGTCGTTTGACCGCGGACCCGTGGCGGATACAGGCAATGAGGCAGTGATCGCTGAGATCTTGATTGAAGACAGCAGAGGTGTATTTGGAGGGCAGGTTGGTCAGGATAATGTCTATTAGGGTGCCCATGTTTACGGATTTAGGGTTGTACCTGGTGGGTTCCTTGATGATTTGTGTGAGATTGAGGGCATCAAGCTTGGATTGTAGGACTGCCGGGGTGTTAAGCATATCCCAGTTTAGGTCACCTAACAGAACAAACTCTGAAGCTAGATGGGGAGCGATCAATTCACAGATGGTGTCCAGGGCACAGCTGGGAGCTGAGGGGGGTCGGTAGCAGGCTGCAACAGTGAGAGACTTATTTCTGGAGAGATTAATTTTTAAAATTAGAAGTTCGAACTGTTTGGGCATAGACCTGGAAAGTATGACAGAACTTTGCAGGCTATCTCTGCAGTAGATTGCAACTCCTCCCCCTTTGGCAGTTCTATCTTGACGGAAAGTGTTATAGTTGGGTATGGAAATCCCAGAATTTTTGGTGGCCTTCCTAAGCCAGGATTCGGACACGGCAAGGACATCAGGGTTGGCAGAGTGTGCTAAAGCGGTGAGTAAGGCAAACTTAGGGAGGAGGCTTCTGATGTTGACATGCATGAGGCCAAGGCTTTTTCGATCACAGAAGTCAACAAATGAGGGTGACTGGGGACATGCAGGGCCTGGGTTTACCTCCACATCACCCGAGGAACAGAGGAGTAGTAGGATGAGGGTGCGGCTAAAGGCTATCAAAACTGGTCGCCTAGAGCGTTGGGGACAAAGAATAAAAGGAGCAGATTTATGGGCGTGGTAGAATAGATTCTGGGCATAATGTGCAGACAGGGGTATGGTGGGGCACGGGTACAGCGGAGGCAAGCCCAGGCACTGGGTGATGATAAGAGAGGTTGTATCTCTGGACATGCTGGTCTCAATGGGTGAGGTCACCGCATGTGTGGGGGGTGGGACAAAGGAGGTATCAGAGGTACGGAGAGTGGAACTACGGGGTCCATTGCAAACCAAAACAATGATAATGATAACTAGCCTGAACAACAGTATGCAAGGCATATTGATATTTGAGAGAGACATACAATAAGGCATAAAGTGATTGCAGGTCTTGATTGGGAGAGCTAGCTAAAACAACAGGTAAGATAACAGCAGCAATAACAGGGTGCTAGTCTAACACAGCAACAACAGGTAAAAATGGCGACGACTAGGCAGAGAGGGTCGGATTAACTACACACAGATCCTGAGTTAAAGCACAGAGCCGACAGATAAAACACAAATAAACAGAATGGAGTACCGTGAATTAATGGACAGTCAAGCAGGTATCAGCTATGTAGCCAAGTGATCATAGTGTCCAGGGGGCAGCCGTAGATGGAGCAGGGAGGCCTCCACTAAGCTAGCACGCGGCGTTTAAAGTTAGTACCCCGGGGGGTGGTCTGCTCAGACGGAGGGGGTCTGCTCAGACGTGGTCGTGTCGACAGAGAATCCAAGCCGGATGGCGATGGCGAAAGAGAGGTTGTGAATTGTAGAATTGTGTTTGCTAACTGGTGCTAGCTTCGTGGCAGTGGCGCTAGCTGCGCTAGCTGCAAGCTAGCTGTGAGGATCAGAAGTAGTGGCTCAGGGATTACGGCAGGAATCCGGCGTTGTTGTCGAGAGACAGTCCGATGCTGGTAAATTGGTGAGTAATATCCAGGCTAATAACAGGGCTGGTGTCTGTGCAGAAGGTAAAAGCTGCTAGCAGCGGCAAAAAATGGCTAAATTAGCTTGTAGCTGATTTAGACCAGTTGTGATGGATTGGCAGGGCTCTGTGTCGGCAAAAAAAGGTCCAGTCCAATTGGCAAAAGAGGTATTGTAGCCCAAGAATTCGCTGGTAGACCTCTTCGGCTAGCCGGCAGATGGGCCTAGCTCGAGGCTAGCTCAAGGCTAACTGGTGCTTGCTTCGGGACAGAGGTGTTAGCCAGTAGTAGCCACTCGGTTGCAGCTAGCTAGCTGTGATGATACGGTGTAATTGTCCAGAGCTTGCGTCAGGAATCCGGTGATGTGGTAGAGAAAAAGCAGTCCTATATGCTCTGGGTTGATATCGCGCTTGCAGACTGGCAGGTATTGGCCCGAGCTGAAGCTGGCTGTGTCCGAGTTAAGGGTAAAGACCGCAGCAGTGGCTAACTGACTACTAGCTAGTTATCTGGCTAGCTTCTGATTGGGGTTACGGTTCTAAAGTATAAAAAATAGCAGGTCCGTACCACATTGGGTGAGGCGGAATGTAGGAATGTATATTCAGTTCCTAGATGGAAAGTGAAATTAAAATATATACGAAATGTATACGAAAAATACGAGGACTATTTACACGGGACAAGACAAACACACGTCCGACTGCTACGCCATCTTGGATTCATCTAATAACTTGACCATGCTCAAAGGGAAATTCAATGTCTGTTTTTGTTTACCCATCTACCAATTTTGGGGCGGCAGGTAGCCTAGTGGTTAGTGTTGGGCCAGTAACCGAAAGTTTGCTGGATCGAATCCCCGAGCTGACAAGGTAAAAATCTGTCGTTCTGTGTTCCTAGGCCTTCATTGTAAATAAGAATTTGTTCTTAACTGACTTGCCTGGTTAAATAAAGTAAAAAAATTGGTGTCCTTTGTGAGTCATTGGAAAACCTCCCTGGTCTTTGTGGTTGAATCTGTTTTTGAAATTCACTGCCCTGAGGGACCTTACAGATAATGTGTGGGGTACAGAGATAAGGTAGTAATTAAAAAATCATGTTAAACACTATTATTGCAAACAGAGTGAGTCCATGAAACTTGTTAAGCACATTTTTACTCCTGAACTTATTTAGGCTTGCCATAACAAAGGGGTAGAATACTTATTGACTCAAGACATTTCAGCTTTTCCTTTTTAATTAACTTGTAATTTAAAAAAAATTATATTATGGAGTATTGTGTGTAAGCCAATGACACAAAATCTGAATTTGATCCATTTTAAATTCAGGCTGTAACAACAAAATGTGTATAAAGTCAAGGGGTGTGAATACTTTCTGAAGGCACTGGATATGCCAATCCCTCAGCCAGGAAATATCTGCTCTGCTCCGTTCAGAATCACTAGAAGCAGCAGACAAGGCAATCCAATTTCACCTTTGCTACTCTTATTATCCATGGAACCCCTGGCCCAGGCAAATTCATCAATCGAATGAAATAACACCAATTTCCCTCAAATCTACTGATCACTTCTCATTAAAAACAGACAATATTTTATTATATCTAGACCAGGTATTCCCCCAGGGGTACACGCAATGCCATCGGGAATACGCAAGATAAAAATGTGATTCACAATTATTTTATATATATAATATATAAAACCTCACATATATTTAATATTTACATTTTTTAAACGTTGTTTTTCCTTCACATTTTCAAACAGTCCATTTATATTTTTCAACAGGGCTATACATTTGGGTGAGGTTTTTTTCTCACCCGATTAGCCTCGTTTCACTGTCAAAAATAAAATTAAACCATCTAGTGTTCAGCGAAATAACAATGTCAAATACAGGTAGTGTCACGTTCCTGACCTTATTTCCTTTGTTTAGTCTTGTTTAGTTGGTCAGGACGTGAGCTGGGTGGGCATTCTATGTTATGTGTTTCTATGTTTGGTTTATGGTTGTCAACTAGCCTGATATGGTTCTCAATCAGGGGCAGGTGTTTTACGTTTCCTCTGATTGGGAACCATATTTAGGTAGGCTGTCCTCACTGTTTTTTTGTGGGTGATTGTTCCTGTTCACTGCGTTCTTCGTTGTCTGTATGTTCACATGTTCAGGTCTGTAGCGTCGTTAGTTTCATTTCCGTTTATTGTTTTGTTCGTTTTGTCAAGTGTTCCAATAAATATGGAAACGTACCACACTGCAATTTGGTCCTCCTCTCTTCCACCTAACGACGAGCGTTACAGGTAGCCTAGTCAAATAATTAACATTCAATCACATTAACCGTTACTCTCTCGCGGGAATTCCACTAACAGTCTGTATGTAGCCAAACGTTGCTGCTGCTCATGTTGGTATCTGTACTGATGGTGCAAAAGCCATGACAGGGAGACATAGTGGAGTGGTAACACGCATGCAAGCAGTTGCTCCTGACGCCACTTGGGTACACTGCAGGATCCACCGAGTGGCTCTTGCTGCCAAGGGAATGCCTGACAGCTTGAAAGACGTTTTGGACACAACAGTGAAAATAGTTAACTTTGTTAAAGCAAGGCCCCTGAACTCCCGTGTATTTTCTGCACTATGCAATGATATGGGCAGTGACCATGTAAAGCTTTTACACATACAGAAGTACGCTGGTTATCAAGGGGCAAAATATTGACACGTGTTTTTGAATTGAGAGAGGAGCTTAAAGTTTTCTTTACTGACCATAAATTTCACTTGTCTGACCGCTTGCATGATGACGAGTTTCTCACATGACTGGCCTATCTGGGTGATGTTTTTTCTCGCCTGAATGATCTGAATCTAGGATTACAGGGACTCTCCACAATTATATTCAATGTGCGGGTCAAAATTGAGGCTATGATTAAGATGTTGGAGCTTTTCTCTGTCTGTATTAACAAGGACAACACACAGGTATTTTACGCAGGTACTTTCCCGAAACAGATGACAAACAACTGAATTCGTTATCCCTTTCATGCCCTGCCTCCAGTCCACTTACCGATATCTGAACAAGAGAGCCTCATCGAAATTGCAACAAGCGGTTCTGTGAAAATTGAATTTAATCAGAAGCCACTTCAAAATTTCTAGATTGGGCTGCGCTCAAAGTATCCTGGCTTTGCAAATTGCGCTGTTAAGACACTGATGCCCTTTGTAACCACGTACCTATGTGAGAGTGGATTCTCGGCCCTCACTAGCATGACAACTAAATACAGGCACAGGATTGTGTGTGGAAAATGATTTAAGACTGAGACTCTCTCCAATACAACCCAACATTTCAGAGTTATGTGCATCCTTTCAAGCACACCCTTCTCATTAACCCGTGGGGAGTTATTCACAATTCTTGATGAACAAATAAGGTTTTATAGGTAAGATGGTTAAATAAAGAGCAAAAGGATTGATTATTATATTATTATTTGTGCCCTGGTCGTATAAGAGCTCTTTGTCACATCCCACGAGCCGGGTTGTGACAAAAACCTCACACTCATTCTTATGTTTAATAAATGTATCGTATAGTGTGTGTGTAGCAGGCTTACAATGATGGCAAAAAACAACATTTGAGAGTGCGCTGACCCTGGTGCTAGAGGGGGTACGCAGCTAGAGGTTGAATGCTTTAAGGGGTACAGGACTATAAAAAGTTTGGGAACCACTGATCTAGACAATGTATCTCAATCACTCCCAAACACATTGAAGATTACAGATTATTTTATAACTTGAAAAAAGCTGAATTTAACTAAATCAGCCATACTGAATCTCAAGACCCCGATGGAGGACTCCATCTCTAATTATGAAATCCCAATTGTTTCCCATTTAAAATATTTAGGAGTATATATAAATAAAAATAGAAAAACCCTTGAATGAGTAGTTGTGTCCGAACTTTTGACTGGTAATGTATTTCCTTCTTCCGAAAACGAGATGGCCGCCTCGCTTCGCGTTCCTGCAGCCGAGGTGAGTAAAACATTTAAACGTGTTAACCCTCGCAAGGCTGCAGGCCCAGACGGCATTCCCAGCCGCGTCCTCAGAGCATGCGCAGACCAGCTGGCTGGTGTGTTTACGGACATATTCAATCAATCCTTATCCCAGTCTGCTGTTCCCACATGCTTCAAGAGGGCCACCATTGTTCCTGTTCCCAAGAAAGCTAAGGTAACTGAGCTAAACGACTACCGCCCCGTAGCACTCACTTCCGTCATCATGAAGTGCTTTGAGAGACTAGTCAAGGACCATATCACCTCCACCCTACCGGACACCCTAGACCCACTCCAATTTGCTTACCGACCCAATAGGTCCACAGACGACGCAATCGCAACCACACTGCACACTGCCCTAACCCATCTGGACAAGAGGAATACCCATGTGAGAATGCTGTTCATCGATTACAGCTCAGCATTTAACACCATAGTACCCTCCAAACTCGTCATCAAGCTCGAGACCCTGGGTCTCGACCCCGCCCTGTGCAACTGGGTCCTGGACTTCCTGACGGGCCGCCCCCAGGTGGTGAGGGTAGGTAACAACATCTCCACCCCGCTGATCCTCAACACTGGGGCCCCACAAGGGTGCGTTCTGAGCCCTCTCCTGTACTCCCTGTTCACCCACGACTGCGTGGCCATGCACGCCTCCAACTCAATCATCAAGTTTGCGGATGACACTACAGTGGTAGGCTTGATTACCAACAACGACGAGACGGCCTACAGGGAGTAGGTGAGGGCCCTCGGAGTGTGGTGTCAGGAAAATAACCTCACACTCAACGTCAACAAAACAAAGGAGATGATTGTGGACTTCAGGAAACAGCAGAGGGAGCACCCCCCTATCCACATCGACGGGTCAGTAGTGGAGAAGGTGGAAAGTTTTAAGTTCCTCGGTGTACACATCACGGACAAACTGAATTGGTCCACCCACACAGACAGCGTCGTGAAGAAGGCGCAGCAGCGCCTCTTCAACCTCAGGAGGCTGAAGAAATTCGGCTTGTCACCAAAAGCACTCACAAACTTCTACAGATGCACAATCGAGAGCATCCTGTCGGGCTGTATCACCGCCTGGTACGGCAACTGCTCCGCCCACAACCGTAAGGCTCTCCAGAGGGTAGTGAGGTCTGCAGAACGCATCACCGGGGGCAAACTACCTGCCCTCCAGGACACCTACACCACCCGATGTCACAGGAAGGCCATAAAGATCATCAAGGACAACAACCACCCAAGCCACTGCCTGTTCACCCCGCTATCATCCAGAAGGCGAGGTCAGTACAGGTGCATCAAAGCAGGGACCGAGAGACTGAAAAACAGCTTCTATCTCAAGGCCATCAGACTGTTAAACAGCCACCACTAACATTTAGCGGCCGCTGCCAACATACTGACTCAACTCCAGCCACTTTAAAAATGGGAATTGATGGAAATTATGTAAAAATGTACCACTAGCCACTTTAAACTATGCCACTTTATGTTTACATACCCTACAGTACTCATCTCATATGTATATACCGTACTCTATACCATCTACTGCATCTTGCCTATGCCGTTCTGTACCACCACTCATTCATATATCTTTATGTACATATTCTTTATCCCTTTACACTTGTGTGTGTATAAGGTAGTAGTTGTGGAATTGTTAGGTTAGATTACTTGTTGGTTATTACTGCATTGTCGGAACTAGAAGCACAAGCATTTCGCTACACTCGCATTAACATCTGCTAACCATGTGTATGTGACTAATAAAATTTGATTTTATTTGATTTGATTTAGATAAAACCATTGCCAAAAACTTTAACAGAACGCTCAATTCAATTCAACTTCAGTAGATAGAATAATATTCCAGTTGCTTTAACCGGCAGAATATCTATTGTCAAAATGAATATATTGCCACGGCTGAATTTCTGTTGTTCAATGCTTCCCATGGCTCCCCCTTCTAGCTATTTGGATCAAATTCATAGTGCGGTCTCAACATTTATAGTGCCTTCAGAAAGTATTCAGCCACCTTGACTTTTTCCACATTTTGTTAGGTTACAGCCTTATTCTAAAATAAAAAATAAAATAAAAAATCCTCATCAAACTACACACAATACCCCATAATGACAAAACAAAACAGGTTTTTAGTACAGGTTTTTATACTTGGGGGAGTTTCTCCGATTCTTCTCTGCAGATCCTCAAGCTCTGTCAGGTTGGATGGGGAGCGTTGCTGCACAGCTATTTTCAGGTCTCTCCAAGAGATGTTAGATCGGGTTCAAGTCCGGGCTCTGGCTGGGCCATTCAAGGACTTCTCCCGAAGCCACTCCTGCGTTGTCTTGGCTGTGTGCTTAGGGTCGTTGTCCTGTTGGAAGGTGAACCTTTGCCCCAGTCTGAGGTCCTGAGCAGGTTTTCATCAAGGATTTCTCTGTACTTTGCCTCGATCCTGACTAGTCTCCCAGTCCCTGTCGCTGAAAAACATCCCCATAGCATGATGCTGCCACCACCATGCTTCACTGTAATGATGGTGCCAGGTTTCCTCCAGACTTGACATTTGGCATTCTGGGCAAAGAGTTCAATCTTGGTTTCATCAGACCAGAGAATCTTCTTCTTTAGGTGCCTTTTGGCAAACTCCAAGCGGGCGTGCATGTGCCTTTTACTGAGGAGTGGCTTCCGTCTGGCCACTCTACCATAAAGACCTGATTGGTGGAGTGCTGCAGAGATGGTTGTCATTCTGGAAGGTTCTACCATCTCCACAGAGGAACTCTAGAGCTCTGTCAGAGTGACCATCAGGTTTTTGATCACCTCCCTAACCAAGGCCCTTCTCCCCCGATTGCTCAGTTTGGCCAGGTGACTAGCTCCAAGAAGAGTCTTGGTGGTTCCAAACTTCTTCCATTTAAGAATGATGGAGGCCACTGTGTTCTTGGGGACATTCAATGCTGCAGACATTTTTTGGTAGACTTCCCCAGATCTGTGCCTCGACAGAATGCTGTCTCGGAGCGCTACAGACAATTCCTTCGATCTCATGGCTTCGTTTTTGCTCTGACATGTACTGTCAACTGTGGTACCTTATATAGACATGTGTGTGCCTTTACAAATCATGTCCGATCAATTGAATTTACCACAGGTGGACTCCAATCAAGTTGTTGACACATCTCAAGGATGATCAATGGAAAAAGGATGCACCTGAGCTTAAGTTTGAGACTCATAGCAAAGGGTCTGAATACTTTTGTAAATAAGGCATTGTTTTTTATTTGTAATACATTTGCAAACATTTCTAAAACCTGTTTTCGCTTTGTCATTATGGGGTATTTTTTTATTTAATCAATTTTAGAATAAGGATGTGCCGTGCTGCTGGCCTCAGGACTACCTGGCCTGATGACTCCTTGCTGTCCCCAGTCCACCTGGCCGTGCTGCTGCTCCAGTTTCAACTGTTCTGCCTGCGGCTATGGAACCCTGACCTGTTCACTGGACGTGCTACCTGTCTCAGACCTGCTGTTTTCGAGCGGTAGAGATACTCTGAATTATTGGCTATGAAAAGCCAACTGACATTCACTCCTGAGGTGCTGATCTGTTGCACCCTCGACAACCACTGTGATTATTATTATTTCACCCTGCTGGTCATCTATGAACATCTTGGCCATATTCTGTTATAATCTCCACCCGGCACAGCCAGAAGAGGACTGGCCACCCCTCATAGCCTGGTTCCTCTCTAGGTTTCTCCCTAGGTTCTGGCCTTTCTAAGGAGTTTTTCCTAGGCACCGTGCTTCTACACCTGCATTGCTTGCTGTTTGGGGTTTTAGGCTGGGTTTCTGTACAGCACTTTGTGACATCAGCTGATGAATTTGATTGATACCGTATCAAAATGTGGAAAAAGTCAAGGGGTCTGAATACTTTCCGAAGGCACTGTATATGGCAAGTTAAACAATCTTGGAAAAAGGGAAGGACGTAGGAGGACTATCCGTACCAAACTTTAAATGGTATTTCCAGCTATGATGGCCTATGGAGTCCCTTGGAAAACCCAACTACCGAACCATCCAATGATGTGATTTATAAATAAATTATCCTGAAAGAACTGATCTCTATAATATATAAACAACTTTTGGAACGCTCATATTATGAGATAGCCATTAAAAAAGTATGGTCCACAGATCTAATTGAATCTGAACAACCCTGTAACTGGAACAGAATATGGAAAAATATTTCCTTGGCATCCCTTAATCCGAACCACCAATTTATACATTTTAAGTTTGTTCACAGACTATTTAACACCAAGGAAACATTTTACGATGAAATGGAGAATGCGGACTGTTTTTTTTGTACCTGTAAGCCCTCCCTCTGGGAAAAAAATACTAAACTAAATAAAAAGTTGGTCACAATAAAAAAAAATATTATTATACCCAGTCTCTGGAAAGCGTCCGACATAGCCTGGTTCTTAGCCATGTCGATGAGGCCTCGACCCAGACAGAAGTGGGGGAAGATCAGGAAGACTTTCTTTAGGATCTTGTTGATATCGTTCAAGTGCTGAAAAGCAGACAGACGAGTTCATGTCTGAATACCATAGTAAAAAAACATTCAAATCTGATTTGTTAATCTGCAGCCATGTTTGCTTCCAGTAACAGTGGCAAACATTTTGCAATTGTAGTGGTGCAAGCAAGTTGAAAAAACAACAACATTTAAAGTAGTACACTGTTGTACCATGTAACCAGACAGCCTCAGCTGACCGAGTGTTGGTTGTAAATCTAAATATCAGCAGAGCCCTGAGACTAATCAGTAGCCCTGATATAATATCATAGTCAAGTGCATGACCCACCTGATCTACGAACAGCTCCAAGACAAAGGTGGCTATGCTGCCGTTGATGCCGATGAAGAGGTTGATTGAGGTGAGGACAACATAAGCAGTGCTGGGGACACTGAACAGGAAGGAGGCTGGATACATGAGAGGAGTGATAGACCAGCTGAAATGGAGGATAGATAAATTCTAATCAGTAAGAAGGAATTTGTTGCGTAATGCACCATGAACTTTGCTAAGAACAACTCTATGTAACATTCTTTAAAGGAGACCTCAGCTATTGAAATAAAATAAACATTGATATGACCACTCAAGCAAACATACTGTCGTAGTGATGTTTGAAAAGATAATTCTGAATTTTTATAATTGTTTATTACTGAATGTAATAAAGTGCACATACAACATCATTAGTTATGAGTGCAATGATAACAAAGCCACCAGTGTCCATGGCCCTTACCCATAAAGCAAGAGCAACAGGACCAGAGCAGGGAGGTTGGTTTCAGACACATAGGACTGCTGCTGGAAGCAAATGAAGATCAGGACCACCATAGTGGCCGGGACTGTATAGTTCAGCTGGGAGAAAGTAGAAGGCCAGTTAAGTACAATTCAATAGAGATGAGACTTATCCCCTGGGTCCAGTTTTTCAAAAGTTATCTATCAGGGATTTCACCTATCGGATATGGTTAAATGCATAGAAATATAATAAATAGAACAAAGGCAAGTCAATGATTCGGCCATTCTATTTCTATGCATTTAATTTGATCCGATAGGCGAAATCCAGATCGATAACTTTAAAAAAATTGTGCCCTGCAGTTACAGTACATGCCACTGATTGATAGAGAGACACAAGGATTGAAAGGAGACGTTTTACTGTCAACATTATCAGGCTTCTGAAACATAGACAATACATGCCTACTTTCATTCCCCTTGTCTCTTTTTCATCAGTTATATTATTCATAAATTATTTATCTTGCATGTATTGTTTTCTATTGTTAGGTATTACTGCACTGTTGGAGCTAGAAACACAAGCATTTCGCTACACCTGCGATAACATCTGCAAAATGTGTACACAACCAATAAAATTGTATTTGATATGATTTGATATAAAGTTGATATTTGAGCCAAAACTCAAGGTAACTAGTGAATAAGGCTCTGGAGTGTACCTTTAATATTAGTGCTAACAAAACAGGTATCAGTTAAGCCTATCAGGATGGTGGGAGACTAACCATGTCCCAGGTGAAGTTAGCCAGCCAGTAGAGAATGGGCCGGACTCCGCTGACAAACTGAAGGTGCTTGGCTTTGCTGACCCTCTCCTCGATGAGAAACAGCACAAAGCTGGCCGGCACAAAGGACATGGAGAAGATCACACAGATGGACACCAGAACATCTACTGAGGTGGTCATCCTGAAAACAGAGAGGCAATGAGTATGGTAAGCACAATTTATTCTGTATTTTGATGGCAGAAATGATTAGTCACTTTTAAGGCCAGTGGGGTATCATGTTTTCCTACCTATCACATTTTCATACTAAGAGTACTCAACCTGCTCTGTACAGTACAATTATTGTCTAATAGTGCTTACAACAAGCAATTCCAAAAAGAGGGATTTGATTCGCTCCGACACACTAAGCTTAGGCTTAATCAACAATGGGACTTATTGGTGTGAATTGAATAGGAAACTAGAGAGACAGAGAGCTTACATGGCAATTTCAGTGAGCTGTTCCTTGGTGAGGTTGAGAGGGTGGTTATAGACGGTTATGCCATACTTCATTCGCTCTGGCCCTGGGGGCAGGCTGGCACGGAGCAGGCCATTGTTCATGACATTGACAAACGATGCCATGGCGTGCCAACCCTTGTTGTTATACCACACCTAGCAGGGGTGAGGTAGAGCTTAGGTAACGGTGAAACAAAACACAGATGCACATGCATACACACACCCACAGTTGCTCACACACACTCATCCTTTGACCTCTCACCTTAACATTGTTCTGACTATTCAGTCCACCCAGAAACTCTGGTAGGCGACCCAGGAGCTGATCCAATGAGCTATTCTGTGAGAAAGAAAGAACCAGACATTAAATAGAGACAACAAAGAAACTAAGAGGAAACTTGACGTTGAGGGTGTAAAAGATTTCAACTCCTACCTGTGCCACTTTGTAACGTGATCGTATAGACATGACTGAGTCCTCCATTTGGTAGGCCTGTGGGACAGCCTGAGTACCTCTGCCCCCCAGAGAGAAGCCCCCATATCTATAACAGAAACAGACATCACATTTACATCAGAGTAGATGGACTGTAATGTATTAGTAATCTCTCTTGGACAGCATCTGACCAAATTATGCAAGATTTTAGTTCTGGGTTAACCGAGATTAGGGCTGTAGATAAGTGATGTCTATGATTTTACATGGTGAGTAAGTATCCCACTCCACTTACCTGAATTCATTGATCCACTTCTTAGTGGCTGAAGTTAGGCTGAAACCGTAAGATTGTAAGAATAAATTAATTTGTAAGGTGGAAAAAAACAGATTTAGTCACAGTAATACTTTCCAACAAAGAAAACAATCAAGAGGTATAAGAGACCTTTTCTTCATTATCTGAGGGTAAGTCTTGACCAGGTAGTCCGAGATATTGCGGCCGGTCATATTCTGCAGGATATCCCCTGTCAATCTCTGGACCTGTGGAACATAGAAACAAGTTCCAGTACACACAACAGTATGTGGACATTTAGGTATTGGATATTTATTTAGGCAGGTAGCTAAGTCATTGAGAACAAATTCTCATATTTTAATGAAAGTCTGTCATAGGAGATTAGTTACAGTACCATTATTTATGCAATGTTTAACCACTGAGAACAAAGTAACAGTATATATAATGCAATGTTTAACTATAAGAAGAATAAAGTAAAAGTGTTTATTATGAGGTATTGACCTGTGGAGGGGGGATGCCTCCGGCTCCTTCGGGGCATTCTGGTAGCATCCTGCGGACCTCCTCAGAGCTGCACTCACAGTCAGGAGATGGCTTGTCTGCAGTCCAGTTGCCCCTGTTGAAGAGCTGCCAGGTGGAGTAGAGAATCTGGGGCCTCATGAACATGCCTTCCTCCTCCTGCAAACACTGAGGATCCCTGCAGGGGACACATCCTAGCGTGAACATGCAAAATACGCCACGACACCCAATCGAGGAAACATAGGCCCAACTTAAATCTCTTATGTTCATGCTAATATGCACTGTCCCTCTAGCAGTGTCCTTAGGAAAAGTCAATAGCACTAAGTCACAAGTCATGTGGGGAACCTGGTGAATGACAGGTCCATAATAGAATGAACCCTCTTTCTCATAAAAACACACCTTTACGTGCAAACGAACTGAGAAAACATTGAGACAACAGAAAAAACCTAATTGGTAATGCCGATAATGAAGATAGTGGTTTACACTTTAAAATAACACATAAGTGTCTGCTTTCCTTTGTGGTTGCAACTGGACTAGCCAGGTAACACAGTGTTGTGTTTCTACAGTACGTGTTGCTTTAGTAGAGGAGAGAACCGAGGAGAAGGCCTTACGTGCTGTTTTCCATGCACTTGGTTCCAAATCCAGGCCGGTCCAGAAGGGCATCCAGCAGATTCTGAATGGCAGGATCCCCAGGGGCATCGTTGCTGGAAAGAGGACACCACACAGATAAGGTTCAATACAAACAAAGGAAAAAAGGAAGACAAAGCAGAATCTGGCAACATGGGAACAACTGACTCCTTGAAGCTCCAGTCCAAACATTTATTAGAATGTTAATCTGATAATTGCCATTCAAGACTACAGATGTAGGATCTTAATCTGATCACCCTGTTGGAGGAGAACTAAAACTTGTAGTATATTTGAGGTTTAAAAATGCTTCTGTAGTTTGTCATTTTCGGACTTGATTTTCCCTTACGAAAAATTTATTAACCCCTACAAAAATGTCCATTAATTATAATCCACATAATAATCCACATTTCCTGTTGCTGCAGGATTATTTTCCTGCTGTAGAAAACTGGCTCATATTAAGATCCTACATTTGTACTTGAAATCAATAGATGTAGGTCTTTACCTGAAGAAGGTGTACTGTTCCCCGTACATCCAGGGCTGTAGCTGGAGCGAGGGGTACTTTCCGAACGGAGGGACGATGAGGCTGAAAAGGAGAGCGATCAACACAAACACAGCAGGCAGCACGATCTGAAACACAAGGACATGGTGTCACAATAGCCTGTCATTGGTCTCTCTTCATTGCATCACATGCTTGTATTTTAGTTCATATCAGACCTTTTATTTGATAAGGTCAACTGATTGAGAATAAAGTCAAGTTTATGAGTCTGCACCTGAGCGAAAAAGCCCCTGCGACTGCGGAGGGCATACAGCCACCTCTTGATGAAGAGAGCACGCAACTGCTGCCACGTCAAACCCCAACCGGTCAGAGGGACACCGCCATGGCCATCCCCACTCAGCAGGTCTGTCTCCTGGGGCTCTGAGTGCAGGAAAGGCCCAAGCATGGTGGAGAGAAAGAAACACATTGTTCATTGAGCCAAACGACTCTTATTCCAACTGCTGCAGTTAGTGTTAGGGTTAGAGAGCTGAGCTTCTGAAAAAAGGAAGTTAAAGGCCCACTACTGTAGGTACCTTGCTTGCGAAGCCGTTTTCTTCCTGGCAGCAGTGCAAAGAAAGAGTCAGAAAGGAGGACAGACCATGTTAAATAACAACACAGGAAGACTGTGTTTCTAGGCGTGTTTCTATGTGTGTGTGTGTGTGTGATTATGTTTCCCCTTGTGTTTACCTGGATCCTCAGATGGCTCTCCAGACAAGCCCTGTCCTTGACCCTGCCCATGGGGTGTGTCGGCTTGTCCTGGGCTGTCCTCTGGGTCCACGTCCACCCCTGTCTCCTCAGCCACTCTCAGAAAGATCTACAGGAACAGATGACATTTTAAAACATCTTCTGCCTTGTGTGTTGGAATCAAGTAGATAAATGTCATGTATCAATTAAGCAATAAGGCCTGAGGGGGTGTGGTATATGGCCAATATACTACGGCTAAGGGCTGTTCTTATGAACGACGCAACGTTTTTTGGCCATATACCACAAACCCAGAGGTGCTATTATAAACTGGTGACCAATGTAATTAGAGCAGTAAAAATAAATGTTTTGTCATACCCGTGGTATACAGTCTGATACACCACGGCTGTCAACCAATCATCATTCAGGGCTCACAGTTTATAATAACTAATAGAGAACTCAGAACTCTAACACAAAAATGCAAAACTCTGGGGAGAGAAAGGATCTGCTTGGAGCCAACCTATTGACTTATTGATCTATTGATCAAACGGGATCTTTTCTGGTAATCGTGGTAAGCTGGCAGCCTAAGCACATTACCGTGACAGTAACTCCACAAATATACTATTCCGGGTAAACCCTGCTTAATCTAGTTAAAGCTGAGTTTTAACTGTCCACAAGAGGTTCAATGGATGGCTTGTAAATACAGGTCAGTTTAGTGCAGTCATGACTATATTTAGGATGAGCTTCATGTAACTTTGGCCTGTTACACGCTAGTGTCTACGTAATATAGTGCTTAGAACAACTTCTGACGCAAAGCCTCTTTAAGCCCTAAATGTGTGTGAGAGAGACTGTGTGTATGCCAATGTGTGTGTGTTATGTGTGTGCTAATGCCTGTGTGTGTGTGTGTGTGTGTGTGTGTGTATGTGAGAGAGGGAGAGTGTAGCCCATTACGAGCAAGAATGCTGACCTCATGGCCAGCATGGGCTCCGGTCCAGCCCCCCCCCCCCCCCAGCTGTGCCTTTGTAGTGTGTGTGTGTGTGTGTGTGTGTGTGTGTGTGTGTGTGTGTGTGTGTGTGTGTGTGTGTGTGTGTGTGTGTGTGTGTGTGTGTGTGTGTGTGTGTGTGCGTGTGTGTATACAGTGCATTCGGAAAGTATTGACTTTTTAATTCCGTTACAGCCTTATTCTAAAATGGATTAAATAATATTTTTCAGACAATACATTTTTGCAAATGTATTCAAATTAAAAACAGAAATACCTTATTTACATAAGTATACAGACCCTTCACTATGAGACTCGAAATTGAGCTCAGGTGCATCCTGTTTCAATTGATCATCCTTGAGATGTTTCTACAACTTGATTGGAGTCCACCTGTAGTAAAATCAATTGATTGGATTTGGAAAGACCCACATACCTGTCTATATAAGGTCCCACAGTTGACAGTACATGTCAGAGCAAAAACAAGCCATGAGGTCGAAGGAATTGTCAATAGAGCTCCAAGACAGGATTGTGTCGAGGCACAGATCTGGGAAAGGTGCCAAAAAAAGTCTGCAGCATTGAAGGTCCCCAAGAACACAGTGACCTCCATCATTCTTAAATGGAAGAAGTTTTGAACCACCAAGACTCTTCCTAGAGCTAGCCACCCGGCCAATTTTGAGCAAACGGGGGAGGAGGGCCTTGGTCAGGGAGGTGACCAAGAACACAATGGACACTCTGACAAGAGCTCTAGAGTTCTTCTGTGGAGATGGGAGAACCTTCCAGAAGGACAACCATCTCTGCAGTATGCCACCAATCAGGTCTTTATGGTAGAATGGCATACGGAAGCTACTCCTCAGTAAAAGGCACAAGATTGAACTCTTTGGCCTGAACGAATGGCGTTGGCAGCATCATGCTGTGGTAATGTTTTTCAGCGGCAGGGACTGGGAGACTAGTCAGGATCGACTTGATGAAAACCTGTTCCAGAGCGCTCAGGACCTCAGACTGGGGCGAATGTTCACCTTTCAACAGGACAAGGACCCTAAGCACACAGCCAAGACAACGCAGGAAAGGCTTCGGGACAAGTCTCTGAATGTCCTTGAGTGGCCCAGCCAGAGCTCGGACTTGAACCTGATCTAACATCTCTGGAGAGACCTGAAAATAGCAGTGCAGCAACGCTCCCCATCCAACCTGACAGAGCTTGAGAGGATCTACAGAGAAGAATTAGAGAAACTCCCCAAATATAGGTGTGCCAAACTTGTAGCATCATACCCAAGAAGACTCAAGGCTGTAATAACTGCCAAAGGTGCTTCCACAAAGCACTGAGTAAAGGGTCTGAATACTTATGTAAATGTGATATTTCAGTTATTTTTAAAGATTTCTATGCTTTGTCATTATGGGGTATTGTGTGTAGATTGATAAGGGAAAAAAACAATTTAATCAATTTTAGAGTAAGGCTGTAATGTAACAAAATGTGGAAAAAGTCAAGGGGTCTGAATACTTTCCGAATGCACTGTATATGTGTATGTGTGTCTCCTTTTCCTCACCTCCTCCAGGGTGGTGTCAGACAGGCCGTAGCTGGTGATGCCCAGATCAGCCTGCCTCCTGTCAAGCTCTGTGAGGAAGATGGCCAGACTGCTGTCCTCTGCCGACTTCTGGGGCAGGTTGATGACCGCCTCACGCCCCACGTCCTCCACCAGCCGCGCCCCGGGGATGTGACGCTGTGCCAGGGTCAACAGGGCAGCCAGGTCTGCAGGGGAGAGGGAGCGGGAGGGAGAAAGAATAACTATCAGAGGAGGTTTGAAACTTCACTGTCCAGAAACATGCCCTAACCCCACACTAGATACTTGTGTAGACCGATCTGATCCCCTCAGATCAGTCTGTAGGGGGGGTAGAGGCTCGCCATTGGGTTAGCTATGGACGAACAGAACAGCCAAGCAAATGGTTGTTTTTTCAGGTGTCTACAATAATGGCGAGCTGTCAACACACAGCTAGCAGGATGTCACTAAGTGACTTTGGGTTGGAGACCCTACCTGAGCCGCTAACATCACTGCCCAGACCTGTGTCGTCACTCATGGAGGAGTCGCTGTCCTGAAATACAGAGGGAGAGCCAATCAGCAAAGGGGTCATAGTTGAGTGATAAAAGTAATAACCTTTAGAATCCCACAGTATACATAGCCCTATTGCGATAGTCTACAATAACCTCCTCATCTCCTCTCTGAAGTAAATGAGACAAGGAGAGACACTTTTGACTATTAAGATGCACTTGTAAAATGGTCTTCAGGGCCCATATTCACAAAGTGTCTCAGCGTTAGAGTGCTGATGTAGAATTAGTTTGGTCTTTTAGATCTTAATTATGAGGACAGGGGGACCTGTTCCTAGATCAGAAATCCTATTCTGAGACGCTTTGTGAATAAGCACAATGTATTCCTGAGAAAATTTCATTTGCAGGGGTATACACAATCTCTCACTCACCTTTGTGGCAGGGGGCAGTTTGGTAGCGCTGGCACTACTGGGGGTTCGAGTATCCAGTCCCTCCTTCTTGACGACGGTGAGGTAGTAGCCCATCCCCAGCTTGGCCTTGAGGAAGAGGGGGGAGCCGCAGCAGCACAGCTTCCCCTGGGAGATGATGGCTATGCGGTCTCCGAGAAGGTCAGCCTCATCCATGTAGTGGGTGGAGAGGATGATGGTGCAATCTGATGGAGAGAGAAGGAAAAGGAGAAAAAGAGAGTGAAAAGATCTAGTAGATTAAATAGTATTCAATTTAATTATATTTCACCTGAATTGACATGAAATGATAAACTCCGCCACCAAGTTAGACCAGGGATTTCTGGAAATCCTGGGAATTTTGGCAAAGTTCACAGAAAATGTTGCAACCCTTGACACAGTTCAGGGCTAACCTTTGCGGTACTTGAGCAGCAGGTCCCAAATGCCTCGACGGGAGTATGGGTCCACCCCAGCTGTGGGCTCATCCAGGACCACCACCTTCGAACCCCCCACAAATGCTATGGCCACCGACAGCTTCCTCTGCATACCACCTGAGAGTAGAGGCAGAGACAGGGGGCGAGCGAGAAAGACAGACACAGAGAGACAGAGAGTATGGTATTATATATGTAGTGGCTGTTGAAGGATATATTATATTGTAAAGTATACAGCTGAAGGCCATATTTGTAATGGATGTTGAGTAGTAGAGGGAGGGAGCCATACCAGACAGGTTCCTGGTCTGTTCGTGGCGTTTGTGCAGCAGGCCCACATCCTCCAGGAGAGTGTCCAACTCCTTCCTCACCTCATCGCCTGATAGGCCCTTCAGACGACCATAGAACCACACATGCTCCTCTACGGTCAGACTATACAAGAATAACAAGGTTAAAGTCAGAGGGCTGATTAAGTAACATCAAACTCTTTTACATGTACAGTGGGTAAATGTTTTAAGATGGAGCCTGAGGGGCAAGAGATTAAGTGAATGGGGCCTTTCGTTATCTTGATTCCCTCTAGTGATTATTCATCTTTGTCATTGTTATATCAGTTATATAAAGGTGCAATATGCAGAAATTGCCTGATTTCCAAATATCTGATTTCCTGATTTCTAAAATTAGAATAGTCCGCCCTAATTTCAATTTATGTGACAAAACAATAATAACTGGACCATCTAAACCGCTGTGAAATATATTTTCAATATCCCAAAATATTGTATTTTCAGCTGGTGTACAAAACTAAACGCAAAAGACGCAAAAACGAAACTTAAGAACGGGAAGCATAGAAATAGCACACATAGAACAGATCTACTGATTCTTAGACTTTCTTTCAATGAGAAGGACAGATATATAAACTCACATTACTCAACATGTCCAAAAAGTTAAATATTGCAGCTTTAACATTACCAAGGAATTCATTTATGTCGGAAGATAGAAAACAAGCACCACAGATAAATGGAGTCAACATGGTATGCACTACAATATAATGAAATAGGATAAATTACTTAATGACATGTATTCAAGAGATATAGAGTAGAAATATTAGGGAAAGGGGGATAACTAGTCAGTTGTACAACTGAATGCCTTCAACTGAAATGTGTCTTCCACATTTAACCCAACCCCTCTGAATCAGAGAGGTGCGGGGGGCTGCCTTAATCGACATCCACGTCTTCAGCGCCCGGGGAACAGTGGGTTAACTGCCTTGCTCAGGGGCAGAACGACAGATTTTTAACTTGTCAGCTCGGGGATTCGATCCAGCAACCTTTCGGTTACTGACCCAACGCTCTAACCACTAGGCTACCTGCAGCAGGGGCTTACATGTCAAAAAGGACATTGTGCTGAGGACACACTCCCAGGGTCTTCCTGATGATGTCCATGTCAGTGCGGATGTCCATGCCCTTAATGTACACAGTCCCAGCCGTGGGGGGAAACAGACCCGTCAGGATAGACCTGTCAATGGAAATGAACTGCGTATTATGCATTATAACCAGTGGAGGGTAAAAGCATGTAAATAAAACTTACCCACCTTTTGCTGAGAAATGCATCGAAAGTATAGAAATTACTTTACTCACCACGAACGGCAGAGTTTACCCATTTGTTCTTTAACTACTACATCACCGATTATAAGTTAGAACCCTACATTAGAGCTTCAAAGCACATTCATAAGCAACTCATAACACCTACATAAGCACCACAAGTACAAGGGCCCTAGATTAGACCTGTCAATGGAAATGAACTGTGTATTTTAGCATGATAACCCTAAATTAGAGGTTCATAGAACATTCATAAGTGTTATGTTCCCCAGTTTCTGTGTTGTGGTTTGTATTTGAGTGTGTGTTTCAGGAGAAATTCCTGAACTCCCCAACCAGCTGATTGGTCGACTCAATGGCTAATTGGAGAGCTGACCCCGCCCCCTCGTCAAGATACAGCTGTTTCTAATCACCATTGCCACCTGAAGCTAGAAAAGCCAGTGTTCAGTTCAGGATGGGGAGATTGAATATTTTGGAGAGATCATTAGAAGAAAGAGGATTAGAGAGAGAGAGTGAATGTTATATAGATCATTGCTGAGAGAGAGGTTTATGGCTGAGGGGTTATAGCATGTTGGTCGTGAGTATGCACTGTGTTAGTTGTTGTTGGTAGCAGCTTTGCAATGTTCTGTGTTTGTTGCTTGTTCAGAGCATCTTTAGTGAACTGAGTTAGTTTACTCAGTTTTGTTGTAAAGTGTTTGTGAAATTGTTAATAATTATTCTGTTTCATTTGTTCCCAGGGGGGAAGGAGAAGGCACTTTGGGAGTGCTTAGGCAAGAGGCCCGCGGGCATACATATACCCGTAGTATATTTACTGTCTAGGCACACTAGGTAAGACCTGGGCGGACCACCCCCTGTATTTTGGTTAGGGCACCAGGTGGTGCTAAGTTAGGTAAGTTAAGTGGGTAGGCAGGTTAGATAGGAGAGGGGGAGCTTTGATATTTACTTTCTTTCCTTTGGTTCCGTCCAGCCCCTTTTCCCCATATTACCGTGTAAAGGAAATAAATCCTAGTAAACGGTCAATTCTGCCTTTGTCGTCCTTTCTCCCACCTACAGTTCATACCTCTTTCGCTTCACGGAGAGTTGAGTTGCAGCAGGGAGTTGCGTTCCCTCTTTATAGAGGCGTGCGTAACATAATGGGGGCTCATCCGGGATTCCATTAAACCCACCGGACCCTGCTGCACTGAGCTCTCTGTGGTTAGTGATTGAGGTGTGATGGTAGGTTGTGAGTTTGGATGACTTGTTTAGTTTGTGTGTTCAGTAGATTGTTGTGTACAAGATGGCTGCCTCTGCCATCTCCAAGTTCATTGAAGCGTCCTCTACTGATTGTTTGTTGAGGTTTCGTAAAGTAGACCTTTTAGCTATAGCTGACCATTATGGATTCATTATCCCTGAGAAAGCCCTAAAGGCTGAGCTTTTGGTGCTAGTCAGGGATGGATTAGTGAGCGAAAGAATTCTCTCATTGCAAGGAGAGGAGATGGGTAGACCTTCCGATGCCAAGTCGGAGGACAGGGCGGAGGAAGGGGTTGCTCGTACCCCCTTTGCATTGCCTCGATATGATCCTTTATCTTCTGCTTCAGGTCGTTCAGACGGGACCGCTAGGCTGAAGGTGAGGCTGGCCCGGTTAGAAATGGAGCAAAAAGATAAGGAGAGACGGATGCATTTTGATCTTGAAATTAGGAAAATAGAAGCCGACAAGGAGGTGAGGATCCGACAACTGGAGCTAGACGCTGGCTCCGGTACGACTCCAAATACAATACATAAGCAGTACAATGGCCCTCGATTAGCGCGACAGTATGTACCACATTCATTAGTAATACAAAACACCTACTGTACATAAGCACCACATTCATTTCTATGTGTCTGTAATGTAGGTGCAGGTTTACATGGTGGTGTTGGCTGTTGTACTTCATTTTAAAACATTCTATATTGATTCAATGGTTCTTAAAGCACAGCCTTTACATGGTGGTTGTTTTCCCAGCACCGTTGTGCCCCAGGAAAGAGGTGATCTGCCCTTCATAGAACTTGAGATTGAGGTGGTTGACCGCCAGCTTGGCACCTTGCTTGTAGATTTTGACCAGGTTGCGGATGGCCACACCGAGTATGAGGTGAGAGGGGTCGGCTTCGATGCGATCTGAGACAGGTACAGAGAGGGAACCTCAGGACCATAAAATGGTGTCAGTTTTTTTTTTTTACATCATGTGTTTTTGTGTGTGTTTTTCTTACCTCCTCCCTGTCCCCTGGGAGCCGGAGGGATGGGCATGCCGGCCTCTAGAGGAATTCCTCCCCAATAGTTCAAACTGAACACGAAGTTCCATGGCCTGGGCACCCCATATTCACCTGGACAAAAGATCCCAACAACATGTGTTTAGTCAAACCAGTATAAGTGCAGTTTTACTATCTGCAAAGGTGCACTGGCATTGCAGTTATATGTTCATTATAATATGTATTTTAATATGCACTTCTATGCAAAATTCCATGAAACCATAGAGCAGTTAGAAAAAAATTACTTAAACCATTAATTTCCTTACCTGGGAAAACAGCTTCAACGTACCATACCTGGGAAAACAGCTTTAATGTACCTTACCTGGGAAAACAGCTTCAATGTACCAGGTGGCCAGAGCGTAGATACATGCATCGATATGCAGCATGATTATGGAAGTGGTGAAATTGTAGGTGTCTCCCTCCATGGGGCTGGAGTGCAGGTTGAACCACTGTATGCCCACTCCTTGTTCCTCGTACTGGGAGAAATACTCACAGCCAAAGCCAAAGGCCACAGGAGAAAACAGACTCTGTTGGGAGAGATGAGAATCTTAATGGATACTGCAGTATTACCAGATTGGATGGGTTCATTTCATATATTTATACAGGTGTTTCCATTGAGATTTCAAACCTCATTTAAAAGAGCGACTTATCAGCAGCAAGTAATGGGTTTAATACAGTACCATAATCATTCTTCCTTATAAACAAAAAACGACTCTTGCAAACCTTAACAAAACACAACAAAGAGAATGTGTAACATGATTACTCACTGCTAGGACACGGTGTGTGGTGGTGAGGTGGTCTCTCCAGGCCACACACAGCACATATGGCAGGTAGAGGGCGAAGTAGATGAGGCCTCCGCAGGCGGCTGCCAGGTTGGCCCGGGAGAAGAATGTGCTGATGAGGAAACACTGCATGATGGTGGCCGTAGCGAAGGCCGTCAGGAAGAAGAACACCACAGCCGGGTTGCTGTAGGGCAGGATGTCCCCCCACTGGAGGAAGAGAACAACACAATACAGGAAGAGATGAGGGTGAGACGACAGTGATACACCTCTGTGATGTTTCATTGTCTTAGTACTATATCTTAGTGTGTCCCTAATGCAATGCCTTAAAACTATACAGAGTGCTGTAATGAACCCAGTCATTAATCCAGGGCATTATTCTAGGACAACTGCATAGTTGTGATGTGAATACTTTTCAGTCCTGCCAAAAGACAGCAAATACAAAATGGCTTGATAATTGGCTTGATAACATCTAAAGCAAATAAACAAGCTGTGCATGGTCCCGGGCAAAATAAACAAGTGACTAAATTATCAACACAAGGCTATCGCTGTTTGAAAACTGTTTTCTGCCCCTCCCAAAATATAGAATTTGTAGATAATTGGCCCTCTTTCTGGGACTCACCCACAAACAGGACCAAGCCTGGCCTGTTGAGGAGTGACGGACTCCATCCTAGCTGGAGGGGTGCTCTCATCGTATCTACGAACACAGACAGGGCTCGAACTCCTCTAGCTCCACAATGAGATAGCCTGCTGCCTGGCCTGCACCCTGTTAGCCAGTCTGCCAGCTTTGTGGAGTCTGCCACTAGCACAGTCAGTGTAGTCAGCTCAGCTATCCCCATTGAGACCATGTCTATGCCTCAATCTAGGTTGGGCAAAACTAAACATGGTGGTGTTCGCCTTAGTAATCTCACTACAATAAAGACCTCCTCCATTCCTGCCATTATTGAAAGAGATTGTGATACCTCACATCTCAAAATAGGGCTACTTAAAGTTAGATCCCTCACTTCCAAGGCAGTTATAGTCAATGAACTAATCACTGATCATAATCTTGATGTGATTGGCCTGAAACATGGCTTAAGCCTGATGAATTTACTGTGTTAAATGAGGCCTCACCTCCTGGTTACACTAGTGACCATATCCCCCGCGCATCCCGCAAAGGCGGAGGTGTTGCTAACATTTAAGATAGCAAATTTCAGTTTACCAAAAAAAACGACGTTTTCGTCTTTTGACCTTCTAGTCATGAAATCTATGCAGCCTACTCAATCACTTTTTATAGCGACTATTTACAGGCCTCCTGGTCCATATACAGCGTTCCTCACTGAGTTCCCTGAATTCCTATCGGACCTTGTAGTCATGGCAGATAATATAAAACATTTTGGTGACTTTAATATTCACATGGAAAAGTCCACAGACCCACTCCAGACCCACTCCCACTCCAAAACATCATCGACTCAGTGGGTTTTGTCCAACATGTCTCCGGACCTACTCACTGCCACAGTCATACTCTGGACCTAGTTTTGTCCCGTTAAATAAATGTTGTGGGTTTTAATGTTTTTCCTCATAATCCTGGACTATCGGACCACCATTTTATTATGTTTGCAATTGCAACAAATAATCTGCTCAGACCCCAACCAAGGATCATCAAAGGCCGTGCTATAAATTCTTGGACAACCCAAAGATTCCTAGATTTCCTTCCAGACTCCCTCCACCTACCCAAGGACATCAGAGTACAACAATCAGTTAACCACCTAACTGAGGAACTCAATTTAACCTTGCGCAATACCCTAGATGCAGTCGCACCCCTAAAAACAAAAAACATTTATCATAAGAAACTAGCTCCCTGGTATACAGAAAATACCCGAGCTCTGAAGCAAGCTTCCAGAAAATTGGAACGGAAATTGCGCTACGCAAAACTGGAAGTCTTCCGACTAGCTTGGAAAGACAGTACCGTGCAGTATCGAAGAGCCCTCACTGCTGCTCGATTATCCTATTTTTCCAACTTAATTGAAGAAAATAAGAACAATCCCCCCAAAAATGTTGATACTGTCGTAAAGCTAACTAAAACGCAGCATTCCCCAAGAGTGGATGGCTTTCACTTTAGCAGTGATAAATTCATGAACTTCTTTGACGAAAAGATCATGATCATTAGAAAGCAAATTACGGACTCCTCTTTAAATCTGCATATTCCTCCAGGGCTCAGTTGTCCTGAGTCTGCACAACTCTGCCAGGACCTAGGATCAAGGAAGACACTCAAGTTTTTTAATTCTATATCTCTTGACACAATGATGAAAATAATCATGGCCTCTAAACCTTCAAGCTGCATACTGAACCCTATTCCAACTAAACTACTGAAAGAGCTGCTTCCTGTGCTTGGCCCTCCTATGTTGAACATAATGAACGGCTCTCTATCCACCGGATGTGTACCAAACTCACTAAAAGTGGCAGTAATAAAGCCTCTCTTGAAAAAGCAAAACCTTGACCCAGAAAATATAAAAAACTATCGGCCTATATCGAATCTCCCATTCCTCTCAAAAATGTTAGAAAACTTCCTGAAAACAAACAATGTATACGAAACGCTTCAGTCTGGTTTTAGACCCCATCATAGCACTGAGACTGCACTTGTGAAGGTGGTAAATTACCTTTTAAAACTTCTTATGGCTGGGTGGCAGTATTGAGTAGCTTGGATGAAAAACTGCCTGCTACTCAGGCTCAGAGGCTAAGATATGCATATTATTAGTATATCTGGATAGAAAACACTCAGAAGTTTCTAAAACTGTTTGAATGATGTCTGTGAGTATAACAGAACTCATAAGGCAGGCAAAAACCTGAGAAAAAATCCAACCAGGAAGTGGGAAATCTAAGGTTTGTAGGTTTGCCTATCCAATATACAATGGGATATTGGTAATTTTGCACTTCCTAAGGCTTCCACTAGATGTCAACAGTCTTTAAAACATTGTTTGATGCTTCTACTGTGAAGAATGAGGGAAGGAGAGCTCTTTGAGTCAGGTGTCTGGCACGAGCTGAACATGCGCGGTCACGTGAGAGCGACCTGTTTCCATCGCATTTCTGAAGAAAAAGGAATTCTCCGGTTGAAACATTATTGAAGATTTATGTTCAAAACATCCTAAAGATTGATTCTATACATCGTTTGACAATTTTCTACGAACTGTAATGGAATTGTTTGACTTTTCGTCTGAACTGCGCGTCATGAATGTGGATTACTGGACTGAACGCGCGAACAAAATGAAGGTATTTGGACAAAATGATAGACTATATCGAACAAAACAAACATTTATTGTGGAACTGGGATTCCTGGGAGTGCATTCTGATGAAGATCATCAAAGGTAAGTGAATATTTATGATACTATTTCTGACTTCTGTTGACTCCAAAAAATGGCGGATATCTTTATGGCTTATTTGGGCTCTGTACTCAGATTATAGCATGGTGTGCTTTTTCCGTAAAGTTTTTTGGAAATCTGACACAGCGGTTGCATTAAGGAGAAGTTTATCTAAAGTTCCATGTTTAATACTTGTATCTTTTATCAATGTTTATTATGAGTATTTCTGTAAATTGATGTGGCTCTCTGCAAAATCACCGGATGTTTTGGAAGCAAAACATTACTGAACATAACGCGCCAATGTAAACTGAGATTTTTGGATATAAATATGAACTTTATCGAACAAAACATACATGTATTGTGTAACATGAAGTCCTATGAAGATCATCAAAGGTTAGTGATTCAATCTATCTCTATTTCTGATTTTTGTGACTCCTCTCTTTGGCTGGAAAAATGGCTGTGTTTTGCTGTGAATAGGTGCTGACCTAACATAATCGTTTGTGGTGCTTTCACCGAAAAGCCTATTTGAAATCGGACACTGTGGTGGGATTAACAAGAAGTGTATCTTTAAAATGGTGTAAAATACTTGTATGTCTGAGGAATTTTAATTATGAGATTTCTGTTGTTTTGAATTTGGCGCCCTGCACTTTCACTGGCTGTTGTCATATCGATCCCGTTAACGGGATCTCAGCCGTAAGAAGTTAATGGCGTCAGACCGAGGCTCTGCATCTGTCCTCGTGCTCCTAGACCTTAGTGCTGCTTTTGATCCTATCGATCACCACATTCTTTTGGAGATTGGAAACCCAAATTTGTCTACACGGACAAGTGCTGGCCTGGTTTAGATCTTATCTGTCGGAAAGATAACAGTTTATCTCTGTGGATGGTTTGTCCTCTGACAAATCAACTGTAAATTTCGGTGTTCCTATCTAGAGTATTTATCCTGTCTTATCCAGTGTCCTGTGTGAATGCAAGTATGCTCTCTCTTTCTCTCTCTCGGAGGACCTGAGCCCTAGGGCCCTGCCTCAGGACTACCTGGCCTGATGACTCCTTGCTGTCCCCAGTCCACCTGGCCGTGCTGCTGCTCCAGTTTCAAATGTTCTGCCTGCGGCTATGGAACCCTGACCTGTTCACCGGACATGCTACCCGTCTCAGACCTGCTGTTTTCAACTCTCTAGAGACAGCAGGAGCGGTAGAGATACTCTGAATGATCGGCTATGAAAAGCCAACTGACATTTACTCCTGAGGTGCTGACCTATTGCACCCTCGACAACCACTGTGATTATTATTATTTGACCCTGCTGGTCATCTATGAACATTTGAACATCTTGGCCATGTTCTGTTATAATCTCCCCCCGGCATAGCCAGAAGAGGACTGGCCACCCCTCATAGCCTGGTTCCTCTAGGTTTCTTCCTAGGTTCTGGCCTTTCTAGGGAGTTTTTCCTAGCCACCGTGCTTCTACACCTGCTTTGCTTGCTGTTTGGGGTTTTAGGCTGGGTTTCTGTACAGCACTTTGTGACATCGGGTGATGTAAGAAGGTTTTTATAAATAAATTTGATTGATTGACTGATATTAGACCACATGCCTTGAGCAGAGCAATGAGGAGGCCGGCGCTGACCAGGAAGGGCACCAGGCTGCTGATGAACCAGCTGACCCACAGCTGGCCTGTACCAAGCCCCATGATCCTCATGGTCTCCTTGAGCCGCGCCTCCTTTTCGTACACCACGCCCTTGATGATCATGGCCACCGAGTAGATCCACGCCAGCGTCATGAATAGGGGCAGCGAGCGGTTCAGCACTCGTAGGAAACTGGAGGAGGGATAGAAGAAAAGAGAAGGTAAGGAGGGAAGAGAGGTATGGGTGAGTAATAGATAGTATGTGAAAACGTTTCATAGAGCATGAAAAAAAGGAAAAGTTAAGAGTGAGAGGAGGATGGGTGGGGAAAAAAGTTGATAAGGAGGTTGGGGAGGTTTGAGTCCTACTCACACGTCATCCACGTAGCAGGGGTAGGGCATCTGCTGGATGTAGAGGCCAGTGTACTGCTCCACACCACTCAGCACACGGGCCACAGCTCTCTCCACCAGGTCCTGTACGTACACAAAGCCCCCCCAGATGTAGCGCATGTCACTGAAGGGGTCCGCTGCTGGGCCCGGGTCCCAGAACCTGGGGGGGGGAAACATTCCCATGAACATTATATTGGTATTGTAATGCAGCAGCACCATGGTTGTATCTAAAGCAATAGTGGAAGTCTATCAGGGGATAATGTACCCACAATTATTTTAGGCAGGGGGCAACAGAGCAAGCCAGGGTTACCAGCCCTCATTCTTTGTATCAGCAACTCAACTGACACCTCGACTAACCGGTGCCCCGACACATTGACTCTGTACCGGTAGCCCCTGTATACACCCTCGCTACTGTTATTTTACTGCTGTTCTTTAATTATTTGTTACTTTTAACTTAACACTTATTGGTTAAGGGCTTGTAAGTAAGCATTTCACTGTAATGTCACCTGTTGTATTCGGCACGTGACTTCTCACCACGGTCGGTCGGATGGTCCAGCAGTCGCGCTTGTACGAGCGTTGCCACACTCCCGGAATCCAACAGAATGTGGCTGTTATGACCGTTGACTTTCAACGGGACCATGGGTGCTGGTGGTTCGCTGTGGGCCCAACAGGAGGTGACGTAGTTTATTGCATGGCACGCTGATGACATCGACTCCTCTCGAACCGGCAATTCCATGCGAGGTGTTCCCGGGCGCCACACTCAAACACCTCCTTTAGTCTTCATCCACCTGGGGTCGTCGGCGGAGGGTCGACTCTCCAACCTGCTGTCTCTCCGCGGGTCTGCAGTCCTTTAGCCTGGCTGACTGTCGGATTGGGGAGTACAGTGGTGGGGTCCCCTTCGACGGTTCCCGGCCTCGGCCTGCATTCCCTTCAGCAGGGCCTCAGTATTCTGGTGGGTCTCCACGGCTCCCAAGAGGTCCAAGGTCTGGGGCGTGCATAGGCTCACCGCCCTCTTCATGTCGTAAGGTAGCACCCGAAAGAAGGGATCCATGACCACTTTGTCGATAACGGGGAGGGTGGCTATGTCGGTTAGGAGTCATGCTCTGGTGATGTGCAGTAGGTCGCTCATCTGGGCTCGGGGGGAAGCTTCGGTCACGAACCTCCAGTTGTGGACCAGTTGGGCCTGACGTGCCAGGCTGTACCCGTAGCGGCTGAGTACCTCACTCGAGACAGTCATAGTTTGCCGCCTGTTCGGTGTTGAGGTCATAATACGCCTTTTGGGCGTCTCCGGACAGGAACGGGGCCTTGGGCCATCCATCCCGGAGTGTCTGTTCGAACGTGCAGAGGTAGATCTCGATGTCGCCATCCTCCGCTTGACTAAGAACTGATTAGGATGAGATTCGGTCTGTGTTTCTCCTCACAGCTTCCTGACTTCCTCCAGCAGGCACTCCAGCAGGCACTACAGAGGGTAGTGCGTACAGCCCAGTACATCACTGGGGCCAAGGTTCCTGCCATCCAGGACCTCTATACCAGGCGGTGTTAGAGGAAGGCCCTACAAATTGTCAGACTCCAGCCACCCTAGTCATAGACTGTTCTCTCTGCTACCGCACAGCAAATGGTACAGAAGCGCCAAGTCTAGGTCCATAAGACTCCTGAACAGCTAATCAAATGGCTACTCAGACTATTTGCATTCCCCCTCTTTTAAACTGCTGCAACTCTGTTTATTATCTATGCATAGTCACTACCTACATGTACATATTACCATAATTACCTCGACTAACTGGTGCCCCCGCACATTGACTCTGTACCGGTAGCCTCTGTATACAGCCTCGCTACTGTTATTTTACTGCTGTTCTTTAATTATTTGTTACTTTTATTTTTTACTTAACACTTATTGGTTAAGGGCTTGTAAGTAAGCATTTCACTGTAAGGTCTACACCTGTTGTATTCGGCACATGACAAACATAGTTTGATGACCCAAAATACAACCAATAGCATTGTTCATATCAAACATTCCCCTCAGTGAGTTTACCTGTCCTTGATCTTGTTGGTGCGTGCGACATCGTCAATGTCCATGCGGATCTTGTAGGTGACATGAGGGGGCAGACCGGGTAAAGACGTGTTGGGAAGGAGGAACACTATCCCAGCCCAGAACTCTCTCTCTTCCAGCAGCTCCAAGGCCCTGTCAATCATCTGTCCCTCTGTGGCAGCACCCTCCAGCTTGTTCAGGGAGAAACACTGAAGGATAACAAGGACATGAGTAACGTTACAGTACAAAACAATGTACAAGATAAACATAATGTCACTCAATGTGAGGGAATGGGTGAAGTTATACACGCTGTAATAACTACATACACAATGGCTGAAACCACAACTGTAGACTAGTGAAGCTAACTCAGACACAATGCCAATGAGGACTTCTAATTCAGTGGTAGAACAACTAAACTAATTAGACTAATTAACGGTTAAGTAAAAGTTACACTAATCATGGCCTTGACAAGCTCTTCAGAACCAGGGTTGTTGATCACTGATCTACAATACGCAGCATAGATGGTTGATTAAGAGGAGGGGTAGCTACCTGGGTAACTTGAGCCAGAGTGGTGATGGTGTTGTTTAGGTCGGAGTACACGTCCAGCCAGGTAGGGGGCGCTCCTTCTTTCCTGGGTTCATTGGGCGTGGACAAGAAGCGGGCAATGCGCTTGGCTGTCCAGGAAGTGTTCTCCAGCTGCAGATTAACCAACACGGCCACCTCCGGCCGCCTCAGCAGATCCTGTCACACAGAGGAAGTGACACGGTTGGCCAAAGCTGCCAAATGAGGAGGATTTCAATGGCGAAGGCCAGACTAGAAATAGTACCACTCTCACGAGGGAGGCTCTAATTTCTAGAAGTTCTGGCTTGCTGGGTCCTATGGCTCTTCATATACACAACATACAATAATAATAATAGTGACCATGCACTTTGGTTGCGACGTCATAGCTACAGACACACAGTATTCACGATTGCATTTTCTTAATCAAGACATCTCCAGGTTTGTTGGCATTTTTAATGTGTGCAGTACCTGCAGCAGCTGTATCTCCACACTACTCTCCATGTAGGTCTTGATACCAGGTGCCACCTCCATCCAGGCACCATTCAGCTCCTCTAGGATCTGCAAGTCCTGGAAGGTCTTGTTCACCTACGAGTGAAGACAGGGATCATAGAATAAAACCGAAAATATTTCATGAATTTTTTTATTTATTACAAACATAGAGCTAAGAGAAAATTGTATAACACCAATAAATACAGAGCGAATGGTATGAGTGTGAAAAGACAAGAGGCTTGATGTACCTCTTTCATGACATCGCGTACGGCAGGGGTGTCTGGTGTGTACAGCAGTTTGCCAATAAACAGGGGCTTGATCCCTCGCCACACGATGCGAGACAGTGGGTTGGACTCCAGGCTCTGGATCAAGCTTTTACAGTACGGGGCTGGGAGAACCAACACAACACCCATGTTAAGTAGGTTGTCGGCTCATCAGCTCACCACTTATTGTAAACAATACACCTTTTGAACGTACATCAATTCATCCACCATCCAAAAAGAAGAAAACACATGTCAATCTAATTATCAAATCCCCTTTCATCCAAGATGATCTACAGTTATGCTAGTTTTGATTTTCATTAGTATTAGCTAATGCTATCACACATAAACCCTATAGATATCTAGTGAACTTTGAAATCTTTCTCTCACTGGTGACGTTGTCCTTGTCCATGTCGTTGTCCTCAGTGCCGTTCTTGCCCAGGAAGGACTTGATGTCGTTGTCCTCGTACCAGTTGAGTGAAGGGATCCTCTCGCCGCCCACCTCAGGGTGGCCACACATAATCCTGGAGAAGGCCCTGAAGCTCTCCCGTGGCAGGGTCGAACGGTTCTCTGGCGAGAGCAGACGCAGCTCCGAGTTCAACTCCCTAAAGCTAGCGAGAGAGGACAGCTAGCGGGAAAAAAAGAGCGAGTAAGAGAGAAAAGAGGAAAAAGAAAGGAGAGAGCGAAGAAAGGCGAAGGGGAGATGCAACATTAATGGATTTTCCTGCAGGCGGGTGTGAAGCATTGTTTTGCTAATACTGAGTGAGAATGTGTTTTAGGCAGTGTCACAAAGCTATCAAGGCAGGTATTCAAGTTGAACGGCTAATTATCTCATTCTCATTTACCTAAGAAATATAAGAAAGAATAGAAGGTGGTATTCTTACGTCATCCATGAGTACTGCCAACTCCTTGGACACGGAGGTGACCGCTTGACTGATGACCCGGAGGTCACCGGCGTTGGCCCTCAGTCTGTCTCTCTGAGGGAGGAAAGTAGAGCCAGGATTAACCTTAGGATTTAGCTCGATCTGTTATCCACATCTAGAGACTGAAGATTGGAGATTCTATTGTGTGCAATGATATTCTATGTTAGTGTTAAGAGTATAATGCTACATTAGCACAAATGCTATAGTAAATTAGCTTTCTAAAAACCTTCAAACAGTTGAATTCCCCAATAGAAATTAATTGAGCTCACCTAAACATTTCTAATTAAAGCCACATAATTGCAGAGGGTCCGCTCATATAATAATCTAATCCAAAAGTAAATGGCCAAACTGAACAAGCAATTTACTCCACATTTCTTATAAAATTCCGTGGATTATATAGGACAGACTATTATTTTCCACTGCTACTGTGAATTAAGTGCATATTTAGAAAGCGCTTTAATGTAGTCCCTGTAACTAAAGTCTTTTGGAAGGTGGATGATAGACAGATGCTCTTAGCTTGTTCACAGCTAAGAACATGACACAGCAGTTGATTCATTAACTTCATGCATACAGTACTTGATTCTTGGAAGACAATAAAAAGCACCTGTTGTCAGGTAGAATTAATCTATAAAAGAACAAGCAGACATACTATGCGACCCATTGTTATAGCATAGAAAAATGTATTTTCCTCCAAGAGTGGCTGAATATTTTTGTACATCAAGTTAATTTACATGCACTTCGATAGGAAAACAGCAATATATTTTTCCTTTCACAACAACATGAACAGCCACAGACAGAGAGTGTGCGACCTCAACTGACCGTGAAGAACTTGCTGAAGTCCAGCTGGGAGAGGAAGAGCTGCTCTGCTTGCTGCAGGGTGTCGGCTGGGATGGCACAGAGCTGGCTCTGCAGCTCCGCCATAGAATCCTCTTGATCTACAGTGAGGAACTGGCTCAGCACAGTGGCATTGCACACAATGTCCTTCAGCATCACCCCAGTGCCTGCCAGAGACACCTACAAATCAAATCAAATTGTATTGGTCACATACACATATTTAGCAGATGTTAATGCGGGTGTAGCGAAATGCTGTGTTCCTAGCTCCAAGAGTGCAGTAATATATATCTAATATAATATCTAACAGTTCACAAAAATACACACAAATCTAAAAGAAAAATAATGGAATTAAGAAATATATAAATATTAGAACGAGCAATGTCGGAGAGGCATTGACTAAAATACAGTAGATACATATGAAATGAGTAAATATGTAAACATTATTAATGTGACTAGTGTTCCATTATTAAAGTGGCCAGTGATTCCAAGTCTACATAGGGTAGCAGCCTCTAACGTGGGAGGTTTAGTAACCAGGTGGTAGCCGGCTAGTGATGGCTATTTAACAGTCTGATGGCCTTGAGATAGAAGCTGTTTTTCAGTCTCTCGGTCCCAGCTTTGATTCACCTGTACTGACCTCGCCTTCTGGATGATAGCGGGGTGAACAGGCAGTGGCTCTGGTGGTTGATGTCCTTGATGATCTTTTTGGCCTTCCTGTGACATCGGGTGCTGTAGGTGTCCTGGAGGGCAGGCAGCGTGCCCCTGGTGATGCGTTGGGCAGACCGCACCACCCTCTGGAGAGCTCTGCGGTTGCGGGCGGTGCAGTTGCCGTACCAGGCGGTGATACAGCCCGACAGGATGCTCTCAATTGTGCATATGTAAAAGTTTGTGAGGGTCTTCGGGGCCAAGAAAAATTTCTTCAGTATCCTGAGGTTGAAGAGGCGCTGTTGCGCCTTCTTCACCACACTGTCTGTGTGGGTGGACCATTTCAGATCGTCAGTGATGTGTACGCCGAGGAACTTGAAGCTTTCCACCTTATCCACTGCGGTCCCGTCGATGTAGATAGGGGTGTGCTCCCTCTGCGTTTTCCTGAAGTCCAAGAACAGCTCCTTCGTTTTGTTGACGTTGAGGGAGAGGTTATTTTCCTGGCACCACTCCACCAGGGCCCTCACCTCCTCCCCGTAGGCTGTCTCGTCATTGTTGGTAATCAGGCCTACTATGGTTGTGTCATCTGAAAATTTTATGATTGCGTTGGAGGCGTGTGGCCACGCAGTCATGGGTGAACAGGGAGTACAGGAGGGGGTTGAGTATGCACCCTTGTGGGGCCCCTGTGTTGAGGATCAGCGAAGTGGAGGTTTTGTTTCCTACCTTCACCACCTGGGGGCGGCCCATCAGGAAGTCTAGGACCAAGTTGCACAGGGCGGGGTTCAGACCCAGGTCCCCGAGCTTGATGATGAGCTTGGAGGGTACTATGGTGTTGAAGGCTGAGCTATAGTCAATGAACAGCATTCTTACATACTGTAGGTATTTCTCTTGTCCACAGAGATACATGTGGTCAAGAAGATACCCAAAGACACAGATGTAAAACAAGTGGTCCCGTGTGGCTCAGTTGGTTGAGAATGGTGCTTGCAACTTCAGGGTTGTAGGTTTGATTTCCACGAGGGACCATTATGAAATTGTATACACTCACTACTGTAAGTTGCTCTGGACTGTCTGCTAAATAATGTAAGTAGGCGTGTATATAGTCAGGTTTATGTTCACCGCTGATTCAATTAGTTTTTTTTTCTGTGCATACTACCTTGGTTGAACTCATGAGATACTTTTAGCCTGACTGGGAGTTAACATGTGGTTTAATGCAGTGCTTACCACCTGAAAGTTCAGGCGAGCCCTGAACAGCTGGTCTAGGGCAGAGGGAGACAGGCTGCCATTGGTCAGGAGAAAGTTGGAGAAGGTCTGATTGGCTCGCAGGTATTCTCCCACAGGAAGATCTATAACGCAAACAAAAAACATGAATCAGGACATAACAGGACAACAAAACAGCACAGACAGACAGACACTTGACACTTCATTGTTTTCTCCTGTTTGAGACAATCCACAAAGAGAATTTGCGGACTGCAATGCTCTGATCCGTATTCACTGTCTCAAGACAGCCACATACTTGGCCAGGCGCCTGGCCTCTCTCCAAGTCTCCGTATAGTATCTAGAAGGTCCTGAAAGCCAGAGAAGGCTGTCTGGTTGCCACTGTAGGACAGGATTGTCTGCGAGTCCACTAAGAGTCGAGAGAGTCTGCAGGAGGAAAAAAACACTTGGGGTGAGATGGAGAGATAAAACAGATTTATGGATTGGTTGTTATACAATTAAAGCTTCATATCAAACAACTCAGTGGCATGCAGTAGGGTTGGAAGTCAACTCCAATTCAGTTTAAATAAAAAATAAACATGTTGAAATGTTCTGATTCCAACACATGCCCTAAATCATTTACCGGTACTTTAATTGTATCACATAATCTGGCTTAGAACACTTTTATCAGAAAACATTGAAACAGAACTGGCCCAAATCCCTGATGTTCAACAACCACCAATTAAGTACTTTGGCCACACACAAATACACTGCAGTTCACCCACATGGAGTTGTCAAAGTTGCCCACCCGCCCTGGGGTCTCCCCCTGAGTGGGGTTGTGGAAGCAGGGGTTGTTGATGTTGCAGATGATCCCCTGAACCCATGGCAGGGTGCCTGCTGAGGGAAGTGCCTTGTTGGGGAAATGACCTGGAATCACACACACACACACACACACACACACACACACACACACACACACACACACACACACACACACACACACACACACACACACACACACACACACACACACACACACACACACACACACACACACACACACACACACACACACACACACACACACACACACACACACACACGTTAGATGTGGGATTGACCTGAGACATGCAAAACACTGTTGAACTGTTGCCCAGTTCCTGTGATAGATTTTGATGTGTGTAATAATCACACTCCTTTCAACACAGTAAGATTGGCCTAGTCTCTGAGATGTCTGTCAGAACATTGTTAATCCAATGAGTCCCACCTTCAAACCCCTTTTAAACATTGTGTGTTTGAACTACAGACAATCAGAATCGCACATAGCTGCTGTCACATACACCACACAATTGTCACTGACTAGTTGGATATTCATTTCCCACTGAGAAAACAATTTCTGTACTTACAGCATTCATATACATTCATTTTTATCAGGTTTTTGCTTTGGCTAATCTTATTTTTATTGACATTTGTCAATAAAGCTCATGAATGCATGTCTATGTCAAATTGTGTTGTGTTCTACTTGTTGCCCTGGTTGTCCTGAAAAGAAAAGGGTAAACCACTTCATTGTGAGGCTAAATATAAGGTCTGGACATGCAGATACATTTATTTGCTATTTTATTAGGATCCCCATTAGCTGTTGCAAAAGCAGCAGCTACTCTTCCTGGGGTCCACACAAAACATAATAGACAAGAACAGCTCAAAGACAGAACTAAATAAAAAAACGATTTTAAAAAAGTCACACGCAGTCTATGTATCAATACATACACAAACTATCTAGGTCAAATAGATAAATTTAAAGCTCATTTTTGCTGGGGTCTCGAGACTGATAGGATTCATGTGAGAGGAAACCAGTCATGATGTGAACCATGGACAAATGTAAACACTGAGATTGAGCTAAAATACATACAATGTTACGACTGTGAAATTGACCCACTGCATGACAAGAGTCCACAAATAAGCAAGATGACGATCAAGAGCAGAACAGGCTGGAAAAAGTCTGGCGGCACCCAGAATCACTCTCACCTAGCTAATCAGCTTATGTGGTTGGCTGGAAATTTCTGAGGCAGGGAGGGAGAGCTTAACCTGTGTGTTACAGCAGAGCTGGTAGGCAGTTGACACGAGAGCAACACTGTCAACACAAGAGTAGAATGACTGATGGGCACTCACATTGGCTCTGTTTGTAGGGAGGATGAGAGTGACGCACTGAGATGAGGATGAGGAAGAGGAACAGAGGCCAGACCAGCTCGATAATCAACTGGACCTGGAGGGAGGGAGGGATTACATCATCACACACATTAGGCTAATAGTGGCTAGTAGCTACCACTGCCTTTGATGCCTGCCTTATGTTAGGAGTCTTAAGACCATGGATTGCACCTGTAGCTTAATGGTCAAAAAGGCCTAAGTAATTTGTTACATCATGGATATCAATTTCATTCATGATTAAAAAGGGGACATGGTCAATAGGAACGTTAGAATCAGAAGTGGTACATAGAGACATGTTGGCTTTACATAAGTGGTACACACATACATGTTTGCTCTTTATAAATTGGGGTACATTGAGACATGTTGGCTCTTAATATCCTAATCTCATCTGTTAATGTGATGTAGGGCCAACTACTGAACACGTGCCAGTTCAGTTCCCACCTTGTTCCTCCTGCGGTAAGTGATGTTCTTCCAGAGCAGGAGCAAGAGCTGAGTCCCGATCCCCATGTTGTGCTGCAAGGTGCTACCAAGCCATAGTGCAGCACTATAGGAACAAAACATGAGGGAGAGCAGTTGGACACCTGTGTCTTGACTAAAAAAGTATTTTCTGACCAAAGAAAATGAACTAAACAACAGCAGTGTGAGCACCTCCACTTGGAAATTTAAAATTAGCCAAAAAATTGGGATATTTGCCACAGTACATAGCTAATTCAGGTGCAGACGGGAGCACACTGTCCTGTAAGTCCCACATCCTCACAGGGAGTCTGAAGACACTGATAGATCCCGACAGGCCAGCTTAATCCAGACAATAAACATTCTCTTTTAACAAACATCTGTACTTCACAGATGCAGTGTAGCTTCAGTTGGAAAACTTTGAGTAATGTCATCTAATGCGGGATAAATATTTAACAAAAACAATGAAATAGCATGAAGATGAGGGTACTATGCTATTATGTCACAGAGGAGAAAACATGAATCTGCTCAGGACTCCTCCTAGGTTGATCCTGCAATCCTCATTATCCCAATTGGTTTACGTGATTCTGAGATTTCTAAATTAACTTTTGCTGAACAAATGCTTCCACGTCTTATCATTTGTTGATAAACAGCATTATGTCATCTAAATTAATTCACCAGCAAACAGGTGTGATTTCACTTGCAAATTCACCTCCCTCATTTTTCATAGGCCTATCCCTAGTGCCAAGCTATTATGTGTGCATTCATCTGTGTACAACGATGCACTTTATCCGCAGTAAACCTTTATAACATGCTCATTATCATAATGTGCAAATAAATGAATACATGCTCAATAAGTTCCTTTTCTTTAAACATCTCCACAACAACCAGATCAAAATGGTAAGGCTGATGTCAGACATGGAATTGACTATATGAAACACAATTCAATTGAGAACCCAGATGGGGCCTGGATGAATGACACTAGTAGAGATAGAGCAGTAGAGATACTCTGAATGACCGGCTATGAAAAGCCAACTGACATTTACTCCTGAGGTGCTGACCTATTGCACCCTCAACAACCACTGTGATTATTATTATTTGACCCTGCTGGTCATCTATGAACATTTGAACATCTTGGCCATGTTCTGTTATAATCTCCACCCGGCACAGCCAGGAGAGGACTGGCCACCCCTCATAGCCTGGTTCCTCTCTAGGTTTCTTCCTAGGTTCTGGCCTTTCTAGGGAGTTTTTCCTAGCCACCGTACATTGCTTGCTGTTTGGGGTTTTAGGCTGGGTTTCTGTACAGCACTTTGAGATATCAGCTGATGTAAGAAGGGCTTTCTAAATAAATTTGATCTGAAATTTGATTTGACTAGAGGTCGGAAGACAAATAGGCCTACCCCCATAGAGAATATTAACTGACCTGGGCTAAAATTATATACCGCACCCTAAAATGAATAAGAGAGACATTACTAAATGTTTGACAATGGATGACCACATATTTTGAAAGTATTCTCAACATTTCACACAATTTGGGTTACACACCTGAGAAAGAACGTATGTCAACAACATTCCATACCAGGCAATGCTACACAGCGATCACTCAAATGTAGGCTAACACGTTCATTACTAATGAATTCAATTCAAATTAAGGTCTTAATCAAATTATAACTAAATTAAATGTAATCATTTACAGGGCTATATACCAGTGTTATTCATTCAAACAAGTCAGCAATTTTTTTTTTTTTTTTAAATGTTCATATAATCAAACTATAAAAGCAGACAAATAATTATGTAACATTAAAATAAATGACTGGTTATACACGTTATCATAGCTACAAAAATGTACACACTATAACAATTGTACATGCACTTCTCCCAAAGTGATGCTAACGTGTTTGGGATAAAGCAGCCTACGCAGTATTAAGGATTAAATTAGGTAATTTAGCCGAAAGAGAGGCATCCCGGGACAATAATGTAATAGGCTCACCTTTTGCATGAATGACAATATTCCTATTTATCAGTGTAGATGTACCAAATAAGTATTTTCGGTACCGCATTGACGTAAACTCTGTGTGTGTGTGTGTGTGTTTCTCATGTGTTTGTAATTGGAGATGAAATCTACAGACTGCACGCCCACTGGTGGATGTTTATTGGCTAAAGGAGGATTATGACAGAGGTTACAGAAACCGGTTTCCTGTCTCATTGGTTGCAACACCGTCAATTCTACCGCTACCAAAGTACACAAATGAAGTTGATTGGCCAGGAGTATGACACGTACAGTGTTACACAAGGTCGATTACTACTACATAATATTGGTCTCTTTCAGAATGATCCATAAGTATTACCCTGCGAATCATTACCTGAAGAAACTCAAAAAATACATTAACATTGATTGTACTTTTTGTGTTGAGCACCAGAAACAGTTTCGCATTTATTTCGGCATTGTCTACATGTAAAACAATTATGGAAAGATATTCACAGTTTTATAATTGTTAATATTCTTGTTGACTATAGTTTTTTTATGGGATAATGTGCTGCTCGGTTTCCTTAATCATAATAAAGATAAAGAAAAACAATTTTACCTCATAAATCTAATTGTGCTAATGGAAAAATGTAATATTCATAAATGTAAATTCACTAATAAAAAAACACTTCTGTGTTTTCTATAAGGAATTCGAGCAGTACATTAAGACCATTCAACATTCTTCTAATAAGAAAGCTGTTAAAGCAATCAATATGTGTGCTTCTTTTAAGGTCTTTGTATAATCTGTAATTTGTTATATCCCCTAGAATATGTTATCATTGTCTAGTTGTGTACGTCTTGTATGTATACAGACTTTTCTACATTATCATATTTTATTTTATTTTTTTAACTACTACATAATAATAACAGAAAAAGGTAGGGGAATACATTTTTAGGTGTAGAGTAAAGCAATATAACCCAACATTTCAAAACTAAAATTGAGACATGTATAGACGGTTTACAAATATTTTAGAGGCTGTAACAATTCTCGTCTGGTGAAGGAGAAGAGGACCAAAATGCAGCGTGGTAAGTGTTCGTCATAATTTAATTGAAAACTGAACACTACACAAAATAACAACGAGGAGAAAACGAAACAGTTCTGCAAGGTGAACAGACAGACACTACACAGAAAATAAACACCCACAACCAAAATGGGGAAAACAGGCTACCTAAGTATGATTCTCAATCAGAGACAACGATCGACAGCTGCCTCTGATTGAGAACCATACCAGGCCAAACACAGAAATATAACATAGAAAAAAGAACATAGACTACCCACCCCAACTCACGCCCTGACCAACATAACACAAGGACATAAAAAAGGAACTAAGGTCAGAACGTGACAGTACCCCCCCCCCCCCCCCCCAAAGGTGCGGACTCCGGCCGCAAAACCTGAACCTATAGGGGAGGGTCTGGGTGGGCGTCTGTCTGGCGCGGGACGTGGACCCCACCATAGTCTTTGCCCGCTTAAGTGGCGCCTTTGGAGCTGCGACCCTCGCCGCCGACCTCGGACTGGGGACCCTTGCAGCGGGCCCCGAATAGATGGGAGACTCCGGCAGCGCCGGACAGGCGGGAGACTCTGGCGGCGCCGTAGTGAAGGGCGACTCCGGCAGCTCCTGACTGACGGGCGGCTCCGGCAGCTCCTGACAGACGGGCGGCTCCGGCAGCTCAGGACAGACGGGCGGCTCCGGCAGCTCAGGACAGACGGGCGGCTCCGGCAGCTCAGGACAGACGGGCGGCTCCGGCAGCTCAGGACAGACGGGCGGCTCCGGCAGCTCAGGACAGACGGGCGGCTCCGGCAGCTCAGGACAGACGGGCGGCTCCGGCAGCTCAGGACAGACGGGCGGCTCCGGCAGCTCAGGACAGGAGGGAGACTCCGGCAGCTCAGGACAGGAGGGAGACTCCGGCAGCTCAGGACAGGAGGGAGACTCCGGCAGCTCAGGACAGGAGGGAGACTCCGGCAGCTCAGGACAGGAGGGAGACTCTGGAGGCTCCGGACTAGAGGGCGACGCTGGAGGCTCCGGACTCACAGGAGGCTTCGTGCCATGGATCATCACAGGAGGCTTCGTGCCATGGATCATCACAGGAGGCTTCGTGCCATGGATCATCACAGGAGGCGTCGTGCCATGGATCATCACAGGAGGCTTCGTGCCATGGATTATCACTGGAGGCTTCTTGCCATGGATCATCACTGGAGGCTTTCTTGCCATGGATCACCACTGGAGGCTTCTTGCCATGGATCATCACTGGAGGCATCGTGCCCTGGATCATCACTGGAGGCTTCGTGCCATGGATTATTACTGGAGGCTTCGTGCCATGGATTATTACTGGAGGCTTCTTGCCATGGATCATCACTGGAGGCTTCGTGCCATGGATCATCACTGGAGGCTTCGTGCCATTGATCATCACTGGAGGCTTCGTGCCATTGATCATCACTGGAGGCTTCGTGCCATTGATCATCACTGGAGGCTTCGTGCCATTGATCATCACTGGAGGCTTGGCTCTGGGAGAAGGCACAGGACTCACCAGGCTGGGGAGACATGCAGGAGGCCTTGTCCTTGGCCAAGGCACAGGATGCACTGGACCATGGAGGCGCACTGGCGGTCTCGAGCGCAGAGCTAGCACCACTCGTCCTGGCTGGATCCCCCCTGTAGCCCGGCAAGTGCGGGGAGTTGGAACAGGCGAACTGTGTTGGCGAACTGGAGACACCGTGAGTAGGGCTGGTGCAGTATACCCCGGGCCGAGGAGACGCACTGGAGACCAGATGCGCTGAGCCGGCATCAGCCCTCCTGGCTCGATGCCCACTCTAGCCCGGCCGATTCGAGGAGCTGCGATGTAGTGCACCGGGCTATGCGTGCGCACTGGGGACACTGTGCACTTCACCGCATAACACGGTGCCTGCCCAGTCACTCTCTCGCCACGGTAAGCACGGGGAGTTGGCTCAGGTCTCCTACCTGAGTCCGCCAATCTACCCGTGTGCCCCCCCAAAAAAATTCTGGGGCTGCCTCTCGTGCCCGTTACCTCGCGCCAATTCCTCGTAGTGGCGCCGCTCCGTTCTAGCTGCCTCCAGCTCCTCTTTCGGACGGCGATACTCCCCCGGCTGTGCCCAGGGTCCTTTGCCGTCCAAAATGTCCTCCCATGTCCAGGAGTCCATGTTCCCACGCTGCTTGGTCCTTTGTTGGTGGGTGTTTCTGTAACGATTCTCGTCTGGTGAAGGAGAAGAGGACCAAAATGCAGCGTGGTAAGTGTTCGTCATAATTTAATTGAAAACTGAACACTACACAAAAATAACAACGAGGAGAAAACGAAACAGTTCTGCAAGGTGAACAGACACTACACAGAAAATAAACACCCACAACCAAAATGGGGAAAACAGGCTACCTAAGTATGATTCTCAATCAGAGACAACGATTGACAGCTGCCTCTGATTGAGAACCATACCAGGCCAAACACAGAAATATAACAACATAGAAAAAAGAACATAGACTACCCACCCCAACTCACGCCCTGACCAACCTAACACAAAGACATAAAAAAGGTACTAAGGTCAGAACGTGACAGTGGCAATATACATTATTTTTACCTGAATTTTATCAGGGAGTAATACTGAGACCAAGGTCTCTTTTACAGATCAGCCTAAATTAAATAAATTACAGAAAATACACATCAATATAAATACAAAACGCAAGCAGAAAATAATAATAATAATCAGTAATAAGATCCTCAGTCAGTTTTCTGAATTACCCTAGAGGCACCGAAACTTCACATTTAAGAACATTTTGAAGATTGCACCTTATTTGTTGAACAAGAAAACTAAAAGCTGATTTACCTAAAACAGTAGAGACTAAAATTTCCAGAGTTAACCATCCCTGAGACCGGGTGTGGTAACTCATATGTCTAAAGTTTAGTAAAGATATTAGGTACAGTGGGACGTTTTGTAAAAGGGCTTTATAAATGAAAACATAGCAATGTATCAACCTATGTGACATCAAAGAGGGTCAACCAACTTTCTAGTAGAGAATGCAGTGAGGAGTACTACAATTGTTGCCCGTAATAAAGCGCAGCACGCTATGATACTGTATCTAACTGCTTTAATGAAGAAGCAGCTGCTTTCATATAGATGAACGATAGGAACGTCGACTGAATAATCTGCTTTCTACTATTCAGCGAGAGGCTAGACCTATAGAAGCCCATTTTTATTCTCAGTTTCTTAACTACTCATCAATATGCTTTTTAAAAGACACCTTTTCATATATCCAGATATTTGTAAGCAGGGACACGATCAATATGGACACAATCCAAAGTACATATGCTTAAATAAGTTATTTCTATGCGCTCTAGAGAACATATACATAGTTTTACCTGCATTCAATACTAATTTCAGGTCAATAAAGTTGTTCTGTAATACAATGAAGGCAGACTGTAGTTTAGATAGAGCCTGGTTAACTATGTGGGCAAAAGCATACACATGTGTCATCGTCATACAAGTGCAGGTTACAATTTTTACAGACTAACAATACAGACTTATGTAAACAGTCAAAAGTACAGGACACAGAATCAACCTCTGCAGGACACCTTTCTTAATATCCAGGAAACCTGATTTAACACCATCAGTAGATACACATTGAGTTCTATCTGTCAGGTCAAAAGCCTCTGAATTAGCAGTGAGTGATCAACAGTATCGAAAGCCTTTAACATCATTTATAACTAGGAACACAGCAGAGATAGTGCTATGACCTGGTCTAAAACCCAACTGATGTACATTTAGAATACATTTCAAAGATAAGAAATATCTTAGCTGAGAATGAATCAAGGAGTCTAATATTTTAGCTAGGCAAGAAAGTAGAAATAGGGTGATAATTATTTAGGTCACCACCTTTGTGAAGGGGGAGTACATGGGCCGCCTTCCAACTTTGGGGATAGTAGCAGATATAATCGTCAGGTTAAAAATATGGGTTAATGATTCAGCAACCAGGGGGGCAGAGCTGCAGCAAAAATGGATCAATCATATCTGCCGCAATGGATTATTTTTTATTTTTTTTTACATAAATCTCAAGCAAGGCATCTAGCACATCACAGAAAACAGAGATTCACTAGAAGTTGACGGGTTAACTGTTGAGTCAGCTAGAGACTGGAAGAGGGAAGAGCAGTCAAGTCAATTAAAGCCCAGTTTCTCTCAAATAAAAAGGCTGGCGAGATAAAATTATGATTAAAAGCATCAGTTATCCAATTCTTCTCAATTATGTTGATAGAGTCAGACCTAACTTGCTTAAGCAGGGAAGAGGAATTTGTACTCTTCAGTGCATTTACTGTTTTCCAAAATTTTGCAGGATCGCCAGAGATAAAAAGTAGCTTGTTTTAGCTTTCTTAAATCGAGATAGTACATCTGTTTCTCAATTGTCTGAAAATTGTTTTGGGGTTCTATACAGAAAGTGTGTATAAAACCTCTATAAATTGTATTTATAATTATATGACAATATTTTATGTTGTCAATAATTCTATTACACAATTTCTGATATATTACATTCCTTACTTTTATCTTCCTGCATAAGTAAAATCAGGATTATGATGCATGCCATTCATTCCAATTAGACTCGTTTGGATTTCTCCCTGATGAATATGGCTGCCATTTTCCCCCCAATTCTGGAACTTTGAGGGTTATTGACATAGCCAATTCTACCTCTATTTTGGCACACAAATTAAGCTGATTGGCCAGGAGTATAACAGGCAGTGTTACACAGGATCGACTACTACTACTCAATAACAGAAAAAAGTAGAGGTCATTTTAGGTGTAGAATAAGGCAATATAACAAATAGCCCAACACTTTGTTTTTTGTAGACACCTTCCTATCAAACAAACAGTTATGCATGACATATTGCATGCACACATTCTTCAACAGGAATTGTGTACGCTAAAAATAGTTGGTACTGCAATAACTGATTTCAAAAGTGGATTCAATATTCATCAACATATTTAGTTCACCATTCCGCAACGTTTTGCTATTGTGTGCCCTTATAAACTCAGCAAAAAAAGAAACGTCCCTTTTCAGGACCCTGTCTTTCAAAGATAATTTGTAAAAATCCAAATAACTTCACAGAACCTCATTGTAAAGGGCTTAAACACTGTTTCCCATGCTTGTTCAATGAACCATAAACAATTAATGAACATGCACCTGTGGAACGGTCGTTAAGACACTAACAGCTTACAGACGGTAGGCAATTAAGGTCACAGTTATGAAAACTTAGGACACTAAAGAGGCCTTTCTACTGACTCTGAAAAACAGCAACATAAAGATGCCCAGGGTCCCTGCTGATCTGCGTGAACGTGCCTTAGGCATGCTGCAAGGAGGCATGAGGACTGCAGATGTGGCCAAGGCAATAAATTGCAATGTCCGTACAGTGAGATGCCTAAGACAGCGCTACAGGGAGACAGGACGGACAGCAGATGGTCCTCGCAGTGGCAGACCACGTGTAACACCAGGACGCACAATCCCTCCATCAGTGCTCAGACTGTCCGCAATAGGCTGAGAGAGGCTGGACTGAGGGCTTGTAGGCCTGTTGTAAGGCAGGTCCTCACCAGACATCACCGGCAACAATGTTGCCTATGGGCACAAACCCACCGTCGCTGGACCAGACAAGACTGGCAAAAAGTGCTATTAACTGACGAGTCGCGGTTTTGTCTCACCAGAGGTGATGGTCGGATTCGGGTTTATCGTCGAAGGAATGAGCATTACATCGATGCCTGTACTCTGGAGCGGGATCGATTTGGAGATGAAGGGTCCGTCATGGTCTGGAGCGGTGTGTCACAGCATCATTGGACTGAGCTTGTTGTCATTGTAGGCAATCTCAATGCTCTGCGTTACAGGGAAGACATCCTCCTCCCTCATGTGGTACCCTTCCTGCAGGCTCATCCTGACATGACCCTCCAGCATGACAATGCCACCAGCCATACTGCTCTTTCTGTGCGTGATTTCCTGCAAGACAGTAATGTCAGTGTTCTGCCATGGCCAGCGAAGAGCCCGGATCTCAATCCCATTGAGCACGTCTGGGACCTGTTGGATCGGAGGGTGAGGGCCATTCCTCCAGAAATGTCCGGGAACTTGCAGGTGCCTTGGTGGAAGACGGGGGGTAACATCTCACAGCAAGAACTGGCAAATCTGGTGCAGTCCATGAGGATATGCACTGCAGTTCTTAATGCAGCTGGTGGCCACACCAGATACTGATTGTTATTTTGGATTTTGACCCCCCTTTGTTCATGGACACATTATTCAATTTCTTTTAGTCACATATCTGTGCAACTTGTTCAGTTTATGTCTCAGTTGTTGAATCTTATGTTCAAACAAATATTTACACGTTAAGTTTGCTGAATATAAACGCAGTTGACAGTGAGGATGTTTCATTTTTTGCTGAGTTTATGAGCCAGGTACTGACCTGTAATGACCAATGTGGTGTTATGAATTTTATGAATAATGACTAAATGATGTATACATTTAACGTAGAACTATAACTAACAGAATTCTACCCTTTCAGGACATTCTGTCCCCACCCAGGGAGGGGAGAGACCTTGGGCTTGTAGTAGATTGTATAACAGGTGGCAGACAATGTATGAGAAGGAGAAGACTTGTGAACAATATTGTCATTGTCTTAGAGGAGGGACAGTTATGACAAAATGAGAGGTATATAAACCAATGTACATGTAAGGATGGGCAGAGCTCTGGTAAATAAACATTCTGACTATTGTAGACTGGCCTCTGTCTGTTTTCATTTCTATCAGTATCCTACAAATCCTGATATAGCAGACTGAGTAGTTTAATGTAATTGGTTAATGAACATGAGAACATAATTCTCTTAACATGTGGACAGGCCATATTCCTATCATAGGAATATAGCAAGACGGCATTGACAGCCTCTCATTACTGTCCAGTCCAGCTCTGTCACTGTGGGGTCAGGCCTGAAACTTATACAAAATAAGATCCATACATTGAAGATAATGCACCACCATACTGATACTCACACGTATGAGTATTCTAAGATGTTGATATGTCACAGGTTAGTCTGCACCTTTTTATCAATTTTTGGATTAAATATAAAAAACTGTGGAGGTAGAGCAACAACAAAACATGTCACACAATACCATTAGAGAAACAGCCTACAATACATGGTTTAGTCACACATATCCCCAGTCCATACTCAATAAAAACAATGGAAATTGCCAGGGATAGATCAAATTTAATAAACATCCAAAACTGCAGTCATTAAAAATATCTCTTTCTAACGCTAAAAGTTACCTTCGATTCTGCAAATACAGAACTCAACATTATGAATTCTTCCAGGCACTGAAATGGGAATAGGGAATGGCATGCAAAATACATCTTTCAGCATTTCAATAGTACACCGTTCTGAGATAGTGTAATAACAATTTAAAACTCATGTAGTCACCTGTTGACGTGCATGTTAGTCAATGACATTGTCTAGCCGTAAAAAAAGAGATGCTCTGCTTTTTTGACATCACACTCCAAAAAGCAAGTTCTGCAGGCTCTAGTTTTGTCTAATCTTGATTATTGTCCAGTAGTGTGGTCCAGTGTGGCAAGGAAAGACCTAGTTAAGCTGCTGCTGGCCCAGAACAGAGCGGCACGTTTTGCTCTTAATCAGAGGGCTGATATAAATAATATGCATGCCGGTCTCTCTTGGTTAAGAGTTGAGGAGAGACTGACTGCAACACTTCTTTTTATAAGAAACATTAATGTGTTGAAAATCCCAAAATTGTTTGCATAGTCAACTTACATACAGCTCTGACACACACACTTGTCCCACCAGACATGCCACCAGGGGTCTTTTCATAGTCCCCAGATCCAAAACAAATTCAAGAAAATGTACAGTATTATATAGAGCCCTTATTGCATGGAACTTCCTTCCATCTCATATTGCTAAAAAAAACAGCAAACTTGGTTTCAAAAGACAGATAAAGCAACACCTCGCAGCACAACTCCTCTCCCCTATTTGACCTAGTTTGTGTGTATACATTGATATGTAGGCTACATGTGCCTTTTTAAAAATGTATTTAGTTCTGTCCTTGAGCTGTTCTTGTCTAATGATGTTCTGTATTATGTTTCATGTTTTGTGTGGACCCCAGGAAAAGTAGCTGCTGCTTTTGCAACAGCTAATGGGGACCCTAATAAAATACCAAAATAGAATGAGGCGGGAAGCACGAAACAACAAGAGATGTCTTCCTTAAGGCTTTTCTCCATTAACTCAAGTTCAACGGAGGCACATCTGCAACTAAAGAACGGTGGTGGAAGACAATAATTACACGTACTCATGCTGTTCCTGTTAAGATACTTAGTATAGTCGAAAAATAACCTCACTTTCCTATTGCCAATCTTAGTTATCATTTGCTTTAAAACATCTCATAAATATAAACTGAGTTTAATTTAAAAAAATCTAAATGTGCTGCATCATGTAATTCCAACATACATACATCAAATATTCTGTACAGGTGGAGAACCCCTTTATGTGTATCAATAGCCAGCTGATACAGTACAATTGTATATGGGGAGAAAAAAAATCGAATGAGGCTGCGAGTGAGCATGTGTATAGTTGTAAAATGGCCTGTGTATAGTTGTAAAATGGCCTGTGTATAGTTGTAAAATGGCTTGCGTACAGCTCGTTTGCTTGTGAGCGCAGCAGCACTCTTCTCCGTTCTCTCAGAGAAATACTGGCGTATCTTGTCCCGTTAGAAGGCGATATGTAGAGGCTGGCATTGTCTTCAAGTGAATCTGTTCAGAAAGATGAGCAGTTATGAATGACAAAGCTAACAAAGAGAAAGTAGGCTTCTTGAAATGAAATCAGTGTTAAATCTAGTGCTTCTGATTTGGGGTGGAATTCCTCTCACCTCCCCGACTGCGTTAGTCAAAATGTGGATGATCTTCTCGTGAGGAGTGGCTACCACACTCTGCCCGTTGATTTCAATGATGCGGTGTCCAACCCGGATGCCACCTCTCTCCGCAATCCCTCCACGCATCAGACTGCAGATCTGCTCAAGGCAACATGGGTAGGAGAAAGATACAGAATGAAAATATACGCAAGAGAGTTGAGGTGATTGAAGGCTGTGAAGTTAAGCTATGAAAGTGGGCAATTTACCCTTTTTGCTTTACTACTATGGACTTTCATAAAATGGATGCCGTACAGGTACTATTCAATCGAAAAATCTGTTTCAGACCACATTGATTTCAGATTAACTTTATTCAAGACCATGTTCGCAGTGAGAAACAAAAAATAACCTCAAATGCATAGTACTCACTGGAGAGGGCCTGAGCCAAATAAATATTGACATAAATAAAACATTAATAACCTGAATGTTAGATCCTGTCTGGCAGTTGAATACATATACATCGTTCTTATTTTTATAAAAATGTAGAGTACAATTATATACAAAGTAACTGTCACTTACAATGCCTTCCTCCACACTGAAGCCCAACTGAAATTTTGGGTCCGGTCGCTTGATTATAGCCATGGTGACGGGAGGGCAGTGGACAATACTGAGCTTCACCTCGGCTTGGTTTTTCAAATCCTTTTATAAAAACAACAAAAAAAGGGGAAAATACATCATACAAATACTGGAGAGATTCCTGCAAACATAAATTTCTATGTCTCCTTAAAGTATCCATTCACTATCTAATTGCATTCTGTGCTCCGTACATGATGAAAGGCATTCACAGAATGGGTATTGTGTGCATCCGTGCATGTGCGTAGAATACATTCAACAACATTAGGTGAAGAAATCCAACATCCTACCATCAAGTCCAACCTCATGCCGAAATTATACTTTAGAACGCAAACATTTCCAACAATTGATCTCCCACTCAACATGTCACCCGCATCAGTCTATGACAGGGATCATCAACTAGATTATTTTATAGAGTAGATGGTCAAGGGGCCGGAACATAATTACAAATAACTTGTAGACTGCAAATTGACCTGAAGCCCAAAAATATATAATCTGTCATTTCAAACCTTGATTACATTTGTATACGATCATACACTGAGTATCCAAAACATTAGGAACACCTGCTCTCTCCATGACAGACTGACAAGGTGAATCCTGTTGAAAGCTGATGCCTTATTGATGTCACCTGTTAAATCCACTTCAATCAGTGTAGATGAAGGGGAGGAGACCGGCTAAAGAAGGACATTTAAAGTCTTGAGACTATTGAGAATCGAGGTCGACCGATTAATCGGAATGGCCGATTAATTAGGGCCAATTTCAAGTTTTCATAACAATCGGAAATCGGTATTTTTGGACACCGATTTGGCCGAATTATTATTATTATAACATTTTTTAAACACCTTTATTTAACTAGGTAAGTCAGTTAAAAACACATTCTTATTTTCAATGACGGCCTAGGAACGGTGGGTTAAGTGCCTTGTTCAGGGGCAGAACGACAGATTTTTACCTTGTCAGCTCGGGGATTCGTTTTTGCAACCTTCCGGTTACTAGTCCAACGCTCTAACCACCTGCCTTACATTGCACTCCACGAGGAGCCTGCATGGCAGGCTGACTACCTGTTACGCAAGGGCAGCAAGAAGCCAAGGTAAGTTGCTAGCTAGCATTAAACTTATCTTATAAAAATCTATCTTAACATAATCACTAGTTAACTACACATGGTTGATGATATTACTAGTTTATATAAATCGATGCCTTGCATATAATCGACGCGGTGCCTGTTAATTTCTCATCGAATCACAGCCTACTTCGCCAAACGGGTGATGACTTAGCACAGTCGTTGCACCAAACCTAACCGTAAACATCAATGCCTTTCTTTAAAATCAGTACACAAGTATATTGATCATTACATTGTACATTGATCCAAGATGGCGTAGCAGTAGGACGTGTCTTTGTCTTGTCTTGTCCCGTGTAAATAGTCTTCGTATTTTTCGTATACATTTCGTATATATTTTAATTTCACTTTCCATCTAGGAACTGAATATACATTCCTACATTCCGCCTCACCCAATGTGGTACGGACCTGCTATTTTTTTATACTTTAGAACCGTAACCCCAATCAGAAGCTAGCCAGATAACTAGCTACTAGCTAGTAGTCAGTTAGCCACTGCTGCGGTCTTCACCCTCAACTCGGACACTGCCAGCTTCAATACCGGGCCAATACCTGCCAGTCTGCAAGCGCGATATCAACCCAGAGCATATAGGACTGCTTTTTCTCTACCACATCACCGGATTCCTGACGCAAGCTCTGGACAATTACACCGTATCATCACAGCTAGCTAGCTGCAACCGAGTGGCTACTACTGGCTAACACCTCTGTCCCGAAGCAAGCACCAGTTAGCCTTGAGCTAGCCTCGAGCTAGGCCCATCTGCCGGCTAGCCGAAGAGGTCTACCAGCGAATTCTTGGGCTACAATACCTCTTTTGCCAATTGGACTGGACCTTTTTTTTTTGCCGACACAGAGCCCTGCCAATCCATCACAACTGGTCTAAATCAGCTACAAGCTAATTTAGCCATTTTTTTGCCGCTGCTAGTAGCTTTTACCTTCTGCACAGACACCAGCCCTGTTATTAGCCTGGATATTACTCACCAATTTACCAGCATCGGACTGTCTCTCGACAACAACGCCGGATTCCTGCCGTAATCCCTGAGCCACTACTTCTGATCCTCACAGCTAGCTTGCAGCTAGCGCAGCTAGCGCCACTGCCACGAAGCTAGCACCAGTTAGCAAACACAATTCTACAATTCACAACCTCTCTTTCGCCATCCGGCTTGGATTCTCTGTCGACACGACCACGTCTGAGCAGACCCCCGCCGTCTGAGCAGACCACCCCCCGGGCTACTAACTTTAAACGCCGCGTGCTAGCTTAGTGGAGGCCTCCCTGCTCCATCTACGGCTGCCCCCTGGACACTATGATCACTTGGCTACATAGCTGATGCATGCTTGACTGTCCATTAATTCACGGTACTCCATTCTGTTTATTTGTGTTTTACCTGTCGGCTCTGTGCTTTAACTCAGGATCTGTGTGTAGTTAATCCGACCCTCTCTGCCGAGTCGTCGCCATTTTTACCTGTTGTTGCTGTGTTAGACTAGCACCCTGTTATTGCTGCTGTTATCTTACCTGTTGTTTTAGCTAGCTCTCCCAATCAAGACCTGCAATCACTTTATGCCTTATTGTATGTCTCTATCATATATCAATATGCCTTGCATACTGTTGTTCAGGCTAGTTATCATTATCATTGTTTTGGTTTGCAATGGACCCTGTAGTTCCACTCTCCGTACCTCTGTTACCTCCTTTGTCCCACCCCCCACACATGCGGTGACCTCACCCATTGAGACCAGCATGTCCAGAGATACAACCTCTCTTATCATCACCCAGTGCCTGGGCTTGCCTCCGCTGTACCCGCGCCCCTCCATACCCCTGTCTGCACATTATGCCCAGAATCTATTCTACCACGCCCATAAATCTGCTCCTTTTATTCTTTGTCCCCAACGCTCTAGGCGACCAGTTTTGATAGCCTTTAGCCGCACCCTCATCCTACTACTCCTCTGTTCCTCGGGTGATGTGGAGGTAAACCCAGGCCCTGCATGTCCCCAGTCACCCTCATTTGTTGACTTCTGTGATCGAAAAAGCCTTGGCCTCATGCATGTCAACATCAGAAGCCTCCTCCCTAAGTTTGCCTTACTCACCGCTTTAGCACACTCTGCCAACCCTGATGTCCTTGCCGTGTCCGAATCCTGGCTTAGGAAGGCCACCAAAAATTCTGAGATTTCCATACCCAACTATAACACTTTCCGTCAAGATAGAACTGCCAAAGGGGGAGGAGTTGCAATCTACTGCAGAGATAGCCTGCAAAGTTCTGTCATACTTTCCAGGTCTATGCCCAAACAGTTCGAACTTCTAATTTTAAAAATTAATCTCTCCAGAAATAAGTCTCTCACTGTTGCCGCCTGCTACCGACCCCCCTCAGCTCCCAGCTGTGCCCTGGACACCATCTGTGAATTGATCGCTCCCCATCTAGCTTCAGAGTTTGTTCTGTTAGGTGACCTAAACTGGGATATGCTTAACACCCCGGCAGTCCTACAATCCAAGCTTGATGCCCTCAATCTCACACAAATCATCAAGGAACCCACCAGGTACAACCCTAAATCCGTAAACATGGGCACCCTAATAGACATTATCCTGACCAACCTGCCCTCCAAATACACCTCTGCTGTCTTCAATCAAGATCTCAGCGATCACTGCCTCATTGCCTGTATCCGCCACGGGTCCGCGGTCAAACGACCACCCCTCATCACTGTCAAACGCTCCCTAAAACACTTCTGCGAGCAGGCCTTTCTAATCGACCTGGCCCGGGTACCCTGGAAGGATATTGACCTCATCCCGTCAGTTGAGGATGCCTGGTCATTCTTTAAATGTTACTTCCTCACCATATTAGACAAGCATGCTCCGTTCAAAAAATGCAGAACCAAGAACAGATATAGCCCTTGGTTCACTCCAGACCTGACTGCCCTCGACCAGCACAAAAACATCCTGTGGCGAACTGCAATAGCATCGAAGAGCCCCCGCGATATGCAACTGTTCAGGGAAGTCAGGAACCAATACACGCAGTCAGTCAGGAAAGCAAAGGCCAGCTTTTTCAAGCAGAAATTTGCATCCTGTAGCTCTAACTCCAAAAAGTTCTGGGATACTGTAAAGTCCATGGAGAACAAGAGCACCTCCTCCCAGCTGCCCACTGCACTGAGGCTAGGTAACACGGTCACCACCGATAAATCCGTGATAATCGAAGACTTCAACAAGCATTTCTCAATGGCTGGCCATGCCTTCCTCCTGGCGACTCCAACCTTGGCCAACAGCCCCGCCCCCCCCGCTGCTACTCGCCCAAGCCTCCCCAGCTTCTCCTTTACCCAAATCCAGATAGCAGATGTTCTGAAAGAGCTGAAAAACCTGGACCCATACAAATCAGCTGGGCTTGACAATCTGGACCCCCTATTTCTGAAACTGTCCGCCGCCATTGTCGCACCCCCTATCACCAGCCTGTTCAACCTCTCCTTCGTATCATCTGAGATCCCCAAGGATTGGAAAGCTGCCGCGGTCATCCCCCTCTTCAAAGGGGGAGACACCCTGGACCCAAACTGTTACAGACCTATATCCATCCTGCCCTGCCTATCTAAGGTCTTCGAAAGCCAAGTCAACAAACAGATCACTGACCATCTCGAATCCCACCGTACCTTCTCCGCTGTGCAATCCGGTTTCCGAGCCGGTCATGGGTGCACCTCAGCCACGCTCAAGGTACTAAACGATATCATAACCGCCATCGATAAAAGACATTACTGTGCAGCCGTCTTCATCGACCTGGCCAAGGCTTTCGACTCTGTCAATCACCATATTCTTATCGGCAGACTCAGTAGCCTCGGTTTTTCTAATGACTGCCTTGCCTGGTTCACCAACTACTTTGCAGACAGAGTTCAGTGTGTCAAATCGGAGGGCATGTTGTCCGGTCCTCTGGCAGTCTCTATGGGGGTACCACAGGGTTCAATTCTCGGGCCGACTCTTTTCTCTGTATACATCAATGATGTTGCTCTTGCTGCGGGCGATTCCCTGATCCACCTCTACGCAGACGACACCATTCTATATACTTCCGGCCCTTCCTTGGACACTGTGCTATCTAACCTCCAAACGAGCTTCAATGCCATACAACACTCCTTCCGTGGCCTCCAACTGCTCTTAAACGCTAGTAAAACCAAATGCATGCTTTTCAACCGTTCGCTGCCTGCACCCGCACGCCCGACTAGCATCACCACCCTGGACGGTTCCGACCTAGAATATGTGGACATCTATAAGTACCTAGGTGTCTGGCTAGACTGCAAACTCTCCTTCCAGACTCATATCAAACATCTCCAATCCAAAATCAAATCAAGAATCGGCTTTCTATTCCGCAACAAAGCCTCCTTCACTCACGCCGCCAAACTTACCCTAGTAAAACTGACTATCCTACCGATCCTCGACTTCGGCGATGTCATCTACAAAATAGCTTCCAATACTCTACTCAGCAAACTGGATGCAGTTTATCACAGTGCCATTCGTTTTGTTACTAAAGCACCTTATACGACCCACCACTGCGACCTGTATGCCCTAGTCGGCTGGCCCTCGCTACATGTTCGTCGTCAGACCCACTGGCTCCAGGTCATCTACAAGGCTATGCTAGGTAAAGTGCCGCCTTATCTCAGTTCACTGGTCACGATGGCTACACCCACCCGCAACACGCGCTCCAGCAGGTGTATCTCACTGATCATCCCTGTGGTCCCGTGTGGCTCAGTTGGTAGAGCATGGCGCTTGCAACGCCAGGGTTGTGGGTTCAATTCCCACGGGGGGACCAGGGTTCAATTCCCACGGGGGCACCAGGATGAATATGTATGAACTTTCCAATTTGTAAGTCGCTCTGGATAAGAGCGTCTGCTAAATGACTTAAATGTACTTAAAAATCCCTAAAGCCAAAACCTCATTTGGACGCCTTTCCTTCCAGTTCTCTGCTGCCTGCGACTGGAACGAATTGCAAAAATCTCTGAAGTTGGAGACTTTTATCTCCCTCAACAACTTTAAAAATCTGCTATCCGAGCAGCTAACCGATCGCTGCAGCTGTACATAGTCCATCTGTAAACTACCCACCCAATTTACCTACCTCACCCCCCATACTGCTTTTATTTATTTACTTTTCTGCTCTTTTGCACACCAGTATCTCTTCTTGCACATGATCATCTGATGATTTATCACTCCAGTGTTAATCTGCTAAATTATAATTATTCGATTTATTGCCTACCTCATGCCTTTTGCACACATTGTATATAGATTCTCTTTTTTTTCTACCATGTTATTGACTTGTTTATTGTTTACTCCATGTGTAACTCTGTGTTGTCTGTTCACACTGCTATGCTTTATCTTGGCCAGGTCGCAGTTGCAAATGAGAACTTGTTCTCAACTAGCCTACCTGGTAAAATAAAGGTGAAATAAAATAAAAAAATAAAAAATATATTTTTAAACCTGCATATTTAGTTGATAATGCCTGCTAACATGAATTTCTTATAATTAGGGAAATTGTGTCACTTCTCTTGCGTACCGTACAAGCAGTCAGGGTATATGCAGCAGTTTGGGCCGCCTGGCTCGTTGCGAACTGTGTGAAGTCCATTTATTCCTAACAAAGACCGTAATTAATTTGCCAGAACTGTACATAATTATGACATAACATTGAAGGTTGTACAATGTAACAGCAATATTTAGACTTAGGGATGCCACCCGTTAGATAAAATACGGAACGGTTCCGTATTTCACTGAAAGAATAAACGTTTTGTTTTCGAAATTATAGTTTCCGGATTCGACCATATCAATGACCAAAGGCTCGTATTTCTGTGTGTTAATGTTATAATTAAGTCTATGATTTGATATTTGATAGAGCAGTCTGACTGAGCGATGGTAGGCAGCAGCAGGCTCGTAAGCATTCATTCAAACAGCACTTTCGTGCGTTTGCCAGCAGCTCTTCGCTGTGCTTCAAGCATTGAGCTGTTTATGACTTCAAGCCTATCAACTCCCGAGATTAGGCTGGTGTAACTGATGTGAAATGACTAGCTAGTTAGCGGGGTGCGCGCTAATAGCGTTTCAATCGGTGACATCACTCGCTCTGAGACTTGGAGTAGTTGTTCCCCTTGCTCTGCAAGGGCCGCGGCTTTTGTGGAGCGATGGGTAACGATGCTTCGAGGGTGGCTGTTGTCAATGTGTTCCTGGTTCGAGCCCAGGTAGGGGCCAGGAGAGGGACGGAAGCTATACTGTTACACTGGCAATACTAAAGTGCCTATAAGAACATCCAATAATCAAAGGTATATGTAATACAAATGGTATAATAGAGAGAAATAGTCCTGTAATTCCTATAATAACTACAACCTAAAACTTCTTACCTGGGAATATTGAAGACTCATGTTAAAAGGAACCACCAGCTTTCATATGTTCTCATGTTCTGAGCAAGGAACTTAAACGTTAGCTTTCTTACATGGCACATATTGCACTTTTACTTCTCACTCCAACACTTTGTTTTTGCATTATTTAAACCAAATTGACCATGTTTCATTATTTATTTGAGGCAAAATTTATTTTATTGATGTATTATATTAAGGTAAAAGAAAAGTGTTCATTCAGTATTGTTGTAATTGTCATTATTACAAATAAATAAATACAATTGTTGGCCTATTAATCGGTATCGGCTTTTTTTGGTCCTCCAATAATCGGTATCGGCGTTGAAAAACCATAATTGGTCGACCTCTAATTGAGACATGAGTTGTGTATGTGCCATTCAGAGAGGGTGAATGGGAAAGACAAAATATTTAAGTGTCTTTGAACGAGGTATGGTAGTAGGTGCCAGGGGCATTAGTTTGTGTCAAGAACTGCAACGCTGCTGGGTTTTTCAAGCTCAACAGTTTGCCGTGTGTATCAAGAATGTTCAACCACCCAAAGGACATCCAACCAACTTCACACAAATGTGAGAAGCATTGGAGTCAACATGGGCCAAATAAAAATAACCCGCAGGCCGCCAGTTTGGGAACCCTGCTGTATGACTTCAGCAATACAGTACCATCTAGTGTGCATTCTAGGAACTACATGATAGACAGCCAACAGTCACAGGAAATAATGAAACACAAAGGCACAACACAACACAACCCCCTCTTACCCGTATGATACTCTGGCAGGTGGTTATAGGGAGGCCCACTAGGCTGGTGCTATTGACGGACATGATGCGGTCTCCAATGCTGAGGGCCCCGCAGCGCTCTGCAGGGCCACCGTGGAGCAGGTTGGCCACCACCACCGTGGGCAGGATGGACCCCCAGCCCGACTCCACCACCGCCACCCCCACTATCTCCCCGGGAGCCTTGGAGATGGACACCTGGACAGACAGCAGGGAGGTGGTTTAAGAGAAAGATGGAATTTCATCTGGGTGGTGTTCAGTAGGGAAACACCTTTCAAGATGTAAAACAGTAGATACGTTCAGGGAGTACCTAACCCAGTTTAAACATGTTTTTGTCTTTACTGAACACAACTTTGATGTACATTTCACTAAAATCATGAAATGTATGGATCTGTTTCATTAGTGTCTTGAGCAAAAGAGTGAGTGGTTGTTGCATAGTGTAAAACCACAAATACCTCTGGTTTATTAAGGACAATATTATCTCCATGAACTGTTATCTAGGCAAGTACTTCCCAAAGCTCTCATCAGGGACCACCAGATGTTTCACACATTTGTTGTTTCCCTGAATTGGCAAACCTGATTCGATTAGTTAAGGGCTTGGTGATAGTTGACTAATTGAATTAGGAGTGCCAGTTAAGTGCTACAACCAATATGTGAAACGTCTGGTGGTCCCCAAGGAGAGGGTTGAGAATCCCTGCAGGATAGGAGGAATACCGCATTTGTAGACCTACATTTAAAAGGACACCCCGGCTGGTCCTAACAACAAGGTGCTGAAATTGAGTGTTACTGTACCTCTCTGATGTTATCTGAATCAGAGAAGTGCACCAGGTCTCCGTTGTAGAGCTCCTGTGTGCCCAAGTAGTCACTGTACTCGCTGGGCTTTAGCTCGCTGGCCTTAATGCCGTTGGCGTGGAGGAACTGCTGGTAGGCCACACCGAAGGCCTGGCCAATCGCCTGAGCGATCACCTGGGCCTACATGCAGGAAAGTGACAGTGAGTCAGTGGGCGTGTTCAGACATGTTCCAGACTGGCAGCCAACAGTATGGTAATCCTTTACATACCTGTTCCTTCTCACAGAGTATTTCAAGTAGCCAAAATAGGCTGTGGCTAACGTATTATTAAACCAAACCTTAACCTATAATAATGTAATGAACTGCTAATTAGTGTTTCCTCCTGTTAATCGACTCCTGGCATGGAAAAATAACCTGTGTGCCAGGCTGTTTCTTTCTGTATTCAACAAAGCTGGTTTACCTAGTTGCTTAGGCAAGACAACGACAAGTTGGCTCAAGTACTGTAGAAAAAGACTGGCACCGGAAATAAAATTTAAAAAACAGCTCAACCTAATTATTTTCAACAAAAAACACAAAACATATTGGACATAAAGTTGTACGGTTTCCACTTGGCTGACTCACATCATCGGAGTTAAACACATGGCAGATCATGCAGCACTTTTTCTGTGGCCCGGGGGAGTTGGCCCCTGTGGGGTTCCCCTCCTGGCTTTTATGGCCCACGGCCGGCTTCCTGCGGGCCATCAGGACCACGATGCTGCCGATGTCTGCGATGTAGGAGATCATCTGGAGAGGGTGGTCCATCATGGCCTCCTATAGGAGAAACAGGAGGGATGAATGTATAGAAACTGTTTACTAACACTTTATTTGGTCTTTTTTTTTTTATATGTACCTTTATTTAACTAGGCAAGTCGGTTAAGAACAAATTCTTATTTACAATGACAGCCTACCAAAAGACCTCCTGCGGGGAAGGGGGCTGGGAATAAAAATGTATAAAAAAATATAGGACAACACACACACATCACGACAAGAGAGACAACACAACACTACATAAAGAGAGAGACCTAAGACAACAACATAACATGGAGGCAACTCAACATGGTAGCAGCACAAAACAGGGTACAAACATTATTGGGCACAGACAACAGCACAAAGGGCAAGAAGGTAGAGACAACACATCACGCAAAGAAGCCACAACTGTCAGTAAGAGTGTCAATGATTGAGTCTTTGAATGAAGAGATTGAGATAACTGTCCAGTTTGAGTATTTGTTGCAGGTTGTTCCAGTCGCTAGCTGAAGCAAACTGAAAAGACGTGCGACCCAGGGATGTGTGTGCTTTGGGGACCTTTAACAGAACGTGACTGGCAGAATGGGTGTTGTATGTGGAGGATGAGGGCTGCTGTAGATATCTCAGATAGGGAGGAGTGAGGCCTAAGAGGGTTTTAGAAATAAGCATTAACCAGTGGGTCTTGCGATGGGTATACAAAGATAACCTGTTTACAAAGGAGTATAGAGTGCAGTGACGTATCCTATAAGGAGCATTGGTGGCAAATCTGATGGCCGAATGGTAAAGAACATCAAGCTGCTCGAGAGCACCCTTACCTGCCGATCTATAAATTATGTTTCCGTAATCTAGCATGGGTAGGATGGTCATCTGAATCAGGGTTAGTTTGGCAGCTGGGATGAAAGAGGAGCGATTACAATAGAGGAAACCAAGTCTAGATTTAACTTTAGCCTGCAGCTTTGATATGTGCTGAGAGAAGGACAGTGTAGTGTCTAGCCATACTCCCAAGTACTTTTATGAGGGGACTACCTCAAGCTCTAAACCCTCAGAAGAAGTAATCACATCTTACCAAACCACATGACCTTTGTTTTGGAGGTGTTCAGAACAAGGTTAAGGGCAGAGAAAGAATGTTGGACACTAAGAAAGCTGTGTTGTAGAGCATTTAACACAAAATCCGGGGAGGGGCCAGTTTAGTATAAGACTATAATCTGCATATAAATGGATGAGAGCGCTTCCTACTGCCTGAGCTGTGTTGATGTAAATTGAGAAGAGAGCGGGGCCTAGGATCGAGCCTTGGGGTACACCATTGGTGACAGGCAGTGGCTGAGACAGATGTTCGGACTTTATAAACTGCACTCAGAGAGGTAGTTAGCAAACCTGACCAAAGACCCCTCAAACACCAATACTCCTTAGCCAGCCTACAAAAATGGAATGGTCTACCGTATCAAAAGCTTTGGCCAAGTCAATACATATAGCAGTACAACATTGCTTAGAATCAAGGGCAATGGTGAAATCATTGAGGACCTTTAAGGTTGCAGTGACACATCCATAACCTGAGCGGAAACCAGATTGCATACCAGAGAATACTATAGACATCAAGAAAGCCAGAATTGATTATTGACAAGTTTTTCTAACACTTTTGATAAACAGGGCAAAATAGAAATAGGCCTATAACATTTAGGCTAAGCATGATCTCCCCCTTTAAATAAAGGACGAACCTTGGCTGCCTTCCAAGCAATGGGAACCTCCCTAGAAAGAAGATACAGGTTAAAAAGGTCAGAGATGGGCTTAGCGAAGATAGGGGCAGCAACCTTAAAAAAGAAAGGTCTAAACCATCTGACCCAGTTTAAGGAGCTCCTTTAGCACCTTGGACTGCAAGGAGAAACTTCGTAGCAGGGCAGGGGGAAAAAAGGGAGAAGCATCGGGGATAGTCGCATTAGAAGGGGTGGGAGATGAGGAAATGTTGGACGGGCAAGGAGGCATTGCTAAGTCAAATAGGAATCCTGACTTAATGAAGTGGTGATTAAAGAGCTCAGCCATGTGCTCCTTGTCAGTAACAGCCACATCAACATTAAGGGACATGGGCAGCTGTGAGGAGGAGGGTTTATCCTCCAGGTCTATAACCGTTTTCCAGAACTTCTTGGTGTTAGACCCACAGAGAGAGAACTGCTCCTTAAAGTAACTAACTTTGGCATCCTGGATAGCCTGAGTGCACTTATTTCTCATTTGCCTGAACGAGAGCCAGTCAGCGTGTGCCGAGTCTTTTGCCAAAAGCAATTCTTGAGTTGGAGTAACTCTGCAAGATCACGGTCAACCCAGGGGCTGAACCTTTAGGAGTAAGTTTAACACTAATGAAAAAAATCCATGATAGATCCATTCCCACTGGATCTAACAACAAAGACGGCCAGGCTAGTTAAACAGCAACCGCTATATATCTAGGACCAGCCAGCCATTCAGAAGGGAAAAAGCTGAAAAACTGTCACAAAATTCGCTTGACTATTCAACTGTACAGGCTGAGTACGACTCAAATTAGAGACACTGCTATTCAAGAAATGACCTTAACTACTTTGTCATCCATTCAAACCAAACCTGTGTGTCTGCGCTGAGGACTTTGATGCGCTGAGTGGAGATGAAGAGATCCACCTCAGTCATAGGCTGAGACTCTCCCTCTGGGGCCTGGAGAAAGACAAGAGCAGATGTTTTGATGACACAATCTAAAGCAGATCACCGCTTTTTAGCAGAATGGTGTGTCTTACCCATTCTGGCACCTCGGCCCTCCCACTTCCCACTTATCCCAGTCAAAGCTGTACTCTATCCTGGCACCCCAATGGTGGAACAAGCTTCCCCCTAACGTCAGGACAGCACAGTCCCTGCAATCCTCCGACCATGTCTAAAAACCTACCTCTTCAAAAAGTAGAATGGGGGAAAAAACCCTGCCATTGAACTCACGCCAGCCTTTTCTTACTAGCACTGACTTTGCTGATAGTAAAACTTTTCCTCAATAAAGCATCTATGACTGACTGTAGCACCATCCCACAGCGGGGAAAAACAAGGTTCTGCCGCAGCGCACTCTAAACCCCAGCGGTCCCAATAGACTGAGATATGTGGTTGTCTTACCATGCTACCTTAAGATAAATGCACCAAATTGTAAGTTGCTTGGGATAAGAGCATCTGCTAAATGACTAAAATGCCAAAAGTAAACTTACTTTGATCCTGTCCACAGCCTCTTGGGCCTGTTTCATTCGGGCGTTGGTGGAAGGGTTCTTGTCAGACTTGAGCTGGGTGGAGCCCAGGTACTTGGCCCCAAATATAACCCCATCCAGGAGGTCATCTGGGTCACAGGGGCCAGGCACTGACAAAAAACAAAGTGACTTATCAGAAATATATTACTATTGTTATTACTACTATTATTATTAATATTGAGATTCCAATAAAAGAAGCACAGAAGTTTTACATAGCCTATGTTTAGCTTACCATCTTTATAGGCTGGGTGGTCCTCTGTGCCCTGTAAGTGAAGAGGTCAATGATAATTGAACAAAGTAAAAGACACAGCTCATTTGAACCAATCAATCATCAGCAAAATAATTGATACTTTACCAAACAAAAGATATTGTGAAGTGTTGGTCCCATGTTTCATGAGCAAAAAAAATATCACAGAAATGTTCCATAAACACAATAAATGTATTTTTGAAATGTTGTGCACAAATTGGTTTTTCATCCCTGTTAGTGAGCATTTCTTCTTTGCCAAGATAATCCCTCCACCTGACAGGTGTGGAATATCAAGAAACTGATTAAAAAGCATGATCATTACACAGGTGCACCTTGTACTGGAGACAATAAAAGGCCACTCTAAAATGTGCAGTTTAGTCACACAACAATATCACAGATGTCTCAAGTTGAGGATGCGTGCAATTGGCATGATGACTGCAGGAATGTCCACCAGAGCTGTTGCCAGAGAATTGAATGTTCATTTATCTACCATAAGCCGCCTCCAACGTTGTCTAAGAGAATTTGGCAGTACGTCTAACCGGCCTCACAGCCGCAGACACGTGTAACCACGCCAGCCCAGAACCTCGGCTTCTTCAAGTGGGAGGGCCTATGCCCCCAAGGGCCTATGCCCTCCCAGGCCCACCCATGGCTGTGCCCCTGCCCAGTCATGTGAAATCCATAGATTAGGGCCTAATGAATTTTTAAATAGTTGAATTTGTTGCATGTTGTGTTTATATTTTTGTTCAGTATAATAACACCACCATTAATCATTAATAACCATCTTTCAGCATGTCAAACCTACCCGCTCACTGTTCTCTGCATCGTTGACCTCCTCTGGAGCCTCCTCCCCTAACTTCCTCCACACAGGCTCTGGGACCTCATCCTCTGGGATAGAGTCCACGGAGTCATCTCTGTGGCGTAGCCGCCCGCTGTTCCCAAAGTGGTCCCAGAACCTCTCCCCATCCTCCTGGTTGTAGGAGACAGACACCACCGCATCCATCTCCTCTCTCCGGGCCATGTAAGGAGGAACCTGGGTATCAGAAGGACTGGGCTGGGGAACCCCTATCTCTGTACACCCCAGCAGCCCTAATAGGTCTCTCTGTTGACTCTCAGAGAACAGCAGCCCCGAGGCCTGGTTCAGGTTCTGCTCTGGTAGGAAAGGGCTGACGTCAGTCAACAGAGATGGGCCTGGAGGGTCAAAGTCCGAGGACTCAGAGAACGCTGATGGTGTAGGGTCAGCGGTTGAGTCCCTGGGGAGAGGGCTTTCTCTGATGACTTGGAGTCGGTTCAACAGGTGGTGGATCCGAGTGTGGTCTTCGTCACCTGGTCTCCAGACCTCAACCTTCTTCTCTTCCTCCACCACTCTTTCCTTTTCGCAAGGATCCAGGACCCGTTCAGTTGGGGTTCTATCCTCAGGAGCAAAGTTGATTAGCTCCTCCTGGCTAACTACCACAGGTAAAGCTACAGTGTCACTGGTGTCCAAGAGAGGTAGGGACTCACCTACTCCATCCGCGGCAGATAGGGACTCACCTAGTACATCCTCTGGACTGTCCACAGGGACCGAGGAGGGAGGAAAGCTGGGGTCATCCATCTCTTCCACTGACCCTGTTTCACTAGAGTCGTCTGACCTCCAGTCCAGAGGAGGGGGCTCTATCAGGTTAAAGGAGTCCAGATCCTCTGATTCAGGGTGGGAAACCTTGGCGGCAGCTTTAGGTGACTGGCTTTGACTGTCTGGATCACCTACAGCAGGTCCACCACAAGCAGTGTTCTCCTGTTGAGGTGAGGAAACTGTTTGTTCCACCTTGTTTCCAGCAGGGCAATTATCAGCCTCCATTTTCTGGATAGGAGCACGGGTCATTGGCAACACATCAACAAGTTGACATGATAGACTCCACATACAAGCACCTTTCAATGTCTTGTGGGGTATTTCGGCAAAGGTTGAGCCATTTAAAAGGGGTTACTATACTGTTTCACTGTGAAAGTAGACCATTTTAAAACATACATTAAAATATATGACTTGATAAAAATTTATATTTACACCATCAAATTGCGTATCGTCTAACACTATCCAACAGTAATCAAAATTGTAAATGCTTTTCACTTCCCCCATTTCTTGTGCAGGGGATAATGAAAGCACCCTCTTTTTCTGTCTTCATTGGCCTATGTCCAAGAAAGCAGTGCTGCTTTTGCTTCAGGCTCAAAGTACATGTTATGGTCATGTGACATCAAGTCCCCTTTGTGTAACTAGCCTGACAATATGGTATGTTTGTATTCGTATTAAGTTACTGTCGTCATTGTAACATTTTCTCCATATGTAACAAAATAGCTGTAACCAATATAAAACAATTATCATAGCTAACATATAAGTAATTATGATGTGAGCTACTTAACACTTACAAATACAAGACACCAGTCTTCCGAATAATGACACTGAAAACATCTCTTTATGCTGCACTGCTGCTAGCTAGAGAAATTGCAGTATTTAATTGTCGTAGCCTGGCTGGATCACTAGAGCTAATTTGCTAACGTTAGCCAGCTAGCTTCGTTTAGCTTAGCTAACGCGTTAGCAAGTATGGCTAGCTACTCAGCTAACTTTCAGCCTATTTACAGCCAATAAGCTTTAGTAAGCTTTAGTAATCTTCCTGCTGGTTTGCGAACAAGTTAGGGACGTTTAGGGCGATATTGGCAGTAACACCCTAACTGACATGATCCAGATGCTCACCCTGTTAAATTCTGGATCCGATGAATGCTTGAACTTTACTGCCACGGATGAAGTTGACGTGGCTGGGAACTCTTTTGCAACGAAACAAGTCAGCAATATAGCAGTGTCTTCGTAGTAATAGCTACAACTGTAACAGCACTGTGCTGAGTCAATTAGCAGTACGCCCGTCTCGTGTATGACACATAAAATGCTGCTGTTGTATGCATCTCTGCTACAGAGTTTCATAAATTGTTTCGGTGGTCTTCTCTCTGCTGCTACAATGTTGATGTAGTGCGCATGCGTACGACTGATTCAAGTCATGCTCAATCTATTGTCAAACTGAACTTCATACAGTGCCTTAGGAAAGTATTCAGACCCCTTGACTTTTCCACATTTTGTTACGTTACTTATTCTAAAATGGAATAAACATTTTTAAATGATCTACACACAATATTGACAAAGCATAAACAGGCTTTTAGAAAATGTTGCTAATTTATTAAAAATAAAAAAATAAATTACATAAGCATTCAGACCCTTTGCTATGAGACTCGAAATTGAGCTCCGGTGTATCTTGTTTCCATTGATTATTCTTGAAATGTTTCTACAACTTGATTGGAGTCCACCTATGGTAAATTCAACTGTTTGGACATGATTTGGAAAGGCATACACATGTCTATATAAGGTCACACAGTTGACAGTGCATGTCAGAGCAAAAACCACACCATGAGGTCGAAGGAATTGTCCGTAGATCTCTGAGACACAGATCTGGGTTAGGGTACCAAAAAATGTCTGCAGCATTGAAGGTCCCCTAGAACACAGTGGCCTCCATCATTCTTAAATGGAAGAAGTTTGGAACCACCAAGACTCTTCCTAGAGCTGGCCACCCGGCCAAACTGAGAAATCAGGGGAAGAGGGCCTTGGTCAGGGAGGTGACCAAGAACCCGATGGTCACTGACAGAGCTCTAGAGTTCCTCTGTGGAGATGGGAGAACCTTCCAGAAGGAGAACCATCTCTGCAGCACTCTACCAATCAGGTCTTTATGGTAGTGGCCAGATGGAAGCCACTGCCCGCTTTGAGTTTGCCAAAAGGTACCTTAAAGCCTCTACGACCATAAGAAACACGATTCTCTGGTCTGATGAAACCAAGATTGACCTTTTTGGCCTGAATGCCAAGCGTCACATCTGGAGGAAACCTGGCAACATCCCTACGGTGAAGCATTGTGGTGGCGGCAGCATCATACTGTGGGGATGTTTCTCAAATCAAATTTTATAGGCCACATGCGCTTGATTAGCAGACGTTATTGCGGGTGTAGCAAAATGCTTGTGCTTCTAGCTCCGACAGTGCAGTAATATCTAACAAATTACACAACATATACCCAATACACACAAATCTAAGTAGGAATGAATTAAGACTATATACAAATGGACGAGCGATATCAGAGCGGAACGGACTAAGATACAGAATAGTATAGAAAAACAGTATACATATGAGATAAGTAATGCCAGATATGTAAACATTATTAAAGTGACTAGTGTTCCATTCCTTTAAGTGACCAGTGATTTCTAGTCTATGCCTATAGGCAGCTTCCTCTAATGTGCTAGTGATGGCTGTTTAACAGTCTGATGGCCTTGAGAGAAGCTGTCTCTCAGTCCCAGTTTTGATGCACCTGTACTGACCTCTCTTTCTGGACGATAGTGGGGTGAACAGGCAGTGGCTCGGGTGGTTGATGCCCGTGAACTTTTTGGCCTTCCTGCGACATTTGACAAGCCAAATTTCTTTAGCCTCCTGAGGTTGAGGAGGCTCTGTTGCGCCTTCTTCACCACACTGTATGTGTGGGTGGTCCATTTCAGTTTGTCAGTGATGTGTACGCCAAGGAACTTGAAGCTTTCCACCTTCTCCACTGCGGTCCGTCGATGTAGATGGGGTGGGGGGGGGGGGGGGTGTGCACCCTTGTAGGACCCCAGTGTTGAGGATCAGCGGAGTGGATGTGATGTTTCCTACCTTCACCGCCTGGGGGCGGCACGTCAGGAAGTCCAGGACCCAGTTGCACAGGGCAGGGTTCAGGCCCAGGGCCTCAAGCTTAATGATGAGCTTGGAGGGTACTATGGTATTGAATGCTGAGCTATAGTCAATGAACAGCATTCTTACATAGGTATTCCTCTTGTCCAGATGGGATAGGGCAGTGGGCAGAGGATCAAGGGAAAGGTGAACAGAGCAAAGTACAGAGAGATCCTTGATGAAAACCTGCTCCAGAGCGCTCAGGACCTCAGACTGGGGCGAAGGTTCACCTTCCAACAGGATAACGACCCTAAGCACACAGCCAAGACAACGCAGGAGTGGCTTCGGGACAAGTCTCTGAATGTTCTTGAGTGGCCCAGCCTGAGCCCGGACTTGAACCTGATCGAACATCTCCAGAGAGACCTGAAAATAGCTGTGCAACAACGCTCCCCCTCCAATCTGACAGAGCTTGAGGATCTGCAGAGAGGAATGGGAGAAACTCCCCAAATACAGGTGTACCAAGCTTATAGCGTCATATCCAAGAAGATTTAAGCCTGGAATCGCTGCCAAAGGTGCTTCAACAAAGTACTGAGTAAAGGGTCTGAATACTTATGTAAATGTAATTTCATTTTTTTTTTAAAGAAATTTACTTTGTCATTATGGGGTATTATGTGTAGATTGAGGGGGGGGGGGGCAACGTAATAAATTTAAGAATAAGGCTGTAACATAACAAAATGTGGAAAAAGTCAAGGGGTCTGAATACGTTCACTGTACACTGTACGTGATTTATATATAATAAAACAGAAATACACTACGCCATTTAATTGTCTATTTTATTCTAGGAAAATTATGAACAAAAATTACAATTCATCACTGTTCACAGCAGGTGATATAATTATTGTTGAGCATGTTTCTGTGGTTGAAATAGTAGCCACAAATGTTGTGTTGACGTTGTTTGATTGGTTTTATGAACATTACCATACTGAAAGGGCAATTGCTACTCTGAGCTAAAGTTATGATTATATTTTACAAAAAAAATTTGATTGGTGCCAAAATGCCAAACAATTAATGTTACAGCAATATTGTTCATATCTAACACTCAGAATTCTGAAAAAAATGTGTTTAATAGGTTAATTCATTTAATTAAAATGTTGTAATAGATATTATATATTTTTTCACTTCACATTCCATGGGTTTATGTAAGAAATACTGAGATTCATAACAGATAATTGGAGTGCCTAGCTAGGAGAAACAGTAGGCCAGCTGAACATGACTCAACTCAAGCACAGGCTGACAGAGCTTCCCATGTTTCACTGTATTCCTACTAGTAACAAGTCAACTTAAAATATGTCTGGGCTATGTTCAACACCGCTGAACAGTTGGTAGCAGTTTAAAAACAGACAATAGTCAACTGTTGCATCTGGTTGTGGAGCTTTGTCAAGAAAAGACCCGTTAATTACCAACACTGGGCACAACGATGTCATCCAGAACAGGGTTTGATGTTGATGAATGTTCCCCAATTTTCAGTAGATTTTTCAACAAATGATATTGTCCACTAATGCTGATTGGGTTATCAAATGTGTTAGTAAAAAAAAAAGATTGAAAGATTTGTCAAAGCAATAAGACTAGGCACTGACTGCTTGACTGGCACCCATCTGGATCAAGCCAATCAGGGATGACGTGGTGCCCATAAGTCCAACTAGCCAATTGGGAAAGCGTCCTGCCCAGAGGAAACCAGGGGGCATCCAATGAATGGCATTACTCAGATCTGCCATGCTGCTGAGAATACTGAGGACCTCCCCTTGCACCTGCCTCCGGAGCTGAGACCTGCTGGCAACAGTTCCCTCACTGGAGAGAGACAAATCAAACCCAAGATACGTTTATATACACTCATTGGTTTAGCGACACACGTATCTAGTATCCTTACCTGAAATGTCCTCCCAATTGATGTGATGACTATGCATTGGGAACGCCAAGATTCCATCAATATATTTTACGCAATGGAACACAGTCATTGACACACACACACACACACACACACACACACACACACACACACACACACACACACACACACACACACACACACACACACACACACACACACACACACACCACACACACACACACACACACACACACACACACACACACTATTGACCCGACTCACCTACTGTCGCCTCGTGTTGACTTCCTTAACTTCATCCGCAGCAGCACGACAACCCTCATAGACCTAGAATGGGAAGTGCGTATGGTGAGTAAAACTGGCTTATAGCCATTCTACATGCCTCCCCACTATCACTGAGTGTTTCAAATCCTGTCCAAAGCAATAGGCTACATTCGAAGGAAAACTCCATGCCAAAATCTGTACTGTAAGTATGCCAATGTAATCTCGTCCACCAGCCAGCTCCAAACTGAACCACTCTCTACAGTAGAAATTGAGCCTGGGAACAAGGATAATACCAACTTTTTTAGTACTTTGGCCATATGCCAAATAGGCTAGCAGCATTGTAACTTTCACTGATTTTCACTGATTTCAACTGTTCTGCCTGCGGTTATGGAACCGCCACCTGTCCCAGACCTGCTATTTTCAACTCTTAATGATCGGCTATGAAAAGCCAACTGAAAATGATTCATGATTATTATTTGACCATGCTTGTCACTTATGAACATTTTGAACATCTTGGCATAGTTCTGTTATAATCTCCACCCGGCACAGCCAGAAGAGGACTGGCCACCCCTCATAGCCTGGTTCCTCTCTAGGTTTCTTCCTAGGTTTTGGCCTTTCTAGGGAGTTTTTCCTAGCCACCGTGCTTCTACACCTGCATTGCTTGCTGTTTGGGGTTTTAGGCTGGGTTTCTGTACAGCACTTCGAGATATTAGCTGATGTACGAAGGGCTATATAAAATAAACTTGATTTGATTTGATTGAAGAGTGCCTCAGATTTGTTTTGTAGTATGAAACCATCAGCGGAGAAATAGTCTTACCTGAAAACGCCTAAAAGCAGAGATACTCCCCAGAGTATACCGCTTAGTAGCCACCATTTGTCAGACTTAGCACTGATGATCTTGGCATCGGCAGCCCACGCTATATGTTCACAAGGGTAATACAACTGGTCAGCCACATTATTCAGCACAGACATCCAGCGCAGTGCAGAATCTTCTTCCTGGAGAGAGGGAAATGCATGTCAATCTAAAGAAAGTGTTAATTCTATTCTAAGTCTCTGGCCCTCAATCTCTCACTACGGGAATCTGGCTTTAATTAGTTTCAATTGTGTGTTGACACTGACATGCTTTGATATTAAAGTGGGGCTATTGCCATGTCTTGAGACACAGATGATGGCTGGCTATGTCATTTCAGAAACCTTTCATACAGGGCATTTCTGGTCATAGAAATAAAGAAAATATATAATTTCATGACAGAAAGGTCCAATCCTATAGACCAGGGTTTCCCAAACTCAGTCCCCCAAGGCGTGCACATTTTGTTTTTTGACCTAGCACTGCACAGTTGATTCCAATAATCATCATAACTAATCATCAAGCTTTGAACATTTGAATCAGTTGTGTAGTGTTAGGGCAAAAACCAAAACATGCACCCCTAGGGGTCCAGAGGACCGAGTTTGGGAAACGCTGCTATAGTCTCATTGCTCACCCCGGCTCCAAGACCATAGCTTTGTGAATATGTGAGCATGGAGAGGTCATCGAAGAGTCGAAGTACAGTCCGACAGTGGCTTAGCTGTGCAGAGAACAGTAGGAGGCTCTTTCCAAGCTGTGCGGATGACAGCCCTGGCTTCTCAGACAGAACCCCACCAACCAGCTGGGACCCATAGCACAGTGTCCTTATCTGCCCACAAATATCCCACATAACACAAGGCCATTCTATTAGGAAGAATGTGGTGGTATGCATCTTCATTTAAATAGGGCAATGACTCAACATTTGTCATATTTAAAATGAAATAACTGAATGTAGTTTGTATTCATACTACATCAGATTTTTTATGAAATGTTTTGGTGCTACACTTACCACTTTATCTCTTCCTCTGTACGACTCAAGCACATTCACAAGCGACTCCAAGGAATTTTGCATTATGTAAACACACTAGTAGCGGTCTGCAAGTCAGGTGCACACAGCTCTGTTCACTCGAATGGTAATCAAATTAATCCTGCCGGTGTTGACTGCAACGTCAAAGCAATGACTGTGCGTCAAAGTAACAAAGATCTGTAAATGCACGTGACAGATGTCATCTTTTTCAGCACGAAGATCCACACGAAATTGTGTGAAATAGTACCAAAAACAGGTTTCCTCTACAATCTGTGACAGAAAAAATGGTGTACTTTGAACAGGAAGTGTTCAGTGAAACGTTTATCGATATTCAGGCAGTAGTAATAGATCACATATTCAAAGATGCAATGCCTTTTTGAAAAAACTGAAAAAGTGGGTAGCTTTTGGTAATAAATTCCATGGGAATGTCAATAAATGTATCATCTTTTTAAATTATTCTTCTAATTCTTGGGAGGATAATTTTGTTGAGTACACTAATAAAATATGAATAATACACAAAATACAACTGACAAAAAAGTATTTATTATTCAAACTCATCTCAAGAAGCCCAGCCACGAACAAAGCATAGTGTATTAAATAGTTCTACAAGCAAATTCGAGCAAACAACAATCATGCCATGATTGTTTCAATTCTTAGGACATTTGTGTGTGTGTGTGTGTGTCTCCCTGGAAGACAAGCATTAAATTGTCAGTCCAGGATTGGTGATCCATGTTGGTCAGGAAAGGAAAAGGGTTTCAGTGGATTGTGTGATCATAGACATTGTCATTGTCATAGATATCTGTAAGGAGGAGAGAGAAGGTCAAGAAAGGGGTTAACTCCTTGTACTTTTACTACTTTGCATATATACTGAACAAAACTATATACGCAACATGCAACAATTTCAACGATTTTACGGAGTTACAGTTCATATAAGCAAATCAGTCAATTGAAATAAATAAATTAGGCGATAATCTATGGATTTCACATGACTGGGCAGGGGTGGTTTAAGCCTAGCCACTTGGGAGCCAGGTCCAGCCAATCAGAATGAGTTTTCCCCACAAAAGGGTGTTATTACAGACAGAATTACTCCTCAGTTTCACCCTTACAAAAAAAGATTGCAGTTTTGAAACTGCAGTAAAGGTGCAGTAACTGCAGTCGACTCTGGTATTTTGGACGCAGTAATTGCAGAATTACTGCAGTTTAAAAAACGGTGTTATTTTGGACGCAGTATTTTCCTGCATACTGCAGTCATATTGCACTCTTACTACAGTTATACTGCAGCATGCCGCAGTTATACTGCACTCTGACTGCAATCTTTTTTCATAAGGGCATCAGCTGGTGGCTGGTCTCAGATGTGGCTGGTCTCAGATGATCCTGCAAGTGAAGAAGCCGGATGTGAAGGTCCTGGGCTTGCGTGGTTACACGTGGTCTGCGGTTGTGAGGCCGGTTGTATGTACTGCCAAATTCTCTAAAACAACGTTGGAGGCAGCTTATGGTAGAGAAATGAACATTCAATTCTGTGACAACAGCTCTGGTGCATATTCCTGCAGTCAGCATGCCAAATACACGATCCCTCAAAACTTGAGACATCTGTGACATTGTGATGTGTGACACAACTGCACATTTTAGAGTGTGCTTTTATTGTCCCCAGCACAAGGTGCACCTGTGTAATGATCCTGCTGTTTGGTCAGCTTCTTGATATGCCACAACTGTCATGTGGATGCATTATCGTGGCAAAGTAGAAAGGCTCACTAACAGGGATGTAAACAAATTTGTGCACAAAATTGGAGAGAAATAAGCTTTTTGTACGTATGGAACATTTCTGGGATCTTTAATTTCAGCTCATGAAACATGGGACCAACATTTTACATGTTGCATTTATATTTTTGTTCAGTATATATTACATGAGCTCATCTGGGGTCTGTGACTCCTGATGTTGTGTCCCAAAGCTAGATTCATAATATCACTTCAGAGTCAAAATATAAATGTATTTACAGTAAGCATAATTCATTCAACAATAACTTACCGTTAATATGATCAACATCGTCGTAAACATCCTCCCCTTCCCTGAAAAGGAATATTGAAAACCATATTAACCAAAACATTATGACACAGTTGTCAGCAGCAAATTATGATACCAGTGACTGACTAACAGAGACTATGGCTTCTACCAATAATTGTGTTGAATAAATATATAAGAAACCTACGCCTGAAGAAGAACAACCCTGGGCACATATCCATCTGTGAGAGAAAGAAAATTAATGAACAATTAAAATAATGACACTCATGCTGACAAAAGTAATCAAAACAGGGAATTCTCTGCAATCTCTAATTGATTAGGCTGTAGCCTAATCAAATATACAACTGACTTTTACAGAAACTTTTCACAAGAGGGCAATGTATTCACATACATTTCCCCTGCTCGTTGCGACACAGGGCTTTCTTGTCACTGGTGAGTTGAATTATCTCCAGGATCTCTCCTTGAACCACAGCTAGATCCTTCCCTCCTGCCTTCTTGATGCTTGCATCAACCATCATGCAGTGTAACACCTTAATCGGTCCCTCAAACTGACAGAACAAAATAAAAGTTATGTTTATTTTTTCATATGATTTGGTAATGTCATATTATTAGGCGACTAGTGATTGTGCTTTCAGAGTAATGTGTGCACATGAATTGCGGTAAAAGCTATTTTTAACAGTTCAACAGATATGCAAGAAGAGAAAATTAAGATTTACCTTAAATCTTTTTCTGAACTCTTGTTCATCTTTCTCCAGTTTCTTGCTCATTTTTGGATGTAGACTGGAACATAAAGACAAACATGTCCTTTTTTATCTGATCACAAAAGTCGGTTTTGTCCTCTTTTAGTAGCCAACTTTCTTATTTATGCTTTCTTATTGTTAGCCATTAGCAACTACTTTATTTATATACAGTGCAATACATGCTCTATGCAACAGACAAGTTAAACCGTATACAAGCTTTGATTTTCATATTTTAAGTAAACATACAGGCCAAAGTTGGCAAGCTATTAAAGCAACACCACACTATGAAAAACCCCAGACAGAGGAAGGCATTTGACTTTTTTATTTTTTATTTCACCTTTATTTAACCAGGTAGGCTAGTTGAGAACAAGTTCTCATTTGCAACTGCGACCTGGCCAAGATAAAGTATAGCAATTCGACACATACAACAACACAGAGTTACACATGGAATAAACAAAACATACAGTCAATAAAACAGTAGAAAAATAAGTCTATATACAATGTGAGCAAATGAGGTGAGATAAGGGAGGTAAAGGCAAAAAAAAGGCCATGGTGGCGAAGTAAATACAATATAGCAAGTAAAACACTGGAATGGTAGATTTGCAGTGGAAGAATGTGCGAAGTAGAAATAGAAATAATGGGGTGCAAAGGAGCAAAATAAATAAATACAGTAGGGGGAGAGGTAGTTGTTTGGGCTAAATTATAGATAGGCTATGTACAGGTGCAGTAATCTGTGACTTACTCTCCTGTGTATCGGGAAAAGTACTAAAATAAAAATAATTTAATTAAAAGATACTGTATATGAGGAATACCTTATTTCAGGAGGTGGAAGGGGGAAGTCATTGTTAATTCCTTGCACATCATCGTAGTCATCTTGAGAGGGAGAGAGATAGAGAGAGAGAGAGCGAGTGTAACATAAGCATACTACATGAACAACTTAATGGAAAATGGTCATTCACAGCTCCACTTACCCTCCTCCTGAGTCATGCTGCTGTAAGAGAGAAACATATCAATCATATCAATCACTTGCATTCAGGTTACACTGTTTCAATTACAGACAAAGTTAAAGCAACATGGTATATTTGTGCTTGCGAGAGCTACCTGTTCATGTTATCTGAGGAGTCGACATCATAATAAATGTCATTGTCCTCAAAAGAGACGGGAGGTGGAGGTGGTGGTGGTGGCAGTGAGGGGTCAGGGGCTCTGGACAGTTTGAGTTTACGTTTCACTTCCTCATAGTCCACATCCACACATGTGTTAATGATGTAGCCATCTGCAAAGTAACACTTCATTACTGGTTTTTGGTAGCTTTAGGTACACGAAATGTGTGGTTTTCAGCATTGTCACAGCAAATATGGACTAAGTATAAAATATGAAACATATATGGAATTGTTTAGGGACAGATCAAAATTTACTGGAGTGGGGGGTGGGGCTTGTCCAACTCCAGGTGTCATAAAAAAAATGTACCCCCTCCCTCCCCAATGTAAATGTTTTTTTCCCCTTGTACTGTAAAAAACTATGCACACCCTCCCTCCTCATAAAATGAACTCTAAAATAATGATTACCACCACAAATAATAACTGTAGCAACCTTGTGTTTATGTGGATATTGACTTGACCACTTCAGCATGGTTTTGTAGCACAGTTGATGCCAAGCAGGGCTACGGGCCAGAAGGTTGACCACCACAGACAAGCTCACTCTCCCTGCCTGTCTCATTAGACTATGATGATAGCTGGCTGCAGACAATGATCAGCTAGGGGGAAATCGCATTTTGATGCTCAATTTATAATTAGGTTTCTGTGCCAATGCACCACACACAACCAATAAGCAACACATAACTGCATACCGATTACCGACTTCGAGAGCTTCATTATGGTTTGCATTTCAACACCACAATCAAATAGAGTATGTCAATCTCAACAAACAGATAATTCATCCCTCCCTTATCAGTATCTAAGGCTTGGCTTGACAATCTCAGAATGTCAATCAACTTTTTGGTGTTTTGTAACAGATGTCTCTTTCCATTCATCGAATGGCCGGGGCGCATTCGTGTGGAGTGGAGTGGATGAACATGCGCAGGCAGCCTACAGTACAAGAGACTTGAAGTAGCCTAATCAGATTAAAACATTGTGATTAGTTGTGATCATGCCACTCATAAAAGGTGGTACATTTTAAAAGTTAAATTACAAATAGTTTGGCTATATTGAAGGTTAGAGCTAGAGGTCGAGGACTAGAACGTGTGTTTAGCTTTCCTGAATAACTGGGCCTGCTGGGAGCATAGGTCTATGTGGCCACTTGGATGACTTGGGAGAATGATGACCCGCAACAGACAGCGCATCAGTATCAGAAGTAAAAATACAGCTAGACTGTCCACAATTGATCCAAATGGAATGAAACATTGAAATAACAGGGCTTTTGCGCCATTATTCAAATTACATTTTCACTGCAGTTTACAGCCTAGAGAATTGTACTGAATTATTTTTATTATTTAAAAAATATATATATTTAGTCTTTATTTAACTAGGCAAGTCAGTTAAGAACAAATTCTTATTTACAATGACGGCCTAACCCAGCCAAACCCAGGTGACGCTGGGCCAATTGTTCACCACCCTTGTGAAACGGCCTGGAATCGAACCAGGGTCTGTAGTGACACCTCTAACACTCAGATGCAGTGCCTTATCGGGAGAATTGTACTAACTTGAAAACTATAATGCAATATTCATTGCACTGTGGTGTTGTAGGCTATTCTAGGTAATAAGAAGGATAATTGTATCGTCACCAAGGCAATATAAATGTAATTAACTGTATAACGGATAAGTGAGGTGAGCCAGCAAAAAATATATATATACAGTTGAAGTCGGAAGTTTACATACATCTTAGCCAAATACATTTAAACTCAGTTTTTCACAATTCCTGACATTTAATCCAAGTAAAAATTCCCTGTCTTATGGCAGTTAGGATCACCACTTTATTTTAAGAATGTAAAATGTCAGAATAATAGCAGAGAGGATTATTTATTTCAGCTTTTATTTCTTTCATCACATTCCCAGTGGGTCAGAAGTTAACATACACCCAATTAGTATTTGGTAACATTGCCTTTAAATTGTTTAACTTGGGTCAAATGTTTCAGGTAGCCTTCCACAAGCTTCCCACAATAAGTTGGGTGAATTTTGGCCCATTCCTCCTGACAGGGCTGGTGTAACTGAGTCAGGTTTGTAGGCCTCCTTGCTCGCACACGCTTTTTCAGTTCTGTCCACATATTTTCAATGGGATTGAGGTCAGGGCTTTGTGATGGCCACTCCAATACCTTGACTTTGTTGTCCTTAAGCCATTTTGCCACAACTTTGGAAGTATGCTTGGGGTCATTGTCCATTTGGAAGACCCATTTGTGACCAAGCTTTAACTTCCTGACTGATGTCTTGAGATTTTGCTTCAATGTATCCACATAATTTTTCTTCCTCATGATGCCATCTATTTTGTGAAGTGCACCAGTCCCTCCTGCAGCAAAGCTCCCCCACAACATGATGCTGCCACCCCCGTGCTTCACGGTCGGGATGGTGTTCTTCGGCTTGCAAGCCTCCCCCTTTTTCCTCCAAACATAATGATGGTCATTATGGCCAAACAGTTCTATTTTTGTTTCATCACACCAGAGGACATTTCTCCAAAAAGTACAATCTTTGTCCCCATGTGCAATTGCAAACCGTAGTCTGGCTTTTTATGACGGTTTTGGACCAGTGGCTTCTTCCTTGATGAGCGGCCTTTCAGGTTATGTCGATATAGGACTCGTTTTACTGTGGATATAGATACTTTTGTACCCGTTTCCTCCAGCACCTTCACAAGGTCCTTTGCTGTTGTTCTGGGATTGATTTGCACTTTCGCACCAAAGTACGTTCATCTCTAGGAGACAGAACGCGTCTCCTTCCTGAGCGGTATGACGGCTGCATGGTCCCATGGTGTTTATACTGTTTAATGGCACAGTCAACTTAGTGTATGTTAACTTCTGACCCACTGGAATTGTGATACAGTGAATTATAAGTGAAATAATCTGTCTGTAAACAATTGTTGGAAAGATTACTTGTGTCATGCACAAAGTAGATGTCCTAACCGACTTGCCAAACTATAGTTTGTTAAAAAGAAATTTGTGGAGCAGTTGAAAAACAAGTTTTAATGACTCCAACCTAAGTGTAGGTAAACTTCCTACTTCAACTGTATATATAGAATAAAATAAAAGTTGAACGTCCAAATCAACTTAAAGCATCTACAAAATGAGTTTTGCAGCGACACAATTCGAAAGGAAGTCTACAGCTGAATTGTTTCCTTTTACTGTTTGTGATTCACAAATGATTATTCCCATAATTTGATTAACCGCGATTTAACCAAACCCCCAACTACTACAATGGCAAAGCACATCATTCGGTTAGTGAAAAATTATTGTTAAAAATAATCAATTCATATGAATTGAAGGAATCACTACTTTAGTTTTCACTATTTTGATAAATGTGAAGAGGGAATCCGTTATACAGTAAATTAAATTTGTAGTCTAAACAAGATCAATAAGATAGCTTTTTGAGCTGCGTGTCTCCTATCAGCTAATCCTCTATGTTCTTGTGGATTTATATGGAAAATATGTGCAGATTTGAAGGATTTTATGTGCAGTATGATTGCTAGTTAACCTATTACAGATCTGGGCAAATTATCCACCTACCACTACTGTCACTATGTATAGATGGGCAAGATAGAGTTGACTGTATACTAGGAGTGCAGAAAAGCAACGTGCTTAAGGGAAGTACCAAAACACCTTAATAAGGGAGGTGCATTCAAGCAGATGAGGAAATGTGGCTATATGATGTGCAAGTAGAGATACTGCGGTGCAAAAGAGCAAAAAAATAACAATATGGAGATGAGGTAGTTGGGTGGGCTATTTACAGATGGGCTGTGTACAGGTGCAGTGAACTGGAAGGAAAGGTGGCCAAAGAGGTGTTGGCTTTGGGGATGACTAGTGAAATATACCTGCGGGAGCGCGTGCTACAGGTGGGAGGTGCTATGGTGACCAGTGAGCTGAGATAAGGCAGGGCTTTACCTAGCAAAGACTTATAGATGACCTGGAGCCAGTGGGTTTGGCGACGGATATGTTGCGAGGGCCAGCCAACGAGAGCATACAGGTCACAGTGGTGGGTAGTATATGGGGCTTTGGTGACAAAACGGATGACACTGTGATAGACTGCATCCAATTTGCTGAGTAGAGTGTTGGAGGCTATTTTGTAAATGACATCGCCGAAGTCAAGGATCGGTAGGATGGTCAGTTTTACGAGGGTATGTTTGGCAGCATGAGTGAAGGATGCTTTGTTGCGAAATAGGAAGCCGATTCTAGATTTCATTTTGGATTGGAGATGCTTAATATGAGTCTGGAAGGAGAATTTACAGTCTAACCAGACACCTAGGTATTTGTATAGTAAAACCTGCAAAATGGGGATTGTAAACAAGCGAAAAAATACACTACCGTTCCCTGTGCCCATTAAAAAAATCACACTACCCTCCCCAAATCAAAAAAATAAGTTAGACAACCCCCCCCCCTATTTTGGACCAGCCACCTCACCCCATTAAATTTAGAACCGTCCCTTAGTTCTATAGAACTTAACAGTGTTTTACTTACAGGTGCCAGTCTGTGTGCGGGCTAGCCACATGCCCCCAGGATTGTTCTTAACCCGTAAGATCTCCACACTGTCTCCCTGTCGAACAGTTAGATCCTGCTTCCCCCCCTGCCAGTCATGTCGAACCCTGGCCATGTGAAGGACCTCTATGTCCCCAGTCCCCAGCTGTGGAAGGGTACAAATAAACACAGAGGGTTGTAAAGTGGTGTTTTTAGACTGCAGAGATTAATGAGATTTATGTTCTGCATGTGAGATTACATTACTGTATATCTATATTTGGCAAAACACCATATGTAAAAGGCTCACAGAGATGTATTACAGGTGTGTTCCAGAATTCCCAACCTGGTCTCAGACGTAACATAGTAAACGTAAATCCGGGACACTTAAATTAGTAGGATATGTTACGTTTGGTATGGTTACATAAGACAGATGGCTAATTAAGGCATTTTAGTTCATGAGCAACTTTTTAACTACTTTCTACTTTTTAGCTTTGCATTTACTTAGCATGTTAGCTAACCGTAACGCTAACTTTAACCCTTTTAGCTAACCCTTCCCCTAACCCTAACCTTAACCCTTTAACCTAACTTCTAAACTTAACCCTAACCCTAACCTTCACCTTAACCCCTAGCCTAGCTAACGTTAGCCAGGTAGCTAACATTTGCCACCTAGCTAGAATTCGTAATATATCATACATTTTGCAAATTCATAATATATTGTACATTTTGCAAATTTGTAACATATAATATGAATTGTAATTTGTAACATATCATACGAAATGGGTGATAGACATCCACATATAAATACATACCATACGAAATGTAACATATCATACTAAATGGAGTGTCTTGGATTTAAATACAGAATAATGAGAAATGCTTTGAGACCAGGCTGCAGCACCATATCCAAAACACTGGTATCAAATGTAGCAAGTGTGTTATGACAAACATTACTGTTTGGGGGGATTTATTGATTTGTTAGCGCATGGAAATGTGGCATATCACCTTGAATTTCTTTCTGTATTTGTTTTCCCTTTCCAGTATTTCCTTTTGCTCTCTCCTCTCCTGCTCTTTCTGCCACCTCAACTCTTTCTGTTTATTCTTATCAGAACTTGTGGTTTTCACCTCCTCTTGGTTGCCTCTGAGATGGCAAAAGACAGAGACATTAACGGGTCAGTGATTATTTGAAGTGGACAGCTATTGCGCCTATATAAACATGTTATAACAGATATGTGAGTATCCAAGTGTTTTTTATTATTATGCTTGTGATATTGGCTGTTTAAAGTATGCTATGCCCGCCATTGAGTTGTCTACTTGTAAGACAGGCATAAACCCAAGATACCACGTACTGTATGTAGGCAGGGGATCAAAGTTGTATTTCAATACTATACTTACTTATCAATCATATCATAGACCTCACTTTCATCGCTCCCCTGCAGCCAGGAATAAGAACATAGATGTCATGAAAAGCATGTGTATCAAGAACAGTATTTCAGAAATAATTCAAAAGCAGTGTTCTGCATTGATGGTCTGTGTTCCTATTCTTTCACCTTATCTATTTGTGAAGAACTATTTTCATTCCAGGAGTCTGTAGGTGAAATAGCAGAAAATATAATTCATGACATGCATGAACAAGCGATGAACATGTAAAATACATACATTATGGGATGATGGATTGAGAAACTATATGTGTATATAATTCAACCTTTCACATAAATCATACATTTACGATTTAAGAGTCATCATGATTCAGCCCTAAATTCACAATAGCTAGTGAATCTCTTGCATGTGTTCATGGAAATATAGTAGTTATTTTCAGACATACCACTTTTGTCCCAGCTCCCTGGGTGTTTTGGGTTTGGAGGTGGGGGAGGTGGTTTTACATCTAGGCCTAGGCCTATGTCATCATATACCCCCTGGTCATCCTCGGAATGTCTAACGAGACAACAGGAATCAGAGGGAAAAAATACTTACGTGAAAAATGTGGCTTTTTTGTTCCTGTAAATCCAGTTTCCAACAGAGTAATCACAAATTGTGTTCATACTATCACTCAATATTTAACACTCAACACTTGACATTTCAAGTGAGCACACTCACACAGGGGTACACTGCCGTGGTAGGCTGCTGGGCTTGGTTGGGAGTCTTGAGGGGCCAGACAGACTGACCATCCCTGGAAGAGACTTACTGCTGCCACCTGAGGAAAAGAAACAACCTGCACTGTAGGTCTACAGTAGGTCTTCACCACCTAATTCAACATTAACATATATATTGAAGGGCAATGCTCTGCACCAGCAGCAGCAGTCTGAGAATTTATTTTGATCATTCATTTCTTACAGAAGATACTGTTCCGCATGTATACAGTAGGTCATTCAAAAATACTTTTTAGAGAGAGACGTTTTGAGGTTTTAACTGGTAACTAGATAAGGCACACTGCATATTATACAGGTTGCAAGTGAACAGATACCTTTCTTGTGTCATTATGGTGCTTACAGTAAGTCCATACACGTATTCAAATAGAATAGACACTGGCTGGAATGCGGTTTTAACCAACCATCATCCAGGATTAAATCCACCCATTGTATAAATGTATTCAAAACAGTCAGTTTTCCATTTTACACTTGTACGGAAGGGGGGCTTTTTCAAAGGAAATTAAGGCCTAGATTAAGGTCAGACCCACACTAGCCGACACCCGCATAATGGTTGTTTTGGCGGTGTCAGAGGTGGAGCTATCGAATCCACAAGTGGCTCCCAGCATTATACCTAAAGCGGAAATTGCCATTGGCTGCACGAAGTCGCATTAAGAGAAATCCCATGCAGCCTTGTTTATAAGTTCGAACAGTGGAATATGATTTGTAATTACTCCTCGATTAGGCTGATAGAAATCCTTATTTAGTTTAAAGATTTTCAATTTGGGTGTCATTTTTTCTATATAACCTACACTTTCTAGTTCTAATGCGATTGGGACGGGTGTGGCTTTGTGACACGGTCCACACGAGCAGACGCTGTGATTCGACAGCTCTAAAGCAGTTACACCTAGCCTGGCTGACGCAACCCAGGTGACTCACAGCGCAGGGAGAGCTGTGACCATATTAGTCTGGAAAGGAGGCTGTTTGCTAATGCAATAATCGCTCAGAAATTGTGCGACGGGTTTAATTGGTTCTCTCAAATATGCTTTTTCCCTGGGGGTTTGAAGTGTGTGTGGCTGTGCATGTGGGTTTGATTGAGATAGACACAGAGGAAACCCAACACAGCCCCTTTCCTTATCGACGCATTGTGCCAACAACATCAAAGAGTCATACCAGACTCTGGTCGAGAGTTCGAGAGTTACAGTGCGTTCAGAAAGTATTCACACCCCTTGACTTTTTCCCACATTTTGTTGCGTTACAAAGTGGGATTAAAATGGATTTAATTGTAATTTTTTGTCAACGATCCACACAAAATACTATGTAATGTCAAAGTGGAAGAAAAATTCTAACATTTAAAGAAAATGTTTATGGAAAATAAAACACTAATATACAGTATCTTTATTAGATAAGTATTCAACCCCCTGAGTCAATACATGTTAGAATCACCTGTGGCAGCTATTACAGCTGTGAGTGTTTCTGGGTAAGTCTCTAGGAGTTTTTGCACACCTGGATTGTACAATGTTCACCCATTATTATTTTTAAAAAATCTTCAAGCTGTCAAGTAAGTTGTTGATCCTTGTTAGAAAGTATTTTTGAAGTCTTGCCATAGATTTTCAAACCGATTTAAGTCAAAACTGTAACTAAGCCACTCCGGAACATTCAATGTCATCTTGGTAAGCAACTCCAGAGTAGATTTGGCCTTGTGTTTTAGGTTATTGTCCTGCTGAAAGGTGAATTTGTCTCCCAGTGTCTGTTGGATTTTGCCTGTGCTTAGCTCTATTCCATTTATTTTTATCCAAAAAGTATTTTTCTTTAAAAAAAGGCCTTGCAGATGAAAAGCATACCCATAACACGATGCAGCCACCACCATGCTTGAAAATATGAAGCGTGGTACTCACTGTTGTGTTGTGTTTGATTGTCCCCAAACATATTGCTTTGTATTCAGGACAAAATGTAATTTCTTTGCTACATTTTTTGCAGCATTATTTAAGCGACTTGCTGCAAACAGGATGCATGTTTTGGAATATTTTTATTCTGTTACAGGCTTCCTTCTTTTCACTCTATCATTTAGGTTAGTATTGTGGAGTAACAAAACTAACTTGCCTGTATCTTTGTCGTGACTGGGTGTATTGATACACCACCCAAAGCCTAAATAATAACTTCACCATGCTCAAAGGGATATTCAAAGGGATATTTTTTATTACACATCTACCAATTGGTTCCTTTCTTTGTGAGGCATTGAAAAACCTCCCGGATCTTTGTGGTTGAATCTGTGCTTGAAATTCACTACTCGATGAGGTAGTCATTCAAAAATCATGTTAACCACTATTATTGAACACAGTCCATGCAATTTACAATGTGATTTGTTAAGCACATTTTTACTCCTGAACTTATTTAGGCTTGTCATAACAATGGGGTTGAACACTTATTGACTTAAGACATTTTAGCTTTTCATTTTTTATTACACTGAACAAAAATATAAACGCAACATACAACAATTTCAAAGATTTTACTGAGTTACAGTTTATATAAGGAAATCAGTCAATTGAAATAAATAAATTAGGCCCTAATCTATGGATTTCACTTGACTGGGAATACAGATATGCAACTGTTGGTCACAGACACCTTAGGGGTGTGGATCAGAAAACCAGTTAGTATCTGGTGTGACCACCATTTGCCTCATGCAGTGCGACACATCTCCTTCACATAGAATTGGTCAGGCTGTTGATTGTGGCCTGTGGAATGTGGTACCACTCCTCTTCAATATTGGATATTGGCAGGAACTGGAACACACTGTTGTGCAAGTCGATCCAAAGCATCCCAAACATGCTCAATGGGTGAAATGTCTAGTGAGTAGGCAGGCCATGGAAGAACTTGGACATTTTAAGCTACGAGGAATTGTCAAATCAAATCAAATTTTATTGGTCACATACACATGGTTAGCAGATGTTATTGCGAGTGTAGTGAGATGCTTGTAAATTGTGTACAGGTATTTGCGACATGGGGCAGTGCATTATCATGCTGAAACATGAGAAGATAGCGGCAGATGAATGGCACGACAATGGACCTCAGGATCTCTTCACGGTATCTCTGTGCATTCAAATTGCAATTGATAAAATGCAATTGCGTTTGTTGTCCGTAGCACCCGTCAGCAATTGCTAATAACTCATCTGCAACCGCTGATGAAGTGAAAATCTGAGGCCTGCACCCAACTCTAACCTGCAATTATAGAAAAAATGCGCTATAGGCTACAGTCAAAGACAGCAGAACAATTTTTTGACAGGGGGTGCAGGATTTGTTTTTGCCTGATTTAAATATGTTTCTGCTTATAATTCCTGACATTTTGGTAAGCTATTTGTTAGTCAACTTGTCTATAATTAGACACAGTTTGCTTCTTTTTTTTGTCATTATATTATATGACAGAGACCAATAAGGACAAATTGTCAGGGGTAGTCGTCTCAGGAGAACGCTGTGACATCACAATGGGACTAGGTGGCGTTATGCTGGAGGGGTGTGATGTTCTATCGAGGGAACAAACATGATTGTTATGAATCCTTTTTTGTTTTGCTATATACTGTATGCAACAAGATTTGAGTTGCAAAATAATTGTATTATTGTTATGATTAACTCAATATTAACTAACTTAAATCTAAACTGTACAGTTAGATGTTTACGTCTCTCCATCATACTTATGACAGTGTCATGACGTTGCCCTCTTTGGGTACAGCGAGTACCATCCCCCTCTCTCTGTCTCCTACAACTAGGCTGCTGTGGTCAGAGAGGTCGTAAATTCCTGGAGGAGATTATCTCCTCATGGCCACAGTATAGAGACAGAGTGAAGTTTCATAGAGAACAAAGGAATTTCTTCCACCTCAGAACTTGAGGTCCGAACAACATTTATGTTCCGGAGAAGGTATAAAAGATCGGTGAAGAATCCAGCTACGAACTGGTCCGTTTGGTACAAGTTTGTAAAACTCATGAGAGACGGTGCGGTGCATTCGGAATTGAATGAATGTCACTCTGAACTATCCATTCTAACCACAACAGAGAGAGAGACAGAGAGAGAGGACGGAAACTCTCCAACAGAAACTAACTTTTCAGCAGAGATCCCGACGACACACTGAGCGTAAATATATATATTGATTGCAATTGTTCCCGAATGAGTGAGCGTTCATGTGCAAAGGATTAGCATTTCAATTGTTATAATTATCAACCGTGTGTTGTCTTATCTCAGTCGACCCCCACTTCCCTTTTGTACAACAAGCCGCCATGCCGGTTTAGCCCACTAGGGAAACTCCGTTATCATTTCCTTGTAACTATCAACTGTTTGTTTATGCATTTCTGTGAATTACTTAGTTAGTAAATAAAGGATTTAAGACAATTTATGTATGGATGACTCATAGTGAAGACTGGGTTCGTGCAGATAACCAACAATTTATGACGTTTGGAATGAGACTAAAGTGAGGTAAAGTAAATAATTAATTAATTCGAAGACTAATTGATCAGATATAAAATATCTGAAAAGTTATATTAGGAAAATTCTAACTTTGTAATCTGAATATTTTCCTTGGTGCCCCGACTTCCTAGTTAATTACAGTTACATGATTAATCAGTTCAATCACGTCATTTAATAATAGTAAAGACACGACAACAGTTACATCAATCTTTCCACTAGTTCCCTGGAGAACCTCTATGCTCGTCATCGTGTGTGTCCCCAAATGGCATTCTATTACCTAATAAGGTGTGCACTATATAGGGAAAAGGGTGTAATTTATGACATAACAATTGAGTGCATTTGATTTAGGCTTAATTTTGGCACACTACAATGATACACTCCATTCATAGTGTTTCACTTGATTTAGAACTTGTCCCATTTGGAATATAGAATGAATGTTACACTCAGTCCATACTTCGTGAGCCAAATTCCATGCACCCATTGAACTGAAGTTACATTGGTTTTATCCAAAATGGCAACCGATTCCCTATATTGTGCACTAGTCAAAAGCAGTGATATGGTGCCCTTTCCAACGCAGACATTGACTGACCGAGGGCTCCGAAATGGCGCAGCGGTCTAAGGCACTGCATCTCAGTGCTAGAGGCATCACTACAGACCCTGGTTTGATTCCAGGCTGTATCACAACCGGCAGTGATTGGGAGTCCCGTAGGGTGGCGCACAATTGGCCCAGCATCGTCCGGGTCAGGGTTTGGCCGGGGTGGGCCGTCATTGTAAATAAGAATTTGTTCTTAACTGACTTGCCTAGTTAAATAAGAAACATATATATGTCGTCCTAGAAGACTAAATAAACCCTTGCTCAACAGAATAATGTCATAGATCGATAGAATGAATGCTTCAATATAGTTGACATGGTAAAGTTTTCTGTCATCTTTCACGGAGCAAAGACGTTTAGGGACTGGGGAGAAAATACAATAACGCAAAAAAAAAAAAAAAAACAGAAAGATTTCCTGTGCAAAATGTCTAAATGATATCGGTTTGACTGGTTGTAGGGGGAAAAAAGTTAAAATAACCCATCTGATAAGATTTCAGTTAATCTTCAATGCATATTTTATGTGGTTAAAATACTATCAGCTTTTAAGATGATTTTATGATGAAGACAGCACCTCTACAGATGGTGTCTAATTAAGCATAGCATTCTCTCAAGATGCAGAAATAAATAAATCATATTTCTCCACTCCTGTTCCCAAGTCCAAATTTCGCAGTTTGCAGTTTTACTGCAAGAAATGCTTAATTCTGCAGGAGTTATTATTAAGGATATGTGAGAGGTTATAGACCTACAGTCAGTGTCCAGATTTCAGTTTCAATTTAACCAATCTAAACAGTAGGCTACAGTTCCCTTGACATGCCATAGGCCAATTAAATAGTCCACAAATGTTGAAGTCTCGTCTTGTGACTGTCGAATTTGTATAGTGCCTCACAATCATCACACATAACATAACAGGTGTTCTGCCGAAAATCTCCTCCCTGCCAGAATTCTCACCCCCCTCCGCGTTCTTCATTGTTGCGATTTGCTTGCTAGTTGAGATTTCTGCTCTTCACTCCGTTGTCAGTTTAGCCTACATTTCACTGACCTTAGTAGCAGAAAGCATTTTTGTCTGCAGTTTTCGGTTTGGATATTTGTTTCAAGTGTATGTGGCGGTTCTAACTTGTATGGCGCCCTGGGCGAACCCCACCTTCAGCGTCCGCGCCCGACCCCGCCCACACCTAGGGGCACCCGGGGCCGCCCCCGGCAAGATGCTGCCCTGGGCGGCTGCCCATGTCGCCCGTACCTAAATCCGCTGCTGAATTTTGTATTCCTCTATAAATAAATCTCTTTGCCAAAATTCGTCATCTCTCTCAGGTCTTATTCGACTAGTATTTTTGAATGTGTAAGGATAATAATTCAGCCATAATTGTTTTGAAATGTTTATTGCTTGCCAACATTTTACTCCCCCTCTATGTTTAATTTAACACACATACATTAATTATTAATTTCGGTTGCCTATCCTGACGTGAAGTTTGTTCTGTAGAAAGTATTTGACTCTGATGTGTGTTACAGAAAGTATTTAACTCTAGCCACAAAATTAAGGAAATTAGAGTGTGGGGGGGGGGATTCTGGCAGGGGGGAGATTTTCGGCACAACACCGGCACTGCTATCATCCTCTTTTGCCACTTCACAAAATATTTTCCAAACATGACTTCTCTGGCCCTCCCTACTCTTTATTTTCAACTCTCCTTTCGCAGCTTTTGTCTTATTGCATTACACTTCAACAATGTCCTTTTTTTACCTCCCTTAACTTTTTCTGCCCGTTCCCAAAAACATTATTTGTCGATTGGCTGAGTAGGCTATTTGGCGAGTGTACCGTTAAGCCCTAACGTTTAGATTTACACCATGCACAAACCAGACGTGTGCCTGCGTACTCGTGCGCCATTGTGCTCAAATTGATTTTGTCACCCCACACCAAAGATCAGGACACACAGGTTGAAATATCAAAACAAACTCTTAACCAATTATATTAATTTGGGGACAGCTCGAAAGCATTAAACGTTTAAGGCATTTTAATTTGTCCTATTTAGATAACTAGCTTGCTCTTGCTAGCTAATTTGTCCTAGGATATACACATTGAGTTGTTATTTTACCTGAAATGCACAAGGTCCTCTACTCCGACAATTAATCCACACATAAAACGGTCAACCGAATCTTTGGATTTTATATGGCGATTGGCAACTAACTTTCATAATAAGGCGTATTACCATAACTGACCTCAGTTCATCTTTCAACCACCCACGTGGGTATATGCTTCTAAAAAAATCATCAAGGACAACAACCACCCGAGCCACTGCCTGTTCACCCCGCTATCATCCAGAAGGCGAGGTCAGTACAGGTGCATCAAAGCAGGGACCGAGAGACTGAAAAACAGCTTCTATCTCAAGGCCATCAGACTGTTAAACAGCCACCACTAACATTTAGTAGCCGCTGGCAACATACTGACTCAACTCCAGCCACTTTAATAATGGGAATTGATGGAAATTTATGTAAAAATGTATCACTAGCCACTTTAAACAATGCCACTTAATATAATGTTCACATACCCTACATTACTCATCTCATATGTATATGTATATACTGTACTCTATATCATCTACTGCATCTTGCCATCTTTATGTAATACATGTATCACTAGCCACTTTAAACTATGCCACTTTATGTTTATATACCCTACATTACTCATCTCAGATGTATATACTGTACTCTATACCATCTACTGCATCTTGCCTATGCCGTTCTGTACCATCACTCATTCATATATCTTTATGTACATATTCTTTATCCCTTTACACTTGTGTGTATAAGGTAGTAGTTGTGGAATTGTTAGGTTAGATTACTTGTTGGTTATTACTGCATTGTTGGAACTAGAAGCACAAGCATTTTGCTACACTCGCATTAACATCTGCTAACCATGTGTATGTGACAAATAAAATAAAATTTGATTTGATTTGATTTAAAAGCCAATGAGGAGATTGGAGAGACAGGACTTGCAGCGCATCCCGTGCCACAAATAGAATCAACTTCTATTTTAGCGCCTGGTAATGCAGTCACTCGTTGGCGCGACGCGACCCTTGTGGTCAGCATGTTATACACTAATACCCTAAAATAATGAACGACAAACCTCAATGTAGCCTATATAAATTGCACAATAATTATACATTTGTTGATTTTTTTAAAGGTATTGTTTCTCTTTATTCAACCAGCCCGCCACCCACCCCTTCAGCCAATATTAAATGACCCCTAAACCCATCCGCCCCGTGGATATAACCGTGGAGACTGCGGATTATGAGTCAACCGGTCCATCGCTACTGCCCATACCATAACCCCACCGCCACCATTCTTTTTACAATGTTGAAATCAGCAAACCGCTCGCCCACAAGAGCACATACAATTGAAACAGGGATTCATCCGTGAAGAGCACACTTCTCCAGCGTGCCAGTGGCCATCGAAGGTGAGCATTTACCCGCTGAAATCGGTTACAATGCTGAACTGCAGTCAGGTTGACCCTGGTGAGACTGTAATGATCATGCTGTTTAATCAGCTTCTTGATATGCCACACCTGTGAGGTGGATGGATTATCTTGGCAAAGGAGAAATGCTCACTAACAGGGATGTGAACACATTTGTGCACTAAATTTGAGAGAAATACGCCTTTTGTACATATGGAACATTTCTAGGATCTTTTATTTCAGCTTATTAAACATAGGACCAACACTTTACATGTTGCGTATATATTTTTGTTCAGTATAATCTCAAATGTTCTTCAAACACAATTCCACTTTGACATTATGGGGTATTGCGTGTAGATCACAATCAATTTAAAAAGCAGTCTGTAAAAAGTAAAGGGGTGTGAATACTTTCTGAAGGCACTGTAGGTGTTAGCCAAACTAAGTTACACCTCTGACACCGCCAAAACACCAGCTATGCCGGTGTCGGCTATCGCCGGTGACCGCTTGATCTGATCTAGGCCCAAGCTGCTTACCTTCAGTCTTCCTTAACCCTGGGCGCCCTGCAAGGTGTGGTGCCCTGGTGTTTCTCTGATGGGCCTGCAGGTTGACGTGGGGGGGTCGTCTGGGCTTTATGGGTCTGGGGCCCTCAGAGGGCAGGGTCCTTCTCAGGGGGGTTACCTCCGTCAGACTCCTCTGGCTGGGTAGGGAGGGGTGCGCTGGCTTGGAAGGGGCGGTGGGTACTCCCTTGTGCGTTAGCATCATATTCTGCAGGCGCTCTCCTGTGACCCTCACCTTCCCTAACCTGTCAGTGTCTGAGGGTGGGGGTAGAGGTCGGGGCAGCTCCTTGGTGGCTCCATGGGGGCGGTGTGATGGTGGAGGGCGGGGGAAGACACCATGAGGCTTGGGGATGGTGGATATGCCCTCCAGTTCAGCCCTTACAGGTCGTGGTGGTAGTCTCTGAATGTCGGGTGTGGAGCTTGATCCAGAAAGTGGTGGTGTGGGAACCATAGGCATCAGTTTATGTCGGACCCCTCCATTTGCTGTAACACCGACATCTGCCAACAACGGGCCTCCTCTACCAAATCCTGGCAGTGGAGATTTTGGAGAAGTACTATCTTGGCTACCTGCCATGTCAGCCTTGGCATGGAACCTGGCCCTCAACGCACGAACATCCACACTCTCCCCCTGACACAGATACAGTAAGGTGAGAATGCGGCTCAGTTTGTAAGCAGGAAGTTAGCAGAATAGCAAAAACAAGTGCAACCACCCCCACACACATTTCTCTTTCTTCACACACCAATACTGAGGCATCATTCAAATGAGGGAATGCACACGTCAAATCACTAGCGGTTCCTGATCCTAGCATCATTACTACCACTAAATGACATTATAGGCTCAATAAATTACTTGCTCTGACCAATATAAAGTCTCTCTCAAGCACCAGAGTGAAAACACAGGTACAAGTCTTTCTGAATGTGCTACTATCAGAGAAAGCTGATAAAACTGAAAGCTATTATTTTCTTTGAGACACAGATAGATATTTCAATAGATGTGTGAATAGTGTTCTCTGAGGCACATTTGACATGTTAGGTGCAACTAAACCAAATGTCTTATGCAAGTGAAACTACCAAAGAGCCAGTAAGGGAAGATGTTCTGAGATAGAGGTCATGGCACAGTAATCAATTAGGTCAGATTGTCCACAGACAGTGCACTTTTATGATCAATGCTACTTCTCTGAAAAGTTTAGAAAAACCCACACTCAAAAATCATTACTTCAAGAGCAAAGATCTTTGCTGAATAAAGAGTTAAAAGAATAAAACAATGAAGAGAAACAGGAAGTAACTACAACCACACACCTATTCACCCCGTGTATCACTCTGCAATGGTTGCCATAGAAAATGCAGTAGCAGTCTTAAATGGGCCAATGAGGTGCATGCTTTGCTAGAGATATTTTTCTTGTGACACACAGAGGAAATAAGAAAGACCTGTCTGTGGACCACAACAGATGGAGCCTATCTGTCATTGTTCTCAAGCACTTGCTTACTCAAAACAGAACTGCATGCCCTTTAACATGATCATTGCCTCCAGAACTTTCCAAAATTGTCTGAAAGAGTTCACATGAGTTATTAACATATAGTTTGTTTATGGGATAGGTGTATAAAGGTTAAAGGATAATGTGATACCAAATAACAAAACACAGATTAAACAAATATCTAATCTAATAGGAGAGAAAGTGTGTGGATCCATTGTGTGTGGAATGCTGAGTGTTAATAATTAACTGGTTATAACAGTAATCAATAATTCCCTATCTGAACCACCACTTCTTACACAGAGAAATAACAACTAATCAAATAGCTTGAGTGCAATGTTTAAATGTTCAACTTAATTGAGACTGAATATATTATTTCCAGACTATATCCTGATGATCAATTCAAACTAGTCCCTTGAAATAACATTATTCAAGACATTATTTCGTTTTTTAGGTACTTAAATCTAGGCTAATTCTCTTCACATCTTCAGCATTTAAGTTTGTATATTTTTGTTGAATCTAAACAAAAATGTATTAACATTTTTTGAATTGGAGAACAGTGAAATCAATCATGTCCAGTCTAATAATAAGTGATTATTGTGTCTCATAAGAGTAGATGTGAAAGTCACTCTTCAACCAAAAGAGATTGGGGTTGAACATATGGTTTATAGATGCTCGAGCCATTGACATTTCATTTCACGCATGTATTTGTAGAAGCGCAAAAAATTCGACCTCAAATAAGAAACGCGACCTGTTAGAGAGAATACGAGCTACAAAAAATGTCATAGACAGTAAACGATTGTTATAGCCTATATATATATGCTGTTTAATATTCATCGTTTGCATGTTTTTCCTGTGTCGTTTCATCAATATTTAAGTGATACTTTACCATCTTTGTCCGTTTGGAGTTTAACTTAAATTTAGATGAAAATGAAGTGGTCCATGTTGAACTGTGTCATTCAAGGATGCTGCGCGACACTGTTCCGTTTGTTACACAATGGATATCTCCAATGCTAAAATCAGGAAATAGGTGGGGCGGGTGACAAAAGGCTACTGTAACAGTTAATTTATATCACGGTAAAAATTTGAATCTGAAGGTTAATTATAGGCTATGGATTTTTATTATGAAATGCATGTGATACACAACAGTAATTTATTTTAATGACTGTCTTTTGATTTGATTACCATTTACGAAGCTTCTGTTCCTTTAGAAAAACTTTTTTTTAGTAGGCCTAATACCGTTTAATCAAAATTGGAGATGAGATACTCATAAATGTATTTCACCTGCATTACTTGATAAAAAAATTCTGACAAACATGATTTATGAGCACTCATCATCCGTCATTATGAGATCCACAGCATGCATGGATGTCACTTTCTGGAACATAAACAACCACTTTACCTTGTTTACATAAATGGAGGAAATATAAAATTCACATTTGTCTGACATTCATGGGCATTCTCAGAATTGTAAACAAGTTCGGCTATGAGATCCCTCCAAAACGAAAGCATTTTAATGTAATTTTCATACAATTTACTTATTCAGCTAATAAGCGTATTCACAAAAAGTTGTAAAGACTACTGAACAACCTACAAATAGAATTGCCGTTGAGCTGAAATTCACAAATGTACAACATGATCAAAAAGCAATGTAAAACCGTACCCTAGTAAACCGATTCATACCAACACACTATAATGGTCCGTGTACAGTATATCGTGGAAGTATTTATCCTACATTAACCAGGATGACAGAATAATTTCTCCGCTCATTATCCTATCATGTAATTATGCTACTAAGTATTGGAACGCCAATGCCAAGCACACAGACATGAAGATAACAGCATTTCATTGGCTCATCCCTGGGCTGGTTTGTTGTTAGAGGTGGGAGAGACCGGCTGCTGCTGGAGTCCCTCTGCGCCGTAGGGCGTGTAGTTGAGGGCAGAGGTTGGATAGCTCATTGTGTTCGGGAAAATAAGATTGGATTTTCGTGTGGCTCGGTTGGTAGAGCATGGCTCATGCAACGCCAGGATTGTTGGTTCGATTACCACGGTAGATCAATACGAAAAGTCCAGAGATGTAGTTTTAATTACTGTAAGTCGCTGTACTATAAAATGTTCTGTGCACTGTGCATATGAACCAGAACGTAATTATTGTCCGCTTACCAACTGGGACATAGCTTAACACGCATGTCAGAGAAGCAGATAGTTTGGTGGTCTGGATGGAAATTTACATTTCAAATTCTGCCTCAATTCTTGTTTAGTCAAGGGTTGAAATGAGGCCACGTTACAATGTCAATGATATAAAACTTGTATTATTCCAACATTCCTTGAATATAGGTTATGTTGAAGTGTAGTCCCAACGTGGCCTCAAAGGCAGCAAATATTATCATTAGAATATCCCTTTTTTATTATTTTTATTTAACCTTTATTTAACCAGGAAGGGCTCATTGAGATTTGAAATCTCTTTTTCAAGAGTGTTCTGGCCAAGATAGGCAGCACCAAGTCATTACACAATTAGACAACATGAAAAACTACAGGTAATCAAGTAAAACAAACATAGAATTCACAGGAGTTTAACAAAATCATAAAACAGAAGAAAAAACATTGACAAGTTCAAGCAATCAGCCTCAAAATCCTTCATCAATGATTAAAAAAAACAAGTTCCCATGAAAGTTATGTCGAAAACTATAGGATACTTGCCAAATTTTCACCTTCATTGCACTACACTTTATTACGGGAGATAGGTTCAGTACACATCACTGCATTCTGTATCAGAAAGTAGGCTGGTCCTCTCTTAAATTTTGGAGATTAATGCACTGCTCTCTTTTTGTTTACGAAGCCCTCTTGTTCAAACTTCCACCATCCCTTAGGTCTCCACTGAGTTAGGTAGATCTGTCTCCAGATCTGTCTCCGCTGAGTTATGGAGATCTGCATTTAGTTTTTTTTGCGCCTTACTTGTAGAATGATCTCCAGAACACTCTAAGGTTGGATGTTTTGGTTCCACTAGGGCAGTTCAGAAGGCTGGTTGATTACTTTTTTTAAACTGAGGAATGTGTTTGTTTTTCATGATCGTGTTTTGTAAGATGAGCTGAGTGAGTAAGACCAGTGAGCTGTAAGACCAGTGAGCTGAGGTAAGGCAGGGCTTTACCTAGCAAAGACTTATAGATGACCTGGAGCCAGTGGGTTTGGCGACGGATATGAAGCGAGGGCCAGCCAACGAGAGCATACAGGTCGCAGTGGTGGGTAGTATATGGGGCTTTGGTGACAAAACGGATGACACTGTGATAGACTGCATCCAATTTGTTGAGTAGAGTGTTGGAGGCTATTTTGTAGATGACATCGCCAAAGTCGAGGATCGGTAGGATGGTCAGTTTTACGAGGGTATGTTTGGCAGCATGAGTGAAGGATGCTTTGTTGCGAAATAGTTGCTGATTCTAAATGTAATTTTGGATTGGAGATGCTTAATGTGAGTCTGGAAGGAGAGTTTACAGTCTAGCCAGACACCTAGGTATTTGTAGTTGTCCACATATTCTAAGTCAGAACCGTCCAGAGTAGTGATGCTGGACGGGGGGGCAGCGATCAGTTGAAGAGAATGCATTTAGTTTTACTTGTATTTAAGAGCAGTTGGAGGCCACGGAAGGAGAGTTGTATGGCATTGAAGCTTGTCTGGAGGTTAGTTAACACAGTGTCCAATGGTGGCTCCCTGCAGGGAGACAGCGTGGCGGAGCTGGTCCAAGTCTGCTGGGTCTTTCATGGCCAGTTCGTGCTATCATGACACAAGGCGAGACCCAGATGCAGACACAGGAGGCAGATGGTTGGAGTCTTACTCTATTGGATTAATAAATATTGTAAGGCAAGAGAATGGTCGTGGACAGGCAAATGGGTCAAAACCAAAGGGCAGGCAGAATCAAGGTCAGGGCTGGCAGGGTGATCAGGCAGGCGGGAAAGTAGTCCAGAGTCAGGCAGGGGTCAAAACCGGGAAGACGATCAAAAAGAGAATAGCAAAAGGAGTACGGGAAAAACACACTGGTTGACTTGACAAACATACAAGATGAAGTGGCACAGAGAGACAGGAAACACAGGGATAAATACACTGGGGAAAATAAGCGACACCTGGAGGGGGTGGAGACAATCACAGGAACAGGTGAGACAGATCAGGGCATGACAGGAGTTCCCACATATGCTGAGCACTTGTTGGCTGCATTTCCAAAAAATAATTGCTCCTCCTCATCATTCTCTGTAACTTCCTGCAGAAATTGCGGCCCGCAATGTGGGGAGTAACTGCATGTGGGCATTCCTGAATCTGCAGAAACCCCTCTTTATACTTCTATTGGTCCATTTTTAAGCAAGGACTCTGGTACGGAGGCGGGGTCGTTCCAGTACTGTAGGTGGCGGTAATGCACCATAACGTTGGACGCCAACTGACAATAAATCCCAAGAGGAAGAAGAAGAGGCGGGGGCGACAATGACAGTATCCTTCGTCCCCGCCTGTCGTGCACTGCTTTCCCGCAGTTCTGTTAGGGACGACGAGGGCAGGTGTTTGGAAGGCGGGTGTGAAGGACACTGTGTGCAAGCTGGGAGGCCTCCGGTACAAAGCAGGCGGAAGGCGGGACAACTCAGATAACTCACAGCAGCCAAAAAACTCAGATAATACTTTTGTTTCCCTTTTGATCCGCACAGACCATCAGGGGAATCCAGAATATAAAAAGTGTGACACAAGCATGAAGATGGTGTGCTCAAAGGGGTGCCGTGTTCATACAGGAACCAACGTGATGCTCCAGGGCAGGTATTCCTGCAGAGACAAGAATTCCCACATGCAGGAGGGACCGGAATTGTGTGCCGCAATCACACACTATTGGCAGTGTAAGACAGGGTGGGAAATTTACTTTTTGGTCCATGGATGCCAAAATTTGACCAGCTACTCAAATTTTTTACCAGCCACATTTTCTTACAGAAAAAATCCTAATATTTTAGATTAATCACATGTTAATGTGATTGTTAAAACAACATGTATGTAATGTAATGATAAAACAACATGTATTGAATGGTTTTGAAATTGATTGAAAGTGATTTCTAAGAACAGCATGACAGACAGTAGTGGATACCAGAGTGTGTTCTAGAGCTGTTCCAGCGGTCCCCATCTTTCTCTTTATTTTATTAACCAAATGCTGCACAGCTATTTTCAGGTCTCCAGAGATGTTCGATCAGGTTCAAGTCCTGGCTTTGGCTGGGCCACTCAAGGACATTCAGAGACTTGTCCCGAAGCCACTCCTGCGTTGTCTTGGCTGTGTGCTTAGGGTCGTTGTCCTGTTGGAAGGTGAACTTTTGCCACAGTCTGAGGTTCTGAGCGCTCTGGAGCAGGTTTTCATCAAGAATCTCTCTGTACTTTGTTCCATTCATCTTTGCCTCGATCCTGACTAGTATCTCAGTACCTGCCACTGAAAAACACCTCCACAGCATGATCCTGCCACCACTATGCTTCACCATAGGGATGGTGCCAGGTTTCCTCCAGACGTAACGCTTGGCATTCAGGCCAAATAGTTCAATCTTGGTTTCATCAGACCAGAGAATCTGGTTTCTCACGGTCTGAGAGTCTTTAGATGCCTTTTGGCAAACTCTAAGCAGGTTGTCATGTGCCTTTTACTGAGGAGTCGCTTCTGTCTGGCAACTCTACGATAAAGGCCTGATTGGTGGAGTGCTGTGGAGATGGTTGTCCTTCTGGAAGATTCTCCCATCTCCACAGAGGAACTCTAGAGCTCTGTCAGCAGAGTGACCATCAGGTTTTTGGTCACCTCCCTGACCAAGGCCCTTCTCCCCCGATTGCTCAGTTTGGCCGGGCGGCCAGCTCTAGTATGTGTCTTGGTGGTTCCAAACTTCTTCCATTTAAGAATGATGGAGGCCACTGTGTTCTTGGGGACCTTAAATGCTGCAGATATTTTTTGGTACCCTTCCCCAGATCTGTGCCTCGACACAATCCTCTCTCGGAGCTCTACAGACAATTCCTTCGACCTCATGGCTTGGTTTTTGCTCTGACATGCACTGTCAACTGTGGGACTTTATATAGACAGGTGTGTACCTTTCCAAATCATGTCCAAACAATTGAATTTACCACAGGTGGACTCCAATCAAGTTGTAGAAACATCTCAAGGATGATCAATGGAAACAGGATGCACCTGAGCTCAATTTTGAGTATCATAGCAAAGGGTCTGAATACTTATGTAAATAAGGCATCTGTTTTTATTTTAATAAATTTGCAAACATTTCTAAAAGCCTGTTTTCGCTTTGTTATTATGGGGTATTGTGTGTAGATTGATGAGGATTTTTTCCCACACAAACTGTACCACGTCATTTCCAGTGGTACGGTATCAATAATGTTCTCCCATGAAGAGTTTTGTCAAATGTTCTGATACAGGAAGTCTTAAAGCACAATCCCGACTAAAGCCGAGTTACCAGCAAAAATATTAGCTACGCATTTAATTATTTTTCAACAAAGTAATGACAATTCGTACCATCTTAAAGTATAAGGAATAAGGCTTATCCTGAGTTTACACAGTGCTTTTCTAAAAACTCTTCAAAATGAAAGTAAACAAAGACAATGATGAAACTTTAATAAGGCAACAAAAAAGTGAAATTTATTTGGCAGAGAGAAAGAGGTGACCTGAGGATATGACATACGTTAACCTAGTATTCAATTAGATAGTCTTTCTGGTTTCCTAAGAAGTTAGACCTGGGAAAAAGGCCCTAGTGCCATACCAAAATGTCAAGATGACTTAGATCAAAAGGAACACTTTCTCATATGGGGTTTTCCTTTTGATCCAAGTGATCACAGTTTACCCAAATTGCAATTTCACACTATAGTTTCCCAATTGCACAATTAATTCAGAAAGAAATTATTCAGAACTACTCTACCAAACCACAAACATGGCCTTGATTATTGTCTGAAACTCAACAGATTGCCCCATATTCTTTAGAAAATTACAATGATGGAATAATTTAATTACTGTACAAAAACAAATCTGTGGGTTATGGATTTCCAAGGAAAACTTAATTGGCATTCATTTAAAAGCAGGATGTTTATATATTCAGTATACAAATGCTGGGAATCTCAAGGCTGAATAAAGTCGATTCTAGTGTTTCTCAAAAACCAACTCAGTGGCTTGTGGTTAGAGTGTCTGACCTGAGATTGGATGGTTGGGAGTTTGATCCCCAGCTGAGTCATACCAAAGAATGTAAAAATTGGATCTGATGTTTCTCTGCTTGGCACTCAATTGGGGGGTATTCCCTGTGATACACTCATGTCCTCTCCAGGGGGTGTACTTGTACATCAATCTGCCTCATGCTATATGAATAGGCTCCTGCTCCTATCTAAACCAAGGCTATATTTACTTAGTGTTTCTTAATGAGGACATCAGGAAGTCATTGATCACTTTGTCGTTGAGATCAATATGTGCAATTAGCCTGGGGACAAGGTTAGTGTGTAATGAGGTTTCTTCTTGGTGATCCCTTTACCTTTGAGTAGTTGTCCCCCACAATGAAATTGTGGTGGGAACTGTGGATCTGTCTCCGTCTGTTGGTACGTTCATCACACGCGATATCTCAGACAGCACTGGCTCAATTTCGGTGAATGATGGGTCTTGCCATAGCAATCCGGCATTTACAAAATTACACTGAATGGTACTATAACAAGCGATTGAAAAGTCTAACTTTGAAAGGTTATCAAGCTTACACACTATGTGCACAATACTGTTCACATGAATACTTAAACAATGCCTTCTAAGGAGACCTACAGTCTACAATAAAGACAATGACATGGAGTACAAATGGTTGTCATTTGAAATCTTGAACTGAACACACCTAACTAGGGAATAGGCAACATATTGTATCCCTCAGATGAAACCCAGTGCTGGAGTATTGTCATGACTAGTAACACCTCATGCAGTACCAAGATGTGATGTCCAGTGCTCTATATGGAAGGAAAACGAATAGGCAATTTGGATGCAGGATGTTCATGTCTAAAATCTAAAGAATTGGCTTGACTAACTGCTTCTCAATGATTATATCAGTAAGTCATGGTGAGCCCAAACAGTGCATGGTCAGTATCAACGCATGGAAACTTTTAAACAACACCTTTTAGGGAGGCCTACAGTATACAGGCTCCCCAGTGGCGCAGCGGTCTAAGGCAATGCATCTCAGTGCTAGAGGCATCAATAGACACCCTGGTTCGAATCCAGGCTGTATCACTACCGGCCGGGATTAGGAGTCCCAATAGGGCGGCGCACTATTGGCCCAGCGTTGTCTGGGTTTGGACGATTTAGGTAGTCATTGTAAATAAGAATTTGTTCTTAACTGACTTGCCTACTTAAATAAATGAATTACATTATGAGAAATATGGAATAATTGCAGGACTTATTAACAATGACCAACAATTCCAGTCAAAATATGAGAAGAAATACTGCCTACCATTATATCCAACCCAACTCCACTTTTTGCCACTATCATGGTAGGCCTACAAAACTGCGACCCCGTGCGCACACATACATTTTAGAAACGCAAGAAAGGCTACAGAAATACACTGCATTTTACACCTGCATTTTGAGATTAAAGTAATAAGTAGAAGCCAATATCAACTAGGGCTATACCGTAACTTGTCATTCCTCTGGAGTCCAGAGCAAGCAAAATCATATGGCCAACTTGAAGCTGAGGTTGCAGGATCTAATGGAAAATCATGTTCTGTCTGCAAAACACCATCACTTTGGAGGGCAGCTTGCCTGCAGAGTGCTCATTGCCATCTGGGTAGCCCTTTTCTTCCTCACAAATATATTAATACATTTGCAAGAATATGTTACATCTTCATCCAATAATATTGAAGGCAGTGCGATGTTACAGCTGTTGTAGCCAGTAGCCACCCAAACTAGGCCTATCTGAAATATGAAAATGATCATTAAAATCGCCAGGTAGCCTATTGTTCTGGCAAAGATGAGTTAGTAGATTGCGAAACTGTATTTGATATGGATAATAAACGTAGGGCCACTGTTTTTGCCAGGAAATTAAATGAAAATGTTTTCTGGTCCCTAATCTGGATGACTGGTCATTGGTCAACAATCAAGACGCACTAGTTTTTGGTTTTGAAGCATAGGCCTAGATGAGAATTCAAATCAAATTGTTCTTTATCACATGAGCCGAATACAACAGGTTCCTCTCTGACTGGAAGGGCAAAGTGGATGTGCTCTGCACAGGTGCCTGTAGTAAAGACATCCCTCGTAGGCATTGTGTTCCTTCTTTTAAGCAGTAATGGAAAAAGTACCCAATTGTAATACTTGAGATAAAATAAAGATACCTTAATAGAAAATGACTCAAATAAAAGTGAAAGTCACCCAGTAAAATACTATTTGAGTAAAAGTCTAAGTATTTGGTTTTAAATATACTTAAGTATCAAAAGTAAAAGTAGAAATCATTTCAACATGCTTATATTAAGCAAACCAAACAGTAAAATTGTCTTGTTTTTTAAATGTATGTATAGAGTCTGGGGCACACTCCAACACTCAGACATAATTTACAAACTTAGCCTTTGTGTTTAGTGAGTCTGCCAGATCAGAGGCAGTAGGGATGACCAGGGATGTTGTCAAAAATATAAATAGTAAAAGTACAGATACCCCACAAAGATACTTTAGTACTTTAAAATATTTTTACCTAAGTACTTTACACCACTACTTGTAATGGTTTGAGACATTCATCCTTTGTCATGGGGCTGCATCTATAAACATAATTAGCCATCTAATAAGAAGAAGTGGCGTGGGAGGGCAGTAAGTTCACTGGCATCCTCATGTTCTCTCCTATCATAGAGGTCAACTTCCCAACCATTTACTGTCATCTTTGGTTGAGGTGCACAGCTGAGAATCAGGCTTTGTATGAACTGTATTCATGTTACTGGGCAGCTACCATGACAAACAAAGCTAAGGGATGGAAGTCTCTTAAAACTGACTGTGAATTTGTTGTTGTTTTGGAGTTATTCATTTTACTTCAAGGTACACTACATGACAAAAAAGTATGTGGACACCTACTCGTCGAACATCTCATTCCAAATTTATGGGCATTAATATGGAGTTGGTTCCCCTTTGCTGCTATAACAGCCTCCACTTTTCTGGGAAGGCTTTCCACTAGATGTTGGAACATTGCTGCGGGGACATGCTTGCATTCAGCCAAAAGAGCATCAGTGAGGTCGGGCACTGATGTTGGGCGATTAGGCCTGGCTCGTAGTCGACGTTCCAATTAATTACAAAGGTGTTCGATGGCCTCAGGGTTCTGTGCAGGCCAGTCAGGTGAGGGCCCTCGGAGTGTGGTGTCAGGAAAATAACCTCTAACTTAAAGTCCACAAAACAAAGGAGATGATCGTGGACTTCAGGAAACAGCAGAGGGAGTACCCCCACATCCACGGGACAGTAGTGAAGAAGGTGGAAAGTTTTAGGTTCCTCGGCGTACACATCACAGACAAACTGAAATGGTCCACCCACACAGACAGCGTGGTGAAGAAGGCGCAACAGCGCCTCTTCAACCTCAGGAGGCTGAAGAAAGGTGGCTTGTCACCTAAAACACACAAACTTTTCCAGATGCACAATCGGGAGCATCCTGTCAGGCTCTATCACCGCCTGGTACTGCAACTGCACCGCCCTCAACCCGCAAGTCTCTCAAGAGGGTAGTGCGGTCTGCACAACGCATCACCGGGGGAAAACTACATGCCCTCCAGGACAGCTACAGCACCCGATGTCACAGGAAGGCCAAAAAGATCATCAAGGACAACAACCACCCGAGCGAGCCACTGCCTGTTCACCCCGCTATCATCCAGAAGGCGAGGTCAGTACAGGTGCATCAACGCTGGGACCGAGAGACTGAAAAATAGCTTCTATCTCAAGGCCATCAGACTGTTAAACAGCCATCACTAACATAGAGAGGTTGCTGCCAACATACAGACTCAAATCTCTGGCCACTTAAATAAATGGACTTAACAAAGGTATCACTAGTCACTTTAAATAACGGCACTTTAATCACATTTACATATCCTACATTACTCATCTCATATGTATATACTGTATTCTATACCATCTACTGCATCTTGCCTACGCCGCACGGCCATCAGTCATCCATATATTTATAAGTACATATTCTTATTTATCCCTTTACATGTGTGTGTATCAGGTAGTTGTTGTGAATTTGTTAGATTACTTATTCGATATTACTGCATTGACGGAACTAGAAGCACAAGCATTTCGCTACACTCACATTAACATCTACTATTCATGTGTATGTGACCAATAAAATTGTATTTGATTGGTCTCTGAGGGGTCTTTGGGCTGGTTTGCTAACTACCTCTCTTAAAGAGTGCAGTGTATAGTCAGAAAATCTGCTGTCTCAGCCACTGCCTGTCACCAAGGGAGTACCCCAAGTCTCGTTCCTAGGCCCCACTCTCTTCTCAATTTACATCAACAACATAGCTCAGGCAGTAGGAAGCACTCTAATCCATTTATATGCTGATGATACAGTCTTATACTCAGCTGGCCCATCCCTGGATTTTGTGTTAAATGCTCTACAACAAGGCTTTCCTAGTGTCCAACAAGCGTTCTCTACCCTTAACCTTGTTCAGAACACCTCCAAAACAAAGGTCATGTGGTGTGGTAAGAAAAATGCCCCTCTTCCCACAGGTGTTATTACTACCTCTGGGGGTTTAGAGCTTGAGGTAGTCAACTCATACAAGTACTTGGGAGTATGGCTAGACGGTACACTGTCCTTCTCTCAGCACATATGAAAGCTGCAGGCTGAAGTTAAATCTAGACTTGGTTTCCTCTATTGTAATCGCTCCTCTTTCACCCCAGCTGCCAAACTAACCCTGATTCAGATGACCATCCTACCCATGCTAGATTACGGAGACATAATTTATAGATCGGCAGGTAAGGGTGCTCTCGAGCGGCTAGATGTTCTTTACCATTTGGCCAACAGATTTGCCACCAATGCTCCTTATAGGACACATCGCTGCACTCTATACTCCTTTGTAAACAGGTTATCTTTGTATACCCATCGCAAGACCCACTGGTTGATGCTTATTTCTAAAACCCTCTTAGGCCTCACTCCTCCCTGAGATATCTACTGCAGCCCTCATCCTCCACATACAACACCCATTCTGCCAGTCACGTTCTGTTAAAGGTTCCCAAAGCGCACACATCCATGAGTCACTCCTCTTTTCAGTTCGCTGCAGCGAACGACTGCAACGAGCTGCAACAAACACTCAAACTGGACAGTTTTATCTCAATCTCTTCATTCAAAGACTCAATCATGGACACTCTTACTGACAGTTGTGGCTGCTTTGTGTGATGTATTGTTGTCTCTACCTTCTTGGACTTAATAATGTTTGTACCATGTGTTGTGCTGCTACCATGTTGTTGTCATGTTGTGTTGCTACCATGCTGTGTTGTCATGTGTTGCTGCCTTGCTATGTTGTTGTCTTAGGTCTCTCTTTATGTAGTGTTGTCTCTCTTGTTGTGATGTGTGTTTTGCCCTGTATTTATATATATATATATTTTTTTTATCCCAGGCCCATCACCACAGGAGGCCTTTTGGTAGGCCCTCATTGTAAATACGAATTTGTTCTTAACTGACATGCCTAGTAAAATAAAGGTTAAATAAAATGTAAAAAAATTATCCTCTCATCGAAGTTGTAAACATTAACACCCGCTTGACACGAGGGATAGGCGGGGCCCTACGCAACTTGTGAAGTGGGCGTATAGGGCCGCCTGGCTCTGCGCCCCACTGGCTATGATATATCTATTAGTACCAGATTGCTGGGCGTCAAGAGCGCATTTCCAAGTTTTTCCATCAACGGGATATTTCAAAGGTTGGTGTCAATGTAGGCTATTGAACAACAGCAATCATGAAATAGGGATTTTACAAGAGAAAACACATTTGTCAATATCCTGCTTGGATTGTAATGGACTCAAGAAGTAAGGAGCATCTGTCTAAAAGAAAGGAACAAATAACGCCCATTGGATAGCTTTCTTTTGGAACGGAAAACATGAACGATACAAGTAATTTCACTACACACACTGTGCATGACAAGTCAGCTGCAGCCATGGCTTTACCTGTATTTATGTTTGCAGTTGGTGTCATTGGAAATACAATAGCAATAGGCGCTCTATCTGGATCTAAGCAAGGGCGCAAGCCGTCCGCGTTCTTCGCCTTAGTTTGCGGTTTGGCTGTCACCGATCTTCTTGGGACTTGTCTGGCCAGCCCAATCACCATAGCCACTTACCTCGATAAAAATGTACTCTATGACCGTCATCTTTGTGAATTCCATTCATTTTTGTTGCTGTTCTTCGGAGTGGCAGGACTAAGTATTATATGCGCAATGTCTGTTGAGCGCTACCTCGCAATATGCTGCCCTTACACATACCAAAGATGGGGAATTGGCCAACAGTTTGCGCGCAAGTGCTTGTTTTGCATTTATCTCAGCAACATTCTATTTTGTTGTCTTCCAGTGATGGGTATGACTGAAAGCATGAGCCAGCCCTCCAAAACCTGGTGCTTCATCAACTGGATGGCTCATGAGCCGTTGTCTGCAGCCTATTCGTTTTTATATGCAAGTGTGAGTTTTCTACTCATATTGATGACGATAGTCCTCAACTTTGCAGTTTGTGGCACTCTATTGATAATGCATCGCAGGAAAATCCAACGTCCAGTTACTAGAGGGAGCACACGGGCGCATTGGACAGCGCTTTCCTCCGGCGTGGAAGCCCAAATGATGACGGTGCTCGTGGTGACCTCGATGGTTGTTTTAGGTTGCTCAGCGCCGCTGGTGGTAAGGAACGTCTTAATATTGTATATGTTAATTTAGTTTGTCTAAGAGGAAAGCAGTGGGTCTAATGGGCATATCTCTTGTTATGCTGTTGTAGGTACGCGTATTTGCTAACCAGATATCACGGGAAGATAATTCCCATGCAGATTTGAAGGCTATACGGATTGCCGCCGTCAACGCCATCCTTGACCCTTGGATCTACATTTTGCTGAGAAGGACTCTGTTCAGTAAGATTCGGAGATTATCTAAACGGGTTTACAGTGGTCGAAAAGGCAAAGAACCCATGTTGCCAGTCAAATCCTCACAAAGGACTTTCCACTACCAAACAAACACCCATGACTTGCCTAGTTAAATAAAGGTTAAATTTAAAAAACGAATGTGTTCACATACCTTTGAAGCACTGTACAGCAGCACCAACATCAATCAACTAACAGCCAGTCTCCCATTGCGCCCACATCACGCAGGGGGGACAAACATAGCTAACAAGTAGGGCTGCAGCACCCCCTGAAAAATCAGAATGAAAAAATACAGTACATTCGGAAAGCATTCAGACCTCTGACTTTTTCAACATTTTGTTACCTTACAACCTTATTCTAAAATTGATCAAATATATGTTTCTCTTCATCACTCTACACACAATACCCCATAAAGATAAAGCAAAAACAAGATAAGTATTCAGACCCTTCACTCAATAATTTGTTCTGGCACATTTGGCAGCGATTACAGCCTCGAGGTTTCTTGTGTATGATGCTTGGCACACCTGTATTTGGGGAGTTTCTCCCATTCTTCTCTGCAGATCCTCTCAAGCTCTGTCAGGTTGGATGGGGAGCATCGCTGCACAGCTATTTTCAGGTCACTCCAGAGATGTTCTAGTCCGGGCTCTGGCTGGGCCACTCAAGGACATTCAGAGACTTGTCCCGAAGCTACTCCTGCATTGCCTTGGCGGTGTGCTTAGGGTCGTTGTCCTATTGGAAGGTGAACCTTCGCCACAGTCTCAGGTCCTGAGCAGGTTTTCATCAAGGATCTCGTTGTACTTTGCGCCGTTCATCTTTCCCTTGATCCTGAATAGTCTCCCAGTCCCTGCCGCTGAAAGATATCCCCACAGCATGACGCTACCACCACCATGCTTCACCGTAGGGATGGTGCCAGGTTTCCTCCAGATGTGACGCTTGGCATTCAGGCCAAAGAGTTCAATCTTGGTTTCGTCAGACCAGAGAAAATTGCTTTAGATGCCTTTTGGCAAACTCCAAGCGGGCTGTCGTGTGCCTTTTACTGAGGAGTGGCCACTCTACCATAAAGGCCTGCTTGGTGGAGTGCTGCAGAGATGGTTGTTCTTCTGGAAGGTTCTCCCATCTCCACAGAGGAACTCTGGTTCTTGGGATCTTGGTCACCTCCCTGACCAAGGCCCTTCTCCCCGATTGCTCAGTTTGGCCAGGCAGCCAGCTCTAGAGTCTTGGTGGCGCCAAACTTCTTCCATTTAAGAATGATGGAGGCCACTGTGTTCTTAGGGACCTTCAATGCTGCATAAATGTTTTGGTACCCTTCCCCAGATCTGTGCCTTGACACAATCCTGTCTCGGAGCTCCACAGACAATTCCTTCAACCTCATGGCTTGGTTTTTGCTCTGACATGCACTGTCAACTGTGGTACCTTATATAGACAGGTGTGGGCCTTTCCAAATCATGTCAAATGAATTGAATTTACCACAGGTGGACTCCAATCAAGGATGATCAATGGCAACAGGATGCACCTGAGCTCAATTTCAAGTCTCATAGCAAATGGTCTGAATACTTATGTAAATTAGGTATTCCTGTTTTAATACATTTGCTAACATTTCTAAAAACCTGTTTTCACTTTGTCATTATGGGGTATTGTCTGTAGATTTGAGGGGAAAAAATATTTACTCCATTTTAGAATAAGGCTGTAACGTAACACAATGTGAAAAAAGTCAAGGGGTACGACTACTTTCCGGAATGCACTGTATATATCAATACAATTAATAAAAAATAAATAAAAATGTAATATTAGCGGACCGAAATAGATGTAATGGGACAAAACGTTTTTTCAGCATCTCTGCTTTGGCAAAAAAGGTAGCTGTATAATTAAGAACAGTATCTTGCAGGATTCAATAGTTGGAATTATAAGAGTTGTTGCCCTGTTGCTTTCTCTGCAATTGTCATTCTAATGATATCCAGAAATAACAAAACCCTGTCCTCAAACATTTATATGAAAAGGTGCAAAGTTATGGGAAAACACACAACATCCACATCAAATAAAATATTTTTCTTGATCAAATAACATGAAAAACAACCACTTTTGTGCAGTACCTTTTACCACTCTTACAAACCACTTCACGTAAATGTATATTACTGTATTGTACATAGGTTGGACATCTAGGTTTGTACCTGTAGACTTTCCATCATCATGAAGAAAAACAATGCACAATACAGTAATTGAGCACATTGATATATCAAGTGGTTTGTGATGATGTGGCTCAGTTGGTAGAGTATGGCGTTTGCAATGCAAGGGTTGTGGGTTCGATTCCCACAGGGGAACAGTATGAAAATGTATGCACTCACTACTGTAAATTGCTCTGTATAAGAGTGTCTACTGAAAAGGAATGAATAAACCATTTCAGTTTTCAAATACAAATAAATTGCATTTGCAAAGTATTTCAAGCACGCCAATATTCCCCACTTCCCCCAGATTGTCCGATATCAAGTCTAACTGAATGTTGTTGGAATCAGCACAGTCAGCTAAACTTTGAACATCGCAATATTAAATAAATGATAGATCAGAAGCATATAATATAAGGAGTGAGATCTGTAGAAAGACAGAGTGGCTGTGGAATGTGCTGGGTGGATGGGAGGAGATCAAAAGATTGCTATCGGGGAGGCAGATGGACATCTGTGGACTAGGCGAAGGAGGGGTTGAGGTCAGGAGATGAGTTCAGATCCCCTGAAGGGAGTAATAAAGGTTTACTACCCTCTTCCTGTGGAACCATTAGATGCAAGGATTGGAGAGAAGGAGGAGTTTCATAAGTGGGATATACAGTGGGGAGACCAAGTATTTGATACACTGCCGATTTTGCAGGTTTTCCTACTTACAAAGCATGTAGAGGTCTGTCATTTTTATCATAGGTACACTTCAACTGTGAGAGACGGGAAAAAAATCCAGAAAATCACATTATGATTTTTAAGTAATTAATTTGCATTTTATTGCATGACATAAGTATTTGATACATCAGAAAAGCAGAACTTAATATTTGGTACAGAAACCTTTGTTTGCAATTACAGAGATCATACGTTTCCTGTAGTTCTTGACCAGGTTTGCACACACTGCAGCAGGGATTTTGGCCCACTCCTCCATACAGACCTTCTCCAGATCCTTCTTTCTGGAATTTTCCAAGCTGTTTAAAGGCACAGTAAACTTCTGACCCACTGGAATTGTTATACAATTTGGGCAAGAAGCCCAAACAGATATGTTTGACTAACACAATCATTTCAAACCTTGCTTACATATGTATACGATCACGTGTCTCTCTATTATGGTGGGAATACGTGGGTACAGATTTCTTAAATTAAAATCACATGCAACTCATATCCTGTGGTATTTACAGTATTTTCATGTCTAGGTGTTTTTACATGTCCAACAATAAAAATGTTAAAAAATATATATATATACGGTACCAGCCAAAAGTTGACACACCTACTCGTTCAAGGCTTTTTATTTTAAAAGAAAACTATTATTCTACATTGTAGAATAATAGTGAAGACATCAAAACTATGAAATAACACATATGTAATCATATAGTAACCAAAAAAGTGTTAAACAAATCAAAATATATTTTATATTTGAGATTCTTCTAAGTAGCCACCCTTTGCCTTGATGACAGCTTTGATTTGTTTAACCTCTCTTGGGTAGGGGGCAGTATTTTCACGTCCGGATGAAAAGCGTGCCCAGAGTAAACTGCCTGCTACTCAGGCCCAGATCCTAGGTTATGCATATTATTAGTAGATTTGGATAGAAAACACTGAAGTTTCTAAAACTGTTTGAATGATGTCTGAGTATAACAGAACTCATATGGCAGGCAAAAACCTGAGAAAAATTCCAACCAGGAAGTGGGGAATCTGGTTTTCAACTCTTTGCTTATCCAAGATACAGTGGGAATGGGGTCATGTTGCACTTCCTAAGGCTTCCACTAGATGCCAACAGTCTTTAGAACCTTGTTTGATGCTTCTACTGTGAAGTGGGGGCGAATGAGAGGGGATTGAGTAAGGTCTCTCCCAGAGTGCCACGAGCTCACCATGCGCGTTCATGTGAGAGTTAGCTTGAGTTCCATTGCATTTCTTTCTCCGGTTGGCACATTATTGAAGATTTATGTTAAAAACATCCTAAAGATTGATTCTATACTTCGTTTGACATGTTTCTACGGACTGTAATATAACTTTTTGGACTTTTCGTCCGTACTTTCCGCTGGACTTGCATGCACGTCGTGAGTTTAGATTGTGTACTGAACGAGCGAACAACAAGGAGGAATTTGGACATAAATGGACATTATTGAACAAAACAAACATTTATTGTGGAACTGGGATTCCTGGGAGTGCATTCTGATGAAGATCATCAAAGGTAAGTGAATATTTATAATGCTATTTCTGACTTCTGTTGACTCCAACATGGCGGATCTCTCTTTGGGTTGATTTGTCGTCTGAGCGCCGGACTCAGATTATTGCATGGTTTGCTTTTTCCGTAAAGTTTTTTTGAAATCTGAAACAGCGGTTGCATTAAGGAGAAGTGGATCTAAAATTCCATGTATAACACTTGTATTTTTATCAACATTTATCATGACTATTTCTGTAAATTGATGTGGCTCTCTGCAAAATCACCGGATGTTTTGGAACTACTGAACGTAACGCGCCAAAGTAAACTCCGATATTTGGATATAAATATGAACTTTACCGAACAAAACATACATGTATTGTGTAACATGAAGTCCTATGAGTGTCATCTGATGAAGAGCATCAAAGGTTAGTGATTAATTTGATCTATATTTCTGCTTTTTGTGACTCCTCTCTTTGGCTGGAAAAATGGCTGTGTTTTTCTGTGACTTGGCTCTGACCTAACATAATCGTTTGGGTTGCTTTCGTCATAAAGCCTTTTTGAAATCGGACACTGTGGCTGGATTTACAACAAGAGTATCTTTAAAATGGTGTAAAATACTTGTATGTTTTTATTATGGGATTTCTGTTGTTTAGAATTTGGCGCCCTGCAGTTTCAGTGGCTGTTGACGAGGTGAGACGCTACCGTCCCACATACCCTAGAGAGGTTAACACTTTTTTGGTTACTACATGATTCCATATGTGTTACTTCATAGTTTTGATGTCTTCACTATTATTCTACAATGTAGGAAATAGTAAAAATAAAGAAAAACCCTTGAATGAGTAGGTGTCCAAACTTTTGACTGGTACTGTATGTTTGTAGGTAGTGTCAGACCTACCTTAAAACAGGAGGCCCTGTAGAGAAGCTGTACCACGTGGCCTATGCTGGTCTTGGAGGCCTGGCTCTAACCTCTGAACCATAAACAGCACTAGGACCTTCCTGGATAGAGCAGAGCTGTCCTCCAGATGCAAAAGCACCAGCTTCAGAGCCTCCTCCTGCATCTCTTCAACAACAGACAGCACAACATATGTTTACCATTTTTCCTCAGATTACATTCATTTTCTCAGTCGTTCAGGAAGAACGCATTTGAAACATTGACGTGTTGTCATTTGGGCCAAGAATTTATGTTTTATGTTCAAATTAAATAATTTGTCTTTAATTTGCATAAATACATTGGGTGTATTTGGATATATAAAACAATTAACATAATGGGGTGGAATGAGTAGGTGTGCCAAACTTTTGACTGATACGTATATATATATATATATATATATATATATAGTTGAAGTCGGAAGTTTACATACTTAGGTTGGAGTCATTAAAACTAGTTTTTCAACCACTTCACAAATTTCTTGATAACAAACTATAGTTTTGGCAAGTCAGTTAGGACATCTACTTTGCGCGTGACACAAGTCATTTTTCCAACAATTGCTTACAGACAGATCATTTCACTTATAATTCACTGTATAACAATTACAGTGGGTCAGAAGTTTACATACACTAAGTTGACTGTGCCTTTAAACAGCTTGGAAAATTCCAGAAAATGTTGTCATGGCTTTAGAAGCTTCTGATAGGCTAATTGACATCATTTGAGTCAATTGGAGGCGTACCTGTGGATGTATTTCAAGGCCTACCTTCAAACTCACTGCCTCTTTGCTTGACATCGTGTGAAAATCAAAAGAAATCAGCCAAGACCTTGTAGAACTCCACAAGTTTGGTTCATCCTTGGGAGCAATTTCCAACCGCCTGAAGGTACCACGTTCATCTGTACAAATAGTACGCAAATATAAACACCATGGGACCACACAGCCGTCATACCGCTCAGGAAGGAGACGCGTTCTGTCTCCTAGAGATTAATGTAATTTGGTGCGAAAAGTGCAAATCAATCCCAGAACCACAGCAAAGGACCTTGTGAAGATGCTGGAGGAAACAGGTACAAAAGTATCTATATCCACAGTAAAACGAGTCCTATATCGACATAACCTGAAAGGCAGCTCAGCAAGGAAGAATCCACTGCTCCAAAACCGCCATAAAAAAGCCAGACTACGGTTTGCACATGGGGACAATGATCGTACTTTTTGGAGAAATGTCCTCTGATGAAACAAAAATAGAACTGTTCGGCCATAATGACCATCGTTATGTTTGGAGGAAAAAGGGGGAGGCTTGCAAGCCGAAGAACACCATCCTAACCGTGAAGTACGGGGGTGGCAGCATCATGTTGTGGGGGTGCTTTGCTGCAGGAGGGACTGGTGCATTTCACAAAAAAGATGGCACCATGAGGAAGGGAAATTATGTGGATATATTTTAGCATCAAGACATCAGTCAGGAAGTCGACACATAACAACACAGAGTTACACATGGAGTAAAACAAACATACAGTCAATAATACAGTAGAAAAATAAGTCTATATACAATGTGAGCAAAAGAGGTGAGATAAGGGAGGTAAAGGCAATAAATAGGCCATGGTGGCGAAGTAAATACAATATAGCAATTAAAACACTGGAATGGTAGATTTGACAGTAGATGAGTGTGCAAAGTAGAAATACTGGGGTGCAAAGGAGCAAAGTAAATAAATAAATAAATACAGTAGGGAAGAGGTAGTTGTTTGGGCTATTTATAGATGTGCTATGTACAGGTGCAGTGATCTGTGAGCTGCTCTGACAGCTGGTGCTTCATTCTTATGGCTGGGACCCCGTTAATGGGATCGATATGACAACAGCCAGTGAAATTGCAGGGCGCCAAATTCAAAACAGAAATCTCATAATTAAAATTCCTCAAACATACACGTATTTCACACCATTTTAAAGATAAACTTGTTGTTAATCCCACCACAGTGTCCGATTTCAAAAAGGCTTTACGACGAAAGCACACCAAACGATTATGTTAGGTCAGCACCTAGTCACAGAAAAACACAGCCATTTTTCCAGCCAAAGAGAGGAGTCACAAAAAGCAGAAAGAGATCAAATTAATCACTAACCTTCGATGATCTTCATCAGATGACACTCATAGGACTTCATGTTACACAATACATGTATGTTTTGTTCGGTAAAGTTCATATTTATATACAAAAATCGGAGTTTACATTGGCGCGTTACGTTCAGTAGTTCCAAAACATCTGGTGATTTTGCAGAGAGCCACATCAATTTACAGAAATACTCATAAAACATTGATAGAAGATACAACTATTATGCATGGAATTATAGATACACTTCTCCTTAATGCAGTCCTTCTCAAATAGTGTGTGACCCCGGGGAACATGTTTTTTTTTGCCGCAGGGAGTAGGTTTTTTTTGCACCGAACAAGAGCACAGAGCAGGATATATGAAGTGCAGATAACAAACCCTTAAGAGACACCATGGAAAAATATTTAACAGGGATGAAAAGAAAGGCGGAGAGAGACGGAGATAATGAGACAAACGTAAGTCTCCCGAAAGCTAAGACGAGGAAATATGACGACGCGTATGTAGCGCTTGGCTTCACTGTGACTACGGTGGGAGACGAGGAAAGACCGGTATGTTTACTGTGTCTAAAAATGTTGGCAGCGGACAGCATGAAGCCAAATAAATTAAGGCGTCACTTAAAGACATTACACCCCAATCACGCTGATAAGCCGCTTGAGTTTTTTCAGCGAAAACGTGTCGAATATTGCCAACAATCATCCCGCTTTGTGAATGCTACTTCAGTAAACCAGCGATTACTGCTGCCATCATATAAGGTGGCATACCAAATTGCTCAGTGCAAAAAACCCCACTCCATAGTAGAGGAGCTAATACTGCCTGCAGCATTAGACATGGTCTCTGTCATGCTGGATGACGCAAGTGCTGCAAAAATAAAAACTATGACTTCCTAATTTAGATTTTTAAAAACTCAGCACAAATTGCTTTATTCATTTTTGTTTTATAGGTCAGTGTTTCATATTGTGCTCCTGAGTTAATGTTGCTGATCAATTTGAATGTATTATTATTTATTGATTATATTTTATTTTACAGTATCAAATGGCCAATTTTTTTTTACAGTTTAAATAAGGCTTGATGCACTTTAAACATATGTTGTGCTGTCTGTTGTTCAGGCAAATTGATGCACTTTAAGTCTTTTCTGTTAGAGACTAAAAAACAATGTTAATAAAGTTATTCGTTGTTGTAAGTTGATCTATATTTCTTTATTTTTTAGTTTTCTTTAATGTTAATAAGGATACAATGTTATGCAGAGGTGTACTTATAACAATTTTATAGACAAATTATACTATTTACAGTCGCGGCGGAGAGTTGGGGGGCGCGAAATGTTTACTTCTTCCTAGGGGGGGGGGGGGCGTAACAGAAAATAATTGAGAAGCACTGCCTTAATGCAACCGCTGTGTCAGATTTCAAAAACACTTTACTGAAAAAGCACACCATGCAATAATCTGAGTACAGCGCTCAGACAACAAATCAAGCCATGCAGATATCCGCCATGTTGTGGAGTCAACAAAGTCAGAAATAGTATTATAAATATTCACTTACCTTTGATGATCTTCATCAGAATGCACTCCCAGGAATCGCAGTTCCACAATAAATGTTTGATTTGTTCGATAAAGTCCATAATTTATGTCCAAATACCTCCTTTTTGTTCACGCGTTTAGCCCAGTAATCCAAATTCATGACACGCGAGCAGACGAAAAGTCAAAAAGTTCCGTTACAGTCCGTAGAAACATGTCAAACGATGTATAGAATCAATCTTGATGTTTTTATCATAAATCTTCAATAATGTTCCAACCGGAGAATTCCTTTGTCTTCAGAAATGCAATGGAACGCAAGCTAACTCTCACGTCAACGCACATGGTCAGCTCATGGCACTTTGCCAGACCCCTGACTCAAAGAGCCCTCATTCCCCCCTCCTTCACAGTAGAAGCATCAAACAATGTTCTAAAGACTGTTGACATCTAGTGGAAGTCTTAGGAAGTGCAATATGACCAATATCCCACTGTATATTCGATAGGCGATGAGTTGAACTTCTCAGGTTTTTGCCTGCCATATGAGTTCTGTTATACTCAGACATCATTCAAACAGTTTTAGAAACTTCAGTGTTTTCTATCCAAATATACTAATAATATGCATATCTTAGCTTCTGGGACTGAGTAGCAGGCAGTTTACTCTGGGCACCTTATTCATCCAAGCTACTCAATACTGCCCCCAGCCATAAGAAGTTAAAGCTAGTGAGGGAGATAAGTGTTTCCAGTTTCAGAGATTTTTGTACTTCGTTCCAGTCAATGGCAGCAGAGAACTGGAAGGAGAGGCGGCCAAAGGAGGAATTGGCTTTGGGGGTGACAAGTGAGATATACCTGCTGGAACACGTGCTACGGGTGGGTGCTGCTATGGTGACCAGCGAGCAGAGAAGGCGGGACTTTACCTAACAGGGTCTTGTAGATGACCTGGAGTCAGTGGGTTTGGCGACGAGTATGAAGCGAGGACCAGCCAACGAGAGCGTACAGGTCGCAGTGGTGGGTAGTATATGGGGCTTTGGTGACAAAACGGATGGCACTGTGATAGATTGCATTAAATTTGTTGAGAAGGGTGTTGGAGGCTATTTTGTAAATGACATCGCTGAAGTCGAGGATCGGTAAGATGGTCACTTTTACGATGGTATGTTTGGCAGCATGGGTGAAGGATGCTTTGTTGCGAAACAGGAAGCCAATTCTAGATTTAACCTTGGATTGGAGATGTTTTATGAGAGTTTACAGTCTAAGCACACACCTAGGTATTTGTAGTTGTCCACATATTCTAAGTCAGAACTGTCCAGAGTAGTGATGCTGGATGGGCGGGCAGGTGCAGGCAGCGATCGGTTGAAGAGCATGCATTTAGTTTTACTTGTATTTAAGAGCAGTTGGAGGCCACGGAAGGAGAGTTGTATGGCATTGAAACTCGTCTGGAGGGTTGTTAACACAGTGTCCAAAGAAGGGCCAGAAGTATACAGAATGGTGTCATCTGCGTAGAGGTGGATCAGAGACTCACCAGCAGCAAGAGCGACATCATTGATGTATACAGAGAAGAGTCGGCCCAAGAATTGAACCCTGTGGCATCCCCATAGAGACTGTCAGAGGCCCGGACAACAGGCCCTCAGATTTGACACACTGAACTCTGTCGGAGGAGTAGTTGGTGAACCAGGCGAGGCAATCATTTGAGAAACCAAGGCTGTTGAGTCTGCCGATGAGGATGTGGTGATTGACAGAGTCGAAAGCCTTGGCCAGGTCAATGAATACGGCTGCACAGTATTGTTTCTTATCGTTGGCGGTTATGATATCATTTAGAACCTTGAGCGTGGCTGAGGTGCACCCATGACCAGGTCTGAAACCAGATTGCATAGCGGAGAAGGTACGGTGGGATTCGAAATGGTCGGTGATCTGTTTGTTGACTTGGCTTTCGAAGACCTTAGAAAGGCAGGGTAGGATAGATATAGGTCTGTAGCAGTTTGGGTCAAGAGTGTCCCCCCCTTTGAAGAGGGGGATGACGGCAGCTGCTTTCCAATCTTTGGGAATCTCAGACGACATGAAAGAGAGGTTGAACAGGCTAGTAATAGGGGTTGCAACAATTTCAGCAGATAATTTTAGAAAGAGATTGTCTAGCCCGGCTGATTTGTGGGGGTCCAGATTTTGCAGCTCTTTCAGAATATCAGTTTACTGGATTTGGGAGAAGGAGAAATGGGGAGGCTTGGGCGAGTTGTTGTGGGGGGTGCAGTGCTGTTGACCGGGGTAGGGGTAGCCAGGTGGAAAGCATGGCCAGCCGTAGAAAAATGCTTATTGAAACTCTCAATTATAGTGGATTTATCGTTAGTGACAGAGTTTCCTATTCTCAGTGCAGTGGGCAGCTGGGTGGAGGTGCTCTTATTCTCCATGGACTTTACAATGTCCCAGAATTTTTTTGAGTTTGTGTTGCAGGAAGAAAATTTCTGCTTGAAAAAGCTAGCCTTGGCTTTTCTAATTGCCTGTGTATATTGGTTTCTAACTTCCCTGAAAAGTTGCATTTCACGGGGGCTGTTCGATGCTAATGCAGAACGCCACAGGATGTTTTTGTGTTGGTTAAGGGCAGTCAGGTCTGGAGAGAACCAAGGGCTGTATCTGTTCCTGGTTCTAAATTTCTTGATGGTGAGGAAGGCATTTTTAAAGAATAACCAGGCATCCTCTACTGACTGGATGAGGTCAATATCCTTCCAATGACCCCAAGCATACTTCCAAAGTTGTGGAAAAATGGCTTAAGGACAACAAAGTCAAGGTATTGGAGTGGCCATCACAAAGCCCTGACCTCAATCCTATTGAAAATGTGTGGGCTGAACTGAAAAAGCGTGTGCGAGCAAGGAGGCCTACAAACCTGACTCAGTTACACCAGCTCTGTCAGGAGGAATGGGACAAAATTCACCCAACTTATTGTGGGAAGCTTGTGGAAGGCTACCCAAAACATTTGACCCAAGTTAAACAATTTAAAGGCAATGCTACCAAATACAAATTGAGTGTATGTAAACTTCTGACCCAATGGGAATGTGATGAAAGAAATAAAAGCTGAAATAAATCATTCTCTCTACTATCATTCTGACATTTCACATTCTTAAAATAAAGTGGTGATCCTAACTGACCTAAGACAGGGAATTTTTGCTAGGATTAAATGTCAGGAATTGTGAAAAACTGAGTTTAAATGTATTTGGCTAAGGTGTATGTAAACTTCAGACTTCAACTGTAAATATATATTTTTTGCTCAGAAAACTTGGGGGGGCAAATAAAACCACTGCAAGTTGGGGAACCCTGTTCTAAACCATGTGTTGGGTGTATCAATTAGCTGAGAGTGGGTCTAAGGAATTATCAGGTTTTGAGTATGTTAAGCTTGTTCTGAGAGAACCTGTTTTTTCCCCATTGAAGCCACATAGAGTGTCCATTACTTGTTAAACCAAGACCCTTGCTGATAGTGTGATTAGTTACTGCATATCAGACCCTTGAGGGGCTAATGGATCAATCTCAAAGGTAGTTAATGCACAAGATGTCAAGTAAAATTTCCTGGATCTACCCCTCACCAACGCTAAAAAAGCAGACGTTTCATAGCAGACACTTTGGTGCCTCTTCTGCAGAGGTGTAAACAACCTCAGAGGAGCAGGAAGATGCAACCTGGACTCAAGCATAGACGTAACATAGTAAATGTAAGTCTGTCTCCCTCCATCTCGTATACGTTGAGTATTTAAAACATTAGGAACAACTGCTCTTTCCATGACAGACTGACCAGGTGAATCCAGGTGAAAGCTGATGCCTTATTGATGTCACCTGTTAAATTCACTTCAATCAGTGTAGATGAAGGGGAGGAGACCGGCTAAAGGACATTTAAAGCCTTGAGACATGGGTTGTGTGTGTGCCGTTCAGAGGGTGAATGGGTAAGACCAAAAATGTAAGTGCCTTTGAACAGGGTATGGTAGTAGGTGCCAGGCGCACCGGTTTGAGTGTGTCAAGAATTGTAACGCTGCTGGGTTTTTCCCCCTCAACAGTGTGTATCAAGAATGGTCCACCACCCAAAGGACATCCAGCCAACTTGACACAATTATGGGAAGCATTGGCGTGAACATGTGCCAGCATCCCTGTGGAACACTTGACACCTTGTAGGGTCCATGCCCCGACAAATTGAGGCTGTTCTGAGGGAAAAAGGGGGTGTAACTCAATATTAGGAAGATATTCCTACTGTTTGGTATACTAAGTGTACGTTACATTTGGTACAGTATGTATTAATTTGTGGATGTCCAACCATTTCATTTGTTACGAATTACAGCTAGTATGATATGTTACGAATTCCTATTTGTTGTGGCTAATGTTAGCTAGGTGGCTAAGTAGTTGCAAAGTAGCAACAAAAAAGTAGTAAGTACAATAGTTGCAAAATGCTAAAGTGGTCGATGAGATTTGAACACGCAACCTTTGGGGTGCTAGGCGTTCGAGCTAAACGCCCAACCAACCGCCTTATTTTCATTACCTTAAGTAACCATTCCAAAATGTAACATATCATACTAATGAGTTTCCAGGATTTACATTCCCTATGTTACATCTAGTCTATCCCACTGGGCACTGTTGGAACCAATGTGGAACAGATGTTGAATTGACGTCTGTGTCCAGTGGGATGAGACCAGGCTGGATTTCCACACGTTTTTCTCCTCTAAAGCTTTGATTGGACTGAATTCGAAACACTGTGCAGCAGCTATGCATCTCAGGAGTGAAGTGACTCAACAACAAATCTAGCTTTTTGAACATTGTCATGGAGGATGTGGGAGTGTGCCTCATCCCCAGGGAGATGACTAGTTCTCCTGGGTTGTGTTCCTGTTCTCTACCCTTTCACCCAGAAGTGTTCACTTCCTCTCATGCTTTAGGGACTAGATTACAAAAGTGTTAAATATCAATTAAAAGTATAAGACTGGTGAAAGCAGCTGGAGAGATTTTCCACTCGTTCCTTTTAAATCCATGAGGGGAAATTAACCGGTGCATACTTTGTGAGAAGAGTAAAGTGGAACAGCAGCCGCAAGTCTTTGAGTAATAGTTGTTAGATAAATGTAAGGGGAAAGTTTCCATCTCTCCATTTCTGAATTACATAGCCCTACCCACCCCTATGGCATGGTGAAAATGGATAGGTGTAGCTACAAAATGGATACAAAGCTACATTTCCACTTACAGACTCCTTTGTGGTTGGTAGTTAATTCCACCAATACGAAGTCCTATTGTCCTCATCCAAGCAATAATGAAATATGCCTGAAAGTTAGATATGGAGGGGAAATAATATGAACTTGTTAAAAGTCTATTCTTATTCTTGACACAAGAGGGAGCACTTGCTTTATTGTATTTTTATTACTTTATTTAACTAGGCGAATTACAGTTAGTGTGATATGTTACGATTACAGTTGGCAATTGGATAGGCTGAAGCGTTTAGTTAAACAATGCATTGAACATAGATGATCATCATTAGAATTGTCAAAAGTAATAGATGAGACTCACCTTCATCCTTTACCAATGTAAGCACCCACCTGTCCAAAGTCAAATAAATGTTTACTATGCATTCAATGTATAGCACACCTTTATCAAGAAAATGAAATCATACATTCATTTCACAATGCATTTATTTTTTTGACATTTTAAAATAGTATTTACTAAACGTAAGCAGACAACACTGTGCATGGTTGCACTTATGTATACTTTTCTGTACCTAGACACCATAAATAAAAATCTATAAACATTGGTTCAGTAAAAATTCAGTTTTTCAAGATTATTTAAAACACAGAAAAAAATTGCATTTTATACAACTTTTACAAAGCAAACCCCACATATCCAAATGTACATTCCAGTAAATAACCTCATAGCAAATACCGTTCCAGAACTAACAAAGTTTCTCTAAATTCTCATGTTCAAAGTGTTATCCATTAGCTTACTGTATAGACAAATTAGGCTTTACGTTAAATTAAACATATACATAATGCACATCAGAATTCATCACTCCATGCTACTGGGTCAAAAAACTAGAGTAAAAAAAATAATCCTTGTGATGCACTTGAGCCAGGTAGCTCCTTCCATTTGGCACCTTGCATAAGGACGTGACAAACTCAACCATAGATTTAAGAAGCGACCTTGAGACATTTGAACAGAATAACAAACAATAATACAAAATAAAGATGGGATCCAAGCTGACTTACCACAGCTCTTCAAAACATCTTATGTTAAAGGTGACAAAATTGATTTCGTAGAATCCAAGTCGTGGCGCCAACATTTGACCTTCCTTCAACAAATAAAACATTTGTTATCCAATGACAGATTTCTACATTTGAATCATCTTTACAGAGAAGACAAAGACAATGATAGGACAAAGTCAAGTCAAAACTCATTAATGAGGACATGCAGAGAACAGGCATAAGTGACAGTCAAATGTATTCAAATCCCCATAGCCTAATCACCACGCCAGTATGAATTTCATTACGTAAACAGACCAAACCTGCTGAACTAAATGATATGGAAGTTTCACTAAATGCACTATGATAAGCTTGGAACTACCTGAGAATTCCACACAAGAGTTCCTTAAATGTGTAAATACACATGGATCCTCTGTGCAGCCATCCATAACGATACAGCACATACCATAGGGGGATATTTAAATACATTATTTGTATTTACGGTAAACAGCAAATGCTTTTTCAAAATCTCAGCATGTAGTTTGTTGCCGGCCAGTCGCTGAACATGCAATAAAAATCAGGTTAGATCCAACTTTCCTGCCGTTAGGAAACAGCAAAGGACTTCTCCACTTAAAATGCTTGAATGTGCTGTAACAAATTGAAACACGCAAACTCAAATAAAAAAGTTGGACTAGAAGAATATTCGTTTTATAGTCAACAAGGATAACATTTTGGTAGAGCTTCACACAAGTTAGTTAGTCTCCGTCACATCTTCCATTGATTTGCAAATTAAATAACCAGTTCAGGTGCGTCACACCAGCTTTGAAAAACAGCTATTGTTCCCTGTAGGCTAAATTACTCGCATGCAGGAGGAAATACTACTCCTTAAATCAGAACATGATTGTAAGTGTGTATATTAGGAACAAAATGACAAACAGGCAAAACAAGTGGAGTCTACTGAAACTTAAGCCTGATCCAGTAAGTCTGCCAATCCTGACCCTTCTACCGACATATTACACAGCTATTACCAATCAGATACAAATTGATTAAATGACCAATATGTAAATATGGAACAAAATTAATTAAAAAAATATATGTTTTTTTCACATACACTGGATAGAGCAGTGAAATGTGTCGTTTCACATTGTCAGCCATAGTAGTACCTCTGGAGGTTAAGGGCCTTGCTCAAGGGCACAGAAATATTTTTCACCTTTTCGGATTGGGTATTCAAACAAGGGACCTTTCTGTACCTACAACCGATTATATACATTTTCATGCCTCCATCACTTGTTAAAGACAAACCAGAAAATGTCATAAGAGCAAACGGTTTTACATGTATAGGACAAATGTTGCCAATCTCTGCAAAACATTAATGTAAAATGTTCAGGCCTTCTGTGATAAAATTGGGGTCAATGTAACCTTGAGGACAAGCCTGATTCACAAGGCATTATGGGCATGGTAAACATTTCATGGTCTTTGATATACAGTTAAAGTTGTGAACTATTTCTTTTTGAACTACAGTAACAATTATTCCCACGTTAGCGAACTCCCACAGAAAAAAGAATAAGAACATCTGTTCCTTAGCAAGCAAACAAAAAACAAACAGATAGTTCACTCGAAAATCTAAATTTGTCAAACGAATCCATGTTCGAAGCCATCTGTTATGAAGATCCAGTGGTATGCCTCAATCCAAAATGAACTGGAAAGATTGACACTATCTGCAACAGTTGATGTAGGACAGGGTTGGAAGTGGACAACATTTGGGGTCTGAAAACATCTGACAAACTTTGATTTTGACTTACCTATCCCTTTTTAAGTGTTCATATCAAAATAAATACAACACAAAGAGTTGAAGAGAATATGTTAGAGAACATGTTTGGGACAAAACGCTGGCCAACTCATGACTGATACTTACCTCTCTGCCAATACTACAGCACTTGCCTTTCTTTTTGTTAGAGGTGGTTTAAGAATTCTGCTGGAAACAAATACAATATGTCCATGGAGAAATCCACCAGCCTAAACCACATACTGGTGGTTGGAGGCGCCGTAGTTCATTGTGTAGGCCTGCCGGCTGTACTGGAAGTGGTCAGTCAACACGTTGCTTCGACCATACTGAATGTCTGAACCTTGGGAGAAAGGCACTGAACCATTGGGCTGTGTCTTGTCCAGTCCCAAATTGTCAAAGGACATCATGTCCTCCTTGGAGGAAGGCAGCAGCCTTTTCTTAGCTTCCTTGTTGGCGTCATATTTCGCCTGTTGGCAGTGAAGAAAATAGCTTAGCACATAACAAAGGACAAAAAAAACACATTGATGTAAATTACTCTGTGCGATTTCCCAAAGTTATATGTGGTATGTAAACTTTCCACAGTGGGGGTGGGTTTCAGAGCACGTGAGCGAGCACTGTGCAGCGTGAGCATTGTCTACCACATGGCCTCACATGTGAATTCTTAAAGAGGTTGGTGGGGCTAAACCTTAAGAGTGTGAACGACGCTTAAATGGGAGTAGACAAAGAGCTCTCCAGTAGGTGTACCAAAACATTCAAGGGCCATTTTCTAAAGTTGGGTTACAAGTTTATCAACTTTCAAAGCAGAATTAATTCCCCATTGTTCTTCAACTGCAGTGTATGATATACCCTTTTCTAGCTCCGAGTCTAAACTTTTATCCAATGTAAAAAATACTTGAGGCAGTCAGTCACATTTGACATTTTACTCATTTAGGTATGAGGTGTTTGTCTCACCTCACTATCTTAAGATGAATGTAAGTTGCTCTGGATAAGAGCGTCTGCTAAATTAGAAAAAAATGTAAAATGTCTTTAATGAAAGTTTGATTTTATAGTAATTTTCATAGTAATTAATTTTAATTTGGCGCTCTGCATTTTCTCAGGCTTTTTGCCAAGTGAGACAGTAGCGTCCCGTCTAAACTCAGATTTTTGGATATAAATATGAACTTTACCGAAAACATACATGTATTGTGTAATATGAAAAATGGCTGTCTTTCTCTGTGACTTGGCTCATACCTAACATAATCGTTGGGTGTGCTTTCGTCGTAAAACCTTTTTGAAATCGGACACTTTGGCTGGATTTACAACAAGTGTATGTTTAAAATGGTGTAAAATACTTGTATGTTTGAGGAATTTAAATTATGGGATTTCTGTTGTTTTGAATTTGGCGCCCTGCAGTTTCACTGGCTGTTGACGAGGTGGGACGCTGCCGTCCCACATACCCTAGAGACGTTAAGAGTTAATGACCCAACATAAGTGTATGTTAACTTCCGACTTCAACTGTATATTATACACCTGCATGCTGAATGCTGAGTTTGATATAATTGTTCATCTATTTCATGAACTAAGTTGAATTAGTTGTTGGTGGCCAAAGTGTTGGAAAATTTCAGATACTATTGTATTACGCTACAGATGTCTTATTTAAGATACTATTTAAAGAGGTTGTTTTAGACATTTTCGAAAGATGAACAGAGTCCATCCAGCCAAGAGTCCTTCACACTCGCACTTCTGTTTTCTTACTAGCACTGATTTAGCAAACAGTGAATATTTTAAGGTTTAACTTGCAATAATTGTGATAAGTGGTTGTTTTACACATTTTAGTTGAATGCAGTGATTGTAATGACTGGATAAGAGCATCTGCTAAATAACTAAAACGTAAATGTAAACATGTCAAAGAGACTCACCTTGTTGTACAGGAAGACGCCCACTATTGCCGTCATCATGCCCATGATGTTGGTGGAGCTGACGGGGTTGCGTAGCATTAGGAGCGATATGCTGATGACCATGATCCTCTTGGTGGCGTTGGCCACGGCGTAGCTCAGCGGGCTGATCAGGTTAAGGACACTGAAGGCGATGACATTCTGGGCAAAGTTACAGAAGCCGCTGACCAGGAGGAGGAGAAAGGTGCCGGTCCATTCAGACATGCCCGTCTGGAGGGGTTATGCAGAGGAGGGAGAGAGAGGGAGTGATTACTTGGATATTTGGAGAACAATGGATTTAGTCATGACTTTATAGGAAAAGAGAACGTATCCAGGTTGTGGTCTCAATGAGACAACTGAATAAAAGGCAACCTGATACTAAAGCTTGTTGTGTGGAGGTTAATCTAGTATTACTTATTTTTTTATTTCACCTTTATTTAACCAGGTAGGCTAGTTGAGAACAAGTTCTCATTTACAACTGCGACCTGGCCAAGATAAAGCAAACAAACAACAAAAGAGTGACACCTGGACTAAACAAACATACAGTCAATAATACAATAGAGAAAAAGTCTATATACAGTGTGTGCAAATGAGGTAAGATAAGGGAGGTAGGCAATAAATAGGCCATAGGCGAAATAACTACAATTTAGCCATTAAACACTGGAGTGATAGATGTGCAAAAGACAAATGTACAAGTAGAGATACTGGGGTGCAAAGGAGCAAAAACAATACCAGTATGGGGATGAGGAAGTTGGATGGGCTATTTACAGATGGGCTATGTACAGGTGCAGTGATCTGTGAGCTGCTCTGACAGCTGGTGCTTAAAGTTAGTGAGGGAGATATGGGTCTCCAGCTTCAGTGATTTTTGCAATTCGTTCCAGTCATTGGCAGCAGAGAACTGGAAGGAAAGGCGGCCTAAGGAGGAATTGGCTTTGGGGGTGACCAGTGAAATATACCTGCTGTAGCGCGTGCTAAGGTAGTGAGCTGAGATAAGGCAGGGCTTTACCTAGCAAGGACTTATAGATGACCTGGAGCCAGTGGGTTTGGCGACAAATATGAAGCGAGGGCCAGCCAACGAGAGCATCCAGGTTGCAGTGGTGGGTTGTATATGGGGCTTTGGTGACAAAACGGATGGCACTGTGATAGACTGCATCCAATTTGCTGAGTAGAGTGTTGGAGGCTAATTTGTAAATGACATCGCCGAAGTCAAGGATCGGTAGGATGGTCAGTTTTACGAGGGTATGTTTGGCAACATGAGTGAAGAATGCTTTGTTGCGTCTGGAAGGAGAGTTTACAGTCTAACCAGACACCTAGGTATTTGTAGTTGTCCACATATTCTAAGTCAGAACCGTCCGGCGGGTAGCGATCGGTTGAAGAGCATGCATTTAGTTTTACTTGCATTTAAGAGCAGTTGGAGGCCACAGAAGGAGTTGTATGGCATTGAAGCTCGTCTAGAGGTTAGTTAACGCAGTGTCCAAAGAAGGTCCAGAAGTATACAGAATGGTGTCGTCTGCGTAGAGGTGGATCAGAGACTCACCAGCAGCAAGAGCGACATCATTGATGTATACAGAGAAAAGAGTCGGCCCGAGAATTGAACCCTGTGGCACCCCCATAGAGACTGTCAGAGGCCCGAACAACAGGCCGATTAAGACACAGTGAACTGAGAAGTAGTTGGTGAACCAGGCGAGGCAGTCATTTGAGAAACCAAGGCTGTTGAGTCTGCCGATAATGTGGTGATTGACAGAGTCGAAAGCCTTGGCCAGGTCAATGAATACGGCTGCACAGTATTGTTTCTTATCGATGGCGGTTATGATATCATTTAGAACCTTGAGCGTGGCTGAGGTGCACCCATGACCAGCTCGGAAACCAGATTGCATAGCGGAGAAGGTATGGTGGGATTCGAAATGGTCGGTGATCTGTTTGTTGACTTGGCTTTCGAAGACCTTGGAAAGGCAGGGTAGGATAGATATAGGTCTGTAGCAGTTTGGGTCAAGAGTGTCTCCCCCTTTTGAAGAGGGCGATGACCGCGGCAGCTTTCCAATCTTTGGGGATCTCAGACGATACGAAAGAGAGGTTGAACAGGCTAGTAATAGGGGTTGCAACAATTTCGGCTGATCATTTTAGAAAGAGGGTCCAGCTTGTCTAGCCCTGCTGATTTGTAAAGGTCCAGATTTTGCCGCTCTTTCAGAACATCAGCTATCTGGATTTGGGTGAAGGAGAAATGGGGGAGGCTTAGGCAAGTTGCTGTGGGGAGTGCAGGGGTGTTGACCAGGGTAGGGGTGGCCAGGTGGAAAGCATGGAAAATGCTTATTGAAATTCTCAATTATTGTGGATTTATCGAAGGTGACAGTGGGCAGCTGGGAGGAGGTGATTGTGTTCTCCATGGACTTTACAGTGTTCCAGAACTTTTTGGAGTGTGTGCTGCAGGATGCAAATATCCATTTGAAAAAGCTAGCATTTGCTTTTCTAACTGCCTGTGTATATTGGTTCCTAACTTCCCTGAAAGGTTGCATATCGCGGGGGCTATTTGATGCTAATGCCGTACGCCACAGGATGTTTTTGTGCTGGTCAAGGGCAGTCAGGTCTGGAGTCAACCACAGGCTATATCTGTTCCTGGTTCCATTTTTTTTAATGGGGCATGCTTATTTAAGATTGTGAGGAAGGCACTTTTAAAGAATAACCAGGCATCTTCTACTGATGGAATGAGTTCAATATCCTTCCAGGAGACCTGGGCCAGGTCGATTAGGAAGGCCTGCTCGCTGAAGTGTTTTAGGGAGCGTTTGACAGTGATGAGGGGTGGTCGTTTGACCGCAGACCTATTACGGACACAAGCAATGAGGCAGTGATCGCTTAAATCCTGGTTGAAGACAGCAGAGGTATATTTGGAGGGCAGGTTGGTTAGGATGATATCTATGAGGGTGCCTGTGCTTACGGATTTGGGGTTGTACCTGGTAGGTTCATTGATCATTTGTGTGAGATTGAGGGCATCAAGCTTAGATTGTAGGATGGCCGGGGTGTTATGCATGTCCCAGTTTAGGTCACCTAACAGCACGAGCTCTGAAAATAAATGGGGGGCAATCAATTCCCATATGGTGTCCAGGGCACAGCTGGGGGCAGAAGGTGGTCTATAGCAAGCGGCAACAGTGAGAGACTTGTTTCTGGAAAGGTGGATTTTTAAAAGTAGAAGCCCAAATTGTTTGGGCACAGACCTGGATAGTAACACAGAACTCCGCAGGCTCCCTCTACAGTAGATTGCAACTCCGCCACCTTTGGCAGTTCTATCTTGTCAGAAAATGTTATAGTTACGGATGAAAATTTCAGAGTTTTTGGTGGCCTTCCTAAGCCAGGATTCAGACACAGCTAGGACATCCGGGTTGGCAGAGTGTGCTAAAGCAGTGAATAAAACAAACTTAGGAAGGAGGCTTCTAATGTTAACATGCATGAAACCAAGGCTTTTATGGTTTCAGAAGTCAACAAATGAGAGGACCTGGGGAATGGGAGTGGAGCTAGGCACATATGTTTGACTCCATTCCAATATTCCCTTCCAGCCATTACAATGAGTCCGTCCTCCTATAGCTCCTTTCACCAGCCTCCTCTGGTACCCAGTGTATGACATCCTGTGGACTTGTGTATGTTAAATACAATGGGGCAAAAAAGTATTTATTCAGCCACCAATTGTGCAAGTTCTCCCACTTAAAAAGATGAGCCCTGTAATTTTCATCATAGGTACACTTCAACTATGACAGACAAAATGAGAGAGAAAAAAATCAAAAATAGAACTTTTTGGTAAAAACTCAACTCGTCGTGTTTGGAGGACAAAGAATGCTGAGTTGCATCCAAAGAACACCATACCTACTGTGAAGCATGGGGTGGAAACATCATGCTTTGGGGCTGTTTTTCTGCAAAGGGACCAGGACGACTGATCCGTGTAAAGGAAAGAATGAATGGGGCCATGTATCGTGAGATTGAGTGATAACCTCCTTCCATCAGCAAGGGCATTGAAGATGAAACGTGGCTGGGTCTTCCAGCATGACAATGATCCCAAACACACCGCCCGGGCAACGAAGGAGTGGCTTCGTAAGAAGCATTTCAAGGTCCTGGAGTGGCCTAGCCAATCTCCAGATCTCAACCCCATAGACAATCTTTGGAGGGAGTTGAAAGTCCGTATTGCCCAGCAACAGCCCCAAAACATCACTGCTCTAGAGGAGATCTGCATGGAGGAATGGGCCAAAATACCAGCAACAGTGTGTGAAAACCTTGTGAAGACTTACAGAAAACGTTTGACCTCTGTCATTGCCAACAAAGGGTATATAACAAAGTATTGAGATAAACTTTTGTTATTGCTTATTTTCCACCATAATTTGCAAATAAATTCATTAAAAATCCTACAATGTGATTTTCTGAATTTTTTTCTCTCTCTTTTTGTCTGTCATAGTTGAAGTGTACCTATGATGAAAATTACAGGCCTCTCATCTTTTTAAGTGGGAAAACTTGCACAATTGGTGGCTGACTAAATACTTTTTTGCCCCACTGTATATAATATGTATAGCACACACAGACACACTACCAGTAGATGAAACACTATCATATAAGCTCATAAGCCGGACAACAAAAGATCACATTATTTGACGCGTAACATGCACTGCTCAAAAAAATAAAGGGAACAATTAAACAACACAATGTAACTCCAAGTCAATCACACTTCTGTGAAATCAAACTGTCCACTTAGGAAGCAACACTGATTGACAATAAATTTCACATGCTGTTGTGCAAATGGAATAGACAACACGTAGAAATTATAGGCAATTAGCAAGACACCCCCAATAAAGGAGTGGTTCTGCAGGTGGTGACCACAGACCACTTCTCAGTTCCTATGCTTCCTGGCTGATGTTTTGGTCACTTTTGAATGCTGGCGGTGCTTTCACTCTAGTGGTAGCATGAGACGGAGTCTACAACCCACACAAGTGGCTCAGGTAGTGCAGCTCATCCAGGATGGCACATCAATGCGAGCTGTGGCAAGAAGGTTTGCTGTGTCTGTCAGCGTATTGTCCAGAGCATGGAGGCGCTACCAGGAGACAGGCCAGTACATCAGGAGACGCGGAGGAGGCCGTAGGAGGGCAACAACCCAGCAGCAGGACCGCTACCTCCACCTTTGTGCAAGGAGGAGCACTGCCAGAGCCCTGCAAAATGACCTCCAGCAGGCCACAAATGTGCATGTGTCTGCTCAAACGGTCAGAAACAGACTCCATGAGGGTGGTATGAGTGCCCGACGTCCACAGGTGGGGGTTGTGCTTACAGCCCAACACCGTGCAGGACGTTTGGCATTTGCCAGAGAACACCAAGATTGGCAAATCCGCCACTGGCGCCCTGTGATCTTCACAGATGAAAGCAGGTTCACACTGAGCACGTGACAGTCTGGAGACGCCGTGGAGAACGTTCTGCTGGCTGCAACATCCTCCAGCATGACCGGTTTGGCGGTGGGTCAGTCATGGTGTGGGGTGGCATTTCTTTGGGGGGCCGCACAGCCCTCCATGTGCACGCCAGAGGTAGCCTGCCTGCCATTAGGTAACGAGATGAGATCCTCAGACCCCTTGTGAGACCATATGCTGGTGCGGTTGGCCCTGGGTTCCTCCTAATGCAAGACAATGCTAGACCTCATGTGGCTGGAGTGTGTTAGCAGTTCCTGCAAGAGGAAGACATTGATGCTATGGACTGGCCCGCCCGTTCCCCAGACCTGAATCCAATTGAGCACATCTGGGACATCATGTCTCGCTCCATCCACCAATCCACCATTGCACCACAGACTGCCCAGGAGTTGGCGGATGCTTTAGTCCAGGTCTGGGAGGAGATCCCTCAGGAGACCATCCGCCACCTCATCAGGAGCATGCCCAGGCTTTGTAGGGAGGTCATACAGGCACGTGGAGGCCACACACACTACTGAGCCTCATTTTGACTTGTTTTAAGGACATTACATCAAAAGTTGGATCAGCCTGTAGTGTGGTTTTCCACTTTAATTTTGAGTGTGACTCCAAATCCAGACCTCCATGGGTTGATAAATTTGATTTCCATTGATAATTTGTGTGATTTTGTTGTCAGCACATTCAACTATGTAAAGAAAAAAGTATTTAATAAGAATATTTCATTCATTCAGATCTAGGATGTGTTATTTTAGTGTTCCCTTTATTTTTTTGAGCAGTGTATGAACCTACGCATACACTTGAGCGAAACTGAAGCACGTATTATGTTAACTCACAAAATCCCCCTCAACCAAGAATGAGGAGAGGTCCACCAGAACCCACGTAGGCACCATGAAGAAAACAGCATTGAAGCCCAGTATGTTGAGAAGTCTCAGGTGGTGGATTCTCGTGTCCCGCAGCACCTAAAAAGCAATGAATATTAATTCATAGCTTTGTCATTTCTTAGGCCAGCCATTGCAGAAAACTGTTGTGTGTTGACCTTGGAAATCAGTGGGCAGCAAAATATATCTCAAGGCTACACGAAGACACATCGTTATAAATTGAGAGGGCACAAATTCCTTGTTCGTTGAATGCTTTGGTTTTCTTCATCAACATCATGATAGACAGGAAATGTAATCACAGTTGGTAATTAACAAGACATGGTTGTTAAACTCTAACACCACAAATCATTACACAATAATGTAACTGCAGGGTTAGTATTATCAAAAGTAATTCTTAACTCTAGCACTTGTCAGTTTTCATAAAACATTTAACCAAGTAATAATGTCCAATGGAGGAAATATGTTTTCCTCAAATATTGGTTAAAGGGAGGCCACATCGGCATAGTATAGGACACTACCCATCGACAGTATGTTAAGAACAAATACATTGAAAAGATTCACAAGGCTTCACACTCATAGGCCTTGCCCTTGAGTTTTCCTTTCGAGTGTTTTCATGTTTAGTATGAGTGCTGTCTACTATATCAGCACTTGAATATTGCAAGGAATGCTTTAACAGTGTGCATGATCCATTCCTTCAAGGGCAATACAGTATTCTATTAAATAAAACCGCTTGAGTTTATTCTCCAACCATTACCCAAACACATAGGTCATTCAAATGTCCACGAAAGTTCAAAATGTGCTCTCCAGCTATACTTTTATCCATCATCTCATAACACATAAATAACAGTATTTTTCAAAGGGTGCAGACTGGTAAGATGTACCTTTTTGGAGAAGATATTTTGCAGAGAGAAGCAGAGTGTGGCGGCCAGGGCACTGACTAACCCAGATACATCAAAGGACATTTCTGTCATCGTGGCCAGAAGCACTCCTCCGATGATGGGGATGAGAGATACGTACACCTGAGACAGGTACAAGACAGGAGTGCAAAAGAGAAAGGGTTACACTTTATTTGGGTAGTCCAGATTTTCCATCTGTAGATGCTATACAGATGGTTAAACTATCAACAAACGATCTGTTGATAAGCAACTGCTTGCTAAGGTTACGGTTAAGGTACTTTTAGAATAAGGGTTAAGGTTAGGGCTAGGGTTACGGTCATGGTTAGTAGATAGAGCATCTACAGATGGACTAGACTATCCAAATAAAGTGTTACTAGGCCAAAGTCAGCAGGATATTCCTAATCATGGAGGAGTCTCAAAGTACAGTTGAAAAAAAATGGACATCCATACACATGCAGTTGTTTTGCTCATTTGTTTTGGGACATGTCACATTTGCCCAACCTCTAAATGCCTGACACATAAATAGCTTTGTTATTGCGGAACACTCCTATAGCCCCTGCAGTGTTAACATGATGTAAGAAGAGGGGTACATTTTCTGTAAATGCACCTGCAAGCCTATATATATATATACAGTGGGGAGAACAAGTATTTGATACACTGCCGATTTTGCAGGTTTTCCTACTTACAAAGCATGTAGACGTCTGTCATTTTTATCATAGGTACACTTCAACTGTGAGAGACGGAATCTAAAACAAAAATCCAGAAAATCACATTGTATGATTTTTAAGTAATTAATTTGCATTTTGTTGCATGACATAAGTATTTGATCACCTACCAACCAGTAAGAATTCCATCTCTCACAGACCTGTTAGTTTTTCTTTAAGAAGCCCCCCTGTTCTCCACTCATTACCTGTATTAACTGCACCTGTTTGAACTCGTTACCTGTATAAAAGACACCTGTCCACACACTCAATCAAACAGACTCCAACCTCTCCACAATGCCCAAGACCAGAGAGCTGTGTAAGGACATCAGGGATAAGATTGTAGACCTGCACAAGGCTGGGATGGGCTACAGGACAATAGGCAAGCAGCTTGGTGAGAAGGCAACAACTGTTGGCGCAATTATTAGAAAATGGAAGAAGTTCAAGATGACGGTCAATCACCCTCGGTCTGGGGCTCCATTCAAGATCTCACCTCGTGGGGCATCAATGATCATGAGGAAGGTGAGGGATCAGCCCAGAACTACACGGCAGGACCTGGTCAATGACCTGAAGAGAGCTGGGACCACAGTCTCAAAGAAAACCATTAGTAACACACTACGCCGTCATGGATTAAAATCCTGCAGCGCACGCAAGGTCCCCCTGCTCAAGCCGGCGCATGTCCAGGCCCGTCTGAAGTTTGCCAATGACCATCTGGATGATCCAGAGGAGGAATGGGAGAAGGTCATGTGGTCTGATGAGACAAAAATAGAGCTTTTTGGTCTAAACTCCACTCACCGTGTTTGGAGGAAGAAGAAGGATGAGTACAACCCCAAGAACACCATCCCAACCGTGAAGCATGGAGGTGGAAACATCATTCTTTGGGGATGCTTTTCTGCAAAGGGGACAGGACGACTGCACCGTATTGAGGGGAGGATGGATGGGGCCATGTATCGCGAGATCTTGGCCAACAACCTCCTTCCCTCAGTAAGAGCATTGAAGATGGGTCGTGGCTGGGTCTTCCAGCATGACAACGACCCGAAACACACAGCCAGGGCAACTAAGGAGTGGCTCCGTAAGAAGCATCTCAATGTCCTGGAGTGACCTAGCCAGTCTCCAGACCTGAACCCAATAGAAAATCTTTGGAGGGAACTGAAAGTCCGTATTGCCCAGCGACACCCCCGAAACCTGAAGGATCTGGAGAAGGTCTGTATGGAGGAGTGGGCCAAAATCCCTGCTGCAGTGTATGCAAACCTGGTCAAGAACTACAGGAAACGTATGATCTCTGTAATTGCAAACAAAGGTTTCTGTACCAAATATTAAGTTCTGCTTTTCTGATGTATCAAATACTTATGTCATGCAATAAAATGCAAATTAATTACTTAAAAATCATACAATGTGATTTTCTGGATTTTTGTTTTAGATTCCGTCTCCCACAGTTGAAGTGTACCTATGATAAAAATTACAGACCTCTACATGCTTTGTAAGTAGGAAAACCTGCAAAATCAGCAGTGTATCAAATACTTGTTCTCCCCACTGTATATATATCATATTGTGCCATGTCACCATTGCTTGGACAAAATATCTTCCAAAGCAGCTTTATGTACACAATCAATTTTCTGAGTTACTCACTTTTGTCGTTTGCTTCTCCTTCATGATAATCCTTGATAACAACACAACCCATATTGGCATTGTGGCTTTGACTGTGGGGTGAAAAGAAACAAAGAATGTCAGATTGGAAAATGGATAAAAGGATCCTGTTCAGTGCATGAATTGAGGACAATGGCTTGAGTGGAACGGGTATTGATTGGAAAGGTAAGGAGCATGACTTTTGAGATACAGTGGTTTAAAGACTTAGTTGACCATGCAACTGTGCCTCACACCTACAGTTTAAGTTTCATTGTGTATTGTGCGTCACAGACACACCCCCGGTAACAACAAACGTGTTACTTTGCATATTGCATCATCACGCCATAGCTTGACGTGTCAGTTAGTGAAGTGAGACAGCAATGAGTTACAGTTACACTGTATGGGGGCTGACGTCCAACATTAGGTACCTAACTAATTAGGAAGTAAAGGGTATAACACATAGGGATTGACATTAAGTGTTATCGGGGGCAAGTGAACTGAGCAGTCAGGAAACAGTAATTTGGCAGGTGAAATTTTCTGCTAAGATTTTCAGTATCTTAAACAGATCATTCTGGTTCCTCCCAGTTTTTTAGGTGAAAGACAAGTAATGGCATTTCCGTGTGTAAACTACTTCTACATTTTCAATCAAGTGACCATAATCTTCGGTTAACCAAGAAATACTCCTGTCTTGCCCGATGGGCTAGTGCTGTTCAGAACTCAATGCCAATCCCTGACACAGTACCTTGAAGTTCTGCTTTCTCATAGTAATGAGAGCACAATTCAAATACTCATTGTGAATACTCATATTTTACGCTTTCATTTAGAGGTAACAAACTGCAGTCACACACTCCCCTATAGGCTGTCGCTGTAGCAGGTAGTTGTATTAGGCTTAGTACGCTGTAGTTGTAACAATGGACATCATATATGACAGGCAAGAATGCATCATACGGAGTAACACAACATAAAACCTATTGTGAGCAGAAAAACTATGGTTAACGCACATGTTTAACCATTTACTTAATGATCTCTGGACCAACCACAAATCAACGGAAACCCAGCCTTACTGTTCTTTGCCACTGAATGAGACAACTGTAGTGGCGCAGCGGTCTGCATCTCAGTGCTTGAGGCGTCACTACAGACACCCTGGTTCGAATCCGGGCTGTATCACATCCGTCCGTAATGTGAGTCCCATAGGGTACAGCACAATTGGCCCAGCGTCGTCCGGGTTTAGCTCGTCATTGTAAAGAATAATTTGTTCTTAACTGACTTGCCTAATTAAATGATGGTTAAATAAAAGTAACGTAGTTACAAGTTTAGGCACTGGCTAGGTGGGGCCCTCCCCCAAACAAAAAGGTATTCAAATAACCAAGTATGTCGCAAGCTCCTCGGTTAAACGGAACGTGGGTAATACAGTCCCATGCAAAGGAAGCCAATTCACTTAAAGCTTGTCTAAATTGTCCAGCACAAGAAACCAATTAATTGAAGTTAGCAAGCTAACGCTAGCATTCCATGCTGCTAGTTAGAATACCAAGCAATGATTCTGAGCTAGCTAGCCTGATTCGGAGTTCGTGCAATGCTTACCAGTGTGTGCGTAGGAAACAGGTACCTTCCATATACTGAAGTGGGCCGAAACAGATGCGAAGTATTTTCCAAAAGCTAAAGGGATAATATACCATTTGAAGTATCTAGTTGGTAATTCTGTTTTGGGGACTCCCCATGCTCGCAGCAACGGTGGAAGGAAGACGACGATTGAGAATATATGAAAAAGCGAAACTGTGACAGGATAAGGGAACCCATTTAGAATAATTTTGTTAACTACGTTGCCTCCCGAACTAACAGTATACCAACAGAAACAGAGTAAAGCTATCCGGACCCCTTCCTTGACTGGGGGACGCTCCACCGCAGCCATCTTCCACTTCGGAGTCACCGGCAGCAGTGTGTGGCAGCAAGGCCAGCAGTGAGACGTGGAGAAGCTACTATGCCGCGTTCCAGACAAGTCGGAAACTCGGAACCACCGAGTTAATATTTGCGTACATTTTTTTGTAGAGCTTCCTTTTGGTTGATTCTGATAAGTTCCAAGTGGGGAAACTCGGACATTAACTTTATACAACGAGATTCCAAGTCGGAAAGTTCCGAGTTGTCATGAATGCGGCAGTATGTACAATGTTGAGAAAATAATCGTAGACCGGGTTCGAGAGCATCAAAACCGTGATGTGTCGTGGGTAAATTCTGACTATCTACAAATAATTAGTCGTTATGTATGATACAAGGTGATGTGTAGATCTGGCAGTCGGCTGCACTGGCCGTGCTCGAGAGGGTCAAACCGTAATGTATCATAGGTAAATTGTGACTGATTTACAAATAATAATTAGTAGTTATTTGATGCAAGCCCATTGTCGGCTGCAATGTCAAACAAGCCCAATTAGCCCATTGCGTCACTTCCTGCAAACAAACATCCTCCAAAGATGGTGATCGCATTCCCCTGCTCAGACCGTTGCACTGGTTTTGACTAGAAGGGATACCGGTTATGTTAGAATGGACTTTTCGTAGCAGCCGCAGGTTAGGAGAATTTACGTAGCAGGTTATGAGAATTAGGTTAAGGCTAGGAAAAGGGTTAGTTAAAAAGCAACCTTAGAGGTCAATATGGCAATCTGTATCCCATCTAGCCATGATCCATTGCACTGAGTTATAAAATAATGGACCATTGTGGAATGAAGGCTGAGACAATGGTTCCGTGTCACTTCATTGACTGTGCAATCGGGCACCAGATTGCTATGACTTATCTTTTGTTTGTTGATATTTGTTAATCTTTAAAAAAAAAAATTATAAGATTGCTATGATGTGGTTAGCTGACACATAAAATACCTATCCAGGCGTTGTAAGATCTGACAGTCGTCAGCAACGTCTGAGCAGAGGACTGCAGAGGAACGCGTCCTCAGTATGTAGGTACAGCTGAGGTCCCACATAATTTACACATTGTTCTGATTGATCAAAAGACCAATTATTTAAAAAAGATATCAGAATTGGGCTTCCTGTGTAAATGCAGCCATATAGCCCAGTGGTGTCAAACTCATTCCATGGAGGACTTAGTGTCGACAGGTTTTAGTTTTTTCCTTTCAATTAAGCCCCAGACAATCGGAGTTCCTTACTAATTTGTGACAATTCATCAATCAAGTACAAGGGAGGAGCGAAAACCCACAGACAATCGGCCCTCCCTGGAATGAGTTTGACATCTGTTATAGACATATTTATCATGCATAATTAAACACTTCCACGTTGAATCATGTTTTCAGTTAATTTGATTGTGCAAAACAAACATCGTTTATGTCTGGTTGTCCATACCAATATTTACTATTAAAGAAATCTCCAGTGTTGTAGATATTTACAGAATAACATTTTTTTGTATTTATTTTGCACACACCGTTTTTATAGGCCCAACACACATTTCCACCTGCAGTGCAGAGCGATAGTAGCTCATCCACCAGAGGGCTCAGAGATAGAAACTAGGGAGATTATCAAAAAATGTCATCTGGATAGCGCATTGAAGTCCAATGTATGTTGTAGGCTACTTTGAGAAAGACGGGCTCAAAAGAGAGTTCATTTAACTGTTTACAATGCGGATATTGAGTTTAAAATTCGAGCCATTGTTGATGCGCTCGTCTGTCCTGAGGCACACCGTTCCATTGAAAGAATACTATAGTATGGAACACCGTTTTGGTTTTTGCATGTCAAAAAAGATACGTCATAAGCTTTTAATTTGGCACTTCAAATAACACAGTTCTAATATAGAATGTTGTGTGTTCTGAATTTGCACGTGCAAGCCAAGCGCAACCACTACTATCAGTAACACTGTCAAAGCTGTACAAAAAAAGTCTGCAAACACCGGCCATGAACGATTTGTTTACAATACCGCGTTCGTTAACCGGGCATGTACACTAGATAGCGTTAAATTGCCGCTTATTGTGACTCGCTGGCAGCATTTTGACCGTGCGTCAAAAATTCAGCTTAGCAAGTTTGTATGAAGGTCTGATTATTAAATGAGTAAATAGTAATATCCTCTAAAACGCTCTGGTGACAAACTTTGCTACCCTGTTTCAAATTGTCCACATGGCTGGGAGAACCTATTCAAGTAAGTAAATACATTTCGAAAATGTTAAATGATGCATTATTAGCCTGCACTGTAGCTAGCTAGCTATCTAGCCAACTTCACATACTGTATAGATAGCTAGCTAAGTGAATTAAATATCATCAGCTACCTAACTTCATATTAGCTATCTTGATGTATTTATCACTGTAAAAAACAAACTCCAAATGCATTTGTAGGTAGCTAGCTAGCTTTCAGCCCGAACTGTCAAAGTAAGAAAGTAGGCTATTCTGGATAGGACAGGTACTTTTGTGTAGTTCCTGTCTCTAGATGTGAGGACGGAAATAATAGTAACATAACATTCAGTGCGTTGAAATGTGAGGTTTTCTGTTCTCAGATAAAGAGCTATGAAAGCCTGTCTACATATGAAGAGGTCCCAATGAAGAGCAGTGGTTCTCAGTGCTGGGGACTCAAAGGGGTGCACATTTTTGTTTTTGCCTTAGCACTGCACAGCTGATTCAAATGACCAACTCATCAAGCTTCAAGTGGTATTTATGTATTCATTTGTGATGCTATCCTTGAAATGATCCTGTAATTGTCACATGCTACACATGCATCTATCAATCCAATGTTATCATGATTTGTTATAAGGGATATTATACTTTAGTAATCCACAATGACCTGGTGATGTAAAAGTCTAATTACATTGTCTTCCATATTCCTACAGATACCTTGTAACAGGAGATTCCTTCAAAACGATTGCCTACAGTTAACATGTAGGGCACTGCAAGGTTGGGTGACCAGGGCCACCAGGGACTGCCTCCTGGAGGAATTCAGGTGTGTGAAGGCTACCTGTGTCCTGCATAACTTCATGAGGATGGACACGAGGACCAGGAGGGGATCTGCAGCTCGCCGCCATGTGCCAGAGGAGAAGTCTGCTGCTCTGCAGGATGTTTCAAGGATGGGGTCCAACAATGCAGCAAGAGAGAAGATCTTCACCTCCTACTTCTACTAAGAGGGTGCTGTTCCCTGACAACGCCATAGACTACACTATGCACAACCAAAGGCTCTTTTAAGAGCCATTCACATTGCAATAAGAGTATTCTTCCATTTACTTAGCTATGTAAACTGCAGTTATTCAATTCCCACTTTCTCTCCCTTTGATTTCTACTTCTCAGGTGAGGGTGCTGTTTAGGTAAGGGTGTGATGTCGGTACGAAAACAGGCTATTTTAAATCACCCATAATGAAAAAATGTAGAACAATTAGACACCCTATAACCCAAACACATGTATCAATCTGATTGATGAATTGTGTTGTGCAGTAAGCAGGCTCAGGTGTATAACTGGATCCTTCCACCTTCAAAAAATAGGCAAGGCCAACCATGGAGAATAGTAAGACACTTCATTATTTCTATAACTACGCTATATTGTTTTTCAGCATAAAGTACTCCGTAGCCACTTAGTGTGGACACCAGGTGAAGCCACACGTACAAATTCCTGTTGAACACTGTCTTTAACTACCTTATTTTCTCAATAAGTCTTTCTCCTTCACTTCACCCCTCTCTTCTTCCTAAATCCTCTAGGTTATATCAGCTGTGTAGGTGAACCCCTCCCGCATCTGACCTGGCTACATAGAGGGCATAGCATGGTGAGGTCACTTGGTCAGGTCAACAGGAAGTATTATTAAAGAGATGCTTTACATTGAAATAGAGATGCAGTAGTCCCAGAGTTAATTATCGAAGATCAGTTTTGCATTTCACTTCCTGATGATTGATGACTAACAATGTTTGAATAAAAAAATAAAAACAAGGTTTAAACATGCTCTCTCTGTCTCTCGTCTGCAAATATATTTTGACATGAGAGGATGCCAACCCCCAGTCCCATCATTGCCACCTTACCCGCTCTTAAGATAACCTTTGGGCCGACTAGAAACACTGTAATTTTGATGAACTGAGAGAATATTTGGGTAGCACTGATTCATTAATCATATGCTGCCTTCCCTGCTCTTACCTCTTTCCCTTTTATGCCTCTTCCTCGGTTTTTATAATGCACAACAGATGTGCATTGAAGTACAAATTGGATTTGTATTTATATTACAATTATAATATTTAATGTATGTATTTATAACACTTGGATAATGAACTACTTCTTTCAATAAAGCATTTCACATTCTCTACTGGTTGAAATTAAGTCTCTCATTTGATGAGAGACTTACTATACCTATACTATACCTATACCTATTCAGAAATACTATACCTATCCTGTGTTTATCAAATCAATGCAGATGAAGGGCATTAGATATTGAGATGAATGGGTTTTAGAGTATTTACATGATTCATAGAACATGTACTGTTTTATAAATTACAAATCAACCTTTAACTAGTTAAATCCTGTTTCTAGTCTTAGTTACAATGTGTAACCATTGATCTCCCAGAACCAAGATTGGTAAACACTGTTGAAGTGTTTAATTGTAATACATACATGTGTAACAGATGTGAAATGGCTAGCTAGTTAGCGGTGGTGCGCGCTAATAGCGTTTCAATCGGTTACGTCACTCGCTTCGAGACCTTGAAGTAGTGGTTCCCCTTGCTCTGCAAGGGCCGCGGCCTTTGTGGAGCGATGCTTTGTGGGTGACTGTTGTTGATGTGTGCAGAGGGTCCCTGGTTCGCGCGAGGGGACGTACTAAAGTTAAACTGTTACACATGCAGACACGCATCATTCAAAGAATGGATTTGATACTCCTGGTATTGGATATGACTGAAAAATAATCTTAGACATTCATACCTGAACTGCACCTTTATTTGCCAAGGTAGAGTACATGATCATTGAATATATGAAATATACAGGCTACAATGTGGGGATCTCATGCATGGTAATAACTACATGTATATACGACTTGCATCCTAACTAAATGCATGCTCTTCAACCGATCGCTGCCTGCACCTGCCCGCCCGTCCAACATCACTACTCTGGACGGTTCTGACTTAGAACATGTGGACAACTACAAATACCTAGGTGTCTGGTTAGACTGTAAACTCTCCTTCCAGACTGACATCAAACATCTCCAATCCAAAGTTAAATCTAGAATTGGCTTTCTATTTCGTGAAAAAGCATCCTTCACTCATGCTGCCAAACATACCCTTGTAAAACTGACCATCCTACCGATCCTCGACGTCATTTACAAAATAGCCTCCAATACCCTACTCAATAAATTGGATGCAGTCTTATCACAGTGCCATCCGTTTTGTCACCAAAGCCCCATATACTACCCACCACTGCGACCTGTACGCTCTCGTTGGCTGGCCCTCGCTTCATACTCGTCGCCAAACCCACTGGCTCCAGGTTATCTACAAGACCCTGCTAGGTAAAGTCCCCCCTTATCTCAGCTCGCTGGTCACCATAGCAGCACCTACCCGTAGCACGCGCTCCAGCAGGTATATCTCTCTGGTCACCCCCAAAACCAATTCTTCCTTTGGCCACCTCTCCTTCCAGTTCTCTGCTGCCAATGACTGGAATGAACTATAAAAATCTCTGAAACTGGAAACACTTATCTCCCTCACTAGCTTTAAGCACCAGCTGTCAGAGCAACTCACAGATTACTGCACCAGTACATAGCCCATCTATAATTTAGCCCAAACAACTACCTCTCCCCCTATGGTATTTATTTATTTGTTTTGCTCCTTTGCACCTCATTATTTCTATCTCTACTTTGCACATTCTTCCACTGCAAATCTACCATTCCAGTGTTTTACTTGCTATATTGTATTTACTTCGCCACCGTGGCCTTTTTTTTGCCTTTTACCTCCCTTATCTCACCTCATTTGCTCACATTGTATATAGACTTATTTTTCTACTGTATTATTGACTGTATGTTTGTTTTACTCCATGTGTAACTCTGTGTTGTTGTATGTGTCGAACTGCTTTGCTTTATCTTGGCCAGGTCGCAATTGTAAATGAGAACTTGTTCTCAACTTGCCTACCTGGTTAAATAAAGGTGAAATAAATCAAATCAAATCCTTGGCACAAAGTTATATTCTACTCTACATAGGCTTCATTAATGTCATTCAGACTGTTTTGAAGTTAATACAACTGGCTATGATAGCTGAGGTTCATAGCTTGGTTCTGAACAAATATGTATACCAAACGTTTGGGTCCATACAGAGATCGGCTAGATAGCTAGCTACACATCCATAGGCATATACAGGTATTTTTATCCTACACTGCACAATAAGCTAGAACGTAGCTAACTATCTCCATTGCATGGCAAATATCAGCAAGGCAAGCTGAACAAATTTTACATTCAATTTGCAGTAAATGCTTTAGCTAGTTACTAGATTCTTTACATCCACTGTTTCACAAGACGACAGCCTGGTTTGCTGGTTGTTTCAGGAGTCCCTAAAACAAACAACCATAATTACAATTTCATACTCATGTCACGACATAAAGCTAGCTGGCTAATGTTAGCTAGTCAGCTAGCTTGCTAAATCGCGATTTTCGTAAATTAACTTTATGATTTAAAAAAAAATATGCATAATCGTTTCTCTACATTAACTAACATATTCCTGTCAACTGTACATTTTTGGGATGATTCGTTAACGTTTCAATCACTTACATTTGCTTCCGTCCTAGTATTTTTGTCAGCCATCTTTGCTGAAGAAAGTCTCCAGCCTTGGGAGGCATAGCGTCAAATTCGTCATGGGACAAACCACTCGATATGATTGGTCATCGCCCAGTGGTCGCCTCTGGTGATTTGCATAAAGTTGGGTAAAGTTTAACTCTTTCACCGCCTCCCACGCCACCTTCGCACCGCCCAAAGGTCCCCCGCCCTCTACCCTTTCCTTCCATTGAAATTAATGGAAGCGGTGTTTGGGATAACTAGCTTTAGCTTGGTACCTAGCTAGCACCAATACAACCAGCCAGAAAACAATGACCAGTAGAAACTACAGTAATTTTCATTATTCTTAACAATGATTTAGGGATCCTTTGAAGTATTAGCTAGGTAGCCACTTGTTCGCCAATTGAAACTGAACTTAGGTTCATGAAAATAAATAGCTATCCAGCTACTTAACCATTTGGCCCAAAGCTAACGATATAAGCAGCCATGGGGCTCAACCAGACAGGGTAGTGTTGTGAAGCTAGCCACAATAAGGATTAGGCACAATGGTGTAATGTGCGGTTTGCCGTCAAAATAAAAGTACCTATTTGACAGTGATGCAGAAGGTTACAATTGGTGGAATAATGCAATGAAATGGGGTATCAGTCTACTCGGTGACACCCACACAACACAATTGTGAAAAGTTTATGCAAATAATAGCATTGTAGAGCTTATCGCAGGACTGTGACTGTGTGAAATCACCTCCCCAGTCAGCCTATTGTGTGTATTGACATTCATATTGCACTGTACAGCTTTACCTACAGATTGGAGATCAGTCTACTCAATACCCAAGATCTTTTTTCTCCAATGTCCTCAGAGTTATCAGACTCCAAAACGCAGTATTGTTTGTCCTCTGGTATATTGTTTAATACATATAGGTTGACAATAAATGTGACTCAATTCACAGTTGTTTCAGAGTCCGCAATGAGAGCTACGACGCTAATGTTCTCTGGGTGTCACGGAGTAGACTGATACCCATGTCATTGAGCCACAATCCATAGGTAAGGCTGTACAGTGAAGGTAGTATGCACCCAATGCAATTCTAAAGTATAACACATCCAGTGTGATTTCAACATATTTTTGTCAGATTAACAAATAGTCTTTTGTTGATTTTATATAACATTCCAACCTCGTTTAGCATGATCTATTCAATTATGGCATAATTCTACTATTTGTATTAATTTGCATCAGTCAATGATGTACTTTTACTTTGAAGGCTAACCGCAAAATCCCCTATTGTGGCTAACTTCACATAGATGTGTCCGACCACCATTAATCAAATAAGAATGGTCTTATAAATTAGGGTTATTTTAGATGACACCTCGCTATAGCTACTGAAACAGATGTTGTTTTGCTATGTTTTTGGGGATGAACATTGTTTGCATCCATGAGCTAGCTAGCTTTTTTTTTCGAGTGAGTGTAATCACTACGTCAAAAAATTAGGAACGCGTTAAAGTATGTGCGGAGCAGTCATATTCAGGTCCTGATTGGTCAACAAGCTTATTTGACGTGTATCTTTTTTGACCCTCAAAGACCCAAACGGCTTTCCACATGAAAGGGAGAAAGACACTCACGATATGCTTTTTTATTTTTATTAACACATACTGTATCAACGTGTCCATTTAAAAAAGGACTAAGTAGCAAATATGTTCTCTTCTGCATTCCTGAACACAAAAAGACACATTTCTGTACATTCACTAAGGCTCCGTTTGAGGAAACACATTGTTTTCCATAAGGCAAACAATATAAAGGAATGGGACCAAGTATATTTCCAGCATAAACATTTTATTTTTCTGTTTTTCCTCATAGTTGCAATGTTGTAGCATCATCTGCTTTGCCATTATAATTCATATTTTACTACCTAGAAACAGGAAAAAAGGAAAAGCTAAAGAAAATGCTATTAACTCGCACATTTCCATAATGTGTCATTTTGCAGATAGTTTCCCTGTATATTAAGATGTTAGTGTTGGTGCAAGAACCGTTCTAGTTGTATGGTGGTATGGAATGTTGCTACTGCAAACAATTTTTGTGAGAAAATATGCAGAACACAGTTTTACCTAATCTGACAAGCAGAACTGATTGAATAAGTGAAGTGTATAATTTTGTTTTATGTAACTAACTAAATTAAATAAGAGATAAATAAATGCATACATGATATAACCACACGTTTCATTCTCTTTGCCAGCATGTACCTGCCAAACAGGTTCCATACTTGAAGTTACTGGGCACCTTAAACTCTTAGCATTTGGCAGACAATGTATGGACCCATTCCACTCAAAGAACCTCAGTGATGCTACAGCTGAGCTCTCTCCCATCGAACACTGATCAACGTTTGCTTTTTATGGGAGCAGCACAATTAGCAAGGCCTCTCTTACACCACCTCTGCAAAGGAGTGAGCAGGTTCTTCCATTGATAATTGCCTTTTTGCACTCAGCCAAGGAAGGTGCCATTTTTCCCTCTTGAAGCCACAGCTCATTAAACTCAGTCTAGGCAGATATATGGCAGGATATTCAGCTTGCCCTCATCCCCATGTGAGTCTAAGGAAATGCAATCTGTCCATTCATACCAGTTGTCCTTGGTGTCATAGCAACCATTCACCCCAGGCCAGTGCTCCTTGTGTATTCTGTTGAGATCCTCGTTTGTGACCTCTCGGCTCACCCCTGGTAAGTCCGTATCAGGGATATTTGGTACCAGCATGTGTTTTTTTCTGCCCTCTTTGATATGATGTTCCTCATGTTTCAAGTACTCAGACATGAAAAAGTGTGCCCCCGAGGTTTGAGCCCCAGATGATGTGAGCACATTGCTTTGACGGTTAAGGTAGGACTGGATGATTTCGTTCCTTGACAGCTCTTTCCAGTTGGTCTGTTGAAACGGACTGGGAGTAACAGGGCTATTTTGTGCACAATGGTTCTGCTTGAGCAGTTCTGTCTGAGGAAGTTCTGGTGTGACCGGAGCCACTGTAGCCTCCCGTTCCGGGTAAGACTCTTTGAGGATTGAGGGTTTGATCTGCCCTGTTACAGGGTCAAACGTAAGTCTACGGTCTTTTAACCTACATGGCATTGTGGTCTCTTCCGTGGGCTGCCCACCCAAGTTCACTGTATAGTCTCTGGACCTGTATTTCTTTCTCCTCTTTCTCTCTGTGCTAGTGACAGAACCATCGCCCTCTGCCTTCACCTCGCTGTGGGACGAGGCTTTGGAGTGCAGAGAGTCAGGTCTCCTGGTGCTTTGTTGAAGGCGTTGGTCCACGTCTGCCGGTCCGTCCCAATGAAGGGCAGACTCTGTAGGCAGAGGCCCAACAGTGAGGGAACCCTGCATACATGGAGTTAAAAGCTGTGGAGAACGCAAAGGAGAGGGCCCCAGTCCAGAGCTGTCCATAACCCTGGGGCTCCGAGTTGAGCTCAGTAGAGTCGTTGATTTGGTCGTAGACAGTTTAACTACCGCATCCTGTTTTGTACTTCTGGGACTATATGAGTTGCTTCGGGGGTGTTTGGGCTGATGCGGCCCCCCTCCTGAGACAGCCAGGTCCATTTTGCCATGCTGTTGCAAAACAGCCGTTTTGAGCAATGTGGAAGTGCTCGGAGGTTTGGCTACTCCCGGTGAGCTAGGGTGAGGTTTGACAGCGTTGACAGGGATTTTGTTGAGCCTGTCGATGTCAAGATGCTCAGCACCATCCTTGTCTGATTTCAGATGTGGATGAGGGTCACATGTGTCCGTAAAAGCCTCAGGACTGGCTCCAATTCCATTTGTTGGCAGTCGTGAGTTGTGTGTTCTTTCATAGGCGGTTATTTTGGAGATTTTCACTGGTATGTGCTGTCTGTCCCTCTGTTCCCCCTTCCGTTTTCGGTTGCCTGACTTTTCCGCTTTGTGGGAGTAACGGTTGTTGAAGTCATTTCTACTCTTGAGCTCCGGAACCATTTTACCTGAAGGTGGGATAGCAGCTGGAGGGGAGACGTCCATCCGGCAGGGATGCATACCACCGTTGGCAGCGGCTGGCGGACCCATATGCCCTTTGGATAGTGCCTCACTCTGCCCAGGCTCAATTAGCTTCTGCCAGGTGCGCAGGAGCTTCTTTGCACGCTTGGCGAGATCCTCATCCTTCGTCTTTTTCCTTACGTCGTTGATCAGCTTGCCAAGGCGGGTTTCCTTGAGGAAGAACAGGAAGTTTTCTTTAGTACAAACCCCATCTTCACAACATCTATATCCAAGAGCTGACATAATATTATTATGCATATTTACCCCTAGTGTTACCTACCTCAAGTGCTTCCTTGGTGATGGGATATTTCTCCAAATAGGAAATTACTTCCATTACAGCCACCATGTTGCAGATCTGCTGGAAAGTAAACATCAAATCATGTTAAAACTATTCATAATAAAGAAAGACAGAAAATGTCCATAGGAAAACCCTCAATTACTATTTACAAAGACAGATGAGGCATTTGGATATTTGTAAATAAAGAGCTTTGAGTGTATATAACAAATCATTGAACCATTGGATTCAAAACCACACACTGACATCCATAGTCAGTGGCTTAGATCAGGTGTTTACAAACTTTTTCACTCAAGTACCCCCTTCCACCATTGGGGAACATCCCGCATCCCCCCTGCATGTGCACACCACTTCTATTTCTATGGGCACAAGAACTGTTCACACCCTTCTTGTATGCGGAGAGAAAATGTTGTAGGTTTAAAGCTTATTTCCTGCAATTCTACACATTTTGTCATGGGGTGCAGAGAACATTTTGCAGTTTTAAAGCTCATGTTCTTGCAATTCTATACATATTGCCAAGTCTAATGTGTATTAATGTGATATGAGTGACTTGAACAAACAAATCTTTGGGATAAAACACCTAGTTAAAAAACGTTACCTGACATGGGCTAGTTGATCTGGACATTTCTGATAAGCCATCTAAGGCAGTGTTTCACAACCCTGGTCCACGAGTACCCACAAAAGTACAGTTTCGTTGTCACCCTTGACAAACACACCTCATTCAACTTATTAAGGGCTTGATGATTAGTTGTCAAGTTAAATCAGGTGTGCTTGTCCAGGCTTACAATAAAAACGTGTACTGTTCGGGGTACTCGACTAAAATGACAAGAGGAAAACTGATGATGCACTACCTCATTTCAAAATGGCACCTTGTGCATTCTACTATTACAACTTTCTAGAGTAAGTTGCAAGCCAGACGGAGTTCCTTTAAAAAATGATTTTTAAATAGATGAGGCCTAACGGATCGTTCCCCAGATCAATGGATGTATAGAGGTTGACAGTCGCCAACAAGTCATGTCTGCAGGCAGCAGCAGGACTACAATATCTTTAACTAAGTTATTCATATAATGAGCCTCTCTCTGGCTAGCTTCTTGGTAGTTCCCCTCCGTCTTACATTTTGTTTAGTTTTAATGACAAGCCCTCATCTCAAAAAACAATATACAGGAGTAGTTAGATACTGATGTTAAGGCCTACTAGCCTCGCATAAAATGTCACCCCCCCCCCCCAAACATTAGCCTACACAGCTTCAACCACTTGTACAATGCAAATAGTAGTCTGTCAGCAGCTAGTAGTCTATCAAGATTTCCATGGTGTAGCCATCTCTGTTTAACAGAAATCTCACTGATGATGAATTTAGTTTTATTGATCATCAAATACAAATGGCTGTTATTCAGATTAGCACCCCACAGCAATTTCCCCTGTAAAATGTGGAGGACAAAAGCATATGGCTAAATTTGAATGGACTTTCAGATGTGCACCTGTACCGGGGATGTAAACCGATAGCAGTTTCAAGTTTGAGATTACAAAACTGAGAATACACATGCAAATGTTTGCCATTCTAGTCATACCAGTAAGGAGCATTAGGCTAAACCTACCCAATCCACTAAATCTGACTGGCTAGGTTTATTCATATTCAAAAAACTTGGCTCAACAATAAGGTGGTTTTGTGCAAGATATGTTCAACTAAAACTGTTTACACACACACAAATATATATATATATAAACATAAACAACCCAAATCAAATCTCAGCTCTGAATTAGCTCAATGAATATTATGCTGTAAGCCTTGGCAGAGAAAGGTTATTTTCAGCAGTGTATGCCTATTAGTGCTGAGTGAATAAATGACATTTCAGGGGGTTTTCAGTTATTAAACAAATCATTTTGGGAGGGGCCTATCACACCATTTCTCAGACATGGCTAGAAAGATTCCAGCTTTTATCAAAGTCAGTGGTGTAAAGTACTTAAGTAGTACTTGAAAGTATTTTTTACTTAAGTCATTTTGTTTTGGTATCTGTACTTTACTATTTTTTTTTTTTTGACAACTTTATTTTCTTTAGGAATGTAGTGAAGCAAAAGTATGTACTTTTTACTCCATACATTTTCCCTGACACCTAAAAGTACTCGTTACATTTTGAATGCTTAGCAGGACAGGAAAATGGTCCAATTCACACACTTATCAAGAGAACATCCTTGGTCATCTACTGCCTCTGATGTTGCGGACTCACTAAACACAAATGCTTTGTTTGTAAATTATGTCTGAGTGTTGCAGTGTGCCCCTTGGCTATCCGTAAATTTAAAAAAAACAAGAAAATGGTGCCCACTGGTTTGCTTAATATAAGGAATTTGAAATGATTTACACTTTTACTTCACTTTTCATACTTAAGTATATTTTAATAATTACATTTACTTTTCATACTTAAGTATATTTCAAACCAAACACTGATTTTTACTCAAGTAGTATTTTACTGGGTGAATTTCACTTGAGTCATTTTCTATTAAGGTATCATTACTTTTACTCAAGTATGACAATTGGGACAAGCATTTCGCTAAACTCGCATTAACATCTGATTACCATGTGTATGTGACCAATAAAATTTGATTTGGGTACTTTTTCCACCACTGGTCAAAGTAATGTCAAAAGTTGAAATTTTAGCTGACCCTAAACCTTTTCCCAACCTTAACCTAATTCTCATAAGCTGCAACATAAATTTTCCTAACCTGCTGCGAAAAGTCAAATCTGACGTTAATTTGATTAAACCTGGATCCCTTCTAGCCATGACCCCATTCTCATTCATGAGAGAAATTAAGTTAAGATATGGGACACTGGGCTGAGAGTTGTAGTTTTCCTGAAGCAAATATTCAACCTAGTTCAGCACATAAACGTGGTAATTAAATACAATGGTCATAATCCATTGCGGCTGTTATTTTCCGGATCAAAGTGGATACACTTTTACGCCTGCTACGTTAGGGTAAGATACACACAGATCGCAAACACCGCCGCATGAGAGCGGAATGTACACAACACTACGACGAGAGAGACGGATAGAGACAGTTTGTGAAAGTCAGTGGTGGAAAAAGTACCCAATTGTCATACTTGAGTAAAAGTAAAGGTACCTTAATAGAAAATGACACAAGTAAAAGTGAGTCACCCAGTAAAATACTACTTGAGTAAAAGTATTTGGTTTGAAATATACTTAAGTATCAAAAGTAAAAATCATTTCAAATTCCTTATATTAAGCAAACCAGACAGCACAATGTGTTTTTAAAATGTACGGATATCCAGGGCCACACTCCAGCATCATTTACAAATTAAGAATTTGTGTTTAGTGAGTCCGCCAGACCAGAGCCAGTAGAGATGTCTTCTTTATAAGTTTGTGAATTGGACCATTTTACTGTCCTGCTAAGCATTCAAAATGTAACGAGTATTTTTGGGTGTCTGGGAAAATGTATGGAGTAAAAAGTACAGAATTTTCTTTAGGAATGTAGTGAAGTAAAAGTTGTCAAAAATAAAAATAGTGAAGTACAGAAACCCCAAAAATCGACTTAAGTATTAATTTACACCACTGTTGAAAGTATGCCTTATGTACTTTTAAAAACTAGTAAAATGATCATCTGACAGCTCTGCAGCATACAGTACTTAGGCAGGCTAGTCTAGCTAAATAGGATGACTAAAGACAGTACGGGGAGAACGGAGTCATGTTAGATGGTTGTCTGGCTGGCTGCTACTGCCTGAGCCGAGATTACTTTAAGGAATGAAAAATAATCAAATTAAATAAAACGAAATATACACAACTGAAATATTTCAATATTTCCTATTTTTCTATGTGGACCTGAGAGACAATGGAATATTTTCATTTTTTGGCAATTGAATGTTAACTATTTTTGGCTTTGGAATTTACATTAAAAAGCTTATCATTTTACGGTCATTATTTCATAATGCATGTAAAAAAAATAATGTTAAACTGAAATACGGGACTTCTTTTTTTTTTTTTATATATATATTTTTTATAATCAAACCGACTTCAAAAAGCACTAAATTGCTCAGCACTAATGCCTATTATAGGTAGGCCCACAAGTCCTGACCAACAGACTTGGCAAGAATCCTTGCAATGTGTTGTCACTTCAACAACACATTTGGTTACCTCAGCCATTTCTTTCAAGGGAACACTTTGTTAATATCAAATAGCATAAGTAGCCTTTGACTGATGGCACCCATACTAAGCCTACACTACAAACTGATCCAAGTCTGGCTGTGCTGAATATGTTTAGTGCGCTTTCAATTTAAACATTCTTGTGTCAAATTCTCTTTACTAATCACTGACTGTGTGTGAATGCTACATGTAGCTAATTACCAAAGACAAAATCAAATCAAATCAAATTTTATTAGTCACATACACATACACATTGCTGACATTGGTGCTGGGTGGTCAGGTCATTCTTCCATTGAGTGGTCAGGTCATTCTTCCATTTAGTTAGCTGGTTAGCTAGCTACAGTGCCTAGTAAGCAGTTAGCTGAATGTACACACTCGCCAGTCTACTTGGTCCTAACTTAAAATCAGTAAAAGAGTGGTGGACTAAACTCCGGGAAAGTCGCAGTTTTTATCTCTGGTTAGCTACAACAATCCTAGGCAACGGTACTGTTCGCAACTTTAACTACACTGAACAAAAATAAAACGCAACATGCAACAATTTCATTGATTTTACTGAGTTACAGTTCATATGAGGAAATCTGTAAATTTAAATTAATTAATTAAGCCCTATCCCACACCTGTCAAGTGGATGGATTATCTTGGCAAAGGATAAATGCTCACTAACAAATTTGAGATAAATAAGCGTTTTGTGGGTATAGAGCATTTCTGGGATCTTTTGTTTCAGCTCATGAAACATGGGACCAACAATTTACATGTTGCGTTCATATTTTTTCCCCCAGTGTAGTTAGCTTGCTTGCTAGTTAGCTAACATTAAGCTTCGAAGTCAAAACTAACTAGCTAGCTGTGCTAAATGACAGGTTAGCAGATAGTTATCTTATTAGCATATCTGAGACAGGTTGAAAACACTGAGGTATAATAACGGTTGAGAATAATGATTGATTTATACTATTGGTTGAGAACCGAATTTGTCAACATGCTAGCCTCGCAAGCCGCCTGATCTCGCGAGTTTACATGAATGGTTCATTACCAGCAACACCGCGGTATTGTTTATACGAAGCTATCAACATGCTGGGGGTCAGTCCAGAGTCCAGTGTGTTTAGCTAGTTACTACACAGCTAATTAACTGGCTTAGTATCTAGTATTTACTTAGCTTAACAAACTCTTAGATCTACCTAGCTACCAGGCTTACAGCTAACTAACGCGCGTTAGCTAACGTTACTGTAGTTAGCTAATGTACACTGTCGACGTTAGTCATAAAACAATCACAATAGGGGACCATTGCAATTGTGGGCACAGACACTTAAAATTTGTGGAAACGTTAACTAATTAACTCACATTGCTTTGGCCATCGATGGCCTGCATCAGCCGGTCTCTCATCTCCTGCGGAGTTGCCGTAGCCGATGTCATTGCCTGGCGGTGGTGCGGATCAGTACAGTAGACGAGGGCGAGGAATCCTCCGAAAAGACGGGTGGGTGACTTAGACACTCACAGGCCTTTTGGGAGATGTGTTAGTAAATATTCTATGGGGCTTTATTGTTTGTCCAGGTGTATTCATGTATTTTGCAATGAATAACTGTCTCCAGAGAGAGGATCTATCGATTACTCATGTGTTCGACTGCCTCTTCGGCAGTAGCCAACGCTGTGGCAGTGGTCTTTCAACATCGGTTTCTCTGCTGTTGAAAAACGCTCTCCTGGTGCATGGTGGGAAATGTTGTAACACAGAAACGTCAGATGTCACCACGTACACTGCCATCGACTGTGAATGGAAATGTATCAACATAAGGAGGTATTATTTTTTGTATACCTTCAGTTTCATTACTGGGTTATCATATTGCAGTATGGATCTGTCACCGAACACTAGCTGGTCAACGTTGTCTCAGAGCAGTTCGTATTATTCTGTATGTATACTGAACAGTAACGTAAACGCAACAATTAATGATTTTATTGATTACAGATCATATAAGGTAATCAGTCAATTGAAATAAATGCATTAGGCCCCAATCTATGCATTTCACATGACTGGGCAGGGGCGCAGCCATGGGAGGGCATCTAGTCTTAGACTAAACATTATGTAGTCTCAATTCAATACATTTAGCATGAACAGTAGAGCCCAAAAAATACATTCTGATAAATGTCAAAACTGTAGCCTATATAGGCCTATGCTCATTCATTTAATGAAGACTTAATACAAAAATGTTTTACATGCTTACACAGGTGAGTGAGTGTGTTAAATACATGATTAAGTACAGCAACCAACTAAGGTCGAGTATCACTGAAACACTACTCAAATACCGGAATAGAAAAGGAAAAAAGGTGTGCTGAAAACACCAGGTGCATTTCAGAGTAAAGGTTTATTATATAGAACTAGATTATAGACGTGACAAAAGTACACAACAATGAATTGAAGTCTGACTGCTGGTAACATCAGAAGACCTATGTAAGAAACACATCAAACATGTCTAAAATGGTTGGGGATTTACATATTTTCTCATTGTATCCACAAGTTTTAGAAGAAAATGAGGACTATAAATAACAGGTCAGCAACCCAAATAAGATAGTAAAAGCCTGAAAGGAACAGAAAATTATGAAGAGAACAGCCAAGACTCCAATGTTTTGTATATTCACAGTTGAATAAACATGGAGGTTCAAATATAACATGTACAAATGTGTTTTAACTAACATATACGTGTAGTAGTAAGTGTTATTATGCAGAATAATCTGCTTACTGAAAATTACAGGCAAGACATTGAGATATATAAATACAAGGTAAATGCACAGAATGGTCACAGGATCTGACACAAGAGCAACCCATCAAAGGATCAACTTGAAAAATATGTAATATTTGTTTCATTTTTTAGCAGGGGTCCCCAATCCAACAACGAAGTTGATCATGATCCAAACAATCTGTAAATGTAATAGATATGGGCAATAAATACACAATACATTATAGTCAATAAGGAGTATACCTTTTGAGGCACAGAAGCACCTCAGTGTGAACATTACTATTATAATCTGAGTGGTTCGAGCCCTGAATGCTGATTGGCTGAAAGCTGTGGTATATCAGACCATATACCACGGGTATGACAAAACATTCTTTTTACTCCTGTAATTACGTTGGTAACCAGTTCATAATAGCAATAAGGCACCTCAGGGGTGTGGCATATGTGGCCAATCGTGCGTAAGAAGAGCACTTAGCCGTGGTATATTGGCCATATACACCACACCCCCTCGGGCCTTATTGCTTAAGTAGATTAGCCTCTACAAGATGGCAGATACTTACAGAATCATGCAAAACATCATGAAGATGTTCCATAAAGCAATGAAGATCCGGAAGTAACGTAGACTCAGGAGGAACTCCCTGATGTTGTCACCTAAAACAAATACACAATGACATAATTTCAGACGTTCATTGTGTGTTATTGGTCCATCTAGCCCGTTTATAGATGCTAACTACCTTTAGCGCCTATTGACGATAGTATCTTAAGTGTCTTCTGGCTGGGGGAGTTTTGTTAAGAGTCCCGACACTTGCTCTAAACGTTAACACACATCGCTTGCAATACGGTTTTGGAAAGGAACGTACCTTTCATATCAGCAAGAAATAATTTTCCCCAAAAAGGTAAATAACCACACACACACACCTTTAAAAGGGTTAGAGTTCCCACATGGCCATATTTCCATTTTACATCGCTTGTTTAAGGAAAACAAACGGAAGACAGAGTCGACTACCTGTGCTAATTAGCTATCTGCGTCGCCGAACACCTGTGTGTAAACGGAAGACTGACACCACAAACATGTTGTCACTGAAAAATACTGTTGGATGGAACTGTTAAAACAGTGTACAGTAAGTATATTTTGCATTTGTGAAATTAATTTGATATGAAAGTAGAGTGTTTTATGTTTCTAGAACCGTACAGCAATTGAGAATCAATTCACATTTAGATGGCGTATGTGGATGTTTTGGCTGCCAGAGACAATTCGCCTCAAAGAGAACATGTAAGCTCCTAGAACTATAAGGAGTACGGTTAAGCTCCTTTAGTCCAATATTGGGCTACTGTCCATCGTGCAATGCAGCGTACCAATCATGCTTCAGCCTGACTCAAAGGCACAGAGGAAGGTATACAAACAATGCAGAAACATCAGCCATAGCTGCCTGCAGCCTAATGTTCTTGAAAAATAGATTATCTATCTCAATGCAGACCACTCAAGTGTCCCTACTTTTACATGGATAGTTACCCTGTGAAGTTCTCACGGGTGAGGTTTTTAATACACCATCATGTATTACACACCTGTAGTTGGTCCACGAGGTTCATCTCCAAATCCTCCATGTGTCTCCTTTCTCTTTCTGTAATAGAGGACAGTGTTGTTTGTCTTGTATTGATGAGCTAGTAAAAATATGTGGTTGAGCAATATTGGCTATTACCAGTGTTAGCAGGTGTATCAGTTGTTATAATACTTTGAATTTCACCAGGTTCATATATTAACATAGCATGTTGATTTGTTATTACGCATTCCTGCATCCTGGGGAATTAGGGGAGCGCATACTTATGTTTTGTCCTGTGTGCTCAAATAAATTTGATGCACTAGGAGAGGTAGGTACGCTTTTTCTGTCATCTTCAGAAAAAAGTTAGATTAAGCACAAAGTCAGTGTTTTGTTCATGAATAATGATGTATAGTTTACTCATAAGTGGATGGTATTGTTAAGATGTAATTGTACTTTTTAGGATGATATTAACATTCTGAATTCAACATGTGGTTACTAGCTAGCTAAGGTATTGTATGTGTGAACGATGGCAAGCTCCTCGACTGATCCCAGTCCTTTGTATTGTCCGTCTGTTGTTCAGAGGCGGCGACTGGCAGAACGTATTTGTGCTCTACAAATGTTTTGTTTTCTTTTGGATGCAGGTATGTGGTTTTATCTATGTAAAATGTACATTGTGTTGATACATTACAAGGAGAAGTTGTACTCACTTTTCTATTCTAAAATCATTTTGATGCAATAGGAGAGCGAGAGAGGTGACGATTGGCAGAACCTATTTATGCTCTACAAATGTTTTGTATTTTCTTTTGGATGCAGGAGAGAGAACTCTGATACAATAAAACAAACTGATCTCTGAAGTCAACGTCTTTAGTCTCAATCAATCACACACAACGCAGAGCTACAGTACCGGTTACACATGCACAACGTCTTCAGGGCAAGACTCAAATTGTATCATACTCACAGTTTGAAGTTTAACACAGCACCAGCATTCATGAGTAAGGTCCTAAAAAGGAGGACACAGACAATTAGAAATGATCACTTTTAATAAAGCACATGCCATGGCACAGAACTCCAACTTTGTCACTAAGCAAGTCTAAACTGGGCTACTGTAGTTAGCTAACGTTAGTGAGCTGGCAAAGAAAGTAGCTAACTAGGCTTTCTCAGCCACACAGGCGTAGCTGGTAGTAGTTAGCTTTCTTTTACGCCTGCTAGTTACGCGTTAGCTTACTAAGAACAACAATCAAACTACACACTGGCTGGTTGAAACAAAATACCACTATTGCTTAATATCACATTACCTATTTTTTTAAATAGCATTAATCTTTTCATTAAGTCGTTGATTTGTTTCAATAATACAATTTTAAAAAGGAGAACATTACCCGAATATCAAGAGATCCCCGATCATTTTGTCCACATCAGAGGCGCTATAACTTCCGTAAACGTCATCAAAATAGTGTCAAATGGCTGAAGGGAAATCCTGGGTTATATTCAGTAGAGAAAACGTTTTGAAGAGAAAGCCACATTAGAAATATGATCAATCACGTTGGGCAGGGGTGTCAAACTCATCCCATAGAGGGCTTAGCGTTTTTTTCTTCTTCTTTCATTTAAGACCTAGACCAGGTGAGGGGAGTTCTTTACTAATTAGAGACCTTAATTCATCAATCAAGTACAAGGGAGGAGCGAATACCCGCAGACACTCGGCCCTTCATAGAATGAACACATGTGACGTAGGGGGTAATGAATGGAAACAATCAAGCACCACCCTGTATCTGCAGAGCCTGTCAGTTCTATCTACACGTGCATTTCATAGGCTTGTAGTTTGGTCTTTGTAGCTTGGTCTAATGTACCCCAATGCACACATGCTGCCAGCCATCCAATAAACTTGAGTCTTCGAGGAATGAAATTACGTTTTAGGTTTTCAGCTAAATAGGCCCTACGTTTCTCATCATTAGGCCAGTTAAAAGACCGAGGTTCCATGAATATAATACATTTATTGTAGCCTATGTATTGCAAAAAAGAAATGGGAGATACTATCTAGATGCTTTTTATAGTGGAGATCAAGTTTATACATTTCCAGGGTTGACGAGACAGTGGATTGCGCAGTGAGATGGAACAGAGTAAATAGACATTTTGACGTCATAGATTTAGCCAGCGGTAATTTGTGAAATAGACACCGGCTGGAATGCGGTTTTAACCAATCAGCATTCAGGATTAGACCCACCTGTTGTATAATTTAGCCTGTGTATTGCAAATGCCTTTATTGTTGGCCACCAGATCCAGTCAGTGGAATTGTATTTCTAAAGAAAGACACATATTAATCTGTCATAGTTTCTATAAGCATATCCATACGATTCAGTACCGATTTTTCACACCAGGGTCCAATGCCAATTAAATTAGGCTACCCACGATTTAGGCCTATATAAAAACGTGTAATAGTAAAATAAACCGCATAGTGTCATGCGCATCGTCTGTCCTTTCACTTGGCTCTCTCTCTTTGTCTTTGTGTTATTTGCAGAGCACTATAGTACATCGTCAATATCTTTCTTAGGCCAGCTGACCTTCAAAGATTTGATTAAATAATTTATAGCAATGCATATCTGATAAAAAATCGGGATCCGAAAAGAAAAGCCTATCATTTTTCAACAGCAGCGACGAGTTTGAGAAGTCCTTTAAATGGAGTTGACAAATAAAACCTGTTGGCTTAGAAAAAACGCCCGGCCGAGAACAAATTATAAGGCTGTGCAGATGAGGTATATTAATAGGTTGGCTTGAGTGTCAGTTTTTACTCGTGAAGACGAGGGGCTTCGTGGCGAGTCGCGGGACAACTGGCATTCGAGTTACGCAGTGATCATATAAAATACATGCGGTAGGGTTATAGCTTTTAAATCATGGACGTGTTGGGAGTCCTCAATTTGGGCGATGTTGCCCAAACTTTCTCAAAAATTGGAATGTTTCCAGTTTTTGATCTTGCTTATTACATCGTGTCCATACTCTACCTCAAGTATGAACCAGGTAAGTGTTTTTTTATCCCTATAAATGCACGTTCAAAAATGAAATCAACAATGATTGTGAGGTTGAGAGTAGCTTATAATTATGTAGGCTATAGAATATAACACAGGTCAACGTTGAAATAGATGGCTATATTGACTAGGTTATAACCAATATGAGTTGTCAACCTCTGGAAAGTATAACACCTATAGATACATGCACCTATACAAGCAATACTTTGGCAACTGATAGCCGTACTATGGAAGCCATAATACACTTTTGCTAAATTAATGAACCCTTTATTTGTCTCATAAATAACATTTGCAGCAGCAGCATGGCATATACCTTGAGGGAAGAATAAAGAAACCACAACAGGAGTTAGATTTACCCAGTTTTCTTTAATACCTCACATTTCCCAATATTTAACCCTGTAAACAGACAGGGTCTATTGTATGAAATCTGATAGAGACTCGTTGCATACCAAAGCTTTGGCCCCTATGCAATAAATAGAATGTCCTTAAATAGAATTTCAGTGGGCTACACACTACATAAATTATCCTCTGCTTTAGAGCAGGCTTGTTCATAGACCTTTTGTAATGGTGCATGTTTGTAAGACCTCATTGACATTGTATTAGTCAGAAGTGAAACCCACAATACTCAATAATATTTTCAGTCGAGCCTCTTAGAAACAAAGAATATGGGCAAAAGCACTTATGTTGTCCTCGAAAGGAATATGTCTAATGAAATCCCAGCACTACTCCAACCTTCTGGATCTCCCTTGTTCACACACAGAACGTTAAACTGAATGAGGAATTGCACATGTTAGTTGATAAATTACTTTGAAATATTTTATTATTTACTTATTGACACCGTTTTGTGTTATAAGTCAATTATAGTGGCCTATAAAACCTTGTGTAAAAATACTCTGATTTCCTACTTTGACTCTTTGGACAAACATTAGCCAAGTTATGGGTTAGTTAATCTCCAGTAATGGTCTGAAAAAAACCTAATGAGTTCCTAGATCTAGACCTATGTAAACCAATCTCTAAGAGACATGTTGGAAGTGGTTCCCTGGTTCTCACTATATGGTGAAACCCATGAATGAGTTTGGGGGCCGGGGATGTTAAGGGTCAAAGTTAATGTCAGGCCTACCAGTTGCTTTGCGAGGCAGGAAAATAAATAGAGCAATGTGTATTTTTAGGCCACATTTCTAGGGATCAGTTTTCTGTCAAACAGCAGGCTAATCACTCCTCCACCTAGAATCACATTTGTTCTTTTACATCTTGACAGTTCTGACTCACATATCCTGATTTACTCCACAATGTTGCAACGATCCATAAATGTTTCATTGTAGTATCTTTGGCCTTTTTAAGTAAATTTGTGGTTTGTTTGATTGTAGTGCAAGACTTGATTTCTCTTTCCTCATGACCAGTGACACTCATGAGTAAAGTTAATGAATAAGTGAGTAATGGATGAGTTAAAGGATCAGAGACCTTCTCTGCAACTATGTCCTTGAGTAACTCACTCAATGTTGGGAGTTGGTAGACATGTGATATGGGGATGAGAGCTAAGGAAGAACCAACCAAAACATAATAGTACACACACCGTAACACTTTGTAATAACTTTGATTTACATTAACATTTTTGTCATTTAGCAAACGCCGTTATCCAGAGCGACTTACAGTTAGTGCATTCATCTTAAGATAGCTAGGTGGGACAACCACATATCTCTGTCACGGTTAGTACATTTTCCCTCAATAAAGTAGCTATCAGCAAGTGTCCTGTGTTGCTCAGTTGGTAGAGCATTGTGCTTACAGTGCCAGGGTTGTGGGTTTGATTCCCACAGGGGACCAGTACAAAAAAAGTATGAAAATGTATGTACTCACTACTGTAAATGACTAAAAAATATAAAAACATGCTGTGGGATTATTTAAGATACTCTTTGAAGAGGTATGTTTTCAGAAGATGGGCAGGGACTCTGCTGTCCTAGCTTCAGGGGGAAGCTGGTTCCACCATTGGTGTGCCAGGACAGAGAATAGCTTTAACTGGGCTCAGTGGTGGGCCGACATCCAAGCTGAGATATCTGCCAGGCACGCAGAGATGCGTGTCGCCACCTGGGTGTCAGAAGAAAAGTAGTTGAATGTCATCTGCATAGCAATGATAGGAGTGACCATGTGAGGCTATGACTTGGTGTATAGAGGAGAGGGCCTACAACTGAGCCCTGGGGGACACCAGTATTGAGAGTTCGTGGTGCAGACACTGCTCCTCCCCACGTCACCTGGTAGGAGCGGCCTGACAGGTAGGCTGCAATCCAAGAGTGTGGAGAGCCTGAGACGCCCAGCCCTAAGATGGTGGAGAGGAGGATCTGATGCTTCACAGTGTCGGAAGCAGCGGATAGATCTAGAAGGATGAGAACAGAGGAGAGAGAGTCAGCTTTGGCGGTGCGGATAAGCCATAAAACACTAATGAATAAGCATTAATGAACAATTGATAAACTATGAATAAATGTGTTCTTCAGGCTTTACTAACATTTAGAAACATTTGTAAGCATTATCAGTATTACAAATCATGAGTATTTATTACATTTCAAATAATTGATGAAGCGTTTATAAACATTTATAATGGATTATTTATGAAAGTTACTATAGAGTGTTCCCGATGTATAATCTGACTTCATGTGAAGAAAATATCAAAATTGTTATTCTTCTGCAGGGTCAGTGGAGGTGGCTCGCAAGAGCCCTGTGGCCTCTTGGCTCTGTGCTATGCTCTATTGCTTTGCGAGCTACATCTTAGCAGACGTTTTGCTCGGAGGTTGCCCCCTGGACTATTTTCAATACAACAGCCACATCCTCCTAGCCTCCACTATTTGGTAAGATCTTTAAATGGTTAATGTTCTAATCTTCATCATTAGTTTAGTTTTTGTTTGAGAAACTGCAAAACCTTTGTCTGTATATGCCTAGGATTGTTGAAATAGGTCAAATTCAATTCGATAGGAAATATTTTGAAATTATTTTTTAAATGTTATTGTTATGTAACCAAACCACCACCTCAACATTAAAGATGTACTCTTTTGTTTCTTGTTCACTAAAATGTAACAACAGGTACCTCATCTTTTTTTGTCCACTGAACCTGTTCTACAAATGTGTGGCTTTCCTGCCTGTAAAGCTTGTGCTGGTAGCCTTAAAGGAGGTTGTCCGCGCTCGTAAAATTGCAGCCGGCGTGCACCATGCCCATCATGCCTACCATAACGGCTTCCTCATCATGGTCATCATCGGCTACGTCAAAGGTTGGTGTCTCACTGCACTTCCCCCCATTGCTACAGCTGCGACCTGTAGGCCTTTCCTTGTGTGTGTTCACTTTGCAGAGGGAGGAAGGCAAAACGAAGATAAGACCAGTGAAGCGAGATACAGACCTTTGTCCTAATTATTTGTACCTTCTATTTATATTCTCTCAGGGTCAGGAGTAGCTCTCATTTCCAATTTTGAGCAACTGCTTCGTGGTGTGTGGAGCCCTGACTCCAATGAAATCCTCAACATGTCATTGTGAGTTGGTTTCCCTTACAACTCTGTGGTTTATGTCAGCCGCCGATATGTGTCGCCGCCTCCTCTCATGAGAGATTTATTTTAGATGTCTGGTTGTTAGTAACCTAATCTGTTTCAGGGCGGCTCAGGTTATTCCAGCTCTAGTTTTTAAATATTTTTTTTCTTCTATTAAAACAAATAATCTGATATTGATATTTCCATCTATTACTCCTGAAGGTATCAGGTATTTCAATAACTTGATTTGAAGGCATTCAAATGCATTGACTGACTCTCTAGGTATCTATAAAATACCAAACACTTGTAATTTGGGCTGGACTATCCCTCTTAAAGCTAACCAATGGATAATAATGGATCGTTTTTTAAATCAAGAGACGTTGTGACTTTGCTTTATTTTCATAAAATGTTCCCTCTCCAGCCCTACTAAAGCCAGTCTGTATGGAGCCATTCTGTTTACACTTCAGGAGGCACACTTACTTCCCGTGTCAAAGAGCACCCTCATCTGTCTTTTCACTCTGTTCATGGCTACTACCAAGGTAGGTCCTGAAGTCCATACTAGTGAGTGAACACCATACTTTTACTCAGGGATTGGGGCAAATATGCTTAAATTGTGCAAATGAATTAACAAAAATGTTTCTGGAAAATAATTGTCATTTTCCAGTTCATGGATTCATTAACTGCCAAGAAAAGGAAACACCAACATAAAGTGTCTTAATATGGCCACCAAGCCAGAACAGTTTCACTGCACTTTTGCATAGATGGGTTAGTTGACAACGTCACGAAAATTATGTGCGTACTTCCATGGGGCAGAAGTCAGCGTGTTGTGTTGTTGTGATTCTGGATAGCCAGACTGATAGCAAGAATGACAAGAAACTATTATGTGGGGAATCATAAGTGGCTCGTTTCAGCTCTTTTGATCTTGTTCTTGATTTTTATTTAGAATTTTTATTGAACCTTTATTTAACTAGGCAAGTCAGTTAAGAACAAATTCTTATTTACAATGGCGGCCTACCCCAGCCAAACCCGGACGGTTGTGATACAGCCCCTTGATACCATGTCTTATTTTGAGGTGTTTTGACAGATTTAGTTTATGTCAGTGCTAATATGGCAAAAAAACACTAGCTAGCTAACCAACCAACCAACCAACAACTGTAACAATGTATTTAAGAGACAACAAGTGTTCATTGTGGAAACGGAGTTATGTTTTCAATAAAAACATTTTTTTTATTTAACTAGGCAAGTCAGTTAAGAACAAGTTCTTACTTACAATGACGGCCTACCCTGGACGAAGCTGGGCCAATTGTGCGCCGCCCTATGGGACTCCCAATCACAGCCAGATGTGATACAGCCTGGATTCGAACCAGGGACTGTAGTGACGCCTCTTACACTGAGATGCAGTGCCTTAGACCGCTGCGCCACTCGGGAGCCCCAATATAGCTTGCATGTTGTCAGAAATCTAAGCCAACCCCGTCTGTTTTGCCCCATATTTGCAGACGCGTTGGTTTTGTTGCTTAACAACCAACCCGTCTATAGATTCTACAAGTGTCTGGAACTCTATTGGAGGGATGCCACACCATTGTTCCATGAGAAAAATTCCATATTATTATTATTTTTTTAATGATGGTGGAAAATGCTGTTTCAGGCGCGGCTCCAGAATCTCTCTGGTGACTGAAACGGCCATGGCATATGGTTTACATCGTGACCTCTCGTGCCATGTGGATGGGGGCATTGTCATCCTATGGGGGCATAGCCATGGTAGCCAAAATAATGTCCTGCCCAGCATTTTTATACATGACCCTAAGCATGATGGGATGTTAATTGCTTAATTATCTCACAAACCCCACCTGTGTGGAAGCACCAGCTTTCAATATACTTTGTATCTCTCATTTACTCAAGTGTTTTCATTATTTTGGAAGTTACCTGTATATTCTTATTCTGAACAGATTTTTCAATGGAATTGATCTCAACCCTACTACTGTACTACAATGAACAAAAATATAAACGCAACATGCAACAATTTAAAAGATTTTACTGAGTTACAGTTCATATAAGGAAATCAATTGAAATAAATAAATTAGTCCCTAATCTATGGATTCACATGACAGGGAATACAGATGTACATCTGTTGGTCACAGATAACTTAAACAAAAAAGGTAGGGGTGTGGATCAGAAACCCAGTCAGTATCTGGCGTGACCACCATTTGCCCCATGCAGCGTGACACAACTACTTCGCATAGAGTTAATCAGGCTGTCGATTATAGCCTGTGGAATATTGTCCCACTTCTCTTCATTGTGTAGCTACTGGATATTGGCGGGAACTGGACACATGCTGTTGTACACGTCGATCCAGAGCATCCCAAACGTGCTCAATGGGTGACATGTCTAGTGAGTATGCAGGCCATGGAAGAACTGGGACATTTTCAGCTTCCAGGAATTGTGTACAGATCCTTGCGACATGGGTTGTGCATTATCATCCTGAAACATGAGGTGATGGCGGTGGATGAATGGCACGACAATGGGCATCATGATCTCGTCACGGTATCTCTGTGCATTCAAATTGCCATATATAAAATGCAATTGTGTTCATTGTCCTTAGCCAATGCTTAGCTGCCCATACCATAACCCCACCGCCACCATGGGGCACTCTGTTCACAATGTTGACATCAGCCAACCATCAGTCTGCCATCTGCCCAGTACAGTTGAAACCGGGTCTGTGAAGAGCACACTTCTCGAGCTTACCAATGACCATCAAAGGTGAGCATTAGCACACTGAAGTCAGTTATGACGCCGACCTGCAGTCAGGTCAAGACCCTGGTGAGGATGACGAGCACAAAAATTAGCTTCCCTGAGATGGTTTCTGACAGTTTGTACAGAAATTATTCGGTTGCAAGTGAAGAAGCCGGATGTGGAGGTCCTGGGCTGGCATGGTTACACTTGCGGTTGTGATGCCGATTGGATGTATTGCTAAATTCTCTAAAACGACGGCTTATGGTAGAGAAATTAGCATAAAGTTATCTGGCAACACTGGTGGACATTCCTCCAGTCAGCATGCCAATTGTACGCTCCCTCAAAACCTGAGACATCTGTGGCATTATGTTGTGTGCCAAAACTGCACAGTTAATTTTAACAGAGACCAGTTGGTTGTAACAGAGACCAGTTGGTTGTTGTAATCGGTGCGTGTTGGTGGCAGGGAAGTCAGGCGCAGGAGAATGAACTTGGTATAAACGGAGTCGTTTAATAAAAGTTAACAAAACTCCAAAAACCAAAATATATAAAATAATCAAAGTGGGTACAAAAGCCATCGCGCACCAACACATAACTTGCACAAACATACATTCAAACAATCACCAACAAGGACATAAGGGGAAACAGAGGGTTAAATACACAACATGTAATTGATGGGATTGGAACCAGGTGTGATGGAAGACCAGACAAAACCAATGGAAAATGAAAAATGGATCAGTGATGGCTCGAAGATCGGTGACGTCGACCGCCGAACACCGCTCGAACAAGGAGAGGGGCCGACTTCGGCGGAAGTCGTGACAGTTGTACCAGAGACCAGTTGGTTTTAACAAAGACCAGTTGGTTGTAACAGAGACCAGTTGGTTGTAACAGAGACCAGTTGGTTTTAACAGAGACCAGTTGGTTGCACATTTTAGAGTGGCCTATTATTGTCCCTAGCACAAGGTGCACCTATGTAATGAGCATGCTGTTTAATCAGCTTCTTGATATGCTACACCTGTCAGTTGGATGTATTATCTTGGCAAATGAGAAATGCTAACTAACAGGGATGTAAACACATTTGTGCACAACCTTTGAGAGAAATAAGCTTTTTGTGCAAATGGAACATTTCTTGTATCTTTTATTTCAGCTCATGAAACATGAGACCAACACTTTTGCGTTTATATTTTTGTTCAGTATACTTATCTCTGACATCCTATTATTTACTATTAGTATTAGCAATTAAACACAATTGATAGTGATCCTAAACTATTTTCATTTGGTTGTCTCAACTAGAAATTACGCAAACTAAGCAAATATTTTCACACTGATGATTTGTAATTTTCTTAGGTGATCTTGACCGCTCGCCACTCTCACGGCTCTCCCTTCGTCCTCATCGAGTCTTGGGTGTGCCACTTGCTCTTTGGCTCCCCTCTTGGAGGTGGTGAGGAGGAGCACCATGCCACCCCTGCCCCTGCCCCAGCCCCTGTTGCCCCCGTCTCACCAGTCAAAACCAAGGAGGAGCTCGGCGAAGGCACCCGCAAAAGGAAGTCCAAGAAAGCCGAGTAGAACACAAACTACTACACCAGTGAAGGGGGGAAAAAGGTTCCCCATCAATTAACTGCATCTGATTTCCTCTCATAGTCCAGCCTTCTATTTAGACATGATGGAGTCTCCCATTCCTTGCTGTGGAAAGGGGCAAAATGAGGAAATGAGCAAATGAGCAAATCTATTGAAGCAAATGGTGCTTTCTATGACATATTACACAGTATGGGGATTCTGTAAATAGCTCACCGAAGTCAAGTCAAACACTTAAATCTTCCTTCCAGCCAGTACATACAGTATAAACATATTTATTTACATATTTATTTTTCATCTGTGAATATCTGTTACTGTGTGCAACAGCACGAGGTGAACAGTGAACTGCAAGTTACTTGATTGTTTTAGGATGGCCTTTGTTACAAGTACTTCTTGCCGTAAGCTATAAATGGGTTTTTGGTTTAAACCCTGTCAGACCTATTTCTGTAATGTAAAGAAATTGGATCAAAAGCACAATCTGACCCTAGATCAGACAACAGAATGAATCAGACAATACAATAGAATATGAAGTAAGTAATATAATGTGAAGAATACATGGCTGCTTTTTACAAAGTGAAATGCATGTCCTTTATTAATAAAGGCAAGTCCAAATTCTTACGTGGTGACACTTTTTGATTTATTTGTTTAGTAAATGACATTGTTATATGTTGTTAATGGTTACCATATAAACAGAAAGTATGAGGTGGAAAGCTATGCATTCATACAGAATTGTGCAACATCAAATTACAATACATTTTGTTTGCGAAAAGAGAGGATCTGAGAGAGCTTAATAGTAAGGAATTATTTTATAAAATGTTGTTTTTATTCAAAAGTGAGCAGTGCCATTAGAAAAGTATCTTCAAGGGTTGTCATACTGAACTCAAAATGGTGTTGTAACCTGAAGCTTTGTCTGTGTTTGTTTGCACTTGTCTCACTTCCTGTCCTTTGTAGTACGGCTAATGAACCATCACTGATGAACTTTACAGAAGGTCACAACCCCTGACCCCTGACACTTACATACCTCACAGCAGCAGAAGAGATCACTGACCAAGAACAAGCATTCACTTTATTTTCCCTCTTCATAGAAATTCTAGCTTCTTTTGTATGCACCTCAGTCACATCTCACATACAGAAAACAATGCTCTTTTTCAAGTGAAATGGTATTTTTCAACTGAAACCAAAAGTCAGCACAGATAGCTATTGAGGACACCTTGAAAGATTCATTGTACTCTCAGTTTTGTCAGCCTGGCGAAAAGTTGAAATGCACAACTAGAGAAAAGTATTAACGTTTTTGGACCATCAAAGGCGACCATCAAAGTCATGCATCACCTTGTTTCTTGCCAACCTTGTTTCTTGTTTCTTGCCAACCTTCGAGTCCATGTCCAAAAATCCCAAAGAAACATCAACATCTTTGGAAAGAGATGCCTTGAAGCCAACCCCATGCCTTCCCTTTTTCTTTACCCTCTGACTGATAACTGTTTGTAGAGAGAGTCAAAGACACAGTCAAATGTAGTGTAATTTTGTTTCCCTTCTGAGATCACTATTGAAGCATTCAAGCTAGTAGTGAAGACAGAAATCAGGGCTTCTTGATTTGTTTTTCCAGCGAGGGACCAGGAGGAGGCTTCTCTCTCGTAGAGGGTTTAGGAGGGAGCTAGGATAAATGTACTGGATGTCATGAAAGCCAGTCAAGGTGCATGCATCACAAAGCCTCAGGGGTGCCTGCACTGGAATGCAACCAACATCTGTTGGTTCCATCACTGGCAAACAAAACATATAACACAAATCCATGCTTCCCATGCAATCAGTTGTAAATCATGGTTCAAGCAAATACTGGAGTTGATCTGGGTCCCCATTTTATTTTGACAAAAGTTGTGATGTCCACGAGGTGTAGCCAATAGACAACCTGATCAGAAAAAGTACTAATCATTCAAATTCATTATAACTTAATAGAGGATTGAAGACTTGAGACATGGCTAGTTTCAGTTTGTGCTGCTTATTGGTTTCTCTCTTAATGCTTTGTTTGATAAGCTGATAACTTAGCTGCTAAACTGATTAGGCCTACTAGCAGGCAAAACGTGTTGTGATGACATCATTATGATGGTCAGGTTGTATACTGGTCATGTTTAGATTGTATACTGGTTGTATTAACAAAGACCAGTTGGTTGTAACACAGACCAGTTGGTTGTAACAGAGACCAGTTGGTTGTAACAGAGACCAGTTGGTTGTAACAGAGACCAGTTGTTTGTACTAGAGATCAGTTAGTTTTAACAGAGATCAGTTGGTTGTACCAGAGAACAGGTGGTTGTAACAGAGATTAGTTGGGTGTAACCGAGATCAGTTGGTTGTACCAGAGACCAGTTGGTTGTACCAGAGAACAGGTGGTTGTAACCAAGACCAGTTGGTTGTAACAGAGACCAGTTGGTTGTAACAGAGAATAGTTGGTTGTAACAGAGACCAGTTGGTTTTAACAGAGACCAGTTGGTTTTAACAGAGACCAGTTGGTTTTAACAGAGACCGGTTGGTTTTTAATGTCTGCACCCAAATCCATCAGTTTAAGCTAGAGATATCTGTTTTTTTGCATTGGATGTCTCAATCCACCGCATCCGCCTATGTCACACTTCCGCGTCTGCGGTGAAAGGTGACAGAGGTAGAGCAGTGTTCGTCAGACCATGAGACATCCCGAAAATCGGTCTTCTCACAAAATCGTCTGTAGCATCAGAAAGATTATGACCCCTCTATGGAAAGATGAGACCCTCACAAGCACAATGGTGTTCTCTGTTCTGCTCTACGACCCCCACAAGTGTCTTGGGACTCGTCTTAAGTTGGTACAGCCGATCTGCCAACTTTTGTCTGTAGCATCCAAACAGTTTGGGCTACACACTAATAAATCCTTTTTGGTATGACCTTCTTAAAACAAATGCAACTCAAATCGAAAAACACTTGCTTACCTGATTTTAAATGGCTGTTGAGACGTGCGAGCCAAGTTGCTTTAAAGTAGAGAGCATTCACAAGAACCAATCTGGTCATTTTGTGGACAGCTTCCAGCTTCTGGTTTCACAAGCTCTTTCATTTTATCTGTGGAAAAACAATACATACTGTAGCTTAGTATAACCATTTTATGTGTATCATCATTGACAATAATCAAAGTTGAGAGGACTCTACTGTCCGAAAGCACCATGATTTTGGGCCAGTGATGGGCTTCTTCTGTGTTACGTGGACATTCCAAAGTGAAGGGTTCCAGAGGACCTCCTGGGCGGAGGTGATGTCACTCTAGGAGAGATGTATAAAAAGACAGGCAGGAGAGGAGACGGATCCCACTCTCTCTCAGACTCTCCAAACCCTGCTGCAGGAGCCTTCCCTGGTCCTACTTGAAGACGGGGCAGAATTTGGATAAATGACCTGGTCGAACCACACCAGACTTCACACAGTGGCTCCAGACTTCACATACCTTTACTTGTCAGTTGCCGTAAAGACGTCTAAGGGCAAATAAGAACATGCTGTGGATCCTGGTGTTGGTGATTTCTCTCATTGTGAGCAGTGAGCTAGTAGCTGGTCAGAGAGGTATGTTTATAATCACTTTAGTATCTTTAGTGAGAAGAACTTCATATATACTTGTAGGTAAAAAATGTTGGAGAGATTTGAAAGTCTGGTAACACTTTATAATAACAGTGTCATGAATAAGGCATTTAATAAATTAATTATTATAAATTGTATAAATGCTTATGAATTGTAGTGCTTATAAATGCTTATACATGTTTATAAATGTTTACAAATAATTATTTGTATACATGAGTTATTATTAATAGTATATACATAGTTTATTAATGCTTATTCTTGGAAGTTATTATAAGGTGTTTAGAGATCAAATTGTTTTGGGAGCCTGTGATACATGTAAAATAATGTAAAATAAATGTCTTGTCAATGGCACGTAAAATCCTACATGTAAAATAAATGTCTTGTCAATGGCACGTAAAATCCTATTCATCTAAAATGCTACGTTTATATGATAATCATCCCAATTGAATGTCACTGTTTTTATTAAGCATATTCCTGAAATAGAACACAATTAATTAATTCAGCATTCATTTACAAAACTGATTTGCTAAGTCTTATCATCTTCATGGCCAATGGGCTGATTCATTCAGCAGCTTATGCTATTGAGCAACTTGTCAAATCACACTGGTAGTGTCATTGGTAGTGTTCACACCACTATTTCTGGAGCCTGTTTGCTAGGAATTCATTCAGAAAACATTTCAGCTCCTAATGTGAAGACCACACTTCCTCTCCTCCATGCTCAAGAGATGTTGACACAATACAGATCCCTAAGGACTTTTCCTAGGTCAAATAATATATCTAGTAGGTTTCTATTGGAGCAGCATGACAGTCCCCACATACCAGGTTATCCCAGCATCCTATTCATCTGGGACACCTCTTCCTGGGTAAGGCCCAGACCTCATGTCCTGTAAATCTAACATCCACAGGAGTCCGTAATTAAGCCTTAAAGTGAGTGACCTTGCCATGATTCTTGCCAACAACTGTGAAACCAAATCAGACTCCAGTATAGTATCTGCTCTGTTCTTTCCAAGCTCCTATTCGAAATCTTTCACATTGAAATTAGTGTGAAAAATTCAATCAATTCCTTATCGATCCATATTTGAGACAAATTGGTTTTGCAGCAGTATGAAAAAGCATTTGGCACAAACCCCACGACATGTAAGTCTCTGTGTTTGAGTATGCATGTGATTCAGGCCAACGGATAGTCTTGGAATGCCAGCTCTTGTGGCAGGGGGATAGTAGCGCAGAGGCAGAGAGCCCACTCAGGTAGTAAAGATGATGAATGGGGAAGTGGATTATGTTGTTTTATAGAAGGACATCTGCATAGTTCATCCCCAACTCATTGCTCACTGATGACTTGAGTCCAACACAGATGTGCTTCCAAAACAATGTCACAAGAAGAGGAATGAGGTAGAAAAAAAGGGTTCTAAAAAGTTTCTTCAGCTGTCCCCATAGGATAACCCTTTTTGGTTCAAGGTAGAACCTATTTTCGTTCCAGGTAGAACCCTTCTGGGTTCCATGTAGAACAATCTGTAAAAAGGATTCTACATGGAACCCAAAAGGGTTCTACATTAAACCAAAAAAGTATTATTCAAAGGTGACTAACATTCTGTTGCAACATGAGGAGGACTTTGGTGGGGTTGACATTAGTTTGAGTTGATCTTAGCATCCTATGATGATAACACCCCATTCACCTAAAATGTCTATTCTTCGTGTCAACTGACTCGTTCTTTGACTTTGGTTGAAACGTAGTATACTGGAATAAGAAGTATGATCTGTCCATTGCTAATGTGTCGCTAATACAGTATTATGAAATATTTCATTTTCAGATGGAGAAATCATCAATCAGATCAAGGGAACAAATCAAGCTCTGGCTGAGATCAAAGAACTGCTGAAGCAACAGGTAAAGCCGCTGTTTGGACGTACAGGGCAACTCTCTGTGAGGATGTCAGGTTCAGTACACGGTCCCATACAGTTTAATAATGTGAACTAATAGTGTCTTTGTACCTCCATGCAGATCCAAGAGATTGTGTTCCTGAAGAACACAGTGATGGAGTGTGAAGCCTGTGGTGAGTAGCCAAGCCAGCCAGCAGAAATAAATATGCCAGTTGGATGGCAGTAAATACTGTGGTGTAGCAGGCTAGAGCTCTTTCAGGCACATAAAACAGTTACTGTATTTTGAATACAGTACATACATGAATAAGTACATATTTAATATATAATTATGTATACATTCCACATAGTACATTACACCAATATATCAACAGCATGATTGCTATCTCAATTGTATGTAAATATGGTACATTTATCATATCATTGGCTCTCATGTACTTTTGAATATATACAGTACATAAATCAACATATTCATATTTAATGGAAAATGTAAACAACTAGAAAATGCCATGTTTTTTAATTGTATTTATTTTGCACTTATTTTACCAGGTAAGTTGACAGAACAAACTCTCATTTACAGCAACTACCTGGGGAATAGTTACAGGGGAGAGAAGGGGGATGAATGAGCCAATTATGTTTCATTACCTCCAGTAGATGGAGACATTGTACAGGAGAGCGCTACAATTCAGAACATTAATTCAGGTGGTCTACTTGGCTGATGGTTGACTTATCACCCTCTTCCCCCTAGGTATGCAAGGTCCCCCTCCCCCCTCCTGTGACCCTAACCCCTGCCACCCAGGGGTAAAGTGCATTGAAACAGCTGGGGGCATCAAGTGTGGCCCCTGCCCTGAGGGCATGGTGGGCAACAGTACCCGCTGCATGGATGTGGACGAGGTAGGACACTTGCGTAAACACCCCCCCCCAAAAAAAAAAAAATTCACCTAGTATTCTGTAGCGGGCCTAAATTGAAACACGATCATGTACTCATAGTATGTGTTATTGTGTATTACACAAGTTATTGTATACGTTGGTTTTAAATCAACTGTTAAAGTGTCTGTTTTCATTATATCTCAATGGCAAATTCTAATATCTATTGAAGAGTCACATTTCGAACATATTAATACACTCTCTCTCCTCTGCTCCTGTGTAGTGTGTGGTGAAGCCTTGCCACATGGGTGTGCGCTGCATAAACACGTCCCCAGGCTTCCGCTGTGGCCCCTGTCCAACTGGCTACACCGGCCCTCAGGTGCAGGGAGTAAGCCTCTCCTACGCCACTAAAAACAAACAGGTAGACATTTTGGCTCAAGCAAAAAGCTTATGAGCTTGGCATTGGCAACATGTAAGGTTTTGTTTGAAGATATATGCATTATGGCTTTCTTTTTTGTATTTGAATTCTACCCAGGTCTGCAAGGACATCAATGAGTGCGAAGGACCCAAGAATGGAGGTTGTGTGGAAAATTCCAATTGTGTAAACACACCTGTAAGTATCAATAATAACCAATCAATGCCACTCAAATACTGCATATTATTAGAAAATCCAGAGGTCTTTCCTCTGAGGTCTTGAGGAACTAAGTTTACAATGTGGTGGCGGTGTTTGTTGTTGTTAGGGCTCGTTTAGGTGTGGCCTCTGTAAGGCAGGCTATGTTGGGGATCAGCGCAAGGGCTGTAAGCCTGAGAGAGCGTGTGGTAATGGCCAGCCCAACCCCTGCCATGCCAGCGGAGAGTGTATTGTCCAACGAGATGGGAAAATAGAGTGTCAGGTAATGGGATACAATTATGTTGCAATGGATCAATGTGAATATGAATACAGCCTAAATGTATACTGTGCCTTTAATACATGTTGTCTATAGCGTTCTGTTGGATGAAGATTGTTCTCTATTGATTCTGCTGAAATGGAATTTAATGTTAATCGACATTTCATATACAGTACAGTCCATAACTCTGTCTTTATCCTGATTCACAGTGTGGGGTGGGATGGGCTGGCAATGGCTACTTCTGCGGATCTGATATTGACATTGATGGCTTCCCTGATGAGAAACAGGAATGCGCCGAGAGGAACTGTGCCAAGGTAATACACTATTATCACCTTGAAAAGACAAAGGAAATCTGTGACTATACTATTTCAAACAGAAAGAAAAATCTAAAGCAGAAAAATTAAGTCACAGTCATGTGTTTTATATACAGTGGGGCAAAAAAGTATTTAGTCAGCCACCAATTGTGCAAGTTCTCCCACTTAAAAAGATGAGAGAGGCCTGTCATTTTCATCATAGGTACACTTCAACTATGACAGACAAAATGAGAAAAAATTCCAGAAAATCACATTGTAGGATTTTTAATGAATTTATTTGCAAATTATGGTGGAAAATAAGTATTTGGTCAATAACAAAAGTTTATCTCAATACTTTGTTATATACCCTTTGTTGGCAATGACAGAGGTCAAACGTTTTCTGTAAGTCTTCACAAGGTTTTCACACACTGTTGCTGGTATTTTGGCCCATTCCTCCATGCAGATCTCCTCTAGAGCAGTGATGTTTTGGGGCTGTTGCTGGGCAACACGGACTTTCAACTCCCTCCAAAGATTTTCTATGGGGTTGAGATCTGGAGACTGGCTAGGCCACTCCAGGACCTTGAAATGCTTATTACGAAGCCACTCCTTCATCTTCAATGCCCTTGCTGATGGAAGGAGGTTTTCACTCAAAATCTCACGATACATGGCCCCATTCATTCTTTCCTTTACACGGATCAGTCGTCCTGGTCCCTTTGCAGAAAAACAGCCCCAAAGCATGATGTTTCCACCCCCATGCTTCACAGTAGGTATGGTGTTCTTTGGATGCAACTCAGCATTCTTTGTCCTCCAAACACGACGAGTTAATTTTTTACCAAAAAGTTATATTTTGGTTTCATCTGACCATATAACATTCTCCCAATCTTCTTCTGGATCATCCAAATGCTCTCTAGCAAACTTCAGACGGGCCTGGACATGTACTGGCTTAAGCAGGGGGACACGTCTGGCACTGCAGGATTTGAGTCCCTGGCGGGGTAGTGTGTTACTGATGGTAGGCTTTGTTACTTTGGTCCCTGCAGGTCATTCACTAGGTCCACCCGTGTGGTTCTGGGATTTTTGCTCACCGTTCTTGTGATCATTTTGACCCCACGGGGTGAGATCTTGCGTGGAGCCCCAGATCGAGGGAGATTATCAGTGGTCTTGTATGTCTTCCATTTCCTAATAATTGCTCCCACAGTTGATTTATTCAAACCAAGCTGCTTACCTATTGCAGATTCAGTCTTCCCAGCCTGGTGCAGGTCTACAATTTTGTTTCTGGTGTCCTTTGACGGCTCTTTGGTCTTGGCCATAGTGGAGTTTGGAGTGTGACTGTTTGAGGTTGTGGACAGGTGTCTTTCATACTGATAACAAGTTCAAACAGGTGCCATTAATACAGGTAACGAGTGGAGGACAGAGGAGCCTCTTAAAGAAGAAGTTACAGGTCTGTCAGAGCCAGAAATCTTGCTTGTTTGTAGGTGACCAAATACTTATTTTCCACCATAATTTGCAAATAAATTCATAAAAAATCCTACAATGTGATTTTCTGGATTTTTTTTTCTCATTTTGTCTGTCATAGTTGAAGTGTACCTATGATGAAAATTACAGGCCTCTCTCATCTTTTTAAGTGGGAGAACTTGCACAATTTGTGGCTGACTAAATACTTTTTTGCCCCACTGTAGGATAACTGTCAAACAGTACCCAACTCTGGCCAAGAGGACGCAGACAAGGATGGTATAGGAGACGCCTGCGATGAGGATGCAGATGGGGATGGAATTTTAAATACACAGGTTACTGGTCTCTCTCTCTCTCTCTCTCTCTCTCTCTCTCTCTCTCTCTCTCTCTCTCTCTCTCTCTCTCTCTCTCTCTCTCTCTCTCTCTCTCTCTCTCTCGCTCATGCTTACTACAAGTCTTTACACCCTATTTTGTATCTTAGTGTAAAGACAGGCTCTGATAAGACTCTGATGCCTCTATGGTAGGACAACTGTGTGCTGGTACCAAACGTCAACCAAAGAAATGTGGACGAAGACGACTTTGGAGACGCCTGTGACAACTGCCGTATGATCAAAAACAACGACCAGAAAGACACTGATATTGATAGACTGGGTGACGAATGTGACGAAGACATTGATGGCGACGGTCAGTATGCATGGACAGTATTTGACCGTGACAAGACTAATTCTGCTATTGCTGTAATACATGTCAATTGACATATGACAAAGATAATCTTCCCTACTACAGGAATCCCCAATAACCTGGACAACTGCAAAAGGGTTCCCAATGCTGACCAGAAGGATCGAGATGGGGACAAAGTCGGAGATGCCTGTGACAGTTGCCCTTACGTTCGCAACCCTGACCAGGTCTGGTTTATTATTGGCTGTACTTGTACACATTCTAGTCATTTCAACATGTTGTACGTAACAGCACAACAAACTTTGGTTTGTTTGAATGATATTTATGTTTCCACAGTTGGATATGGACAACGACTTGATCGGAGACCCTTGTGACACCAATAAGGACAGGTATAGTAGTGTTACTAGCTTTCTTGCCACCTCCCTGCCTTTAACCATTGTAGGCCTGTGCGTGTCGTTCCAATCTATTGGTACTCCATTATTAAAAATGACCTTCCAAATATTATTTTATATGTTATGTAATGACTTTGGATCAATACTTACACTTTCAGAAACCCACAACAGTGAGAAATGTAAAATGGTCTCCAATGCTGAATCCTACCCCAGCCATCTCTCTGTCTTGGTCTCCTTGTGTTTTTCTCTACTATTCTCAGTGATGGTGACGGTCACCAGGACTCTCAGGACAACTGCCCTGCGGTCATCAACAGCGCCCAGCTGGACACGGACAAGGATGGCCTGGGGGACGAGTGTGACAACGACGATGACAATGATGGTATTCCTGACCTTCTGCCCCCGGGACCGGACAACTGTCGCCTCATTCCCAACCCTCTGCAGGAGGACTCTGACGGTGAGTCTAGCCGTTTTTCAGCCCAGTTTCAAAACAGTTCTCCAATATATCCGTGTCATTTTGACATTAATGTTATCCTGTGTCTTCAAAGTCACAATTTGCTTCGATCTTCTTGTTACAGGTGATGGGGTTGGGAACCTGTGCGAGAACGACTTTGACAACGACACCATCATCGACAGCATCGATGTGTGCCCGGAGAACGCTGAGGTCACTCTCACAGACTTCAGGGCCTACCAGACAGTGGTGCTGGACCCGGAGGGAGACGCACAGATAGACCCTAATTGGGTGGTGCTCGATCAGGTATTGATGCATGCATTAAATCTAATCTAATCTAAGTCAAAGGGTGTTACAGTGTATACAAATCAGTGCCAGGAGACATGTTAACTGCTTAAGTTCCATCGTTTTCTCTGATTCTCTTTCCACAGGGAAGAGAGATCGTCCAAACTATGAACAGCGACCCTGGACTGGCTGTTGGTAAGAATAACAATTACACTGTGTCTCACGTTGGATTCATTCAATAAACCAATTTATGTACCTTCTGAAACACACCTTGACCCAAACTCACGCCATTCCCTCAAGGTTACACGGCTTTCAACGGCGTTGACTTCGAAGGGACGTTCCATGTGAATACGGTAACAGACGACGACTATGCAGGCTTCATCTTTGGCTACCAGGACTCTTCCTCCTTCTACGTAGTGATGTGGAAACAAGTTGAGCAGATCTATTGGCAGGCCAATCCGTTCCGAGCTGTGGCAGAACCAGGGATACAACTGAAGGTAAAACGAAATCCTATACGCACATACTATATATGACTTATCCAGTCGTAGTAAAAGTCACGTTCATATACAAATTCATGCAAACATACCACAACTCGGTCAATAGTCTGACCTACACACAACTCGCCCTTTGTAGGGAATACTCATAGGGCCAGTTTCTTAGACCAAGATTAAGTCTACTCCTAGACTAAAAACCAGCTCAATGGAGAATAGATACATTTTCCAGTTGAGCTGAAGTATTAAAACACCTGCCCAGATTGATACATTGGAGAGATCCACAGTTATGTAACATTGGTGCCTATGCAATTGTGTTGACAACTAGGCTGTAAAGTCCAACACGGGACCAGGGGAAAATCTACGTAACTCCCTGTGGCACACCGGAGACACCAGTGACCAGGTGAAGCTGCTGTGGAAAGACGCCCGCAACGTGGGCTGGAAGGACAAGACCTCCTACCGCTGGTTCTTGCAACACAGGCCCCAAGATGGATACATCAGGTAGTAGGCTGCTATCAGACACAAGTCATAGGTGTTTGATGGCCTTTGGCGCAGTTTGACATTTATGACATGACATTGTCCTTTGATAATACACTCAATTTTAATTTGTGGCATTACGTGTACAACTGATTGAACTGACAACAGTTTATAAGACCACATACTGTTGAACTTGAACAACATGAAATTATTTTCATGCATGTTTTCTCTCATCATCATATTATCCATATGGTATTCTTTACCACAACATCTTTCAGTTCTAACATACAGTACCAGTCAAAAGTTTGGACACACATACTCATTCAAGGATTTTTCTTTATTTTTACTATTTTCTACATTGTATTGTAACTATGAAATTACACATATGGAATCATATAACACATATGGAATCTCTGGTGACTATGGATTCTCGTTCAAGTGCTGTCTGTAAATCCAAATGTTGTAACCCTCGATCTAGACTTGCCATTATCTTGCTGCTTCTATTGTCTGGAAATTGTCTAACCCAGGTCCTGACATTCTTACCCCTGCCGAATTAAGTAGTCAGAGTGGCCTGAGGTTTTTGCATATACATGTAAGAATTCTTCTGCCGAAGCTTGATTTTGTGGTTATATGGATAAAAACTGCCGACCATGATGTATTTATGCTTTCTGAAACCTGGCTTAAAAAATCTATTACAGACAAAAATATTGGCATAAATGGTTACAATGTTTTTTGTACAGATGGTAAATCTAAGGGTGGTGGTGTTGCTGTATACGTAAAAGACAAGTTCTCTGTGGTTTTCTGACTTCTGTTACTAAACCTCAGCAATTTGAATATCTGTCTTTCAACCTAAACCTTGGTGCATCTTTAAATATGGTTGTATCTTGTTGTTATAGACCTCCATCTACTACTGCTGGCTCTCTGGATTGTATTTTCGAATTGTTATCACAGAATGTCAATTCTGAGTTTGTCCTGATGGGTGATCTGAATCAGGACTGGCTAACATCTAGCTCTGATCAACTCAAAATTCTATGCAATACCTATAATCTCACTCAGACTGTCAACAGTGTAACTAGGTTGAATATAAAATGTCCTCTGAAATCCTCTTTGATTGATTTGATCTTAACCAATACTCCTCATCGTTTTAATGCTTCTGGTATTTTTGCAAATGACATAAGTGATCACTGTGCTATTGCCTGTGTGAGAGATGGTACATTTCCTAAGAAATCTCCACGTGTCATTACGAAAAGAAACTGGAAGCGGTTTGATATTCAACGTTTTTTACATGATGTATTTAGCATTGAATGGAATAGAATGGAATTAATCCCTGATGTTGAACTAGCCTTTTCTTACTTCCACAACGCATTCCAGGATGTATGCAATAGGCCCCTTTTAAAAAATGCAGGACTAAGGGCAAAGAGAACCCTTGGTTTACTAAGGAATTTACAAAAATTATTGTTCTTTTCTTTTTTAGTCAGGTCGGTAAATAAATATCAATTACAGTCCCATTCTCATTTGCTTCTAACAGTACCAAAAATTAGAACAGGTCATGGTAGAAATAGTTTTAGTTACTTAGCTCCGTGGTCCTGGAATTCTCTCCAGAACATTTTAAAATGTGATGATCTAGTTTCGTTGGTGAAGTTTAAACACTTGTTCGATGTACATATCATAGAAGAGTGTAATTGTCTCTAACGTAATATGTAATTGTTGTACTGTATCTGTGTTTATAGTTTTGTTTAATGTTGTGTTAGTGTATGTAAGTTGTTTTGTCTGAAACATTGTTCCCCCTGCTGCTATTGGACCAGGTCTCTCTTGGAAAAGAGATGTCATCTCAATGAGAAAAACCTGTATAAATTAGGTCAAATAATACATTTTAAAAATGTAGTAACCAAAAAAGTGTTAAACAAATCAAAATCTATTTTATATTTGAAATTCTTCAGAGTAGCCACCCTTTGCCTTGATGACAGCTTTGCACACTCTTGGCATTCTCTCAACCAGCTTCATGAGGAATTCTTTTCCAACAGTCTTGAAGGAGTTCCCACATATGCTGAGCACTTTTTGGCTGCTTTTCCTTCACTCTGCAGTCCAACTCATCCCAAACCATCTCAATTGGGTTGAGGTTGGGTGATTGTGGAGGCCAGGTCATCTGATTCAGCACTCCATCACTCTCCTTCTTGGTCAAATTGCCCTTACACTGCTTGGAGGTGTGTTGGGTCATTGTCCTGTTGAAAAGCAAATAATAGTCCCGCTAAGTGCAGACCAGATGTGATGGCGTATCGCTGCAGACTGCTGTGGTAGCCATGCTGGTTAAGTGTGCCTTGAATTCTAAATAAATCACTGACAGTGTCACCAGCAAAGCACCCCCACACCATCACACCTCCTCCATGCTTCACGGTGGGAACCACACATGCGGAGATCATCCGTTCACCTACTCTGCGTCTCACAAAGACACAACGGTTTGAACTAAAAATCTCAAATTTGGACTCATCAGACCAAAGGACAGATTTCCACCGGTCTAATGTCCATTGCTCGTGTTTTTCTTGGCCCAAGTAAGTCTCTTCTTATTATTGGTGTCCTTTAGTAGTGGTTTCTTTGCAGCAATTCGACCATAAATGCCTGATTCATGCAGTCTCCTCTGAATAGTTGATGTTGAGATGTGTCTGTTACTTGAACTCTGTGAAGCATTTATTTGGGCTGCAATCTGAGGTGCAGTTAACTCTAATGAACTTATCCACTGCAACAGTGGTAACTCTGGGTCTTCCTTTCCTGTGGAGGTCCTCATGAGAGCCAGTTTCATCACAGCACTTGATAGTTTTTGCGACTGCACTTGAAGAAATGTTCAAAGTTCTTGAACTTTTCCGCATTGACCTACTTAAAATATGTCTTAAATGTCTTAAAATAATGAGGGACTGTTGTTTCTCTTTCCTTATTTGCGCTGTTCTTGCCATAATATGGACTTGGTCTTTTACCAAATAGGGCTATCTTCTGTATACCACCCCTACCTTGTCACAACTGATTGGCTCAAACACATTTGCCAGCAGCATACCACCCTGCATACCACTGCTGGCTTGCTTCTGAAGCTAAGCAGGGTTGGTACTGGTCAGTCCCTGGATGGGAGACAAGATGCTGCTGAAAGTGGTGTTGGAGGGCCAGTAGGAGGCACTCTTTCATCTGGTCTAAAAAACATCCCAATTCCCCAGGGCAGTGATTGGGGACGCTGCTCTGTGTAGGGTGCCGCATTTTGGATGGGACGTGAAACGGGTGTCTTGACTCTCTGAGGTCATTAAAGATCCCATGTCACTTATCGTAAGAGTAGGGGTGTTAACCCTGGTGTCCTGGCTAAATTCTCTATCTGACCATCAGTCACCTAATAATCCCCAATTTACATTTGGCTCATTCATCTCTCCCCTGTAACTATTCCCCAGGTTGTTGCTGTAAATGAGAATGTGTTCTCAGTCAACTTACCTGGAGAAATAAAAAAATTAAGGAAAGAAATTCCACAAATTGCCTTTTAACAAGGCACATCTGTTAATTGAAATGCATTCCAGGTGACTAATTCATGAAGCTGGTTGAGAGAATGCCAAGAGTGTGCAAAGCTGTCATCAAGGCAAATGGTGGCTACTTTGAAGAATATTAAATATATTTTGATTTGTTTAACACTTTTTTGGTTACTACATGATTCCATATGTGTTATTTCATAGTTTTGATGTCTTCACTATTTTTCTACAATGTAGAAAATAGTAAAAATAATGAAAAACCCTTGAATGAGGTGTGTCTAAACTTTTGACTGGTGCTGTAACTATTCTGGTTCGAGATGGTCATTCTTTGGCTGCATTTACACAGGCAGCCTAATTCTGATCTTTGCACAATTATTGGGAAGATGCAGCCTTTGTCATATTTTTGTGTTCCTTACTGGTCTCCCTATGTGTTTGTGTGTGTCTTGTTCAGGGTGCGTTTCTATGAGGGTCCTCAGCTAGTGGCAGACACAGGCATCATCATAGACACCACCATGAGAGGAGGCAGACTGGGCGTCTTTTGCTTCTCTCAGGAGAACATCATCTGGGCTAACCTACGCTACCGCTGCAATGGTGAGCAGCACACTAATGCCGAACCCCCCGCCCCTTTAGAATACTCTTTTAACAAGCAGGAAGTAGAGGAGAATGAGGACCTTAGGGAATCAATTACGGAATGATTGCCTTGCAGAATCACGATAATATAATTCATTTTACATTTACATTTAAGTCATTTAGCAGACGCTCTTATCCAGAGCGACTTACAATTCCTGTATTATGAAATAGATGAAACTGGTCTCTGGCTAAAGAGGAACTGCATTGACCTATGTTTTGTACCTGCTTCTATGCCTTCACATTAGCATGAAGTGATACCGTGGCCGCATTTATATAGACTCCATCTAAATGACCTCTTGGTACACAAGACTAGTTTGAGGTTTCAGAGAGAAACACATTTGAGGCAATCAGCAGTTGAAACAATGAAGTGTTTTCCCCACCCCTTTTTCGGTAAACAGCTGAGGGATGGGGCTAGAAGAATATAACCACTCCAAATTCATATACACCGCTATGGATGCAAGGACTGATATCCATGATATCAACATTATAGTTTCAAACATGGTTTGAGGCTATATAGTATGTTTACATTTACTTTGTTTATAAACAGAGTAAAACAGGCTTATAATTTGGGTTCTGATGCAGTACGATAGTTGAACTAAGCTTAAGTTAAGTTATATTCTTTAAGAATCAATGGGTACATATCCTTCATTTATGAAAAAAATGGATGCAGCAACTGCAGATTGCCCCTTTAATTATATTGGTCTGTTGGTTGTTTGGTATTGTAAAGACATTTGGACGTACTACAGACACCAACTAACTTACAGTATAACTAATTTACAGTAGGTAGGCCTATTGCCATGCACGGATTCCATATTGACTTATCTCGCCCTCTCCCTTTAGATACAATCCCTGAGGACTTCGATACATACCAAGCCCAACAGGTCCAGCTGCAGTTCTAACAGGGCATCTGCCCAAATGAAGAGTGAGAAGACAATGCATCTACAACCTCAACATTCCGGAACACATGTCTCCCAGATGAACAGTACAGTGTTGCATCTTAAATGGCACCATATCTCCTATATAGTGTACTACTTTTGACTAAAGACTATATAGGGAATAGGGTGCCATTTCAGACGTACCCAGTGAGATATCACTCAGCAAAATGGCGGCTGACATATTGATCACCACCAGCAAAGACAGAGGATTTTCCTGTCTGACATTCGCTCCCCAATAATTCCAGTTCTCGGGGGACTTTTCTGTCTACTACTACTCTGTCACCAATATAGAAATGTGAAAATATGTTTTTTTTTTAATAATCAGGGTGTTGCCAGTAAATGTTTGTTACATTGTGAGGGGACCCTATAAAAATAAAAACATTTGATATGCATTAGATTACATGTGATTAATTATTACTGTTGAGTGCCCTAGAAATAAATGTTGAACTACACATCTTTATTTTGCTTTAGCATATGCTGAATATATACTGTAAGACTTACTTTTAAGTCAAAACAGTGAAGAAAAGTCCTCCTACTACTAACTAGACCAAAACTGTGATGGAAAGTCCTACTACTAACTAGACCAAAACTGTGATGAAAAGTCCTACTACTAACTAGACCGAAACTGTGATGAAAAGTCCTCCTACTAACTAGACCGAAACTGTGATGAAAAGTCCTACTACTAACTAGACTGAAACTGTGATGGAAAGTCCTACTACTAACTAGACTGAAATTATGATGAAAAAGCCAACTACTAAATAAACAGAAACTGTGATGGAAAGTCCTCCTACCACTAACTGAACCGAAACTGTTATGAGAAGTCCTACAACTAACTAGCCCGAAACTGTGATGAAAAGTCCTACTACTAACTAGACTGAAACTGTGATGAAAAGTCCTCCTACTAACTAGACCGAAACTGATGGAAAGTCCTCCTACTAGATCTAGACTGAAACTGTGAAGCCTTGAGCAACTGCTTTGAATGCTGATAAAAAGTTTGGAACTGAAATCACGAACATGCAGTTATTCCAATTCTTTAAAAAAAAACACATACAGAAATACAGATTACAAAATATAAATAACAGAACAAGGACAATATGATATATAGATAGTTCAAATGTCACACATTTAGTAAACCTTAGTGAAAATGAGTTTTATTTGATATTGAGACTATGTACAGGAAAAAGATGCCACCCACATTCAAGTTTCATCTTACAAATGGGCCACATACGTAGTTTCACATAGCAACAAAGAAATACTACATCTCAGAATATGATTTACAGGACAATGGTTAAATATGTGATACCCACTTAAAGCTGACCAAGAAGAGATTTTCTTTACATTACTAACTGGAAATACTTGCCAAAAGTGTAATTTTAGGTTTTCCAACATCAACTGTTCTAGAGGAAGCAATTATATGGATTCATACTAATGCATTTAAAGTATGGGTAACAAAACATAATTATTCATTCACTTGAGATTAAGTTCCTTTGCAATTGCTCAATGTTTACCTTATTAGTTGAGGGAATTTGTGGTGACAGGTACTTAGTGAGAATCAAGATAACATTCTCACTTCAGTCAGTTTATTTCAATAACGACTGTCAACAGGAGTCCACATCACCTTTTTAGATTTCCACTTCCCATGCATATGCAGAGCAGTATGGTACATTGATCGACAAGTAAGTATACATTGAGTGCTATTTCTTTTTTTAACATGATGGGAAAACAAGCTGCATTGGAATAAGCCCTTTCTGGTTTTGCATCCCAAAATAAGGAATATGCTTCTAAGTCGCATTTAAAATTACCGGCTTTACAAAAAAGAATATACGCTTTCTTCAAATCTGGGCTAAAACAGTCACTGTTCACATTCACAAGGCAGGTGACCATAACTAAAGTGAGAAGGCAACAGAATAAGAACACATACAATAAACATGTTTGTTAAACCTTACATAGAATATGTCTTACTCTATGCAGTCACAGTAACTGATATCTGTTTAGAATTTATTTCAAAACATGCCTCAATTTATGTTAGCTAGCTAGCCATAGTTCATACACATACTGCTGAAGTCAACATGATAGTGCTGAATCATTTTCAATAAACCCGCATCAGCAATAGGGACTACTTATAACATCTGTCATGTCATGCAACCGACAGTAAGCTCTCTTGACAGTCAAGTTTAACTGCAAATACAGAGTACAGTCAAATACATAGGCACTTTACAATTGAGTGCAATGGAGCAGAATGTTCTCTTTTCAAAATGGTTTGAATGGCTATTTTTACCCTGTAGGCACCTGCAACTTACCACAGGTGAGAAATTACACAGTTAAAGAGAAACACTTGCCTCCAACCAAATTAATTTGAATAATTCAGTCCAATTTTTTTGACTTAAGTTAAAAATCTCAATTTCATTTTCTCTCTTGGTCATGTGCAGTTGTAAATTAAACAAATACACTTGAAATTCAACAGTTCTTTCAATTTCAACTTATTTTTTAAAGATAGTGAACAGTGCCAAGTTTGACCGCAACTGTAAGCGCCATATTTAAGTAGCGAGTGAAACTGTTTTTGTTTTTACTCTTGCCAGGCCATTAAAGTGACAGTTCACTCCAAATTCGAAATTTGTCCAAAGATGTTATATTGTGGTCTAATGTCAAGAGGAGTCCATGGCCCAAGCCTAATGTTCTGTAGCTTCAGCTATTCAGTGTGCGCCTCAGTCTTAAAGGAATGGAAAAGATGCACACCATCTGATTCCATAATCTTTTCCTTTCAGTTTACACTTGTAGCTCAGTAATTTGGGTGGTCATTTGAAGACAAAAAGTTGCAAACTAATTACAATATGCATGCTATAAATCACATCAACTATTCGGCTTTCATCCACATCCATCGTTTTGATTTGATTATTTGAGGATAATGCGACGATGTGAATTTCCAAGTTCAAGATATAAGTTGAGTTATCCTGCAATGAAGCCGGTTAGAGTTGGAGGATTTGTTGCCATGGTTTCTGATTAGGCTAGAAAACTTTTTCTGGATCAGGAAATTCAGGAAAGTTGATTAAGAATTTGAAAGAAGTTGGCTCCTTAACTCATCAACCCTCTTTTTGAAATGGCTTCATCTCAACATTAGACAACTTTGAGAGCTGAAATCGTCAATCTTTGGAGTGAACAACCACTTTTAAAAACGTCTGTGTTATGAAGATGGGATTCATAATAGGTTCGCCTTACAGGAACAACTATTTAAAACTCACAGTGAAGTGCTACAGTGAAGAACTAGGTTCAAAAGCAAGTAACAGCCAATTCAATTGAACAACAAATGGATGGTAGTAAGAGATATTCAAGAAAAATGCTTTTGGCTTATGTCATTTGTTGAAACAGAAATTCCAAGACCTTATACAAATACATTCTTATTTCAGCAATGAGCTAGTATTATGCATAAATGGAGGCAACACAGTCATCTGAAAAGTAACCATTTATGTGAATCATTAGGAACAACTGACGCATGCATAATTTTTGATGGGGTGTTTTTCTGTTTTTCCAACATTGTAGAGCGCAATTTAAACCAAACCTGCATAGAAAACGAGCATTTCGCTACACCCGCAATAACATCTGCTAAATATGTGTGACCAAACATTTGATTTTAAGGCCTTTTTCTGAGGTTCACTTCCATTTTTGTCATGCGGTCATTTTGTTTCAGCTATAGCCTATGTACAGGATATCAGAATGCACATTTTGGAAAATGTTCAGACAAACAAAACTAATTTGCAGAGAATTAATCTGGATGGCACTGTAAGAAAGAAGCATACTGGCGTATTGCAGTTTGGCTCAAACAGTCTTTTGTATAACGATGCATTTCTACATATTCTAGTGATGCAATGGTATGATTTCTCATTTCCGATTTGCGTAAGAATCAAATATTCTTTCTCAAATATATATTTGTACTTATCATTAACTTCATAGTTGTGGAACTATGCCTCTTCCCACATTGGGATTTAGGTAAATAAAGTACCATTTACATTTTCTGTATATACACACACAATTCACTGTACAGTAGAAACATGATCAAACATAGCTACAGTATAAAAATGTCAAAGGTTAAGAGAAAAACAAACAAATAAATGGTTGACACTTGCCACTAAATGGTTTACACATTCTCAGCCCATAGAAGGAAACATCCAATTTAACCAAGTTGCTCTTCACTTCCATCTCGCTATATTCGTTTTCAAAACAGAAATGTCAGAATATGAAACAGAGGGGAAGATAGAGTAAAATAAAAAGTTAAAGTATTTCAGCTCTACAAGTTAGCGTATAGAAAAAAGTTCTGCCCATTTTAACCACTTTTGCAAAGTTCTACATGTGTTTTGGGACTCATTTTGCTATGTGCATAAAATGGAATGGTTCAAATAGTTTTCTACCAGCCCCTAATCTGGAGGGAAGAACCAAATATTAATTATAAGTAACATTGTTTTTTATCATAACAATTGGTCTAGCAAAATAATTGTATTTGCGTTTGTAAGTTTCCCTTTAAGGAGAAGAAAGCCTCCCCATATTTGCACTCTCCATCACAAATTTGAAATCAACATTTCCTTTTTTACAAAACACCCATAACTCATCTAGAAAGTGTACCAGTACAAAATACAGTACAGTGATTTGTCAAACTTTACACTACATTACCACAAATATTGTCACTGACTAGGATTTAAAATTCCTCTCAAATACAAGAAAATGTTAGGAGAAGTTAAGAAAATACACTGTCACATTAGTTACACTTAAAAACAGTACAATACTCAATATGTAAGGCAAAATCAGGTGATCTCACAGTGACAAGTTCAACAGGTTTCTGAGGAGCTTGTATCCTTCAGATTTTCAGGAGGCATTCAATCTGGATATACATGCAAAGGAGAATTATGGCCATCTAGTTTGGGTATTTGTATTTGCTATGTTTACATTGTCACATTTGCTTAAGCTTATGAGCAGCTAAATATAAGCATCTGTTGTATATGTTTTTCATTAATTAAGATACATTTAAAAACAGCATTGGCACAAGACGAAACCCAACGATTGTGGGCCCATGTAAGTGATGAAAACACAATTGCAGATCCTATATTTTAAGAGGCCTTATCTGATTCTATCTAGCGAGATGTCGTAGCAACTTGCAACCGTAAGAGCAAACATGGGGAGGATTTGTACTCCTTAAGTTTAACAGAGCAGCTTAATACATAAATATGTAACTTAAATTAATAGATACATAAGTGTAGTTTGCACAATACAGTTAGAGCAGAGACATTTTGGCTTCGAACTCAAACACATTTTGAAATACAACAATAAAAAAATTCAACTGAAGTAATAAATATTTCAATAAATAAAAACATACATTTAAACAGAACATAATCCAACATACGCATAACGCAAACATTAACATTTGGTTGTCAATAAAAATAAAGCTGTGTGTGAAATATAAAGCTTATATGGTTGGTAAGGAATGATAATAGGTATGGTGCAGCTCACCTTCCTAGTGGCTTTTTGCTTTTTAAAATGCATGTAGATTTGTATAAAAATAAAAATAAAATCAAAAGGAGATATACAATCTGTTATCAAGTGTGACACTGTGGGATATATGGTAAGTAATTATAGATAGTTAACGCAGCAAGCTAGCAAAGCTCTGACCAACCAACAATCTCATTGGAAATTACAGCAATTCCATTCCTGACCCTAACAAGCCATTGCATGTCCTTCTCCACAATGGGTTTTGGTGGCTCATCATTTAAAGGACTTGAGGGTGAGTGCGAGGTTGAATAGCCATGCCTGGTTCCCTTTCTTCCTAGGGTTCTTTTTTGTTGTTGGCCACTGACAGCATTCTCTATTACAGCCTATCCATCCTAAACGTGTCCTCAGTGGCAGTGTCGGCCAGAACCATGTCGGGGTCATTGAGCATGTGCAGTCCATCCAGGGTGAGGGGGTCGATCTTCAGCTCGTCCAATGGGAACTGAGAGTCCGCGTCGAAGCTGACATCTCCGACGCCGGCCAGTGAGTTGGTTAACTCCTTAGAGAGGCTGGGTGGAGACTCGCCTGTCACTAAAACACAACAATTAGGGAAACATTTGACATTCATTAAATCAAAGCAGCTGCTAGTTAATTAACAGTATTACTTTAAGTAACAGTCTTCACCCAAAGAATCTGTAACAAGAGAAACTAAATACAACTAATCTTAAAAAACACGTTTTACTCATACTGGCCAAATTTCATAAAACAATTGACTAATCAAGCCAGGATGAACAAAACTTGAATAGGTGTGTACAGTGCCCAACTAAGTTGAATTACATGACAGGCTCTCTAATCGACTCAGCTGCTGCTTGGTACCTGTGAGGATGATGTTTGGGATGTTGCCATGGCTACCGTAGCCCAATGGCTGGGAGTGGTGCAGGCTGCTCCCTGTGAGGCCCATCATAGCTGCTTGTGTGTAGTTGAGGGTGGAGCACTGGCTGTACAGGCTATTGGAGCTGATCGGGTTCTCAATCATATTGAACTGTTCGAGCTAAGCAAGTGAAAAAACAAACATGTAATAGGTCAAGTTAGGAAATAGAACACAGAGATCAGGCACAAGTTGTAATACGTGGGGATGTAGTGGCTGTGAAATTCATGGCCTAGTTTAGTGTGGGTTAAGTCACCTGATGGGAGAGAGCGTTGGTCTGCCTTGATGCTAGCTGCTGGTCGTAGAAAGAATCCCCAAATATACTGCCCACCACTGGAATGTGCTGAAAGAGACATTTGACATCTGATTAAAGTACAACATCAAAAAAAGGGTTATGGAAACTAATAGACTTACAGTCAATGGGTAAAGCCTTTTCTTGGGTATCTGAGGGATATATAAGGGAACATTAAAGTCATGAAACATCACAAAAGGCATGAGGCAATTCACAAGCCATTCAATTACCGTTAGGTAAATGGCTGTTCATGATGGCACAAACACCAGCATCTCATAACACATCATAATGCCTATTCAGGCCCAAAATTACCATAGACACAGCATGATTCATAAGAGCCACATCCACATAAATGTTTCATCAGTAAGATGTGAACCCTAACATTATAAAAATCTGGAGCAATAGGCCTTCATTTAGAATATAGAAACGTCACAATCGCCATCTTGTCATTTTTAGAGGGATGATATTGTAAGCTAGCAAAACAATGCTGTAGCACTAACTAACGACAGCAAATACATGCAAATGACTTTGGCTAGCTACAGTAGCTAACTTGGCTTACTGTGGGGTGAGGTTAATTGGCTTCTGCAGTTTCTCTACTAGCAACTGCAATGCTGTTTCATGCCCTCAAAACTGACTAGGTCCAGTAATATTTACCATATTTTGTGATGTATCCACTTTCTAAGCACATATTGAATGCCAATGTTCACCAATATAAAACACCAAACTTTGGCATTCAGTAACACAATAGAAGATTAAAAAAACAGCACAATAAGTTGGTGGAAGATTACATTACTACAGCTAGCTACAGTACATGGAATCAGACACGTTCAGAGGAACAGAACTAGAAAGAGCTCAAACCTCTGGCACTTTTTTGTAAAATATGCTGGAAACAATGCCACGTAAAACAGGAAACAACCAAAGCTGCTATCAACGTGTTAGACTAACTAAAAATAATCATAATTAAGTTTCTATGTAGGTGCTGCATACACACAGGACATGCACTGAGTGTACAAAACATTAAGGACACCTGCTCTTTCCATGAATTAGACTGACCGGGTGCATCCAGGTGAAAGCCATGATCCCTTATTGATGTCACTTGTTAAATCCACTTCATAACAGTGTAGAAGGATTTTTAAGCCGTGAGACAATTGAGACACGGATAGTGTATGTGTGCCATTCAAAAGGGAGAATGGGCAAGACAAAAGATTGAAGTGCCTTTGAACAGGGTATGGTAGAAGGTGCCAGGCGCACCAGTTTGTGTCAAGACCTGCAACATTGCTGGATTTTTCACGCTCAACAGTTTCCCATGTGTATCAAGAATGGTCCACCACCCAAAGGACATCCAGCCAACTTGACAACCGTGGGAAGCATAGGAGTCAACATGGGCCAGCATCCCTGTGGAATGCTTGACACCTTGTAGAGGTGGGTGGTGCAACTCAATATTAGGAAGGTGTTCTTAATGTTTTGTACACTCAGTGTATATTGGGTTCAAGCAAAAACACAAAAATCTGCTATGCGACAACATTCAAAGGCCTGAGTCAATATGATAAGCAGACAGCGAGCAGTGGTCTGGAGGAGAAGAGATGGGATTGCTGACACCATGGAGGGGAGCGAGAGGCTGGGATGAGCAGCAGCTAGACCAATTACAGCCAATTTTGGGCAAAAAACCCTCCCCAACAAAGTATCTTGGTGGTTTCGCCCTTACTTGAGGCGAGCCGCCAGGGGAGAAGCCTTGATTGGAGACTGGGGAGGTTGGAGACTGATTGGCCGGAGAGCCAGTCTGATTGCGGTACTGTTGGAAGGAAGAGTGTTAACCGGTGCAGAGTTCCATAATCCTAGACAGCGAGCACTCAAAGGGCCCAAGGAGAGTCTAAGGTGGGCTCTTACACCATCTAAATCACAGACCAGTTCACTCCCCAAAAAACATCAGCCATTGCTTGAAGGGGACCAATGAACCAAACTTTGTTGGAGCTAGAATTTCACTGGGTATAAACAGTGAAGGTATCGACAAGCAAGAAACTCAACCCAACAGAAGAAACCCGAGTAAAGAGACTGCACAGATCTTAAAGTGCAACTGACACCATTTTAGCTAATTTGCTGTATGAAAAAAAACAATTATCAGCCCAAAATATTAAATTCACCAACTTAGGCTCTATTTGATTCAAAACTCCATTGCTTATAGTCTGACATTGTTGGCAGAATAGATTAATGCCCCAATACATTGCTTGGTAGTCCACTAAATATTGCTGTTCGGTTGTAAATCACAGCTGGCAAGCTACATTATTTGCTGCCTGCCATTCAGTTGGCACTCACACAATATTTTGGACAAAAAGGCTATGAATCTCAAACTAGAAAAGGCAATGATCAAGTCATAACGTGGCTAATAGGCTAGCTTAACTAATATGTATTTATTTAGCAAGCTAAAAAAACAGAGCCTTGTAGCTAGCTAGCTGCTGGGAGAATTTAATGTCATAGTCTGGATGAGTAGGCTGATATATATATATATATATATATAAATAAATAAAAATAAATAATAGAGACAGGCAGGGAGAGGAACTTGTCCACTGTGGTTGCCGAACGCTAAATCTTCTGGCCGAAGCCCTGCGTGGCATCACCTGTGCCACAAGAGCATGTTGGTTGAATTGGCAAAGTCGATATCCACAGGGTCGCTACAGTTTGTTATTTGTGGTCGTAAATATAATGTTGGAGGGTAGGTAGGGTATATGAGGGGGTAGGGTATGTAATTTATTTTACAGTACAAGGGGATGGTGATGTGAGAAATATTTTTTACCTTTGGGAGCGCATTTTTTTATGACACCTTGAGTTGGACCAAACTGTCCCTAACATGTGTTGAAGTGGTTGTTGTTGTAGCTGTTGGTGATGTGTATACAGTAGGCAACTGAGGGAGAGAAGTAAAGTTCCCAAAAAGTAAGACGAGTCTCGTGGTATTTACAGGAAACCATTCGGGTGTATTGTGGCTTTTGCGACTGCTTTCTAATTTTTCTAGCAATCAAAGTGAATGGCAGAGGCTCGTATGGCAATTGCCTATTTGCATATAGGGCTACTGTAGATATGATTGGTTATGGCGCACACCGGTTTGTATAGACTGGACAAGATTGACAAGCTTTTATTTACTGCAGTGTATTAATTATCCAAACGCATGACCGCTTTCCTACTCTTATTTCTAGAAATTTTTGAATGTATGAAAACACCTTGAAGTATAAAAAAAGTAATAAAATAAATGATTTGGGCTTACTGCTATTAGCCCATGCAAACGCACTGAATAACAGATTCACTACATGGAACAACCGACAGTCCCCCCCAAAAAACTCTAAAGGAAGTTTGTTTTCTGAGTGTCTATCCCATATCTGAGATTTAAAAAATATATATAATAATAAAATAAAAATCAGGGAACATTTGTAAAAAAATGTTTTACATATATTTCACCCCTTCTTTTTGTCAGTCTCCATATATTTTTTTCAACTAGTGCCCGGGGGACCTTTAGACGAGTCTTGTGAGGACTGTCGACATCCAAGGGCAAAACATGTACATGTTTGTGAGTCTCACCTTTCCACAGACAGGAAATAATAGTTTGTAGGCCAAACCGTTCGGACACTACAGACGATTCTGCGCGAAGACCGATTTTCTGGATGTCTCATGGTCTGACAACAATGCTCTAGCTGTCACCTTTCACCGCAGATGCGACATGAGACCTTACGGTGTTAAGTAATTCCTCCCTACCTGTTGATCTCTAAACAAAGCAGAATTTATGGTACGCAGCTGTAACTCGCTAGCAAGCAATCTAGCTAATATAATTTTATTACTTTCAGAAATAATTTTATTATTTTAAATTAAACGAGAACTTACCACAATAATCTAGACCAGGTATTCCCAAACTGAGGTACGCACAATGCCGTCGGGGTACGCCAAATAAAAACGTGATTCACATGTAAAAAAAAATATACTTTTGTATTTAAAAAAATGCACATTTTCAAACAGTCCATTTATGTTTTCCAACAGGGCTATACATTTGGGTAAGGTTCTTCCCCCTCGCCTGAGTAGCCTTGTTTCACTGCCAAAAATAAAATGAAACCATCTAGTGTTCAGCGAAATAACACAGTCAAATACAGGTAGCCTAGTCAAAAAATTAACATCCAATCACATTAACCGTTAGTCTCTGGCGGGAATTCCACCAACGGTCCGTAAGTAGCCAAACCTGGCTGCTGCTCATTCCGTTTGCTCGAAAATTGATAAACGGTTAAAAAAAAGGGCCTGCGTCCATAGAGACACATACCAGCTCTACTGGTAGTACTGTTACTACCAGTAGTACTACACCTGCCGACATCAAGTTGTTCTGCTTCCACGAGCAGATCCAATGCTAGCAACAGTAATTCTACATTTGTTGTTAGCTCAGCTAGCATGGACACTGACAGTTGTGAATCTGATGCAGCCGAAGAGCTACTGCCCCCTTACCCGGGAAAGCACCGAACAGACAGGGAAGTTGGACCATCAAAGAAGCTCAAATATCAGGAGAACTACATTGATTTGGGGTTCACTTATATTGGGAGTAGTGTCTTTCCTCAGCCACAGTGTGTCATATGTGCAAAAGTACTCACAACTCGATGAAACCTTCACTCTTGCACAGATTTTTAGAAACAAAACATGCCAATTTGAAAAATAAGCCACAGGAGTTTGAGGGAGAATTAAGACTACGTTCGAGTAGTAAGACATGGATAAAAGCAACACATACCATTAATAAGAAGGGGCTAGAAGCGTCTTATATGGTGAGCTACCGAGTGGCTAGGACAGGCAAGCCCCATACTATTGTGGAGGACTTAAATCTTCCTGCTGCCGTGGATATGGCTGGGGGGAAAAAAGAAAAAAAAAACTATTCAGACAAGGCCTTCATCAAACAACACTTTCACGATGCATCAGTGACATGGCAGGAGATGTTTTGAAACAATTCCTGCTTCGCATACAAGCCAGTGAATTATATGGCTTACAGCTGGATGAGTCAGACGTGGCGTGCCTGACACAGCTCCTGGTACATGTCCGTTACGTTTATGGGGGGGGGGGGGGGGGGGGTCAATTAAGGAAGACATCCACTTCTGGAAACCAGGAGAGGATATTTTTAGAGTACTGGACCGCTTTGTGACATCAAATGGACTTTGGTGGTCAAGATGTGTTGGTATCTGGACTGATGGCGCTAAAGCCATGACAGGGAGACATAGTGGAGTGGTAACGCGTGTGCAAGCAGTTGCTCCCGACGCCACTTGGGTACACTGCAGCATCCACCGAGAGGCTCTTGCTGCCAAGGGAATGCCTGACAGCTTGAAAGAGAGTTTTGGACACAGTGAAAAAGCAAGGCCCCTGAACTCGTGTATTTTCTGCATTATGCAATGATATAGGCAGTGACCATGTAACGCTTTTACAACATGCAGAAGTGAGCTGGTTATCAAGGGGCAAAGTATTGACACTTTTTTAAATTGAGAGACGAGCGTAAAGTTATTTACTAACCATAATTTTCACTTGTCTGACCACTTGCATGATGATGAGTTTCTCACGCTACTGGCCTATCTGGGTGATGTTTTTTCCTCGCCTGAATCTAGGATTACAAGGACTCTCCGCGACTATATTCAATGTGCGGGACAAAACTGATGCTAGGATTAAGAAGTTGGAGCTCTTTTCTGTCTGGATTAACAAGGACAACACACAGTTCTTTCCATCATTGTTTGATTTGTGGGCAAATGAACAAGCTTACGGACAATGTCAAATGTGATATAGTGAAGCAACTGAGTGAGTGAGTTGGGTGCGCAATTACGCAGGTACTTTCCCGAAATGGATGACACAAACAACTGGATTCGTTATCCCTTTCATGCCCTGCCTCCAGTCCACGTCAACAAGAGATCATCGAAATTGCAACAAGCGGTTCTGTGAAAATGTCATTTAAAATCAGAAGCCACTGGCAGATTCCTGGATTGGGCTACGCACAGAGTATACTGCCTTGGCAAATCGTGCTGTTAAGACACTGATGCCCTTTGCAACCACGTACCTATGTGAGTGTGGATTCTCGGCCCTTACTAGCATGAAAACTAAATACAGGCACAGGATTGTGTGCGGAAAATTATTTAAGACTGAAACTCTCTCCAATACAACCCAACATTGCAGAGTTATGTGCATCCTTTCAAGCACACCCTTCTCATTAACCTGTGGTAAGTTATTCACAATTCTTTTTTCCTATTTTTTTTATCCCATTTTCTCCCCCCTTTTTGTGGTATCCAATCGCTAGTAATTACTATCTTGTCTCATCGCTACAACTCCCGTACGGGCTCGGGAGAGACGAAGGTCGAAAGCCATGCGTCCTCCGAAGCACAACCCAACCAAGCCGCACTGCTTCTTAACACAGCGCGCCTCCAACCCGGAAGCCAGCCGCACCAATGTGTCGGAGGAAACACCGTGTACCTGGCCCCCTTGGTTAGCGCGCACTGCGCCCGGCCCGCCACAGGAGTCGCTGGAGCGCGATGAGACAAGGATATCCCTACCGGCCAAACCCTCCCTAACCCGGACGACGCTAGCCCAATTGTGCGTCGCCCAACGGACCTCCCGGTCGCGGCCGGCTGCGACAGAGCCTGGGCGCGAACCCAGAGACTCTGGTGGCGCAGTTAGCACTGCGATGCAGTGCCCTAGACCACTGCGCCACCCGGGAGGCCTGTTATTCACAATTCTTGATGAACAAAAGGTTTTATATGTAAGATGGTTAAATAAAGAGCAAAATTATTCTTATTATTATAATATTATTTGTGCCCTGGTCCTATAAGAGCTCTTTGTCACTTCCCACGAGCCAGGTTGTGACAAAAACTATTGTATAGTGTGTGTGGCAGGCATACAATGATGGCAACAAAAAAAAACATTTGAGAGTGTGCTGACCCTGGTGCTAGAGGGGGTACGCAGCTGTATGTTGAATGTTTGAAGCGGTACGGGACTATAAAAAGGTTTGGGATCTACTGATCTAGACAATTGTTCTGACAAACAGCGGTCTCAAAAATCATGAGAATTACTACTGGTAATGTCCCCTCCCATACTCTTGTGGAAAAGGCTAATCTACTTACACTTAGCAACAATCCCACCTCCAATGTCACAAACAAAAGCGTTTCACCGTGTAGAGTACCATACAAAAAGCCCATGGTAAGTCTCATCGAAACAAGGACTACAACACTGGCTTTTTCTTGGATCTTGTTAGCTCAGTTTTCCACTGTCATTGGTCTACAGAGCATGCGACTCACCGAGTTGATGTTGACAGTCGTCGCGATCTGGCTGACTGGGGAGGACTGGGTGGCTGTGGAGGCAGTGGTGGTGGCCAGGGGCAGGGTGATTAACCTGATGCCCTGGGGCAGGGCTTGCTGCTGCAGGTCATTGAGCACTTGGGCCTGGGACTGCGCTGTCAGCTGGCTAAAGAAGGCATACTGGGATAGCTGCTGCTCCAGAGTCAAGGCATCCATCGCCACTGCCTGGTAACGATAGAGGAAGGGAAAAAAGCTTGAACTTAACCTGAAAACGAAAACAAGGAATTCAACACTGTTATAACACGGTTACAGTAGCTAGCAAAATAACATAAGAGCGTTTGGTAACTTTAAAACTAAATAATTTAAGCAAGCTTGCTAACTAACTTGGGTAACTGAGGTGAAACAATTACATTATATCCAATTAGTTAGCTACCGCACTGCTCTTTGCTCGCAAACGAAACACTGCCAAAACTGATGTTGGCTCAAATAATACGTAAAATGTCTAAATGTAAGCATCATCTTCCCAAGTGTACTATAAAAAATAAAGTGGAAAAATATACATTTCCTATATTGTCATCTAGTAAATAGCACCCAGATGAAGACTGATAAAAATGAATGAATCACCTTTTACTGCGCTTCCATTTCAATATATTACAAGAGTGGCTAAATATCTTGTTAAGATCTAGTTTTCACCCAGCGACGCAAAGGCTTTAATACGTTATAGAAAGATTCTCAGTTCATGGACAGAACAACAAACATTAGAGACTGGTGCCATGGACAGAGAAAGGTTTATCGTTTCACATTTGAAAGCGTCGCACACTGAGCATTGTTTGTGATGTCATGCCTTCCTTGAGCAATTGAAAGCTCCAAATTACTCTGGACGGATCTTGGCTAGCTGAGTCATTCCAGGAAACAAGGCCAAACTACACCTGGTAGGCATCACTTGCTCATCTCACATAGGGATTTAGCCATGTATATAGGGCAGCAGGTAGAATAGCAGTTAGAGCATTGGTTCAGTAACCAAAAGGTTGCTAGTTCGAATCCCCGAGCCAACAAGGTGAAAGGCAGACCCTGGACATGACCCAACTCTCTGAAGGGTGTCTCAAGGAAAGTTGAGATGTGCAAAACAAACATTTTCAATTCACACGTGTATTGAAATAGGACAAATATAAATCACCCACCAAATCATTATTATATACACACTGAACAAAAATATGAATGCAACATGTAAAGTGTTGGTACCATGTTTCATGAGCTGAAATTAAAGTTCACAAAAATGTTCCATACACACAAAAAGCTTATTTCTCTGAAATGTTGTGCACAAATTTGTTTACATCCCTGTTAGTGAGCATTTCTTCTTTGCCAAGATAATCCATCCACCTGAGAGGTGTGGCATATCAAGAAGCTGATTAAACAGCATGATCCTGACACAGGTGCACCTTGTGCTGGGGACAATAAAAGGCCACTCTAAAATGTGCCGTTTTGTCACACAACACAAAACCACAGATGTCTCAAGTTGAGGTAGAGTACAATTGGCATGCTGACTGCAGGAATGTCCACCAGAGCAGTTGCCAGAGAATTTAAATGTTAATTTCTCTACCATAAGCTGCCTCCAAATTAGTTTTAGAGAATTTGGCAGTACGTCTAACCAGCCTTACAACCCCAGACCACGTGTCCTGTATGGCGTCGTGTGGGCGAGCGATTTGCTGATGTCAACATAGTGAACAGAATGCCCCATGGAGGCGGTGGGTTTATGGTATGGTCAGGCAAGAGCTATGGACAATGAACACAATTACATTTCATCAATGGTAATTTGAATGCCCAGAGATACCATGATGAGATCCTGAGGCCCATTGTCGTGCTATTCATCCGCCACCATCACCTCATGTTTCAGCATGATAATGCACATCCCCATGTCGCAAGGATCTGTACACAATTCCTGGAAGCAGAAAATGTCCCAGTTCTTCAATGGCTTGCATATTCACCAGACGACATTGTCACCCATTGAGCATCTTTGGGAGGCAGTGTGTTGCAGTTCCCACCAATATCCAGCAACTTCACACAGCCATTGAATAGGAGTGGGACTATATTCCACAGGCCATAATCAACTACCTGATCAATTCTATGTGAAGGAGTTGTGTCGCGCTGCATGATGCAAGTGGTGGTCACAGGTACTTTTCTGATCTATGATGGTCAAAAGGTATGTTTGACCAACAGATGCATATCTGTATCCCCAGTCATGTGAAATTCATAGATTAGGGCCTAATTTATTTAAATGTAATGTTCATTTTTTGTTCAGTATAAATTGAAAATACTACTACCAGTTCTCCGTTTGAAGTTTTAGTGTCGAGATAAAATACATATCTGCATAGCCGTTTAGCGAACTCCAGCACCTTTCTCTCTCAGAATTTACCTGGTTGATTAAACAATCTAATGAATCAAAATGTTCCATCATGCTTTTGGCCCTTTAAAACATCAGGGTAAAATCCCATTTTAGTTAGGGATATCACTTTCAGTAAATCTCTATGTTAAAAATGACTTGTTTACAACCTCTGTTAAAGATCAATAATATCCCTGCTGAATGCGACAGTAGAAATAGCCTCTCACCTGGATGTTGAGAGGGGGCGATAGGGTGGGGGAGAGCTGCTGCGGTGACTGCTGTGGTTCGGCGTTTAGGGTTAGGGGGACCAGGGTGGACTGCCTGCGCTGGGCCGTCATGGTAGGCTGAGAGGTGGTTGGGATGACTGCCAAGACAACAGGACAGGCATCAGTGGCTCTTCTTTTGGGCATTGCTGTGCAATGTAACATTGCTAGGGGGTTTTCACAACTACATTGTACAGATTTTCTAGTGACTTGTGCTGTATATGCCAATCCCTAAGTAAGTACCAATCACTAAGTAATAAAGTACCTATCCATCTACCTATCTAGCTTTCAGTAGCATGACAAATGGCATTTCTGGCGAAACCTGACGCATAATCCTTCTGTGAAATTGACAGTAGTGAAAAGGTTCACCTACTACCTCAGAGAATCTAGTCTGCATTTTAACTAAAGATGCTCAAGGAGCCATAAATAAATAAGTGGAGCCATCCATATTCCTGCCAGCTATCTGTGCATGTTACTTCTACAACATCTTTTTCCAGATACCGGGGGGTGGGAAACAGTCTAGCCAAGACGTTCAAGGAGCTCCAGTGTCTGTAGGCAGTTTGATGCAATATTTTGCAGGGTAATGGGAAACACCTTACAAAGACAATATAGTTGTGTCACATGATTATCATTGTACACCATGCAGATATTACGTTAACAGGTTATTCTTCTTAGGCATGTAGACTATTGCCAAAGTTAGATTTTTGGATGTTATGTCCAAAAAAAATGGATTCCTTGCTCAAATGGTAGAAATGGTGCTGCATGGAGTTCAGGAAGGTTTTGTACAATTAACTTTGATACAGAACTTGCTTGTTAATGAAAAACACAGAGATTATCCTTGGTTACATTATCAGAATTTCAAATAAATAATATATATATAATATATATATATGTATATATATACAGTGGGGCAAAAAAGTATTTAGTCAGCCACCAATTGTGCAAGTTCTCCCACTTAAAAAGATGAGAGGCCTGTAATTTTCATCATAGGTACACTTCAACTATGACAGACAAAATTAGAAAAAAAAATCCAGAAAATCACATTGTAGGATTTTTAATGAATTTATTTGCAAATTATGGTGGAAAATAAGTATTTGGTCAATAACAAAAGTTTCTCAATACTTTGTTATATACTCTTTGTTGGCAATGACAGAGGTCAAACGTTTTCTGTAAGTCTTCACAAGGTTTTCACACACTGTTGCTGGTATTTTGGCCCATTCCTCCATGCAGATCTCCTCTAGAGCAGTGATGTTTTGGGGCTGTTGCTGGGCAACACGGACTTTCAACTCCCTCCAAAGATTTTCTATGGGGTTGAGATCTGGAGACTGGCTAGGCCACTCCAGGACCTTGAAATGCTTCTTACAAAGCCACTCCTTCGTTGCCCGGGCGGTGTGTTTGGGATCATTGTCATGCTGAAAGACCCAGCCACATTTAATCTTCAATGCCCTTGCTGATGGAAGGAGGTTCACACTCAAAATCTCACGATACAAGGCCCCATTCATTCTGTCCTTTACACGGATCAGTCGTCCTGGTCCCTTTGCAGAAAAACAGCCCCAAAGCATGATGTTTCCACCCCCATGCTTCACAGTAGGTATGGTGTTCTTTGGATGCAACTCAGCATTCTTTGTCCTCCAAACACGACGAGTTGAGTTTTTACCAAAAAGTTCTATTTTGGTTTCATCTGACCATATGACATTCTCCCAATCTTCTTCTGGATCATCCAAATGCTCTCTAGCAAACTTCAGACGGGCCTGGACATGTACTGGCTTAAGCAGGGGGACACGTCTGGCACTGCAGGATTTGAGTCCCTGGCGGCGTAGTGTGTTACTGATGGTAGGCTTTGTTACTTTGGTCCCAGCTCTCTGCAGGTCATTCACTGGGTCCCCCCGTGTGGTTCTGGGATTTTTGCTCACCGTTCTTGTGATCATTTTGACCCCACGGGGTAAGATCTTGCGTGGAGCCCCAGATCGAGGGAGATTATCAGTGGTCTTTTATGTCTTCCATTTCCTAATAATTGCTCCCACAGTTGATATCTTCAAACCAAGCTGCTTACCTATTGCAGATTCAGTCTTCCCAGCCTGGTGCAGGTCTACAATTTTGTTTCTGGTGTCCTTTGACAGCTCTTTGGTCTTGGCCATAGTGGAGTTTGGAGTGTGACTGTTTGAGGTTGTGGACAGGTGTCTTTTATACTGATAACAAGTTCAAACAGGTGCCATTAATACAGGTAACGAGTGGAGGACAGAGGAACCTCTTAAAGAAGAAGTTACAGGTCTGTGAGAGCCAGAAATCTTGCTTGTTTGTAGGTGACCAAATACTTATTTTCCACCATAATTTGCAAATAAATTCATAAAAAATCCTACAATGTGATTTTCTGGATAGTTTTTTCTCATTTTGTCTGTCATAGTTGAAGTGTACCTATGATCAAAATTACAGGCCTCTCTCATCTTTTTAAGTGGGAGAACTTGCACAATTGGTGGCTGACTAAATACTTTTTTGCCCCACTGTATATATATATATATATATACACACTGCTCAAAAAAATAAAGGGAACACTTAAACAACATAATGTAACTCCAAGTCAATCACACTTCTGTGAAATCAAACTGTCCACTTAGGAAGCAACACTGATTGACAATAAATTTCACATGCTGTTGTGCAAATGGAATAGACAAAAGGTGGAAATTATAGGCAATTAGCAAGACACCCCCAATAAAGGAGTGATTCTGCAGGTGGTGACCACAGACCACTTCTCAGTTCCTATGCTTCCTGGCTGATGTTTTGGTCACTTTTGAATGCTGGCGGTGCTCTCACTCTAGTGGTAGCATGAGACGGAGTCTACAACCCACACAAGTGGCTCAGGTAGTGCAGCTCATCCAGGATGGCACATCAATGCGAGCTGTGGCAAGAATGTTTGCTGTGTCTGTCAGCGTAGTGTCCAGAGCATGGAGGCGCTACCAGGAGACAGGCCAGTACATCAGGAGACGTGGAGGAGGCCGTAGGAGGGCAACAACCCAGCAGCAGGACCGCTACCTCCGCCTTTGTGCAAGGAGGAGCACTGCCAGAGCCCTGCAAAATGACCTCCAGCAGGCCACAAATGTGCATGTGTCTGCTCAAACGGTCAGAAACAAACTCCATGAGGGTGGTATGAGGACCCGACGTCCACAGGTGGGGGTTGTGCTTACAGCCCAACACCGTGCAGGACGTTTGGCATTTGCCAGAGAACACCAAGATTGGCAAATTCGCCACTGGCGCCCTGTGCTCTTCACAGATGAAAGCAGGTTCACACTGAGCACGTGACAGACGTGACAGAGTCTGGAGACGCCGTGGAGAACGTTCTGCTGCCTGCAACATCCTCCAGCATGACCGGTTTGGTGGTGGGTCAGTCATGGTGTGGGGTGGCATTTCTTTGGGGGGCCGCACAGCCCTCCATGTGCTCGCCAGAAGTAGCCTGACTGCCATTAGGTACTGAGATGAGATCCTCAGACCCCTTGTGAGACCATATGGTGGTGCGGTTGGCCCTGGGTTCCTCCTAATGCAAGACAATGCTAGACCTCATGTAGCTGGAGTGTGTCAGCAGTTCCTGCAAGAGGAAGGCATTGATGCTATGGACTGGCCCCCCCGTTCCCCAGACCTGAATCCAATTGAGCACATCTGGGACATCATGTCTCGCTCCATCCACCAACGCCACGTTGCACCACAGACTGTCCAGGAGTTGGCGGATGCTTTAGTCCAGGTCTGGGAGGAGATGCCTCAGGAGACCATCCGCCACCTCATCAGGAGCATGCCCAGGCGTTGTAGGCAGGTCATACAGGCACGTGGAGGCCACACACACTACTGAGCCTCATTTTGACTTGTTTTAAGGACATTACATCAAAGTTGGATCAGCCTGTAGTGTGGTTTTCCACTTTAATTTTGAGTGTGACTCCAAATCCAGACCTCCATGGGTTGATAAATTTGATTTCCATTGATAATTTGTTTGATTTTGTTGTCAGCACATTCAACTATGTAAAGAAAAAAGTATTTAATAAGAATATTTCATTCATTCAGATCTATGATGTGTTATTTTAGTGTTCCCTTTATTTTTTTGAGCAGTGTATATATATACATACACACACACACACACACTACCATTCACGTTTGGGGTCACTTAGAAATGTCCATGTTTTTGAAAGAAAAGCACATGTTCTGTCCATTAAAATAACATAAAATTGATCAGAAATACAGTGTACACATTGTTAATGTTGTAAATGACTACTGTAGCTGGAAATGGTAGATTTAATGGAATATTAATGGGTTCGATTACAGGCTCAAAATGGACAGAAACAAAGCTCTTTCTTCTGAAACTCATCAGTCTATTCTAGTTCTGAGAAATGAAGGCTATTCCATGCGAGAAATTGCCAAGAAACTGAAGATCTCGTACAACGCTGTGTACCACTCCCTTCACAGAACAGCGCAAACTGGCACGAACCAGAATAGAAAGAGTGGGAGGCCCCAGTACACAACTGTGCAAGAGGACAAGTACATTAGTGTGTCTAGTTTGAAAAAGACACCTCAAGTCCTCAACTGACAGCTTCATTAAATAGTACCCGCAAAACACCAGTCTCAATGTCAACAGTGAAGATGCGACTCCGGGATGCTGGCCTTCTAGGCAGAGTTGCAAAGAAAAATTGCAAAAAAAAGCCATATATCTCAGACTGGCAAATAAAAAAGAAAGATTAAGATGGGCAAAAGAACACAGACACTGGACAGAGGAACTCTGCCTAGAAGACCAGCATCCTGGAGTCGCCTCTTCACTGTTGACGTTGAGACTGGTGTTTTGCGGGTACTATTTAATGAAGCTGATGCTCCAGATACTCAACTAGTCTATAGAAGGCCAGTTTTATTGCTTCTTTAAAATCAGAACAGTTTTCAGCTGTGCTAACAATTGCAAAATGGTTTTCTAATGATCAATTAGCCTTTAAAAATGTAAAACTTGGATTAGCTAACAACGTGCCATTGGAACACAGGAGTGATGGTTGCTGATAATGGGCCTCTGTACGCCTATGTAGATAATCCATAAAAATCATCCATTTCCAGTTACAATAGTCATTTACAACATTAACAATGTCCACACTGTATTTCTGATCAATTTGATGTTATTTTAAAAATGGACAAATATTTTTTTTGCTTTTCTTTCATAAACAAGGACATTTCTAAGTGACCCCAAACTTTTGAATGTATATAGTAGTAGTATATATATATATTACACACACAAAATGTGCCACATTCATTTTGCCATCGATGGCTTACCGTGGCTGGCAGCACTGATGCCTAGGAGGGTGAGGTTGGTGGTCAGGTTGCCCGTGCTGTTGGAGGTGCTAAGGGAAGGAAACACCAATGTGTCGCCCGTGTCCAGCGGAGTGGGCAGTGGTGGGGGGAACTGGATATTGGTCAGATCGGGCAGGGAGCCTCCTGTGTTGAGAGTGGCCGGGATCAATGACGTGTTCACTTCCTGATCAGGTGATGGAAATATACTAGAGGGGAGAAAGAACAGGGGTACACATGACCTAAAACAGCACATGGCAAAGGTAATCCATTCTGAATTATTTTTGCTTGTTTTCATGAATTATGACATTTTTCTATGCCTTGTGTGGAAATGTCAGTTATCTGGTGTCATAGGTCCTCTCTCAGACAGACACACTTTCTCTTCACAGAGTAATCTTTGAACATAATTAATTCTAAGCATGGCCTGGATAGTGATCTTTCTCACAGCACCTTTCTACAGTGTATGGTCCTGCCGGTGTACCATATTTAGATTTATGAATGATAGGATGTGCAGTAAGTACTCACTTGATCCCAGGGACTTCACAAGACTTGGGTCTTGAGTCATTCTGAAAGGCAAAGCACACTCAGCATTTAAAAAAATCCCAAAATTGTGAGCAAGCACTGATATAACTAGGCTTCATGTTCGCTCCTCTACCTTTTTGTTACCCCACTGTGTATCCTTGTCTGCGTGTGATTCAGACTCCTCAGTCCCAGGAACTGTAAGGAGCAGCACTGAATGGTGAAAAAGAAATCAGGTAATGACCAACAATTGAAGGCACTAATTTAAAATCAACCCACATTGCAGTATTTTCAAAGTAGTACTTTTCCTGTAGTGAAATTAAGTTGCTTAATGTTTTTTTAGACACTGTTAAAACATCAGGTAGAGCTCAATGGCAGGTAGCTAGATGCTTCCCGTTTACAGAATACCACACAAATGTGTGTCACCACAATATTATTGATCCGTTTTCCATGCATTCTTGAGTAATATCAATTACAAATCAAAATACGACACCAACATTTCCCTCATCAGAAAGCAGTGGTTGGTTGTACACAAGGGGATAGCGTCACAGAAAGAGAATAGTTGCTCCAACATGGACAAAACCTGTTAGCTAGTGGAACCTGGGATGGAAGTTAAGGATTTTGGGCACTGGCCAGTCGGGCTAGTGGAGCATACATTTTACTAGCCAGGGTCCGAAGTCTATAACATGCGATATTTGAAGACAACATGTCACCAGCTGGCGTGCTAGATGGGCACATTTTCTAATAGCCCGGTCTAAAAAGTAAGAGTCAGTGCCTCCCGAGTGGCGCAGCGGTCTAAGGCAGATGGGCACAGCTTGTCATTACCGGGAGTCCCATAGGGTGGCGCACAATTGGCCCAGCGTCGTCCAGGTTAGGGGAGGGTTTGGCCGGGGGGGTGGGGGGCTTTACTTGGCTCATCGTGCTCTAGTGACTCCTTGTGGTGGGCCGGGTGCCTGCAAGCTGACTGGTGTCGTGGAAAATTGCAAGATTATGTTATAGTGCTTGTAAGATTATATTATAATCTTTGTATTGCATTAGAATGGTTGTTTTATTCGACAGAATATAATCTGTTGACTATTGTGTGTGTGTGTGTGTGTGTTCCACTGAGGATGGGCCTCTATGAGATAGCACTGACAGAGGAGATTTACGATGTCTTTGGCCAATAAAGCCTAAAGAGCATTCCAGATAGTGAGGTAATGTTTTTGAACTATGAAGTACCAGGAACGAGTTTAGAACCTCATTTTAGAGACCAAACTGAGCGATAATTTATAGCGAATGCAATCTGGCTAAGGGATACTCCTTTCTCAAGTAAAAGGCACTTTGTGAAGCGTTCTGTGGTTCGTCATGTAAATTGAGAGGGGTGTATCTTGGCTATAAAATATCTTTGTATTCGACTGTAGGGACTCTCAGAATTCATTATAGACACTGAATTGATCTGAGAGTCAAAGGGCTATTGTAAAGCTCATAATATTTTTAAAGATGAAATTTAAGTATAACTGACTGGTGTATGGTTTGTAACTCTCCTCATTTGGTAATACAGGAAATTGCTACGACACTGGTCGTCAGTTGAACGGTGTTTCCTCCGACACATTGGTGCAGCTGGCTTCCGGGTTAAGCGTGGTTTGGCAGGTCATGTTTCGGAGGACGCATGACTCGACCTTCACCTCTCCCGAGCCCGTTGGGGAGGGGGGGAATACTTTATTTTTTTAAGTAACCATAATAATTAGGATTAATTTCCATCCCTGAGTGTAACCCAACCCACTCATGTAATACATGATCCAGAAGACTGTGGCTTACCCTTTCATGACGACATGTGGATTCTAGGGATGCATGATACAGTTGAAGTCAGAAGTTCACATTCACCTTTGCCAAATACATTTAAACGTGTCACAATTCCTGACATTTAATCCAAGTAAAAATATCCTGTTTTAGGTCAGTTAGGATCACCACTTTATTTTAAGAATGTGAAATGGCAGAATAATTGTAGAGAGAATAATTTATTTCAGGTATTATTTCTTTCATCACATTCCCAGTGGGTCAGAAGTTTACATACACTCAATTAGTATTTGATAGCACTGCCTTTAAATTGTTTAACTTGGGTCAAACATTTTGGGTAGCTCCCACAATAAGTTGGGTGAATTTTGGCCCATTCCTCCTGACAGAGCTGGTGTAACTAAGTCAGGTTTGTAGGCCTCCTTGCTCATTTTCAGTTCTGCCCACACATTTTCTATAGGATTGAGGTCAGGGCTTTGTGATGGCCACTCCAATACCTTGACTGTGTTGTCCTTAAGCCATTTTTCCACAACTTTGGAAGTATGCTTGGGGTCATTGTCCATTTGGAAGACCCATTTGCGACCAAGCTTTAACTTCCTGACTGATGTCTTGAGATGTTGCTTCAATATTTCCACATAATTTTTCTTCCTCATGATGCCATCTATTTTGTGAAGTGCACCAGTCCCGCCTGCAGCAAAGCACCCCCACAACATGATGCTGCCACCCCGCTTCACGGTTGGGATGGTGTTCTTCGGCTTGCAAGCCTCCCCCTTTTTCCTCCAAACATAACGATGGTCATTATGGCCAAACAGTTCTATTTCTGTTTCATCAGACCAAAGGACATTTCTCCAAAAAGTACAATCTTTGTCCCCATGTGCAGTTGCAAACCGTAGTCTGGCTTTTTCATGGCGGTTTTGGAGCAGTGGCTTCTTCCTTGCTGAGCGGCCTTTCAGGTTATGTCGATATAGGACTCGTTTTACTGTGGATAGAAATACTTTTGTACCCATTTCCTCCAGCATCTTCACAAGGTCCTTTGCTGTTGTTCTAGGATTGATTTGCAATTTTAGCACCAAAGTACGTTCATCTCTAGGAGACAGAACGCGTCTCCTTCCTGAGCGATATGACGGCTTCGTGGTCCCATGGTGTTTATACTTGCACACTATTGTTTGTACAGATGAACGTGGTACCTTCAGGCGTTTGGAAATTGCTCCCAAGGGTGAACCAGACCTGTGGAGGTCTATATAAAATAAAACAATTCTGAGGTCTTGGCTGTGTTCTTTTGATTTTCCTATGATGTCAAGCAAAGAGGCACTGAGTTTGAAGGTATGCCTTGAAATACATCCACAGGTACACCTCCAATTGACTCAAATGATGTCAATTAGCCTATCAGAAGCTTCTAAAGCTATGACATAATTTTCTGGAATTTTCCAAGCTGTTTAAAGGCACAGTCAACTTAGTGTATGTAAACTTCTGACCCACTGGAATTGTGATATAGTGAATTATAAGTGAAATAATCTGTCTGTAAACAATAGTTGGAAAAATTACTTGTGTCATGCACAAAGTAGATGTCCTAACCGACTTGCCAAAACTCTAGTTTGTTAACAAGAAACTTGTGGAGTGGTTGAAAAACTAGTTTTAATGACCCCAACCTAAGTGTATGTAAACTTCAACTGTATATCGGAATCGGCCGATATTATCTAAAAATGCCAACATCGGCCTCCCGGGTGGCGCAGTGGTCTAGGGCACTGCATCGCAGCGCTAGCTGTGCCACCAAAGACTCTGGGTTCGCGCCCAGGCTCTGTCGCAGCCGGCCGCGACCGGGAGGTCCGTGGGGCGACGCACAATTGGCCTAGTGTCGTCCGGGTTAGGGAGGGTTTGGCCGGTAGGGATATCCTTGTCTCATCGCGCACCAGCGACTCCTGTGGCGGGCCGGGCGCAGTGCGCGCTAGCCAGGTGCACAGTGTTTCCTCCGACACATTGGTGCGGCTGGCTTCCGGGTTGGAGGCGCGCTGTGTTAAGAAGCAGTGCGGCTTGGTTGGGTTGTGTTTCGGAGGACGCATGGCTTTCGACCTTCGTCTCTCCCGAGCCCGTACGGGAGTTGTAGCGATGAGACAAGATAGTAATAACTAACAATTGGATACCACGAAATTGGGGAGAAAATGGGGTAAAAAAAAAAATATAATAATACAAGATAAAAAAAATGCCAACATCGGTATCGGCTGATGTCTAGTTTAATGCCCGATGTGCAAAACCGATGTCAAGGCTGACCTGCATACCTATATAAAGAAGGTGCATGACGTAATGACGCCACGTAAAATTTTGCGATATACGTACAACACAGCATTCCTAAAACTAGCCCACAATGTCTGCTCTGTGGATCGAGGTAAAATCCATTAAAGCCACGATAATAGTATTCATTGCCCTTGACAATCAACCGTTCTCTGACGTGGGTGATGTTGGCTTTCGCCGACTTGTTCGAGCACTGGTTAACACCACCAAGTGTGCTATTTTTCCGATGTTGCTCTAGCGGAGTTACACAGTAATAGCGTAAATGCTATTAGCTTCACGACATACATACATACATACTATGGAACGTCGTTTGGGTCTTTGCGTGTCAAAAAAAAGACCGTAGCATTGTCAAAGCTGTACAAAAAAGTCTGGAAAAACCGGCCGTGAACGATGTGTTTACAATACCGCGCTGGTAATAATGCATAATTTGTTCGACCGCAACTTCTGGGGTAGCTAGCTTTAGTTTGGTACCTAGCTTGCACCAATACAACCAGCCTGAAAACAATGACCAGTAGAAACTACAGTCCTATTCATTATTCTTAACAATGATTTAGGAATCATTGTGAGTAAGTATTAGCTAGGTAGCCACTTGTTGTTCGCCAATTGAAACTGAACTTCAGTTCATGAAAATAAATTGCTAGCCAGCAACTTAACCCGGTTGCCCAAAGCTAACGTTATAAGCAGCCAGCAAGCTTTATCTGGTTAGTGAGGCTCGACCAGACAGAGTTAAGTTGTGAAGCTAGCTACAGTAAGGATTAGGCACAATGGTGGGATTTGCGGTTAGTCTTCAAAATAAAAGTATTGACAGTGACGCAAACTAATACAAATAGTAGAATTATGCCATACTTTTATTTTTAAGGCTAACCGCAAAGTCCACTATTGTGGCTAGCTTCACATAGATAGGTCCGACTACCATCAAATAAAAACTGCATTAGGATTATTTTAGATGACACCTTGCTATAAAGTTAGCTAGCTAACTGAAACAGATGGAATTTTGCTATGTTTTTGGGGAAGAACATTGTTTGCATCCATGAGCTAGCTAGCTTTTATTTATTTTTACTTTACCAGCATCATAGCATAAATATCGATGAATTGTTGTGACATATGAAATACGAGTGATTGTGTAATCAATGTGTAAAATTAATGAACGCGTTAAATTATGTGACATGCAGTCGTATTTAGGTCCTGATTGGTCAAACTTATTTGACACGTCAAATAAGTGTTAAATAGTATATTCTTTGACATGCAAAGACCCAAACAGCGTTCCATAGAAATCCTGGTTGAGAATGAAACTACTGAACAAATATACAATGAAACAGCACAGCAAGTAAGTGAAAGAAATAGGTTTTGATTGTTTTACTGGTAATGGGGAAATACGTAAATGCCAACAAAATAACTTTTTGGTCAGTGTGGTGTGTGTAACCTTTTATTTAACTAGGCAAGTCAGTTAAGAATAAATTCTTATTTACAATGACGGTCTACCCCGGACGACACTGGACCAATTGTGCAGCGCCCTATGGGACTCCCAATCACGGCCGGATGCAATACAGTCTGGATTCGAACCAGGGACTGTAGTGACGCCTCTTGCACAGATGCAGTGCCTTTGACCGCTGCGTCCCTGTGTGTGTGTGAGTTAACCATTTAACTGTACTAGAATGCTTACAAGGCCACTAACATGTTAAATATCAGTATCGTTTTTTTTGTCAAGGAAAATATCAGATATCGGTATCAGCCAAAAATGTAATTTCGGTGCATTACTAGTGGATTCATGCATAAAGTGGTACAGGCCTGAATAAATAGAAGCTGTTCCGTGTCCATGTATCCTGGATCCTCCATTACCTTGTTTAGGCTGGAGCTCTTGTGAACCCCCTGCAAATGAGTCCTGGGGCACAGGGTTCATGGCGCTCTGGTGTAGGGCTGAGTCTGAGTTCGTCCTGTGGCATTAGAATGAAGTGAAAGATCAACAAAATCTCTGGCCCCTATTCACCAACCACATATGTGCCATGGTATTTTTCAGACTGGGTCAAATACATTTAAGTTGTTAAATTAAGCATGCAATATTAAATAATATGCTATATACACGGGCATTGCATATCCTGTGCTTTTCCTGAATGTAGATGAAATTGCTCCCAACCCTAGTTTTTCCAAATATGAAGTCGTCGTTAATGGCCTACCTCCTCCAACTGGTATCCGGTGGGGGTGAGAGGTACACTGAGCCATAGGGGCAGCTGTCAATGTGAATCTCAGTTAAGGATATATATATATATAAATAGCTGTGAAATATAAAATCTTATGTAAATCTATATTTGAATGGTCAAGTTAACTGTCCGTATTCATTGACTAAAGTGCAAAGTCTACCTAAGAATTATCCAACAATGACAACACGCTGTTTTAATACTAATCAAGTAAAATTGTTGTAAAGACCACTGTGGTCTACTCTAAAATAAGCCGAGTCAGAGAGGAAGATGCAAAGCGAGAGGGTTTACTCCGCCCAAAAGGTCAGTGTCAATTTGGTTTAAAAAAAATTGTAATTTCTAATTTGCTAAGTACGGCTTATTGGATCGAATAGGAGTTTTGTAATGGTTAGGTTTTTACGAATTAACTGATATAAGTGGATGTACGTGGAATTTTGGCAACTTAAAAAATATATAAAAAAATAACTATATTTATGTTGCCTGTTGTTCACGTGCTTATCTGCCCTTTCATTGGCTAGAATGGTCCCACCTGATATCGCTTTCCATCTTAGAGGACATGCATTTCCATTGTTAGTGCAGTCACAACTATCTTGTCAATATAATAGATAATCTCTGGCTGAGTGCAGAAGAAGGATATCTGGCGGCCATGTTTGTCCACAGAGAGGGGCCGGCGGTGCGGGGAGGTGATGCGGTTCCGATCGCGGTAAACGCGGTCCACCAGCCCGTGATGCCTGGTCGACCGACTGCTGTCCAAGGTGGAATTCTGGACAGGAAACGCAAAAATCAACCATATGAGAAACATTTGTCATTTGAAGCATACATACAAAAAAATTATACAATTTCAAAATGTCTTTGTATAATATGGTGGAAATGTATTCTTTTAAAAAATGGGTCAAGCTATGGGCCCTCATACACATTCTCAAGTTAGCAAACATATTACAAAAATGGAATGCCATGATATAGAAAGCAATAACATAGGCTACTTGTGTCTTCTTAAAGGCCAGTGCAGTCTAAAACGTGATTTTCCTGTTAAATAAAAATAAACACACTCAACATAAAAACGCAACCATTTCAAAAGAGTTACAGTTCATATAAGGAAATCCGTCAATTGAAATGAATTAGTCCTTAATATATGGATTTCACATGAATGGGAATACAGATATGCATCTGTTGGTCACAGATAACTAAAAAATAATAATAATAATTAAAAAGGGCGTGGATCAGAAACCCAGTCAGTACCTGGTGTCACCATTTGCCTCATGCAGCACAACATCTCCTTCACAGAGTTGATCAGGCTGTTGATTGTGACCTGTGGAATGTTGTCCCACTCCTCTTCAATGGCTGTGCAAAGTTGCTGGATATTGGTGGGAACTGGAACACGCTGTCGTACATGTTGATCCAGATCATGCCCATACCATAACCCCACCATGCAGTAATTCTTTGGTTGTGCAAACCCACATCAGTCAACCGGTCTCATCAGCTGTCGGGTGGCTTGTCTCAGACAATCCCACAGGTGAAGAAGCCGGATGTGGAGGTCCTGGGCTGGCGTGGTTACACGTGGTCTGCGGTTGTGAGGCCGGTTGGATGTACTGCCAAATTCTCTAAAACGATGTTTGAAGCGGCTTATGGTAGAGAAATTAACATTAAATTCTCTGGCAATAACTCTGGTGGACAATCCTGCAGTCAGCATGCCAATTGCACACTCCCTCAAATTGAGACATCTGTGGCATTGTGTGACAAAACTGCACATTTTAGAGTGACCTTTTATTGTCCCCGCACAAGGTGCACCCGCGTAATGATCATACTGTTTAATCAGCTTCTTGATATGCCACACCCATCAGGTGGATGCATTATCTTGGCAAAGGAGTAATGCTCACTAACAGTGATGTAAACAAATTTATGCACAAAACTTTTGCGAAAGAAGCTTTTTGTGCTATGGAACATTTCTGGGATCTTTTATTTCGGCTCGCTTTACATGTTGCGTTCATATTTCTTTTCAGTACATTTTTACACTATGATGTTGGAAAAAAATACTGGGAAAATTATGATAATGCCCTTTTAAAAAGAACACCTGCAATCTCTGCCTGTTTTGGTAGGATGGAGTTTTGGCCCGCTTGGTGACATCACCAGGTGGTGAATTTGTTAATAGACCAATAAGAGAGTTCCAAACCTCTCTGCCAATAACAGCTAGTCCCACCCCCCTGAGTAGAAGGGGGGGGCCCTTCTACTCAGACCACTCCCATACAATCATTTAAAACAGAGTAAGGTACTTAAATTGTTACCCAGAAATTATTTGATATGGAGATAAAAACTGCTTCATTGGACCATTAAACATTCAAGATGGGGTGAGGGTGTCTGATTCTCAATGTTAGCTTCCTTCTGAGACGGTTGGTCCCAGAAAATGCAGTGTATCGATACCGATACGCCAGGACACGTCTTCAAAATTGTAAAATACTAAAGAAGTGTCTTGTAGTGTTTACAGGAATCCAATTCAAGGTAACGCGAGGGTAAAACAAAATCATGGAAGCTTTCAAAGACTACATTTCCCTCAGGTGAGACTGATTTGCATCATTAAACATTTTTTTAATTAATTTTTTTAAACCAACTGATAGAGAAGCTGAGAGCTCACCTGAAAAGGCAGGTCAATGTTGCTATTTCCAATCTGATTGACATTGGGCAGTGAGCCTCCATAGTACTGTCCGCGATTCTGCCCTAGTTGCAAATACTGGGTCTTCTGTAACTGCAACTGTGCAAAGTAAAATTGCATGAAAGCATGAATGAATGATAAAACTGATAGGTCTACATGAAAAATCACATTCCAAAACAGTTGATATACAAGTTACAGTGCTAAAGATAGAATGGACCACATCTAAAAAAAGGACACATGAAATAAGACATAGGTTAGCCAGCAGATCCAACACCTTATGCTTGCTTAAAGCTGCACTAGAGGGTCAGACAGACCGTTTGCTTAAATTAAGACACCGCGGAACCAGCGCAAGATTTGGTTCAGAATACATACCTCAATCCAGGGATGAATTCCAAAATGGCTGCTGTGGCATCTGCTACCTAGCATGAGGACGAAAAGGTCAGTTTTCGTAAAAACTAGCAGTCATTCAATCTTCTCGGTATAACATTTGGGATAATGGGACAATTGAGTACAACGCATTTCTTATCCCTCGCGCCGGCGCTGCAGTGTCTTAATTTAAAGGGAAACTTCAGGATGTTGGCAATGAATCATTTATCTACATCCCCAGACACAGATGAACTCAGGGATACCATTTTTATATATCTCTGTGTGCAGTTTTAAGCTCAATACCTAACTGACGTAAACTCAATACTGGAAGTCTTTGGTAACTGCTAGCATGCTCCTTTTGAAGATACTCTTCAAAAAGAGGTAGGGTTTCAGATGTCGAAATATGGGCAGGGACTCCACTGTCCTAACTTTTGGGGGAAGCTTGTTCCACCATTGGGGTCAAGAGGGGGCGGAACAGAGTGCTGCTCCATAGGCAAGCACCAGGGTCTTGAAGATGCTTTGAACTTCGACGGGAAGCCAGTGGAGTGTGCGGACGAGTGGGGAGACATGGGAAGGTTGAACACCAGGGGGGCTGCGGCATTCTGGATAAATTGCAGGGATTTGATGACAAGCAGGGAGCCCAGCCAACAAAAAGTTGCAGTAGTCTAGACAGGAGATGAAATGTGTCTGGATTAGGAACTGCGCCGCCTCCTGTGTGAGGTAAGGTCATACTTTACTGATGTTGTAGAGCATGAAACTGCAGGAGCAAGTCACTGCGTTGATGTTTGCAGAGAATGGCAGGGTGTTGTCCAGGGTTACACCAAGGTTCTTTGCACTCTGGGAGAGGGTCACCGTGGAGTTGTCAACCCGTGATAGAGGTCTTGGAGCAGGCAGACCTTTCCCGGGAGGAAGACCAGCTCTGTTTTGTTGAGCTTGAGGTGGTTGGCTGACATCCCCTCAAAGGAGGAAGAAGAATAGTTGAGTGTCTTCTGCATAGCAATGATAGGACATACCATGTGAGGATATCACAGAGCCGAGTGACTTGGTGTAAAGAGAAAAGAGGACCTAGAACCGAGCCCTGGGGGACACCAGTAGTGAGAACACGTGGTGCAGACACAGATCCTCTCCACACCACCTTGTAGGAGCGACCTGCCAGGTAGGATGCAATTCAGGGGTGTGCAGAGCACGAGACGCCCAACCGTGAGAGGGAGGAGTGGAGGATCTGATGGTTCAGTGTGTCGAAGGCAGCGGATATATCTAGGAGAATGAGAACAGATGAGAGAGAGTCAGCTTTGGCAGAGCGAAGTGCCTCTGACACAGAGGAGAGCAGTCTCAGTTGAGTGAGCCGCCTTGAAGCCTGACTGGTTAGGGTCAAGAATATCAATCTGAGCGAGATAACGAGAGAGTTGGTCATAGACAGCATACTCAAGTCTTTTGGAAAGAAAATAACTTAGGGATACTGGTCTATAGTTTGACAGAGGGGTCGAGTGTTGGTGTCTTGAGGAGGGGAGCGACTCTAGCCATCTTGAAGTCATAGGGGATGCAGTCAGTGGTCAGCTGATGAGAGAAGTGAGGAATGGGAGAAGGTCTCCAAAGATGGTCTGGAGAAGGGAGTCAAATGGGCAGGTTGTGGGGTGGCCGGACATCACTAGTCCCAGGATTTAATCTGAAGAAAGGGAAGAGGACAAGGCGTATGGTAGTTCTGTGTGATTGGGACCAGTGGACTCAGTAGGCTGAGTGAAAGAGGAGCGGATGTCGTCACCTTTTTTTCAAAGGTGTTGACAAAGTAATCGCAGAGAGAGAGGAGGATTAAGGAGGTAGAAAGTGGAGAAGAATTTCACAGGGTTGGAGGCAGAAGCTTGAAATGTAGTGATAAAAAGCAGCTTTAGCAGTGGATAAAGATAAGATCGAGAGCAGGGAGTGGAAGGATGTTAGGTCCTCCGGAAGTTTAGTTTTCCTCCATTTCCACTCAGCTACCCGAAGTCCTGTTAGCACGCAATGAGTCACTCAGCCACAGAGCGGGAGGGGAAGGTCAGCTGTGAGGAAAGGGGACAGTGAGAGTCAAAGGATGCATAAAGGGATGAGACTAGGGTCGAAGAGGCAAAAAGTCAGGAGATAGGAGGGAGCAGAATTTAGCAGGAGGATTGAAGGGGAGAGAGTAGTGGGAGAGAGAGAGCGAAGACTGCAGCGGTGAATAACCATCTGGATAGGGGCTGAGTGGGACAGGTTATCAAGGTGTCAATCTCATTGAGGAACTCTCCAAAGGCACTTTGTGGGCAATAGGCTAACATGAGCCATAAATTGTTTATATCTTAATCAATTCAGTATCAAGTTTGTGCAAGGTCAGTACTATGTCCCAAGTCAAGTGGACAAAGTCAGTAGGCCTAGGCTTAATAGCTGGAATCTGTGTCAATCTCATAAGGAAAGACGTCGCTAGATTTGTCAAACTTTTTTTTTTGTCTTTAAATAAAATAGGCATATTTTAAAACCACAACATAAATCTATCCTGTACTCCTAAACCATTCCATTATTATATTCACAACTGGTAGGTTCACCACCATACTCCTGTCAATAATTACTGAACGATTTAGTTCACCAATTGCTTTAATAATGAATTGCATGAAGGATGGATTAACCAAAGGCCTGATTTGATGGGGATGAATAAACAGTCTAACATGAATATTTGATACAAATCAGACTGATTATTGCCAGTAACCAACTTTGCATTACACATAATGAACATCTTCAAGACAAGGAAGTAAATCCTATGTTCTCCATCTCTGCCTTCCAAGGCTTCGAAGTTGCAAATCTGTCAAATCCCAGCATGCATATACACGTAAATGCTGCGGGATTCTTGGTGCTGTCAAAGATGGTTTGGAACTTTGTAAATATGCAAACCCATTGCATGGCGTTCAAAACTGAATTGTGACTTCTGTCAAAATGGCTTGTCAACATTAGAGTTAACGTTGTATGCATAGTAAGTGACGCTTTAGTTTACAGGTAAACAATTAAAACGTTACAGTCAGTATCAAACGCACCAGTTTGAGTCGAACTGGTAAACATATTCAGTCTTCATTGCAATTTCTAGCGGTTAAATCACTATCTACCTTACTACACGGAATCTTTTGATTGATGTATGGGAATATGAATAGGACCAGGTGCTTGCTAGCAATAACCTAGCTAGTTTTACCTGAGCTTGCCTGGGTGCCTACCATAGCAAACATCAAAGACAGCTCACGGGATGGTTACGGTTAACAAATTGAAAATGCTGACAAAGTAACGCCCCAATCAATGATGGTTATCAGAATACAAATATTTAGCTTTAATTGAGAGGGCTGTCAATCGGCCACTTATGTTTGCCACTGCCGGCTGGCTAAAAACAACTTGTCATAAAAACGTGCTGCAGTTAACGTTAGCTAGCTGACGATAGGTTACTGACAGTACAGCAGCTAGCTAGCCTAGCAGCAGAATTAATCAACAAAACAAGGCACTTACCCGTGCAGCTCTAGTAATGTTTAGGTCTTTCATCACCTCTTCGAAAGCCGCAGTCTCTTCGGCCTGTTTCTGATTATGTAAAGCGATTTTCTCGCTAAATTTACGTGGATTGTTTGAACTCGCCATCTTCTGCTCTTCTTCTCAATGGGACCTTACGCACAACGCTTGGATACGATGGTTTTGTCGTCATTACGCGCGTACATGTTTCTACTGCATTTCGTGGAAATCAAATGAGTATTGTCACAGAATTAAATCAGGAATTACCTTGTGTAGGCCTATTTGATTTGTATTACGTGCTCTAAAACGTCAAGGACATTTGTTTAAAGGGATAGTTCACTCAAAAACGATGTGCATGTCAGCACGACATCAGTCAAGTTTAAGATAGAGCACTTCAGTACCGAGTAAACTGTGATATCCTATTTTCCTACATTGTCACAAACACATGGAGAAATTCCACAAATTAACATTTAATAAAGGCACACCTGTTAATTGAAATGCATTCCAGGTGACTACCTCATGAAGCTGGTTGAGAGAATGCAAAGCTGTCAAGGCAAAGGGTGGCTACTTTGAAGAATCTCAAATATAAAATATATTTTGATTTGTTCAACACATTTTTGGTTACATGATTACATGTGTTATTTCATAGTTTTGATGTTTTCACTATTATTCTACAATGTAGAAAATTCTAAAAATAAAAACCCTGGAATGTGTAGATTTGTCCAAAATTTCGACTGGTACTGTATATTTTTTGTTGTAAAAAGCAAGATATTGCTCTACCAAAGTTTAAATACCTGTAGTGGATAGATCACATCCTTGGAATTGTATCAAGGTCATGATGTACAGAGCTGAACTGAAATACACCAAATGTATCAGTTACCCAGATACAGTACACCTATAATTGACTGACAGGAAAGTCAATATTGGGATTCGTGTCTTTCTGTCATGACCGTTTGTGACATTTAACAATGATGGAGTGGCACAGTATTTCGCTAAATGCAGTGTATGGTCAAGTAGCATCTCATATAATCCATACATTAATTATGAATCGTCGTCTCCTGTAAATCGTCTGACATACATACCTTTAAAACATGAAGCTCTGGAGCAAGGGGTTCTCTCTATACCTTATTCAAATGAATGTTCTGTAAAAACCACTTACAGAAATGACAAAAGGATAATTATACAGATTACCGATCACAAAAAATGTGCACAATCTTCATTTCACATCTGTATTACAGTACTGTATAAAAAATGTATAAAAACTCATAAGATGAAACATCGTGTGGCCTTGTATTTCAGCTTCACTGACAGGTCAGGTTTTATTTTCTATGATTGGGAATAAAGATGAACTGTTCTTCAATTTACACTAATCTGCCAAACCATTAACATTTTGTAGGTCTTTGTAAAATGATGCATTCCACCATTGACTACAACACTTGAACACCTTTTTCAGTTCACGTAACACCTTTAATTAAAGTTATACATTTGGATACAGAAAAGTCTACATTCTCATTGGATTACAGTGAATTCCACTTATAATGCACTTAATAGATAACTATGTGCTTTGAGTTGGACAGACAAACCATCACAAAAACCCTGTTACTAAGGCAAACAGGTGACATTTTCAGAACCAAACATTTTTCAACGAGGGCCATGTTGTGCTTCCAAATAAAATTCAGTTTGTCTCAGCATTGCCAACATTCTAAAATCAGTAAAAGCCATATCAGTTTTGCATACAATACTGAAAGCCTCACAAATAGGCTACTCTTCATAAAACAAAAATGCTACCATCTGCACTGTACTAAGGTAAGAAATACACTAGGGAAAATAATCACATATCACTGCTTGTGTGCTGTGCTGTTCTTTCCATCTATGCCTTTACTTTGACCCTTACGTGAAGTTCAGTGCCTTGCGCCCAGCTCTTTGGAGTTCACAGTTCTGGCAGGACTGGATAAATGAAAGCAGTACGCTTGTCTAGGTAAATTCATTACCATAGTGCTCACACCGATGCTGTCCTTTTATGTAGGAGCTTGGAGAAAGAACAAGGCACCAAAATATATCCGACCACTTGACCAGTTTCCCCGACAACTAAACACTGCAAGAGATGGACCAGACAAAAGCACTTCATTCTGATCTACAGTATATTGATTATACACAGTATAAGAGACTTCAGAATATTCAGGAAGCCTACCTAATAACAAGTCCCGTGTGGCTCTACCAACTGAGCCGTGTGGCTCAGTTGGTAGAGCATGGCGCTTGCAACGACCGGGTTGTGGGTTCATTCCCCACGGGGGGACCAGGATGAATATGTATGAACTTTCCAATTTGTAAGTCGCTCTGGATAAGAGCGTCTGCTAAATGACTTAAATGTAAATGTAATACCTACCAAAGGAGCAGTAAACACAGATGTTCTCACACACTTACACAAAGGGGTTGAAAAAAATGATTACGGTGCCATAAGAGACATATTAGCTTGTCAGTTTGGAATACACGTTTCATTATGATGACTGTGTGTAAACGTCTCCAGTCAATTGAACAGCCTAATGAGCACATCACCATACACAGCAAAAACAGATGTTCTGAAATAAACATAAAACATTAGGAGAGCTACTGAAAGGTCTTCTTCAGTCAATCACTAGTTCTCAAATGGTCCTAAGCAGTCAAATATGTCATCCTATATGTTGTAAAAAAATATATATATATATTTTTTAAATATATTATTTGAATGAATATACTCAATTAAATAATCAAAACATGCTTCCTTGATGCATGGCACAAATTAAAAAACTGTATCCTGCAAATCAGTTAATAGGTTTTTGACTGTGGGTAGTGTTTTAAGTGTTGTTTAAAATACCCTAAAAGCGAGTTTGTCCAGGAAAGCTAACACTTATTTTCCATTAAAACTGCTCATTACGATGCAGCACATGGACCTCCACTATAGGATGGAAAATGAAGTAATACACTGTACATTATAGCAAAACCATATTCCTATTTCCACTTATTCCCTCAAACACACACACCCACCCACATTACATCAAGATTACCACTAATATTACAATAGTTTATGTAATGTGCCATGTTTGTATTAATTTGACAGCTCAACAGTAAGAACACATTGAATCAAATTGTCAGTCACTTTGGGCCGAAGGATTACCGTTGCGTGGTGGTTTGTGGAAGTATGATCGGCGTACACGCAATTCCTGCAAAAGACTCAGGAAAGTGCAAATCCCTCTCCCACTCATCAGCCTCTGTGTTGTACACTTGCACAATGCTTGTGACATTATTTAGATGCCAATTGTACCCTCCAACAATATAGATCTTTTTATCCAACAAGCAGCAGCCTGCCTCAGATTGCCCTGTTCGCATGGGGCTAACAGTGGTCCACTGGTCATTCTCTGGAATATAATACTCAACTGCCAGGACGTCAAAGCAGCGATCCACGTGGTCCATGCGACCGCCCAGGCAGTAAACACGGTCTTTGGCACTGATCATAGCATGAAGCACTCTGGGCTCGTTCATAGGCGATTTGAAATCCCATTGGTCAGACGTGGGATCGTAACAGTGCAGGGTTTTTTTATCATCCACTGAGACACCGTAACCCCCTGAGATGTAGAGCTTGTCGCCACAGGGAGTTCCTGCATGGCCCCAGATTCTGCGTTTCAGTGGTTCCACGTAGGTCCACTCGTTTTTCTTAGGACAGTAGCACTCTACGGACGACAGACTTCCAGATCGGTTGCGCCCCCCAGTGGCGTAGAGTTGTCCTTGAAGAGCGTTGAGGTGGAACTGAATACGCCCCTCCTGCATTGGCTGGATACGCAGCCATTTGCTCAGGTGTGGGTCGTACCGGAAGCTGATGTCCACTGCCCCTTCACCGCTGCGGTATTGCAGGTGCTGCCCGCCGACTACGTACACAAAGTTGTCCAGCACTGATACACAGGCGTGGCTGGATCCTGTCTCCATCTCCGTTAGTTCCTTGAACTGACGCGCTGCAATGTCTGGGAGATAGAACACCTTACTGCTCACAGTGCGATCGTTGTCAGTGTAGGGTGTCCCGCCAAAGGTAATTAGCGAAACCACGTCGGAGCGGATCACGGTCCGCGGGGACTGCATCTTGTGCTGACGGAATGGGAGGATCTGGTAGTTGAAGGCCTCCAGGAGGTACTGCCTGCACAGCACGTCCTCCACCATGATGTCCACCGTCTGCACACTGTCCACCAGCTCCGAGGAGGGCATGAGGGGGAATCGCACGTGGCAGAGGACCTCGTTTACACCAGCTCGGCGGGCCTCGTCGTGCTGCAGCCAGCGGATGGCAGCGTGGAACAGGTCAATCTCGCTGCAGTTCTTCAGCTTGTTGCTCTGCAGGAAGAAGACCAGGCGCTCCATGGGGATGTGCAGGAAGTCTTCCTCCTCGGCAATCTGCAGGAAGTGGCGGAAGGTGAAGGTGTCCACAGACTCCTTGAGGGAGGTCAGGTTGAAGGTGGTGGCCATCTGGCCGATGTTCAGGCAGGTCTCTACGCTCATAGCCGACTTGAGGAATTCTTCGCAGAGGTCAACGACTGGGACCATCTGTAGAAAGACTGCTGCTCCCAGTACGTCTTGAATGCAGTCCAGGTCAAGTGTGACCTCTGCGCTGTAGGCAAAGTCAATTATGTGTTTCAGGCCGCGGGCAGACAAGCCCTTCAGCTCAATGGTGTCCTGGTTTGACTCCCTCATGCCTCCAGTGAACATGGCTCTGCGAGGCAAGTGAGAAAGTCATTTAAATAACTGTCATTATGTTAAACTTGTTTTATTGATTTCCTCCCATTCTGAACAACATATTCATCCTAGGTAAATTAGACAATGAACAACAACAACCTCTCTACTTGCCATGCAACATCAGGATGAGAACATCAAATTATAAATTTAAACATATGATTCGATCTTAGTAGCAAATTTTTTAATTATGTGTTTTTTTTTTTATACATTGGATAAAATTAGAGACTCACAGCTAGAAAATGGTACATCATACACTATAGTTGATGAACAATGGGAAAGTAATTCTGCTTTGGAAGTTGATAAACTTGTAACCTCACTTTTGAGAAAATGTTTTGGTACCTACTGGAGAGCTCTTCTTTGTCTACACCCATTCAGCGTCGTTCACACACTATCCACCCATCCCTTTAAGGATTCACATGTGAGGCTATGTACTAAACAACCAAAGATTTCAAGACTATAGGCTGGTTTATACTACGAGCGGGTTCGTAAATTTTATCTGGAGCACCAGTGTTATCTGGGCGTTCGTAAACGCATCCGTTCGTAAATTCAGAGCGTTTCGCTCTCGGAGCGTTCAGAGTGCACACTGGACGCTCTGGCTGAGTAGGGTTGATCCGAGCGTTCTGACCTAACAACAAAGAGTCAAGCACCCAAGCTAACTGGCTAACGTTGGCTAGCTACTTCCAGACACAATTGAGAGAACAGCTCACTGACCATTTTACTCGCCCTAGCAGAGCTGGTTTGGCTGTTTTTATGTTTTCCAGAGCGTTGGTGACTGCAACTCTGCTGCTGGCAACAATTTAATTACGCTTTTTTTTGCTAACATTTACTGACACCGGCCATATTCAACGGGTGTTGAGCGTTCGTAAATTTGTCAGTTATTATGCTCTGTGGCACACTCGGACGAGAGTGCTCTGAAATTGGAGTAGATGTAGCTGGTAAATTCACTCTGTCTATTGACAGTTGTCACAGTGACATCATGAACATTCTTTTGAAATGGTTACTTGCATAGTGGTGTCTTTTGTTTAAACATGTAGCTAACTAAACATTGAACCATAATCCCAACTCATAACGTTACTACCCTGCATGAATCTGCAGGTAGCTGACCAACCAGGCTCAATGTTAGCTAGCTAACATTAGGCTTTAACTAGCAGTGCAAATGGCTCTGAGATATGAATAATATTACTACACAGATCATAGATGTGATGCTAGCTAGCTAGCCAGCCAGCTAATGTTAGCTAGCTAACAGTACACCTTAATTTGAGATTAAAACAACTTTGACAAAATTAGAAACATGTAATATCTGAAAATGTAGCTAGCTAGACTATCTTACCCATATACATGGATGGACGCTTCTCCCTCTCTGTCACAGATGCCATAGTTGCCCTTAGTTTGACGATGCAATCCGGAGTCAGCCTTCTGTGTGTTCTCTTTTCAATTCCGTCTGCATATTTGCAATCAAATGCCATAATTTTTTCCATCTCCTTAGCTATCATACTCTTAATTCCACTGATTTCAAAACTCGGTCCTCCAGAAAGTGGAGAGCAACACTTATGCAGCTCTACTACGTGATATCTTAAAAAAAAAGCTGTGCTAGAAAGGATTACCTACACATACTGACCAGCTCATGTAATAGACAGAAGCCTGCTACATGGCAGACCAATCAGAACATTCTCTCGGCATGTCCAGCCCACTCATCATCTCAACCAATCATGGCTAGCGATTAGGTTGATGTCTTTTTCCGTGGCTAAACCAACTAGGCTCCTAACTTAACAATTGTATTCGTATTTACAGATGGCATACAAGTTTGCTATTAAGGCACATGAAATTTCACATGTTCAAGAAGGCATTTCTGCCAAAAAACACAATTAGAATTTTTTTAAATTAAGTTTACGTTCAAATGGCGCTCTTGTGACATAGTGACACGCGACATACGCCTAGTTTCCTGAAACAAGTTACATATTCACATTATACACCTGTAATGTTATTATATCCCTACCTATCAGTTCCACATACTTCAACAATTACTCCATTTTCTCTCTACCATACCTCACCTGACTAAGCTTAGATGTATCAATTATTTCACAACAAAGACAAATTTACCAACACAGTCTCTCAACACTCTTCCCTTCACCTCTACATCTGTATGATGATTTGATTTGTATATTTGTCTTTACCTGGGTCTCTCTTTCCAGGTCAGTGTATCTCTATAGTCAAAAAATACATCCAGTGTCCAGTTGTCTCAAATCAGTGCAGAGGAAAGGAGATGAAGAGCAGAAGCCATGTCGGAGAGACAGCGTCAGTCTCACCTGAAGTAGTCACTGCTGGAGGCCAGCACTGCCTTGTGAACCTGGAAGCGCTCCTCATTGATGGCCAGCACCACATCCAGGAGCTGCCCCTGGGCTCGCAGGACCGACAAGCCCTGTAGGAGAGTGGCGCTATGGCTTGGGGCTGAGAACGTGCAACGCAGGGTGCTATTCTTGTTAGCCATACTGCAAGAGAAAAGGCCCATCACTGTCAGTGTATCAGAATAGAGTATTTTAGAAAAAATGTAAGTTAGACTCAGCGAAATTACATTGCCACAAGCAGCACCGCCGATATTGAGATGAGCAAGATGCAAAACTTTGCTCTCACACAGTCACACAAACAATCTGCGTATGTACACCGGTTCACTTCACGCTGTTCACAGCATGGTAGCCAGGGCACCAAAACAATGGAGAAGTTGAGCCTCGCGCTTCAACGCTCTTAGTTGTTGCAGAAATTGATCCACTATGCTGTTTACTTTTTGCATCTACGCCATATCGCTGAGTCTACCTTTAAGCTTCTAGGATGCTTGTCAGAGTTTACTGATGTTGTTGTAGCATCAGTGACAGTGCTGAGCTCTTGCTCTCCTGCACTTTGTCCATCTGTTTTCCCCAGCAGCTGCATCATTACCCTCTTCCCAACTCTTTTCTCTTGAATTATTCAGCTGCTTCATGGGGGAAAAAAGCTTTTATTTTCTATTCAGAGCGCACAACCTGTGTTAATGATGATATCCCTTAAACACTGAAGAACATCTTTAAATGTTCACCACTGTCAGGACACTTTAATGTCACTAGATTTTGAGTGAGGATATGACCTTCTCCATGGATCAAAGCCACCACTGAAAAATTGCTTAAATATATTTGTAAGATGTTGCCAATGTATTTTTAAGATGTAGCTATAGGCTACATTATCATCAAAATGGAGCGGATTAAATGTAATAAGCCTAGCCATAAAAATGCTTATTTGATGCTGACAAGATAGGGACTAGTATGTAGCACATTAATAGATGCTAGCTACCTTTAGCGTCTATTCATGGAGGTATCTTTTGGCTGAGGGAGTTTTAAGAGCCACGATGCGCGTTCTGAACGTTAACATGCATCGCTTGCGCTACGGTTTTGGAAACATAAGTAGTCTTTCATATCAGTGAGAATTATTATTTTTTAAACAAAAGGTTACATTTCTACACACCTTTATAGGGTTAGTGTTCCCACACGGCCATATCTCCATGTTACAGCGCTTGTTATACGGAAGACAGAGGTGACTACCTGTGCTAATTAGCTATCTAGCGTGCTGGAACACCTGTGTGTAACATGCTGAAAACACCGCTCACGTCACGTGCGCGAGCGTTGCAAAATAAATGTACACATACATGTTATTCAATCATTGCACCCACACTGATCGCAAGCATCTGCATAGCCAGGCGCTAAAATGGAACTCGTTGCAAGTCCCGCCTCTCCCATATCATTGTTTTTAGGAGCATATACCCTCGTGGGTGATTGAAAGATGAACTGAAGTCCACACTCCAGTCAGTTGTGGTAATGCACTTTAAAGTTGGTTGCAAACCGGCATTTAAAGTCCAAATAAGAAGCCTGAAGGAGGAGAGATTACTAGAAACAAACTCGTTTTACCCTTTTATCTATGGATTAATTGTCAGAGTAGAGGACCTTGAGCATTTCAGGTAAAATAACAACCCAATGTTTATATCCCAGGACAAATTAGTTAGCAACAGCAAACTAGCTAGCTAAATTGCCATAAATGTTTAATGCTTTTCGACCTGTACCCAAATTAATATAGTTGGTTCGGAGTTTGTTTTGACATTTCAACCTGCGTGTCCTGATTGTGTGTGGTGTGGATGGACAAAATCAACATGCGCGTGCGTGATGGCGGTCTGGTCAGCATGTGAGCATAACTGGGGAGGAAGTGTAGCAGAAGTGTAGTTCGTCAGCTGGAGGCACACAGCAGTATGGATCTGACCTGCTACAGTAAGTGTGTATTTTTTTATTTGAAAGATCTTTCATATCAGCTAGAAATAATACCTTTACAAAAAATATTGCCGTTTTGTAACTGCAGTAGAAGTGCATTCGACTGTTACACTGCAAAATTACTGCTTCCAAAAAACGGTGTTATTTTGGAATGAAGTATTTGCAGAATACTGGTGTTATACTGTACTCAGACAGAACTCCATTTTCATAAGAGTAAGTTTCTAAAACCGTCTCGCAAGCGCTGAATCTTGACGTTTCTAAACGTTATAACAAAGCGTCGGGATTGTAGTTCACATGGTCCCACTGGTAACGTTAAAGGGTGCTGAGAACCCTTGAGACAGTTAATGTTTTGGTTCTCGAAAGTAAGGTACTATGCAACGTGTTGCACCTGCTAGAAGAAACTTTAACGATGAATGTACATTTTACGACAGAATGCCAAACATATTCCTAACATTCCTTCTTACTCGATACCTTGTCATTGGCAACATTTACAGCCTTCAATTGTAGACTACAATGGATACAATGTACAGTGAATTAATCAATCTGCAACGATATGAAAATTAATGCAAAAAAATGACCAGTGTCCTCAGAATGTCCTGATGAGCCAACCGAATGTCCTCTCACCCAATGTTTCATATTTATCTAATTAATTCCGTATCCCTGCTGCCCTTTGGTCAACAGTTTTTCCATATTGATTTCCCACTACATTGTCATCCTCACCTGTTCTGTGGACGATTCGAGGCGAAATCCCCACCATCCGATTCCGCCATCTTCTAGCACCGTGCTGTACGCAAAGGGAATTATTCGTAAATGTAGCAGTGGGTCAAAGGCATTACTGCCCCGTTCATGACAAAATAAACGCATCAATCAATCCTATCGATAACTAACTATTGAACAACATATGGTGCCTTCCCCCGTGCTGAAAGATGTTGACCTCTGCACCAGATGGAAATGTCCTGTCGTGCGCTGTTGTTCGACTTCAGTTTGTCGGGTTTGTGCTGAGCCCATGCGCTGCTGCTGTTCACCGCTAGGATGCGCTGAGATTACAATACCGTTCTTTTCAATCACTTTGGGCCATTTTTCACATAAGTGGTGGATTTTGTAAACTCTAAGTACAGAACTCTAAACTGATAACACTTGTAATATCCACTATATTATGTTCAGAACCTTTGATTGTGCATTCATTGAGGTTTCACACATTTTTCACTGCTGAGTCAATCATGCAAAATCAGTTTTCTGTGAAATACCATGACAACATTTTGTTTTGTCACCAATACATCAGATAATGATAGACTCACAATTTAGTAATTTTAACTACCATTTAATCCAATATAAAACATACAAGATACACATTTCAAAACTGTTGTTTTTGGAGTGCTGAATAGAATAAATAGTAGATAGTAAATATATTTTTCCATACAGTTTTTGACTATAACTTGACATGCACAATGTTGTATAATTTGTATCCAATGGCAGGTTGTGAGCATGTTGAGAAAAATGTCAGTCTTACAGTTTAATTATCCTTATACAGTACATACGTAGGACAAATCATCAGACATTGGAGTATTGTAAAGCAGTTGGCAACTAAAAACGTAGCATGTGTTGAATGCCATTTCAGCCCCATGCAACATTGTACAAGATCACTTTTTTTTACGTGACTTGTCAACTGATACTGTAGCGCCGTCTCTCTGCTTACAGTGTATCAATGAAATTCAGGTAAGTGGGATAGGTATTTCAGCAGTGCATTGTACAATACAATTACAAAATGGTTGCACATTTCTGACCTTTATTTCACTAATTCGTCTTTTGACCAAACAGATCAGCGCTGAAAAGAATCTTATGTGAATAGAGCTGATTGGTCAAATGACCAATTAGTTTGAAAAAAATCTGAATTTGGCTGCCTGTGTGAACACAGCCTTAGTGACTCTTGAAGAGCACTGTATTATTTACAGCCAAGTTTGGTTTACCTTCCAACATAAATTAATGTCAAATTGATACATTTATGAGGTAAAAATATAGAAATGTACAGTGTTCAGCAGTTAACAAATTATATACGTTAACTAGGCACTACATAATTTTGGTTCAGTAGTTATCAGTTTTACGCAGTTTGATTAAATTATAGTTAATCTTATTGTTAACAAATGACAAGAAAATCATACCAAATGTAAAGTGAATATTGCATTTTGAAAAGCAGACACTTAGTGTATATGTATACACGTTAGTAGGGATTTGGTGCAGTGGACAAGTGAACAAGTCAACAAGTGAACAAATTATTTAGTGTTTTTGTTTGTTGTACTCAATTGAAAATGTGCTTAGAGTTTTGAAACGAGCCATTTTGATGATCTGTTTAGATTTTCGTGCTTAGAGTTGTGAAATGTACCACATACTTGTGAAAATTGCACCAACCCACTGGGCACAGACGTCATTTCAACGTCTACTCCACGTTGTTTCAACGTAAATTTATTGAAATGATATGGAAACAAATTGAATCAACTAGTTTGTGCCCAGTGGGAAATGTTTTTATTTTTATTTTATTTTTTTATAATATCAGCCTATTGCAGCTTAAGCCTACTATCACTAAAGACAATAGTGATACATCAATAGGCTCTCCTGATGTTTAACAGGTAGAAATGTAGTATGAAACCCAATTATGATTTTCATGAAGTGAATGCACCACCCATGGGCACCAGTTGTAGGCCAAGTTGTTGAGGTAAAACAGTAGGCATCATATCATTTCTTGTTGTTTCGATGTAGCCTAGGCCTCACTCCCACTTCTCAATCACCTCTCCTTCACCTTCCTTTCCCACCTTGACCAAAGATGAGTGGCTCTAAAACTATATTTCTGCAGGCCCTACGTTAAAAAAACAAAATACTTACAGAGACAAAACCATAGGGAAGATTATTTAATGTGTTTCAACATTAATGATAATACATTTGTTCAAATACTTTGTTCTCACCAGTTGCTTAAGTCAGATGGTTTTTGGGTTCCCCAACTCCATGCTGGCTCATTTTGTGATTGATGGTAGACACCGGACAGGCTCAGAAGGCCCACTCCTCAAACAGATTGTCTTTCTATATCTATGAATGAGATGGATCATTGTGATGCAATCATTAAGAAATCAGGCCTTGACAGAATATACATTTTGACAAGTGTATAGGCCTGTCCTCTGTGTTCAAACTCTGGTACTTTAGAATAAATAAAAAAAATTAGGTGTCATATGAACAGTCATTGCAAATATTCTGTGAAATTGTTTAGTCTTTGTATTCATGTATTCTGACACTGTCTAAAATATCTACACGATACATGATGGTTGTTACGCAGAGTGGAACCCAGGGGAACCCAAGAGCAGACTCAGATGAGGAGACTGGGATGAAGTAACCAAGGTATTTATTGAAACACGGGGGAGATGGAGTGCAGGTCAGGGGAAGCTCGGGCGGGTTGCTGGAAACCAGGTGCGAAGGCTGAAGCGAGAGGGTTTGAAACAGGGTAAGCATGTCCGGAGGGGAATCCAAGGGAGTAGTAGAGTGGGGAATCCAGGACAGAGTAGCAGGATGATGAGACGTGGGACTGGAGACAGGGACCAGAGTCAGAGCGGGCGGAACTGTAGCGGAGAGGAAAACAGCGTCAGGCGAGGAAAACAGGCACAACAGGATCGGAATAGTAACAAATGGCTAGAAGCGTAGACTGACTGAGCAGAGATTACGATCTGGCAGTGTGGAAGTGGCAGGGCTGAGTATTTGTAGAGGTCTTGATTATGGAACAGGTTACAGCTGGTGGGGATCTGCTCTGACTCCAGCACACCTGTCTCCGCCCACACAATCACACACACACACACACACACACACACACACACACACACACACACACACACACACACACACACACACACACACACAGAGAGGGATGGGGAGAGAGTACTGGGGGAGTGGCGGCAGGTCAAGGAGACACAGGATGAGCAGTAGAGGGAGTTGCAGGAGCAGATGTGACAATGGTTACATTCTTCTGACATGGCTCTTTTCTTTGTCACATTTATATTCTAGTATGATACGGCAGTGCCTCTTCTCCCTCAGGAGGCTGAAACGATTTGGCAGGGACCCTAAGATCCTTAGGAACTTTTACAGCTGCATCATCAAGAGCATCCTGACTGGTTGTATCACTGTCTGGTATGGCAACTGCACTGCCTTCAACCGAAAAGCCCTACAGAAGGTGGTGGGGATGGGCTCACAGGGGGTGGGCTCACAGCCATCCAGCACGTACATGCTAGGGGGTGTCTGAGAATGACCAGAAAAATTGCCAAAGACTCCAGCCCACTGAGACATGGACTGTTCTCCATGGTCCTGTCCGGCAGGCTGTACCAGTGCATCAAAGCTCAGACCAACAGACTCCCAAACGGCTTCTATTCCCTGGTCATAACACTAAATGATTATTGATTAGACTTATTACTACCACTACACTGCTGTTCATTGACTATTGATTGCCATGACCATTAGTATCTATCTATTTATCCTGCTACTGGTCACTATTACATTTACATTTACATTTAAGTCATTTAGCAGACGCTCTTATCCAGAGCGACTTACAAATTGGTGCATTCACCTTATGATATCCAGTGGAACAACCACTTTACAATAGTGCATCTAACTCTTTTAAGGGGGGGGGGTTAGAAGGTTTACTTTATCCTATCCTAGGTATTCCTTAAAGAGGTGGGGTTTCAGGTGTCTCCGGAAGGTGGTGATTGACTCCGCTGACCTGGCGTCGTGAGGGAGTTTGTTCCACCATTGGGGTGCCAGAGCAGCGAACAGTTTTGACTGGGCTGAGCGGGAACTGTACTTCCTCAGAGGTAGGGAGGCGAGCAGGCCAGAGGTGGATGAACGCAGTGCCCTTGTTTGGGTGTAGGGCCTGATCAGAGCCTGAAGGTACGGAGGTGCCGTTCCCCTCACAGCTCCGTAGGCAAGCACCATGGTCTTGTAGCGGATGCGAGCTTCAACTGGAAGCCAGTGGAGAGAGCGGAGGAGCGGGGTGACGTGAGAGAACTTAGGAAAGTTGAACACCAGACGGGCTGCGGCGTTCTGGATGAGTTGTAGGGGTTTAATGGCACAGGCAGGGAGCCCAGCCAACAGCGAGTTGCAGTAATCCAGACGGGAGATGACAAGTGCCTGGATTAGGACCTGCGCCGCTTCCTGCGTGAGGCAGGGTCGTACTCTGCGAATGTTGTAGAGCATGAACCTACAGGAACGGGTCACCGCCTTGATGTTAGTTGAGAACGACAGGGTGTTGTCCAGGATCACGCCAAGGTTCTTAGCACTCTGGGAGGAGGACACAATGGAGTTGTCAACCGTGATGGCGAGATCATGGAACGGGCAGTCCTTCCCCGGGAGGAAGAGCAGCTCCGTCTTGCCGAGGTTCAGCTTGAGGTGGTGATCCGTCATCCACACTGATATGTCTGCCAGACATGCAGAGATGCGATTCACCACCTGGTTATCAGAGGGGGGAAAGGAGAAGATTAATTGTGTGTCGTCTGCATAGCAATGATAGGAGAGACCATGTGAGGATATGACAGAGCCAAGTGACTTGGTGTATAGCGAGAATAGGAGAGGGCCTAGAACAGAGCCCTGGGGGACACCAGTGGTGAGAGCACGTGGTGCGGAGACAGATTCTCGCCACGCCACCTGGTAGGAGCGACCTGTCAGGTAGGACGCAATCCAAGCGTGGGCCGCGCCGGAGATGCCCAGCTCGGAGAGGGTGGAGAGGAGGATCTGATGGTTCACAGTATCAAAGGCAGCCGATAGGTCTAGAAGGATGAGAGCAGAGGAGAGAGAGTTAGCTTTAGCAGTGCGGAGCGCCTCCGTGACACAGAGAAGAGCAGTCTCAGTTGAATGACTAGTCTTGAAACCTGACTGATTTGGATCAAGAAGGTCATTCTGAGAGAGATAGCAGGAGAGCTGGCCAAGGACGGCACGTTCAAGAGTTTTGGAGAGAAAAGAAAGAAGGGATACTGGTCTGTAGTTGTTGACATCGGAGGGATCGAGTGTAGGTTTTTTCAGAAGGGGTGCAACTCTCGCTCTCTTGAAGACGGAAGGGACGTAGCCAGCGGTCAAGGATGAGTTGATGAGCGAGGTGAGGTAAGGGAGAAGGTCTCCGGAAATGGTCTGGAGAAGAGAGGAGGGGATAGGGTCAAGCGGGCAGGTTGTTGGGCGGCCGGCCGTCACAAGACGCGAGATTTCATCTGGAGAGAGAGGGGAGAAAGAGGTCAAAGCACAGGGTAGGGCAGTGTGAGCAGAACCAGCGGTGTCGTTTGACTTAGCAAACGAGGATCGGATGTCGTCGACCTTCTTTTCAAAATGGTTGACGAAGTCATCAGCAGAGAGGGAGGAGGGGGGAGGAGGGGGAGGAGGATTCAGGAGGGAGGAGAAGGTGGCAAAGAGCTTCCTAGGGTTAGAGGCAGATGCTTGGAATTTAGAGTGGTAGAAATTGGCTTTAGCAGCAGAGACAGAAGAGGAGAATGTAGAGAGGAGGGAGTGAAAGGATGCCAGGTCCGCAGGGAGGCGAGTTTTCCTCCATTTCCGCTCGGCTGCCCGGAGCCCTGTTCTGTGAGCTCGCAATGAGTCGTCGAGCCACGGAGCAGGAGGGGAGGACCGAGCCGGCCTGGAGGATAGGGGACATAGAGAGTCAAAGGATGCAGAAAGGGAGGAGAGGAGGGTTGAGGAGGCAGAATCAGGAGATAGGTTGGAGAAGGTTTGAGCAGAGGGAAGAGATGATAGGATGGAAGAGGAGAGAGTAGCGGGGGAGAGAGAGCGAAGGTTGGGACGGCGCGATACCATCCGAGTAGGGGCAGTGTGGGAAGTGTATATTACTATTACTCCTGTTTACATGTATACAGTATATTACCATAGTTTTTTTTACCATAAGTATTTATATATTCCTGCTACCAGTCACTTTTCAGCCCTGTTTACATGTATATATTACCATTTAGTATATTACAATAAGTATTTATATATTGGTGTTACCAGTCACCTTTCAGCCCTATACAGTACATGAATACATTACCATTAGGATATTACCATAAGTATTTATATATTCCTGCTACCAGTCACTTTTCAGCCATGTTTATAAGTGTGTATTACCATTAGTATATTATCATAAGTATTTATATTTTCCTGCTACCAGTCACTTTTCAGCCATTTTTACATGTATATATTAGCATTTAGTATTTTACCATAAGTATTTATATATTCCTGTTACCAGTCACTTTTCAGCCCTGTTTACATGTATATATTACCGTAAGTATTTATATATTCCTGCTACCAGTCACTTTTCAGCCCTGTTGACATGTATTTATATATTCCTGCTACCAGTCACTTTTCAGCCCTGTTTACATGTATATCCATCCACCTATAACTCTTACACTGACACTCTTGCACTCACCCACACACTCACACTCACGTAGACACACTCACCCTCACACTTACATAGACACTCATCCACACACTCACGTAGACACACTTACATAGACACTCACCCACACACTCACGTAGACACACTCACCCACACACTCACGTAGACACACTTACATAGACACTCGCCCACACACTCACGTAGACACACTTACATAGACACTCACCCACACACTCACGTAGACACACTCACCCACACACTCACACTTACATAGACACTCATCCACACACTCACGTAGACACACTTACATAGACACTCATCCACACACTCACGTAGACACACTTACATAGACACTCATCCACACACTCACGTAGACACACTTACATAGACACTCACCCACACACTCACGTAGACACACTCACCCACACACTCACACTTACATAGACACTCATCCATACACTCACGTAGACACACTTACATAGACACTCACCCACACACTCACGTAGACACACTCACCCACACACTCACACTTACATAGACACTCATCCACACACTCACGTAGACACACTTACATAGACACTCATCCACACACTCACGTAGACACACTTACATAGACACTCATCCACACACTCACGTAGACACACTTACATAGACACTCATCCACACACTCACGTAGACACTCATCCATACACTCACGTAGACACACTTACATAGACACTCACCCACACACTCACGTAGACACACTCACCCACACACTCACGTAGACACACTTACATAGACACTCACCCACACACTCTCACTTACGTAGACACTCTCACCACCACGCAGGCACCAGCCCACCACTTATGCTGCTGCTATGCTGTTTACTATTGTTATTATTATTAATGCTGTTACCAGTCACTTTCTCCTAATGCCTGCCTACATATTTACATCTACACCTACCCTGTATATGGCTTCCTCTCTTTTTTCTTGTGGTTTTTATATATTTGATTATTACCTATCCTATCCTTTTTTGTATTGAATACTGCACTGTTGGGTAGGGCGTGCAAGTTATGCATTTCACTACTGTACATGTGACAAAATAAACTTGAACTTGATAGGCACTGTCTGTATGTGGACAGATTGCTATCAAACCTGAAAAAAGTGAATGAACAGAATATAATTACATTTTGTTCCCCACACAACTATGTCCATCTGTACACATCCAGACATCCACAATCAAAACCCAGTAACCATTTATTTCAAAATAAATTCTGATCTTGTTGTGGTTCAAGATTGCAATTTGTTAATACTATGGGTCCCTTTAGTGGCAATGAATATACCAGTAGTTCAAATACATTACGCGTTGTCATAACGTTAATGATTGTGATGCTTTTTGCCTTATCTTCTGTGAACATTATGGTTAGATTCCATTGTGATTCAATGTACCATGTTTGTGGTTCACAATAGTAACCCAAATCTGACCAGAATCTATCCCACAATAGATAGTGTATGTATATATATCATCTTGATCTGATATGTGGTCAAATACAGAGATCTACGAGATTAAATATGCTATTTGGATGTTCTTTTAAACAACTATTCATTCTGAGACACAGGCCGTTCTCTGAATTCAGAATTCACGCCTTAAAGAAAAGACAAATATTTTTTTATGAAGGTGAACACCATCATCAGAAACATTTTATTTTCCATTTCCTAAGTAGGTCGAGATGAAACACTAACAACAATAAAAAACATGAATGAGTCAGCAATATTGTCACCCTGGTAACGTACGTAAATAGGTTGGTTTTAGGCCAGTGTTCTGTGTCTCACCACTTCCTGTCTAGCCTACTGAGTAAAAGTTCTTACAAGGGAAGTTTACACTTCAGTTTCACTTGTTGTCTACTGTATGATTTTTACTTACTCACTTAGGCCTTAAATATAACATTATAATGATAAAAGTCATTATTATTCAGTACTATTCCAAGGCATTTCTACATTGTAGAAGACAACACAAATCAACACAGTCCTTATTGCTAACAAGGTACATCTATAACGTAAAATAATATACAAAAATTACTTTTTCAAGGCGCTCACATCAATGCAAACTATTTATATCTACAGTAATAAACTGTTAATGAATTAGCCTGGTCATTTGAACAGGCAAAGTGCTAAACGGCCCAGCCAGGCCACCGTCACAGGCCCTAGCAGTATTGGTAACACTTTACTCAAAGTCTGTAGATATAATTCTTTATAAGTTGTTATGAACATGTATGAACCTTTATAATGTGTTATTATAAGGATTATTATAAACCTGGCCATTCGAGCCCTGAATGCTGATTGGCTGAAAACCACGGGTATGACACAAAATTACTTGTTTACTGTTCTAATTATCTTAGTAACCAGTTTATAATAGCAATAAGGCACCTCAGGGGTTTGTGGTATATGGCCAATGTACCATGGCTAAGAGTGCTACGTTATGCCTAAGAACAGCTCTTAGCCATGGTATTGGCCATATACCACATCCCCTCGAGCCTTATTGCTTAATTATATTATGTCATGTTTCTCAACTGACTCAAAATGGCTGCTATTTACTCAGGATCAATAGGAAACTACAATACACCATGTTAAGGGGGTCTTATATGCTTAAGTTATGACAAGTCTTATAATGCGCCATAATGCATTTTAATTACAGTCTTTAAGTAAGTGCTACCGCAGTGATGTCTACAGTGGCGTCCCGACATCCTCGGTGGAGTCTGCCTTCATATCAAAGACCAGACCGTTCCTATACATCAGCATGGTGACTTCACAGTCAATCTCTCTTTGGCTTGGATCGGCGGTTTCTAGACTTAACACCTGGCCCCTAAAATTAGAGGTCAGTGGGTCACTGATTCCATCTGGTGTGCTGGAGTCTCCAAGGCTCTTCTCGTTCGAGTCTTCACACACCTCCAGGAGAGGGGCTTCCTCAGGGTCGGGATCTTTGCTGCTCTTGTCATGTAGCTGCAGCTCATGCACCTCTTCCTTAATCTCATACATGTCCTGTTGAGACCAAGTGATTCCAATTCAAGACCAAATCCTGACTTGAGATGCCCCGAGTTCACTAGAACTCTGGCTGCACAGGTTCGAAGGGACTCGAACAGTCTGGCAAATGTCTCAATGATAACAGTATCAATATATGACTTGGACAAAGGTTCAAGTTAGTTACGCTTTCCAAGTATAACGCACCAGTTAGGCATTATTTAAACTGTTACGTAAGAAAGTTTACCTCATTCACATTCGTTTCTATACCAGCTGTTAAATACATTTTGGGGTGCAATATTGTTTGTTGAATGCATGGAAAGTTTGTGGCGACTGAGTGCAGAAGGCAGTTTCTCCTCAGATTGTGCTTTGCTTGCTCAGCAGGTGCTTTCCTCCCACCAATTCACATAGACATAAGCACAACTATGGTCGTAATCACTAACCCTACCTTTTATGGTGACAGTTTGACAGGGCTCGAGTCATTGCACTACTTTTTGCATCATTCGTGGCTATAGCATTACTCTATAATTTTAGATTTTATGTAAAAGAACAAAGCATGTAATGTGATAAGTGTCTACTTTAAATTCTGTTTTGTATCAATAATGTGATGCATGTATTCTGACACTAGCAGTCCAAACTTTTTTATATTTATGGAAAATGTGGAGTTCTGCACAGAAAAGTCAGAACACAATCCTAAATATGTAAATTGTTAATTGGATCCTACCTGAGTACTCGCTCGATAGTTCTTGGACTCTGCGACCATAGGACGTGGTATTGGTGGGAAGATCTTGCTTTTATGTCTGAGAATTAGAATAAAGGTTAAGATGCTGTTTAGTATGATGTGTGAAATCTTGTTGATGTTTTTATAAAATGAACAATATTCATCCCGGATAGACCAGGTTTTCTTGCTAGTCCTGAAGATGTGTTGTAAAAATATATATATCAGCTCACCTCTTGATGATAAATAAGCATATTGTTATTAATATTGCAATTAAAACAATTATGCCAGCTTTCATCCAACCTTATTGGAGAAGATAAAGAAGATAATTTTATTATTTTCTGTTGGTGAGTTGTTAGTGTTAAGCATCTTGAGTCTGTATGAACACATAATCCAAGCAGCATCCACATGTCAATCATTTGAATAGTAAAAATCGCGACTGGAAAAAAATAAAATAATCATAACATGTATGTATGTACTCTCAATTTCAAAATAGTTAGAACGTTTTGATTGTTCTCTGGTCTAGTACTTTCCTGATTCATACCAGTAATGGACTTGGGTTGAAGCTTTGCCAAGATCTGTAGAGATATATTTGGTCCTGAGCCTGCAGCTGTTGCTCCAGCAAGACAGATATTGTATACGGACCCAGCTGTCAGGTTTTGAATAAGGTACTCTGTTTTTGATGCTGAAATGTTGTGACACTCTGATAAGAGACAGAAATGTGATATTAATATTCATAAGTCAAAAGTCTGGACAAACCTACTCATTCAAGGGTTTTTCTTTATGTTTTACTATTTTCTACATTGTAGAATAATAGTGAAGACATCAACTATGAAATAACACATATGGAATCATGTAGTAACCAACAAAAAAGTGTTAAACAAATCAAAATATATTTTATATTTAAGATTATTCAAAGGAGCCACCCTTTGCCTTGATGACAGCTTTGCACACTCTTGGCATTCTCTCAATCAGCTTCATGAGGTAGTCAGCTCAAATGCATTTCAATTAACAGGTGTGCCTTGTTAAAAGTTAATTTGTGTCACGGCCGTCGAAAGAAGTGCAGCGTGGTGAGCGTATGTTCTCTTTTATTTTAATGTCGCCAACAAAACAAGAAACAAAATAAATGACCGTGAAGCTTCTGAGGGCTATAGTGCCACTAACAAAGTCAACCTCCCACAAAGACAGGTGGGAAAAAGGGCTACCTAAGTATGGTTCTCAATCAGAGACAACGATAGACAGCTGTCCCTGTTTGAGAACCCTACCCGGCCAAAAGATAGAAATACAAATAATAGAACTAAAGAACATAGAATACCCACCCCAAATCACACCCTGACCAAACCAAATAGAGACATAAAAAGGCTCTCTAAGGTCAGGGCGTGACAGTATGTGGAATTTCTTTCCTTCTTAATGCGTTTGAGCCAATCAGTTGTGTTTTGACAAGGTAAGGGTGGTATACAGAAGATAGCCCTATTTGGTAAAAGACCAAGTCCATATTATGGCAAGAATTGCTCAAATAAGCAAAGAGAAATGACAGTCCATCATTACTTTGAGACATGAAGGTCAGTCAATCTGGAAAATGTCAAGAACTTTGAACGTTTCTTCAAGTGAAGTCACAAAAACCAACAAGCGCTATTATGAAACTGTCTCTCATGAGGAAGAGCCAGAGTTACCTCTGCTGCAGTGGATAAATTCAGTAGAGTTAACTGCACCTCAGATTGCAGCCCAAAAAAATGCTTCACAGAGTTCAAGTAGCAGACACATCTCAACATCAACTGTTCAGAGGAGACTGCGTGAATCAGGCCTTCATGGTTGAATTGTTGCAAAGAAACCACTATTAAAGGACACCAATAATAAGAAGAGACTTGTTTGGGCCAAGGAACATGAGCCATGGACATTAGATCAGTGGAAATCTGTCCTTTGGTCTGATGAGTCCAAATTTGAGATTTTTGGTTCAAACTGCCGTGTCTTTGTGAGACGCAGAGTAGGTGAACGGATGATCTCCGCATGTGTAGTTCCCACCGTGAAACATAGAGGAGGAGGTGTGATGGTATGGGGGTGCTTTGCTGGTGACACTGTCAGTGATGTATTTAGAATTCAAGGCACACTTAACCAGCATGGCTACCACAGCAGTCTGCAGCGATACGCCATCCCATCTGATTTGCACTTAGTGGGACTATCATTTATTTTTCAACAGGACAATGACCCAACATACCTCCAGGCTGTGTAAGAGCTGGAATTTGACGAATCTAAAATACAACATATATTTTAATTTGTTTAAAACTTTTTTGTTTACTACATGATTCCATGTGTGTTATTTCATAGTTTTGATGTCCTCACTATTATTCTACAATTTAAAAAATAAAGAGAACCTTGAATGAGTAGATGTGTCCAAACTTTTGACTGGTGCTGTAAATAGTATTATAATTAATTCATTACACAATTACACATGTTCACCACAGAGCATTAACTCATCTAGTTAGGAGGATAACTTTACTTTTTATTTCAATCGCCCCATCATTTTGGCTTCTTGTGTAGCAGACTTCGTAGTGTGTAAGGAAGCCTTGCTGGTCTTGCACAGGAATAGGTTTCCAATGCAGCTTTGCAGAGTTGGTTATTACATTAACAGTGAAATTCTCAGGTGCCTTACTAGGTGCTGAAAAAATATATTCCTGTTAAATACTGTATACAGTATTTTGTAGTAAAGAACTACATCATCTAGCATTGCTGTGACAGTCAGATTTTTTATATGAGCTTTGCTTACCACCCTCTTTTTTATACATGAGACGCATTTCTGTTGTTTGTGGCTTTCCATCAGTTTGTTTGTGAACGAGGTAAAAGTAACGTACATAGTCGTCCATCTCTAAAAATCAAAACCAGACATTATCTTCAGTTCAAGAGATATACTGTACCAACTGTATATCTTGGTATATCACAGTAAGACGAACACAGACATTTCTTATTCATAAAAAATATATACTTTTCGTGAAGTTCCCCCTTACTTTGTCTGATAGATTTGAGTGTTTCCTCCACTGTTCCATTCATAATCTTTGATATATTCACTTTGGCTGGTTGTGTTTCTCCGTCTGTTAGCTTGTACCATTCCAGACAGGAATTTTTAAGGCGAGGGGTATAATTGCGTGGGATGAGTTTGTCATCAGGCCAAGCTAATTGGAAATGAAATAACAAAATGTTGATTTAAGTGTAGAAATAAATTAAGCAAAAGCACAAACGCGCACACAAACGAGCACACAAACGAGCACACACACACACACACAAACGCACACACATACTTACACTTCCTGGGATATGTAAGATGTTTTGCTGGGACAAGGATATGAGTCTGCGATGACTTTCCCACCTTATTAAAGGACAAAATGTAACCACTGACAGCAGAGTAAGTCACATAAACACTGAACTCCGTGGTAGTGATATTGGTGTGGTTCTTTCGCTTTAGTTGGCAAGGCCAAATATGGAGAGAGAGGTTATATTTCACCTGTCCCACAGAGACTGGATAAGGTGGTGTCTGGAAGACACAGGGGTACAAATTAAGTTATGCAACTGTTTAAAACACAAATTGAGCCTAATCGTAATCAGCAGATTCTAGAATGTTGATTAATTTTCAACGCTGTGTAACATTCTGTAACTTACACCCCAAGTCAGCTTGAGTAGTCGGGTACCATTGTTAAAATCCTCCACTGTCCACTTAACCTCTGTGGGATTTTGGATTTCTGCAACAAAATTACAGTTACAACCAGAATTGGTAAGCCAGGAAAATGTCTCTATCTTGGGGCAGAGTCAGTCAATTCAAAATTCAGACAATTTTTCAATTAAATGAAATTGAAATTAATGAATGAAATTCATGAATTGAAGAACTGGACATTATTTCCAATCATCATCTACTGCAGTAGGCCTATATATGTAAGAACAGAATTGACTGATTTCAAATAGTATTGCCCTTAAACCTGATGAGTTGGACTGTAGGCGGCTGCAAAGAGTGTTACATTAAAATATCAATTTCTCACCAGTGGGAACGTCCAATATTGGAGTCCAGTCGCTCCACAGGGAACATTTGACATGCTTGGACTTTTGTCTGACCTGCAGTTGGTACATGTATTGGTTCTGGAGATTTTCCAGAGTGACCATGGCTGTACAGACAAACACAGGTTTACAGTCTCACTCTAGTGATAGTTTTGCACTGTTTGAACACTCAGGCTGAATTTTATTCAGACCCAAACGAACATTACAATGAGGTGTTGTCGCTCTACTGCATTTGGGATATGCCAGAAAGGGCTGCTTATTTCTCAAAAGAGCTTAAAGTGAAACTGAAAGTAGCTCACCTTGTTTGACTTGTGTTTCAGATGTGTTCTAGAACAACAGAGAACATTTTTAATTAATTAAGGCAAAATACTAATCATCAGAAAATAAGAAAACAATGAATGGAAGCATTGTTGCAAGGAAAAGAAGAGGTCTCACCCATATCCCGGAGGTTTTCTCTAATCTTCTGAACTTGACCTCTAATACAACATCTTCCGGCATGTGATTTTTCACTTCTATGACAAAAGTGTCCTTTCAGAATTGTTTGCATTTTTTTACGACTACATTTTTATTTGACTTCTAGCCTATTCTCTCTGGTGTTACTTGAAATGTAACACATCATACCATCTGATATCTTATAAACTCTTGAATCTTGGAAAATGTTCACTTTGAGCACGGCCTTTATTACCTTCCTTGTTAACCCAGCTGAGGGTAAGATTACTTGAGGATCTTGACATAGACATATTTTGGGGTGCTTCATACTTAACTGCAGGGAAATAACAAAACGTTATACCTTAACAAGGATTACAATATGACTCTTGGGATTAAAATCATACCATGGTTATTCATGTGAAGTCCTTTGTGGATTCTTAATAATAATAATACTTTTTACTTGGCAGATGCCTTTCAGGACACTCAATGACATCTTACATTAAAAGTAGGCCTACATAGAATCTAGTGCAGTACATCAAATCATAAAATCAAGTGCATCAATCAATAGTGCAATTTAAAAGGACCAGACGAAACAGGACAGATCACATAGGGCTACTGGAAAGACATGGGGGGTAGGAAAGTCAATCAGGCACCAAAGGCTATCTGGAAGACATGTTTTGAGTTTTTTTTAATGTTTTGACTGTGTCTGCATTTTGTATTACTTAGCCTGTTTTTTACATAGAAAAACAGAATCTCGTGAATAAAAAAAGTTTTTTTTACCACTTTCATTAAGTCGAACAGAGGTACTGTGTGACTGGCAGCTCCAGTTGCCTATATAAGCAACCACCCATAGATCCACGGGCACTTTTTCGAGCACTTTATCGTCATTCACAAAGATATAGCTCTGCTGATTTTTGCCCAATGATTTTTTATTTTCAGCAGAATTGGAGCGCCTGAAAACATTAAGGATGACAGCAACATTTGGTACACACACACTAAACAGATATATAAAATCAATTAAATGTATTAATAAAGCCCTTTTTACATCAGCCGATTTCACAAAGTGTTATACAGAAACCCAGCCTAAAACCCTAAACAGCAAGCAATGCAGATGTAGAAGCACGGTAGCTAGGAAAAACTCCCTAGAATGGCAGGAACCTAGGAAGAAACCAGGCTCTGAGGGGTGGCCAGTCCTCTTCTGGCTGTACTGGGTGGAGATTATAACAGTACATGGCCAAGATGTTCAAACATTCATAGATGACCAGCAGGGTCAAATAATAATATATGCATTTCAGAAACAGAAAAGGAATAATAGTTTATTGATTGGGGATCTACTACAGTTTATTGTGCCTTGTGCTTGAGGATTAACTGTCTTCACACTGTCAGCCTAGCTTTATCTACCAGTCCACATAACGTGCACACACACTCACATTTCACAACACTTGTTGTTATAGTTACTTTATGCTAAGTCAGAGGTCTCTCACATACAGTGCAATCGGGAAGTATTCAGACCCCTAGACTTTTTCTACATGTTGTTACGCTACAGCCTTATTCTAAAATTGATTAAATTGTTATTTTTCATCAATCTACGCACAACACCCCATAATGACAAAGCAAAAACAGGTTTTTAGAAATGTATAAATAAAAAACTAAAATATCACAGTTGGATCACCTTTGGCAGCGATTACAGCATCAAATCTTCTTGGGTATGATGCTATAAGCTTGGCACACCTGTATTTAGGGAGTTCCTCCCATTCTTCACTGCAGATACTCTCAAGCTCTGTCAGGTTGGATGGAGAGTGTTGCTTCACAGCTATGTTCAGGTATCTCCAGAGATGTTCAAGTACGGGCTCTGGCTGGGCCACTCAAAGACATTCAGAAACTTGTCCCAAAGCCACTCCTACGTTGTCTTAGCTGTATGCTTAGGGTTGTTGTCCTGTTGGAAGGTGAACCTTCACCCCAGTCTGAGGTCCTGAGCAGGTTTTCATCAAGGATCTCTCTGTACTTTGCTCCCTTCATCTTTTCCTCGATCCTAACTAGTTTCCCAGTCCCTGCCGCTGAAAAACATCCACACAGCATGATGCTGCCACCACCATGCGTCCCCTCCAGATGTGATGCTTGGCATACAGGCCAAATAGTTCAATCTTGGTTTCATCACACCAGAAAATCTTGTTTCTCATGGTCTGAGAGTCCTTTAGGTCCCTTTTGGCAAACTCCAAGTGAGCAGTCATGTGCCTTTTACTGAGAAGTGGCTTCCGCCTGGCCACTCTACCATAAAGGCCTGATTAGTAGAGTGCTGCAGAGTTGTCCTTCTGGAAGGTTTTCCCATCTCCACAGAGGAACTCTGGAGCTCTGTCCGATTGATCATTGGGTTCTTGGTCAACTCCCTGACTAAGACCCTTCTCCCCAATTGTTCAGTTTGGCCGGGCGGCCAGCTCTAGGAAGAGTCTTGGTGGTTCCAAACTTCTTCCATTTAAGAATGATGGAGGCCACTGTATTCTTGGGGACCTTCAATGCTGCAGACATTTTTTGGTACCCTTCCCCAGACCTGTGCGTCGACAAAATCCTACATGGAGAATTCCTTCGACCTCATGGCTTGGTTTTTGCTCTGACATGCACTATCAATTGTGGGACCTTTATATAGACAGGTGTGTGCCTTTCCAAATCATGTCTAATCAATTGAATTTACCATAGGTGGACTCCAAGTTGTAGAAACATCTCAAGGATGATCAATGAAAACAGGATGCACCTGAGCTCAATTTCGAGTCTCATAGCAAAGGGTCTGAATACTTATATAAATAAGGTATTTCTGTTTTTTATTTTTTATCAATTTGCTAATATTAAAAAAAAAACATTTTTCACTTTGTCATCATAGGATATTGTGTGTAGATTGGTGAGGACAAAAATGATTTAATACATTTTAGAATAAGGCTGTAATGTAACAAAATGTGGAAAAAGTCAAGGGGTCTGAATACTTTCCGAATGCACTGTAATAGCAAACTGGATCCTGCCAGGTTCATGGAGGCATACAAATAACACTCTGAGTTTGAGGTCTCTGTCTGTGTAACTTATGGAAAGTGCACAAACATGCATAGCTAGTTAACTTACTTGTAAAAAAGCTCATAGGTGGCATTTTGCATAGGCCCAGACTTCGTCCATTCACATGTATAGGTGGTATCTTTTTCAGTTTTCTTGTAGCATTCAGGACGAGAAAGACATTTACTAGTTGTCCCTTTATTAAGAAATGTAAAAAGAGTGTTTAAATGAAGAGAAAAATTATATGAGTTGCTGTCCTTTTCAGTAGTATGTATTCAACTTATTTTCTCTCTCCAGAGAGTGTCGAGTTAAACTGAATATCCCCTCCGTAATTATTGGGACAGTGAAGCATGTTTTGTTATTTTTGGGTCTGTATTTCAGCACTTTATATTTGAAATTATACAATGACTGAGGTTAAAGTGCAGATTGTCAGCTTTAATTTGAGGGTATTTTGATCGATATCGTGTGAACCGTTTAGAAATTACAGAACTTTTTGTACATAGACCCCCAATAGAAATTAATGGTAAATAATGTTTCATTTTGGAGTCACTTTTTCTTGTAAATAAGAATAGAATATGTTGCTAAACACTTCTACACTTCTACCATGATTACAGATAGTCCTGAATGAATCGTGAGTAATGATGAGTGAGAACGTTAAACGCACAAATATCATACCTCCCAAAATGCTAACCTCCCGTTATTGAAATGGTGAGATATGATATTTGTGCGTCTGTAATTTTCTCACTCCTCATTATTTATGATTCATTCAGGACTATCCGTAATCATGGTAAAATCCACATTAATGTAGAAGTGTTTAGAAACATATTCTATTCTTATTTACAATAAAAGTGACTCCAAAATGACACAATACATTATTTACCATTCATTTCTATTGGGCACCAAATTATCTGAAACACAACCAAAACAAACAGCAAATGCATCCAACAGGTTTGTAGAGTCACAGACTATGTACAAAAAGTTCTGTAATTTCTTAACGGTTCCCACGATATGGATGAAAATACCCTCAAATTAAAGCTTACTGTCTGTACTTTAACCTCAGTCATTGTTTGATTTCAAATCCAAACTTTTGACGTAAAGACACAAAAGAAGAAAAAATGCTTCAGTCCCAATAAGTATGGAGGGCACTGTATATTATGAGTGGAATATGCTATTAATTATTATATCATATTAGATGTTACTTTGCATAAGCATCCCCAAATGAGTATTTCAAAAATTTGACAGAAATATAATTGTAACTATCAGTGTGAAATAAATTCTACACATATTTCATCTGTAGTTCTGTACAGATCATTTACAGTAGCAGCGCTGTCACAAGCTAACCAAAAGCTTCCGCATTGTCACACCTTGATCACAGTAAATGCGTCTTAGCGTTCTCTTATGGTTTTGGCAGTATGACAAGGGTATCACTACAGAGATAAGCTGAACAGAACTGATGCTGAGCCAAGAGCCACTGAAAGCCGCTGAGTAGAGAGAAATATAATCGTACCTTGAGCTATTACCATTACCATTGCAAGAACCAGAAACCCTGGCAGGAACCAGTGTTCCTTTGCCTCCATCACCTCAACAACCCCTTGAGGGAGTTAGTGTGTAAAGTGTCCAAACAGGTGGTTATCCAGGGTTGATCCGTCTGCGTATAGCCAAGGAGACTTGGGTTTGCTGGACTGTTAACACTGTTCCATGCAGACGTCCTCAAACCTGTTTCAGTTACTCTTCTTGTAAATGAAACTGTGGGGAGAGAAATGTCAGCATACTCTCGTTCTTTCTCAGGTTAAAAGGCAGAGCAAGCGGCCTCTCAACCACAATGTTGGGGGAGGGGACTGTTCTGACTGTTGGGGGATTAAGGTGCCACATTGACGTATTGTTACAGAGAGGATGTTGGCCACTGCGATCTGGGGTGACTGAAAATAACATACCTTCCCACACAAAAGCATCATCTATTTTCACACGGCTCCTGAAACAACCAACTCAGGCTTTGATGGACACTTTCATATCGAAAGCATCACTCATCACAGAGGTTTAGAAGCATTTCTTTACAATGGTTTGCTCAACCAATCTGAATGAAGCCACTTTGTGAGGTCTTTCTGGGAATCAGCTGAAGGTGAGGTCAATTTTGAGGCTAAAGATTGAAACTTATCCTCTCTTACATCCTCAAATTGGATTCCCATTTTCAGTTTCCCTGAAATTAATGCATTTCTTTACCATTGCCTCAATTTAAAGAACTTTACATTAATAAATTCAGCATATTTCACAAACTTTAGTAAATGTCATTACTAACAGGCTGAAATAACGTAATGTCAGACAGGTTGAACTCTAGGTGAAATAACGTCATTACTTGAAATGTAGTTGACGTCAATATAGACAACTTGAAATAACATACAAACATAATGTACTCTAACACATTTACAAGCCATGGTTCTCAAAGTTTAGAGAACCACAGTGTATCAAAGACACAGCAACATCCAACAATCACATTACACTGACTTTACATCCATTCAAGAATCAACCCCGCTGGCCCTGAATAAGTAGAAGGATGGGAATGAAACTCTGTAACATCTTACATTTATGTGAATTGTCTTTTTTTATTGTGTTGGCTAAAGCATTGTACAGCAAATAAAATGCAAAAAATAACTAATAAGTAATACTTCTGGTGAGGAGCACCATAGCTGACAATAGACCTGGAGTGGAGTTCCTCTTTAAGGGCAATTTGCGTATGGAAATATAACACACATTTAATATCAGGTGGAATAGGTACATTTGAGGTATGACGTGATTAAAACTTCTTAGGGATCGGTGTGCCGTCAACGGGCCAGTTGTAAATCATGCAGCGCCTTGTGTCACGATCGCAGATTTTAGAGAAACAACAAATGTCGGTACATATAAGTGTCTTATATCGGCTGAAAGCTTAAATTCTTGTTAATGTAACTGCACTGTCCAATTTACAGTAGCTATTACTGTTGAAAAAATGCCATGCTACTGTTTGAGGAGAGCTCCTAACAACAAAACACTTTTGTCACCGCGATAGGTTTGATAAATTCACCTCTGAAGATGAAATGTGAACTTACATTCTTAAATCTTACTCTGATTTATCATCCAAAGGGTCCCAGTGTCGTTTTGTTAGATAAAATCCTTTTTCATATCCTAAAAAGGTCCATATAGCATGCACGATCTATTTTGTATTTCCACTTGTTCAATTTGCAAAGAAAGGAATCTGTGAAAATCCAACCCTAAACATTGTTTCAACCAGTCAAATCACGTTCGTATTTATTCCTCAGAGATTCTAGAACGTAACCAGACTTCACTATATCATTAGGGGTGTAGTATATTTTATAGGACACCAAATTTGGTCAGAGAGCGACGCCTTCATGGCACGCCGATGCCACGGGCGTTCTTCACTTGATCGACTCTAACTTTGTCAAATAAGCACCAGTCGGGGTCAAACAAAGCTAGCTAGATAGCCAATGAGCTGGGCTTTACGGGAGTATCCAGTATCCGGTAAAACCCTGTATCTGTCGCATAATGTAGCTGCTAACCTTGTGTGACAGCATGCCTTTTCCTTTTGGACAAAAATTACAAGAATATAGAGAGTTATGAAGTTTTGAAAACTGGTTGTTTTGCAAATGTTGAACTCATAATATGGCTACTAATACTGGAAAGCTAAATCAAAGTCCAAGTATACAGATTTGATGATATTCTTGCAGAAAAATTTGATATGAATGCTAATGTCTCCTTGCCCAAATGTACCTGGGGGACTTCACACTAAATGTCATGTAGTTCGCTCATATTTCAAGTTATCCGTTTGAAACTTTGTACATACACTGCTGCTATCTTGTGGACACCATCGGAATTAGAACCAGAGTGATGGCTAGAAGTGGGACCTTTCTGTTGGATTTCAAAGATGGTAGTAGAAAAATAAGTGTTTTTTTTCTTTGTATTTTCTTCTACCAGATCTATTGTGTTATATTCTCCTACATTCAACTCACATTTCCACACACTTCAAAGTATTTCCTTTCAAATGGTACCATATACTTGCTTCAGGGCCTGAGCTACAGGCAGTTAGATATGGGTATGTCATTTTAGGCGAAAAAAAATAAAAAAATGGCGCTATCCCTAATTAACACTTTTTTGGTTACTACATGATTCCATAAGTGTTATTTCATAGTTGATGTCTTCACTATTCTTCTACAATGTAGAACATAGTAAAAATAAAGAAAAACCCTAGAATTAGTAGGTGTGTCCAAACTTTTGACTGGTACACACACATACACACAGGGAGTACCAGTACCAAATCAATGTGCAGCGCAGGACGTTGGTGGCACCTTAATTGGGGAGGGTGGGCTCGTGGTAATGGCTGGAGCGGAATTTATGGAATGGTAGCAAATACATAAAACTAATGGTTTCCATGTGTTTGATGCCATTCCAGGAGCTTCATTCCAGCCATTATTATGAGCCGTCCTCCCCTGAGCAGTTTCCACTGATGTGCAGCGGTACGAGGTATTTAAGGTAAATACACTACAGTTCAAAAAATTGGGGTCACTTACAAATTTCCTTGTTTTTGAAAGAAAAGCAACATTTCTTGGCCATTTAAAATAACATCAAATTGATCAGAAATACATTGTAGACATTGTTAATGTTGTAAATTACTATTGTAGCTGGAAATTTATGATTTTTATGGATTATCTACATAGGCATACAGAGGCCCATTATTAGCAACCATCACTTCTGTGTTCCAATGGCACGTTGTGTTAGCTAATCCAAGTTTATAATTTAAAAGGCTAATTGATCATTAGAAAACCCTTTTGCAATTATGTTAGCACAGCTGAAAACTGTTGTGCTGATTAAAGAAGCAATAAAACTGGCCTTTAGACTAGTTGAGTATCTGGAGCATCAACATTTGTGGGTTCGATTACAGGCTCAAAATGTCAAAGAATCCGGCGTCGGTCTAGCAATGGAGTCATAAACCGCATGGGGGCGTTGCGATTCCCCTGTGTTGTGGACATCGCCATTGAAATGCATGACATCCGGCTAATGGATATTGTGAACGAGGCTTTAGGGGGTAAATTAATCGTACACTCAACATGTATACATATTTTATTTGACTTTTCTCTCCCAACATTTTCTCCAGGGCCGATTGATTACCTCGATCAACACTCTCACCATTGCCCTCGCCAAGTTATGGGAGTGACCACTGTTCCAACAGCGCTGTCGCTTCTCAGTTCTTCACTGGTGCGCTTTGGACTACACACTTGACGCGCGCCTTTTCAGAAACGGATTATCTTTGCTGAGTTTGCTTTCCTTGACATGTTGTGTTGACAGTGTTGAGACTAGTTAGCGAAGATGTGCTGAAGCCACCGGTAAACGATAACTTGTTGACAGTTATTTTTAGTTCCCGCACGATGAAAGACAAACGGACCGCGAAATCACCAGTGGTGCACGGTGACAAGTGAAGTGCAAACAGCAGTCAACAGAGGTCCCTTTTGGAAGGAATCGTAGAACGATGAAGTCGAGGAGAGACAAACTGAAAATCCCCTCCCTTACTTTGGAGTAAGTTGTATGTTTTTATATAGTGTATAATTTATGCATAAATTATCTACATAACTGAATAATTAAATGTTGTCGGGGAACCAGGGGAAATCACTTGAATAGTTACTTAAGTTACTTTCGAAAGACGTCTTATGTGCTTTATACGAAAAGACAACAGGTTACAGTTGTGTGCCAATGTATTTCTCAACTCTACCAGTTGCAACCAGTTTGTGGAACGCAGTATGGAACCCGCAGAATGGAACCTACAGACCCAATAGTGTGTATCGAAACACACTGCATCTTGTAGACTACAGAAGTTTTGAACTTGCACTTGATTGTGTGATTATTGTGGTGTAGAACTCGCAACATTAATTAATTGTTCTGTCTGTGATCTATATAAGCAATAAGGCCCGAGGAGGTGTGGGATATGGCCAATATACCACGGCTAAAGGCTGTTCTTAAGCACGATGCAACACGGAGTGCCTGGACAGCCCTTAGCCGTGGTATATTGGCCATATATCACAAACTAATATAAACTGGTTACCAACGTAATTAGAGCAGTGTACCTGCTGACAAAACGTGTCATAAGTGTCGTAATATGGTCATAACACTGTCATAACATATGTTGCATTATTTTATGGCTGGTTATCACACCCACATAGGAGTGTCAAAACTCATATTTATTCAAATGTGTTTTTTCCCTGCCAAGAAGTTTCCTTTCATTTGAAAGTGTGTTTCTTAAACCCTTTGTTGTTGTTGTTATAATGAATTCTTTACAGTAATGTTTTTTCATCATTTTTAATCACTTGTAGAAAATACACTTCATGACACTGTCGAATCCAGGCTGTATCACAACCGGCCGTGATTGGGAGTCCCATAGGGCGGCGCACAATTGGCCCAGCGTCGTCCGGGTTTGGCCGGTATAGGCCGTCATTGTAAATAAGAATTTGTTCTTCATTGACTTGCCTGGTTAAATAAAGGTTAAATAAAAAAATAAAAAATAAACATACAGTCGTGGCCAAAAGTTTTGAGAATGACACAAATATTAATTTTCTCAAAGTCTGTTGCCTCAGTTTGTATTATGGCAATTTGCATATACTCCAGAATGTTATGAAGAGTGATCAGATGAATTGCAAAGTCCCTCTTTGCCATGTAAATGAACTGAATCCCCCAAAAACATTTCCACTGCATTTCAGCCCTGCCACAAATTGACCAGCTGACATCATGTCAGTGATTCTCTCGTTAACACAGGTGTGTGTTGACGAGGACAAGGCTGGAGATCCCTCTGTCATGCTGATTTGAGTTCGAATAACAGACTGGAAGCTTCAAAAGGAGGGTGGTACTTGGAATCAATGTTCTTCCTCTGTCAATCACGGTTACCTGCAAGGAAACACGTGCCGTCATCATTGCTTTGCACAAAAAGGGCTTCACAGGCAAGGATATTGCTGCCAGTACGATTGCACCTAAATCAACCATTTATCAGATCATCAAGAACTTCAAGGAGAGCGGTTCAATTGTTGTGAAGAAGGCTTCAGGGTGCCCAAGAAAGTCCAGCAAGCGCCAGGACCGTCTCCTAAAGTTGATTCAGCTGCGGGATCGGGGCACCACCAGTACAGAGCTTGCTCAGGAATGGCAGCAGGCAGGTGTGAGTGCATCTGCACGCACAGTGAGGCAAAGACTTTTGGAGGATGGCCTGGTGTCAAGAAGGGCAGCAAAGAAGCCACTTCTCTCCAGGAAAAACATCAGGGACAGACTGATATTCTGTAAAAGGTACAGGGATTGGACTGCTGAGGACTGGGGTAATGTCATTTTCTCTGATGAATCCCGTTTCTGATTGTTTGGGGCATCCGGAAAAAAGCTTGTCCGGAGAAGACAAGGTGAGCGCTACCATCAGTCCTGTGTCATGCCAACAGTAAAGCATCCTGAGACCATTCATGTGTGGGGTTGCTTCTCAGCCAAGGGAGTGGGCTCACTCACAATTTTGCTTAAGAACACAGCCATGAATAAAGAATGGTACCAACCCATCCTCCGAGAGCAACTTCTCCCAACCATCCAGGAACAGTTTGGTGACAAACAATGCCTTTTTCAGCATAATGGAGCACCTTGCCATAAGGCAAAAGTGATAACTAAGTGGCTCGGGGAACAGAACATCGATATTTTGGGTCCATGGCCAGGAAACACCCCAGACCTTAATCCCATTGAGAACTTGTGGTCAATCCTCAAGAGGCGGGTGAACAAACAAAAACCCACAAATTCTGACAAACTCCAAGCATTGATTATGCAAGAATGGGCTGCCATCAGTCAGGATGTGGCCCAGAAGTTAATTGACAGCATGCCAGGGCGGATTGCAGAGGTCTTGAAAAAGAAGGGTCAACACTGCAGATATTGACTCTTTGCATCAACTTCATGTAATTGTCAATAAAAGCCTTTGACACTTATGAAATGCGTGTAATTATACTTCAGTTTTCCATAGTAACATCTGACAAAAATATCTAAAGACACTTTGTGGAAATTAATATTTGTGTCATTCTCAAAACTTTTGGCCACGACTGTAGGCTATGTTGTAATGGAATGTTTTACCTTGTGTGGTAGGGTTTTGGGGTTTTGACACCATTATGGTGTCATAATCAGACATAAAATAACTACAGTGCTAGGTTTTGTGGGTTTTGACACTCTTATGTAGGTGTCATAGCCAACCATAAAATAGCACAATGTATGTCACAACAGGTTTAAATATGTGTCATGACAGTATTATGACCATATTATGACAGGTTAAGACAAGTTGTCAACTGATATGACATATTATGACATGGTTATGACCTTGTCATAACATGTTATGACGCTAGGTGTCAAGTAAAGTGTTACCGAAATGGAATCAATTATCAGATCATAAACTGAGAATTTAAGGGATACTTCTCACTTTGTTGGGGGGATGGGCATAGGCTAGATTGAGGGATACTTCTCACTGTTGTTTGTTTCAATGCAAAAATAGGCAAGCTACATTAGATCACAAGCTACATTAGATTACATTAGATCTTTTTCAAAGATACTTTAGCACACAGATTATTTGCCCTCTTCTGAATTATTGTTAAAATGGTTTCAGATGTCACATAGCTTTGATTCATTATGACCAAAATCCCAATTCACATCGCTCACTCCCAACTCATTTTGAAAATATGCACCAATTTTTCAACCGCTTTACTGTGATTCCTACCTCCCTCAAAGCATTAGCATTGCTGTAGTTCTTTTCTTTCCACCCACTCCTTCCTGAGCCAATGTAACCAGGGCTGCTGCCTGCCTTCTGCCCACTAGACGTTGATCTAAAAAGCGTACCTTCGGAGCTTCTTCTCCAAAACTTATCTGACTCTCGCATGGATCACAAGCTCAGCACATGGTATTGACCCCCAGTTTTGTGGGGGCAGCACGATGAGCATTATAACCGCACTGCAGAGCCCCTTTTCTAAACGAGCACATTGTTCACAGAACGCTTCACACCAAGTTATTTCCACAAAATTAAACAAAAACATGGGAGCTCTCAAGTTTGAATGTGTGATGCAGCAAATTCAGCACCCCCAAATATCTACAGTTGAAGTTGGAAGTTTACATACACCTTAGCCAAATACATTTAAACTCAGTTTTTCACAATTCCTGACATTAAATCCTAGTAACAATTTCCTGTCTTAGGTCAGTTAGGATCCCCACTTTATTTTAAGAATGTGAAATGTCAGAATAATAGTAGAGAGTGTCACGGCCGCCAAAGGAAGTGGACCAAGGTGCAGCGTGGTGAGCGTACATATTCCTTTTTATTTGAAATGACACCAACAAAAACAATAAACCATACAAAAATGACCGTGAAGCTTAAGGGCTATAGTGCCACAAACAAAGACAACTACCCACAACGGAAGGAGGGAAAAAGGGCTACCTAAGTATGGTTCCCAATCAGAGACAACGATAGACAGCTGTACCTGATTGAGAACCATACCCGGCCAAAACATAGAAACACAAAATCATAGAAAACAAAACATAGAATGCCCACCCCAAATCACACCCTGACCAAACCAAATAGAGACATAAAATGGCTCTCTAAGGTCAGGACGTGACAGAGAAAATTATTTATTTCAGCATTTATTTATTTCATCACATTCCCAGTGGGTCAGAAGTTTACATACACTCAATTAGTGTTTGGTACCATTGCCTTTAAATTGTTTAACTTGGGTCAAACGTTTCGGTTAGCCTTCCCCAAGCTTCCCACAATAAGTTCGGTGAATTTTGGCCAATTCCTCCTGACCGAGCTGGTGTAACTGAGTCAGGTTTGTAGGCCTCCTTGCTTGCACACACGTTTTCAGTTCTGCTCACAAATGTTCTTGAGGATTGAGGTCAGGGCTTTGTGATGGCCACTCCAATACCTTCTTTGTTGTCCTTAAGGCAATTTGCCACAACTTTGGAAGTATGCTTGGAGTCATTGTCCATTTGGAAGACCCATTTACGACCAAGCTTTAACTTCCTGACTGATGACTTGAGATTTTGCTTCAATATATCCACATAATTTTTCTTCCTCATGATGCCATCTATTTTGTGAAGTGCACCAGTCCCTCCTGCAGCAAAGCACCCCCACAACATGATACTGCCACCCCCGTGTTTCACAGTTGGGATGGTGTTCTTTGGCTTGCAAGCCTCCCCCTTTTTCCTCCAAACATAATGATGGTCATTATGTCCAAACAGTTCTATTTTTGTTTAATCAGACCAGAGGACATTTCTCCAAAAAGTACGATCTTTGTCCCCATGTGCAGTTGCAAACCGTAGTCTGGCTTTTTTATGGCGGTTTTAGAGCAGTGGCTTCAACCTTGCTGAGCGGCCTTTCAGGTTATGTCGATATAGGACTCGTTTCACTGTGGATATAGATACTTTTTTACTGGTTTCCTCCAGCATCTTCACAAGGTCCTTTGCTGTTGGTTTGGGATTGATTTGCACTTTTCTCACTAAGGTACGTTCAACTCTAGGAGACAGAACGCGTCTCCTTCCTGAGCGGTATGACGGCTGCGTGGTCCCATGGTGTTTATCCTTGCGTACTATTGTTTGTACAGATGAACATGGTACCTTCAGGCGTTTGGAAATTGCTCCCAAGGATGAACCAGACTTGTGGAGGTCTACAATTTTTTTCTGAGGTCTTGGCTGATTTCTTTTCATTTTCCCATTATGTCAAGCAAAGAGGCACTGAGTTTGAAGGTCCAAGATGGCGTAGCAGTCAGACGTCTTTGTCTTTGTCCTGTCGTGTCCCTTGTATATATCTTTTTACATATTTTTCTTCGCATATCTTTTAAAAATATTTTCCTCAAATTCAACTTCTAAATACTCTCCTGCAACCCGCCTCACCCAATGTGGCGTGGATCTGTTTTTTCCCCTAATGTATTTCTATTTACTTCGGATCTGGAATCCCTCAACTGAAGCTTGCCAGCTAACTACCTACCAGCTATCAGTTAGCAAACCACTGCTAGCGGTCATCAGCTAACCTTTAGCTCTGAAAGCTCTCGCCAGTTCGTACAACGTGACTCAAACCAGAGCATAACGGACCTATTTTTGTCTCTCCATATCCCCGGATTCCTACCGCAAACTCTGAACATTTTCATCTGGATCTTCGCAACTAGCTAACCTCAATCCCGGGTGACTACTCCTGACTAGCGTTTCCATCCCGGAGCAAGCACCAATTAGCCTGAAGTTAGCCCGGCTAGGGCTCCTGTGCTACCACCGAAGCCCACTCCTGGGCTACAATATCCGGACCCCTTCTACTGCCGGTACGGGGCACGGAACCCCGCTGATCCTCTACGACTGGAATACCGACATAATCTGCCTGAGGATTCCAACAAGTCCCTCAGGTGCGACGTCCGCTGAAGGCCCATTCTGCTAACCGCGGCCTGCTAGCTACCTAGAGCTACTTGGAACCCTACTAATCCACGACTGGTCTATCGACGTCACCGCACGAAGAGGCAAAAACAGACTTACCTCCATCGCGACGTCCCCCAAAGGCCCTTCTGCTAACTTGCTAGCTCCGGTCTGCTAACTGCTAACTTGCTAGCCCCGGTCTGCTAACTGCTTGCTTGCTAACCTGGTCTGCTAACTGCTAGCTTGCTAGCCCCAGTCTGCTAACTGCTAGCTTGTTTAGCCCCGGCCTACTAACTGCTAGCTTGTTAGCACCGGCCTGCTAACTGTCTGAATCGCCGTGTCCCCAGCTAGCCCAACCACTCACTGGACCCATATGTTCACTTGACTACGCATGCCTCTCTCTAATATCAATATGCCTCGTCCATTACTGTCCTGGTTAGTGATTAGTGTCTTATTTCACTGTAGAGCCTCTAGCCCTGCTCAATATGCCTTAACTTCTTATGGCTGAAGGGGCAGTATTGAGTAGCTTGGATGAAAGGTGCACAGAGGTGCCCAGAGTAAACAGCCTGCTCCTATGTCATAGTTGCTAATATATGCATAGTATTAGTAGTATTGGATAGAAAACACTCTGACGTTTCTAAAACTGTTTGAATTATGTCTGTGAGTATAACAGAACTCATATGGCAGGCAAAAACCTGAAGTTCCACTTCCTGTTTGGATATATTCTGGGGGTGCCAGATTTTCAACCAAGCTCTCATTGAAAATACAGAGAGATATGGATGGGTTTTCACTTCCTACGGCTTCCACTAGATGTCAACAGTCAATAGAACTTAGTCTGATGACTCTAATGTGAAGGGAGGCCGAAGGAGACAGGAATGAGTAATCAATTCCATGAGGTGCCCACGCATTGAACTGGCGCGTTCACGTGAGAGTGAGCTCCGTTCCATCGGTCAATTGAAGTCGATGTAATTCTCCGGTTGGAACGTTATTCAAGATGTATGTTAACAACATTCTAAAGATTGATTCAGTACATCGTTTCACATGTTTCTACTGACTGTAACGGAACTTTTGGACATTTCGTCACGTTATAGTGGACGCGCTTTGAGACTTTGGTTAGGGCGTTTGGTAAACAATTCGAAAGTAGCTAATTGGACATAAATAACGGACATTATCGAACAAATCAAGCATTTATTGTGGACCTGGGATTCCTAGGACTGCATTCTGATGAAGTTCATCAAAGGTAAGGAAACATTTATCATGTATTTTCTGGTTTCTGTTGAGTCCAACATGGCGGCTAATTTGGCTATTGTTCTGAGCTCCGTCTCAGATTATTGCATGGTTTATTTTTCCGTAAAGTTTTTTTGAAATCTGACACAGCGGTTGCATTAAGGAGAGGTATATCTATAATTCCATGTGTATAACTTGTATTATCATCTACATTTATGATGAGTATTTCTGTTGAAACAATGTGGCTATGCAAAATCACTTGATGTTTTTGCAACTAGTGAATCTAACGCGCCAATGTAAACTCAGATTTTTTTATATAAATATGAACTTTATCAAACAAAACATGCATGTATTGTGTAACATGAAGTCCTATGAGTGGCATCTGATGAAGATAATCAGGTTAGGTTAGTGATTAATTTTATCTCTATTTCTGTTTTTTGTGAAAACTATCTTTCGCTGAAAAAATGGCTGTGCTTATTGTGGTTTTGTGGTGACCTAACATAATCGTTTGTAGTGCTTTCGCTGAAAAGCCTATTTGAAATCGGACACTTTGGTGGGATTAACAACACGATTACCTTTAAAATGATATAAGATACATGAATGTCTGAGGAATTTTAATTATGAGATTTCTGTTTTTAGAATTTGGCGCCCTGCACTTTTTTTTTTTTTTGTCATATCGATCCCATTACCAGGATTGCAGCCATAAGAAGTTAACCAACCATGTTGTTAACTCATTTGTTGACTTCTGTAACCATAAAAGCCTTGGTTTCATGCATGTTAACATTAGAAGCCTACTCCCTAAGTTTGTTTTACTCACTGCTTTAGCACACTCTGCCAACCCGGATGTCTTAGCCGTGTCTGAATCCTGGCTTAGGAAAACCACCAAAAACCCTGAAATCTCCACCCCTAACTATAATATTTCCCACCGAGATAGAACTGCCAAAGGGGGCGGTGTTGCAATCTACTGCAAAGATAGCCTGCAGAGTTCTGTATTACTATCCAAGTCTGTACCCAAACAATTCGAGCTTCTACTTCTAAAAATTCACCTTTCCAGAAACAAGTCTCTCACTGTTGCCGCTTGCTATAGACCACCCTCTGCCCCCAGCTGTGCCCTCGACACCATATGTGAATTGATTGCCCCCCCATCTATCTTCTGAGCTTGTGCTACTAGGTGACCTAAACTGGGACATGCTTAACACCCCGGCCATCCTACAATCTAAGCTTGATGCCCTCAATCTCACACAAATTATCAATGAACCTGCCAGGTACAACCCCAAATCTGTAAACACGGGCACCCTCATAGATATCATCCTAACTAACTCGCCCTCCAAATACACCACTGCTGTTTTCAATCAAGATCTCAGCGATCACTGCCTCATTGCCTGTATCCGTAATGGGTCTGCGATCAAACAACCACCCCTCATCACTGTCAAACGCTCCCTAAAACACTTCTGCAAGCAGGCCTTTCTAATCGACCTAGCCTGGGTATCCTGGAATAACATTGACCTCATCCCGTCAGTAGATGATGCCTGGTTATTCTTTAAAAGTGCCTTCCTCACCATTTTAAATAAGCATGCCCCATTCAAAAGACTTAGAACTAGGAATTAATATAGTCCTTGGTTCACTCCAGACCTGTCTGCCCTTGACCAGCACAAAAACATCCTGTGGCGTTCTGCATTAGCATCGAATAGCCCCCGTGATATGCAACTTTTCAGGGAAGTTAGGAAAGCTAAGGCTAGCTTTTTCAAACAGAAATTTGCAGCCTGTAGTTCTGGGACAAGTTCTGGGACACTGTAAAGTCCATGGAGAATAAGAGCACCTCCTCCCAGCTGCCCACTGCTCTGAGGCTAGGAAACACTGTTACCACTGATAAATCCACTATAATTGAGAATTTCAATAAGCATTTCTCTACGGCTGGCCATGCTTTCCACCTGGCTACCCCTACCCCGGTCAACTGCCCAGCTGTAACGTCCGGGGTGTAGTGGGGGAAGAAGTCAGGCGCAGCAAGCAGAGAGTTCAGGGTAGCGATACTTTTAATACACCACACCGGTGAAAATGACGCCAACTCAAACAAATGCCCCAAACAGGGGGGAACTAAACAGTTCAGCAAAACACACACACACGGACAACCGTGACTTACAGTCGTGTACAACCGTACACTGAAAAATAATCCCGCACAACCAGCAGGCGGGCCGGCTGGTAAATAAAGCCCAACCAATTAACCTAACTAAACACAGGTGCAACTAATAAACAGAAAAGGGGAAAAAAGGATCAGTGGCAGCTAGTAGGCCGGTGACGACGACCGCCGAGCGCCACCCGAACAGGAAGGGGAGCCACCTTCGGTAGGAGTCGTGACACCAGCACCCTCCACAGCAACCCGCCAAAGCTCCCACCATTTCTCCTTCACCCAAATCCAGATAGTTGATGTTCTGAAAGAGCTACAAAATCTGGACCCCTACAAATCAGCCGGGCTAGACAATCTGGACCCTCTCTTTCTAAAATTATCTGCCAAAATTGTTGCAACCCCTATTACTAGCCTGTTCAACCTCTCTTTTGTATGGTCTGAGATCCCCAAAGATTGTAAAGCTGCCACGGTCGTCCCCCTCTTCGAAAGGGGGTGACACTCTAGACCCAAACTGCTACAGACCTAGATTTATCCTACCCTGTCTTTCTAAGGTCTTCGAAAGCCAAGTTAACAAACAGATTACCGACCATTTTGAATCCCACCATACCTTCTCCGCTATGCAATCTGGTTTCAGAGCTGGTCATGGGTGCACCTCAGCCACGCTCAAGGTCCTAAACGACATCATAACCGCCATCGATAAGACACATTACTGTACAGCCGTATTCATAGACCTGGCCAAGGCTTTCGACTCTGTCAATCACCACATTCTTATTGGCAGACTCGACAGCCTTGGTTTCTCAAATGATTGCCTCGCCTGGTTTACCAACTACTTCTCTGATAGAGTTCAGTGTGTCAAATCGGAGGGCCTGTTGTCCGGACCTCTGGCAGTCTCTGTGGAGGTGCCACAGGGTTCAATTCACGGGCCGACTCTCTTCTCTGTATACATCAATGATGTCGCTCTTGCTGCCGTTGATTCTCTGATCCACCTCTACGAAGACGACACCATTCTATATACCTCTGGCCCCTCTTTGGACACTGTGTTAACTAAACTCCAGACGAGCTTCAATGCCATACAACTCTCCTTCCGTGGCCTCCAACTGCTCTTAAATGCAAGTAAAACTAAATGCATGCTATTCAATCGATCACTGCCCGCACCTGCCCACCCGTCCAGCATCACTACTCTGGACGGCTCTGACTTAGAATACGTGGACAACTACAAATACCTAGGTGTTTGGTTAGACTGTAAACTCTCCTTCCAGACTCACATTAAGCATCTCCAATCCAAAATTAAATCTAGAATCGGCTTCCTATATCGCAACAAAGCATCCTTCACTCATGCTGCCAAACATATCCTCGTAAAACTGACCATCCTACCGATCCTCGACTTCGGCGATGTCATCTATAAAATAGCCTCCAACACTCTACTCAACAAATTGGATGCAGTCTATCACAGTGCCATCCGTTTTGTCACCAAAGCCCCATACACTACCCACCACTGCAACCTGTACGCTCTCGTTGGTTGGCCATCGCTTCATACTCGTCACCAAACCCACTGGCTACAGGTTATCTACAAGTCTCTGCTAGGTAAAGCCCCGCCTTATCTCAGCTCACTGGTCACCATAGCAGCACCCAATCGTAGCACGCGCTCCAGCAGGTATATGTCACTGGTCAGCCCCAAAGCCAATTCCTCATTTGGTCGCCTTTCCTTCCAGTTCTCTGCTGCCAATGACTGGAACGAACTGCAAAAATCACTGAAGCTGGAGACTCATCTCCCTCACTAGCTTTAAGCACCAGCTGTCAGAGCAGCTCACAGATCACTGCACCTGTAAATAGCCCATCTGTAAACAGCCCATCTATCTACCTCATCCCCATACTGTATTTATTTATTTATCTTGCTCCTTTGCACCCCAGTATCTCTACTTGCACATTCATCTTCTGCACATCTACCATTCCAGTGTTTAATTGCTATATTGTAATTACTTCGCCACCATGGCCTATTTATTGCCTTAACTCCCTTATCTTACCTAATTTGCACTCACTGTATATAGACTTTTCCCCCCCTTTTTTTTCTACTGTATTATTGACTGTATGTTTTGTTTATTCCATGTGTAACTCTGTGTTGTTGTATGTGTCGAATTGCTATGCTTTATCTTGGCCAGGTCGCAGTTGCAAATGAGAACTTGTTCTCAACTAGCCTACCTGGTTAAATAAAGGTGAAATAAAATACAAAAATAAAATAAAAAAGGCCTTGAAATACATCCACAGGTACACCTCCAATTGACTCAAATGATGTCAATTAGCCTATCAGAAGCTTCTAAAGCCATGACATAATTTTCTGGAATTTTCCAAGCGGTTTAATGGCACAGTCAACTTAGTGTATGTAACTTCTGACCCACTGGAATTGTGATATAGTGAATTATAAGTGAAATAATCTGTCTGTAAACAATTGTTGGAAAATGACTTGTGTCATGCACAAAGTAGATGTCCTAACCGACTTGCCAAAACGATAGTTTGTTAACAAGAAATTTGTGGAGTGGTTGAAAATGAGTTTTAATAACTCCAACTGAAGTGTATGTAAACTTCCGACTTCAACTGTACCTCTACCAGATGTTAACATAACACCTCACACTCTAATGAAGTGGGTGGAGAGCTGCAATTCAATGTGGGACCATCGTGATTCAGAGCATTGTAGATGGGTTGGAGTGGTGAGAAGAAAATCAACTGAATTGTTGAGGATATAAGGAGGTGTGAGGGATAGCTAATTATGACCTAGCACAGTGTCTTTGTGCAGAGGCTTGTTTTCCAACCATCTATCTTTATTACTATGACAACATGCTCATCTCGCTGCTGCAGTAGCCAGTGGTATGTTCTGCACTGGTTTCTGAACAGCCCTCTGCTGCAACAGCACTGAAACCATATCAACAGTGTGCAGTCGTGATAGCAAAGCAGAGATCTGTACATGAAAATGAATATACAGTAGCCAGCCTTCTAGCTGGGTCAGCAACTTCTGAATGCCGGCCTGCTACAGCATTATAGGTGAACAGGCATATTTTGACGATGGCGGATGTATTTGGGTAGTATACAGTCAGGTCCATTATTATTGCCACCCTTAAAAAGATTAGCAAACAAGACTATATTGTATGCTCCAAAAAATGTGAAATTATATTATTTTATACCAATATATTTGCTCTGAGAAATATATTTTGTTTAACAAGTAATAAAAAAAGATTTAAAAAAGATTGGGGTCAAACTGATTGTTACTGTTACTGTTGGCCCTGTTACTGTTGGCCCTGTTGCTGCTGGCCCTGTTACTGTTGGCCCTGTTGCTGCTGGCCCTGTTACTGTTGGCCCTGTTGCTGCTGGCCCTGTTGCTGCTGGCCCTGTTACTGTTGGCCCTGTTGCTGTTGGCCCTGTTGCTGTTTTCGATACTTTTAACACCCTACCCTTGTGAGGATAACGACACTGAGCCTTTTTCTAAAGTGTTTTATGAGATTGGAGAACATGTTGGGAGGGATCTTAGACCATTCCTCCAATGGCCATCGAAGTCTCCGGACTTGAACCCCAATGAAAAGCTGTGGTTTGAATTGAAGAGGGCAGTCCATAAGAGCAGACAAAGGATATTACGGATCTGAAAAGGTTATGTATGGAGGAATGGTCTAAGATCCCTCCCAACATGTTCTCCAATCTCATAAAACACTTTAGAAAAAGGCTCAGTGTCGTTATCCTCACAAGGGTAGGGTGCTGGAGTACTGAAAACTGGGGTGCCAATAATTGACCCCTATCTTTTGGAGTTTTTTTATTACAAAATCTCTTTCTCTGAGCAATTGTATTAGCATAAATAATGTTGGCATGCAATATAGCTCAGTATTTGTATTGTTTATTTTATACAGTCTTTTTTGCTAATCTTAATTATTATTATGGACCTGACTGTATGAATCTTCCTATAGAATACAGAGGACAGACAGCATGACCTAATAGTATGTTCAAAACATAAAACTGTATACTGCAGTGGAGTTTGGTGGGAGGAGCTATATGAGGCTGGGCTCATTGTAATGTCTGTAATGGAAGAATGTAATGGTATCAAACACATCAAACAATTGCATTCAAGCCATTACAATGAGCCCATCCTCCTATAGCGCCTCCTACCAGCCTCCTCTGGTGTACTGGTATGTGTAAATCTCTAATTCTGGTGTCTCCATTGGGACAAAGAGACGGCTAGACCTATCAGACCACCAGTGTTACAGCGACAGACTTGGACAAGAACCTTATCAATGTGGAAACCAGGCCAAAGTAATCAATAAGTGGTCTGAGAGTTCTTTTCATTTAACTTCTGCTTTGACTGAAAACAGCATGTGACAAAAATCATGCTGTAACATGCCCTGGACATTGATCTGGTGTCCTGTGTGGCTCAGTTGGTGGAGCATGGCACCAGGGTTGTGGGTTTGATTCCCATGGGGGACAAGTACAACAATGTACACACTCACTACTGTAAGAGCGTCTGCTTAATGACTAAAATGTAAACATTGAAGTATCTATCCGATGACAGACTATCATACAATCAGGTACTGTCTGGAAAAAGTATTCCAAAACAGCGGCTGCGGAGTTGGGTAATGCCCCTCCATTTGCAAACAGTTGTTGAGTGTCTATCACGGAACTATTAGTGTCAGCCAATGAAAGTGAGACGTTGGGGTGTAGTCAGCTGATACCCAGACACTGGTTGGCAACAGCGACCATGCTGAGTCAACACACTGATCCATGTGACTGTGTCTTGTCTTACAGTTTGTCACCCACTTGCCAAAGCCCAACTCTACTGAGCCCATGCAGCCCCTGCAGCCCCTTACAAACCCTACATCCCTGGAGGTAAGAATGACTGCCCACATACAGCACACAGCCACACAAGTGGCTTGAGAACAGCTCCTGTGAAGAACATGGGCGGCAGGTAGCCTAGCAGTTAAGAAGAGTGTTCGGCTAGTAACTGAAAGTGTGCTGGTTCGAATCCTGAGCCGAATAGGTGAAAAATATGTTGATGTGCCCTTGAGCAAGGCACTTAACCCTAATTTCTCCTGTAAGTCGCGCTGGGTAAGAGTGTCTGCTAAATGACTAGCTAAAATGTAATTATGAAGATAGTGCTTTAAAGCAGACGTACCTGTACAGAAAGTATTTTTGCTTATTTCATTTGACTGATAAAAGCACAAAATGTTTCACTCTCATTTTATCCAAATCTTTTGGATAAAATGTTGCAATGTGCAAAATGCAGCTGCAACTAACTATTGTAAGTCATTGTCTGTGTTTATGGTGGAAAAAACAAAACATCTATTAGTTGTCTTTCCAGCCTATGTGGGTTGCCTGGCAACCCCCAATGGTGCGCTGCAGAGGAAATAAAACTGATTTGACAAACAGAAGCAGCATCCAGCATGCTATGTAGCGAGCACCAGGTTATTGTAATATATAGCGATAGATCATATCTGTATCTTGTTAATTTGGCAAAACGACCAAGAATGTTGTTCTGTTAACAGAGGAACTGTTGATATTTTAAGATTACAGATTAACTTAATTTTTGTTTAAATTACATTATTTATTTGATCACCATCTAAGATTCTACTATTTTACAGTGTTGTGCATCAATTTGTTTCTCTATACTATCCTGAAATCTCTACACCACCCATTCCTTACCCTTAACTCAATTAAAGTTTTATCAAGGCCTTGTTCCAACTTTTAAAGTATTTTGACCTCCCACCATGCACCATATCATAAAGGCAGCCAAAATATCACAGGACATCTCTTATCATCCCTCCCTACTGGCCTCAAGTTAGGAATTCCAAACTCTACTTTTAGTTAATATGATTGACACTTAATGTAGAGGAGAGTGGGGTACGTTGAGCCAGTTTTACATTCAGCATCACTACATCAAGGGAAATATAGTTTTCATTCTAACAAAGAGATCTACATATATTTCAGCATGTTGTGTATCCCTGGAAATTATCAGAATTAATGTAAACATAACAGTTTTGAAAACCATAGCTTGTCCAAAAAAAGTGGTCTCTTGGCACAAGTTACCCCAAGTATGGGCTAAATTGAGCATAGGGACAGGGTAAGTTGAGTGGTTGATGGTGCTTGTACAGTAGGTCAAAGTTTAATTCATGGATTGGGGGTGTGGTATATTGTATAACTTAAATGTATGCCTACATTCAGAATTTTGGCCCATTCCTCCTGACAGAGCTGGTATAACCGAGTCAGGTTTGTAGGCCTCCTTGCTCGCACACGCTTTTTCAGTTCTGCCCACAAACTATCTATAGGATGAGGTCAGGGCTTTTTGTGGGAAGCTTGTGGAAGGCTACCCTAAACATTTGACCCAAGTTAAACAATTTAAAGGCAATGCTACCAAATACTAATTGAGTGTATGTAAACTTCTGACCCACTGGGGATGTGTTGAAAGAAATAAAAGCTGAAATAAATCATTCTCTCTACTATCATTCTGACATTTCACATTCTTAAAATAAACTGGTGATCCTAACTGACCTAAGACAGGGAATTTTTACTAGGATTAAATGTCAGGAATTGTGAAAAACTGAGTTTAAATGTATTTGGCTAAGGTGTATGTAAACTTCCGACTTCAACTGTAGCTTATAGATACCTCAACTGATGTATAAACAATCTACTTTGGTTTAAATACAAGCATCATGAAACCTATTTTCATTTGACTTTGTGAAAATCTGTTTTTTGGTTCTAACTTGCTTACCACTATGTGGTTTCTTCCTTCACAGGCTCCATAAAATGATGAGCTCTTCCTAAGTATTTGGTCACATTATTAATTTTGTGTATGGTTTCCTAGGAACAAGCGGTGTCTCAACTAACTCTTTGCCTCAATATACACCACTCTCCCTTACCTGTAATCTTATAAAAAATCGAATCTCTGGTCCTGCTTCATAATCTCGGATTGCATAGTTGCTCCTGTGCAGAATAGATCCCAGGCTCCCTAGCACTATAAAGTCGCTTGTCATCTCCAGGAAAATAACCATATCGGCTAGACGCCCACCATTATCTTGGCACCCAGAACAAGGATAACATTTCAACCTCGAAACAGTAGCCTGAAGCTCTTCTATAGAGCTAGGGTCAAGAAAGGAGAAAAGCATCCTCTTACACTTGCATGCAATATACACTGAGTGTAAAAAACATTAAGAACACCTTCCCAATATTGAGTTGCACCCCCCCCTTGCCCTCAGAACATCCTCAATTCATCAGAGTATAGACTCTAGAAGGTGTTGAAAGCGTTCCACAGGGATGCTGGCCCATGTTGACTCCAATGCTTCCCACAGTTGTGTCAAGTTGGCTGGATGTCTTTTGGGTGGTGAACCATTCTTGATACACACGGGAAACTGTTGAGCGTGAAAAATACAGCAGTTGTGCAGTTCTTGACACAAATTGGTGTGCCTGGTATCTTCTACCATACCCCGTTCAAAGGCACTTAAATATTTTGTCTTCCCATTTGCCCTCTGAATGGCACACATACACAATCCATGTCGCAATTGTCTCAAGGCTTAACAATCCTTCTTTAACCTGTCTTCTCCCCTTCATCTACACTGATTTTAAGTGGATTTAACATGTGACATTAATAAAGGATCATAGCTTTCACATGGATTCACCAGGTCAGTCTATGTCATGGAAAGAGCAGGTGTTCATAATGTAGAGCAGGTGTTCATAATGTAGAGCAGGTGTTCATAATGTAGAGCAGGTGTTCATAATGTAGAGCAGGTGTTCATATTGTATGTTTGTTATTTTGCAGTCTACTTCTGAATTTAACTGCATTTATTAATTTAACTGCATCACTTTAGATAATTTTCCCCTTGGAGTACTTAGCAAATGTTACCTGTTTGTCAAAGGTCTGTTGAACAAATGTATGTATCATGCCACACAGTTGAGTCCCTCTCAGATGTACAAGTGTGTTCATTTATCACTTGATTTGAGAGGCTGGCCTTTTGTATTAGCACAGAGACTTCAGCACTTACCTCATCACAAGATACACTTCACTAGGCTTCAACAATAAGATAATGAATTAAGTATCTCCCATGGTTAATTAATCTGCCTCTTAGATGTATTATCATACCTAAATCATTAATTTGTGAATATTTAAGTTTTTTCATTGTATCCCTTACAGTACACAAACTGTGAGGGTATTAAAAAAACAAAATACAATTATGGCATGATTTGTATGATTGGGAACTTACAAAGAGATGTGGCACAGGCATTTCTTTTTACAATAAGAATTCACAAAGACACAAATCTGCAGAACAAAAAAACTCCCATAGAATGTAGTCACAATGTAATACACATGGTCGACATACAGGGCATTAGGCTTACCTCAAAACACATGGCATTGTTTTAAAAGAGTCTGATCTCTAGGAGGACCCTGTCACCATTGTGGCTGGTTAAGACGTGTGAAACAAATCCTAATGACATAAAACACTTGACACCAGAGCCACACCCAGATGTTAGTTGTGTCAGTCAATAGCACTCTGATAGTTTTTTTCCCGTAAACTAACAGTCACTCTTTACTCCCACCCTCCCCTCTACTAGCACTGCCTTTGCTGATAGGTACTTTATTGAGGACAGATGTGTTTGTCCCACCTAGTTTAAAATGAATGCACTAACTGTAATTCGCTCTGGATTAGAGCAACTGCTAAATGACTAAAATGTAATGTAAAAAGTACTGACAATTTATATTAACATGACATTTATAATGAAAACTCATTACACTAAAAAGGTTTATCCTATGTTGATGATCTCCCAGTTCCTTGCAAAACTGATTTTCGTCTTGAATTAAAATAAATATGAGATCCTTATGTTTTAATGCTCAACACAAGAATGGAAGCAGCAATTGGTTTTAAATGTAATGAATTAAAGAAGCCTATGTCAGAGGAACAGTCTCAAATTGGTTTTAGCCTAACCTTATAGGCCTATGCCTACCTCATAGATGTTTTTTTATTCAAGTGTTATTGAATTGAATTATTCATCCATTTGATGCAATACATTTGTATTTATTTGCATTTATTTATTTAATTTCATGTTGAGTATGTGGTATTTAATTAGGCTGTTTATGAATTTTATATATTAATTTATTTATATTTCATTTTGATTACTTTGAAATCCTGTCGGTCCTGTTGTTTTTTGATGAAGAGCAAATACCTATGCATGTGAAGCTTGGTTATGTAATATACGCTGTAAGAGCTTTCGTCCCCAAACCACTGCAGTGTAAGAATTGTAAAGGATTTGGCCATGTTTCAAGTGTGTGCAGACAAACAGAGTATACTGAAGAACAGTGTGCAGAAGGATGACGGTGTTGCAATTGTGGTGGGGATCATGATCCTGAGTTCCTGGAGTGCCCGGTAAGGGTGAAGGAGATTGAGGTGGCAAAAGTTAGAGTGGTCAATCGGATCTCCTATGCAGAGGCGATTAAAATAATTGAGAAAACAAGTGATGTTAGTGAAGATATGGTAGTGGATACACCACAGCTTGTAGTAAATGTTTGTTGCCAGGCAAAATATACCCTGTGTCTTAAAAAGGTGGATTTTGTTGCGTTCATTGCCATAGTTATAAACTGTACAGCACAAGTCTCAAAGAAGTCTAAGGAACCGGACATTATTATGGCTGCGGCAGAACATTTTTGGGACTTAAGGATTTCACGTCTGAAGACTTTTAAATGGTACTGGCGTCGGAAGACCCACCCTCCCAGGTTCCCCTTGAGCCTGTGTAGGAATCAGATATGTTTTTTTTTTTAACAGAAAAATTGTTTGATATAGTTTATTTCATAATTTTTGGGGTATTTTGTTCAGTTTTTTGGGGAATGCTGTTTACATCCTGCATAGTAGGTTGTAGTCTATCACAGTGCCATCCGTTTTGTTACCAAAGCGCCTTATACCACCCACCACTACGACCTGTATGCTCTAGTCGACTGGCCCTCGCTACATATTCGTCGCCAGACCCACTGGCTCCAGGTCATCTATAAGTCTATGCTAGGTAAAGCTTCGCCTTATCTCAGCTCACTGGTCACGATAACAACACCCACCCGTAGCATGCGCTCCAGCAGGTATATCTCACTGGTCATCCCCAAAGCCAACACCTCCTTTGGCTGCCTTTCCTTCCAGTTCTCTGCTGCCAGTGACTGGAACGAATTGCAAAAATCGCTGAAGCTGGAGACTTACATTTCCCTCACTAACTTTAAACATCAGCTATCTGAGCAGCTAACCGATCGCTGCAGCTGTACATAGTCCATCTGTAAATAGCCCACCCAATCTACCTACCTCATCCCCCATATCGTTTTTATTTACTTTGCTGCTCTTTTGCACACCCGTATCACTACTTACACATCATCATCTGCTCATCTATCACTCCAGTGTTAATCTGCTAAATTGTAATTACTTTGTTACTATGGCCTATTTATTGCCTTACCTCCTCATGCCATTTGCATACACTGTATATAGACTTTCTTTTTTTTCTATTGTGTTATTGACTGTACACTTGTTTATTCCATGTGTAACTCTGTGTTGTTGTTTCTGTCGCACTGCTTTGCTTTATCTTGGCCAGGTCGCAGTTGTAAATGAGAACTTGTTCTCAACTAGCTTACCTGGTTAAATAAAGGTGAAATAAAATTAAATAAAAATAAAGGTGGCAGGATGCACATTACATTGTGTGATTGCCAATATACCAGAGAAGAAGAAGAAGAAGAAATGGGCATGAACCACTTTTGGTAGCATAACGGCCAATGGGGGCTTTCAAGAGGTTATCCCCTTCCCCCCTTCGCATGAACGACTATGGTATATCCCTTTTACATCGATTACCTACCTCATCGTCGCAACAATCCGTTTTCAGCGTCGTAGAAGTCTAATGTGTGGGAATGGTAGGCCACATCAGTCAACGATGTAGTACTGGCAGAAGAGAGAGTTAGGAGCCCATGTTCATTAACTAGGGACAATTAACCAACAGATGTAGGTGCTTGGATATGAGACAAAATAAAGCGACGTTCGAACCGAAAGCTGACTTCATCAATCATGAAGCAGTTAGTTGAATGAGGTTGTTTGTCTATTTAACTAGCTAACTATTCCAACACAAAAGACTTCCACAGCGATGAAGGGTCTACCCGGGGTCCTGTATCTACCGTTTAGAAATCTCTGTTCTTTTGGATTGGAATTAGCGTTATTTTCGTTCTAAACAACATCCACTATGTCGGATCCAAGTTGCTGGACCGCAGTGCCAATCCAAAACAAGTTGCATTTTGTATCAGGAGCGATGTTAAAACGATCAAAAAGGTAGGTTGATATTAGCTATTTAGCCAAGCTCAACGGAAACAAATTATTGACATTTTAATGTGTTTGTATTGTTATTTTTTAGGCTTTTTTCTTGTGTTGACCTGGCGTTCTCAAACAAGTCTCTGAAAGAACACGTCTATGGTGCAGATGTACATCCCAGATGGACACATTGACCGCAACTTTGTTGCATTGTGTCCATTGCACACTTTCGGAAACAATGTAATACAACTTTTCTTGTTACATTGTAACTGAAAAAATAGTTGATGTTGACGCGTCATTGGCTCATTCATTTTGTTATTGTTCATATATTCATATTGTTGTCGTACGCTGTCTTATCCCAATTGTTTTTGTTTCAGAGGGTGCAGCTAGGTTAACGTGGTCAGTGCATAGTGAATGTGCTGATTGTGAATATTTATAGTTTTCTACAGTACAGTTATGGAAAGGTGTTTTAAGTCTAAGGTTTGTTATAACGAGAAGGGAACAAAATTGTTATTTAAAAAATAAAATAAAAATCTAACTACGCCTACTGTCTGTGAGATTCAAAACAATGATACTAATCAGAATAAGCATATTCTTGTTTCACGTGGCATTTTGTGTTGTTCAATGCTGTGCAAACCATCCTAGATCTAGTATCACTCCTTATTGGTCACCATGTGACCATATTATGTCCTTTATATTGACCCTTATTGGGCCCCTTCTGCTCAAATCGAGGAGATGATTCACTTGACTCCTCCTTCTAGTCTTTATAATAAACTGTGTCTGTCTCTCCTGTTGATACACAAGGCCAATACTCAAAGTGAAATGCATGTTTCCCCCCTCATATTTTGTTGCTTCACAGTTAACAAAAGCCATTTTCAATTTTGTTGCTTTTGGTTATATTGAAGTTTTGAAGATCATCATAGGACCTAGGCGACTGTCCCTACACCTATTAAATACTCAAGCACCCCTTTTTGTTTTTTACAATGACCTGTCCTGTTGCTTATGGCAAGTACTATTTGTTGCTGCCTTTCATAGCCAGTTACATGCTTTAAAAGCAGTGCATCTTTGCCACTTTCAGAATAGAAACAAACCTGTTTTTGATTATCTTTTTTTCCACTCTTTTCATAGACTGGTATATTTGTAGTGCTTAAATACCTTTTTATGGTATCACTTTTTTGTCATGTTTGACAAACGTGTTATTAATCTGTCCTGTTGTGTTCCAGCCCTGTAATTAATTCCCACAAGTGTCAGTCTCTAGTCATCATAGGTTTCCGGGCACAGCAGGTCAACAACAACACGATGCCAACACTGTTTGATGGGGCAGAGCTGCTTTGATATACTTCTTAATGGCAGGGTGTAGAATGGCAGTGACTGTGAGAATGGTAGACTGACTACAATAGATGGATGGATGAAGGCCTTGAGTAGGTCACATCAATTATTTAGGTGTTGTGATATTGGTTGAGGGTAAATGCTCTTTGGCCTCTGGTTTGTTTCAGTCGAAGGAATAGGTGTGTGCCTCTAGTCCTATTGCAATCTGTAATAGTAGTCTGTAAGGCTCTCTGCAGGTACTGAAGACTGGACAGAATGTGCGTGGACGCTACTGTCCTCCTTTTTTCCATAAAATATTTTTCTCTCAGTGCTACTCTTCCCTTCTGTGTAGGTTGTCTAGCCTGCTAGTAGTTCATGACTTCTGGATTTGGGCTACAAATCCTCAGTTGTTGCAGCCTGGTTTGGCAGTGTTAGCCTGAAGGTTGCTCTAATCATATGTCAAAGTTTATTTTCTCAAAGTGTGTTGAACTATTCCCATTGTTATTTACAAAGCGTAAGTAACTTGTGTTTTTTAAGCACTGCAAGATGGTTGACTTAAGTGTTTTGTTGTAGTTGGTGACTGACATCTCTGTTCCTGTTTGTGTTTCACAGTTGCCGGAGCAGCAACAGGAAGAGTCTTGGCGTGGGGACACCGTCTCCCACTCTGTCACGCCCTCTCTCCCCACTCTCCGTCCACACCGGTAAGAAGCATATAAACCATCACAGGAACAGAAGTTTGTCTCCAACGTATTATTTTTTGTGGCCTGCACTACACTAGGTAGACCTATGCCCTCCCATTGACACATTTGAATGTTTCAGAGTTAGCTGTACTACTACGACATAGCAGAAAAAACAACCCCTTTACTGCAAATATAAATATTTTCGATTTGTCACACTGTCTGTTTGGGCCTCAAAGTTTTTGTAGATTTATGCTGTGCTGATTGTGGAAAGGAAGGAAGATAAATAAATGTTATTGGGCAGGAGAAAATTCTGAAGTCTCTTCAATAAGTGGTTGTTTTTTGTGTTCCTCTCAGCATTTGAATCAATGGGAGTGTATATCACTCCTAGTTGTCAAGCAGGTGCACCCTATGAATAGATTTCTGTACTAGGGCCTACATGTCAGAGATGTGCAGACACTCTCTTTCAAGTTCAATTATGTTGAGGCTTATCTTATTAGGTGGCACAATTAAACATTCATTTGGTTTACAGTTGCTTAATTGTTATCAAACCGCTCGCATGTTAATGAACTTTTGTGTCTTGAGTACAAAACAATCCAGTCACCGTCAAAGACAAACTAAATTCTACTTTACAACGGCGCATAGACTCCTCTCGATTAATGCCCTTTGATGGTAACTGCTGCTTTGTTTGGCACCCTACACCAGACCTATTTGAGATTTTATTTAGTCTAGCTACTTGCAGTAGCTGAGACGTGCCTCCCTCCATAGAGGTTGCTTCATCGTTATTCAAAATATTTGAAAAAATGGTTTTTCTACAAAGCTTGAATGACTTATTCTTGTTATCCAATTTAATGTAATGATGGTAATCATCCCTTGTTTTTTCAGCTGCAGGCAGTCCCCTAGACAGCCCCCGGAATGTATCCACCTGTGCCTCCCTCAACTTCCCATTCGCTCGCAGGTATTTTGGGACCCTGCTACACTTAAGCTCTGGATGTTTATTTGTGTGGGTTTGTACGAATTCTAAGGGCCATTTTCCTCTACCTTCAGATCATACTTACTCTAGTAGACCAGTTTTTCTCCACCACTCTTGCACCTGGTCCTCATTCCTTGAAAAACATTTACGTTAATCAAACACAGAAAAGCGTTTCGTTATTGATGGAGCGACCAGTGTCGTTGCACGCACAAGAGGTCGAGAAACAGTCGGCTCCTCTAATTCCTCCCCTTCAGCGTTTGCTTGCTCGCGTCCCTCTTGCCATTTTAATGTGGGTTTAGCAATGATGTTACACTCAATGCTCTTCTCTGTCCTGGCACCCAAATGGTGGAACAAGCTTCCCCCTAACGTTAGGGAAGTATACTGCACAACACTAACACTCACGCTTGTCTTTTCTTACTAGCACTAACTTTGTTGATAGATGCTTTATTGAGGAACATTTTACTTACTATGATTGTGATGTTTTTTTTTCTCCTAGCAACCTTAAGATGAATGCATTAACTTTAAGTCACTCTGGATAGTAGCGTTTTAACCGTTTTCAACCAATCTGCTAACCTCACAGCAAGAGGCTTTCCGGTCCAGTGTGGGTCTATACAGTAGTACACATTGATGTAGCTGTGTGTGTGCAGTAGCGGTGCGTGGGTAAAATCACTGGGGAAGCCAATCCAGGGGAAAAAAGCCATATTACAAGATACAGTACCAGTCAAAAGTTTGGACACACCTACTCATTCAAGGGTTTTTCTTTATTTTTACTATTTTCTACATTGTAGAATAATAGTGAAGACATCAAAACTATGACATAACACATGGAATCATGTAGTAACCAAAAGAGTGTTAAACAAATCAAAATATATTTTAGATTCATCAATGTAGCCATCCCGTGCCTTGATGACAGCTTTGCACACTCTAGGCATTCTCTCAACCAGCTTCATGAGGAATGCTTTTCCAACAGTCTTGAAGGAGTTCCCACATATGCTGAGCACTTATTAGCTGCTTCTCCTTCACTTTGTGGTTCAACTCATCCCAAACCATCTCATTTGGGTTGAGTTTGGGTGATTGTGGAGGCCAGGTCATCTGATGGAGCACTCCATCACTCTCCTTGGTCAAATAGCCATTACATAGCCTGGAGGTGTGTTTTGGGTCATTGTCCTGTTCAAAAACAAATGATAGTCCCATTAACCACAAACCAGATAGGATGGCGTATCGCTGCAGAATGCATTGGTAGCCATGCTGGTTAAGTGTGCCTTGAATTCTCAACAAATCACTGAGAGTGTCACCAGAAAAGCACCATCACACCTCCTCCTCCATGCTTCACGGTGGGAACCACACATGCGGAGCTCATCCGTTCACTTACTCTGCGTCTCACAAAGACACAGCGGTTGAAAGCAAAAATCGTAAATTTGGACTCGGACCAAAGGACAGATTTTCAGCGGCCTAATGTCCATTGCTTGCGTTTCTTGGCCCAAGCAAATCTCTTCTTCGTATTGGTGTTCTTTATTAGTGGTTTCTTTGCAGCAATTCAACCATGAAGGCCTGATTCACGCAGTCTCCTCTGAATAGTTGATGTTGAGATGTGTCTGTTACTTGAACTCTGAAGCATTTATTTAGGCTGCAATTGCTGAGGCTGGTAACTCTAATGAAATTATCCTCTGCAGCAGAGGTAACTCTGGGTCTTCCTTTCCTGTGGCGGTCCATGAATAAACACATGAGAGCCAGTTTCATCACAGCGCTTGATGGTTTTTGCAACTGCACTTGACGAAACGTTCAAAGTTCTTGAAATTTTCCGCATTGACCTTCATGTCTTAAAATAATGATGGACTGCCGTTTCTCATCGCTTATTTGACCTGTTCTTGCCATATTATGGACTTGGTCTTTTACCAAATAGGGCTATCTTGTGTATACCACGCCTACCTTGTCACAACACAATTGATTGGCTCAAATACATTAACTTTTAACAAGGCACACCTGTTAATTGAAATGCATTCCAGGTGACTACCTCATGAAGCTGGTTGAGAGAATGCCAAGAGTGTTCAAAGCTGTCATCAAGGCAAATGGTGTCTACTTTGAACAATCTCAAATATAAAATATATTTAGATTTGTTTAACACTCTTTTGGTTACTAAATGATTCCATATGTGTTATTTCATAGTTTTGATGTCTACAAAGTAGAAAAGAGTAAAAAATAAAGAAAAACCCTTGAATGAGTAGTTGTGTACAAACGTTTGGCTGTATTTGTTGTGATAATTACTTTTGCTCTATAACTTGTTGATTCATATGATATATATGATATATATACGACCATGATATATATATATATACTCACCCTACTTGTAGAGAAACACCAATGCCATCCTCCTCTCTTTCATGTTGACAAAACATTCTATGACTCTGTCATACAGTACATGCTTTTATTTTTTTGTTGTCCTAGGCTACCTGGCTAAAATGCTTGCTCGCTAGCCTAACTTCCTTTCATGGTCAACTTTAGCTAGTTAACCAGTGGTGGAAAAGTACTCAATTGTTATACTTGAGTAAAAGTAAAGATACCTTAGTAGAAAATGACTCAAGTGAAAGTCAGCCAGTAAAATACTACTTGAGTAGAAGTCTAAAAGTATTTGGTTATAAATATACTTAAGTATTAAATGTAAATGTAATTGATAAAATGTACTTAAGTATCAAAAACAAAAGTATAAATCATTGCAAATTCCTTATTAAGCAAACCAGACAGCACAATGTTCTTGTTTTTTATTCATTTACAGATAGCCAGGGGCACACCAACACTCATATTATTTACGAACGAAGCATTTGTGTTTAGTGAGTCCGTCAGATCAGAGGCAGTAGGGATGACCAGGGATGTTCTCTTGATAAGTGTGTGAATCAGACCATTTTCCTGTCCTGCTTAGCATTTGAAATGTAACGAGTACTTTTAGGTGTGAGGGGGAAAAAGTATGGATTAAAAATTACATTATTTTCTTTAGGAATGTAGTGAAGTAAAAGTTGTCAAAAATATAAATAGTCAAGTACAGATACTGAAAAAAACGACTTAAGTAGTACTTTAAAGTATTTTTTACTTAAATACTTTACACCACTGTAGTTAACATTAGCCTTCTACATCTAGCTACTGTGCATATTGCACTTCCATCCTCTCAGGCCAGGGGCACAATGTATGAATTTATGGTTGGCTCAGAATCGCCTTTATAATCATTGGCCAGTATGGAGAATTAAGTAAAACTACAAGTCCAAAATCTTATCGCCAACCATTGCTAATTTAGGAAAGGGACAATTTTAGCTGGATAGCTAGCCACCGGAGGACAACAAAACAAAGAAATGCAAGAATTCAAGTAATTCTGTCAGTATTGCTCTCGATGTGATGTGGTTGGAGTGAAGTCAAATCCAGACTGGCGTCCCTCAACACATTCTTTTGGTGCACCAGGACCATTCACAGGTAAACTCACTCAGTTTAGCTCAATGCTGATTGGCTATTATTTTATGCTTTTTTTCAAGGGAGGCCAAATGCTTGCATTCAAAGCCTAGGGCGGCAACAATGTCATACTCTTTTTGACCAGACAGTATCAGATAAATGGCCTACACAAAGAGAGAAAAGGGCACTTTTTCGCTTGCTTGTATACTTAGTCCTGTGAGATACATTCAGCCTCGTGCGAATTAAAGGAAAATTATGAAACACTGAGAGATGAAAATACATAATTTAATGTAATTTTTTTCTTGGTACATTTCTTGGGGAATCCTGGCTTCCCTTGGCATCCATGAATACGTGCTCGTGTGTGTGTGCAAAGATGTATAAATATAAAGTCTATGACTGTTGATTGAAGTGTGTTGATGTCTTTACAATGCGTTTGATAGCGGTTGTCGTAACGTTCAACCAAGAACTGCTCAATCCTTTAAGCTGGAGCGATTTGCTTTAAGTAGGCTTTCATCTGATCCTCTTCAAAACCACATTTGGCCAGCAGTGTGCTCGCAGTTACTCAACATCCATTTATTCACGACCCTGTCTTTTCCAGTGCAACCTGTAAACACTTAGATTCCTGATGTTAACAGCCATCTCTGATTTAGAATAAAGGCACATCACATTATTGGTTATGCAAATCTAGAGAATTTGATTTTTCTTAACCCAGACGTGATAGGAAAAGACATGGTTTTATACAATGTCTCTGGAAATGGGCTGAAAAAGAACTACACTGGACTAGAGCCCCTTCTAATGTCAGTGACCCATATCCCTGGTGATTACAGTAGAAACAACAAAAGTGCTATGCACATTTCTTTGCTCTTTAAATTGGTGTTGGGCTAGACAAATTAAGACTGACACATAAGCCAATTGTCAGACTTCATATGTCAAATGAAATGTCACAGGTCAGTGGCTCACTATCACAGTCATGTTTGGTCTAAGCATGAGACTGTAGAGATGTAACAGTTCAACATGTTCACCATCTCTCCTGCTTCTCCTGCTGCCGTGACCTCAGCCACATGGCTCGCACAGACAGGTACTTCTTTTGCTTATCATATTGTCCTTCATGCTTTTCTCATGCCCAGCTTTAAATTGATAACCACATTTCCTCAAACCAAAATATAAAATCCCCTTTTATTTCATCAGCCCAGATACACTGTGACACGTGCATATTGATTACACATAACATAATCCCTCAATGTATATTACATGAACAACAAAGTAATAACAAGACACAGCAAAGCGTTGTAGTGCGGGGACGACATCACGTGTTATAAGGGAGTTTGGGATATGATATGTAAATATACAAGGTTACATAACAATGCGTGTGTCCGTTTTTCACCAGAACGGAAGGCAGAAGATGGTCGCTGGCGTCCCTCCCCTCTTCCGGCTATGGAACCAATCCCCCCAGCTCTACCGTCTCTGTAAGTCTCTAAACCCCACAGGGGCCATATGAAACTGGAGTTTCACAACACCACATATACCATTAAACAAGATATGAATAGGATAATATACGGTATACATCTGAGGCGGACAGAGACAATGTATGTACACTGACCATGTGACCAGACAGGACAAATCCTGACTGGAATCATCATCTGTCTGAATGAGCCATCATGTTTGACTCCTAGCCTGCAGTGGATAATGTCCATAGGACATGCATGTATTAAGTGTGACGTGATGGGCTAATGTTCTGTATTTGTGCTCGTAATATGATTTGATGCTTTCGAAGAGCGTTATCAATGGTCTGGTGTCTTAGTGGTTCGCACTCAAATGCCCTCATCTTATATTTTTCTTACCCTGTGAATATTGTTAGTAGTTATGCATTAACATAATCATCAGAATAAGTTTCAGTTGTGTAAGTATTCTATAAGAGAGAAAGAAAGTGTGGGGGCTCTATAGCAGTGGAGTGTCCTCCACCGAGGAAGGGTAGGACCACTGCTCTATTGCGACTGATGAGAGATTAGGACTATGCTCTTCATATGTCTCAACAAACCCTAAATACAAACTCCTCTGCTCACAAATCCACCAGCGTCCATGTTTCTGACAGACTAACTTGGTTCCTTTTCCCCTCTAAATGTCCTGCGTGACACTGTCTAGCCATCTTGTCTCAAGAGGACCACAATGGAAATAAGTCCCAGACTTTGTGTTATCCTCCATGATTTTACTCATATGTATGTATGGCTTTTTCAAGTTTTGTGTGCTCGTTTTTAAAAAATGGTCTAATTAATAAACTAAAGTACAGAGTAGGAGAACGATATGAGACAATGTGAAAAATTTAAGGTCTCCATTCTGTAGGAGAAAGATGATGAGATGAGAATAGGCCTTGTGTTCCTCCATTGTTAGGGAGTTTAATGAGGTAAAACTTGGCACATGCGGCGAGGTCAGACTGGGACAATAGGCCTGTCAGTGGTCCTCCGTGACCTCTTTATGTGCAGGCAGAAAAGGGACATCACTGCTATTCAGGACTCATGGGGCGAAAAATTTGACAGATTGCCAGAAGTCGCCAGTGTGTGCTTTTCATCGAATAAAAATATTAACAAAAAGAATGTGCTCAGCCTCAATAGCCGCAAGAAAAAATAACCGTTCTCTTGTCCTAAATACGATACCGATCCTCCATCTTTCAGGATAAAGTGTTGGCTTTTGAATTTTAAAATATAATGTCAAACACAGTTCTCTTACATATGTCAGTGGGATATTGTGTTGATTTTTTTGAGTGGGCATTTACCTAGACCAATGGAACCCTTGAACAATATGTAACACATCCCTGTACTTATTTTTCTCCAGTCCTCCTCCTCCTCCCAGGAGCGCCTGCACCAGCTGCCCTACCAGCCCACTCAAGACCAACTCCACTTCCTGTTCAAGCACTTCCGCAGCTCGGAGAATGTGGCCGACGAGGAAGTGCGACCCTCACCGTTCATGCGCCCTCGCTCCCACAGCCTCAGGTAGCCGGCAGTTACCCCTCGCCTGAACTGTAATGAGCCGTCCTTGAAAAATAATAATAAAGTGCTATATCATCCAAATTAGATTTAATGCATCACCATACGTTCGTTTTTGTGGAGTTTTATTGTCAGACATTGGAAGTTACTACATGCAAATTGGTACTTCCAAAACAAGAGAGAGCCTAGGTGTGGACTAAACTTGAGTCAGTGGAGTGTTTACAGTGGAGCCAGCCAGCAATCCTGCTTTGTGCAATCCAACCCTGCTGCCAGTATTGACAAAGGGTGTTCAGCCCAAATGTGGTCATTCCTGTATTCAAAGTAAAGCAAAGTATTTTGCATTTGCCGATATTCAGCACGCCTCAAGTTGACCTTTGGCTAAGCTCACTACTGGGGTTGGGCGGTAGGCAGCAGGTAGCCTAGCGGTTAAGAGCGTTGGGCCAGTAACCGAAAAGTCACTGGTTCGAATCCCTAAGCCAGCAAGGCAGTCAACCCCGCCCCCCCCCCCAACAACAACTGCTTCCCGGGCACCGATGACGTGGACGTCGATTAAGGCAGCCCCCTCGTACCTCTGATTCAGAGGGGTTCTGTTAAATGCAGAAGGCACATTTTGATTGAATCCATTCACTTAAATATATATCCCCTTTCCCATACCAAGGTATACGGTATTGCCAGCAGTGCACATATATATATTTTTTAAATAAAATGATGCAGCAGGGATCTTGATCAAGGAGGGAACTGATTGTCCAAACACAAAAAACAAACAAATATTGTATTGAAAATCGTACCGTCTGTATTTCAAAATACCCTACGCAGACGGGAGGACACAGTGCGTGGTGCTGCTGTGTGGCTTAAGGCAGAGAAGAGAGCGGCGTTGTGTACCATGCTCCGCAGTGTGGTGCCTGCCTAAGCCTGGGCAGGCATCAGCTCCCTGTGTTCTCGTGGCGTGGTGTGCCGTGCGTGGGTGGTTTGCTAGCAGAGCACTGCGGGGACCTGCTAGGCGGGGGGGGGGGGGGCAGCAGCTGCAGGGCGTGGTGGGCAGGTTGCCATCTGCCGCAACAGAGGCCTCTTTCATGGCAAAAAAACCCAGAATGGGTCTGTTGATGGGGTGTGTTTCTGCTCCGTCCCCCTAACTCTTGGACAATGAATTTAAGCAGGAAAAGGGTAAAACTAAGGCCCTGTTTGTTGGATATATGGGCCAGACAGATGTGGTCAATAACTTACAGTATCTTAGCTGTTGTCTTACCTAATACTGAAGAGTAAAAAAAAAAAAGTATTTATTTTTTTAAATCTAAAGTAGCAAAGTAAAACAGGAAATGAGCTTGGAAGTAAAATAAAGTTTTGATTTAGATGTTTTGAAGGGATTATATTACATTTTTTGTCAAAATGGTACACAATCACTTTTCCACAAATCTTTGTGGGATGATCATTTTTGCCATTATTCAAAAGATTGCACCCACCCAATAAGAATGGCCGAGCTCTGTCAGTCCATTTGGTTGGATTGGAATAATAGAAATTGACCAGCTTCATGTCCTTTTCTGTTGTAGCCCCGGAAGAACAATGGGTTCATTCGATAATGAGGTCGTCATGATGAACCATGTTTACAAAGAACGTTTTCCTAAGGTATGTCATGTTGTCTTCTCCCCCCTTTTTGTACAGGAGGCAATGTCTGTTTGTATTTGCAATAATCAGAACGCTTATGCGCTCTGATCTTGCATAACAAGTGCTTCGGTGTGTGTTTGTGAATGTGTGTTGTCTTTAGGCCACAGTGCAGATGGAGGAGCGCTTGCTGGATATCGTCACTGCCTGCTCCCCAGAAAGCACCCTCCCACTGTCTGACGGCGTACTGGGCTTCATCCAGCACCAGCTGGTGGAGCTGGTCCGAGACTGTCTGGACAAGTCCCACACGGGCCTGGTCACCTCGCGCTACTTTGTGGAGTTGCAGGATAAACTGGAGAAGCTGCTCCACGAGGTGGGATGTCCACAAATGTCTTTGCGTCTGGGTTTAGCAATGTGATCGATAACTATCTTAGATTCCTCAATGTGATCGATAACTATCTTAGATTCCTCAATGGGATCGACCGATAACTGTCCATGATATTGATATATCTTAGATTCAACAATGTGATCAGCCGATAACTCTCACTTGAGTCTGTTCCCTCAGACTACCCATTGTTTAATGATTTGCATGATTTGCTTAGGATTCTACTGCTACTTTTTGCACTTACTAAGCTGTCTAAAGTTAAATATTCATGGGTTGTCCTTATACGTTTCTAAAGAGGTTATGGAGTTTTTCTCAAAGTTTAAGACCGAAGGAATGAAAAAAGAAAGACCATAGTCTGGTATCAGAGGGAAAAGTTGATGGCATTTAAGCAATTCCTGAGGGATCTTCTGGCTTCTGTCCTTTAGCTTCGGTTCACTGTTCACTAACAGTGACTCAGTGAGCAAAGCCTCATGCCAACACTGACAATGAACTTTGCCTGTTACATCACTTCCTCCCCTCATTGATTCTGCTGTCTGTCTAGGGAAGCATCAACATCATTAAACTGTCCATATACATGTAGAGACAACCCTACCATATTAGTGCTGCTGGGTATAAATGAACTACTTGTTCATCAGTTAAACATTCAAATGTGATAGCGCTGAATCAAGAGGAATTGATTGAGGCTGGGCCAAGAGAAACGAATGGCCAGACAGTCTCAAGCCCTAAAGCGCACAATAGATTTGGAAATGGAATTTCCCCTTAATTGGTAGTGCGACTGATCTGTACTGTCTTATCCATATAGATCCTATTAAATGACTAATGTATTCTAATTCTATGGTCTTATCACTGTTATGATAGAATGGTTGTTTCTATGGCAACATCTTTCTCCTGTGTGGACAGCCAGTGTGTACTTTCAGATAGCAGGCATGGCAGGGGCACAGCTGAGATGATAAATGTGTTCCCAAACAGTGAAATAAATTATCCTTTGACATGGCCAATTTTCTTGCACCAAAATATCCTCAAAACTACGGTATGGATATGTCAACCTGAGGAATAGATAAGTTGTTTTTGGGGGGTGTGTTAGTTATGTGGTTTCATTAGTGCAGTTTGTCACCCTAGCCATGTTAATTCAAGGCAGACTCAACGACGATGACTCACTGTTTGAATCAGGCGGCTTTCGGAATACGCAAGAGGAATATTCTCGTTTGTTTAATGTAACGTCCTCTCTGACGCATTGTTGTGGGGATACGCATGTGTGTAATATTTCTTGCCACGTTTTATTCATCTGTTCAGGGGGACACATTACTTTTCGCTTCCTTCTTCAGACATTTGTCTTCATTGCTTTGGCTTGTTTCTGACTGAGCCCGTTTCATGTGGTTCCGTGGGGTTGTTTCCAGTGAGGCGTCTTTCCATGATGCACAACATATTTCCTGTTTGCATCTTTAATTCAAAAGAGTTCTCACTGCATTCTTGCTGTGTCTAGGTGGTTCATCTAGATAAGACTTCAGAGCATTCTCTTCCGCAGAGCTGCCCTTATTCGAAACTCAGTGTTGCTCTCACCACTCTAACCCGAGCAGGCAATTTGCCTTGAAGCCAAACTCACTAAATGTAATGTGTGGTAAATGGTTAGTTGTCCTCTTTTTGTGTGTGTCTGTACACTGACAGCTGTCCAGACACTTGCCCCTGACCTCAAAGGACACCGCAGCAATCGCCAATGCTATTCTGCCTCTTGATCCTCATGAACTAGAACATGATTACAATGCTTATATTGGGTTTCCTATACTGATGCATAGCGTAAGGGCTTAAGAACCATTAGCTTCCTGATTTGTGTACTGTAGAACAATCTATTCTGTGGAATTGATCATCCACTGAAGTATTTTCTAACAAGCACAAGTGTAATTTCTTCCCTTGAAGGCACCAAAGAGATTTGAAAAGAAACTGCACTGTGTGGTCCTGTCCATGAACAACCCCTAGCGGCTAGCTCCTTCCCCCTCGGCATTTGGGTGGAATTATTGCCATATTACGTACACTTATCCAGTTCTCTTAGATCTACAGAGGTGCCTACCCACTGTGCACAGACGTCTATTCCACGTTGGTTCAAATGTAATTTAATTGAAATGACGTGGAAAACGTTGATTCAACCAGTGTGTCCCCAGTGGGTCAGGGCTGGCGCCCTCAAACTCGACTCTGGATCTCGAAGCCAGTTCCACTGCGTTTCTTTCATTGTTCCCCTCTAATAAGGGACTGATTTAGACCTGGGACAATGGGTGTAATTAATTATCAGGTGGAACAGAAAACCAGCAGGGTCCGGACCTCGTAGGGTAAGAGTTGAATACCCCTGGGCTAGGGGTTCTTTCTGGACAGGACCCATCTCTGCAAGATATCCATTCTGTCATCATTCTGCATGTAGCTAGGTTGTTTTGGACATAGTATGCTAGCTTTAATGCTATGTGGTTGTAATCTTGCTATGGATGTGAATAGGCTTTTCTCTTTTTGATCTCTGTGTCTTCAACAAAGTTGAGAATCTCCATGTTATGCTCTGTTAAAAAGCCGACAACATTTTGTCTTTGCATTTCAGGCATACGATCGCTCGGAGAGCGAGGAGGTATCCGTCATCACCCAGCTGGTGAAGAAGATTCTCATCATCATATCCCGACCGGCGAGGCTGCTCGAGTGCCTGGTGAGATGGAAAGTCTCATTCTGATTGAAAATTAGAGCGATTCTGTTGAGAGCGATGGAAAGCCGTCTCTCTTAATCTGTGTCGCTTGGGGAATGGAAGGTTTTTAAGCCACTGCATTGCCAATAAGCTCTTTCATGGCTAGGTGATTTTATTCACCTTAATCCAATCTAATTTAATGGGCCTTGGATGTAATTGGCAGGAATTTGACCCGGAAGAGTTCTATCATCTTTTGGAGGCAGCCGAGGGTCACGCCAAAGAGGGCCAGGGCATCAAGACGGACATTCCACGTTACATCATCAACCAACTGGGCTTGACTCGCGACCCCCTCGAAGGTATTGGTACATCTTTTGCCATAACATTGACCTGAATTTCCCGCACTTGAGGCAGACGTCCAGAACCAGTCAATATCATGCTTTGCTGTTCAATCATATCTTTCTCCCCTGCTCTTTTAGATATGGTACAGCTTGAACAGTCTGCTCCGTCAATGACAGTGAAGTTTGATGAGTCGGTGCAGGTAAGGAGTTAGCCACCCTGAGAGAGCCTGCAGAATAAAATAACAGGACTTTCAATTAACAATATAGGTTCTGATAGCAGCTTTGTTTACATGACTTAATTTAGTAGTCTGGCTATGTAATCATACCTGTGCCAGTCGGATAATGAGTCCGTGGGCACCTTCTTTATAATGTGAGCCTCCTAACTTGTCGTGACTTGACTTTAACATTAATCTGAAGACTGTTATTTATCTAATTACCTAAATATGTTTAATTGTTATCCAATTCAATTAATCATGAAACAATTAACTCATTAGGATCTGGGGCACCACGAGAGTGGTTCTTTAAAGAGTTACCATCTCCCGAATTAAACTCTAAAGGTCTTTACCTATCACATCTATAAATAGTCAACTTATTAATCATAAACTTGATCATATTTACATTTAACATTTAAGTCATTTAGCAGACGCTCTTATCCAGAGCGACTTACAAATTGGTGCATTCACCTTATGACATCCAGTGGAACGGCCACTTTACAATAGTGCATCTAAATCTTTTAAGGGGGGGGGAGTGAGAAGGATTACTTTATCCTATCCTAGGTATTCCTTAAAGAGGTGGGGTTTCAGGTGTCTCCGGAAGGTGGTGATTGACTCCGCTGTCCTGGCGTCGTGAGGGAGTTTGTTCCACCATTGGGGGGCCAGAGCAGCGAACAGTTTTGACTGGGCTGAGCGGGAACTGTACTTCCTCAGTGGTAGGGAGGCGAGCAGGCCAGAGGTGGATGAACGCAGTGCCCTTGTTTGGGTGTAGGGCCTGATCAGAGCCTGGAGGTACTGAGGTGCCGTTCCCCTCACAGCTCCGTAGGCAAGCACCATGGTCTTGTAGCGGATGCGAGCTTCAACTGGAAGCCATCATATCATCATTCTGAACAGTTGTAACCTCCTTGCATCTGCAAAAACCTGAGCCTTATGATTCAGTACTACACAAATTGGTTTATTTATTTATTTACTAGCTAAGTAAATGGTAATACAGAATAAACATACACACTTAATAGGTTAAAAACAGGTCCCTAGCGGAATGACAATATGGCTGCTTGATACAAAAGAGATGGAGGAGGAGGGGGGCAGAGAGGGACAGAGACACTTAACCTTAGTACATTTAGAAACTACTCATTTACTATAATCATGTACTTTGCACATGAACCGCCGCCCTCCTTGAGTAAGAAATCATGAATGCTACGTGAAATGCTATATCTATCTCATTGGACAGTGCCTTGGAATGGGGGTTGGGCCTTTTCGCGGCACACTTGTAAGGCTCTGATTGCCCAAAAAATGGTTCCCACAACTCTTTTACTGTTGTTCTTCTCTGTAGTTGTCCGGTATCCGGTGACTTGTCATGTAGTCCTGAACAGAACTACAGAATTGGTTTTCCTTCCATTCGCGCCTGAAGATGCTTCTTTGGAGATAGACTAGCCAGCCGTGTCGATGGTTCCCAGTGGGGTGATGAGAGTAGCGTAATACGATGGTTTGAACAGAGTAGTAGAATGGTCCCACTTAAATTCACTTTCGAAGATACTTTACTTAGGACAGCTAATCAGCCGTACCAGTGATTGTCCTGGAGGTGATTTTATTGTCTCTACCTCGTGTTGAGATTCAGAGTTTAGACCACTTTTAAATGTGAGCTGCAGCTCTACGTCTCTCTGGTCTAGTATGTTCATTTCTTAACCCATCATTTTATACAGTTTGTTCAAAAGGGCGGTTTCGTCAGGCTGACACGCTCTTTGACCTCACTCAGGGGCGTGACTTGTCACTGTTCAAAGTTTATGTAAATCAATGATCTCTTATGGATCCTAAAATCACATCCCTCACTTAACAAAAACACTAATAATTTTTCATATGACATGCGCAACACATCGGATGGAAACTTCGTACATGTATTGGGCATACTTTCCAAGTTACAGTATTTCCTTTATACATTTTTTTAATGACACCACAAAATAACAAACACTATGACATTAGTGTTCTATAGATTATCTCTGACCATTCCCCATGTTCTATGTTAGAAATATTGTTCCAGTATTCGCTTTTGAACGTGTTAGAGTTTCGGTGGGAAAAGTCTCTTGAGACAAAGACACATTCCTTTGGTGAATTTGGAGAGGGAGACCTGAATCTTCTCCTTTTGATTTACAACAGAACGCGAGCTGTTAATCCCCACCAGCTCCATCCTCTGCACGTGAGAGGGGGTCTGGTTGAAGTTATTCATTTCAAACCTGATCTGACCTGTTTGGATTCTTCGTGGACAGTCATGACACTTCTCTTGTTGTTTGCACTATTTGCAGCAGAACAAGTGTCCACAGACCCCAACGCGAAGGAAACCACTGGAGAGTGACTTTGAAACCATCAAGCTCATCAGTAATGGAGCTTATGGGTAAGCGCTAAACAGGCAGGTGGTTAACCACACCAGCATACATATATTTACTTTAAATCAATGCACTCAGCCATAGTCAGTTAAAGGTTCAAGTTAAAAGGTCAACTGTAGACTTATGTCATGATAGACTTATGTCATGATAAACATTTAGAGAACTACTGAAAAAATAGACTACACTTCCACTTACTATGAATTAACCTACCCCTGTAGTCATGGTTTATCAATGTGGAGGTCTTGAATGACCATGGCTCTTGTTCTGTGGCGGTTGGCAGGGCTGTGTACCTGGTCCGTCACAGAAACACCCGGCAGCGTTTCGCCATGAAGAAGATCAACCGGCAGAACCTAGTCCTGAGGAACCAGATCCAGCAGGTGTTTGTGGAGCGGGACATCCTGACCTTCGCTGAGAACCCCTTCGTAGTCTCCATGTTTTGCTCCTTCGAGACACGACGCCACCTGTGCATGGTGATGGAGTATGTGGAAGGTAATGTCATATGATGATCTACCCCAAGACTGATATGTTTATCATGTTTCTAAAAGAGGCGGACTGAATGAAAAAAGTTGGAACGGTGAATGTGTTCCACCCATGATTTCTCGTAGCTGAAGTGTAACTGATGTGAAATGGCTAGCTAGTTAGCGGGTACGCGCTAGTAGCGTTTCAATCAGTTACGTCACTTGCTCTGAAACCTAGATGTAGTGTTGCCCCTTGTTCTGCAAGGGCCGCGGCCTTTGTGGAGTGATGGGTAACGATGCTTCGTGGGCGACCGTTGATGTGTGCAGAAGGTCCCTGGTTCGCGCCCGTGTCGGGGCGAGGGGACGGTTTAAAGTTATACTGTTACATTGATGCTGTTGACCCGGATCACTGGTTGCTGCGGAAAAGGAGGAGGTTGAAAGGGGGGTGAGTGTAACGGATGTGAAATGGCTAGCTAGTTAGCGGGTACGCGCTAGTAGCGTTTCAATCAGTTACGTCACTTGCTCTGAAACCTAGATGTAGTGTTGCCCCTTGTTCTGCAAGGGCCGCGGCCTTTGTGGAGCGATGGGTAACGATGCTTCGTGGGCGACCGTTGTTGATGTGTGCAGAGGGTCCCTGGTTCGCGCCCGGGTCGGGGCGAGGGGACGCCATAAAGTTATACTGTTACAGAAGCATAATGGTTGGTTATCTCTTGTAGGTGGGGACTGTGCCAACCTGCTGAAGAACATGGGCCCCCTTCCTGTGGACATGACCCGGATGTACTTTGCTGAGACTGTGCTGGCCTTAGAGTACCTTCACAACTACGGCATCGTCCATAGAGACCTCAAACCTGACAAGTGAGTACAGAACCAGCTTTAGTCTTTACACAGCTCAAGTTGAAGAAAGTGTAGTTTGAACATTTCTCTCCATCCCCCTGCAGCTTGTTGATCACCTCTATGGGCCACATCAAACTGACTGACTTTGGCCTGTCCAGAGTTGGCCTGATGAACATGACTACCAACCTGTATGAGGGTCACATGGAGAAAGACACCAGGGAGTTCATCGACAAACAGGTGAGAGTCAGTGCTGTAAAACTTAACCCTTTATTTGTCCTTTCACTATAAATAAAGTACATTCAGCTCCATAGTAAGGCATATGACAACAATATACTGAAAATGCCAGACACATGTCTTGAACACAAAAGCACATATTCACACACTTATACCAGGTCAAATACTCAACCCAGTATAGGTGTACCATCTCATAACTACTGTGTAACTAAATTTCAATGTGTTAAAAATACACACGCTAACGGTATAATTCAACATTATCGGTGTGGTTCTCTAGGTGTGTGGCACCCCAGAGTACATAGCCCCAGAGGTGATACTGAGACAGGGCTATGGGAAGCCAGTAGACTGGTGGGCCATGGGAGTCATCCTGTATGAGTTCCTGGTTGGATGTGTGCCCTTCTTTGGGGACACGCCCGAGGAACTCTTTGGGCAGGTTGTCAGTGGCAAGTATCCATTGATGGAATATAAACAGTGTATAGGCTTTTTAAAATGGTGTTCAATGTGGAGATCCTCTCATTAATGTGTGCTTGCCCGATGTACAGATGACATCACCTGGCCCGATGGGGACGAAGCTTTACCTGCAGACGCCCAGGACATGATCACACGGCTGCTGAGGCAGAGCCCTCTGGAGCGCCTGGGGACAGGTACGTAAACCACTCTGCTACATTCCAATGTCCTACTAACATCCCACATGGAATTCATGTCCATTCCCACATGGAATTCATGTCCATTCCCACATGGAATTCATGTCCAATCCCACATGGAATTCATGTCCAATCCCACATGGAATTCATGTCCAATCCCACATGGAATTCATGTCCAATCCCACATGGAATTCATGTCCAATCCCACATGGAATTCATGTCCAATCCCACATGGAATTCATGTCCAATCCCACATGGAATTTATGTCCAATCCCACATGGAATTTATGTCCAGTCCCACATGGAATTTATGTCCAATCCCACATGGAATTCATGTCCAATCCCACATGGAATTAATGTTCAATTGCTTCATTCTTAGTGGTGCGCTAGTGTAGATATTGGAACCAAGCCCTGGTCTTCCATTTCACATCATCCCGGTCTGACGTTTTGCTGTTGGCTATTGTTCTGAAATCTGCACACATGACTGTGATCTACAAAAATACATTTTGTTCTAGGAGGAACACCTGAGGTCAAACAACACTCCTTTTTCTTGCATCTGGACTGGAACGGGCTACTGCGACAGAAAGCAGAATTCATCCCTCAACTGGAAGCGGAGGACGACACCAGCTACTTTGACAGTATGTGGCAGTCCTTCACAAGTGGTCTTTTTTTCATGTATTTTTATTTATCCTTTATTTAAACAGAGAAGTCACATGGAAAAGAGATGTACATTTCTAAGTGAGCACTGGCCACGAAAGCAGCATACATAGGCTGTGCTCCTATGGGGACAGCCAAAAAACCCTAATAGTGTATGGCTGCGTTTAGACAGGCAGCCAAATTCTGGTCTTTTGACATTTTGATATGATTGGTCAAAAGACCAATTAGTGGAAAGAATATCAGATTTGGGATGCCTGCGGTAACACAGCCATACACGCTTAGAAAAAGGGTGCTATCAAGAACCAAAAAGGGTTTGTCAGCTGTTCCCATAGGAGAACCCCTTTTGAAGAACCCTTGTTGGTTCCAGGTAGAAGAACCCTTTTGGTTCCAAGTAGAGCCATTTTCCACAGACAGTTTTACCTGGAACCAAAAAGGGTTTTACCTGTAACCAAAAAGGGTTTTCCCTGGAACCAAAAAGGGTTCTTCAAAAGGGTTCTACTATGCGGAAAGCCTTTTGGAACCTTTTTTTCTAAGACTGTATTACACATGAGACAGTTACACATGAGACATCACACAACATAAAACATAACAATGAATGGAAGTTAACAGTGTAAAGTGCATAAGAGAACTTAAAAGAGCATGTCTTATTAAAGGTGCTACTTAGGATGAAAAATAATCATTATAAATTGTATTGTAATTTCAGAAAATGGCCCATAAATATACAGTTGAAGTCGGAAGTTTACATACACCTTAGCCAAATACATTTAAACTCAGTTTTTCACAATTCCTGACATTTAATCCTAGTAAAAAATCCCTGTCTTCGGTCAGTTAGGATCACCACTTTATTTTAAGAATGTGAAATGTCAGAATAATAGTAGAGAGAATGATTTATTTCAGCTTTTATTTCTTTCATCACATTCCCAGTGGGTCAGAAGTTTACATACACTCAATTAGTATTTGATAGCATTGCCTTTAAATTGTTTAACTTGGGTCAAATGTTTCGGTTAGCCTTCCACAAGCTTTCCACAATAATTTGGGTGAATTTTGGCCCATTCCTCCTGACAGAGCTGGTGTAACTGAGTCAGGTTTGTAGGCCTCCTTGGTCGCACACGCTTTTTCAGTTCTGCCCACAAATTTTCTATAGGATTGAGGTCAGGGCTTTGTGATGGCCACTCCAATACCTTGACTTTGTTGTCCTTAAGCCATTTTTCCACAACTTTGGAAGTATGCTTGGGGTCATTGTCCATTTGGAAGACCCATTTGCGACCAAGCTTTAACTTCCTTACTGATGTCTTGAGATGTTGCTTCAATATATCCACATAATTTCACTTTCTCATGATGCCATCTATTTTGTGAAGTGCACCAGTCACTCCTGCAGCAAAGCACCCCCACAACATGATGCTGCCACCCTGTGCTTCACATTTGGGATGGTGTTCTTCGGCTTGCAAGCCTCCCCCTTTTTCCTCCAAACATAACGATGGTCATTATGGCCAAACAGTTCTATTTTTGTTTCATCAGACCAGAGGACATTTCTCCAAAAAGTACGATCTTTGTCCCCATGTGCAGTTGCAAACCGTAGTCTGGCTTTTTTATGGCAGTTTTAGAGCAGTGGCTTCTTCCTTGCTGAGCGGCCTTTCAGGTTATGTCGATATAAAACTTTTTATAGATAGATACTTTTTTACTGGTTTCCTCCAGCATCTTCACAAGGTCCTTTGCTGTTGGTTTGGGATTGATTTGTACTTTTCGCACTAAGGTACGTTCAACTCTAGGAGACAGAACGCGTCTCCTTCCTGAGCGGTATGACGGCTGCGTGGTCCCATGGTGTTTATCCTTGCGTACTATTGTTTGTACAGATGAACATGGTACCTTCAGGCGTTTGGAAATTGCTCCCAAGAATGAACCAGACTTGTGGAGGTCTACAATTCTTTTTCTGAGGTCTTGGCTGATTTCTTTTGATTTTCCCATGATGTCAAGCAAAGAGGCACTGAGTTTGAAGGTAGGCCTTGAAATAGATCCACAGGTACACCTCCAATTGACTCAAATAATGTCAAATAGCCTATCAGAAGCTTCTAAAGCCATGACATAATTTTCTGGAATTTTCCAAGCTGTTTAAAGGCATAGTCAACTTAGTGTATGTAAACTTCTGACCCACTGGAATTGTGATATAGTGAATTATAAGTTTAATAATCTGTCTATAAACAATTGCTGGAAAAATGTCCTGTGTCATGCACACAGTAGATGTCCTAACCGACTTGCCAAAACTACAGTTTGTTAACCAGAAATTTGTGGAGTGGTTGAAAAATGAGTTTTTCCTAAGTGTTTGTAAACTTCCGACTTCAACTGTATCTGCAGCAAAAGTGAAATGATGGTGTTTCACAGTATTACTTAAACACCAGTGTTGTGAGTGGCTGTGATATTCGCTTATAGATTTTTACAGACGGAGCAGCATCTGTCAAAATGGGAAAGCTGTTTGGACTTTGGCTGTGCTATCTAGTGGAAATTGCTCTATCATTTCCTGGTTGCTAAAATTCTATATACTGTTTTCTCAATTTAAGTTTGTGAGAAAACAAGCACTGAATAGTGTAGGGAATCAAGGTGAAATGTTGTTTCTACAGCTGTTTGAAGATGGTGGACAAAAACTGAAAGTGAAATGCTCAAGTTTGAGTGTTACGGGGAAATGGGCTGCGTGGGAGGGGGGAGATTTGTTTTGAATGCAGCCTAGTGCTGTTGCAAAGCACCTAGCTTTCACATAGGGAAGATTTTCTGAGAAATTCTGTGTGTAGCACCTTTAAAACAAAGATCCATTTCCTATTGCCAGTATACTGTATTTCCACAGATGTTGTAATATTTGCTTTTCATCCCGCTCTTGCTGATTTTATATTTTCATTAGTCAATTTTGTAGAATAAAGATATATATTTTTAAAATATGCTAAATGACCAGGTTGGATATTATGGTAGGGTCCCTGTTCCATGTATTCTGTGTTGTCATGTTTTCAGCTCGCTCAGAGCGGTACCACCATTTGGCCTCAGATGAGGATGATGAAACCAACGATGAAGAGTCTTCCCTGGAAATTCGACAGTTCTCCTCCTGGTCAAACCGCTTCAGCAAGGTTTGGAACATACCTCTTCAAATATTTGTAATTTAGTCAGAACAGGTAAATGTCTAATATTACTAGTTAGTAGAGCATTTCTCTGTAAATAAAATAATGACAATCTTTAAATCAGTTTTTTTGGAGCCAAGTTTACCAAACTTGGCCACCTTAGCTAATGTGGCTACTCCATGCTTTCAGGTATACAGCAGCACAGAACATCTGGCCACGCCGTCCAACCTGAGCTTCTCATCGGGCCACAGTGAGGACAAGGAGGGCTGGGATGGATGTTTCACGCCCTCCCCAGGAGGAGACATCCACAGACAGGAACGCCAGCACCAAGATCGCAGGGGCAGGTGAGCAGAGCCAGGCTGAGTTTATAGCTCTCTCTTTCTGTTAGGATTCTCTGTGTAGTAGTTCAAATATTTCCTTATCGGAAGCACTGCAGAACAGTGGGTGAAAGTGCATAAAATAATGATTAGTTCAGAAAAGTCAAATTTAGCTGAGTAGGGTGTGCATAAATGTCCAAAACGACTATGCTAGCTTTAGATATATCATTTGGTGGGTGCTTATATCTGTCCTATTTCACACATGTACAAGTGTGTATTAATACGCATGTGTGAATTTGACTATTATTTTTTCCATATCCCAACTCTCCCTGAGACGCCGTCGGAGAGTGGGGTCATGGCCAGGGTCTACCATTTTTAATGGCGACCCTGGAGCAAGTGCCTTGCTCAAGGGCACAGCGACAGATTAACCGACAGAGTAACCTTTCGGTTACTGACCCAATGCTCTAATCATTAGGCTACCTGCCGTTCGATATAATGTGTCACCATTGTTATGTCTCCTCCGAACTGACACTGCGGTTTACGTGTTGCAGCCTGCGCCCTCGGGCCTCGTCCAGTTCCTCCCAGTCTGAGAGGAGCGTCAGCCCACTGGTGATGAGCAGCACCCACAGTCTGGAGACCACGCCGCGCTTCGCCTTCTCCACAGACGATGAAGGTGAGCTCAGCCCCAAGCCCCTCCGTCCACTCTGCTTCAAGTCTGCACAGCCTTATGGAAACCAACAGAAATTGAAACAGTGCTTATGATATTTAATTGCTCATAAAACAAACAGATTTGTGTGATATCGCTTTTTTAATTCCATGTTGATAGGAGGATTAAGGACCAAGCAAGGTGCAGACTGATCAAAGAGGAAACAGTCAAAACAAAGAGTTTGAGTGTACACGCTTCCTCTTTTGTTTTCAGTGATCTTCCATCCAGACAAAGTATTGTGTTTGCAGAGACACTTCAGAGACATTGCCTATTTTGGTCAAAAATATAGATATATGCCCTTACTTCTGTGCATTACAGCTGAGGTGGTTGTATCAAACCTGCATCGGATTCGTAGCAACAGCACCGGAGCGAAACACTCTTCCCCCAAGGACCACGGGGCCTCCCGTCGCTTTGGGAACCAGCTGGAGACGCCAGACAGACAGACACCAGACAGTCCGAGACTTGGGGGCAAACTACCCAAGTCTGCCTCCGTCTCCGCCCTGTCTCTCGTCATCACTGCAGGTTAATTCCACTGTCATGCAAGTTTCCTCTGGGCACAGTGGTAACGCTTCAGAAGCTAAATAAGTTAGTCATACAGGGATGCTGGTCCCCAGCAGGCAAATATCACTGAATAGGGTGTGGATATGTGACAGGTGTGTCTGCACATAGCTAATGGATTTTAAGTTACTTGTAAATGCTAAACAAGAGCAGTTTCTTGTTCTGAATTCCACCATTGTACCATACCTTTTCTAATTTCCAAACATGAACTCATCCTTTGTGCACCTTTCCAGACGACATGCCCGGCGGCCTCCAGCCCAGCCCCATCTTAACGTGCTCCCTCTCATCCAACCCTTCATCCCGCGACTCATCCCCCAGCCGAGACCTGTCGCTTAGCCTCAGCATCCTGGGGCCACCCATCGTCATCCACAGCTCGGGGAGGAAGTACGGCTTCACCATGCAGGCCATCCGCGTCTACATGGGCGACAGCGACGTTTACACTGTGCACCACATGGTCTCGGTGAGTGCCCCGCACTATTCTGCTCCAGAATTAGCCAATAGTTGCATAATCAAAGGCTGCATCACAACACAGACTTTCAGTAATAGTGATAAAAATAAACCACTTTTGTTTTACAGAGTGTCGAAGATGGCAGCCCAGCCCACGAGGCAGGACTGAGGGCCGGTGACCTCATTACTCACGTGAATGGAGAGTCGGTGCAAGGCCTGGTCCACACAGAGATAATGGAGCTGCTTCTGAAGGTACAGAAACAAACACAATCTCAAGCCTAATGTCAAACTATACCCACACTCTTTGGGATATTGTGAGCTTTAATCAATACTAATACCTCATTGGTTTTTGTGAAACCCCAAAAGAGTGGCGGCAAGGTGGCCCTTCAGACCACGGCACTGGAGAACACGTCAATCAAGGTTGGGCCGGCTCGAAAGACCAGCCACAAGGGCAAAATGGCAAGACGCAGCAAGAAAAGCAAGAGAAGGGACAATCAGGACAGGTAAGGGAAGACGTTTTAGTTGTTGTGTGCTAATTTAATTCAATGGAATATTAATGCCGTATTATTATGGGGTTGATATGAAAACATACATTTTATATATACTGAACAAAAATATAAACGCAACATGTAAAGTGTTGATCCCATGTTTAATTAGCTGAAATAAAAGATCCCAGAAATTTTCCATACGCACAAAAAGCTTATTTCTCTCAAATTTGTTTACATCCCTGTTAGTGAGCATTTCTCCTTTGCAAAGATAATCCATCCACCTGAGAGGTGTGGCATATCAAGAAGCTGATTAAACAGCATGATCATTACACAGGTGCACTTTGTGCTGGGGACAATAAAAGGCCACTCTAAAATTTGCATTTTGTCAGACAACACAATGCCACAGATGTTTTGAGGGAACGTGCAGTTGGCATGGTGACTGCAGGAATGTCCACCACAGCTGTAGCCAGAGAATTGAATGTTCATTTCTCTACCATAAGCCACCTCCAACGTTCTTTTTAGAGAATTTGGCAGTATGTTCAACGGGCCTCACAACCTCACAACTTCTTCACCTGTGGGATGGTCTGAGACGAGCCACCCGCACAGCTGATGAAACTGTGGTTTGCACAACCAAAGAATTTCTGCATAAACTGTCAGAATCGCCTCAGAGAAGCTCATCTGCGTGCTCGTCGTCCTCACCAGGGTCTTGACCTGACTGCAGTTCGGCGTCGTGACCGACTTCAGTGGGCAAATGCTCACCTTCGATGGCCACTGGGACATCAAAGGCAAGTTTTCACCTGTCCTGGGGAGATTGCAGTCTATTATGGACTACAAAGGGAAACCCAGTCGCGAGCTGCCCGGTGACGCGAGCCTACCAGATGAGCTAAATGCTTTTTATGCCCGCTTCGAGGCATGCAGCTCAGCGTTCCATACCATAGTGCCCATAAAACTCATCACTAAGCTAAGGACCCTGCGACTAAACACCTCCCTCTGTTGTAGTTGTTGTGAAATTGTTAGATTACTTGTTAGATATTACTGCATGGTCGGGAACTAGAAGCACAAGCAATTCGCTACACTCGCATTAACATCTGCTAACCATGTGAATGTGACAAATAAAATTTGATTTGATTTGCAACTGGATCCTGGACTTCCTGATGGGCCGCCCCCAGGTGGTAAGGGTAGGCAACAACACATCTGCCACGCTGATCCTCAACACTGGGACCCCTCAAGGGTGTGTGCTTAGTCCCTTCCTGTACTCCCTATACACCTACGACTGCGTGGCCAAACACGACTCCAACACCATCATTAAGTTTGTTGACGACACAGCAGTGGTAGGCCTGATCACCTACAATGATGAGACAGCCTATAGGGAGGAGGTCAGAGACCTGGCAGTGTGGTGCCACCACAGCTGTATTCAATTCTCTGGCTACAGCTGTGGTGGACCACTAACATGGTCCAAACATCGACGGGGCAGTAGTGGAGCGGGTCGAGAGTTTCAAGTTCCTTGGTGTCCATATCACCAACAAACTAACATGGTCCAAACACATGAAGACAGTCGTGAAGAGGCACAACACAACCTTTTCCCCCTCAGCAGATTGAAAAGATTAGGCATGGGTCCCTAGATCTCAAAAAGTTCAACATCTGCACCATCAAGAGCATCTTTACCGGTCGCATCAACGCCTGGTATGGCAACTGCTCGGCATCTAACCGTAAGGCACCACAGAGGGTAGTGCATACGGCCCAGTACATCACTGGGACCAAGCTTCCTGCCATCCAGGACCTATATACTAGGCGGTGTCAGAGGAAAGCCCATAAAATTGTCAAAGACTCCAGCCACCCAAGTCATAGACTGTTCTCTCTGCTACCGCACGGCAAGCGGTACCGGAGCGCCAAGTGTAGGACCAAAAGGCTTCTTCACAGCTTCTACACCCAAGCCATAAGACTGCTGAACAATTAATCAAATGGCCACCAGACTATTTACATTGACCCCTCTTTGTTTTCACACTGCTGCTACTCGTGTTTATTATCTATGCATAGTCACTTTACACCTATGTACAAATTACCTTGACTAACCTGTACCCCCGCACATTGACTAGGTACCGGTACCCCCTGTATATAGCCTCGTTATTGTTATTTTGATTTTTTTTACTTTCAATATTTTCTTAACCAACAATGCAGTTCAAGAAATAGAGTTAAGGGGCTTGTAAGTAAGCATTTCACGGTAAGGTACCTGTCGTATTCGGCACATGAGACAAATTAAAATTTGATGGCATCTTTTGGGTGAGCGGTTTGCTGATGTCAACATTGTGAACAGAGTTCCCCATGGTAGCGGTGGGGTTAGGGTATGTGCAGGTATAAGCTATGGACAACGAACACAATAGCATTTTCTCGATGGCAATTTGAATGCACAGAGATACTGTGACGAGATCCTGAGGCCCATTGTCGTGCCGTTCATCCGCCGCCATCACCTCATGTTTCAGCATGATAATGCATGTCACCATGTTGAAAATGTCCCAGTTTTTCCATGACCTGAATACTCACCTGTCACGTTCTGACCTTAGTTCCTTTGTTATGTCTTTATTTTAGTTTGGTCAGGGTGTGAGTTGGGGTGGGCATTCTATGTTGTTTTTTCTATGTTTTGTTCTATTGTCCTTTTCTATGTGTTTGGCCTAGTATGGTTCTCAGAGGCAGGTGTCAGTCGTTGTCTCTGATTGGGAGCCATATTTAGGTAGCCTGTTTTTCATTGTGTTTTGGTGGGTGATTATTTTCTGTGTAGTGGATGTCACCTTACAGAACTGTTGCGTTTCGTTCTCCGTTGTTATTTTGTTTAGTGTTCTATGTTTAATAAATGTAATGATGAACACTTACCACGCTGCGCTTTGGTCCTCACCTCATTCCAACGACGAGCGTTACATCACCAGTCACTCATTGAGCATGTTTGCGATGCTCTGGATCAATGTGTATGACAGCGTGTTCCAGTTCCCGCCAATATCCAGCAACTTCACACAGCCATTGAAGAGGAGTGGGACAAAATTCCACAATCAACAGCCTGATCAACTCTCTGCAAAGGAGATCGTGGCATGATACTGACTGGTTTTCTGATCCACGCCCCTACTTTAAACATTTTTAAAATCATTTTATTCCCAGTCATGTGAAATCCATAGATTAGGGCCTAATGAATTCATTTAAATTGACTGATTTACTTATATAAACTGTAACTCAGTAAAATCTTTGAAATTGCTGCATGTTGTTCATATTTTTGTTCAGTGTAAATACATCCAGCAAGAGTCATACTGCAAAAGTCCCTATTCTGTCTCCCCCCAGTGTTTGATAGAGATCACTGCACACTACTGCATGGATGGATGATAAACATTTCCACAGCAGTGTTCTCCTTTTTCAAAATGGAGTTATACATCTAAGCCTTGACTTTAAGTTATACTGTAAAATATGTCCTTAATGCACAGAGTATTCTCTCTAATTTGTTTTGTGATAGATCTTTTTGCTCTACTATTTTTGCTCTACTATTGCTCTGTCATCAGCCTCAATATCCCTGATATTATTATGCAAGCATACTCAATAAGGACATTTGTTTTGCAGCATACGTATACATAAAAAAAAAACTCCCAGGCCGTGAATCACATACTATAAAAAAATATATATATATTATAATAATAATAACAATGTTATGTCACTTGTTACCCTTCAAACCCCTTCACAACACCTTCATAAACCCGTTATAACTCTCTGTAACCAATGACTATCCCAGGCGGCGGAGCATCCTGAAGAAACTGTCCAAGCAAAGCACAGTGATGCACAGCAGCCGAAGCTTCAACTCTGGACTACAGCACCACTCTGTGTCGTCCAGCGAGAGCCTGCCGGCCTCCCCCACACACAGCCTGTCCCCTGGCCCCTACACCCCCTGTCGCAGCCCTGCCCCTGACCACCAGGCTGGAGGTAACATCAGGCCCAGGCACCTGCAGCACTGTTACTAGTGCTACTAGCACTGTTACTATGACTACTGCTGCTGCCATTATGATTACTAGCCAACTACTACTACTGTTACAACCACTACTCTGTTACTATTACTACTATTACTACTACTACTCTGTTACTATTAACACTACTGCTGCTACTGTACCATTAGGATTACTAGCCTACTGCTACTACTGTTACTATTACTACTATTGCTGTTACCACTGCTGCTACTACTATTACTGCTACTACTACTACTACTACTGTTATTAATATTACTACTCTGTTACTACTACTACTACTACTGCTACTATTACTGTTACCACTGCTGCTACTACTATTACCTTAACTGCTACTACTACTAATACTGTTATTACTATTACTGCTCTGTTACTACTGCTACTACTACTACCACTACTGCTGCTACTGTACCATTATGATTACTAGCCTACTACTACTACTACTGTTACTACTACTACTGTTACTACTGTTACTACTGCTGTTACTATTACTACTGCTACTATTACTGTTACCACTACTACTGTTACTACTATTACCTCTACTGTTACTACTACTGTTGTTATTACTACTACTACTATTACTACTCTGTTACTACTACTACTACTATTACTGATGCTACTACTACTACTACTATGTTACTATTACCACTACAGCTGCTAATGCTCTGTAATTACTGCTACTACTACTACTACTACCATGACTGATGTTACTATTACCACTACTACTACTATTACTGCTGCTACTTCTACTCTGTTACTATTACCACTACTACTACTACTACTACTACTACTACTACTATTACCGCTACTGCTTCTACTACTGTTATTACTACTACTACTACCGCTGCTGCTACTACTACCACCACCACTACTACTACTGTTATTATTATTATTACTACCACCACTACTGCTACTACTACTACTGCTACTACTATTACCACTACTACTACGTTACTATTACCAGTACTGCTGCTACTGCTCTGTTATTACTACTGCTACTTTATTATTGTTATTATTATTACTACTGAACTCAGCAAAAAAAGAAACGTCCTCTCACTGTCAACTGCTTTTATTTTCAGCAAACTTAACATGTGTAAATATTTGTATGAACATAACAAGATTCAACAACTGAGACATAAACTGAACAAGTTCCACAGACATGTGACGAACAGAAATGGAATAATGTGTCCCTGAACAAAGGGGAGGGGGTCAAAATCAAAAGTAACAGTCAGTATCTGGTGTGGCCACCAGCTGCATTAAGTACTGCAGCGCATCTCCTCTTCATGGACTGCACCAGGTTTGCCGGTTCTTGCTGTGAGATGTTACCCCAGTCTTCCACCAAGGCACCTGCAAGTTCCCGCACATTTCTGGGGGGAATGGCCCTAGCCCTCACCCTCCGATCCCACAGATCCCAGACATGCTCAATAGGATTGAGATCCGGGCTCTTTGCTGGCCATGGCAGAACACTGACATTCCTGTCTTGTAGGAAATCACGTGCAGAACGAGCATTATGGCTGGTGGCATTGTCATGCTGGAGGGTCATGTCAGGATGAGCCTGCAGGCAGGGTACCACATGAGGGAGGAGGATGTCTTCCCTGTAACGCATAGCGTTGAGATTGCCTGCAATGACAACAATCTCAGTCCGATGTTGCTGTGACTCACCACCCCAGACCATGACTGACCCTTCACCTCCAAATCGATCCCGCTCCAGAGTACAGGCCTTGGTGTAACATTCATTCCTTCGCCGATAAACGCGAAACCAACCATCACCTCTGGTGAGACAAAACCGCGACTCGTCAGTGAAGAGCACTTTTTGCCAGTCCTGTCTGGTCCAGCGACAGTGGGTTTGTGCCCATAGGCGACGTTGTTGCCGGTGATGTCTGGTGAGGACCTGCCTTACAACAGGCCTACAAGCCCTCAGTTCAGCCTCTTTCAGCCAATTGCGGACAGTCTGAGCACTGATGGAGGGATTGTGCGTTCCTGGTGTAACTCGGGCAGTTGTTGTTTCCATCCTGGTGTAACTCGGGCAGTTGTTGTTTCCATCCTGTAGGTGTGATGTTTGGATGTACCGATCCTGTGCAGGTGTTGTTACACGTGGTCTGCCACTGCGAGGACGATTAGCTGTTGGTCCTATCTCCCTGTAGCGCTGTCTTAGGCAGATGAGCAGGGACCCTGGGCATCTTTCTTTTTTATTTTTTTTTCAGAGTCAGTGGAAAGGCCTCTTTCGTGTCCTAAGTTTTCATAACTGTGACCTTAATTGCCTACCGTCTGTAAGCTGTTAGTGTCTTAACAATGTTCCACAGGTGCATGTTCATTAATTGTTTATGGTTCATTGAACAAGCATGGGAAACAGTGTTTAAACCCTTTACAATGATGATCTGTGAAGTTATTTGGATTTTTACGAATTACTTTTGAAAGACAGGGTCCTGAAAAGGGGACTATTACCACTACTGCTTCTACTACTACCGCTGCTACTACCACCACCACCCCTACTACTACTACTACTACTACCACCGCCACTGCTACTACTACTATAATAATACTACTGCTGCTACTGCTTCTACTACTCTGTTACTACTACTACTATCACCACTCCTGCTACTACTACCACTGCTGCTACTACTACTATTACCACTGCTACTGCTACCCTGTTACTACTACTTGTGTCTGTTTCGCATGATGTATTGTTGTCTCTACCTTTGTGCTGTTGTCGGTACAAACATAGTTAGGCACAATGTTTCTGCTACCATGTGTTGCTACAATGTTGTGTTGTGTTGTCTTGGGTCTCTCTTTATGTAGTGTTGTGGTGTCTCTCTTGTCGTGATGTGTGTTTTGTCCTACATTTTTATTTCTAGTCCCAGTCTCCATTCCCACAGGGAGACCTTTTACCTCTTGGTAGGCCATCATTGTAAATAAGAATTTGTTCTTAATTGATTTGCCTAGTTAAAAAAGGTTCAATATTTTTTAAAAGAATAATACTACTACTATTACCGCTGCTATTGCTGCTACCGCTACCGCTACTACTGCTGCTGCTGCTTCTATGGCTACAGTCACTACTGTATTACTAAGGCTGCTACTTTGACTAATAAGCTTATATCTCCCAATTTTGCTTGCAATATGACTTTGTCCATTTTATTGTTAATGACAATGCAGTAATCCCTTTGAGGTGGACTGTAAGCTGGTGGTTTTAATCAGGCTTACTCTGTATTTACCTCTCCCTCAGACACCAACTCTCCACAGAGCACCTCTCCCAGCTCTCCCAGCTCCCTGCACGGCCTGGCCTCCAAGCTGTGCACTCAGCGCTACACCAAGGTGGGTCGCCGCAAGTCCACCAGCAGCATCCCCCCGTCCCCCCTGGCCTGCAAGTCCTCCACCCAGCCCCTGTCACCCCAGCGCTCCCCCTCCCCCCTTTCTGGCATCACCAAGACCTTCCACGGCAAGACTCTGTCCCCCCCCACCATCGTCCGCCATTGTTTGCGCCCCCGCAGTGCCGAGCCGCCCCACTCCCCCCTCCTCAAGAGGGTGCAGTCAGCTGAGAGGCTCTCGAGCGCCTACCACACCGACAAGAATTCGTACCCCCACCGAAGGCACACGTTGGAGGTGCCTTTCCAGGACAAGGTGGAGGGAGTCTGCGGCGGAGGGGACCACGGGAGGCTGCTGGTGGGGTACGGGGGCTGCCAGAGGCTGAGGGACTGGGTGTCGGAACGCTCAGAGCAGCTGGTGGTGATGAGGAAGCTCAACCTGTCGGAACGCCGCGACTCCTTCAAGAAGCAGGAGGCGGTGCAGGAGGTGAGCTTTGATGAGCCTGACGACCAGAAGACCATCCCCACGGTCACCGCAACACCGCTCAACGCCCCTGGAGGCAATCGGGTCCCGCAGCGGGCGGCCTCCTGGACGGCTATTTCCCAAACCAGCGAGGAGTTGCCTGTGGTGAAACGTTTCAACCTGGTGCCTCAGATTGCTGTGCAGGGCTTGACGGAGAGCGAGGACCAGGACGTCTGGGAGCCGTGCTCTGATGGAGAGGAGGACGACGGCGAGAGGCAGGAGCCCGAATCTACTGATTCTAACATCGGACCACAGCAGCCGAGCAAGGATGTCTCTCTCATGGTAAAGATCTCCAGTAAGGCACCAGAAGCGACAGCTGCTTTGCACAAAGAAAGGCCTGCTTCGGATTAGGTTGGGGATACAGCAGTGGACTCTAGCCCCCAGAAAGGGAAGCTAAGGAAGTGACATTTCCTTGACTCATTTTATATAGCCATTTCTTCCAAGGAAGCACCTTGATACTCTCACTGCTGAAGGAAGGAAATGTTTGGGCGAAAGAGTATTTTGCCACATTGATTTTGTTTTGTAGATTTCACTTGATTCAGGTCTTAGTTTTGTAAATATGTAACACCAGGAAATAAACTGCACTTTATTTCCTGGGCTTATTTATTACTTTTAAGCTAATAGGATTTATAATGGGGCCAAAAAAGGAAAGTGTTCAATTGATAGTGACTAGCCAAGATTAAATCATGTTTTGTATTCATAGAAGTATTTATTTTCTATTGACATGATTTTTCTAGAAATGCCTATTTTTAACATGGTACAGAGTAGTTGATAATGGCAGGAATTTCACAGAAGTAAGTCGTTTTTGGAGAGGAAAGTTTTGACATTTTTTCCGCATTCATAAATGGAAAGTAGGAATGTATAAATCTTAATTTCTACAGATTACCACAGTTTGAAAGTTGTTTTGATTTAGGCTTGGAAACTGAGACTACAGTTTTGAAGTATATTTTGAATTGTACAAAACTGTAGGGCAATTCTTATATGAACTACTTAAGTCAGTTTTTAGTTGATGTGAAGACTACTCACTATTTGTTTGGTTTTTGTTTTATTAAGCCATATCTTATGAACTGATGGCCCTTTTTGTTTGACGAATAGATGTTATTTCCTTGTTGGCAGGCTTGACAGTAGCAGGAAAATGTAGTCCCCTTTACGAATATAGTTTATATTTCAAAGCAATTTTATGCAACTCTGAGGGTATTTCTTTCAATCTTAGTCACCATAGAAATGAAAGCAAGTGTTTCACATGAAATTCAGTAACTAGTTCGTTTTAAAACCTGTCAATTATATTGCACAATATTCTGTCATAACCTCATTGTCATGTTCGTTCATCCTGATGTTGTTCTATTGGGTTCATGGTTCCGCTGTACTGATTCTCATGGCAACAGGGTTTAACCCTTGGTTTTGCTGAAATCACGTTGGACTTAAATCAGTTGAACATTGGTGTAGCATGGCAATTTGAGCATGCTGTCAATGCTTATACTACAAAAGCATGAAACTTTGTTCTTATCAAATACTGTTACCTCATCACTGTCACACAGGCAATTGTTGACAGGATATTGTTTTGATAAGGCACAGATAGTTTTGCTCTTAACCCTGTTTTAGGCTACGTCCAGGAATACAGTTATCCAGGTGACACCACCAAGCTAAAGAGAAACCGTTTAAGCTTTCACAGGATCCGCTTGCATATTTTCAATTATCCTTGATACAGCCTTTGACCTTATCTACATTTATACAACGGGTGGGTCTAATCCTGAATGCTGGTTGGTTAAAAGTGCATTCCAGACGGTGTCTATTTCATCTTGTGCTTTTGCGTTGATGTTTAAATTGGTGTAAAGTGCACTAAGGGAAATTACTATTTTGACAAAACATTTTTTTTAACCAATTTTTATATGGAACAGTCAATAATGAAGGAGCACCCCATACCTTCAGCCAGACCCCAGGGCTTAGATATTAACAGATGCTAGTTTTATGTCTTTGTACTGTACATGTATATATTTTGATATCTGAGTCTAATTCTGTATGAATTGTTATTGTATATTTTGGAGTATACCAAGCAACGTGAACGACCATGGCTGTAAGAATGAGCCTCTGATGAAGCTTGTTGGGGAATCACATCAGTATTGCAATGCATATAATACAATGCATATAATTAATTAGCTGTGTTGAACACCATCATTTTGGCCTATTTTATACACCAAAGTAGTTTTGAAGGCTGACATTGTCAAATGGTACTTCCTGTTATTTAACCCTCTTTATATATCAAAAGTGGGGGGCTGTTTAGAAGTCTCAACAGATCCTCAGACTATATTTTCAGACTGGATGAACTGCTCAGGACTCAGAAGTCAGTGGTGGTGAAATGAAGTTATACCGAAGACATGCTTACTCGCAAAGTCAGAATTGTTTACAATGAACATGCTATATACACAATTGAAACAAATAGAATTTTGGAATCCTGTATTTCTACTTAATGAAACCACTCTTTGATACCATGTACTGTGAAGCTATTGTGTTAGTCTGCACATTTCAACACTACATCATTTTACACAAGTACCTTTTTGAACTAAATCTTCCTTAAACTGTTCTATAGGAATAGTGTAGGATGCGGTTACTCTTCTGTTGGATGCATGCTGCATGAGACAAGGACACGTAATACTTGATTGCATGTAACTCTGGGTTTATAAAGCCCATGCTGTGGTTTCTAATGTGTGTCTAATAGCATTGTTTGCGCAGTCAACTTTTGCACTTTCCTCTCACCCCTATTCATCATGCCCTGAACCAGATGTGATCGTATATAAATTTTAGCAAGGTTTGAAATAATTATGTTTTAGTCAAATATTCTTGCGGTCAATTTGCAGTCAACTAATTATTTGGAATTAGATTCCGGCCCACCGACGATCCGCTCAAGAAAAAAATCGGCCCGCGGGTGAAAAAGTTGATGATCCCTGTCATGAGGGATGCATTTGGTTCATCAAGGGCTGGGAGTGAGCTTAGAAGGTTTGGCTACACATCAGTCTACAATGCTTTGTCTTTTGCATTTAACCCTCATTCTGACGCTTTGCCATTTTGTCTGCTATCTAACACCTCTATGCTCACTTAGTTGTAGACTAAGGGTACCTGTAGATTGTAGCACACTTACAGGGTCAAATGGAAGAACATGTCCACATTTAGTATTTCTGTTTAATTGTAATTTTGTGAGCACTGTACCTCCAGTATTTCTCATTTCCATTTTATGTGAATATGGATATACTGTATAAGCCAACTTTATCTGGCTAGTTTCAACAACAAAAAAATGGTTCTAACACTATGCCCTATTCAAACAAAAGCAAATGTTGAATAAATAGATGGCTGGCTAGGATGTTATTATGCCTATGGTTGGGTTGGACTGTTGAATGTATTTGCCAATAAGTGTTTGTACTTTCATAATAGAGGAAATGTGATAGGAGACTAAAAATGTTGCAGGTTCATATGACTTTGCCTTTCAACATCTGTCTGCTTATGTTTGAGTAGTGAGTCGTGGGCTGTCCCTGGTGCAAGTGTCAAGATTGATCTATTTTGTGTTTTTACTGGCTAACTGTTTTATGATAAATTGTTTCCATATGGCATTTGATGAATGCACTCATAGTCACATCTTTTTGTTTTAAGAATATATTGTTCACTGAATTGTAATGAATGCACTCACATGGCTTTATGCTTACATTTGTTGTTGGTCCCCTCTTTGGATGGTATACTGTATGCCACATCTTACAGCCTGTATACCATACTTTACATACAACACGTCGTGTAATTACGGCTACGTTCGTTTGTTTCCGTACGGCTGGTGCACGTACAGCAAGCTGCACAGTGGACACAAGTTTCGCTGGTCTGACTATCGATGTAGTTCGATATCTTCTCTACGAACATGGCAGGGAACTTAGGTTTGTGATGATTTAAGAAGCAAACGAAACAAGGAAAATAGCTTTTATGAGGACTAAATTAGCTTTTGAACCAGTTTAAACATTCAAGGATATTTTACGGTGAGTATTTTTTGTTTTAAAGTTTTCCCCTAAACTGGAAAATGGTGGAGGGGGCTCGAGAAGCAAATTTGCAAAACTGGCTTAACGTTACTAGCCTCTGTAGCTATTCGCCAGTTACATGATACAGTAAACCCTTCTAGTAACTAACAAACAATAGGCACATATTGCAGTTTATTAGATAGCAAACAAGTATTGTCACATGTTCGTCTTCAACTAACTATGCTTGGGCCAGTGCTTTTCGAATCTTTGCAGCTAGCAGGGTTGGTCCCCCGCAAAATCCTCCAGCTGGCACGAGTTTGCTGGATTACGATCATGTTTGCAACTGTAGCCACGACTGTCAAAAGGCATCCCTTGCATATAACAAACGATTCATATTATGTTTGGTTGTGCCTCTTTTAAATATAACTGAATATATTTGTCCTATCATCAATGTCTCACCATTTCTTTCCTGACAAAGCCGACATGGGTCAAATGGCTTAAAATGACATAAAATGGCCAAAGACAGGTGTAACTAGGAATACGGTGTAACCAAAGTATGAAGCTAAACAAAAACCAAGCACTGGAAATGTATTTAACAAATATATATATTTATAGTGAAGCTATTAGCTATTTATTTATACTAAACAAAAATATAAATGCAACAATTTCCAAGATGTTACTGAGTTACAGTTCATAGAAGGAAATAAATGCATTAGGCCCTAATCTATAGCTTTCACATGACTGGGCAGGGGCTCAGCCATGGGTGGGCCTGGGAGGTCATAGGCCCACCCACTAAGGAGCCAGGCCTGCCAATCAGAATATTTGTCCCCACAAAAAAGGGCTTTATTACAGACAGAAATACTCCTCAGCACCCCTCTTCAGATGATCCCACAGGTGAAGAAGCCTGATGTGGAGGTCCTGGGCTGTTGTGGTTACACATGGTCTGCGGTTGTGAGGCCGATTGGCTGGACTGCCAAATTCTCGAAAACAACGTTGGAGGCGGCTTATGGTATATAAATTAACATTAAATTCTCTTGCCACAGCTCTGTTGGACATTCCTGCAGTCAGCATGCCAACTGCACGTTCCCTCAACTTGAGACATCTGTGGCGTTGTGTGACAAAACTGTACATTTTAGAGTGGCCTTTTATTGTCCCCAGCACAAGGTGCACCTGTGTAATGACCGTGCTGTTTAATCAGCTTCTTGATATGCCACAACTGTCAGGTGGATGGATTATCTTGGCAAAGGACTAAATGCTCACTAACAGGGATGTAAACAAATGTGTGCACAAAATTTGAGAGAAATAAGCTTTTTGTGCATATGGAAAATTTCTGGGATCTTTTATTTCAGCTCATGGAACATGGGACTAATACTTTACATGTTACATTTATATTTTTGTTCAGTATATATTATTGGATTAGCCATGATGACAAAACAATTGTATTATGGCTGGTTAACATAGGATAGGGTAATGGTTTTGGTCTATTTTATTTGCTAACACATACAAATTCATTTAAAATAGGCCTACTAGCAATTAAAACGGGCCATGTGGACACGAGTTAAATCGTTAGTATGCTGGATTTTAATCCATCTGAGCATCAATCGGCTAGGCCTATATCTGTTTTGTTAAAGGCAATTTATTAACTGAAAGACGAGCAAGAATTGTTCTAGGACTGTCTGGGAGGGGAAAGGTCTATTAACTAATTTACCAACTGGTGATGTCCAGGCAGGCCAAAACGCCATCCCACCAAAACAGGCAGAAATTTCAGGTGGTCTTTTCAAACAGCTCTTGCGCTATGAGGGCATTATCATCATGTCCACAATTTCACAGTATTATTCCAACTTTGTATTTGAAATATATACACAAAACACAGGAATATTACATTTGATTCCACTGGGCTTTTAAATTATCTCATAATAATACACCACATGCTCGTCGAACATCTCGTTCCAAAATCATGAGCATTAATATGGAGCTGGTACCCCCTTTGCTGTTCTAACTGCCTCCACTCTTCTAGAAGGCTTTCCTCCTAGATGTTCGAACATTGCTGCGGGGACTTCCTTCCATTCAGCCACGAGCATTAGTGAGGTCGGGCACTGATGTTAGGCGATAAGCCCTGGCTTGGAGTCGGCGTTCCAATTCATTCCAAAGGTGTTTGATGGGGTTGAGGTCAGGGCTCGGCGCAGGCCATTCAATTTCTTCCACACCGATCTTGACAAACCATTTCTGTATGGACCTTGCTTTGTGCACGGGGGCATTGTCATGTTGAAACAGGAAAGGGTCTTCCCCAAACTGTTGCCACAAAGTTGGAACTGCTGAATGTAATTGTATGCTGTAATTGTATGCTGTAGCGTTAAGATTTCCCTTCACTGGAACTAAGGGCCCTAGCCTGAACCATGAATAACAGCCCCAGACCATTATTTTTTCTCCACCAAACTTTACTGTTAGCACTATGCATTGGGGCAGGTAGCATTCTCCTGGCACCCGCCAAACCCAGATTTGTCCGTTGTACTGCTAATTGGTGAAGCGCTCTTCATCACTATAGAGAATGCGTTTCCACTGCTCCAATGGCGGCGAGCTTTACATTGTGCATGCTGATGTTGCTTCCAGAGTCAGTTAGGAACTCGGTAGTAAGTGTTGCAACCAAGGACAGACTATTTTTTACGTGCTACGCCCTTCAGCATTAGGTGGTACCATTCTGTGAGCTTGTGTGGCATACCACTATGCGGCTGAGCCGTTGTTGCTCCTAGACATTTCCACTTCACAATAACGGTACTTACAGTTGAACGGGGTCAGCTCTAGCAGGGCAGATTAATTGACATGTTGGAAAGGTGGCATCCTATGACGTTCCCGCGTTGAAAGTCACTGAGCTCTTCAGTACGGGCCATTCTACTGCTAATGTTTGTCTATGGAGATCGCATGGGTTTGTGCTTTATTTTAGACACCTGTCAGCAACGGGTGTGGCTGAACTAGCCGAGTCCACTAATTTGAAGGGAGCCGAGTTAGCCGAGTCCACTAATGTATTGTATATCTATAAATAATAATGTTGCCTGCTGTATTCTTAAACCTGTGTGATCTCTATTTTATAGTAAAATACAGAATATGAGCAGGGGGAAAGTATTCAGCCACCTTGACTTTCCACATTTTGTTACGTTACAGCCTTATTCTAAATTGAATTGTTAAATGTCCTCATCAATCTATACACAATAACCCATAATGACAAAGCGAAAACAGGTTTTTAGGAATGTTTGCAAATGTATTAAAAATGAAAATAAGAACTTATTTACACAAGTATTCAGACCCTTTGCTATGAGACTTGAAATTGAGCTCAGGTGCATCCTGTTTCCATTAATCATCCTTGAGATGTTTTTACAACTTGATTGGAGTCCACCTGTGGTAAATTCAATACAGCTCCGATGTGTCGAGGCACAGATCTGGGAGAAGGGTACCAAAACAATTTTGCAGCATTGAAGGTCCCCAAGAACACAGTGGCCTCCATCATTCTTAAATGGAAGAAGTTTGGAACCACCTAGACTCTTCCTAGAGCTGGCCGCCTGGCCAAACTGAGCAATCGGGGGAGAAGGGCCTTGGTCAGGGAGGTGACCAAGAACCCGATGGTCACTCTGACAGAGTTCCTCTGTGGAGATGAGAGAACCTTCCAGAATGACAACCATCTCTGCAGCACTCCACCAATCAGGCCTTTATGGCCAGATGGGAGGCACTCCTCAGTAAAAGGCACATGTCAGCCCGCTTGGAGTTTGCCAAAAGGCACCTAAAGACTCTCAGACCATGAGAAACAAGATTCTCTGGTCTGATGAAACCAAGAATGAACTCTTTGACCTGAATGCAAAGCATCAAGTCTGGAGGAAACATGGCACCATCCCCAAGGTGAAGCATGGTGGTGTCAGCATCATGCTGTGGGGATGTTTTTCAGCGACAGGGACTGGGAGACAAGTCAGGATCGAGGCAAAGATGAACGGAGCAAAGTACAGAGAGATCCTCGATGAAAACCTGCTCCAGAGCGCTCAGGACCTGAGACTGGGGCGAAGGTTCACCTTCCAACAACACAACGATCGTAAGCACACAGCCAAGTCAAAGCGGGAGTGGCTTCGGGACACGTCTCAATGTCCTTGAGTGGCCCAGCCAGAACCCGGACTTGAACCTGATCAAACATCTCTGGAGAGACCTGAAAATAGCTGTGTAGCGACGCTCTCCATCCAATCTGACAGATCTTGAGAGGATCTATAGAGAAGAATGGGAGAAACTCCCCAAATACATGTGTGCCAAGCTTGGAACTTCAAAACCAAGAAGACTCAAGGCTGTAATCGCTGCCAAAGGTGCTTCAACAAAGTACTGAGTAAAGCGTTTGAATATTTATGTAAATGTCAGTTTTAGTTCAGTTTTATTGTTAATACATTTGCAAAAATGTAAAAAACCTGTTTTAGCTTTGTCATTATAGGGTATTGTGTGTGTGTAGATGCGGGGGGGAACACAATTGAATCAAATTTAGAATAAGGCTGTAACATAACAAAATGAGTAAAAAGTCAAGGGGTCTGATTACTTTCCGAATGCACTGTGTGTTGTCTGTGCATATTATTAAAATTCAAATTGTCCACAATTACTTCCACTTCACCCATTTACTATTAGTGAAGTCGAAAATGATTAAGTTGGAGTTAGAGGGTCAGAAGCGATCACTGCCTAGATACATTTTCTAATATTAGAACATTTCGTTGATTTGTTAGAGCATCTCTGGTGATTCCTGGGCACATGGCAGCAGACTGCCCAATAGGAATCCAGGAGACCACTAAGCTTTCGTTCTCTGTAGCAACAGTGACTTCCTTTATTTATTTATTGATGAGTGAGTTTTTTCCCCCCTCTTCTTGATCCTGTCCCCCTTCTGCATGAGGTGCTCTCAAACTGTAAAAATCATTGTGACTAAGATTAACCATCCTATGACGGTGAAATCTTTATCCTCAAAACCCACATTGTTCTATTGTGTTGCACTGTAAAAACAGAAATACTTAGATTTTTTTGAATATTCAAAGTACCTTGAATAAGGCAGATGTTTCTTTCAAATGGAAATGGACCGCACAGTGGAAGTGACATCGTCAGAATGGTTGTGTATTTAAGGACAGGACAACCAAAAGGAGAGGATTTTTTAAAAGGGTGTTGAGGCAGAATAGAGGGGGTTAAGGATGGCGTGAGGACAGCGGCCTATGGTTGGGTATATCAGTGCCACGTGTCCACCCTGGCACCTTTCCGCTGCACTCGAAGGTTGTCGAATTGCAAACCCGCTGTGCCCCGGCCAGTTCTCGCTCTCTGCCTAAAGGTGGGTGAGTGTTGCCCTATGATGTCTTTACGTTATTTCATTTCCATCATCGCCATACCAGTTGTTTGTTAGCCATAATCTAGCATTGCATTTAGGATTGGGTGCATGTCTCTGTGTTATGGCTCGTTTCAAGCTGCATCGTTCTTAGATGAGCTACGGGACAGAGGAGAACTCATCAATTTAGGAGGAATGAGCTCTCAATGAGCTCCACTATAAATAATATGTATTTATGCTGTACTCAGATGGCAACATAAGACCTAAGCCATTGTCCACATGCAAAGTCAAGGTGATTTAGCTGCAGTGACGTCAAGATGTACCAGTGAAATTAATTTCCCTAGCTCATTTTGTAACTACTAGAATGTCTTAGTAAAGTATTTGCACGACGATTGCCTGTAATAAGCAGTGAATATGCAGTTTGTGTCAAGAGACACATGTCTTATTTACCCATTGAGTGATAATGGCTGTTGCAGAAGCATTCTAGGTCCAAGCATCTTATACAGTCACTTTCAAATTACATTCAGTGTTTGGTTTGCATGATCAATGGTGCACTTTTACTAGTGTTAGTATTAAGAAAGCATGTGTGAGAGATTTATCAGACAGAATTAGTAAACTGTATCTGGTTTACTGATGTCTTTCCAAACACAAGGGTTTAAATCCACCAGGTAGGCCTAAACAAGACCAAATCTATTAATTGTAAGCCTTCATGCTTGGGCTGAGAATGGCCAGGGATATTTTCACGATACTTAGGTGCCAATACGACTTGTATTGCGATTTTCACTATTTTATATGTATTGCGATTCAATACTGCGATTTATTTGAATTAGATTTTTTTTTGCGATTTGATGTTACAAACATATTGCCTGTTGTAGAGAGACGAGAGGTTATGAGAACTAGTTATGATCAGTCAGGGAAATAAAAGTGCTAAAAACATGACTCACTATTTCAAAAGAAGATGGAGAACAAGCTATAGAATGAAAAATCACAGAGTTTTAGCGCAGGTAAATTTGACTAGCGCTAGCTAATGCTACCAACAGTAGCAAAAAAAACTTGGGAGTCAAATATTGATAAAATATTTCGTCCCAAAATAATATTGCGACATGTAACTATCTGTATTTTCCCCCATCATTACTACATGCTAAGATTCTCATTATCCTCAGTTAAAACTTCTAATTATCTAAAATTGACTTGGTTAGCTGCCGAAAATAAATTTGGCCATCATGCTTATCAGTCCATAGGGTAATTTGCATAATTTGTGGAATTAAATTGGCGCCTGTGCATTTTTGTTAGTCATGTATTTTTTCACACGCGCACAGCATACAGAGCCTAGTTTGAGGAGCGGAATAGCCTGCCACCTGTCTGACAGCGCGAGAGTAGCTAGAGTGAAACCTGCTTTTCTAAGCAACAAATAACAATTATAAATTCAATTGCGTATTCAAAACGTTGGTAGCCACGATTAAAGGAGCTATTCTTATTTCTCAATTGCAACTTGTAATTAATGCGCGCCTCCCATTCGCCATTCGGGTGTATAGGCTGTAGCCTGCTTACCGTTGACTATCAACGCATCGCCCACCATTTTGCAATGTGAGCTTGTGGCAGTATAATTGTTTAAAACCTGAATGTTTTACTTTACTTCAAATAATGAGGCATGTCTTACCTTGCTTCAAAGTAGCCATGCGAAAATCCATCTGTAAAAACATGGAGTCAATTATTTCATAATGACTTCCTCATGCCATTAACCAGCTTTTCCCTCCTGTTCTATTGGTTTTCATATCAACTTTCTTTCGTTGTCCTGTCTGGTGCAGAGATCAACAAGGCCTATGGTGTCATCACTACTGTGTCTCGCCACCTTGGCCTGGATGAGGGAAAGGTTCTTGGCAGTCTGGCGAAGTACACTTCCAAGCAAGGGGTTTGGGATGGAGATGCAATATGGCCATGCCAACATATCTCATCAGCCACCTGGTGGAAGGGACTTTGTGAATCTGAGGCTCTTTCACCCTGTTGTCTCATCATCCTCCAAATCCCACCAACATTAGCCACCTCAGAGCGCAACTGGTCCTTGTTTGGGAACACACACAAAAAAACAGGCAACAGGCTGACCAATACAAGGGTTGAGCCATCGTCAACAGGGTTGGAAAGTGACCGTGAAGATGAGACCTCAGAGGGTGGACACTGAGGAGGTCCAGGGAGAAGACATGGAAGCCTGAGAGGAAGACAACCAAAGCTTTAGTCTAGAAACTATCATTTTACAGATGTATGTTGAAAATATTTTTGGGAGATGCGATGGATCATTCAATATTCCATTTATTTTGTTGTTCAGTGAAATCATCCCATGTGAAGAGTCAACTCATTTAATTAAAGTTCAATTCGTAACTATTATTTTATTTTTCTATTGGAAGGATTTAATCATTTACAATTATGTCTACTTATGATACACTTATGATACAGTAAAATGTTTATGTTTCTGTCTCCATATGATTTGGTAAATATATCCAATGCAAAAAAACTACATTTAAATGGTATTAATATTAATTTGCATATATTTCCATTAATTCCCACGGAAAGTTTCCATCTCTTGAATATTCCCCAAAATGTGCAACCCAATTTGTGATCCAGAGTCACATTTATTTTCCATACAGCATGGTATTAATGGACCAAAGAGTTTGGCCTGCTTCGTGTTTTCATTTTTGCCATGGGCATTTCTTTGCTATACTGGAATCTTCACATCCCGAATAGTGAGTTTGTTTTGAATGGCAACTCAGGCAGCACAAGGTATAGACTAGAACTAATAAAGGTTAAATAACTGAACTGAGCTATATCCAAAATCAAATTGCAGGTTTTTTTTACTGGCTTTTGAGTAAATCTGCTGAGTTGCCAAGCAGATTGTTGGCCTCAACCTTCTTGCTGTAGATGTGCATTGTAAACACACCACTGTAACTTTTTGTGGGGAGAACTTAGTTATCATATCCATAGGTAAGTACTGTGATGTTTCCCCATTATTTAAAGTCAGGGTAATATTTTGCAGATCAGGCTAAATGAACACGCAATTAAGATATTGTACTTTACTCGATGCAATAGTGCAAGTCATTGAACCATGATGGAAAATAGATGGCCTAACCTAAGATCAGATTGATTACGGCTTGATTTATTGACTATAATTCATTTCATTGGAAGGGATACTTTGAGATTGTGGCATGTAAGCCCTTGTTCTACTTACACAGAGTCGGCAATGCTAATGTACCTGTAGACTTCCAGTCATTGCGCAAACACTAGTTAGCAGCGGCTCGTGAAACTACCGCTAACTTCCTTTATACTGCACGCAGGGACATAAAAATGGTATCCACAAGTTCATCTGATTCTAGCACCGTATGGCACCGGAGGGGAGGGCTGCCGTCTTATCGTCTCTTAACCAACCATGCTATTTTGTTAGTTTATTTGCGTTCGTAACTTGTTTTGTACATAATGTTGCTGATACCGTCTCTTATGGGCGAAAAGAGCTTCTGGACATCTGGGATTACTGGGATTACTGACCTCAAACTGGACGAGGAGTTTTTCTTCAATGAATCGGACACAAGGGATATACTACAGACACCAGAACCAGATCCCCGTGATTCGCTGAAAAAGGAAACGTAGGTTTCGCAGAAAGAGATCAGGATGCCTTGTGAGGATCAGGCGACGAGTGGCTAATCTGCCCTCAATCGCTGGAAAATAAATGGGACGAACTGAAAGCACGTATATCCTACCAACGGGACATTTAAAACTGTAATATCTTATGTTTCACTGAGTCGTGGCTGAACGACGACATTAAGAAAGCTTATAAGAAATCCAACTATGCTCTCCAACGAACCATCAAACAGGCAAAGCGTCCATACAGGACTAAGATCAAATCGTGCTACACCAGGTCGGACGCTCGTCGGATGTGACAGGGCCTGGAAACTATTAGACTACAATGGGAAGCACAGCCGAGAGCTGCCCAGTAACACGAGCGTACCAGACGAGCTAAATAACTTCTGTGCTCGCTTCGAGGCAAGTAACACTGAAACATGCATGAGAGCATCAGCTGTTCCGTACGACTGTGTGATCATGCTCTCCGCAGCCGATGTGAGTAAGACCTTTTAAACAGGTCAACATTCACAAGGCCGCTGGGCCATACACATTACCAGGACGTGTACTCCGAGCATGCGCTGACCAACAGGCAAGGGTCTTCACTGACATTTTCAACCTCTTCCTTTCTGAGTCTGTAATACCAACATGATTCAAGCAGACTACCATAGTCCCTGTGCCCAAGAACACAAAGGTAACCTGCCTAAATGACTACCCACCCGTAGCACTCACGTCTGTAGCCATGAAATGCTTTGAAAGGCTGGCCATGGCTCACATCAACACCATTATCCCAGAAACCCTAGACCCACTCTAACCCATTCAGAGACCTGACTGTGTGGTGCAAGGACAACAACCTCTCCCTCAACGTGATCAAGACAAAGGAGATGATTGTGGACTACAGGAAAAAGAGGACCGAGCACGCCTCCATTCTCATCGACGGGGCTGTAGTGGAGCAGTTTGAGAGCTTCAAGTTCCTTGGCGACCACATCACCAACAAACTAACATTGTCCAAGCACACCAAGAGAGTCGTGAAGAGCGCACGACAAAACCTATTCCCCCTCAGGAGACTGAAAAAAATTGGCATGGGTCCTCAGACACTCAAAGTTTTACAGCTGCACCATCGAGAGCATCCTGACGGGTTGCTTCACTGCCTGGTATGGCAACTGCTTGGCCTCCGACCGCAAGGCACTACAGAGGGTAGTACGTATGGCCCAGTACATCACCGGGGCCAAGCTTCCTGCCATCCAGGACCTCTATCCCAGGCAGTGTCAGAGGAAGGTCCTAAAAATTGTCAAAGACTGCAGCCACCCTAGTCATAGACTGTTCTCTCTGCTACCGCACGGCAAGCGGTACCGGAGCGTGAAATATAGGTCCAAGAGGCTTCTAAACAGCTTCTACCCCCAAGCCATAAGACTCCTGAACAGCTAATCAAATGGTTACACAGACTAATTGCATTGCCCCCCCCCCCCCCCCCCCGCCCCCAACGCTGCTGCTACTCGCTGTTATTATGTATGCATAGTCACTTTAATACCTCTACCTACATGTACATATTACCTCAACACCGGTGCCCCCACACATTCACACATTTGACTCTATACCGGTACCCCCTGTATATGGCCTCCACGTTGACTCTGTACCTCTACCCCCTATATATAGCCTCCACGTTGACTCTGTACCAGTACCCTCTATATATAGCCTCCACGTTGACTCTGTACCAGTACCCCCTGTATATAGCCTCCACATTTACTCTGTACCGGTACCCCCTGTATATAGACCCGCTATTGTTATTTACTGAAGCTCTTTAATCATTTATTATTCTAATCTCTTACTTTTTTGTAGGTATTTTCTTAAAACTGCATTGTTGGTTAAGTGCTTGTAAGTAAGCATGTGACAAATACAATTTGATTTGAAGTAGAACAAATGCCGGAATGTCGCAGTGTCCCTTTAAGTTAGTAGTGTCATAAGATTTGAATTAGTTGAGTGTCTGTGATAGTTGACTGAGGTTAAGAACACTTGGTGCTTATTATTCAAGGGGAACGTAGGCCTAGGCTAGCCCTTTTTACATTTCAGTTGACAGTTTCATAGATTTATATGTGGGGTATCCTTATGGGAAAAATGGATGGGATAACGTTTAGCTCCCAGTTCAGACAGGTTTTAAATGGAAAAAAAGAATTGATTTTGCTTCATTTGCTTAATGTTTTCTTTTCTGAATCTGTGTCTTTTGTCTTCTGTAGAGCTTTCCACCAGGAACACTTGGAAGATTCTCAATACGAAGTGCTCAGAGTCACTGAAGTGCCTGCCCTGCACCACTCATTCCTAGACCGTACCAGTGTAAATCAAAACCCTACTTTGGTTCAGCACTTACCTGCAAGTCTCGGGTCTTTACAAAGAGCATGTTGCCAATGCCGTTTCTCTGCTCCATTGTCTGGTTGCACCGGGGGATCAAGCTAAAGAAAGTGCTTTATCTCTCAAACACAGGCCAGGTCTGAGTTTCAACCATTCACACCAACACTCAGAGATCAGTCATGCTTCTTAGATTTAGTTGAAGATTCCTGAATAGTGTTGCCATCACAATTAACATCCTCAACACTCTGGCACTTCACTGCCCTGGTCAGTGTGTATCATAGTTGGACATCTTTGCACATGGCTGTAGAGGGCTTCCAATTCATAGCGCTTTATGTCTATAACAAAGACTGGGAGGAGGACCTTGACCTCCAGCCAGGGGACATACTGACCGTCAGCAAGACGTCACTGACATTCCTTGGGCTAAAGGATGGGGACGAGGAGCACCCGGATCGCCTGGGATGGATGGTGGGAGTCAACAAGCGCACCAAGCAGAGGGGAGACTTCCCTGGGACATATGTCCAGTATGTGGGGCCTGTGAAGATGTATGTGGCGCCCAACCAGCCTCTGCAGCAGAGACCCCTCCCAGCAGCCCCCAGGCCTCAGCCTCCCCCAGCACAGCAAGGTAGGACACAGTGCCTTCAGAAAGTATTCATACCCCTTGACTTATTCCTCAATTTGTTGTTACAGCCTGAATTCAACATTGGTGAGGAAAACATTTTATTTAATCAATCTACACACAATACCCCATAATGACAAAGTGAAAACATGTTTTTAGGCATTTTTGCTAATTTATTGAAAGTGAAGTACAGAAATATCTAATTTTACTATTCACACCCCTGAGTCAATGCTTTGTAGGAGCACCTTTGGCAGAGATTACAGCTGTGAGTCTTTCTGGGTAAGTCTCTTAAAACTTCTTAAGGCTAGGGGTTCCGCTAGACAACATCCGCTGAAATGGCAGAGCGCGAAATTCAAAAATATTTTTTGAAATATTTAGCTTTCATACATTCACAAGTGCAATACACCAAATAAAAGCTTAACTTCTTGTTAATCTAGCCATGGTGTCCGATTTCAAAAAGGCTTTACAGCGAAAGCACACCATTCGTTTATGTTAGGTCAGCGTCTAAAACATACAGCCATTTTCCAGCCAAAGAGAGGCGTCACAAAAAGCAGAAATAGAGATCAAATGAATCACTAACCTTTGATGATCTTCATCAGATGGCACTCATAGGACTTCATGTTACACAATACATGTATGTTTTGTTCGATAAAGTTCATATTTATATCCAAAAATCTGTTTACATTGGCGCATTATGTTCAGTAATGTTGTGCCTCGAAAACATCCGGCGAATTTGCAGAGAGCCACATCAATTTACAGAAATACTCATATACTTTGATAAAAGATACAAGTGATATGCATAGAATTAAAGATATACTTCTCATTAATGCAACCGCTGTGTCAGATTTTAAAAAAGCTTTACGGAAAAAGCACACCATGCAAGTATGTGTATAGCGCTAAGCCACAAAAACAAGCCATACAGATACCCGCCATGTTGTGGAGTCAGTAAAAGTCAGAAATAGCGTTATAAATATTAAGTTACCTTTGTTGATCTTCATCAGAATGCACTTCCAGGAATCCCAGTTCCACAATAAATGTTTGTTTTGTTCGATAAAGTTCATCTTTATGTCCAAATACCTCCTTTTTGTTAGCGCGTTTAGTTCACAATTCACAAGGCTCGGGCAAGTCCAGACGAAAGTCCAGACGAAAAGTCAAAAAAGTTCTATTACAGTTCGTAGAAACATGTCAAACGATGTATAGAATCAATCTTTAGGATGTTTTTATCATAAATCTTCAATAATGTTTCAAACGGACAATTCCTTTGTCTTTAGAAATGAAAAGGAACAGAGCTCTCTCAAGGCCGCACGCCTGACTGAGCTCATGACATTCTGCCAGACCCCTTAGTCAAACAGCTCTTATTCGCTCCCCCTTCATAGTAGGGGTGCAATATGAAGTGCAATATGACCCCATAGACACTGTATATTCGAAAGGCAATGACTTGAAAAACTACAAACCTCAGATTTCCCACTTCCTGGTTGGATTTTTCTCCGGTTTTTGCCTGCCATATGAGTTCTGTTATGCTCACAGACATCGTTCAAACAGTTTTAGAAACTTCAGAGTGTTTTCTATCCAAATAGATAATAATATAATATGCATATATTAGCTTCTGGGCCTGAGTACAGGCAGTTTACTCTGGGCACGCGTTTCAATCGAACGTGAAAATGCTGCCCCCTATCCTAAACAGTTTAAAAGCATTCTTCAAGCTCTGTCAAATTGGTTGTTGATCATTGCTGGACAGCCATTTTCAGGTCTTGCCGTAGACTTAAGCCATAACTGTAACTCGGCCATTAATGAACATTCGCTGTCTTCTTGTTAAGTAACTCCAGTGTAGATTTGGCCTTGTGTTTTAGGTTATTGTCCTGCTGAAAGGTGAATTCATCTCCCAGTGTCTGGTGGAAAGCAGACTGAACCAGGTTTTCGTCTAGGATTTTGCCTGCCACTTAGCTCCATATCCTGAAACTCTCCATCCTTAACGGTTACAGGCATACCCATAACATGATGCAGCCATCACTGTGTTGTATTGGATTTGCCCTGAACATAACACTTTGTATTCAGGACAAAAAAGTTTATTGGTTTGCCACATTTTTTGAAGAATTACTTTAGTGCCTTGTTGCAAACAGGATGCATGTCTTGGAATATTTTTTATTCTGTACAAGCATTCTTCTTTTCACTCTGTCATTTAGGCTAGTATTGTGAAGTAACTACAATGTTGTTGATCCATCCTCAGTTTTCTCCTCACAGCCATTAAACTCTAACTGTTTTAAAATCACCATTGCCCTCATGGTGAAATCCCTCAGTGGTTTCCTTCCTTCTCTCCGGCAACCGAGTTAGGAAGGGTCTTTGTAGTGACTGGCTATATTGATACACCATCCAAAGTGTAATTAATAACTTCACTATGCTCAAATGTCAGCCCCCCCCATCTACCAATAGGTGCCCTTATTTGCGAGGCATTGGAAAACCTCCCTGGTCTTTATGATTGAATCTGTGTTTGAAATGCACTGCTTGACTAAGAGACCTTACAATTATCTATATGTGTGGGGTATGGAGATGAGGTAGCCATTTAAAAAAATATATGTTAAACACTATTATTGCACACGGAGTGAGTCCATGCAATTTATGTGACTTGTTAAGCACATTTTACTCCTGAACTTATTTAGGTTTTCCATAACAAAGTGGTTGAATAATTATTGACTCAAGACAAGATGATTAACTTCTGCATACAAGAATACAGTAGGATTACAAGAGCAGTAGGATTACAAGAGCAACAAACCCTGTCTACTTTTTCAACATTCTAGATTATCGCCCTTTTTTACTCTTTAAAGAAAAAATCTGTGATGTCTGCTTATCTTTTATTTGTATTATTTACCCATAATTATTGTCTTCACACAGTATCAGCCCACCTTCCATCTCCCATTGTACTTCAGTTTTCTGCCTGTTGCTCCCCTTCTGAAGGCAGTAAATTGTGTTGCTTGCTTTGGGAGCTCGGACAAAGCACCAGGTCAGTCTGGAAAGGGAGCAGGTAGGGGAGCTTTCTGCTGAAGCAGCACATTCCTCTGGAGGCACGTGACACTGCTTCAATATTTGCCTTCTATTCATTCTCTGTAGGGGGGCAGGTCAGCTCAGTTCCTCTCCAGGCCACAGGCCTGCTAGAAGAAATGGAAATGGTACCCACAGCTGCCCAAGCAATTCCAACCTGTTAGCCTTGGACACGTTTCCCCATGTCCCCTCTCTTTGCTGCAGCCCTGCTACTCTTGCATCTTGCATATTTGCTTTCCTTTTTTCTTTCTGTCTCTAAAATTCCATGGGTTGTAGAGTAGTTTTTCCTTCTATTTAGTCATTACTGACAATTTGCTCTGAAGTGCATATGAAAAAAGTATTTGACATAATTTGATTGGGAGTTAAATCTAATTTATACCTAACGTATGTACACAACACAATTAGTTACGCAAAATGGCTTCCCTGCATAGTTGCATCGAGTTATACATTGCTGTACACGTCTGTGTATTTTTGCGATTTAGGCTTATCTACTCAGGACAGACCTAATTGTATTCCTGCATTGCATACGTACTTCAGGTATTTTAAATTTGGCTTTAGGCAAAAACACCTGTCATCAAACTAAGGATAGTTTGTGATATTGTAGGTGGATTGAGTGCAATATGAACTTGACATGCAATTTAGACCGTTTTTTAAAGCCCAGGCGAACTACCTTCGTCCTTGGAGAAAGACTCACCCATGCTGTATAATTTAGTTTCCAGACATGCTCTACATTCTCATTCTTTTAATTGGTGAATGTTAAAGGCTTATTTTACTGGCGGGACCTATGTTAGTTATATTTAGTCTGTCTGCAGGAGACACATACCATTACGTGCAGCCAATGGACTAGTAAAGATACCCAGCCTTGGGACAGGGAGTGACGACGGACCGTTCTACGAATTGGGTTGAGCAGGCAGTGGTGTACGGGAACACAGGAAGTGACACAGCCCAAAGCCTGGTGTCCAGGTTTCTTAATTTTCTCCACAATTCTTCCATCCAACTAAGTAGCTGGAGTAGAAGGAAACTGCTTAGAATGGCCACTGTGAGTCTAGCAGAGACTTTGAGAGTTCAATTGCTGAAATGTGATTATTTTAAAATTTTTGATTGCTCAACAACAACTCAGGAACTCTACAACAAAGCATTTAAGACTAAGGCAACAAAATAAAAACTGACATTTTCAAGGTGGTGTAGACGTAGGCCTACTGCTTCCCATGGCATTTTTAAAGAAAGGCTTTGCCAAGATTTCCTAGGCAAGCAATGATTAGTTGGTTCTTCTCCCCAAAACACAGGATGACTTCAGGTCTACAGCTGCTTCTCCAAAAAAAAACGGTATTATTTTTGCCTGGCTACCCATCTGCATCACTCTGGCCAAATGCCACGCCCAGTAACGTTTCTTCTCCATGAGTCTGGATTTGCTTCCTCCCCGAGGACTTCTCGAATGTGAGCACATTAAAACTGTTCTGATTGGTCCCAGAAACCGATGGGTTGGGCCAGAGCCAGCCTACACGAATCATGGTATTTTGACGTCAGCACAAACACTTCTAGGGTAGCAGGTTCAGACTGATGTATGGAACGATTGATAGAAAGCTACATTAAATTTAGAGCGTCTGCTAAATGACTTAAATGTAAATGTATTCGTTTGCACGAAACCCCAAAATCTGGGCAACTTTGTGTGGAGGCATGTATGTGAGTGGTGAGGAAAACAAATAGAGACATCCTAGGCTTATTGGCTTTGAGGCAGATGTACAGAATATGTATGTCACTACTATGGCTGTGGTGGTCACAAAATTTCGCCAGCCGTTGATTGTCAAGCAAATAACTGTCGGTCTCACGGTAATTGATTGTTAATTAACATAAACACATTTAGCATCTCCTGGCTTCCACACACAGCCTACAAGCCATATTATAAGTATAATAAATCCATATAATATAGCCTACACCTTCACAGTAAATTAATTATTTATTTTAGATAGGTCTAAAGAAGCATGATATGAAGAAAATGTAGTCTATTTCAGAAGAAAATAATATCATACTCTTTGTTCTTATGTTAGGTCTTGATGTGGCTATGCCATATGGCTGTTGGATACACTAGTTAATTTAGCACACAAGATTTGCTTAGAATTCCGTGGCATTATTTTATATTCGTTTATAGTATGAAGAATACAATTGAACAAAGCTGAATAAAATAAAGGATATTTTCTCCATGATCTGAGGGAGTGTGCACATACGTCTATTCTGTGTTGAGCGGTTAACAAAGAAATAGGTATTCCTATATGCTTAATTTAGAGTTATTAATGTAACTTTAGTTGTTCTACAAATGTTGGGCTATATGTTTTGAATTTTAATACATTGTATGACTCTAATGATGATTTGAAAAAAGTCGCTTGAAAGGCATGAGCTCTGCTTTGTTTTTTTGCGCAGGCTGTACACACTTCAATAGTATGTACAGTCTCTCATTCACAATTTGACAAGCACTTGATAATGCCTCGAGTTTCACGGCAGCATCCCCTTTGTGGCGGTAATGCACCCTAAAAAAATCCTTGCCTTTTGCGGCCCGGAGTGCTGCGTTGTGCCCTGCTGCGCAATCCAAAGTGTCTCTCACTCACATGGCTCTCTGTCACGTGATCGGGTCTTTCTCACAGGCTACATACAAGTGAATACAGACACATCCGGGACACAACTGCATGCGTCCTTATCCAATTCCAAGGTGCATATTGAAGATATTGGAAGAACTGTCCACATTTACTTTTCATCAGCCAACAAGATGAGTAGGCCTAACGAACAGCAAAACCACTAGCCTATGTCAGTCTACTATCCCCCATAGTACAAAAGTCGACCTATTCTGTGCGATAAATAAATATTCCAAACATAGTCTGTGACAGTTGTGGGATGCGATAGATCCCAAGTGAATACAACCACTAGCATCCCAAAAACTTTTTTATGCAGTGTAGCTGACGCAACAGATCAGAACGTTTAGCTTAAAATGTTGATAAACTATTAGGCTATTTCTTCACATTATAAGTGCAGCAATGCACACATGGTAGTAGGCTATAAGCACAAATGTTCCATTAGCGGAAAACACCATTATCAAAAGTGACCGCAAATGCAATTATGCATGTAATGCTTTTATTATAAGGGTGCATTTTTATGGTGAAAATGATCTTCACCAAACTTGAAATTCACACGCTGCTTATGTATGTCAGTTAGGCTCTACACCCCATTTTAAGAAGTTATTTAGCCACTTTAGTTGTGATACAAACCTTATTAAAACATATAGGCCATATGGGCAAGGCTACATGAGGTGGCCGACTATGATTAGAAAAAAGGCATTGTTTCTTATGCTGAGCATCATTCACAAGTGATAATATATAATTGATAGACTAAAATTGTCACCCATCAGACTATTCTTGATTTAATCTTATGTGTATAAGTAATATATGTGACATTTGTTTTGATTTAGAATGGACCATTATCATGCACCTGTATCGTGGCAGGGGGAAAAATACTTGTCATCTATGTACTTAAATAGCGAATGGAGAACTGCTTTTCACCGTGGTTTATTTTCATGCCAGCCAGGTAGGCTATACTCCTGTTGTAAAGAGAAGCAATGTGCTAAATTATTAGGAAAGTTGAGAAATAAATATAGTAAGCCTAGCCTATAGAAAGCTGATGAGATCCTCTTTTTAAGAGGCCATCACCCTGTTTTCTAACGCAATTGCATAGCCTATAAAAATGTTTAGCAACATGAGCTCATGAGCTCTCATGAAGTGTTTGCATTGATGTCAGAGTGGTTAGAGGGACAATAGAGCTCTGAGTACCAGGCAGTTTGCAAGTTTGGTATGCCTCTAATGACCATCAGCAGCATCAGAGCTTGGAGAAGCCTAATTACTGTGACTAAATGGTCATGTGGAATTTGACTGCCTTCATGTGACCGCCGATGTGGCGGTAATACGGTCACCACAACAGCCCTAGTCATAGTCACTACTGAAGAAAACATTTTCTGTACAAAAAAACTTATAAAACAAGTTTTTACATCTAGGTCTATTGTTTCCTTCCGACAATGTGTTTAATAAGCTTGTGTCCATTCTGCCCTCTCACATGCAAATGTTGGGTTTAATTATGGCAGTATTTTGTGCAGTGGCCAATAGGCATATTTTCAGATGGTCAATGCAGTCGGTAGGGTAGGCCTACAACTTCTTGAGCTGTGTTTTTGATATTGTTCTGTGGAGGATTTATATTATTATTTGGCTTATGAGTCCTCAGCTCACTACTAATTCCTGAACTTTACACACACACACTTCTTGAAAGCCATTTCATATGTCGATAGTATTTTCAACATAACCTTATGTAGTCTAATGCACTGTTTGTAGTACAGGCAAATATGTTTTTTTATTGTATATTTATTTTGTTTTTTTATTGTACAGTTGCGACTTAGCAAGACTGACTCAAACATGCAATACTCAGCCACCGTACAGCAGCTAGGTTCCAGAGCATTTGGGAAAGGCGACCCTCGGAAGAGCGAAGGCTGCAGAGAAGCAGGGGGGGTGGGGCTGACGTTATACAAGAGGGAAATCGAGAGCCGGGCAGCAATTTTCCATGTTTAACGTGCAGCAGAGAGGGGGAATGTGCTGACATGGTACTTTCTGTGAACTCCAAAATGATCAGACATGGTTTAGGCTTGCGCTGCCAGGAGGCACGGGGTGCCAAGCTTATACAGTGGGCCTGAAAATGAGGCTCTGGCGTGCTGCCACTGGAGGTTATGCCTGTTCAGGTTTTTATTTTTATTAAAATCCTTCATTGTGCTACACTGAGTCACTTGAAAAACCCTCCTCACGCAAAGGGCTGTGGTGAAACAGGGCCTTGCCGTGGAGGGGAGAGTGAAATTCCTGAAAGAAAATTAAACTGGGTATTTGTTGTGAAAAGATTAAAAGTTATTTAAGGGGCTGTTGTAATTTTGATTGAGCTTTGTTTGGTGTCTTTGATTGCTACAGATTTGCTGTAATAATTATTTTAAACAACATCAAGGCCTAATGGGTATCCTATCCTATTTGTTTTCCAGGGACATCAGCTCATGAGTTTGTCCAGCCTTTTCCACCCCCAGAAAATGCCCCCCCCACTTTGGTGAAGTTGGTAGAGGCCATTGAGAAAAAAGGTAAGATGGCTGTGTGATATCGGAACACGTTTGAATCTGTTGTGTTTAGTACTAGTCATTTGACAAGAGAAGCCGCAGCATTGACCTGAAAATATGCCACATAGTACTTTCGATGTGGCATTAATGTATCAGTTATCCATACTTGCATGTAAACTAATGCTTTGGTAGAATATATTTTATGCATGACATGTACTGTACAGTGCCTTCAAAAGGAATTCAGACCCCTTTACTTTTTCCACATTTTGTTACGTTACAGCCTTATTCTAAAATTGATTAAGTTGTTTTTTTCCCTTCAACCATCTACACACAATACCCCATAATGACAAAGCAAATGCAGGTTTTTGGAAATGTTTGCTAATTTATAATTTAAAAAAACTGAAATATTACATTTATGTAAGTATTCAGACCCTTTACTCAGTACTATGTTGAAGCACCTTTGGCAGCGATTACAGCATCTGTTAGAACGGTTCAAGTCTGGGCTCTGGCTGGCCCACCCAAGAACATTCAGAGACTTGTCCCGAAGCCACTCCTGCTTTGTATTGGCTGTGTGCTTAGGGTCGTTGTCCTGTAGGAAGGTGTACCTTCACCCCAGTCTGAGGTCCTGAGCGCTCTGGAGCAGGTTTTCATCAAGGATCTTTCTGTACATTTCTCCGTTCGTCTTTGGCTTGATCCTGACTAGTCTGCCAGTCCCTGCCGCTGAAAAACATCAACGCAGCATGATGCTGCCACCACCATGCTTCACCATAGGGATGGTGCCAGGTCTCCTCCAGATGTGATGCTTGGCATTCAGGCCAAATAGTTCAATCTTGGTTTCATCAGACCAGAGAATCTTTAGGTGCCTTTTGGCAAACTCCAAGTGGGCTGTCATGTGCCTTTTTACTGAGGAGTGACTTCCGTCTGGCCACGCTACCATAAATGCCTGAATGGTAGAGTGCTGCAGAGATGGTTGTCCTTCTGGAATGTTCTCTCATCTCCACAGAGGAACTTTACAGCTCTGTCAGTGACCATCAGGTTCTTGGTCACCTCCCTGACCAAGGCCCTTCTCCCCCGATTGCTCATTTTGGCCGGGCGGCCAGCTCTAGGAAGAGTCTAGGTGGTTCCAAACTTCTTCCATTTAAGAATGATGGAGGCCACTGTGTTCTTGGGGACCTTCAAAGCTGCAGACATTTTTTGGTACCCATCCCCAGATCTGTGCCTCAACACAATGTTGTCTCGGAGCTCTATGGACAATACCTTCGACCTCATGGCTTTCTTGATTTTTGCTCTGACATGCAGTGTCAGCTATGGGACCTTTTATATAGACAGGTGTGTGCTTTTCCAAATCATGGCCAATCAATAGAATTTTTCACAGGTGGACTCCAATTAAGTTTTAGAAACAGCTCAAGGATGATTAATGGAAACAGGATGCACCTGAGCTCAATCTTGAATCTCATAGCAATGGGTATGAATACTTATGTAAATAAGATATTTCTGTTTTTTATATTTAATAAATTAGCAACATTTCACACAAAAAAACAACAGTTTTCGCCTTGTCATTATGTGGTATTGTGTAGATTGCTGAGGATTTTTTTATTTAATCAATTGTGGAATAAGGCTGGAAAGTAACAAAATGTGGAAAAAGTCAAGGGGTCTGAATACTTTGCGAAGGCACTGTATACATACATATATTTACAGTATTTAGCTCTGATCATGGTCCACTTAGATCCCCATGGTCTACAAACAGTGTCATTTAAAAGGTGGATCTGCTACTAGAGGAGACACCCTGGCTTTGATAGGAACTTTCCTCATTTGGGCAAAAGTCCGTGCTTGTTTTTATCTCTTTACATATTTATTTTGGGATCCACCCCTGTAAACGTAATTTGCTTTTCATATAACCACATTTTTTGTCCACGTTCACTGAGAGGACGCAGGAGTTGAGCAAATCGAATTGAGAAAAGGCCCTCCTCTCTCCGTCTGATCTTTGACCTTTCAGACTTAGCACTCCTGAAAGTGTCTCCTGGGCCTCCAGGTAGCATGTGGAAGGCCAGGTTAGTGTTGAAACGTTTCAGTTAGCGCCTCGGTCATGTATTTTCAGCTCTGGGAGCTGTATTATGGATGTTTATACGTGTAACTAATTGATTCACTAATAGAGGCATGCCAGGAGAGAAAATACTATTTCAGAAGGGTGCGCTAACTATGTGTGTGTGTGTGTGTCAATCTCTTGCAGGTTTGGAGTGCGAGACACTGTACAGGAAGTCTGGCTCCTTGGCTGCTGGCGGTCATAGACAGAGCCTGAATTTTGGTAAGACCCTCTGTTTCTCTCTTGCACCTTATGCTTGTGCATGAATGCATTGTTCTTACATTCAACTCTTGCTGAGCTGTACAAGTTGATAGAGTCTGTTGCCATCGCCGGATAGTCATCCATTCCTGTAGGATAAAAAGGAATTTACTCCGAACCCTGTGACTTCAATGATTGTGGTGCTGTTCATTCTATAGCCTTGCCTATTGAGTTCAGTTAGGAAAATAACTCAGAGGGGTGATGACCATGCTGTCCTCGTGGTTCCTGTAGGATACACTACATGCTCTGTTTGTCTTTGCTCTATTTCAACAGTGGGCCATTAACACAGCCTTTGTTTGTGTAGAGAAATAGGCCAGTCTTTTCAAACGGATCAAAGAGACGGATGTATGCTGTGTCCCCCCCCCCCCCCCCCCAAAAGACAATCTTGCATATATTGCACTTCATTATTTCACTTCTCTGTGAGCCCCACTGTACTGAAGAGTGAGGAAAGCCTCGGGAGTGTTATTTTCACCCCGTGACCGATTTAGCATTAATTGCAATATAATTGGCTCTACGAGTTCGTTCCGCTTGTTATTCTGTGCTAATCTATATACATGGCACTGTTTGTTTCAACTGGAGAAAGTGAACACTTGGGTGTTCCAAGGATTCAAGTGACCTGGGACTTGCTTAGCAACATCCATGCCAAAACGAGTTTGAGTACGGTCTCCCAAAGATTTGAGCAGACAGGACGATGTAGGCTAGATCAAGTGTCAACAGCATGTTCTGAGATGCACACCCCCACCCCGCACAAACACACCTTTCACATGCCACAGACAGACCGACCCAGATTCTCCCCATGCTCACACACACTCACACATGCCAGACACTCTCCCCACAGTCTATCTGCTCAGATCAAGAGCTGGACCGGGCCAGGCAGGCCTTTTCAGACAGCTGTTTGCTAGCTGAGGCGTGACGGAGCAGTAAGCAGCACCCAGCCAGTCTGGCCTGCCTGTCGCATCGGTGAAAGAGGAGGAGGTTGTTATTTTAGTCTCTCAGACACTGTCATAGGACTAGTCTGGACACTGTCTCCCAGACAGCACACTTAGCCGCACCAGAAACTCTGGCCACAAAGCACAACTCTTGGGACACCTTACCACAGAACAGGAGAACCAGCGATGTACACAAACAGACTCTGCAGTGTCTGAATTAGCGACCTAAAGTGTTCTTTTTACAGAGCTCTCTGAGCCTGAGATGGGCCAGTACGACGTCCAGGCGCTCTCAGAGGCCCTGATGGGATTCCTGCAGGACTTGCCCTCCCCCATCATCCCAGAGTCTGTCTATCCCAGCCTGAAGATTGCCCTGCAAGAGGAAGCAGGTAACGGCACCTTTAGCACTAACATGCTTCTTCATGTATCTCATTAAGAACTGATGCAACTGATGCAAGTGATTCCAGGAACATATTCTACTAACAAAAACAACAACAACAAAAACGGCTATCATTGAAGCACACTATCAGGTGACTGTTGAAAGAATTGTGTATATTTTGGAATCGGCTTAGAAATACAAAGCAAAATGTGAATTTGGCATTAGGTAGAAAAAAAATGTTGTCGATTTACCATTGTGTCTCAAACCCAAGGCACTAAGATTGTCACTCAGTCTCCTTGCTGGTTCTTATTTCCCAGAGCTGTCCGTCGAGGAGACAGGCAAGCGTTTGCTGAAGGCGCTGGAGCCCCCGGCCGTGCCCCTGCCAGGCCTGCTCACCCTGCAGTACATGCTCAGACACTTGGACCGAGTGGGCCAGAGCTCGGCCCACAATGGCCTGGACCCTCACACCCTCGCACTCCTCTTCAGCCCTCTGCTGCTCCCCGCTGGGTCAGTCTCACATTTAAAGAAATACCTATGTCGGTATGGGGGGGTTGTCCAGCCAATAGACACAGAGGGAAAGGGAGAGAGAAATACTGGCCAGCCAACAGAGAGAGGGAGAGAGAAATACTGGCCAGCCAACAGAGAGAGGGAGAGAGAAATACTGGCCAGCCAACAGAGAGAGGGAGAGAGAAATACTGGCCAGCCAACAGAGAGAGGGAGAAAAAAATACTGGCCAGCCAACAGACACGGAGAGAGGGAGAGAGAGATACTGGCCAGCCAACAGAGAGAGGGAGAGAGAGATACTGGCCAGCCAACAGAGAGAGGGAGAGAGAGATACTGGTCAGCCAATAGACACGGAGAGAGGGAAAGAGAGATACTGGCCAGCCAATAGACACACAGAGAGGGAGAGAGAGATACTGGCCAGCCAATAGACACACAGAGAGGGAGAGAGAGATACTGGCCAGCCAATAGACACACAGAGAGGGAAAGAGATACTGGCCAGCCAACAGACACGGAGAGAGGTAGAGAGAAATACTGGCCAGCCAACAGACACGGAGAGATGTAGAGAGAAATACTGGCCAGCTAATAGACACGGAGAGAGGGAGAGAGATACTGGCCAGCCAACAGAGAGAGGGAGAGAGAGATACTGGCCAGCCAATAGAGAGAGGGAGAGAAATACTGGCCAGCCAACAGAGAGAGAGATACTGGCCAGCCAATAGAGAGAGGGAGAGAGAAATACTGGCCAGCCAATAGACACAGAGCGAGGGAGAGAGAGATACTGGCCAGCCAACAGAAAGAGGGAGAGAGAAATACTGGCCAGCCAATAGACACAGAGCGAGGGAGAGAGAGATACTGGCCAGCCAACAGAGAGAGGGAGAGAGAGATACTGGCCAGCCAATAGACACAGAGAGAGAGAGGGAGAGAGAGATACTGGCCAGCCAATAGACACGGAGAGAGAGAGAGGGAGAGAGAGATACTGGCCAGCCAACAGAGAGAGGGAGAGAGAAATACTGGCCAGCCAATAGACACGGAGAGAGGGAGAGAGATACTGGCCAGCCAACAGAGAGGGGGAGAGAAATACTGGCCAGCCAATAGAGAGAGGGAGAGAGAGATACTGGCCAGCCAACAGAGAGAGGGAGATAAATACTGGCCAGCCAATAGAGAGAGGGAGAGAGAAATACTGGCCAGCCAACAGAGAGAGGGAGAGAGAGATACTGGCCAGCCAATAGACACGGAGAGAGAGATACTGGCCAGCCAATAGACACGGAGAGAGGGAGAGAGAGATACTGGCCAGCCAACAGAGAGAGGGAGAGAGAGATACTGGCCAGCCAATAGACACAGAGCGAGGGAGAGAGAAATACTGGCCAGCCAATAGACACAGAGAGGGAGAGAGAAACACTGGCCAGCCAATAGACACGGAGAGAGGGAGAGAGAGATACTGGCCAGCCGATAGACACACAGGGAGGGAGAGAGAGATACTGGCCAGCCAATAGAGAGAGGGAGAGAGAAATACTGGCCAGCCAACAGAGAGAGGGAGAGAAAAATACTGGCCAGCCAATAGACACAGAGAGGGAGAAATAAATACTGGCCAGCCAATAGACACGGAGAGAGGGAGAGAGAGATACTGGCCAGCCGATAGACACACAGGGAGGGAGAGAGAGATACTGGCCAGCCAATAGACACAGAGAGGGAGAGAGAAATACTGGCCAGCCAACAGAGAGAGGGAGAGAAAAATACTGGCCAGCCAATAGACACAGAGAGGGAGAAATAAATACTGGCCAGCCAACAGTCACGGAGAGAGGGAGAGAGAGATACTGGCCAGCCAACAGAGAGAGATAGGAAGAAATGCATCAACATGACCAGCCTCTTGAGTTCATGCGGTTGTCAGTCTACAAAGTGTCTGGCTGTAGAAATGGTCTGCAGGTTGAGCCAGCTTGAGATAGAAGCCATAACACGTCTGTTTTCCTGGAAGGACACTATTCTCTGAAGTCAGCAGAATATACAGTACGTCCACTCAACACCTCTCCAACCAATGTCCCACGTTACTTACATCTCCCTCCTGTACTGTTGTAAAATATGACTCCCCTCATCCCGTTGAACCACTCTTTCCACCGTACTCTGAATGACTGACGTAGGAGTGTATTGATTTTTGTCCAGGTCAGAAGAAGATTGTCAGGTTTCTGCCCAGGTGCTGGAGAGACTGCTGGCGGTGAGGGCCTGGGAGCTGGAAGAAATGCCACCAGGTAAACACAAATCAAATTTTATTTGTCACATGCGCTGAATACAACAGGTGAAATGCTTACTTACAAGCCCCTTAACAAACAATGCAGTTCAAACAACAGAGTTAAGAAAATATTTACTAAATAAACTAAAGTTTTTTTTTAAATTGGAGAAAAAAGTAACACAATATTGAGTCTATATACACAAGCTCACAACAATATATCACTCTCACTAAAAAACACCTTTATCTCCTGGGTCCATTTTGAATGGATGTCCCACTGTATTGTGACACCACCACCTATTGGTCCCTTTGACAGCCCTACCTCCCAAACCTTCCAAAACCAAAGCCATGGCATCCTCTGTTATCAATGGAGACGGCAGCAAGATGGCCGATGCAGAGTGGTACTGGGGAGACATTTCCAGGTACAATTTATCTGGCTATAGAATGAATCCAGTGTTAATGTACACACTTGGTTATTTACAGTTGAGACCACAATCTTCTGTTTCAAGAAGAAATGATTGTCACTTGTCACTCATCTTACTCACCCAGCTTTAGTGACGTAATCATGATATTTTTTCCAGAGAGGAGGTGAATGAGAAGATGAGAGACATGCCGGATGGGACTTTCTTGGTCCGAGACGCCTCAAGCAAGGTGCAAGGAGAATACACATTGACTCTCAGGTAAGGGTATTGATAATTTAGTCTGTCTAAAAGAGACTAGTTTGTCTCTCTTAAAATAAACTTACTCCCTAGTCACTTGTTTCAAATGCAATGACGTTCCACCACTTTGGATAGCTTCCAGAGACTTTCACAGAACCTCTAACATTGCTCAACTGCTCTGGACTTTTCTAGAAAAGGAGGAAACAACAAGCTGATCAAGATCTTCCACCGAGGCGGCAAGTACGGCTTCTCTGAGCCGCTGACTTTTTCCTCTGTGGTGGAGCTCATCCTGCATTATCACCAGGAGTCGCTGGCCCAGTACAACCCCAAGCTGGACTCACGGCTACTGTACCCCATCTCCAAATATCAGCAGGTAGTAGAATGATTCTGTTAATGTTGGTTTGACTTCTGGGCCTTATGTCAATGGGGTTACTTGGTTTTTAAATAGATGATATAAGAGAAAAGGAATATAGCCTTCGAACAGCGCCCTTATGCTTTCTGGAAGGCCTTACATTTCTTATGGCACATGCGTTAAGGAAAATCCCAAACCCATGGCATCCCCAAGAGGACTGCAATAGCTTGTCTGAAATGTTATCAAACCATTATGTTTAAGTGAGGAGAGTTTGCTTGCTGCCCCTCTATTTGAAATACATTGAGCCCACATTGAGTGTTCTATAGCTCAACATCTTGCTGTGGTTGTATCACAACAACCTCTCCCTCAATGTGAGCAAGACAAAAGAGCTGATCGTGGACTACAGGCCGGACAGGCGCCCATTAACATCAAAGGGGCTGTAGTGGAGCAGGTCGAGAGTTTCAAGTTCCTTGGTGTCCACATCACCATCGATCTATCATGGTCCAAACACACCAAGACAGTTGTGAAGAGGGCACGACCAAACCTTTTCCCCTCAGGAGACTGAAAAGATTTGGCTTGGGTCCCCAGATCTCAAAAAGTTTGACAGCTGCACCATCGAGAGCACCCTGACCGGTTGCATCACCGCATGGTATGGCAACTGCTCGGCATCTGACCGTAAGGCACTACAGAGGGTAGTGTGTATGGCCCAGTACATCACTGAGGCCAAGCTTCCTGCCATCTAGGACCTATATAATAGGCGGTGTCAGAGGAAAGCCCATAAAATTGTCAAAGACTCCAGTCACCAAAGTCATAGACTGTTCTCTCTGCTACCGCATGGCAAGCGGTACAGGAACGCCAAGTCTAGGACCAAAAGGCTCCTTAACAGCTCCTACCACAAGCCATAAGACTGCTGAACAATTAAACAAATGGCCACCGGACTATTACATTGACCCCCTACATTGGTTTTGTACACTGCTACACGCTGTTTATTATCTATGCATAGTGACTTCACCCCTACGTACATGTACAATTACCTATAACCTGTACCCCCACACACTGACTCGGTACACCCTGAATATAGCCTCGTTATTGTGTTACTTTTTATTATTTTTTACTTTATTTGGTCAATATTTTCTCAACTCTTCTTGAACTGCACTGTTGGCTAAGGGCTTGTCAGTAAGCATTTCACTGTAAGGTCTACACTTCTTGTATCTGGCGCATGTGACAAATAGTTTGATTTGATTTGGTTAGTTAATGGTCTTTGTTATTTCCAGGACCAGGTGGTGAAAGAGGATAACGTGGAAGCAGTAGGAGAGCAACTGAAGGTGTACCATGAACAGTACCAGGAGAAGAGCCGGGAATATGACGTCTTGTATGAAGAGTACACTCGCACCTCTCAGGTAAATATTCAACACATCCATTTTCACTGTCCCATTTGGGTCTGGGTTCCATAGCACTTGAAATGAGCAAAACCTCGTCTGTTTTCCTTGTACTCCAGGAGTTACAGATGAAGCACACGGCCATCGAGGCCTTCACCGAGACCATCAATATCTTTGAGGAGCAGTGCGAGACCCAAGAGCGCTACAGCAAGGAGTACATTGACAAGTTCCACAGGGAGGGCAACAGCCAAGAGATTGAGAGGTATCTACATTGCCTGTTGTAGGATTTTCATGAAGCCTGTAGTGATCATGACTATGAAGTGGGGGACCTCCCAATCTTGTCGCTCCACCTTACAGAATCCAAAGTAATTCAGATAAGCTGAAGTCTCGTGTGACTGAGATCCATGACAGCAAGCGGAAGCTGGAGCAGGACCTGAAGGAGCAGGCGACGGACAACCGAGAGATCGACAAGAAGATGAACAGTCTGAAACCAGACCTCATGCAGCTGAGGAAGATCAGAGACCAGTACCTGGTGTAGGTTATACACACACACACACACACACACACACACACACACACACACACACACACACACACACACACTTTACAATGCGAAACTGAAATGTTTAGGAACATGGGAACTAACCATTAGCTTGTGTTAACGCCCCAGGTGGCTCAATCAGAAGGGCACCAGACAGAAGAAGATTAACGAGTGGCTTGGGATCAAGAACGACGTGGAAGAGTGAGTTAAACCAATGTGGCCGTCTGACAGTTGTGATGTATCACCATGTTTAATCATGTCTTATCGTGTATCATATTGACCCTGGTTTCATCCCCTCTTCTCCCTCCCAGCCTATATTCTCTGGTGGATGAGATGGATGACCTGCCGCACCATGACGAGCGCACCTGGTACGTGGGCGACATCAAGCGCGGCCAGGCCGAAGAGCTGCTAAAGGGCAAGGGTGACGGCACCTTCCTGATCCGAGACAGCCAGTCCCAGAAGGGCTCCTATGCCTGCTCTGTAGTGTGAGTCCCATTAACCTGTTCTGTAGTGTGAGTCCCATTAACCTGATCTGCGGTCACATAATGATTTGGGTTGGAAATACGACTAGACTGTTGGGTGGGGTTTAACCAGGTTTGTCAGATGTTTTCCGGACTCACCTGCCGAGATGATGCCTGAAAATCTCAAATGCATGGGAAATGTGGGGACCATCTGAAAACATGGTTGGCCAATCTTATCCGCAAAGGGCCGTTAAGCAGTAACACAACTGAGTCAGCTCATCCAAACCTATTGGACTGAGGAACATTTGGCATTGAGGCATATAGCAGGATCTTCAAAGTTGATGGTGTCTTGATGAGGTCTTAAAACATCTATCAAACTTTGATTTTGTGCTGAAATATCACTTTGACTGCTGTGTTTGGGCGTGGTGTCTAACCAAATGTTCTGTTGTTGACTTCACGTCTGTACATGCAGCGTGGACGGGGACGTCAAGCACTGTGTGATATTCAAGACCTCCACGGGCTACGGTTTCGCCGAGCCTTACAACCTGTACAGCTCCCTGAGAGAGCTGGTTCTCCACTACAGACACACCTCCCTGGTCCAGCACAACGACTCGCTGAATGTAACTCTGGCATGTCCTGTCCTAACCCAGCAGCAACCCAGATGAGACACACCGTCACCCGGACACGGCCCGGCACAGAGCAAAAACACACACAGAACTGAGACCACAAACCCTCACTTTTCCCAACAAAAAAGCAAACAGCTTTCTGAGCGTTGGGTTTGACAGGAGTGGAAGTGGCAGATATAATGACTGACTGGGTTTTGACTTTGAAGAGACCCTGTAAATGTTATATTTTTGTTAAATCTTTTAGGATAAAAATATTTTGACTATTTTAAAGTAACTGCTGTAGATTCCATTTTCCTTTCAATGGAGGGAATTATTTTTTAAATCGACTTGTTATGGGTGCCATTTTGGGGGTGTAGTAACTTTTTTCAACAGTTAGAGGTGTAAGGGTTTGACATGGAGAACAAAAATACCTAACAGACTTTCTGTGTTTTGTTGCAAGTTCATATTAATACACATTTTCTCCCACAGCGCTATGGGACGCATACAAAGAAAGCATTCTCCTTTCTGTGTACTCATTGCTATGTGCCCTATCACATAAAGACAAAAGAAGACAAAGACAAAATTCAGTACCAATGTGTTAAACAAAAAGATGAATTTGTCTTTTTCTGAAAGCTTTAAAAAAAAAAAATCTATGTAAGTTTAAAATAGTTTGAGGTTGATGATATTAGATGCGGGCATGGCCCCTGGTGTAGCTTGAGGACACTGCTGGAGTTGCAGTCCTTGATGGTGGAACACTTGGTGGTGAAAGTGCCTTCTCTTATAATCCTCGGTCTTCCATTCTCTCTCTGTAGATCAGAGTCAGTGTGGATGCCTTGCCCCAATCAGATGCCAAGTGTTTTGTACAGCACTGTATGAAACTAGAAATCTGAAATGGACCTTGCTATTGATTGCCTTGGCGCAGGGATGGGTAACTCCCTGGGACTACTGCCACTGACTGCTCAGAGTGCACACATCTGATTTCCAGGGTCAGGGCTCAGTGCACACATTTGGTTTCCCAGGTCTCAATCAGTAGCTGACTTAAAGGAATGATTGAAAGCCAGCAGACACTCTTGAGGACCGAAGTTGCCCACCCTTGCATTACTGTGTGTATGATGGCGGTGTTGGATTTGTGCATGGTGGAAATGGATTTCCGTTCATATTTTATAGTTGTGGATAGATGGTAGATCTTATGGGGGTTGTGTACCAGATATAAGAAGCATTGTCTTTTCACTACATATTGGGTATGCAGTATGCATCGCAGTATTCAGTCTCTCATTAAGGTATTAGTAGCCTAATTCCACAATTTACTTAATCGGACCTTACCTGCCACACTTTGTGAATGAGCTTCTTTCCCAGGAAACAAGTTGTACTTTAATGCTAACATATACACCAGATATTCTAGGTAGACTTGAAACACTACTTTGACAAACTGATTAGTACTATGCAGCGAGTTTGACATACAACTTCACGATGCATCATCAACATTGATTTTGATTCATGACAAATCACTGAATGAGTGATAACCTTTACACTTGTCATGTATTAATCAGACATTGGTGCATTTTATTGCTCACTTTTAGGAGTGGTTAGATTGCCGATCATGTTGGGATTAGTGTAAATCAACCTTTTATAGCTGACAACAATGTTGATGTTAATCTGGTTAACCTGTTTCTTATGTTTATCTGGTAGTTAGGTGAAAAGTGTCTCCTTGGAGAGAGATGACAATAATAGTCTGTGGACTATTTACTGAACATAGCTTTCAGCCAGAGTCCTGCTCAGTTAGACTGTCCTTCAGGTCAACGGATCTTTGAAAACTGGGACAATCTAGTTTAGTTTTTTTGTCAAGAGAGGGTGCTGTATAAAAAAGAGAGTAAAAAATATGTTTCTGGTTTGTTTTCTAATTGCACACGGTGGCTCTGCATGCAGTGTAAGACTACGTAGGCCCTCCACTGACATGACCACAGCCAGGTTAAGACTAGCTGAAGATTGTACGCCAGATAATGTTATGTAACCAAAGAGTGTTGGTGTCCATTACTGAGTGCTACAGAAAAGACCCACACAAACCGCCGCCATAGATTTTTCAACTAACCTGTTCTTAGGGATTACTTTCTTAATTCTCGATTCCTTTTAAAAAGTATCTTAGTCTGTTGCAGTTGGTTCTACAAAAACCATACATTCAGAAAGATATCAATGTTTAAGTGAGATATGCCTCGTGGTGTGCTTAGATCTTTGTTTGTCACCTACTTATACGTGTGGCCGTAGAAGTAGAATCTACTAGTTCCTGCAATAATGCTGGGAAATGCTAGATCTGCGGCAGCTAAGATGTCGAGGTACCTCCTCATGCCGTACAATACTTGGATGTAATATCTTTGAGGTTTTGCTGTTTTTTGTAGAACCACCTGCAACTGGAAACGGACATTTTTCAGATACTTTCGTTATTCTCGATTCTGTGAAAAAAGTATTGCCAATAACAGGTTAGTTGAAAAATCTATGGCGGCGGTTTGTATGGGGCTTTCCTCTAACGCCCAGTAATGGACACCAACATTCTTTGGTTATATCACATTCTCTGGCATACAATCTGTAGCTAGGTCTGTTCTCAGTGACATTGTTTCCCCTGGCCTTTTCTGTGGACTTGGGCTCCCGAGTGGCTCAGCGGTCTAAGGCACTGCATCTCCGTGCCAGAGGCGTCACTACAGACCCTGGTTCGAGTCCAGGCTGTATCACAACTGGCCGTGATTGGGAGTCCCATAGGGCGGCGCACAATTGGCCCAGTGCCGTCCGGGTTAGGGTTTGGCCGGGGTAGGCCATCACTGTACATTTATTTAACTTGCCTAGTTAAATAAAGGTTAAATAAAAATAAATAATTATATTGGAGGTCATGACAAAAGCTATGCTTGATTTCTGCTACTACGGTGCAACGTAAAACGACACATTTCCTCAGCTTGTGAGAAAGCCTGTGAGTGGGTACAAATGAGGCTTGAGTAGGGATGTCGCTGTGTCAATGTTACAATCTGCTAATGTAAATGCACTACAAAGACATGAATAGGGAGCTCATGTTTCAGGAGTTTTATTATAATTTGACTTGAACAGGTTCATTAATTTACAATAACTGGCTATGATAGGTCAGAAACACTCCGCATAGTGGACATCTCATTGTAAGACAAGGACGGTGTCTTTGAAGTGGCTCTTAATGGTCTGTTTGAAAGTGGCTTTTATGAAACCTGTTTGTGTTTTGTTATTTGTTCATCATAACCTGAGCAGATTTAATTGAATAAGCTAGTGTGAATACTTTTGGTGATATTCTTTACATTTATATTTCATGCTTATTTAGAGATTTAATTTATCTCTAAATAACCAAATAGATCGAAAAGACTGTTAGGCTGTTTACACAGGCTTTTTTAGATTTTGTTAGAGAATGAAACTGTCGTAGTATTTGTTGTATGTTGACTTTCAAATTTGTAGACTGCCTGGTTTTTAGCTTTTGTATTTGTGAAACTGCTCCCTTGACATAATGGAAGTCTGTTAGATACTGCTATTTGATACATGTAGTATGTGTATAATACTTGGCTGGAGTTCAGTAATTTGAAATCTAGAAATCCCCCCCAAAACATTGCTAATGAACAGCAAAATGCACTTTTAAATTGACAGTAAGCAACATTATTTAAAAAATCTGTACAATTATTGCATTACCTAATGAAAATATTGGCTGCACTCCATATGATGTATTTGTCAGACTGATAGTTTTGTATGGTACTAATGAAAAAATTAACAATTTTATTAAAGCTTGAAGTTGTCAAAATGCCTGACATTTTTCCTCCAATTATTTTGACAAAAGCAATCCCTTGCTCAGAAGGCAATTGAGTGTAAATGTTGGGAGAATTGTGACATCTACTGTCACAACATGGTCATACAATCTATGATTTTCCTCACTGTAGCCTTGGCAATTTTCTACGTAGTTAGACACGTGATGGACTGTTTTATGTACTGCTATTTCTTTAATGTTGTGACTACATACATTATTCATTATCTATTCATGTTAATTCAGTCAATCAAGAAGGATTCTACTCTGGCCTAAGTTTGAAGTTTGTTCTTATTCCTGTTTTGCCTATCAATTTGTCCCTGTATAAGAAGTGTCTGAAACGATGATATGCTGTTGTGGGATGTCCAATGAGAGCATTTGGTCACAAGAATCCATCTCATCACAGCTAAGGATGATTGTTGTAATCATTGGTGGAAGGAGCTCCAACCCACTCACTTTTCAAATTGGTCACAGTGTTGTCTGAGGGAAATGTTAAGGAAGGCTCTGGCTTCAGTACCTGTAAGCAACATGAAGTTTGCATCGGTGTTAGTCCTTCTTTTTTTCTGCTCTACTTTCAAGAAATCCCAAGGAAAGTCAAAGCCGAAACCGGGCTGTGAATATCCCCCGTCTCAGTGGTGTAGGAGTTTGGAAATTGCAATAGAATGTGGGGTAAGTTTGGAGTATCGTTATCAAGTTCAAATAACTGCACTCGGACATAATGCCAGTTGCTAGGTTCTGTTTATAAGACTTTCATAAAATCTATTTTCATGTACCTTTTTTTTCTGGATTATACCCTGGTACTTTTGAATGTGTCGCATGCAGCCTACTACAGAAGTTATTCAGTTGAATGATTAAATAACCTGTCATTTATTTTTTACAAATCAACTTTCCTATGTCTAATCTCACCAAACATTAAGACATTATGCTATTCCATGTTATATAACAAGGTCAATATGTATATGTGAGTATATCCCATGTTTATCAGGATTGTCAGTTCAGTTTTAAATTACTGTTCAAAGAGTCCCTTGTCCATGGTTAAATGAGTCATGCTTTTGAAATTGAGCACCAGAGGTCCTAGATTTCCTGAGTGCATGTGACTGAAACCAATCCTTAATGAGCTGTGTTTAGACAGGCAGCCCAATTCTGATATTTTTCTGAAAAACTGCGGTTTGCAAGTGGCATGTTTCCCACATTTACTTGTGTGAATTCCAGGCATATCTCAATATGAACAGAATGTAATTAATTTGTCAAATTGAAAGAGTTCCAGCCCAGCTTTCTCTGAACATGATTCCTGTCTAGGTTCAGAAGCAGTGTCTGGAGCTCAATGCCACCAGGCCCATTTCAGCAGTACCCAGAGTTGAGGTGACCCTGTACTATGAGAGCCTGTGTCCAGGCTGCAGGGTCTTCCTCACCCAGCAGCTCTTCCCTACCTGGGCCATGCTCCATGATATCATGGAGGTAAAACTGGTGCCCTACGGCAATGCACAGGTAGGCCTCTTCTCAAGATGGGAGAGTACTGGGTCAGGTTCAGTGGGGAGGGCACATTGTAAATGTTTTTTTTGGGGGGGGGGGGGTGTTATTGGACAAGTTCAGCCTGTACCTCAGTATAGGCCTTTGATTGATATATCCATCCACAGTCCCTGACTATTGAATACATGAGAGCTTGTTTTGTGTTCATGCTGCAGCCTTTTTCCTGTTCTTTCACAGGAGCTTCCCTCAGGGAATTCTCCCTTCACCTGTGAACATGGGGAACCAGAGTGTCATAGTAACATGATTGAGGTGCGCTTGCCAATAAAATGGCAAATGTCTGAAGTTCTGCTTATAACTTGAATCACTAAAAATAGGTAATCTGTCCCTGAAATATAGTTTATTTTGTATTTCATACTTTCCCTTTAGGCATGTATTCTACATTCAGTGGGTCTGTACTCGGCCTTCCCTGTCATTGACTGCATGGAATCTGCAGCAAATGTTCTCGCCGCCGCCCAACCTGTGAGCATTGTACTGTTTTTAACTTAATGTTAAACCACTTGCATTCTTTTTAATTCAAAATGCATTTGTGAGGGCCTCCCGAGTGGCGCAAGGCACTGCATCGCAGTGCTTAGAGTCCAGGCTCTGTCGCAGCCGGTCGCGACCAGGAGACCCATGGGGGGCGCACAATTGGCCCAGCGTCATCCGGGTTAGGGGAGGGTTTGGCCAGCAGGGATGTCCTTGTCCCATCGCGCACTAGCGACTCCTGTGGCGGGCCAGACACGGTCGCACAGTGTTTCCTCCAAAACATTGGTGCGGCTGGTTTCCCGGGTTAAATGGGCATTGTGTCAAGAAGCAGTGCGGCTTGGTTGGGTTGTGTTTCGGAGGGCGCACGACTCTCGACCTTTTCCTCTCCCGAGTCTGTATGGGAGTTGCAGCAATGAGACAAGACTGTAACTACCAATTGGATACAACGAAATTGGGGTAAAAGTAACAAAAATAAACAAATGCATTTGTGCACCTTTTCTGTTTACACATTAAGGGCTCTGGGTTATTGGTTCTAACATGCAGTCTTGTTCTCCCCTAGTGCTTACAGCTACACGTCCCTTCCATGACGTGGGACAGTGTCACAACCTGTGTTAAGGGAGAGCTCGGCTTCAAACTGATGCATGAGAACGCCCTGAAGACCAATGCTCTCAGTCCAGCCAAAACACACGTCCCCTGGGTGACCATTAATAAGGTAGAACACTGCTGGGACTGAAACTAGGGGGACGATGTAGATAACATGGCTATACTACAGCAAGTGGCAAGCATCTACAGCAGGGTTATTCAACTCTTATTCTACAAGGGCTGGTGCCTGCTGGTTTTTTGATCTGATAATTGCACACACCTGGTGTCCCAGGTCTAAATCAGTCCCTAATTAGAGGGGAACAATGGGTTTGAGGCATCTACAGATTATTAACCATAGTGTTACTGAGTGCTGCTTTTTGAACAGATACACTGTGTATAGCAGGTCATGGAATCAAACTATGTGCCAAGGTCAAGCCTGTACATGACTTTCCAATTCCTCCTTTTTGCGTCTTTGCAGGAATACACAGGTGACTTTCAGGACAAAGCAATGTCATCACTTTTTAACTTGGTCTGCAAGATGTACAAGGTGAGTTGTGTGTGACTGGTCCTTGTTTGATCACTTGAAATGTAATTGAGTATTAAACTGATCAACATGGTGTCCTTGGTCATCGGCTGAGCTAAAATGTAATGATCACCCATTTTTGTCCACAGGGAGGAAAGCCCCCTGCCTGCACTGGCGCGCAGAAGAAACTAGACAGGAGTCTGTGCTGAAACCAACAGTCATTCTGCATGCCATTCATGTTGTTTTCAAAATATATTTTGTTACAGTATAAGTACCAGTTTCCCTCATTCTTTTGAAAGACAATGCAAGTCCAACATAAATCATAAGTTGCTAATTTCTTTACTCTTGTTGCTGAAATGTATTTCATGAATTGTAATACTTGTTTTATTCTGTGTGATTGTATGATACTGTGTCAAATAACTCCATATGTGTTGATCATTTAACCCAATGCTAACAAGTTACGGTTCCATTTTGTATAAACAGATTTCTCTTTCAAGCCTAAGAGTGCATATAACTGTGGGGTCTGAAATTAAACATCCTTGATAAAGATGAGCAGTAATGACTAAAATAATGAGCAATACTGTATGCTCAAAGAAATTATTTTATACTAATACAATTGCTCAGAAATAGATTTTGTTTAACAAGTAATACTTTTCCCTCAAAGGTAGGGGTCAAAATTGACACCCCAAAAGATTATTGTAAATAAAGTAGTCAGTTTATTTGGTTCCATATTCCTAGCACACAATTACAAACTTGTTGGATGCATTTTCAGTTTGATTATTTTTTGCCCAATGGAAACACTCCTAAATATTTGGATGCTACAATGAGTATGGATCCTCCTGAATGAGTCATGATTGAGAAAGTTAGTGGGTCAAAGATCATACACCCAAGACATTCTCACCATTACCAATAACACAGGATGTTGGCATGTCTTGGGGGTATGATCTTTGACCCTCTAACTTTGTCATTATTCAAAGATTAGGCTGGGATTGATGCCGCGTTCACGTGCTAGTCGGAACTAAACTCAGAAATGTGACTTGCTTATTGGTTGTAGTTATATACGTGCAGAGTTCAACCAGTTAGCAAGTCGGAAATTAGAGTTTCCTAGTTCCGACAAGCACGAATGCGGCATCAATCCAACGCAGTTTAATTACTTCCGAACAGCGATAGATTTAATCAGATTCACAAATACAGGTTTCCATAATTTATTGGCATTTTCACTGAACTCCAGAAACGTTTAAAAAATGTACTTTTAAATTATTGTTAAATTAAGCAAATTTGTAAGAAATATTTTGTCTCCAGAAAAATTATCTTACCGTACTTACATTTTGACAGACAAATATACTAATGTCCAACATTGCGGATAAAAAGGACACAGAACAATAACCGTAATGGTATACCATGTCAGTTTCAGCAAAGCAATAAAGGGAGCAAGAGTCACCAAACGAACTTCTCAGACAACACTGAATGACACTGATTTATGTACGTTTTACCCACAATAAAGCTCAGCTCCTCTCCAGTCACAATTTAAGGCTCTTATTTTAGCTGTTTGCTTATTCATGACCAAACATGAGTAAATAGAATATGGTCAAGATATTTATGAATACTTGTGTACTTTTCCCCCTGCCTTACCAGGAAAAGAGTAAGCGAGAAATACTTTAGTGTTAGTTCCCAGGCAAGTTTACCATGATGGAGCTGTTGTTGAATTTTGTTGATGTTATTTTCAGATTTCACTGTTCTCCATTAAGGATAGTTCAGTGATTTTTATATGCACTGAACAAAAATATAAAACAATTTAAAAGAATTTACTGAGTTAGTTCATAAAAGGAAATCGGGTCAATTTAAATAAATTCATTAGGACCTAATCAATCAATCAATTTTATTTTATATAGCCCTTCGTACATCAGCTAATATCTCGAAGTGCTGTACAGACACCCAGCCTAAAACCAATAACACCTAATCTATGCATTTCACATGATTTGGGGATATAGATATGCATCAGTTGGTCAGATACCTTTAAAAAATAAAATAGGGCTGTGGATCAGAAAACCAGTCAGTATCTGGTGTGACCATTTGCCTGATGCAGCGCGACATCTCCTTTTGCATAGAGGTGATCAGGCTGTTGATTGTGGCCTGTGGAACGTTATCCCACTATTCAGCTGTGCGAAGCATCCCAAATATGCTCAATGTGTGATATTTCTGGTGACTGTGCAGGCCATGGAAGAACTGGGACATTTTCAGCTTCTAGGAATTATGTACAGATCCTTGCATTATCATGCTGAAACATGAGGTGATGGCAGTGGATTAATGGCACGACAATGGCCCTCAGGATATCATCACAGTATTTCTGTGCATTCAAATTGCCATCGATAAAATGCAATTGTGTTCGTTGTCTGTAGCTTATGCCTGCAAATACCATAACTCCACCGCCACCATGGGGCACTTTGTTCACAACGTTGACATCTGCAAATCGCTCACCCACACGACACCATCTGCCCGATAAAGTTGAAACTGGGATTTATCTGTGAAGAGCACACTTCTCCAGCGTGCCAGTGGCATCAGCTGTCCGGGTGGCTGGTCTCAGACGATCCTACAGGTGTAGAAGCCGGATGTGGCGGTCCTGGTCTGGCGTAGTTACACGTGGTGTACGGTTGTGAGGCCCGTTGGACGTACTGCCAAATTCTCTAAAATGACGTTGGTGGCGGCTTATGGTAGAGAAATAACATTAAATTCTCTGGCAACAGCTCTGTTGGACGTTACTGCAGTCAGCATGCCAATTGCGCACACTCCCTCTAAACTTGTGTGACATTGTGTTGTGAGAACTCCATTTTAGAGTGGCCTTTATTGTGCCCAACACAAGGTGCACCTGTGTAATGATCATACCATTTAATCAGCTTCTTGATATGCCTCACCTGTCAGGATTATCTTGGCAAAGGAGAAATGCTCGCTAACAGGGATTTAGAAATTTGAGAAGCCTTTTGTGCATATGGAAAACAATTTTTGTTCAGTGTACTTATATTTGGCAGGGGCTAGTTAAGTTGTACAGTATTGGTTTAACTTAAAAATTAGGGTGCAATCAGCGAACGCAATAATAGAAATTAACATTCACATACTGTAGGTAAAAGCTATAGCCCTGTGAAGAGCATAAGGGCTCTCTGTTCAATCTGTATCGCTGAAGCGCTACAGATTACATGATATGAAGGTAATTTCTGATTGAGCCGACATATGCAGGGTTTACCGTGCAGTCTCCGTTATACAGGAACATTGCCTTTAAATTCCAATCACGCTGTAACGCTGAACTTCTGCAATACGGATTGAATAGAGCTCGACATCAAAGCATTACATCCAACATATAAAGTCAAGGTATTACAATTTCCATAAAAATTATAGCATAATTCTAACTGATAATTGATGAAACTCAACACATTTTAAAGTCAAACTTTGACATGATTACAATCAACAGTTCAGAGAGAACTTTGTTCAACATTTCATAACGACTTAGGTTGGCAGAAGCTTTTGCGCAAATTCCAAAGATTTTTGTCACAATTTTCCCTATAAACTAGTTTCCCTCAAGAACAAATCAAACAAGACATTAGGGGCTTATTCAGGCGAATGAAAAAGTATCCAATGTCAATACAGAATGTACAGTATTGTGTAAACCAGACATGATTTTCTGTTGTGTACTACAGGGAATAATATCAACGCTGTTCATTGCATTTCTATCTGCTACTTTCAAAGCATCACACACTACTGAATAAGCCCTAATTAGTCCACACTGCGGCCCTGTTCAGAAACAACCACTAACCTTTCGACACTTGTGGAGATCTGACAGGATTTTATAGGTTTAAAAGGTTCAATGCAGCCGTTTTTATCTCAATATCAAATCATTTCTGGGTAACAATTAAGAACCTTACTGTGATCATTTTCAATAAAAATTCTCAAAAAGAAACAAATGGCTTAGCAAAATACAATTTCTCCAGCAAGAATTTAGCTAGGACTGTCAGAGTGGTCCGAGGAGCCTAATGGGAGGGATGTGTAACCTGAACTAGCTGTTAAAGTGCATAATCATAATTGTCACAATTTCACAGTATTATTCCAACCTCAGTGTTGAAATGTATATATAAAACAGAGGATATCATGTTTTTGACTGCATGCCCTGCTACATGACAATGTCTCCACCTCACCCTCTGCTAGGTGGAATTTTCTCCCTATTGCTTACACCTATCCATTCCTCTCAGCTCTAGGTGTTAGGCCTAGGGGTTGTTTCTTGACAGGAACTACAGCCTTCCATGGCTGTCCACTAAAATCATGGTTTGGCTCAAGCTCTTTAGAACTGAATGGGCTTCCTCTACAACAAAAATTGTAAAGTGCTACTGTATGGTGGAGACACCCTGATAATGATGCTTACAAAGCTCAGAGACAAACAGACCTGGGGTGTGTTCGTTACGTCTTGCAAAGGAAATCGTTTACCTGAACAAAACTGGGAGAGACCTACCTGAATTTTTCCAGTAGAAACCAGTTTTCCATTTGGAGTAAACGGTTTGTTGCAAAACGTTTTGCAACAGAATCGGTGAAATGAATACACCCATGGTGAGGACATACCCATTATATATAACAAAACGGAACCATTTCAAATCAAATAGAAAATGTGACAACGTAAAACATGATCATATAGAAACAAATACAACTTTACAAACATGAGTGTAAGCGGTGTTAGTCTAGATTTAAAACAACTTGTATTGGGTACCTCAATCAACCATAGTACTTCGGGATTTTTGAAATACAATTTACTGGTACTGTTCATTTTATATTTAAATTGCTTTAGTTCTCAAACTCATTAATGAACTTTTCAATTGAGATCAATAGAGGTCGCCAGACAAATAAATATGTATTTTTGCATAACTTGAAGCAGTAAGGTTCTAAGAGCTGTTTGTCATCAGTAACACAACTCTAAACAGGCAGTCTCAGTTAAGGGCTACCCAAGAAGTCCGTGCTACATTCAAATAATTTATATCTCGTTATACCCTGAGGTTTAAGTTACAATTCTCTCACTATTCAGGTACATACTGGATTTGATAAAACATTCACAGAATTCTCAGAGACTAACTAAATAAAATATACTAGTTTATGCTGACTGAATTCAAAATGTGTGGTGCAAAAGTTCCAAGACCCTGTAAAATGATTACAATCCTTGCAATATTCCATTGAATATCTATATTCCATCATTTTGAGGAAGACATTGTTTTCTCAGTATAATTCCTTGCTTCGTCAGGAGACGCTGGTTAGCTTGTGGTCAGTTCTCTACCTTCGAGTCTAAGACACTTTCTGCCCAGAATCAACTACAGAATGCAGGACTAAAAAGTCCTATCTCGCACACAGAAGAAAATAGAGAATAAAACGATACTTCTTGTTCTACAATATTAAAAGTGTTAAGGTGTCTCCAGTGTAAAGGAACTGTTGTCATTACAGACTTGATAAAAAGCCCACCCTGTATGTCCAATTGCTGCTGGGACCCACAAACCAAGGCAGGGATGGAATGAGTTGAAGGGAGGGCCAAGGTTTGTGTTACGTGCCAAGCCGTAGGTAAGCTACACTACTGCCTTCCTGGCCCAGTTTTCTGTCCCTATCGCCTATGTCGTCCGCGCCCACCCCGGGGCCCAACGTTCTGAGATGGTCGGGGCTCCTAACCGACATGGTGGCCAGACTGAGGGCCCGGCCAGGGTGGGGGGAGGGGGGCCGGTATCTGCTGCTGGGCTCTGGGGATAGAGACAGGGCCAGGGTCTTCCTAGAGGTCTCTCCCCCCTGTGACGTCTCCTCCTCGGGGGGGCTCTCCAGGTCTGAGTCACCCTCCTCCTCCTGCTCCTCCAGGGTGAGTTCAAACTGGAACTTGTCCCCTGTGGAGGCGCATCCCCCCGATGTGGCTTCCAGGGCTCCTGGCCCCCCATCAAGATCCCTGTCCTCAAGGGTGGGTGAGGGACTGCGCTGGATCATACTTTGGTACCACTCCCGGTTGTCCTCCAGGGTATCCAGGATGTCCTGGGCGTCAGGGTGGACCAGGTCAGCCCACGTCTCCCAAAGAGGGTGGACGATGTAGTCTATGAATCCCACCTACAGAGGGGAGTAAAGATGCGAGATATAAACACACACTGTTTTGGTGGGTTTCAACAGACATTATGACAATAATTTGCCAGCAACAGTCTGTTAAGCAGTGACAAAGACCTGCGGGTGGGTTTGCAGATTCTTGTGTCTGCATGTGTAAGAGAGCCTGCATACCTCGTGTGGCTGCATGCACGCTATGCACAGAACAGTACCTGGGTCTTCTCGACGGAGGCGTTATGTTTGTCACACATAGGGCTGATCTCAATTCCCTTGTCCCGCTCCCTGTCCCCCTGGGTGAAGAACTCCACCATGATGCGGTCGGTCCACTTACGGTAGACCTCCAGAGGCTTGGTGGGGTTACTGAGGTCAGCACAGTGAACCATGTTCTGAAGGACCTGGAGACACGCAGGGAGGCCCATGTTAGTTCTTGGTTTATCTGTTGTTTAGATATTTTTTGAAGTTGTATATAATTTTTTATTCATATTAATTTTGTCATTTATATTTCAGACATTTATATAGAAACCTTGAATGTACATGACACTATGAAGTCTTGAGTTATTTTAGACAACTGCACTGATCACACTTGTCTCCAGTAGACAGTTCAGATTCAACACCATCGTCCATCTCAATGATCTGAAGTGGCTTTCTTTCCTTGTCTCCCCTCAAATTGCTTTCACCTGTCCTGTATCCACATATCTTCGCTGTCTGATGAAAACCTCTCATCTCTAAAACAGAAACTTTTCAGGAAATTGAAAACATTTCCATATTTTCCCATGAACAAACATACAACTTCAGAAGCTATTTTGAATACACTTTATTGGTCCTAGATTCATGTTCAGAGTACAATGAGGGGAGTTACTGCTTTCAATAAATGTATAAAAAAAATTATTGGCAAATTAAGTTATTAGGTTTTCATCAGACAGCGACAATATTCAGATAAATGCAGATGAGTGAGACGGAGAAGAGAAGAGGAAGTCACTGTAGACTATTAATATGTGGCCAGTGGTGTGTCTACTCTAGGAATGACCTCTGACCTGGATGCGGTCTGAGTAGTTGTCCAGCAGCAGCACTCCAAGACTGGTCACCTTCTTGGTCTCCACCATTGTCTTCAGGTCAGCCAGGAAGTTCATGTGCTTGGACATGTCAGTGGCCAACACCTGCAGAGGACAATACCAACGATATTTTAGTTATGAACATTATGTAGAAACTGCTTATGTTGGGCCTCTGGGTTTAGAAATTCTATGGCAATACCAATTAATCACACTTACTTCAGTCACTAATTCCAAAGAGTCAGTGGGTTAGAGCATGGTGCCACCTACATCCAGGGTTGTGTTGTGGGTTTGATACTGAATATACTCTGTGTGAAATGTACCGGTAAGTGACTTTGGGGAAAAGTGTCTGCTAAATGGCCATATCATTATGATGTCGGCTCATTCATTATGTGAACTATGATAATATGGAGGTGTGTAGATAATATCTAATTTCTATTCAATTTCAATTCATTCGGTCAGTGCCTCACCATGTCGATGACCATCTTCCTGAGGGACTGTCTCTGTTTCTTGCTGAGGCTCTGGAAGATGTCACAGTTGTCCTCCTGTAGCAGCTTGAAGCCCACAGCCAGGTGGTGGTTCTCCAGGACAGAAGCGTCGTTGTACATCAGAGCCAGCTCAGAATCTACAGTAGGACAGTAGGAACACTCATCAGTAAAGCAACAACAATTCCAAGGCACTCCCTGTATAACTACAAAAAGGTATTCATTAGGTTCAAAATAACGGAATAAACAATTTATCCAGAGATCAAACTCCGCCTTACAGACGCTATAATGTAGTCTTCACAGTAGTAGATGCCAGACACATTTTGCTCCAAAGGACATATCCTTTAATTAGATCTAATGAGTGAGATTGCTAGTGAGGGATGGAACTGACTTGTGTTGATGAGGAACTGGTTGGACACTCCGGGGTGATCTACGTCGTGTATAGCACTGCTAAACAGAGCAGCCATGATCTCCAGGTCAGTGAAGACAGCCTGAAAACAAAAAACAGACACTTTTTTGTTACTATTACTGCGAGAGATGAGTGATGGCGCCGGAGGGGATGACTACCACCTTATCGGCTCTTAACCAACCATGCTATTTAGTTAGTTCTTTTGCGTTGTTCATAACTTGTTTTGTACATAATGTTGCTGATACCGTCTCTTATGACCGAAAAGAGCTTCTGGACACCAGAACTGCGATTGCTCACCTCAAACTGGACAAAGAGTTCTTCTTCAATGAGTCGGACGGGAGGGATATACTACAGACACCCGACCAGGCCCAGATATCTGTTATTCCTTGGAAAAGGAAACTGAGATTTTGCGGAAAGAGATCAGGGTGCCTTGTGAGGATCAGGAGACGAGTGGCTAATCTGCCCTTGCCTTCCGTCCTGCTAGCTAATGTTCAATCGCTGGAAAATAAATGGGACGAACTGAAAGCACGTTTATCCTACCAACAGGACATTAAAAACTGTAATATTTTATGTTTCACTGAGTCGTGGCTGAATGACGACATTAAGAACACACAGCTGGCAGGTTATACACTATCGGCAGGACAGAACAGCAGCCTCTGGTAAGACACGGGGCTCGGGGCCTGTGCATTTATGTAAACAACAGCTGGTGCACGATATCTAAGGAAGTCTCAATGTGTTGTTCACCTGAGGTAGAGTATCTCATGATAAGCAGTAGACCACACTATCTACCTAGAGAGATTTCATCTGTATTTCTCTTACCTGTCTACATATCACCACAGACCGATGCTGGCACTAAAACAGCACTCAATGAGCAAACAGGAAAATGCTCATCCATAGGCGGCACTCCTAGTGGCCGGGGACTTTAATGCAGGGAAACTTAAATCAGTTTGACCTCATTTCTATCAGCATGTTAAATGTGCAACCAGAGGGAAAACATTCTAGACCATCTTTACTCCACACTCAGAGACGCGTACAAAGCTCTCCTTTGCCCTCCATTTGGCAAATCTGACCATAACTCTATCCTCCTGATTCCTGCTTACAAGCAAAAATTAAAGCAGCAAGGACCAGTGACTCAGTCTATAAAAAAGTGGTCAGATGAAACAGATGCTAAGCTACAGGACTGTTTTGCTAGCACAGACTGGAATATGTTCCAGGATTCTTCCGATGGCATTGAGGAGTACACCAGATCAGTCACTGGCTTTATCAATAAGTGCATCGAGGACATCGTGCCACAGTGACTGTACGTACATACTCCAACCAGAAGCCATGGATTGTTGATCCATCAACCTGCTTTCCTGTGTCATTTCCGGTCACAACTTGCAGACTTGTTTACGTGCTGCTGTGCGTTTTGTTGCTAACCTTACTTTGCTACCTGACAACTTTACAGTTTTTACTTTTAATTACCGTTTATATTTTTTGTTTTTCCCTCACTCAACTTTTTTTCATTCAACTTTCACACTCCGGACGCTTTATCTGGACGTGGTTCGTCAGGACCTCCACCAGCCGAAGCTAAGTAGTAACATTAACATGATGCCTTCTAATTGCAGTCGCTGTACTCATAATATACCGGAGAATGTGCTGCAAGCCCAGCTTCAGACGCAATCATTAGGCAAGGGTAATTTCAGTGTAGGAAAGGATGAAACAGCGTCTGTGCCACTAGTAAGTACAGATAGTAGTATAAATCCCCTCGCACGGTCCCCGCAGCCGGACAACTTTCTCATGGCTTCTGGAGAGAAATGCTGTAGGAATGCTCAACCGGTGTCGCTCATTCAGCTGACAGAAACTTTTACCTCTCCTCATTAAGCAGCGAGTCGGAGTCAGAGGCCGAGCCTTCTCTGGTCTCTATTCCTCCCGTTACGGGGTCTGAGACGCCGAAGCCTCCCACCATTAACTCTGACAAATTGAAAACCCTAGTCATTGGCGACTCCATTACCCGCAGTATTAGACTTAAAACGAATCATCCAGCAATCATACACTGTTTACCAGGGGGCAGGGCTACCGCCGTTAAGGCTAATCTGAAGATGGTGCTGGCTAAAGCTAAAACTGGCGAGTGTAGAGAGTATAGGTATATTGTTATCCACGTCGGCACCAACGATGTTAGGATGAAACAGTCAGAGATCACCAAGCGCAACATACCTTCAGCTTGTAAATCAGCTTGAAAGATGTGTCAGCATCAAGTAATTGTCTCTGGCCCCTTCCCAGTTAGGGGGAGTGATGAGCTCTACAGCAGAGTCTTACAACTCAATCGCTGGTTGACAACTGTTTTCTGCCCCTCCCAAAAGATAGAATTTGTAGATAATTGGCCCTCTTTCTGGGAAATAGGGTGCAGGCCAGGCAGCAGGCTGTTAGCCAGCCTGCCAGCTTAGTGGAGTTTGCCACTAGCACAGTCAGTTTAGTCAGCTCAGCTATCCCCATTGAGACCGTGTCTGTGCCTCAACTTAAGTTGGGCAAAACTAAACATGGCTATGTTAGCCTTAGCAATCTCACTAGAATAAAGACCTAGTCCATTCCTGCAATTATTGAAAGAGATTGTAATACCTCACATCTCAAAATAGGGCTACTTAATGTTAGATCCCTCACTTCCAAGGCAGTTATAGTCAATGAACTAATCACTGACCATAATCTTGATGTGATTGGCCTGACTGAAACATGGCTTAAGCTTGATGAATTTACTGTGTTAAGAGGCCTCACCTCCTGGTTACACTAGGATAGCAAATTTCAATTTACAAAAGAAAAAAAACGACGTTTTCGTCTTTTGACCGTCTAGTCATGAAATCTATGCAGGCTAATCACTTTTTATAGCTAGTGTTTACAGGCCTCCTGTGCCATATACAGCATTCCTCACTGAGTTCCCTTAATTCCTATCGGACCTTGTAGTCATAGCAGATAATATTCTAATTTCTGGTGACTTTAATATTCACATGGAAAAGTTCACAGACCCACTCCAAAAGGCTTTCGGAGCCATCATCGACTCAGTGGGTTTTGTCCAACATGTTTCCGGACCAACTCACTGCCAGAGTCATACTCTGGACCTAGTTTTGTCCCATGGATAAAATGTTGTGGATCATAATCCTGGACTATCGGACCACCATTTTATTATGTTTGCAATCGCAACAAATAATCTGCTCAGACCCCAACCAAGGATCATCAAAAGCCGTGCTATAAATTCTTGGACAACCCAAAGATTCCTAGATGCCCTTCCAGACTCCCTCCGCCTACCCAAGGACATCAGAGTACAACAATCAGTTAACCACCTAACTGAGGAACTCAATTTAACCTTGCGCAATACCCTAGATGCAGTCGCACCCCTAAAAACATTTATCATAAGAAACTAGCTCCCTGGTATACAGAAAATACCCGAGCTCTGAAGCAAGCTTCCAGAAAATTGGAACGGAAATTGCGCTACGCAAAACTGGAAGTCTTCCGACTAGCTTGGAAAGACAGTACCGTGCAGTATCGAAGAGCCCTCACTGCTGCTCGATTATCCTATTTTTCCAACTTAATTGAGGAAAATAAGAACAATCCCCCCAAAAATGTTGATACTATCGTAAAGCTAACTAAAACGCAGCATTCTCCAAGAGTGGATGGCTTTCACTTTAGCAGTGATAAATTCATGAACTTTTTTGACGAAAAGATCATGATCATTAGAAAGCAAATTACGGACTCCTCTTTAAATCTGCGTATTCCTCCAAAGCTCAGTTGTCCTGAGTCTGCACAACTCTGCCAGGACCTAGGATCAAGGGAGACACTCAAGTGTTTTAGTACTATATCTCTTGAAACAATGATGAAAATAATCATGGCCTCTAAACCTTCAAGCTGCACACTGGACCCTATTCCAACTAAACTACTGAAAGAGCTGCTTCCTGTGCTTGGCCCTCCTATGTTGAACATAATAAACGGCTCTCTATCCACCGGATGTGTACCAAACTCACTAAAAGTGGCAGTAATAAAGCCTCTCTTGAAAAAGCCAAACCTTGACCCAGAAAATATAAAAACTATTGGCCTGTATCGAATCTCCCATTCCTCTCAAAAATCTTAGAAAAAGCTGTTGCGCACCAACTCACTGCCTTCCTGAAGACAAACAATGTATACGAAATGCTTCAGTCTGGTTTTAGACCCCATCATAGCACTGAGACTGCACTTGTGAAGGTGGTAAATTACCTTTTAATGGCGTCAGACCGAGGCTCTGCATCTGTCTTCGTGCTCCTAGACCTTAGTGCTGCTTTTGATACCATCGATCACCACATTCTTTTGGAGAGATTGGAAACCCAAATTGGTCTACACGGACAAGTTCTGGCCTGGTTTAGATCTTATCTGTCGGAAAAATATCAGTTTGTCTCTGTGGATGGTTTGTCAACTGTACATTTTGGTGTTCCTCAAGGTTCCATTTTAGGACCACTATTGTTTTCACTATATATTTTACCTCTTGGGGATGTCATTCGAAAACATAATGTTAACTTTCCCTGCTATGCGGATGACACACAGCTGTACATTTCAATGAAACATGGTGAAGCCCCAAAATTGCTCTCGCTGGAAGCCTGTGTTTCAGACATAAGGTAGTGGATGGCTGCAAACGTTCTACTTTTAAACTCGGACAAAACAGAGATGCTTGTTCTAGGTCCCAAGAAACAAAGAGATCTTCTGTTGAATCTGACAATTCATCTTGATGGTTGTACAGCCGTCTCAAATAAAACTGTGAAGGACCTCGGACCATGGACCCTGATCTCTCTTTTGACGAACATATCAAGACTGTTTCAAGGACAGCTTTTTTCCATCTACGTAACATTGCAAAAATCTGAAATTTTCTGTCCACAAATGATGCAGAAAAATTAATCCATGCTGTTGTCACTTCTAGGTTAGACTACTGCAATGCTCTACTTTCATCCTACATGGATAAAGCACAAAATAAACTTCAGTTAGTGCTAAATACGGCTGCTAGAATCCTGACTTGAACCAAAAAATTTGATCATATTACTCCAGTGCGAGCCTCCCTACACTGGCTTCCTGTTAAGGCAAGGGCTGATTTCAAGGTTTTACAGCTAACCTACAAAGCATTACATGGGCTTGCTCCTACCCATCTTTCCGATTTGGTCCTGCCGTACATACCTACACGTATGCTACGATCACAAGACGCAGGCCTCCTAATTATCCCAAAAATTTCTAAGCAAACAGCTGGAGGCAGGGCTTTCTCCTATAGAGCTCCATTTTTATGGAATGGTCTGCCTACCCATGTGAGAGACGCAGACTCGGTCTCAACCTTTAAGTCTTTATTGAAGACTCATCTCTGGCCCAGGAGTGTGAAGGTGAACGGAAAGGCACTGGAGCAACGAACCGCCCTTGCGGTATCTGCCTGGCCAGTTCCCCTCTCTCCACTGGGATTCTCTGCCTCTAACCCTATTACAGAGGCTGAGTCACTGGCTTACTGGTGCTCTTCCATGCCGTCCCTAGGAGGGGTGCGTCACTTGAATGGGTTGAGTCACTGACGTGGTCTTCGTGTCTGGGTTGGCGCCCCCCCCCCCCTTGGGTTGTTCCGTGGCGGAGATCTTTGTGGGCTATACTCGGCCTTGTCTCAGGATGGTAAGTTGGTGGTTGAAGATATCCCTCTAGTGGTGTGGGGGCTGTGCTTTGGCAAAGTGGGTGGGGTTATATCCTGCCTGTATGGCCCTGTCTGGGGGTATCATTGGATGGGGCCACAGTGTCTCCTGACCCCTCCTGTGTCAGCCTCCAGTATTTATGCTGCAGTAGTTTATGTGTCGGGGGGCTAGGGTCAGTCTGTTATATCTGGAGTATTTCTCCTGTCTTATCCTGTGTGAATTTAAGTATGTTCTCTCTAATTCTCTTTCTCTCTCTCGGAGGACCTGAGCCCTAGGACCATGCCTAAGGACTACCTGGCATGATGACTCCTTGCTGTCCCCAGTCCACCTGGCCGTGCTGCTGCTCCAGTTTCAACTGTTCTGCCTGCGGCTATGGAACCCTGACCTGTTCACCGGACGTGCTACCTGTCCCAGACCTGCTGTTTTCAACTCTCTAGAGACAGCAGGAGCGATAGAGATACTCTCAATGATCGGCTATGAAAAGCCAACTGACATTTACTCCTGAGGTGCTGACCTGTTGCACCCTCAACAACTACTGTGATTATTATTATTTGACCATGCTGGTCATTTATGAACATTTGAACATCTTGGCCATGTTCTGTTATAATCTCCACCCGGCACAGCCAGAAGAGGACTGGCCACCCCTTATAGCCTGGTTCCTCTCTAGGTTTCTTCCTAGGTTTTGGCCTTTCTAGGGAGTTTTTCCTAGCCACCGTGCTTCTACACCTGCATTGCTTGCTGTTTGGTTTTAGGCTGGGTTTCTGTACAGCACTTTGAGATATCAGCTGATGTAAGAAGGGCTATATAAATACATTTGATTTGATTTGATTACAGACAACATTCGCACTGAGCTAAAGAGTAGAACTGCCCCTTTCAAGAGTGGGACTCTAACCCGGAAGCTTATAAGAAATCCTGCTATGCCCTCCGACGAACCATCAAACAGGCAAAGCGTTCATATAGGACTAAGATCGAATCGTACTACACCGGCTCCGACGCTCGTCAGATGTGGCAGGGCCTGCAAACTATTACAGACTACAAAGCGAAGCACAGCCAAGAGCTGCCCAGTGACACGAACCTACCAGACGAGCTAAACTTCTTCTATGTTCGCTTCGAGGTAAGTAACACTGAAACACAAATGAGAGCATCAGCTGTTCTGGACGACTGTGTGATCATGCTCTCCACAGCCGATGTAAGTAAGACCTTTAAACAGGTCAACATTCACAAGGCCGCAGGGCCAGACGGATTACCAGGACATGTACTCCGAGCATGCGCTGACCAACTGGCAAGTGTCTTCACTGACATTTTCAATCTCTCCCTGTCCGAGACTGTAATACCAACATGTTTTAAGCAGACCACCATAGTGCCTGTGCCCAAGAACACTAAGGTAACTTGCCTAAATGACTACCGACCCGTAGCACTCACATCTGTAGCCATACATTTATTTGAAAGGCTGGTCATGGCTCACATCAACACCATTATCCCAGAAACCCTAGACCCACTCCAATTTGTATACCGCACCAACAGATCTACAGATGATGCAATCTCTATTGCACTCCACACTGCCCTTTCCCACCTGGACAAAAGGGACACCTATGTGAGAATGCTATTCATTGACTACAGCTCAGCGGTCAACACCATTGTGCCCTCAAAAGCTCATCACTAAGCTAAGGACCCTGGGACTAAACACCTCCTTCTGCAACTGGATCCTGGACTTCCTGACGGACCGCCCCCCAGGTGGTAAGGGTAAGCAACAACATCCGCCACACTGATCCTCAACATGGGGGCCCCTCAGGGGTGTGTGCTTAGTCCCCTCCTGTACTCCCTGTTCACTGCACGGCCAAGCACGACTCCAACACCATCATTAAGTTTGCTGATGACACAACAGTGGTAGGCCTGATCATCGACAACGATGAGACAGCCTATAGGGAGGTCAGAGACCTGATCGTGTGGTGCCAGGACAACAACCTTTCCCTCAACGTGATCAAGACAAAGGAGATGATTGTGGACTACAGGAAAAGGAGGATCGAGCACGCCCCCATTCTCATCGATGGGGCTGTAGTGGAGCAGTTTGAGAGCTCTACATCACCAACAAACTAACATGGTCCAAGCACATCAAGACAGTTGTGAAGAGGGCACGACAAAACCTATTCCCCCTCAGGAGACTGAAAATATTTGGCATGGGTCCTCAGATCCTCAAAAGGTTTTACAGCTGCACCATCGAGAGCATCCTGACGGGTTGCATCACTGCCTGGAATGGCAAATGCTCGGCCTCCGACCGCAAGGCACTACAAAGTGTAATTCATACGGCCCAGTACATCACTGGGGCCAAGCTTCCTGCCATCCAGGACCTCTATACTAGGCAGTGTCAGAGGAAGGCCATAAAAAATTGTCAAAGACACCAGCCACCCTAGTCATACACTGTTCTCTCTGCTACCGCACGGCAAGCGGTACCGGAGCGCCAAGTCTAGGTCCAAGAGGCTTCTAAACAGCTTCTACCCCCAAGCCATAAGAATCCTGAAGAGATAATCAAATGGCCACCCAGACTATTTGTATTGCCCCCCCCCACGCTCCTGCTACTCTGTTATTATCTATGCATAGTCACTTTAATAACTCTACCTACATGTACATATTACCTCAATTACCAAGACACCGGTGCCCCCGCACATTGACTCTGTACCGGTACCCCCTGTATATAGCCCCGCTATTGTTATTTACTGCTGCTCTTTAATCATTTGTTATTCTTGTCTCTTACTTTTCTTTGTATTTTCTTAAAACTTGTTGGCTGGTTGGTTGGTTAAGGGTTTGTAAGTACGCATTTAACTGTAAGGTTTACACATGTTGTATTCGGCGCATGTGACGAATACAATTTGATTTGAAGTATAACTAAGTATTAACACGTAGCGTGGGGACATTCTATTCACCTCATATTTTCTTTCTATACCATGAACAAACCCCTTCTACCTCAATATGCACTGATAAACTTGATAAAATCCAAAGATATGCACAGGGCACGTCTACCAACTAGATTAGAATATAGAATATGGCTGGACATCATCCTTTAATCTTCCTCATAATGGAGTGTTCCATACCTCCAGGGCGGGGGTGGAGAGGAGAACGTGGGTGGACTGTACCACGTCGGCAGCGTGGATGTTGTTGTGGTAGGCCACGTCGGCGTGGTAGTGGTCCTCCAGGGTCATCATGAAGGTGATGAAGGTGTCGGCTGGGATCTTAAAGTTTTTCAGCAGCTCTCGCTCCTGAGGTTGGGCAGCAACAGAAACCAGGCTCACAAGAGTAGAGCAAATATGTAACAAACTTTTGAAGTGTATTTGGGGTAGCCCCGACCGGGACTCTAGCCCTTGGCCATTACACCAAGATTCAAATGTCTTGGAAGGAATGCTAAAGAATGCTACAATTGGCTGCTGTAATGTACGAACAGAGGAGATGCATTTGGAATTGGAGACTCATACCTGGAAAATGGAGTACATGACCACCGTCAAAGGCCGATTCCCCGAGTATTCAGCTATCTTGAAAATATCTAGACCCCATCTGTTGATCTCCTCAAATTCCTAGAACCACAACACAATAAAGTGAGAAAAAGTCTGATATGGCAATTGAGCAGAAATGTATTTAATAAATAAGAAATATTAAACTTTTTTAACATGCATAACAAAAGATATGAGAATGGCACAAAAGTAAAATACTTTTCCCATTGCGATCCTCCAGAGGGCAGATGACGTGACAAGTTGGCAATAATACGTCACTGACATTATATTACATATAACATTAAAGGCCAAGCAATAAGCATTAAAGTAATTTAGCCATTCTTCAGTGTGACAATGTGCGTCCGTCCGTCCGTCCGTCTGTGTGTGTGTGTGTGTGTGTGTGTGTGTGTGGCGCCCACCGTGGCCAATAATCCCTCCTGGAGGGTGGTGACCCCGAAACGGGGGATCTGGATGGGGGCGAGGCTGGGGCTGAGGGCAGGCTTCTTCACCGCAACGATCTGGGACATGGGCCTCTTCTTCTTCTTGTCTTTCTCCTTAGGAGGCCCAGACATAATCTCCACATCATGCTGCTTTTCTACAGACAGAGAGAGTGAGAGGGAGAAGAGAGAGAGACAGAAGAGAAAGAGACTGAAAAAAATATATGCCCATTGGACTGTGGCTGTGTTGGTGTTAGGAGGGGAGCCCTGACTATTTTCCAGCTAGTAAGGCAGGTAGATTATTTATTTTATTTCAACCAATATATAGGAGGAGTAGCAACCCGTCATTCATGTTATGAGCCTCACCTATTTAGCAAAAAATAATAATATCAGTTTGCAAACAATGTAAAAAATATAATAATTTTGTTAATAAAGCTGCATGCAAACATGGTCTCTTTTTTGCTTTAGCCTTCTGCTTTCTGTGGTGGTGGGGCAAGCCAGCAGAATATACAGAACGTAGGGTTTGGTAATGTTCTCTAGTTGCGCCGTAATTGGTTCAGTTTTCTGTCACTCATGGGGACACTACTTCACCGCAAAATCTAAGAGTGGAGCTCAAAAATTCAAGCCCCTTGGGTGCAACCATAGATTTACATTAGACATGCCCATCTAAGAAGCCTCAAGGTAATTGGCCACAGAAAAAATGAAGTCAAATCACGTTATATCTACGGTAGCTTTGATTAGACTGATCATGTCAACATCATACTTTCAAAATCTTAGCTAGCAAGCTAGACAAGCAGTCATCGTCATGAATCAAGTCGACAATCTACTGGAAAATCCTTTTCAATCCTTGTCATATGAAGAGAAATTATAAATAAAATGTATCAGTGCTCATCAGCCATCAACATAACCAACAAGTTGGAAATCGCTAATTCAACAATGAGTGGTTTGGAAGAAATCAGTGGCTAACTGCAAGCATTGCAAAGCAATCACTAGCCTGCTATTCAGTGGAGAGGGTGTGTGGTCTAAGTTTTGGTTTAAGGGTCTCTTTTCCAAGATTAAAAGAATAAACATGCAACACCATGGGTCAGAAAATGTTGAATACACTGACCATGCTGTCAATCCAGCATGACTTCTGTCGTGTTCAAAACTGTAAACTCTGAACTGGGAAATCTCAGACTTCAGTGAGTTTAAAATAACTGGGAACTCAGGAAAAGAATTAGCTCCGACTGAGAAAATAAGTTTCGAACGATCATCCAAGTCGGGAACCCTGGCCTCTTTCTAGAGCTCCGACCTGAAGATCACTAACGTCATGATTCAACCTTGTTTTTTCCCGAGCTCCCAGTTATCTTGAAAGCACCATAAATCCAGAGAATGGCAGACTTTACTGACAAAATTTGCCCACAAGAAGGACCGCCGTGCCACCGTCCTGTTCAAGTGAGCACAGCTCAACAAGGTGAGTCCAAAAATGTATTGTATGCTGCTGCATAAATTATGTTATATGCCAGGGAGATAGTATTACTTTCTTAGCTAAAGTATACATAAGTGTATGTTGTGTAGTAAGCTGTTAGTAGCCCATGTGCCTCACCCTAATAATTTGGTGCCTCACCCTAATAATTTGGTCCCTTTACCCTCATACTGTTCTGACTTAGTGGTGCACGTATAGCCTATAACCGTTTTTTGAGAATTGTAATCATCAAATATTTGTAAGAGCTTTCCTTGTCTGCTTATATGCCCCCTTAATTTATCCTACGGTTCTGACTTGATGTACAGTGAGAATAGTGTAAGAACGGCCCATGTTCTGAATTCTGTCGCTGTACATTTCAAAAGTGCTGAACAATTAGTTATATTGACTACGTCCGTCTTAGCTCGCTCAATGTCTTAATCAAAATTACAGATGGCCTCTTATCCACTCATCGTTCCCTTAGGCCGTAGTTTGTACATCTCAATTGTCAGTAGAAACCACATTTGGCAAGTCAGCCATATCAGCTATGTTTTTAAAAAAGGCAGTAAATGAGGCTGAATTAACTGTTTCGCTGCCAGACAACGCAGGTGTAACGGTGGTAAGGATTCACTCCATGGTGCTGAAAAGAAAGCTCTGCTGTTGGGACATCTTTATGTAGGCCCTAACAGTTTGTGGGCACCGTTTGTCACCGTTACAGAGCAATTCATGTATTGTTATGTTGTGTAGTGGCTTAGCTGCAACAAGATTTACATGCTAAAATCATCACTGTATAGGACACTGAAAACTAAAGAAAATTAACAGTTGATTGTTTATTTTACGAACTATAGCTAATCTAAGATATTTCCACCACAAATCAAGTGAGGAATCAATCAGACTAGTACTAGGAATACTGCTTCAACTGATAACTCTCCACCAAATGTCATCTCTCAACCAATAATGACTCCTGGTTGTCAGACAGTGGCAAATATGAGAAGTCAGATCATAATCCCAGATCCTAAAAGCATGTAAATATCATTACGAGGACACGCAATCTGCCACCACACCACACCAAGAGAAGCGGTCTCACCAATCTCACAATATTTCCTTTTCCTTTCACCCAAAGCCATAGTTCTCCTTTCCGATCCCAGCCAACGTCAAAACAAACCAAATCATGTCAAATGGACATCTATTTTCAGGCTCCATTTTCTCTCCGTCTGCAAGCATTTTGGTGAAGCTCCATTCCGCCACAATATCAGTTAAAGATGACTGGGGTATTGACGTAAAAGGCAGTCTAATAATATTACCGTCTCCATGGCAACGCCAGACATGTCCAGGAATGCCTTGCCGCCTGCTTCCTTTGGAAGCCCTTCTCTTTCCTCTAACATGCTGGCTAATAGGCCAGCAGACATGCATGACAAATGCCAAGTTTTGCAACTACATACTGCATGATGTCATGTAACCTATGTTTATACTCTGTATATGTTGTCCTGTTCAGTACTCCCAATAATTATATACAAAACATGCTGTAGTAATTTTGTAAGTATTTTGTAATTCATAATGCATTATAAGCACATGTATAATGCCTTATGAGCTATGCATAATAATGCAAAACATAGGCAGTGCTCATAAACATCTATGACTACATTTATAGAGCTGTATAATGCCCTATAAAGCAAATAAATATTGTATTTATGTACCAACTTTTGAGCAGGATGAATGCTTTACATCAATTCTTATTTGATAGTAGGGTCAAAATGAATACCTTGCCTAGCCATTGCAATGCCAGTTCAGGAGCCATACTTCGAGTGCTGTTGTCACTCACCTAGGAAAGTGTTGGCGATAAACTCTGAGACTTGGTTTCCTGACCGGCTGGTTTCTGACAACTGGGTGAGCTCTCTGTTCAACATCCTTTTGAACTGGGAAACAAGATCAGACACAACGACAAGCATCAGAGACACAACATACATGGAAATAGTGTGGAAAGTAGAACATACAGTTGAAGCCGGAAGTTTACATACACCTTAGCAAAATACATTTAAACTCAGTTTAAAGAGAAAAAAATCTCTGTCTTAGGTCAGTTAGGATCACCACTTAATTTTAAGAATGTGAAATGTCAGAATAATAGCAGAGAGAATGATTCATTTCAGCTTTTATTTCTTTCATCACATTCCCAGTGGGTCAGAAGTTTACATAAACTCAATTAGTATTGGGTAGCATTGCCTTTAAATTGTTTAACTTGGGTCAAACGTTTCGGGTAGCCTTCCACAAGCGTTGGGTGAATTTTGTCCCATTCCTCCTGACAGAGCTGGTGTAACTGAGTCAGGTTTGTAGGCCACCTTGCTCGCACACGCTTTTTCAGTTCTGTCCACAAATGTTCTATAGGATTGAGGTCAGGGCTTTGTGATGGCGACTCCGATACCTTGACTTTGTTGTCCTTAAGCCATTTTGCCACAACTTTGGAAGTATGCTTGGGGTCATTGTCCATTTGGAAGACCCATTTGCGACCAAGCTTTAACTTCCTGACTGATGTCTTGAGATGTTGCTTCAATATATAAACATAATTTTCCAACCTCATGATGCCATCTATTTTGTGAAGTGCACCAGTCCCTCCTGCAGCAAAGCACCCTCACATCATGATGCTGCCACCCCCGTGCTTCACGGTTGGGATGGTGTTCTTCGGCTTGCAAGCCTCCCCCTTATTCCTCCAAACATAACGATGGTCATTATGGCCAAACAGTTCTATTTTTGTTTCATCAGAGGACATTTCTCCAAAAAGTATGATCTTTGTGTTTGCATCTTCACAAGGTCCTTTGCTGTTGTTCTGGGATTGTTTTGCACTTTTGCACCAAAGTACGTTCATCTCTAGGAGACAGAACACCTCTCCTTCCTGAGCGGTATGACGGCTGTGTGGTCCCATGGTGTTTATACTTGCATACTATTGTTTGTACAGTTTAACGTGGTATCCTTCAGGCGTTTGGAAATTGCTCCCAAGGATGAACCAGACTTGTGGAGGTCTACTTGTGGAGGTCTTGGCTGATTTCTTTTGATTTTCCCATGATGTCAAGCAAAGAGGCACTGAGTTTGAAGGTAGGCCTTGAAATACATCCACAGGTACACCTCCAATTGACTCAAATGATGTCAATTAGCCTATCAGAAGCTTCTAAAGCCATGACATAATTTTCTAGAATTTTCCAAGCTGTTTAAAGGCCCAGTCAACTTAGTGTATGTAAACTTCTGACCTACTGGAATTGTGATACAGTGAATTATAAGTGAAATAATCTGTCTGTAAACAATTGTTGGAAAAATTACTTGTGTCATGCACAAAGTAGATGTCCTAACCGACTTGCCAAAACTATAGTTTGTTAACAAGAAATTTGTGGAGTGGTTGAAAAATGAGTTAATGACTCCATCCTAAGTGTATGTAAACTTCCGACTTCAACTGTACTTCAGTTGAACAAGTGTACCAGCAGTAAAGTTCCTATCATAATATAATGTGGAACATTTGAAATTAACAAAACCAAATGAGAGTTCAAAAAGGCAATAAACTATGTTTGGTGTGATTTTTCGCACCACACTCAAGTGTCAGGAGTCACCACACTCCACCAAGTAAATAATATGACAGTAGTGATTTCCTTGATCCCCCTCATACTGAATAACATGTCAGGTTATAGAAAAAGACAAGTGTAACATGGGATATCAATAGAGTAACAGTAGTCAATTATATCAATAAGACCGTTATGTAATCACTAACCGAACATAGCAGGCCTAAAAGAATAGCCTGAAACTAAACTAACTAAACCCCTACATACTGGTCTTGACCAGACGAAAAAAAGCTGTAGGGGGAGGTTGTCTTCTGCACTGTTCAACCAATCCATTATATGTGGAGGAGGAGTTAAGATGGAGCGTCGCCTTGTTAACATCCAAAAGCGGAAGTCGCGTCCCAGGCTCTCTTTCCATTTCACCTGTTGATGGGGACTCAGCAGAGCCTATGTAATCACACACGTGGGTAGGGGACAAACCACAGTATACGGTCTTAAAGGAGACATTGCATGTACACATACAGGAAGGAATGGGTAGTGTACTCAGAGATTTGTAAACAAACTCACACACATACACCCAATGGAACAGGCATGTGTAGACTAAATAATATGCAGTTTTATCAAATCTCACTGACATAATATGCAAAATCACAGACATACAAATACATACTGTGTCCTACAGTACACCAAAGCACACTTCTTGTCATCCAGTTAAGAAGTTTGCACTGCAATAACAGAAAATGACATCTTGACACACACATTCCCGTGCACTCACCTGTATGAGTGTCCAAAACATAGAAAACAAAGTGACGTAGGGCATTCCAGTGTACACATGTTGAATGTCGAAAACAAAGACGAGTGAGCAGCAGAAACCAACTATGTTGAATAAAATCCAGTAGGAGATTGTACAGGTCTATTTTTATTTTATTTGACCTTTATTTACCAGGTAGGCCAGTTGAGAACAAGTTCTCATTTACAACTGCGACCTGGCCAAGATAAAGCAAAGCAGTGCGACACAAACAACACAGAGTTACACATGGAATAAACAAACGTACAGTCAATAACACAATATAAATAAATCTATATACAGGGTGTGCAAATGAGGTAAGAAAGGCAATACATAGGCTGTAGTGGCGAAGTAATTACAATTTAACAATTAAACACTGGAGTGATAGATGTGCAGAAGATGAATGTGCAAGTAGAGATACTGGGGTGCAAAGGAGCAAAGACATTATAAATAACAATATGGGGATGAGGTAGTTGGATGGGCTATTTACAGATGGGCTATGTACAGGTGCAATGATCGGTGAGCTGCTCTGACAGCTGATGCTTAAAGTTAGTGAGGGAGATAGGAGTCTCCAGCTTCAGTGATATTTGCATTTTGTTCCAGTCATTGGCAGCAGAGAATTGGAAGGAAAGGCGGCCAAACGAGGAATAGGCTTTGGGGGTGACTAGTGAAATATACCTGCTGGAGCGCATGCTACGGGTGGGTGCTGCTATGGTGATCAGTGAGCTGAGATAAGGCAGGGCTTTACCTAGCAAAGACTTATAGATGACCTGGAGCCAGTGGGTTTGGCGACGAATATGAAGCGAGGGCCAGCCAATGACAGCATACAGGTCGCAATGGTGGGTAGTATATGGGGCTTTGGTGACAAAATGGATGGCACTGTGATAGACTGCATCCAATTTGCTGAGTAGAGTGTTGGAAGCTATTTTGTAAATGACATCACGAAGTCAAGGATCGGTAGGATAGTCAGTTTTACGAGGGTATGTTTGGCAGCATGAGTGAAGGATGCTTTGTTGCGATATAGGAAGTCGATTCTAGATTTAATTTTGGATTGGAGATGCTTAATGTGAGTCTGGAAGGAGAGTTTACAGTCTAACCACACACATAGGTATTTGTAATTGTCCACATATTCTAAGCCAGAACCGTCCAGAGTAGTGATGCTGGACGGGCGGGCAGCGATCGGTTGAAGAGCATGCATTTAGTTTGACTTGTATTTAAGAACAGTTGGAGGCCACGGAAGGAGAGTTGTATGGCATTAAAGCTCGTCTGGAGGTTAGTTAACACAGTGTCCAAAGAAGGGGCCAGAAGTATACAGAATGGTGTCGTCTGCGTAGAGGTGGATCAAAGAATCACCAGCAGCAAGAGCGACATCATTGATGTATACAGAGAAAAGAGTCGGCCCAAAAATTTAACCCTGTGGCACCCCCATAGAGACTGCCAGAGGTCCGGACAACAGGCCCTCCGATTTGACACACTGAACTCTGTCTGAGAAGTAGTTGGTGAACCAGGCGAGGCAGTCATTTGAGAAACCAAGGCTGTTGAGTCTGCTGATAAGAATGTGGCGATTGACAGAGTCGAAAGCCTTAGCCAGGTCGATGAAGCCGGCTGCACAGTATTGTCTTTTATCGATGGCGGTTATGATATCGTTTAGGACCTTGAGTGTGGCTGAGGTGCACCCATGACCAGCTCGGAAACCAGATTGCATAGCGGAGAAGGTACGGTGGGATTCGAAATGGTCGGTGATCTGTTTGTTAACTTGGCTTTTGAAGACCTTAGAAAGGCAGGGTAGGATAGATATAGGTCTGTAACAGTTAGGGTCTAGAGTGTCTCCCCCTTTGAAGAGGGGGTTGACCGCGGCAGCTTTCCAATCTTTGGGGATCTCAGACGATACGAGAGGTTGAACAGGACAGTAATAGGCGTTGCAACAATTGCGGAGGATACTTTTAGAAAGAGAAGTTCCAGATTGTCTAGCCCTGCTGATTTGTAGGGGTCCAGATTTAGCAACTCTTTCAGAACATCAGCTATCTGGATTTGGGTGAAGGAGAAATGTGGGAGGTTTGAGCAAGTTGCTGTGGGGGGTTCAGGGCTGTTGACTGGGGTAGGGGTAACCAGGTGGAAAGCATGGCCAGCCGTAGAAAAATGCTTATTGAAATTCTCAATTATTGTGGATTTATTTGTGGTGACAGTGTTTCCTAGCCACAGTGCAGTGTGCAGCTGGGAGGAGGTGCTCTTATTCTCCATGGACTTTACAGTCTATCCAATGAGTTTCATCATAAACTGACAGTCCTTACGCCCCAGATTGAAAGAGATCAAACAGCAATCAGCCAAAGACGAGGCTTCCCGGTAGCTCTGAGCTTAGTAAGTGGGACAGATGGGACATGGGGGACGGGCAGTGGAGGTTAAGGGGACAGAGACAGTATAGCTAGGTGCAGAGCACCAGTATAAAGGCTAGTCTCTCCTTCCCTGTGTGTATCTCCCCTTCAACTATCTACATGCGGGATGCTCTACAGCCAATTTGTGTGTGTGTAAAGGGGAGGGGAGGGTGTGTGTGTGTCACACACACACAGAGAGAGACAGAGAGACAGAGAGAGAGAGAGAGAGAGAGATGCATAATGCATTCAGGAGGAGCAGAATGGAAAGAAGGGACTTGAACCAATGTGAATGGTTTAATGGGAGGGATGGGCTCCATTCATGTGTTTGTGTGCGTCTGAATGGGAGGAGGGAGTGTGTATCAGTCCAATACACATTAACTGAGTTTGGTGGTAAGAGTGCTTTTAGCTTTGCTGGCCCATGATCTCGGAGCACTTTGCTGAAGGACTTAAAAACTAGATCATTTAATTCTGATTCATGATTTTAAATCTCAGATTGGAGGGCTGCTGACCTCAGATTGCTCAGGTTTTTAAACCTGTTACTTTAAACTGTGTTATGCACTTTGCACTGTTTTATCTTCCATTCATAGTTAGGTTTTATGTTGTGTGTCATGTGGAACTAACTATGCTGCTTTCTTCGTCAGGGCTCACATGAAAAAGAGATGTCAATCAAATTTAAATAAATAAATGCTCTCTGTATGCCCAAATATTATGCACAGAGGGAGAATGCAGCAGCAGTTCAACTTCCTGAATCTGTAAAAATGTAAATAGTGCAATGCAATAAGAAATGAGCTACTTGTTGGAGGGTCCAATCACAAGTAGGAGGTCATATATATTAGACAGAGGATGTGACCTGTGGGAAATAACTTTCCCTTGACTATGGCAAAACAACTGTTATACTATGCCTTTTCCAAAAGATATGTCACCTGCTGTGTAAAGCCACTGACTATGAGACAGCAGTGAACCATATGACATCAATCAACCACTGTTTTGATGCATTGAGGACAACAGCGTAGGTTACACAAGGAACTGAATTCCCCAATATAATATTCAGGTTAAGTATAGCTTAATTTTGTAAATCCTAAACATAAGACATGTGATCGACATGAACACAGAGCGATGTGATGCTGATGAGAGGTGCTGTGGACTCCCCGGGTGCAGTATTAAAAGGCTGCAGCCCACAGCAGGTCTCTGGAGACAGTTATTCTGTAGCCCTTTGACTCTCTGCCAAGCCCAAACAAACAAAAGGTAGTGAGTGTACCGTGCACATGATCTTCAAGTGATGCGTGGCAGCGGTCTCAGCCACAGCCAATCCTAGAGCTACAGCAAGGGCTTAACGTGACGCAATATCCATGTTTTTCAGATCTATGTCCTTTTGCACACAAACTCCTCAAATAGTTCTCATTTCAGTATATACAGTGCATTCGGAATGTATTCAGACCCTTTGACTTTTTCCACATTTTGTTACGTTACAGCCTTAATCTAAAATTTATTAAATAGTTTTTTTTCCCATCATCAGTCTACACATAACACACCATAATGACAAAGCAAAAACAGGTTTTTAGACATTTTTGTAAATGTAGTAAAAATGTAAAACTGAAATATCACATTTACACATTTAGTATTCAGACCCTTTACTCAGTACTTTGTTGAAGCACCTTGGCAGCGATTATAGCCACGAGTCTTCTTGGGTATGACGCTACAAGCTTGGCACATCTGTATTTGGGGAGTTTCTCCCATTCTTCTCTGCAAATCCTCTCAAGCTCAGGTTGGATGTTTGGATGGGAAGCGTTACTGCACAGCTATTTTCAGGCCACTCCAGAGATGTTCGATCAGGTTCAAGTCCAGGCTCTGGCTGGGCCACTCAAGGACATTCAGAGACTTGTCCTGAAGCCACTCCTGCGTTGTTTTGGCAGTGTGCTTAGGGTCGTTGTCTTGTAGATTGATTGATTGTGGACTACAGGAAAAGGAGGACCAAGCACGCCCCCATTCTCATCGACGGGGCTGTAGTGGAGCAGGTTGAGAGCTTCAAGTTCCTTGGTGTCCACATCACCAACAAACTAACATTGTCCAAGATAGTCGTGAAGAGGGCAAAAAACTTATTCCCCCTCAGGAGACTGAAAAGATTTGGCATGGGTCCTCAGATCCTCAAAAGGTTCTACAGCTGCACCATTGAGAGCATTGTGATGGGTTGCACCACTGCCTGGTATGGCAACTGCTCGGCCTCCGACCGCAAGGCACTACAGAGGGTAGTGTGTACGGCCCAGTACATCACTGGGGCCAAGCTTCCTGCCATCCAGGACCTCTATACCAAGCGGTGTCAGAGAAAGGCCCTAAAAATTGTCAAAGACTCCAGCCACCCTAGTCATACACTGTTCTCTCTGCAACCGCACGGCAAGCGGTATCGGAGCGCCAAGTCTACCTCCAAGCCATAAGACTCCTGAACATCTAATCAAATGGCTACATCAAATGACTATTTTAAACTGCTGCTACTCTGTTATTAAAGTGACTGTGTATAGATAATAACTCTACCTACGTATACATATTACCTCGACTAACCGGTGCCCCTGCACACTGACACTGTACCGGTATCCCCTGTATATAGCCTTGCTATTGTTATTTTACTGCTGCTCTTTAATTATTTGTTACTTTTATTATTATTATTTTTTTGTATTTTTCTTAAAACGGCATTTTTGGTTAAGGGCTTGTAAGTAAGCATTTCACTGTAAGGTCTACACACCTGTTGTATTCTGCTCATGTGACAAATACAATTTGGTTAGATTTGTTGGAAGGTGAACCTTCGCCCGGTTCTTTGGTCCTGAGCGCTTTGGAGCAGGTTTTTGTAAAGGATCTCTCTGTACTTTGCTCTGCTCATCTTTCTCTCGATCATGACTAGTCCCCCAGTCCCTGCCTCTGAAAAACCTCCCCACAGTATGATGCTGCCACCAGCATTATTCCATTTAAGAATGATGGAGGCCACTGTGTTCTTGGGGACCTTCAATGCTGCAAAACATTTTTGGTACCCTTCCCCAGATCTGTGCCTCGACACAATCTTGTCTCGGCACTCTACGGACAATTCCTTCGACCTCCCGGCTTGGTTTTTGCTCTGACATGCACTGTCAACTGTGAGACCTTACATAGACAGGTGTGTGCCTTTCCAAATCCAATCAATTGAAGAAACATCAAGGATGATCAATGGAAACAGGATGCACCTTAGCTCAATTTTGAGTCTCATAATGTAAAAAAAAACTATGTAAATCTATATTTTTAAAAAAATGTAAAAATAAAACTTTGTGCAAAAATGTCTAAAAACCTTTTTTCACTTTGTCATTATATTTAATACATTTTTCGAAAAAGGCTGTAACGTAACAAAATGTGAAAAAAGTTATTTCCGAATGCACTGTAGATGAAGATTAGATTTTTTATTAACCAGACCTATATCTTTGCTATTCTTCAAGCAATCATTCCCAGGTTTTTACAATAGATGAGGCTCAGTTCAAATGCAACGCAGCTCACCTTGTTGGAAGCCATTTCACTGACTGAGTGACGGGTCTGCAGGGTCTCCAGCTGGTCCAGACACCAGTCCAGCTCCTCCAGCGTCTCCATGGCCAGCTTCTGGTACGGCTCCTCTGAGGGGGGCCAAAGGTCAGACTACTGTTAAAGCCCTGAGAGAGCGTTTGTTCTGATCTCTGCTGCTAAAAAAAATACATTAAAACTTAAAGAATTTCAGTGAGTGCGATTTTTTCCTTTCTTCAAGTAAAAGCCCATCAGAGACCATCCCATCCAGAACCTAGACTTACCAGACTGAGACCCAGATCCAAATCCAAATCCTCAAACAAGGCCCAATCAGTACTGATCACTTTCTCATAGTCCCATTGTCAAGGACTGTTCTCCGGACTGTTATCAGGCCCCAGACTGTATTTTTTATTTTTTTATTTGACCTTTATTTAACTAGGCAAATCAGTTAAGAACAAATTCTTATTTTCAATGACGGCCTAGGAACAGTGGGTTAACTGCCTTGTTCAGGGGCAGAGCGACCGATTTTTACCTTGTCAGCTCGGGGATTCGATCTTGCAACCTTTTGGTTACAAGTCCAACGCTCTCACCACTAGGCTTCCTGCCGCCCCCAAAATCACTGGACAGAAGGCGATGTGCTGTCTTTCACTTCGAGTCACTAACGTCTAATGCAAGCTCTGTTTTAAATCAATATTGGTTCCATTTCAAACCAGAGACTATAAAATTAATTGTGTTGAATGTATGCCTTTTTGTTGTCCTCTTCACATTCTCACTGCACTGCCCTTATCAATGTAAAGCTGACAGACTACAATAACAGCAATTGTGGCAGTAGCATCAAACAAATCTTATGTAGGTCTGTATTTTCAGTTCTTGAGAACTTGTTATTTTTACAGGGTGAAGCAGACACTAGGGAACAAGAATCGGTACAACAGGCAGATTCTTGTTGTGAAGTCATGTAAGAGGTAAGATCAGATGAGTATAATACTGACCTGTTATGCTTGACTTGGTGTGGGTAGGTATGGAGGGAGGGTTGCTGCCTGATGGCCGCCTGTTGGGCCGATCTTGCAGATGAGTTATGTAGGCAAAATTGCTTCTGACTGTTCGGAGACTGGCAAGCACCTAAAGAGAAAGGTTGGAGGGTAGTGTTATGTTGCATTATGACCATCAAGTTGATTTCCAACGCTCAACATCAGGAATTCATACCAGCACACACACACACGAGAGAGAGAAAAAGCATGAACATAGCACTAACCTGTGCAAATGGTGTCACAATCATGTCTTCTCCATGTCTGAAATGACAGAAGAAGAAAAAACACTTGGTTAGATACGAAACCTTCAACCAACAGGTGAAGAACAGAATATCAGCATCTTAAAAGGTTAATATTAATATACAATACATATAATGAGGCTCTATGGTACTCAATGGGCATCTTAACTGCAACCTGAACACCCTCATGTCCTACATCAGTTAACACATTGGACACAGAGAGAAAACGAGTGACATGCACACAACTGACTGTGGGAGAACCCTGGGAAAACAGACATCACCCTTTGGAACTGTGCTGTGGGGGAATCATCATGCACATAATGTGTTGTCTTGAGGTCAAGCCTTTCTGTGGTTAAGATAATAGGCCTCAGGCTATTCATGCAGCACACATACAGTAGCAGGCTCAACTCAGATGCAAGGACAGTGGGGCTTTTCTTTTTGGGATGGTTTGGGAGGAAAGGGGCTGAGGGGCGTGTATGTATGGGCGGGGTGGTGTTCAGCAGGAGGGTGTGGAGGGGGTTAAGGGGTTGGTGAGTGGAGGAAGTGTCTGAAACCTGCAAACGCAGTGGAACAGTCCTTAAAGGAGAAGTAAAAAAGAAAACATTTGTCACGCGCGTCTCTCACCGCGGCAGCCAACCGACTTCCCAGTGCTTCAAGCCCTCTTCCCTTTTAAAGACAGAGAGTCCAGTGACTAAACTAGACATGGGTAAAATAACCTCCAGAAACAAACATCAACAATACAAGACTGTTAGACTTAATTCAATTGACTTTAAGGTTGAGTCTTTAGGGAAATCTGTGGAATCATAGTTGAAGGGTTAGCTATGTCATTATAAATATGGAGAGAGTAAGTGAAGTATTTGTAAGTGAAATATCAGGGGTGGGGGTAGAGCAACAAAGAGGCAAAGAGAGACAGAAGGACAGAAACAGCAACATAGTGAGTGAGAAAGAGACAGAGGGAGAGAATGAGAGAGAGAGAGAGAGAGAGGAAGAAGAAAATGACCTGGAGAAGGTGTTAGGAGGAGGATCACACATCACATGTGTGATCACACATCAATGCTACTTACAGCTCACTGGCCGTGGAGGAGTTGCGGGACATTGCTTTGGGCGAGAGGTCGAAATCTGAGTCGGAGCGATAGAGGAAGGACTCGCGGCGCTGGCTGTGGGGGTAGTTGGCCTGTAGGACCAGGCCGGAGCTGGGGCTGACCTGGGGGTCCAGGGGACTGCGCCCCACCGACAGCCCATTCTCCACATCAAAGCTAAGGGGGAGAGAAGGGAGAGGCAGAAAGGTTGGATTCATGTTATGGGTGTCTTTCAGTTTGTTCAGCAGTGACATACTGACATTGTCATCACAGAAAATGATAAGGGCCATCAACATCAACATTATGGGAAGAGAAGGTAGAGAGAAGGCAAGATTCATGTTAATAGGTGTCTGGAGCAGCGGAGCAGGAAGACAGGACGACATTGTCCATTCATATATTGTGTACAGTATGATGTCAGAGTCATGAAAGTCTGACAAGATTTGTGAATCAGAAATCATCAGTTTTCATCATCAAAAAAAACATTGACCAATATTTTTACTATTTTCTATATTGGAGAATTATAGTGAAGACATTAAAACAATGAAATAACACATATGGAATCATGTAGTAACCAAAAAAGTGTTACACAAATCAAAAAATATTTGAGATTTTTTCAAAGTAGCCACCCTTTGCCTAGATGATAGCTTTGCACAAAAACACATTTTTTGTTACTGCATGATTCCATGTATGTTATTTCATAGTTTTGATGTATTCACTATTATTCTACAATGTAGAAAATAGTAAAAAATAAATAAAAACCCTTGAATGAGTAGGTGTGTCCAAACTTTTGACAGGTACTGTACGTCATCAGTGCGTTCTTCCTCTCCCTCTGTCAGGCATGCTTATGGCACCTATCTACCCCTGCAGCCAGACCCTGACCTAAAAATATCAGGGTGATCAATCCATAGCCATCCAATCTCATAATAATGCTGACTTGGGGAACCTGTTTCCAGAGGCACGTCAGGCCCAGGAGGCTGCCAAGAACGCTGCAAGGATTCCCGTGAGTGTCTTGGTGTGGTGTGTAGTTTCTTTGGGTAACACAGAAAACGCAGAGTGTGAACAGCTAGAAAATACATTGAGGTCTGTTTGATGGATGAGACACTAAGTTAGGAGATCAGAGGTGGAGAAAGGCAAGTGCGAGAAACAGCGGGAAAGCTGGACGTGGGGATTGAACCCCAGTCTCTGGTGGGAAGTCGGATACACGACAGTATGTGTCAAGAACAGGGAGTGTTACTAATAATAAATACCATTTAGCAGCCGACTTTATCCAAAATGACTTAGTCATCTATGCATACATTTTACGTATCGGACTTTGCACCAGCAAAGTATAGTTGATACAGCAGTGACTTTACACATACAGCAGAAGTTCTAATAGTTCATTACCCTCCTCCTTTAGGCTCACTAGTAATGTGACTGTGTCTGATCTGTGTGTCTAACACCAGAAGAGAGTTGTTCCAGGGCGATGCCACAGTAAATGAGCGACAGCTGCAAGGTCGGGCTGAGGTGGAGTTGGAGAGAGTGGTTCTAAGAATAGCCCTCTATCATTGATGGGGGACATGTGAGAGGGCTATACATAGCCCAAAATATACTGCATGCCCCCTGGCTGGAGTCTCATATAATTACATTAGGCTGAAGCCCTCACCCCATACGGTACATACCCTTTCACTTGACTTCAAGTTCAACTGAAATCAATGTTTATTGGTGGTGTACACAATTTAGCAGCTGTTATAGCGGGTGCGGCGAAATGCATATGTTAATAGCTCCTAACAATGCAATAAACTGTCAAACAATTCAAATTGCACATAATTGCACATATTCTCATGCTATTGACCAACACATGATTCTTTGCAAAGCACTGTGTAGTTTGTCAAAGTTACTTTCAGTTTAACTATTGTTGCATGTCTCCGGGGCACCTGCAACAACCACCTCTGGATGTGCATTTCACTCAGACTCCTCTCACAAAAGCAGTCAGATATGGGACTGTGTGTGTGGGGTGTTGTATGCATTCTTTATACTAAATACAGGACAATGATGCTCAGTATTTTGCGTAAATGATCATTTAAAGACCAGCCTGCATCATACTAGGGAAGTGATTGACATCAGTAATCAGAAGCAATGACAGAATTAATTATTTAACCAATGTTTTCTTTTTTTTCTTCCATTTTGGCTTGTGACTCCTACATAGCCTACTGTAATGTACTGGAATTAGCTGTGCAGTGTGTATTTTTATCTGGATTTGGCACTCCAGCAATAGCAGTAACTGATAAATGAATGTTACGTAATCAATTCTCAATGAAGCCCCCTGATTCATGTGAGGACCGAAAAGGGAGAGAAAGAAAGATGGGTTGTTCCACAAAATGAGTGCCTTTCGTGTCCCTTTGATATTGTAAGTAGAAATTGTGCACCAATATTGAATTTTAAAACCCTGTTATGTTTAATTAAGTGCCCTTTAATATGGAGAATTCTATAAATCAGATTTTTTTAATGTGAATAAAGACTTGCTAAAGTGCCAAAATTCTGCATTTTGACATGTCCCTCCGTGCACCCTCTGTGACTTCTAGGAAGATTTTAACTAGCTTAACCCCAATTAACTCCAAAATGTCTCCAAGTTTTTACCATCATTGTAAAGCCCTTGCTATTTTGATGCTTTCAAAAAGTAATTTCTGAAGATGATTTATTTCATGTGATTAATGATTCATTTTAAGCTCAACTCTGTTATGTGAACTCTTGTTTTAATACAGTGAAACTATTCCTTTTAAAATATATATTTTTAAATAAACATTGAACTTTTAATATTCAAATCATAGTGTAAAAGCAAGTGAGCTGGTTCTACTCTTTTAGGGCATTTTCTGGTGTTTTGTTGGGAAAACTAAGCGGGTCGAGCATAACATGCTGTTGTGGAAAATCCGATCCAAAGATTAAGGCATAGACTATTTAATTGTATAATAGAAATATCGTTAATCAAGCAGCTGCAGGGGAGATCTACCTCTGATTTCACAGGGAAGAACTCCAAGAGTAAATGGTTACATGTCCCTTATATAGTGGGAGCTGATAATACAATCATACTGTTACACAACAGATATTTTATACAAGCAACAGTTCCGGAACACAATGGCCTTGTATTAGAGTGCAGACATACCAGGAGTCTATGAAAGGCATAACATCACAGTCCAACACAGAACATATCACTTGAGAAATCGCAACAGCTCACCCCAAATTCTACCACCACAACGTCAACCCTGTTATCAATAGATAGACAGGCTAGAAATGTTTTTACAATTTCATTTATTTTGTGAAGCCTGCATTCAATTTCCCCTCCCTGTTGCACACAACAAGCTTTCATTCCCCCTGTCACAAGGGGATTTATGGCTGATTTAAGATGAAATCCTCAACCCTGTCACGGTCAACTTTATTTGGCACTTAGCACAGTAATTTTTTTATTCAACCTCTTGAGATGGGAGAACATGTTTTTTATGAAGTTGAACATGTGCTCTTTATGATAGAATGTTGAAATTAGGTGAAATCAAAACATTTTGGGGGACTAAGTTACATATCTCACAAGACACCGAATTGGTGGAACGACCCTGAGAGATAGAAAGATAGGTTTGCATTTGGAAGGCTCAATGAAGCGCTTTAACAAGCTCCACCTGATTGGTGGGGAAAGCTCCAGGGGGAGGGGCTGCCGTATAAAGTGTCAGTGCCAGGGCTTTCCTTATTACCCCACTTCTCCTCCTCTCATCCCTTATTGTTCCACCTCTCCTTACTGCCTCGCCTCCCTCCCTTATGACCCCACCTCCCCTACCTCCCTTATTCTCATGCCTCCCTCACGCCTTCCATCATTTTCAATGATGCGTCCCCACTGAACGATTTGGGCCGGCTCTGATGGTGGGATGGCATCGATCACGAGGACAATGGAGTCAGCAGCTATAAATAGCTCTATCCAGTAAAGAGGTGGGTGCTGCCGGTGCAAAGGAGGTGGGTGCTGCCGGTGCAAAGGAGGTGGGTGCTGCCGGTGCAAAGGAGGTGGGTGCTGCCGGTGCAAAGGAGGTGGGTGCTGCCGGTGCAAAGGAGGTGGGTGCTGCCGGTGCAAAGGAGGTGGGTGCTGCCGGTGCTTGCTTAGCGAGTACCACTTCCTCCTGATTCAGCTCACACCGAGGCTCGAACCCAGGACCTCTGCCTTGCTTGAACATGTGACAGCCCTACTGAAGCGTCTTACCATTTGGCGCCACCGAAAAGTTACCAATTCGGCTGCGTATGTGGCCACACTTCAGGCTGAGGAGTAAGTTTCACAAATCCCCATGTGCTATATTGGCCTATGAGTAGACCGCAAGGTGGAGAGAAATAGAGAAACCCCCCACCCCCACCCACCACACTGCCGAGATGGTTTCTTACCATTAATACTGTAAATATTAATGCAGGGCAGGCTGCTGTTTGACAACATCGAACAGCATTTAGTTTTCCTCTTTTGGAGAGAAAAATAAAATATTAAAAAGTTAAAAAGCTCAATTGTGATAAAATACTCACGGTGCCCTATAGATGTACTGTAAAAGACTGCACAGACACAACATGCAGTATGGGGAACCAGACTACTCTAATGTCATGCCACTGCAGTCTCATCACCTGGGAATGTCTGTGGGAAATACTGTTTTTTAACTGATAAACATGCCTCTCACTCATCATTGGAAAAAAACTGAAATAACCCCAAAAACAGCTCACAAGTGAAACAAAAGTCACCTATTAAAACTGAAAAGCACGTCATTCAAATGACATGTTAATGTTTGAGTAAATTACCAGAGCCTGCACCTTGGGGAGGTCAGAGTGTACTAATGGACTGTGGCTAAACTCCTTTCCAGCTGCAGACAGCTTCTCGTCTCTGGAATCTCGCAACAACGTTCCCACTTCCATAAACAATACAGTGTGGTGGACAAAGTAGCATATTTTTCCAAGAAAACAGGCTGAAAATAAATAGGGGCTAAGCTCAATAAATGACACCAGGAAATACCTGGGTTTATCAGACTGAGTGGGAAGACAAGTGTTCAAATCAGTGGTATTCATACGGTTAGTTACCTCTACTGGAAACGGAATGGGCTTCCGAGTGTCCGGTAGCACAATCTATTGGGGACAGAAATAACAGATCACTGTGCCAGTCAGTGCATGTTCCCCAGCACAGTGCATGTTCCCCAGCACAGTGCATGTTCCCCAGCACAGCACAGAGCAATGTGACCACTGTTTAAAATACAGTTGAAGTCGGACATTTACATACACCTTAGCCAAATACATTTCAACTCAGTTTTTCACAATTCCTGACATTTGATCCTAGTAAAAATTCTCTGTCTTAGGTCAGTTAGGATCACCACTTAACTTTAAGAATGTGAAATGTCAGAATAATAGCAGAGAGAATTATTTATTTCAGCTTTTATTTTTTACATCACATTCCAAGTGGGTCTGAAGTTTACATACTCAATTAGTATTTAGTAGCATTGCCTTTAAATTGTTTAACTTGGGTCAAACGTTTCAGGTAGCCTTCCACAAGCGTCCCACAATAAGTTGGGTGAATTTTGGCCCATTCCTCCTGACAAAGCTGGAGTAACTGAGTCAGGTTTGTAGGCCTCCTTGCTCGCACACGCTTTTTCAGTTCTGCCCACAGAGGATTGAGGTCAGGGCTTTGTGATGGCCACTCCAAAACCTTGACTTTGTTGTCCTTAAGCCATTTTGCCACAACTTTGGAAGTATGCTTGGGGTCATTGTCCATTTGGAAGACCCATTTGCGACCAAGCTTTAACTTCCTGACTGACGTCTTGAGATGTTGCTTCAATATATCCACATAATTTTCCTGCCTCATGTAGCCATCTATTTTGTGAAGTGCACCAGTCCCTCCTGCAGCAAAGCACCCCCACAACATGATGCTGCCACCCCCGTGCTTCACGGTTGGGATGGTGTTCTTTGGCTTGCAAGCCTCCCCCTTTTTCCTCCAAACATAACGATGGTCATTATGGCCAAACAGTTCTATTTATGATTCATCAGACCAGAGGACATTTCTCCAAAAAGTACGATCTTCGTCTTCATGTGCAGTTGCAAACCGTAGTCTGGCTTTTTTATGGTGGTTTTGGAGCAGTGGCTTCTTCCTTGCTGAGCGGCCATTCAGGTTATGTCGATATAGGACTCGTTTTACTGTGGATATAGATACTTTGTACCCGTTTCCTCCAGCATCTTCACAGGGTCCTTTGCTGTTGTTCTAGGATTGATTTGCACTTTTTGCACCAAAGTACGTTCATCTCTAGGAGACAGAACGCGTCTCCTTCCTGAGCGGTATGACGGCTGCATGGTCCCATGGAGTTTATGCTTGCATACTATTGTTTGTACAGATGAACGTGGTACCTTCAGGCGTTTGGAAATTGATCCCAAGGATGAACCAGACTTGTGGTCTACAATTCTTTTTTCCTGAGGTCCTGGCTGATTTCTTTTGATTTTCCCATGATGTCAAGCAAAGAGGCACTGAGTTTGAAGGATAGGCTTTGAAATACATTCACAGGTACACCTCCAATTGACTCAATTTATGTCAATTAGCCTATCAGAAGCTTCTAAAGCCATGACATCATTTTATGGAATTTTCCAAGCTGTTTAAAGGCGCAGTCAACTTAGTGTATGTAAACTTCTGACCCACTGGAATTGTGATACAGTGAATTAGTGAAATAATCTGTCTGTAAACAATTGTTGGAAAAATGACGGAAAAATGACTTGTGTCATGTGTAACGGATGTGAAATGGCTAGCTAGTTAGCGGGTACGCGCTAATAGCGTTTCAATCAGTTACGTCACTTGCTCTGAAACCTAGAAGTAGTGGTTCCCCTTGCTCTGCAAGAACCGCGGCCTTTGTGGAGCGATGGGTAACGATGCTTCGTGGGCGACCGTTGTTGATGTGTGCAGAGGGTCCCTGGTTCGCGCCCGGGTCGGGGCGAGGGGACGCCATAAAGTTATACTGTTACATTGATGCTGTTGACCCGGATCACTGGTTGCTGCGGAAAAGGAGGAGGTTGAAAGGGGGGTGAGTGTAACGGATGTGAAATGGCTAGCTAGTTAGCGGGTACGCGCTAATAGCGTTTCAATCAGTTACGTCACTTGCTCTGAAACCTAGAAGTAGTGGTTCCCCTTGCTCTGCAAAGGCCGCGGCTTTTGTGGAGCGATGGGTAACGATGCTTCGTGGGTGACTGTTGTGTGCAGAGGGTCCCTGGTTCCCAGAGGGTCCCTGGTTCGCGTGTCGGGGCGAGGGGACGGTCTAAAGTTATACTGTTACACATGCACAAAGTAGATGTCCTAACCGACTTGCCAAAACTATAGTTTATTAACAAGAAATTTGTGGAGTGGTAGAAAAACGTGTTTTAATGACCCCAACCTAAGTGTATGTAAACTTACGACTTCAACTGTATATCTGGAATTCCAGCCAGACAACAGGTAATACAAGTTTGTACCTCTATTTCAGATGTTACACAGTCGTTTCCCTCTTACAACATGGAGAATATGTATCGTGTAATTACTTGACACACAAATATTAAACCAATCGTGCCATTCTGCTGAATAGACCTTGTTAATCAATCATCTCTTATTACAGTATGTTGGGTGTTCTAAGAAGTTCTATGAGATGTTCTGTGTATGTATCACAAAGGTCACAGGCAGGTCATGAGGTAGACAGGTGCATCATAACTGGTGGTGGTGACCTTGGTATTGTCATTTTTCTCAGGCTCTGATGTCAGTCGGTTTCTCCTCTCCCTTCTCTTCGAGTCTGAACTACAGTCAGAACTCATGTATATCACTGTGGCACACTAGCCATCTGGGGAGACCACCGGCACACACACAGGCAGGCGATCACACACACACACACACACACACACACACACACACACACACACACACACACACACACACACACACACACACACACACACACACACACACACACACACACACACACTTAGTGCCTACTAATTACTAAAAGACTATCCTATACTGAACAGGATCTGTGTCATTGATACGTCATCTGGTCTCCGCAAACACAGAAGACAATCCTCCACGTTTCCTTTCCTCTACAGAGTAAATTCAAAGAAGCCTTCAGGTCGATGTCATTCAGATAAAGAATAGACATTTACGTCTCAAGCTAATAAAAAGCAGTCAGGACCAATGTTCCTGCTAAGCTGCGGGTGGGCGCCCAGCTCCCCCGAGACTGCCGCGAAGCAGAAGAAAGATCAGCCGGGGCAGAGAAGCACGAGATTGAACTTCACTCAACTTTCTAAAGTGTTCTCCCTTAGTTAACACTATCAACGTTTCCCTTTACTGTGGAAATTGTGATCGAATCAATGCAATATTAGCCACTTTCAACGCAACATACCGAAACAAAAAGAACTATGTAAGAGATTTTGTTGTAGGTAGAATGCATCGGAGTATGATTATTTTGCATTGAGAGAGAAGACTGGTGCGCCATAACCAACCAGAGCTGCAGTAGGCCTATATGCAAATAGACCATTGTCATATGGATCTGTGCCATTCACTTTGAACTGGACTATGTTTACAGCATGAGTGGTGGTGAGTAGATGCGCTTGTTTTGAGATCAAAGTGAGAGCTACATGTAGTGACTTGTGCTCATATGTAATAATGTCAAGCCCTGCATGTTTTTTTCCATGTAGGCTGAACGACAGAACAGCTATTTCCATGCTACAATGTTATGGGATTCATTTTCTTCATAGTTTTTGATGGTAGGCCACTGGTATGCCTACATCATGATCAGATAGCCACAGTAGCTTTCTTGGCCACTGTTAAAACTGTAATTTAAAGCTGGTACATCCTCAGTGTTCACAGTAAATGCACGCCGGAAGTTGCACAGAATTTTCACAATGTTCAAATTTGCGCTCACCAGACCTGAAATTTAGAAAATATTATAGGGAACATTGTTCAGGACCCATGTGCAGATGACTAGAGAAAACTTGTCAGTCAGTATGGATCCAACCTCAGCCACTGAAAATGTGGGTTTGGTGACCCCCTTCGTTCCTGCCCAGACCGGAGCGAGGCCTGTCTCCTGCAATTGACACCAGCTGGGCAGCGCTGCGGTGTTCATGGGAACCCCAGAGATCTGAAGGGACCTTTACTTTTATTCCGTGCCAGAGACAGATGTTATTGCCAACAGAGTGGGCTTCCAGAGGATGACACAGCGCCTGGAGTCAAAAGTCATATCTCCCCCCTCCTGTTTTTTTTCCGCATGGGGGGGCCTCGCCGACCTATGACAATCAAAGTGTGTGTGTGTGTGTGTGTGTGTGTGTGTGTGTGTGTGTGTGTGTGTGTGTGTTTGTCTCTGCGATGTTCCTGGGGGCCTGGAAGCAGAGAAAGTTGGAAAACAGAGGATTGGACCTTTTTTGGTGTGTGTGTGTTCCTGGTGATGCATAAACTCTGTGTATTGGTTGGAAAGGGGTCACCTGGTTTGGGAAGGGGGATGTTAGTGTTGCACCCCCCACACCATTGTGCTTGACCTGACACCCGCAGCAGAAGCTAGTTAAGGACCATGCCACCTCCACCTTACCCTGCACCCTTGACCCACTACAATTCGCATACCGCCCCAACAGATCCACGGATGACACAATCACCGTTGCACTGCACACTGCCCTATCCCACCTAGACAAGAGAAATGCCTATGTAAAAATCCTGTTCATTGACTACAGCTCAGCCTTCAACTCCAAGCTCATCCTAAACTCAGGGGCCTGGGTTTGAACCCCTCCCTGTTCAACTGGGTCCTACACTTCCTGATGGGCCAACCCCAAGTGGTGAAGGTAGACAACAGCACCTCCGCCTCGCTGATCCTCAACACATGGGCCCCACACATATCTCCCTTAATCATCAAGTTCTGACAAGTCAACAATGGTAGGCCTGATTACCAATAATGACGAGACATCCTACAAGGAGGTGAGAGCCCTGGCAGAGGGGTGCCAAGAAAATAATCTCTCTCTCTCAACATCAGCGTTGTACGAGATCTTCAGATTCTTGGCAATTTCTTGCATGGAATAGCCTTCATTTCTCAGAACAAGAATAGACTAACGAGTTTCTGAAAAAAGTTATTTGTTTCTGGCCATTTTTAGCCTGTAATCGAACCCACAAATGCTGATGCTCCAGATACTCAACTAGTCTAAAGAAGGCCAGTTGTATTGCTTCTTTAAATCAGGACAACAGTTTTCAGCTGTGCTAACATAATTGAAAAAGGGTTTTCTAATGATCAATTAGCCTTTTAAAATTATAAACTTGGATTAGCTAACACAACATGCCATTGGAACACAGGAGTGATGGTTGCTGATAATGGGCCTCTGTACGCCTATGTAGATATTCCATTAAAAAAAAAAAAATCTGCTGTTTCCAGCTACAATAGTCATTTACAACATTAACAATGTCTACACTGTATTTCTAATCAATTTGATGTTATTTTAAAATGGACAAAAAAAGTTTGCTTTTCTTTCAAACACTATTTGGAAAGTATTCAGGCCCCTTGACTTTTTCCACATTTTGATACGTTACAGCCTTATTATAAAATGTATTAAATCGTTTTTTTCCTCTCATAAAGCTACACACAATACCCCATAAGCGCAAAGCAAAAACAGGTTCAGAGAATTCTGCTAAAAAAAAACACGGGTCTAAATACTTTGCGAATGCACTCTATCTATCTATCTATCTATCTATCTAATATATATATATATATATAATTATGTGCATATTGTTTTGTATTGTATGGTATTATTACTGCACTGTTTGAGCTAAAAACATAAGCATTTCGCTGCACCTGTGATAACATCTGTAAATCTGTGTATGGGACCAATAAACTTGGATTTGATTTGATGCACCACCAAAAACAAGAAACAAGAATGTCTTTGAAACTGCAGATCTAAACACAGCTTACTCATGAAGACAAAGCATCAGAGCTAACAGACTATTCCTTGGAGGTCCTACGTACCAGTCTAGAGTAAAGTATTGCAACACTTACCATCAAACCTGGGTCAAACACAATGTCAAACACTCAATGTATTCACTTCATTTAGGTTGAGCTTTGCACTTTGAGACTCTTTGTTTGGTTCCATTGTACCATAGCTGGCTTTATACGGTCAGATGTAGATCGAGAAAACATATTTTTCTTCATCCAGTAAGTTCCTTTTCAAAATAGCTGACCAACATCAGTGTACTATAATTACCTTTGGTTTGAAAGCAATGGGATATGATGTAGATTTCACAGCTTGTTAAAGATGAGGAGATTGCTCGAGTGCATAAATACCCCAGCTAATCCAGTTGTGCCATTTTCTTTTGTCTATTCAATTCAGTCCAATTCAACCCGACTGTATGAACAGATATGGTCCAGCCTTCTAGTCTTTACAGGCTTTCTTCAGGCTGCCAAGAGAATAGGTGATCTTAGTTATCTCAGGGTTGTGACAAAATATTGAGAACTTTTCAATACAAATGCCATGGTTAACGTTTGCTGTCCTTTGTAAATTAGCCTACATAGAGTTCTTTACACTGTATGCTCTTGTACCAAGTCTAGCCAAAGTTGTTTTAGATAGAAATTGTCAGTAGCCTCTCTCATCTGGGCTAGCATCTGGTGCATTATCTGTGTCATTCTGGATACTGGTATTGGTTCCAAACATGTTATACAAAGTTATTTATCGAACAAAATTAAATCCCACAACATAATACATTCACTGTGTATCAATTCTTACAGGGTGACCAAAAGTGGGAAATGTGTACAACAACATATAATACAGCCGTGAGTATATGTTTTCTAAATATAGCCCTTGAGGAGAAGTCATTGCACAAGAAGAAACATGGAGTCAACAGAGCCAAGTCTGTTGATTATTTCTCTCTGAGCCCTGGCCTAATGGTGGGGAGCGACTCTCCAAACACCACAGCTTGACTCGCTGTCAACAGGGTTAGAGAGACACACATTTACTGGACATAATACAGAGAGCTTACCACATGTAGTTCTGAAGTTCATGAGATATACATGTTCATGTGTGTGTGTATGACACACGCATATGCATGCACGGTGCACACACACAAATAAATGTCGCTGATACCAGAGCAATATTACTTCGGGACTTTTTAACTGGCTTGACCAAATGGATTAAGAATACTATGTGAAGCAAATATAAATCTAATAACCATTGTAATCCAGATAAGCATTTTAAAATAATGTGAGCGTTCAACTGCTTAAAATATTACATGTTTAGCATGTAAGTTGGTTAGGGCACAGCTGAACCAAAAATGTATGTACCACTTGAGCCAATAAGATAATAAAACCCATATTATAGCACATGAATCATAAATAAACTTCTTTAAGACGTCAGTAGTAGGTTCACTTTTGGAAAGATCTCCAAAGCAAAGCTAAAAGATAGGTCTAATTTGCTTTTGTCCACTGTCAACTGACTATTTTGTTCCGTGTTCTGGCTGAACAGTTATGGGAAAACTAAGCCTCTGCTCTGTACCAGCAAACAAGAATCAGAGGTCAAAAATGTAATCTATGAAAACCGCTTAAAAAATAAACAGGATGTTTACATGAAGAGTGCCAGTGTAGGGGGAACAGACGACTGGGAGAGGCAGATAAGCTACTGTGGTGGAGCCAGTAGTAGGCCCTGTTCAGGCCTGTCAATAGAGACGGCTACAACCCAACGGCTGTATACTTCAATCATCTTACACTGGCTAACGGTCTAGTGTGGAACCTGCCTCTCGTGGTCTTACTTTCACCCCCTCCAAGTGGAAATAATTCCCCTGAAAAAGGGCCTGTTGACAGTGGAAGGTAACAAGTACAGGCTCTTTAAAGAAGTGCATTTTAACTAACCAGAAAGAGGGTGTACTTGATTTTCATGCCATTCCGAGAATAATCATTCCATCTGAGGAAGTATGTTGATCACCGATCAGTAGCACCCATCTGCTTTTGTTTGCTGTAACACTCTGACACAAACATCAGCTGCAACTCGTGACTACTTACTATGATACCATCAGCTCTGCCACGACCTAGGGAGGAGACAAAAAGCCATGAAACTGAATGAAGTGTCATGAAAAATGTGGTATTCCAGAACATGCGTTTTCCCAACAGAAAAGGAAAAATCACACTGCTGCTACAGTACCTCACAGTCCAACCAATGTCCATCAAATCAAGAATAAACAGGATCTACGAGAGATAGTCAGCCATTCTTGAAGGAGAAGGGAACTTTCGTTTTTTTTACAACCAAATCTCTCTTTTTGATGTAATTGGGTTCTTATAAACTGGGTGGTTTGAGCTCTGAATGCTGATTGGCTGACAGACGTGGTATATTAGACTGTATACCACGGGGATGACAAAACATTTATTTTTACAGCTCTAATTACGTTGGTAATCAGTTTATAATAGCAATCAGGCACTTCAGGGGTTTGTGAAATATGGCCAATATACCGCGTTGCGTCGTGCATAAGAATACCCTTTAGCTGTTGTATATTGGCCATATACACCACACCCCTCTGGCCTAATTGCTTAATTATAGAAGGATCCAGACACTTTTTTTGTGATTTCACTAGATTTTGATTAACGTACCCACAACCAGTGATTCATTTCCTCATCCTCGTTGTGTAGTACGGGGGCTCTGAAAAAACATGAACAAAGGTTCCAAAAACACCCAAATATGTCCTTTCAGAAATGGAAAACTCTCAGTATAGTGATGCAGGTCTTCAGATGTTGTACACATGAAATTGTGTCATTCCAAACTTCATCCTCAACGTTATATTCCATTTTGTTGTGACTCAAGTGGTATCTCTACGTCCAGTCTACAGGTAACTGCCAAAATAAAGGAACACTTGACTAAAAGAGGGACACAAAGTATATTGAAAGCAGGTGCTTCCACCCAGGAAGTTGGAGACACTTGTAGAATCTACACTTAGGTGCATTGAAGCTGTTCTGGTGGCTCGTGGTAGCCCAACCCCCTATTAACACAATTTATGTTGGTGTTTCCCTTTTATGGCAGTTACCTGTAACAGCATGCTACACAGAGAATGGAACAGCTGGATAGGGAAACTGCTCAAATCGCACAAAATTGAATTTAACATTGCGGATAAAGTTTGGAATGACACAATTTAATGTGTACAACATCTAAAGACCTGCATCACTTTACTGAGAGTGTTTGCATTTGTAAAAAAAAATAAAAATAATAACAATAAATCAGAGCCCCTGCACCGTACAACAAGGATGAAGAAATTAATCAATGGTTGCGATAAGTTTCTCAAAAACAAGTGAAATTGCAAAAAAAGTGTCTGGACCATTCTATAACATGCCATTTACATCAAAAATAGAGATTTGGTTGTAAAAAGTCAAACTTCTCTTTTAACCAATTATATGTGGGTTTTGATGTGCGCTTGGGGTTATTGGCTTGCTGGAAGATCCACTTGTGGCCAAGTTTCAGCTTCCTGGCAGAGGCAACCAAATTTTTGGCTAAAATATCCTGGTACTGGGTAAAATGTATGATGTCGTTGACCGTTCTCATTTAGACGCCAAACCCACCACTGGTGTGCGTGGCCAAAGAGATGTATTTTCATGACCAAAGCACCGGTTCCAATCCAAGTGCCAATGCCATTTAGCAAACTCCAGGCATTTACATTTGTTGGATGACATGAAGATAAGCTCTTTGGCCAGGCACACCAGTGTTGAATTAAATAAATTGAATAAATTGTTGCCAGTAATACAGTTACAGTCATTACCCCGCTTGATAACATGAAAACACACTAACCAGCTCCGGTGGGGCGAGTTAACTGTTCAGAGCGAAATGTTTTTTTCATTTGTGTCTGAAAATAGCTAGCAAGCTAGCCAACGTTAGCCAGTTAGCTTGGGTGCTTGACTGTCATTGTGAGGTCAGAACACTCAGATCAACCCTACTCGTCGACCAGAACGTCCAGTGTGCGCTCTGAACTCTCCGAGAGCGAAAGAAACGGTTTGAATTTCAAAACGAAGAACCTGACAACGCTCTGAAATGCCCTGAGAGCGAACAAGCCAGAGTTACACTCAGATACAACAAACACACTTCGGGGTAGAACGAGTTGACAATGTAATAAGACTATAAAACTTTAAGGTTTTATTCTATTCAATACCTTTTCCAAGTGAAAATAGGATATTCCAATGTTCTGATTTGACTGGTGTTGATGTGAATGGGTTTCAGCTATAGGAACAGGACTTTGGTGACTAACATCAGTAGGTCGGACTCATCCTATTGATTATGCTGGGTACGGGACGTTGGGAACTGATTAGCACTAACATGGAAACTCTTAATTTAATGACACACCATGCAAGGATGAGGTGTTTGTCATTAACTTGAATGGTTAAGGGTTGATACATGGATTAGAGCACTCAGGTCATAAACTAATGCAGCCCTGTCAGAAACCTGCAGCCCTTTTGCCATCAGTTACATTGATAAGTAGACCCCCTTAACCCTGTACTCAGAATAGACACACACACACTCGTTCACCCCCCCCCACACACACACACACTCTCTGTGTCCTGACAGCTGAGTGATTAGGGACCCAGGTCTTTTTTTGGCCCTTGACATCGACCCCTGAATCCAACCCACGTATACCATCCATTGAACGACCACAATTAGATAGGCAGGGCTCGCCGTGGAACAAACAAGCTCAGTGGAGCAGGGGTGCTACTCTCCTCTAACAATGCTCATATGGCTTTAATAGGTGCCTTTCAATTAATAAGTGATGGAGCCCTGGTGTGAGGCAGGTTCCTCCACTTCCTCCTCACATCAAGACTTTGCAGCCAATAAGAGGAGGACTGAGGCCTGATGACGTCCTCGTCACATGTGCCTGGTGTCTCTTAGGAAGGAAACATAAAAGTGTCTGTCCCTTTTCTATGACAATGTTTGTTTGATGAGACTGATAAAGGCTGCATGTTTCGATATCTTTGGGGATGATGGGTAGAGAGAGATGACTGGGCTGCAGTAGCTAATGTGTGTTGTATTCTCATATGCACACACACACACAAACTTTCTCTCATTCGCACTGTCATCGACCACAGAGGCAGAGGTGCCTGAGCACGGCTGTGTGTTGAAGTCACCAGTGGTTTCGAGTCGTTGCAGATCAACTAGCACAGTGTGGCTTAATGGACACCAGATAAGACCACTTCACAGGCTTTAACTCCATCAGCATGGGGCTTTGTTTGCTACCCAATTAACACAGTTCTTGTTATTTTATGCAAAAAGGAACTGGGGGTCCCTATTCTATCAAAACCAGGGAGCAGGTTGCTGGGATGAGTCACAACAGAATAATGATTTTAGAGGAGAACAAAAGAAAACTTGATATCTTATTAGAATGTATTTTATTTTATATAAACTAAGGTATTAGTTTGAACTGAGTAGAGTCCTCAGTCAAGAAGATAAAGGGTATTGAAATAATGCCATTGAAATAATGAATCCAAGTCTTTAATATACAGTCTCTCCAAAATGAATTTAAACATGTTTTTACCTTCCGGTCTATGCCTTCTTTGTTTGGGGGTTGTACAAAATGTCTGTTTATACAGCATATTCTGCCTCTACTTAAAAAAAACTCAAACAGACGTAACACAACCAACAACAAATACAAAAACAAACTGCCCTTTGAGATTCTAAGGGGGCAGGGCTTTGTGCAACATCTCCAAATATGTTGAAATTGGTTCGGGCCCAGGAGCAAATTGGGCAAGCTACTGTAGAACCACACAGGGTCATAGGTCAAACTCATATTATTGTCTGTCTGATAGCTTTCTAGGAGAGGCGGTTTCACCGGGTCACATATACTCTCTGTGACTCAGACTGCCGTTGGAATAAGCTGCTGCACGTACATGGGAAATTTCACAAGAGCCTAGTCACAAACGCACGTGGACTTGTGTCTGACAACACCTCACTTCTAATTTCAGTTACCTATGCCAGCCTGCTAATAATATCCAGACTTGTTTATGCTTATCATATCATAAGGTTTTCAGTCCATCATTTGGTCATCCACGTCATTGAGGTCTAGCAGGAAGCAGCACATTATGAAAAGGTAGTCAAATGGTTTTCATCTGAATCACGTGAGCTCTGAGCTGCCTGGTCATTATGGGATGCATCTAATAACACCACACATTACTCATCACACCGGGTTAAATTTACTAAAGAACTCGGTATTGTTCATAGTCTAACCAAAACATAATCATACAGTCATGCAATATTCTTATACTTCAGTATAAGTACTATCAGTAATAAAACAAGTATTATTAAATACTTGTATTATACTAATGTATGAGATAACTAATATGATCAAGAGATTGTCTGAAAAAAAAGATGGAGAAGGTCCAGGGTGTAGCTAGACACGAGACAATATGACAAAAGACGACACAAGACTAAATGAAACGAGGCGAGGGACGCTTGAAAGAGACTGAACCCAACAAGTGGAAAGGGGGCGGTCCTCTCACACTGACTGACATTCTCGCCACCAGACAAAAAACCTCAAGAGCTGAATTTCCTGTTAGTGTATATCCACAGTATTAACTCTAAATCACCTGCTCCTACTCATGACTTAATTGTGTTAAGCCCAAAGCATTAATATGTAAAGCACAGTACTGATGAGAGGCTAGATAGGAGATTTGAAAGATTATACAGTACTGTAGTTTTCATGTGAACTGTATTAGGCACATACTATATGTTCAATTCATCAGGCCACCACCCCCGGACTATCAATATGTCTGACTCAACGTTCATTAGACTTGAAGAGTTTTGAACACTTGGGGCTGACATTACTTTGTTCCCACGGTGCAGGTGTTTGTCGTCATGCATTTTTAAATACCAGATACAGAATTAGCCACATTTCGTTTTTGCTTCTTTAACGGGAGCACTGAGACTAATGTGGACTCAAGTCCCTGGGTCCAAACTATATAGCTAACATAAATGGTCCCTTTCACGTATTGCCATCTGTTGAGTGTGGTGTGGGCCGTGTGTGTTGATGTGTAAATGCCAGAAGACCCCAGAAGACCCCAGACTTCACCTGTGCTGAGAAGCCATGTGTTCTTCAATAAAATAAACCCTCTGGCTACATCATTCTAGCCTGACAGTCATAGTCTAGTCACAGTCATGGCTATAGCAACGTCACTGACAAACAACCAACCACCAAACCACGTCAGAGAAACTTAAAATAAGTTTCCCACCACTTCTAAGACCCAGCACAGCTCGTGGTAACAATGGTAACACAAAACCAGTACCAAGACAGGAAGAATGAGCAGTGTTAAATTGAAACTGGCCTTAAACATAAGCAGAAATGTGCAACATTTGGGAGAAATAGGCGAGAGGGAAAAATGGTGCATTACCGCCTGCGCTTCTGCACAATGTCAATGGGCCGGTTGACTGCACACAGGGATCCACAGATATTCCCATTCCGCACTTTGAACGACCGGTCCGAGGAAGGGGCCAGGAGTACACAGTTTGTTGGCAAACTCATATTTCTTCCCCCTTTTTTTCTCTGCTCTTTCTACTTCTGCTTTTCTTTGTTTCCTTCCTCTTTTGACAGCTGTGGTTCTCTTGCCACTCTCCTTTCTCGCGACCCTGTTGCTTTCTTCACGCCGCACCTGGCTCCCATTGCCACTCAAATGAATGATATGTCAAACAGAGAGGACCGAAGACGCCGCAACAACAAGAAAAGCCAAAACGGCAAGAGAATCTCAGTGAGAATCTGGGAGAAAGGCTTTGAGGAAAATCCTCCTTGGTATTTCCCGCCAACATTCCTCCTGTCAAAAACATTGAAAAATCCTCCTCTTGAAAAGCTGCTGTGTTTTTTCAAAAAGTCAACATTTTTCTACCGGGGGACATCCTCATACGTGGTTGTGGGAGGGGGAAAAAATGTAATTTTCTTGGATGAGTTTGTCACCCAGTGCATATTCAACAGTTGGCTCAGTTGGTAGAGCATGGCACTTGCAACGCCAGAGTTGTGGGTTCGATTCCCACGTGGGACCAGCTTGAAAAATGTATGTACTCACTCTGGATAATAAAGTCTGCTAAATTATTAAATGTAGAAGCATCAGCTCTCTGTGTGATTAGAACTTAAACCTCCAAGATGGAATTAATTTTCTATCAGGATGCAGGTGAAAATGAAACATGCAGATTAACTAACTTGATTTTGTTCTTTCCATTCCTGTGTCCGGCTCTCACTGTCTATTTTAACAATCTCTGTAGGAAGGCTTGATCAAAGTTCTCACACTCTCCCCCCTGCGTTCTTTATATCTCCTCGTCAATGTCTTCCTCTCCTCCGCATTTTCTAAACTCCGTCTTCCACCACCAAGTCCCAACTCGCTCTGACAACTGTAGCCATCGCAATACGCATGGACGCTCTCGAAAACCCAATAGGTGCGCTTGTGTGCAAGTCTTGCTATATAATGTGTCTTGTGTGTCTGTGTGAGTGATCCCTTCCTGAGCATGTGTGTGTTTGTGTGTGGACCAGTTGAACTGTGAGGTCAGAGAAAACAGGGGCGGTCTCAGAGGCAGCATGGCTCCTGCCCTTTCAGAGTGTCTCCAAGTTTAACTCTTTAAACGCTCTCTGCATTTTAAGAGTTAAACTTGACATTGCTTAGACCCCCCCCAAAACAAATGCAAGAGAGAAAAAGAGAGTGTGACAGTAACACATTGTAGCGCGTCACAATAAAACTGAGAACAGTTTTTACTAAGAAAAGCCTAAATTGAAGACAATGATTGGTTGAGATTAGTATTATGGGGTGTGGCACTACTTGGCTGGAGCTGGCACCCATATATCAGCCCTCACAGGGTAAGATTGCCCACTCCTGTTTTAGCATGTTTGCTAGGTGACAGCTCACATAGCAACATGTCTTGTTCCGAGACTAGCCAATCTCCAAAAGTTCTCTGCCCGGAGCCAAAGCCCAGATCAATACGGTCTAAGGAAGCCGTGGACTGAAATGGCTCATGAGCTCACAGAGCGTCCCTGATGAAATCAGGGGTAAATATTTGTCCACTGAGAAAGATGGCACAGAGCCCGGGTCGACGTGTTGGCAGACATGTGGGAGGGGAAGGGTAAAGGGGAGCCTTTTGAACATCAAGGACGTTACCCACAGAGAGGTAGGTGAGGAGGACCACGAGGCCATAAGGGGGAAGAAGGGGATGTTACAACATTTCCTGTACCCCGTATTGGCTGTACCATTCATGGGCCCCACACACGCCTCAAAACACAGGTTTTTACAATGAGAGGATGCATGCTGTCAAAGAAAGAAAGAAAAATTCTTCCTGAGAGCACTCACATAACCCAATGTGAAAACAGTTAAAAAAATGTAAATACATACGTTGGAGTATAGTGTATAGTCGTTACTTTCTCCCCTTCAGTCACAGCAGCAGGGTTATGTTCATAAGGCATCAAACAGAAGAAAACTGACAGGGTGACACTAGCTGGTCATGTCCACGCTCATTTTCAGTGCCTAATGAAATAAAAAAATACAGGTAAATGACCTCTAAACCCTTTCTGGGAACTTCCAAAGCGAAATGTTTTCTATCGTTTTCCATACAGTGCCTAATGAACGCAACCCAGGTAAATGACCTCTGACCCTCTCTGGGAATGAGGATAACATGAATCTGTCACACACACACCAATGACAGGCATACTGCGATTAAAATATACTGAACAAAAATATAAACACAACATGTAAAGTGTTGGTCCCATATTTCATGAGTTGAATAAAAGACCCCAGAAATGTTCCATGTGCACAAAAATATTATTTCTCTCAAAATGTTGTTTACAAATTTGTTTACATCCCTTTTGGTGAGCATTTCTCCTTTTCCAAGATAATCCATCTCTCCGACAGGCGTGGCACATCAAGAAGCTGATTAAACAGCATGATCATTACACAGGTGCACCTTGTGCTAGGGACAATAAAAGGCCACTTTAAAACGTGCATTTTTTTCACACAACACAATGCCACAGATGTTTTGAGGGAGCGTGCAGTTGGCATGCTGACTGCAGGAATGTCCACCAGAGCTGTTGCCAGAGAATTTTATGTTAACTTTTCTACCATCAGCCGCCTCCATCAGCCGTCTTAGGGAATTTGGCAATACGTCTATACTGTGGGTTTGCACAATCAAAGAATTCAGGCACAAATTGTCAGAAAGCGTCTCAGGGAAGCTCATCTGTGTGCTCGTCATCCTCACCAGAGTCTTGACCTGACTGCAGTTCAGCCGTCACAGCGAACTTCAGTGGGCAAATGCTCACTTTCGATGGCCACTGGCACGCTGGAGAAATGTGCTCTTCATAGATTAATACCGGTTTCAACTGTACCGGGCAGATGGCAGACAGTGTGTATGGCGTCGTTTGGGCAAGCTACGGACAACGAACATCTGCATTTTATCGATGGCAATTTCAACGCACAGAGATACCGTGACAAGATCCTGAGGCCCATCGTTGTGCCATTCATCTGCCGCCATCACCTCATGTTTCAGCACAATTTCTGGAAGCTGAAAAAGTTCCAGATCTTCCTGCATACTCACCACAGATTTCACCTATTGAGCATGTTTGAGATGTTTATATTTTTGTTCAGTGTAGAATTGCCCTGTCTGCAATCGCACTGGTGATAGCAGCCATCTTGGGAAGACCGGGGGAGAACATTACAATTAAAAAAACAAGTGCAGAGCGGAGTATCTCCCCCCCAAAAAGTTTCAAAGCTAATACCATAAAGCCCTACAGGGTTCAACTCAACAATCAAATCAGGACAGGGTTTAAATCAATTCAATCATCTCTGGATTGACTGAATTGAAATGGAATTGGTCCCAACACTGAAGTCCTGACAGCACTAAGGATAATAATATTCCAGTTAGGAGGACTGTTAAAGGCATCTTAATGATCTGGACAATCTATGACAGACAAGGGCATACATACTGTACATCGGACCCTCGGATCATTGCGCAACGTGCCTGACAAACGTGCTGGGTCATAAAAAAGACAGTGGGCTGGGTGGCTTAGGCACTAAGAATGTGCCTCAGTACCATGCTGCGTTCCCCTCCCCTGTGAGCAACCATATCCAGAGCAGAGTGTTCCCCGCAGCACTGTCCCCCTCTGGGGCCTGGCTGGAGTGTCAAGTTTGAAATGTTTTATGACAAAGACAAATTATTAAAGGCTTATCATTTGCACTTATCTTCTTCCACTGATGGTGAACACAGGTCTATTTGGTACTGCATCACTGACTTTCTAACACCCTCACGTGGCGATCAATTCATAATTCAAACATTGTACCTAAATATGAAATGTGTAAACTATTTACATTATGTTGTAAGAAAAGCATATTATCATTCTCAGAAATGTGGTTCATTTTAGAGAGTAAAGATAAAGTTAATCCACTATTTGTTAGTTCCCCAAACTTAAGAAACTGTAAATGTTTCCAAAACCATTTCTGTTGAGTAGCCGACAGCAGAAGTTTTAAAACCATACATGTAGTCTAAAAACCTAATGACTCTTTCCATACACAAGTATATGTTACAGATCTATAGCAGAGTGGCAAATGTAAACACTCAGTTGAATTGATGGTATTCCCCTGAGATTCTGCCTTTCAAAACATCTCAAAACCTCCTTGGAATTAACTGAACAAATTTGTTCATGTGAAACATGAACCAAGAGGCTTTATCCAGTAGATGTCACTTCATACCGCGATACTAAACCGAAACTATATTCAATCCACACCAACCATCTCGTAACCTCCTCCTGACACACTATTCCTTCCCCCTTCCCCTTCTGAAACATGAAAATTAAAGATGAATATAATATACAAAATAAGAGCAATATGTAAGAGTCACCCTTTTGCCAGTCCTTCAATTGGAAGGCCTTGAGATGTGGTTACATTAAGGATGTATGACCAGCTACTACAAGGGACAGATACAGCACGCAGCAGAACACAAATTAGTCCCAAATGACTGAATCTCCTACAGCCGGGCATGAAGGAATCAATATGATTTTGGGAGGAGGGTGATGGGGAAAGGCAGTCATGCTGAAAACATGGAGCTGGAGTAGTGACGCACATGAGCCACTGTTGCAGCCGCCCTGACGGGGTCTGGGAACTATTCCAGGCTCTGGGGCTTTATTTTAGGGGGACAGACCAGGGCTGTTGTGTCATTGTTGCCATGCTTATCATTCCAGTTCTTTGGGCTGCTTGGGTCTTATTCAGGAGGCACCAACAGGAACTCGTCCAATAAGAATACAGAGTTTTAATTTGGCGTTTCAAAAGGTGTTTTGCTACATTATACTAGGGCCGGGACGATACCAGTATCGCGATACTCATTAGTATTGTGGCAAGGACACAAAACACGAAGCGAATTTAACTTCTTTAGAAGAACAGCCATATTGTTGCAAACAAACATCATTATGTTATAATCCATCATATTTATTTATTTTCCGAGCTATAGCACACAATATTTTACATACAGTAGGTTGAATTTGGTCTGCTTCGTGATTTCATTTTTGCCATGGAAAAAATATTGCGATAATGTTATCGTCACAGCCCTACATTCTCTCTCTTTGTGGCAAACTAGATTTGAAGCTGCTGTTAGAAACGTGCCTGGCTGATTGAGATATGACAATTCTCTGGTCTAACGGTAATCTCAGTCTGGAGACTCGAGTGCCCAATAACTTCTGACTGACTTGCTTTGTGTATCTCTCAGTGTGGCAGAAGTCAGCAGATCAGATGAAGCATAAAGAGGACAGAATAAATGTGTGGCCAGATTTTCACTATAGAGACACAGTATTAACAAAGCAAGATGTTGAAACTCAAATGTTACATTTTAGTCATTTAGCAGACGCTCTCATCCAGAGTGACTTACAATAATGAGTGGATATATTTTCTTACTGGTCCCCCATGAGAATCGAACCCACATCCCTAGCATTGCAAGCACCGTGCTCTACCAACTGAGCCACACCAACCCAATCCCAAAATACTGCCCATCTGAACTCGAGGGCAGACTAATCTAGTCAGGCCTCTGGTGGTGGTGGGATCTCTGATCAGTGGGTGAGTCACTGGTGACCCCAGCCAACTGTTAACCTGGAGAAGCTAATACCACATTGTGCCACCTCACTCCTAATAGGAGACGGCTGGGTGAAAGCACACACAGTATACGAATATAAACCAGTGTGGAGGGTGGCTCCATAGGACTATCATGTGGCTATTCACACACTCACTCGGACACCCACTCGGACACCCACTCGGACCCACGCACAAATCACACACCCACACAGTGTTCCACTAGAGTGACTCCCACCACCCCCTCCCAGTTGTGACATCAGCAGACAGGGGTGGTGTTATCGATCCTATTCTCCTTTCCCACAGGCTGTTACAGCACAGTGTACAGAGCAGGCAGAGTACACCCGTACACACACACACACACACACACACACACACACACACCAGTGCGCGTGCACACACACAAGTATGCGTGCACACACACAAGTACGCGTGCACACACACAAGCAAACTTTTACCCAGACAGGTATTAAAACAAAAAACATGACAGACAAGCTCACACAGACAGACACATCTGATCTCCAGTCCACACACAGCCCAGCCTGTTCATACTGCAACACCATCCACGCAACACTTTTCTGTGTAGTACAGTTTCTTAATTGTGTACAAGCAATTTTTGGGATCTGTGTTGAAATGTATCTATAGCAGAACAGCAATGATCAAACGCTTGAATACATTTACAGAACTTCTGACCATTTTATTGCCTTAATACCGGACGTGCATATCTTAGACCACCTTTTGCATAACCTTAAATACAAATATTATCAGTGAATAGAATATTCACTGTTGTTTTTCATCAGAAGAGAAGTGTACAATTGATTTCACTGTTTCTGGCACTCAGTAAAACCTAATGCACCCCAGCAGTGTCATAACATGTACAACATATGGAAAGATCTAGGCAACAGGGACTGTCTAATTCTCATGATTTTTTACAATATTGCAGAGAATAAAGTTGTGTTACCTCGAAGTCATCATCTTCAACATTGTGACCTAATACAGCTTTGCTGTGGATTGATATCAGTTGTGTTCCTCCTTTTTATTCACCTTTCCTTATTTATATTGTGGATAGTGTTACTTCAAAACACTATCCACAATATAGTCTACAAAACATTGAGAAAACCTTTGTATTGAAAACAGCATGGAATTGGATTGTGACGATACTGATGAATGAATGCAGCCCACCTTTTTAAAATATATTTTATTATAATATTTGGTGTATGAAATTGTTTGGTGCATAAAATGAGAGTAATTGCCCATAATGCTACATCTTTGGACAGTACTTCTAATTTTGACAATCATGATTTAGTAACTACAAAGAAAATATATTGATCTACTGGGATTTTTTAGTTTTGAGAAGGCATTTATGTATTTACAGTTGAAGTCGGAAGTTTACATACACCTTAGTCAAATACATTTAAACTCAGTTTCACAATTCCTGACATTTGATCCAAGTAAAAATTCTCTGTCTTAGGTCAGTTAGGATCACCACTTTATTTTAAGAATGTGAAATGTCAGAATAATAGTAGAGAGAATGATTTATTTCAGCTTTTCTTTCTTACATCACATTCCCAGTGGGTCAGAAGTTTACATACACTCAATTAGTATTTTGTAGAACTGCCTTTAAATTGTTTTAACTTGGGTCAAACGTTTCAGGTAGCCTTCCACAAGCTTCCCACAATAAGTTGTGAATTTTGTCCCATTCCTCCTGACAAAGCTGGTGTAACTGAGTCAGGTTGTAGGCCTCCTTGCTCGCACACGCTTTTTCAGTTCTGCCCACAGATTTTCTATAGGATTGAGGTCAGGGCTTTGTGATGGCCACTCCAATACCTTGACTTTGTTGTCCTTAAGCCATTTTGCCACAACTTTGGAAGTATGCTTGGGGTCATTGTCCATTTGGAAGACCCATTTGCGACCAAGCTTTAACTTCCTGACTGATGTCTTGAGATGTTTCTTCAATATATTCACATAATTTTCCAACCACATGATGCCATCTATTTGGTGAAGTGCATCAGTCCCTCCTGCAGCAAAGCACCCCCACAACATGATGCTGCCACCCCCGTGCTTAACGGTTGGGATGGTCTTCTTCGGCTTGCAAGCCTCCCCCTTTTTCCTCCAAACATAACGATGGTCATTATGACCAAACAGTTCTATTTATGTTTAATCAGACCAGAGGACATTTCTCCAAAAAGTAGGATCTTTGTCCCCATGTGCAGTTGCAAACCGTAGTCTGGGTTTTTTTCTGGCGATTTTGGAGCAGTGGCTTCTTCTTTGCTGAGCGACCTTTCAGGTTATGTCGATATAGGACTCGTTTTACTGTGGATATAGATACTTTTGTACCCGTTTCCTCCAGCATCTTCAAAGTTCCTTTGCTGTTGTTCTGGGATTGATTTGCACTTTTCGCACCAAAGTACGTTCATCTCTAGGAGACAGAACGAGTCTCCTTCATGAGCGATATGACGGCTGTGTGGTTCCATGGTGTTTACACTTGCGTACTATTGTTTGTACAGATGAACGTGGTACCTTCAGGCATTTGGAAATTGCTCCCAAGGACGACCCAGACTTGTGGAGGTCTAAAAAAGGTTTTTCTGAGGTCTTGGCTGATTTCTTTTGATTTTCCCATGATGTCAAGCAAAGAGGCACTGAGTTTGAAGGTAGGCCTTGAAATACATCCACAGGTACACCTCCAATTGACTCAAATAATGTAATTTAGCCTATCAGAAGCTTCTAAAGCCGTGACATCATTTTCTGGAATTTTCCAAGCTGTTTAAAGGCCCAGTCAACTTAGTGTATGTAAACTTCTGACCCACTGGAATTGTGATATAGTGAATTATAAGTGAAATAATCTGTCTGTAAACAATTGTTGGAAACATTACTTGTGTCATGCACAAAGTAGATGTCCTAACCGACTTGCCAAAACTATAGTTTGTTAACAAGAAATTTGTCGAGTGGTTGAAAAACTAGTTTTAATGACTCCAACCTAAGTGTATGTAAACTTCTGACTTCAACTGTATGTTCTTCTTGTATTTATGTTTTGAGAAGGCAACTACATTTTGAAAACACATGTACTGTTTTGCAAAAGGCCACAGAGTTCTGAATCTTGTGAGCTATGTTTTGAAAATCAACTAAATTGTTCCAAAAAATGCTTGTACGCGATTGAGAAAAATTGTAAAACAAAAACCAAATAAAAAAAACAGTAATTTCTGAAACTGAACATGTTACAATAAATTCAGTTGCTCCATTTAACCCCAAAAAACAGGAAGTCCACTGGGCAAAAGTGTGCCTGTTTGAAAAACTCACTCGCTTCCTCTAAAAGCTGTTGGATAAACTTCTGTAAAGTAATTGTACTGCTTTTACAAACAAAATCATAGCCACAAACATTTTCACACAAGCATCACAGCTACTTTGAAAAGCTAAATCTGCACCTAATACAAACCTGTGCTGTGCAGTCATGTTGTACATGAACCAGAAGGACACAAACACATTTCACTGCACCTAACCCGCTGTATATGACAATAACAAAACATTATGTTTAGTCTGAAACCACAACTGCTTGGATTGAGTTTGAATTGACTGCAAAAAACAAAAGGCCATATAAAAACTTTAAAAAGACTCAAGATAATCACGTAACCCCATACAAGATCCGGTTCTACATACATACCCTAAGCAGGAGTGTCTCCGACCGTGGCTGCTTGGGCCATAGCCAAACAGGCTCCCTTTCCTTGGAAATCGGTGATCTTTGTTCATTGTGGGTCAAAGCTTCTGGCTGCTAGAGTATGACTTGCTGGGCTGACAACGAAAAGAGAGGCTCCACACACCCACAACAGCTGTGAGACGAGCTGGAGCTCAGATGGAGCTCATCCTCACCGAAGGGCTCTCCTGCCAGGGCTGTAGCCACCACATGCTGCTACCGCCTGGGAAGACCCAGGGAGTGGTGGGTGGGTAGGTGGGTGTCCCCCGACCAGCCCCCCAATCACAGGTGTGCTGACCTTTGGGCAGGGAGAGCCAGGTGGAGGGGAAGAAAGGACGCAAGCCCTTCTGACGCACCAGGATACTGGGGTAACTGTAGGTCATGAGAAGGGGAGAGGCTGGAGAAGCAGAAAATATAGGAGTCCCAAGTGCTGTAGGCTACGCAAGTCTCAACAAGACCAGCGGTCTTCAGTCAGTGCTCCAGATAGCTTTCTTGAATAGCTGTATTAGCATTCCATTTTGAGGTTGTCTCTTCTGTTGTCCAAACTCCAGAGACGGATTCTTAAATAGAACTGCTGTAGAAAGTCCTTGAAAGATAAAAATGTCCTCTCTTAAAACAAAGTCTCACAATCCCTCTCTGTCTTTCCATCTGTCTCTACAGAAAGGGGAAATCCTCCATGATCGAGTAACCTTCAGCAATGTGAGAAAGAGAAGGGAATGAGGAACGAGTGAGGAGGAGGGCAGAGCAAGCGTTGACCTCTCTCCGCAGTGTGGGAGAGCTTCCTCCGTCCCCAGAGGTGCTAGCTGTGGGGGCTGCAACCAAGGCCCATACGAGTCCCCACAACCATTTTGAGCTTTTCAGGAGGATATCAACAGTAAAAGTGAAAGAGACTGAAAACACAACCTTTCAGTAAAGAAGGAATTCGATTCAAGAAACTGCGGCAGCATTGGCATCTTCTGAGGAAAGGAAAATCCAAGACTTTGAGTATGCCAGAAGCAGATGGTAAAGTTGGAGATGGTTGCAAAATGGTCAAAAGTATAACTTGCACACCTACCGTATTAAAAAGGCGCATGGAGAAAATGTTTATAGTGAATAGAAAACTCCAGTAAAAAATAAAATTGTTTAAAAGTTTCCTGATACTTTCTGATCTTGTTCTTCTTTGTATGTCTGGACTTGTCAGTTTCTGCTGCTACTGGGTCTCTCTCGATCTCACACTCTCTCCTGGCAGCCCTAGCCTAGTTAAGGCCGACATGTGGGATCGACATGCCTCCCAATGTGGCTTCCTTCCCCCTACAGCTAAGTAATGACATGGTGCATTGTTGGATTCCACGAATAAGGGGTAGCAGGGGGTGAGGGTGCACTCATATGTACTCAGGTGGAGTTTCTAGGTGCACACAGAGACAACACACACACACACAGAGAGAGAGAGAGACAACACACACACTGAAACACACACATGAAAAGCAGACGTAGAGTCTGCACCCAGGGATAAAAAACAGTGATGAAAACATCAGTGGAGGTTTTCAAGCCCTGTAGTTAGGAAATACAAAAGTGGCTTATTTCTCAGGAAACCGCTACCCACAGCATATGCAATGTCACTCTTGCACAAAGACAGTCCACCAACATATGTACATAACACATTTGCTGAATTATTGATGAGACTGTAATTGAGACAGCCTTTTTTACATTGTGCCACAGACAGGCAAGGGCTGGAATAAAAGCCTGCAAACCCAGTAGTTTAGTTTCATAGAACAGGCAAACTCAGGCATGTTGGCTCTGATCGCTCTCACGCTACAGTAGCTGCAGACGCTCAATAAAATGCCACAGTAATCATCATCCACCCTGGATTGGGCTGACAAAGGCCAATGCCCCTGAGCCTTGTACTATACAAAACCTCTGTCTCAACAACAAGAAAACCTACTCCCTGACCTCACCTTTTTCCTAGACACTACACACCTTACAGGTGGCTAGAGTCAAAGGTCAAAGTCTCCGATCTCTTTGCTACCGCACGTTAAGCAGTACCGGAGCGCCAAGTCTGGGACCAAAAGGCACCTGAACAGCTTCTACCCCAAGCCATAAGCCTGCTGAACAGTTAATCAAATGGCTACCTGGACTATTTACATTGACACCCTTCATTATTTATTTATTTATCTTAAATTGTTTTGAACTGACTCTCTTGCACTGGCTATATGTACACTCACTAGACTCTACCCACACATACTACACACACACTCACACATACTACACACTCACACATACACACTACGTTGCTGCTACTCTGTTTATTATATATATATATATATATATATATATATATATATATATATATATATATATATATATACAGTGGGGAGAACAAGTATTTGATACACTGCCGATTTTGCAAGTTTTCCTACTTACAAAGCATGTAGAGGTCTGTAATTTTTATCATAGGTACACTTCAACTGTGAGAGACGGAATCTAAAACAAAAATCCAGAAAATCACATTGTATGATTTTTAAGTAATTAATTTGCATTTTATTGCATGACATAAGTATTTGATCACCTACCAACCAGTAAGAATTCCGGCTCTCACAGACCTGTTAGTTTTTCTTTAAGAAGCCCTCCTGTTCTCCACTCATTACATGTATTAACTGCACCTGTTTGAACTCGTTACCTGTATAAAAGACACCTGTCCACACACTCAATCAAACAGACTCCAACCTCTCCACAATGGCCAAGACCAGAGAGCTGTGTAAGGACATCAGGGATAGAATTGTAGACCTGCACAAGGCTGGGATGGGCTACAGGACAATAGGCAAGCAGCTTGGTGAGAAGGCAACAACTGTTGGCGCAATTATTCGAAAATGGAAGAAGTTCAAGATGACGGTCAATCACCCTCGGTCTGGGGCTCCATGCAAGATCTCACCTCGTGGGGCATCAATGATCATGAGGAAGGTGAGGGATCAGCCCAGAACTACACGGCAGGACCTGGTCAATGACCTGGAGAGAGCTGGGACCACAGTCTCAAAGAAAACGATTAGTAACACACTACGCCGTCATGGATTAAAATCCTGCAGCGCACGCAAGGTCCCCCTGCTCAAGCCAGCGCATGTCCAGGCCCGTCTGAAGTTTGCCAATGACATCTGGATGATCCAGAGGAGGAATGGGAGAAGGTCATGTGGTCTGATGAGACAGAAATTGAGCTTTTTGGTCTAAACTCCACTCGCCGTGTTTGGAGGAGGAAGAAGGATGAGTACAACCCCAAGAACACCATCCCAACCGTGAAGCATGGAGGTGGAAACATCATTCTTTGGGGATGCTTTTCTGCAAAGGGGACAGGACAACTGCACCGTATTGAGGGGAGGATGGATGGGGCCATGTATCGCGAGATCTTGGCCAACAACCTCCTTCCCTCAGTAAGAGCATTGAAGATGGGTCGTGGCTGGGTCTTCCAGCATGACAACGACCCGAAACACACAGCCAGGGCAACTAAGGAGTGGCTCCGTAAGAAGCATCTCAAGGTCCTGGAGTGGCCTAGCCAGTCTCCAGACCTGAACCCAATAGAAAATCTTTGGAGGGAGCTGAAAGTCCGTATTGTCCAGCGACAGCCCCGAAACTTGAAGGATCTGGAGAAGGTCTGTATGGAGGAGTGGGCCAAAATCCCTGCTGCAGTGTGTGCAAACCTGGTCAAGAACTACAGGAAACGTATGATGTCTGTAATTGCAAACAAAGGTTTCTGTACCAAATATCAAGTTGTGCTTTCCTGATGTATCAAATACTTATGTCATGCAATAAAATGCAAATTAATTACTTAAAAATCATACAATGTGATTTTCTGGATTTTAGTTTTAGATTCCGTCTCTCACAGTTGAAGTGTACCTATGATAAAAATTACAGACCTCTACATGCTTTGTAAGTAGGAAAACCTGCAAAATCGGCAGTGTATCAAATACTTGTTCTCCCCACTGTATATATATATTCTGAATTCCTAGTCACTTTTACCCCTACCCTAAACCCAGGGTTGGGGAGAAACGAATTACATGTAAGGGATTACCAAAAAAATGGTAACTGTAATCTGTTATCAGCTAAAATATTGTAATCAGATTAGAGATACTTTGAAAAATGATGATTACTTCGAGGATTACTTTTAAATTCAGAAAGGATTTTGTGTTTTCTCAATGACATTCAAATCAGCATTGAAAAAAGGTGCAAGTTTAAGTTTGTTCCACCTGAGTGAGTCTGACCACAAGTCAGACACTATGATGACACACCAAATGGGTTCGATGGATCGTGGAAAAAGAGCAAGAATAGGCTTATGTAGGCTACAGTCCAAGCTATGTCTTCCAATTGTGAGACTGCAGTCAGGATTCAAAGATTATCCAACTTGAATAAACGCTTGGAGGTACGGATGACAGCAGTGGTGTAGTCCACGGTGATACGATTATCACTTATTATTGATATCTACATAGCACATTAATATGACTCACACTGCTGCACTCTAATTAAGCTATTTGCGCCTTACGGATTGTGGTTGTTGTGGATGGCTGTTCACAAATCTAAATGTGTATTTAAACCCAATAATGGTGGAATTCAAGAAGTTTAAGCTACCTATCAATCATTGTTTTTGTAGTGGACAGCCAGAGAAAAATGCACTGTAACAACAGCTGTATAGTGTGGATACCAGACTATGGAATAAAAGTGGGGCTTTTAATTCTTGCTGATAAAAATTTAAATAAATCCATAGGCCTAATGGACACATTCTCAAACTTGCACACATTTGATAGCGGAAGTTGCTACATCCATTTTTGGACTTATAAATGATCTATCGATCGATCTATCTATATATACACACACAGTACCAGTCAAAAGTTTGGACACACCTACTCATTCAAGGGTTTTTCTTTATTTTTACTAACTTCTACATTGTAGAATAATAGTGAAGACATCACAACTATGAAATAACACATATGGAATCATGTACCAAACAAAAGAAAGTGTTAAACAAATCGAAATATATTTTAGATTTTAGATTCTTCAAAGTAGCCACCCTTTGCCTCGATGACAGCTTTGCTCACACTTGGCAATCTCTCCACCAGCTTCACCTGGAATGCTTTTCCAACAATCTTGAAGGAGTTCGCACATATGCTGAGCACTTGTTGGCTGCTTTTCCTTCACTCTGCGGTCCAACTCATCCCAAACCATCTCAATTGGGTTGAGGTCGGGTGATTGTGACAGCCAGGTCATCTGATGCAGCACTCCATCACTATCCTTCTTGGTCAAATAGCCCTTACACAGCCTTGAGGTGTGTTGGGTCATTGTTCTGTTGAAAAACAAATTATAGTCCCACTAAGCGCAAACCAGATAGGATTGCATATCGCTGCAGAATTCTGTGGTAGCCGTGCTGGTTAAGTGTTCCTTGACATTCAAAATAAATCACTGACAGTGTCACCAGCAAAGCACCCCTACACCTCCATGCTTCACGGTGGGAACCACACATGCGAAGATCATCCGTTCACCTACTCTGCGCTCACAAAGACACAGTGGTTGGAAACAAAAATCTCAAATTTGGACTCATCAGACCAAAGGAGAGATTTCCACCGGTCTAATGTCCATTGCTCGTGTTTCTTGGCCCAAGTAAGTCTCTTCTTCTTCAAATTGTATTAGTCACAAGCACCGAATACAACAGGTGTAGTAGACCTTACAGTAAAATGCTTACTTACGAGCCCCTAACCAACAATGCAGTTTAAAAAAAACAGATAAGAATAAGAAATAAAAGTAACAAGTAATTAAAGAGCAGCAGTAAAATAACAATAGCGAGTATATACAGGGAGGTACCTGTACAGAGTCAATGTGCGGGGGAGCCGGTTAGGAGAGGTAATATATACATGTAGGTAGAGTTATTAAAGTGACTATGCATAGATAACAACAGAGAGTAGCAGCAGTGTAAAAGAGGGGGGGGGGGGGGGGGGGGGCAATGCAAATAGTCTGGGTAGCCATTTGATTAGGTGTTCAGGAGTCTTATGGCTTGGGGGTAGAAGCTGTTTAGAAGCCTCTTGGACGTAGACTTGGCGCTCCGGTACCGCTTGCCATGCGGTAGCAGAGAGAACAGTCTATGACTAGGGCACTTCATGGCTACAGACGTGAGTGCTACAGGTCGGTAGTCATTTAGCCAGGTTACCTTAGTGTTCTTGGGCACAGGGACTATAGTGGTCTGCATAAAACATGTTGGTATTACAGACTCGGACAGGGAGAGGTTTAAAATGTCAGTGACTTTGCTGTTGGTCAGCGCATGCTTGCAGTACACATCCAGGCAATCCGTCTGGCCCTGCGGCCTTGTGAATGTTGACCTGTTTAAAGGTCTTACTCACATCAGCTGCAGAGAGCGTGATCACACAGTCTTCCAGAACAAGCTGGTGCTCTCATGCATGTTTCAGTGTTATTTGCCTCGAAGCGAGCATAGAAGAAGTTTAGCACGTATGGTAGGCTCGTGTTACTGGGCAGCTCTCGGCTGTGCTTCCCTTTGTAGTTTGTAATGGTTTGCAAGCCCTGCCACATCCGACGAGCATCGAAGCCGGTGTAGTGCAATTCGATCTTAGTCCTGTATTGACGCTTTGCCTGTTTGATGGTTCGTTGTAGGGCATAGCATAATTTCTTATAAGCTTCCGGGTTAGAGTCCTGCTCCTTGAAAGCGGCAGCTCTAGCCTTTAGCTCAGTGCGCATGTTGCCTGTAATCCATGGCTTCTGGTTGGGGTATGTACGTACGGTCACTGTGGGGACGACATCATCGATGCACTTATTGATGAAGCCAATGACTGATGTGGTGTACTCCTCAATGCCATCGAAAGAATCCCGGAACATTTTCAGTCTGTGCTAGCAAAACAGTCCTGTAGATTTGCATTTACTTCATCTGACCACTTTTTTATTGATCTAGTCACTAGTGCATCCTGCTTTAATTTTTGCTTTTCAGCAGGAATCAGGAGGATAGAACTATGGTCAGATTTGCCAAATGGAGGGCGAGGGAAAGCTTTGTATGCACTTCTGTGTGTGGAGTAAAGGTGGTCCAGAGTTTATTTTCCTCTGGTTGCCCATTTAATATGCTGATAGAAATTTGGTAAAACAGATTTAAGTTTCCCTGCATTAAAGTCCCCAGCTACAAGGAGCGCCGCCTTATTGCTGTTCTTTAGTAGTGGTTTCTTTGCTGCAATTCGACCATGAAGGCCTGATTCACGCAGTCTCCTCTGAACAGTTGATGTTGAGATGTGTCTGTTACTTGAACTCTGCGAAGCATTTATTTAGTATGCAATTTCTGAGGCTGGTAACTCTAATGAACTTAGTTCAACTGTCACACTCCATGAGAACCCAAAATATAAGCTTGTTTTCCTCCAATGTTTGTAAACATTGTAAATGTAAACAAACACTGTATAGCCTCATAACATGGTTAAAACAATAATTGTGATATCATGGATGGTCAGTCCTTGCATCCATAGCTCTTCTTATTTATCTGAGAGTGGTTACATTTCTCCAGGTCCATCCTTCAGCTTTTAACCAAAACAGTGGCAGGGCAACCGTTTTGTTATTGTTTCATCTGTGGATTTGCCCTTTAAACAGCTGCATATTAGCAATATATCAAGTGTCACCAACTAAAAAGGTAAACAATGGGCCTATAGCAAATGTAACATTTGCCAAATTTTTCACATGTAAATAGCACTTTTCAGTAGTGCTCAAAGCATTCCAATCCATGAGGGCAGCATTTACTTTTCAACTTGAATCAATGAGCCCAATCAGTCTTCCATGAGAACAAACTCATAAACAACAAAGTAGAGCTTGTTAATAAGTCCTTAGTTTTGCAGTTATGCTCAGGTAAAACAATTTGGCTAACCTATACTTCCATATTTCCAAGTCCTATTCTTGAAGATCAAGAGCTATTATATTTATTGGAATGACTGGAATTTAATTGTATTATTATATGTAGTAGAAAGTGATGAGTTAGAAGAAGACTACATAACCAACCCATTAAGTAAAAAGTAACATCCATATATGGCCAGCTATGTAAACTTTAACATTGATTTATCCTGCAAAAGATGTCGTTCAATTGATAACATACTTCTTTGTCATCTTCTTCTAATGCCTCTTAAGGGGAATGTAATCTAAAGTAACTGAATGTAATCAGATCACGGTACTGAGTTTGGGTAATCCAAAAGTTACGTTACTGATTACAATTTTGGACAGGTAACTAGTAACGGATTACATTTAGAAAGTAACCTATCCAACCCTGCCTAAACCTCACTAAACCCTGTAATGAATAATGTGGAAATTGAGCAAATTGAGATGACTAAACTGCTTGGAGTAACCCTGGATTGTAAACTGTAATGGTCAAAACATTTTGATGCAACAACATGGGGAGAAGTCTGTCCATAATAAAGCGCTGCTCTGCCTTCTTAACAACACCATCAACAAGGCAGGTCCTACAGGCCGTAGTTTTGTCTCACCTGGACTACTGTCCAGTTGTGTTTAGGTGCCACAAACAGATTGAAAAAACAGATAAAAATACACTTTATGTAACAGTGATTGCTGTGAAGAGAAACACACACATGTTAACACACACACTCTACACACACAGACATGGATTGTGTGTTGTACTGTAGATATGTGGTAGTAGAGTAGTGGCCTGAGAGAACACACTTAATGTGTTGTGAACAGTGTTATGAAATATGTGATTCAATATTTTGTATTGTATATGACTGCCTTAATTTGTGCTGGACCCCAGGAAGACAGCAGCCAATGGGGATCCTTAATAAATACAAAATACGCACATGTACATAATGTATTACCTTTAATTATCTCGTACCCCTGCACATTGACGTGGTACTGGTACTCCTTGTACATAGCCTCATTGTTTTTAGTGTGTTACTATTTCCTTTTTAACTCTGTACTGATGGGAATGGGCTCGTAAGTAAGCATTTCACTGTAAAGTCTACCCCTTTTGTAATTGGCGCATGTGACCAATGACATTTTATTTGAGTGTTAAATGACAGTGTTTGATCTCCCAGTTTTAGAACTTTTCATTGACAACAATCTCCCAATTAGTCACATCTACCTCTGTGCAGGTGATTGGGGGATAAGGAGCGAGATCTCACTTCTAATGAGCTGGGTCGTTAAAAAGTTCAGCAGGGAATGTTTGGTTTAATTGGCCTCCCAACAGCTTTGTGGCCCTGCAAGAACATCTCTAGCCGATTCTGTGGTTAGGGAGAACAAAATAAGTTTTCTTTTTGGAAATAAATTGTAGCCAACTCTCCTGTAATGTTTAAAGTATGGTGTGTATGTTCCCTGGCAGTTCACTATCGAGCTCATTCCTATCCGCTGCATCTGGGCAGGATCCAAAAAACATCATATCGGTAGGCTACGGGTACACATAATACAACACAGACCAGAGGGACAGCTAAATTCTAAAATAAGAATTTGACACTTAAGTGACCCTTATCAGGAGTGGACTGGGGTGTCCTGGAGTGTGTCAAAGTGCGTCAGATTGTGCCCCCTCCCCTGCATGGCCCTGGGTCAGACCCAACCCATTATAGACCCCTTAGGCCCTCATCAAACAGCCTCATTAAAGCATGAAAACACACCCAAACATGTGCTCATCGATCTGTCACTCAGCTGCAGCGTGGGAACAGTCTGAGTGGTACAGAGAGTGGGGAGGTCTGTAGGCTTGGCTGGAGGCTAGATATTAAAATCAGGGGACCAGACAGAACACACACACACCATACATTTTTCTATAAAGGCCTGTTTGTCTTCCATGACTGTTAGTCAAGGGTAACCAGGGCAGACTTATGTTATGGAGTTTTCCACATTAGTCCATGTTTGGTTATAATGAACATAGTTTGTTTATCAACCCCCTCTGTATGATTAATTGCTCCAGACGAAGGGGGACTAAGTGCATCAAGAGGTGTGTGTGCAGTCATCTTGCTAGGTCTGAGTCTGAGAGTCTGTCACAGCAAGTGCAAGGTGTGTGTCCAGTCTGGTCACTGTGAGTGTGATAGCAAACTGAATGAATATGTGCAAAATCTGTAAAACTCTTGACAGACGAGAACGGACAAATCTGGGAGGGACAACCGACTAGAAAAGGTGTAGGCCTACAGAGTAGTAAGAAGACAGAAGCCTCTTTTGCGAGAATTAAGACGTCATCATTACACAGATTTACGTCAGAAAATAAAAAGCCATAAATGACTTCGTAGGTGTGTTCTGTATCAGAGGTATGCAATACAAAGGCAGCCATCATAACTACAGTACAACATAAATCAGCCCTATCGCGTAAAGACTGCAGCTACTGTACTTCTGGTGAATGTCTGGACAGCGCAGGAGAATCTAAAGTGCTCTAGACAATTGCATCTCATCTGAAGTACTTTCTCTTCAAGTTTTATTAGTCGTTTGTATAGGATACACATGGTATACATCTTCCAACCAAATGCTTACTTGCAGGTTCCTTCTCGACAATACAACAATAAGAAATAAAGATAAGAATACGAGCATAAACTAAATCTTGAGAGGCAACCGCAGAAAGTGCTTGGTTGCCAACACATACCTTTATGATGCATCCCCTTGAGTTTATCTTCTGCAAGGTCTCACAGTTCACACTCCCTGCACTGTCAGAGGCTTTATTTATCTTCTGTGACGTTGATACCAGCCGCTAGCTTTTGTACGTGTATCGTCTGCTTAATGCCAATTTTCCTGACACACAAATGTAGTCAGTTTTCCTGCCCTTGTTGCTTGAACGTGCACCTTGATTTCAAGTCAAGGTTTCAAGCCAAATACCTCTCAAGGTTTTGTATGGGGTCTTGTGGCAATATCATTTTTTTTAAACAATCCAAATGCAGCAGTCTACTCTCTCTTATATACAAACTAGGGTTTGTTAGCATGATCCAAATTAAATCCTAAAGAATAAAAATAAAATTATATCAAAACTACTATCCAGGTTTCCGAGGTAAACATTGTTTTGTTGAGTATGGTGGATGAGAAAATGACAGGCATTATTGCAGAGAAAGAGTAAGGAGGATGTTTTTGAACATATAGGATCCAAAGTGGATAAAAAGAAGAGCAAGTGAGGAAACTGCATGAGGCTTCTCATCTATGATGATACATGTGTGAATATTGGACTATAAAATTGTGCCTTCCTGTATTATACTTATGCTAACAAATAAGATATTGTATTCTATTGAACCATTTACATTATGTTTGTATTCTTAACTTTTCTTATTGTTGTTGTATTGTAGAGAAGGAACCTGCAAGTAAGCATTTAGTTGGACGGTGTATACCATGAGTATCCTGTACATATCAAATCAAATGTTATTTGTCACATGCGCCGAATACAACAGTGAAATGCTTATTTACAAGTCCTTAACCAACAATGCTTTAAGAAGTTAATAAAATACGTGTTAAGTAAAAAATAGAAAATAAAAGTAACAAATAATTAACAGTAAAATAACAAGCGAGGCTATATACAGGGGGCACCGGTTAGTCGAGGTAATTACGGTAATATGTACATGTAGGTAGAGTTAAAGTGACTATGTATAGATTATAAAGAGAGTAGCAGCAGCATAAAGAGGGGTCTGGGTAGCCATTTGATTAGCTGATCAGGAGTCTTATGGCTTGGAGGTAGAAGCTGTTAAGAAGCCTTTTGGACCTAGACTTGGCGCTCCGGTACTGCTTGCCGTGCAGTAGCAGAGAGAACAGTCTATGACTAGGGTGGCTGGAGTCTCACAATTTTTAAGGCCTTCCTCTGCCACCACCTGGTATAGAGGTCCTGGATGACAGGAAGCTTGGCTCCAGTGATGTACAGGGCCGTACGCGCTACCCTCTGTAGTGCCTTGCGGTCAGAGGCCGAGCAGTTACCATACCAGGCAGTGATGCAACCAGTCAGGATGCTCTCGATGGTGCAGCTGTAGAACCTTTTGAGCATCTGAGGACCCATGCCAAATCTTTTCAGTCTCGCGAGGGGGAATAGGCTTTGTCGTGCCCTCTTCACGACTGTCTTGGTGTGCTTGGACCATGATAGTTTGTTGGTGATGTGGACACCAAGGAACTTGAAGCTCTCAACCTGTTCCACTACAGCCCAGTCGATTCGTTTTATATGACTAATAAAACTTGAAACTTGATGGCAGGCCCTCTGTGTAATTAACCGAAACCGGGTTGTTAATCCTGGCAAGGAAGCACAGATCATTCCCTTTTACTTTGACTCCCTACTTTTATGGATTGCAACAACAACAACAAATCCTAAACCCTGATGTGGGTTCAGCAAACCCAGACCTAATCTTAACCTCAGCCGTTAGGGATTAAGCCCTAAAACTGACCTTGGAGGGAACTTAAAGGGATACTTCAGGATTTTGGCAATGAGGCCATTCATCTACTTCCCCAGAGTCTGATGAACTTGTGGATACCATTTGTATGTCTCTGTGTCCAGTATGAAGGAAGCTAGCGGTACAGTGCCTTCAGAAAGTATTCACACCCCTTGACTTTTTCCCAAAACATTTGTGTTGGACTGAATTAAAAATGGATCAAATTAAGATTTTTTGTCACTGGCCTACACACAATACCCCATAATGTGAAAGTGGAAATGTTTTTCAACATTTTTACAAATTAATAAAATTTGAAATGCTGAAACTATTCAACCCCTTTGTTATGGCACGCCTAAATGAGTTCAGGAGTAAACATTTGCTTAACAAGTCACATAATAAGTTGCATGGACTCAATAATAGATTGAACTCGTTGGCCTGAACGCCAAGCATCACATCTGGAGGAAACCTGGCACCATCCCTACAGTGAAGCATGGTGGTGGCAGCATCATACTGTGAGGATGTTTTGCAGCGGCAGGGACTGGGAGACTAGTCAGGATCGAGGAAAAAAAGGAATGGCGCAAAGTATAGAGAGATCCTTGATGAAAACCTGCTCCAGAGCGCTCAGGACCTCCGACTGGGGCGAAGGTTCACCTTGTAACAGGACAACAACCCTAAGCACACAGCGAAGACAACGCCGGAGTGGCTTTGGGACAAGTATCTGAATGTCCTTGATTGGCCCAGCCAGAGCCTGGACTTAAACCCGATTAAATATCTCTGGAGGCGCCGTGCAGCGACACTCCCCATCCAACCTGACATAGTTTGAGAGGATCTGCAGAGACGAATCAAATCAAATTTTATTTGTCACATACACATGGTTAGCAGATGTTAATGCGAGTGTAGCAAAATGCTTGTGCTTCTAGTTCCGACCATGCAGTAATATCTAACAAGTAATCCAACAATTTCACAACAACTACCTTATACACACAAGTGAAGTGTAAAGGAATGAATAAGAATATGTACATAAAAATATATGGATGAGTGATGGCCGAACGGCATAGGCAAGATGCAGTAGATGGTATAGAGTACAGTATATACAGATATGAGATGAGTAATATAGGGTATGTAAAGTGGCATTGTTTAAAGTGGCTAGTGATACATTTATACCATCCAATTTTTAATTGTTAAAGTGGCTAGAGATTTGAGTCAATATGTTGGCAGCAGCCACTCAATGTTAGTGATGGCTGTTTAACAGTCTGATGGCCTTGAGGTAGAAGCTGTTTTTCAGTCTCTCGGTCCCAGCTTTGATGCACCTGTACTGACCTCGCCTTCTGGATGATAGCGGGGTGAACAGGCAGTGGCTCGGGTGGTTGTTGTCCTTGATGATCTTTTTGGCCTTCCTGTGACATCGGGTGGTGTAGGTGTCCTGGAGGGAAGGTAGTTTGCCCCCGGTGATGCGTTGTGCAGACCTCACAACCCTCTGGAAAGCCTTACGGTTGTGGGCGGAGCAGTTGCCGTACCAGGCGGTGATACAGCCTGACAGGATGCTCTCAATTGTGCATCTGTAAAAGTTTGTGAGTGTTTCTGGTGACAAGCCAAATTTCTCCAGCCTCCTGAGGTTGAAGAGGCGCAGCACGCTGTCTGTGTGGGTGGACCATTTCAGTTTGTCCCTGATGTGTACGCTTTTGGAACTTACAACTTTCCACCTTCTCCACTACTGTCCCGTCAATGTGGATAGGGGGCTGCTCCCTCTGCTGTTTCCTGATGTCCACGATTATCTCCTTTGCTTTGTTGACATTGAGTGTGGGGTTATTTTCCTGACAGCACACTCCGAGTGCCCTCACCTCCTCCCTGTAGGCCATCTCGTCGTTGTTGGTAATCAAGCCTACCACTGTAGTGTCGTCTGCAAACTTGATGATTGAGTTGGAGGCGTGCATGGCCACGCAGTCATGGGTGAACAGGGAGTACAGGAGAGGGCTGAGAACGCACCCTTGTGGGGCCCCAGTGTTGAGGATCTGCGGGGTGGAGATGTTTCCTACCCTCACCACCTGGGGGCGGCCTGTCAGGAAGTCCAGGACCCAGTTGCACAGGGCGGGCAGGGTCTCGAGCTTAATGACGAGTACTATGGTGTAGTATTCAGACGGGAGAATGGACGGGAGAATGGGAGAAATGGTGGTGGCAGCATGGGAGAAACTCCGCAAATAAAAGGTGTGCCAAGCTTGTAGTATCATACCCAAGACGACTCAAGGCTGTAATCGCTGCCAAAGGTGCTTCAACAAAGTACTGAGTAAAGCGTCTGAATACTTCAGTAAATGTGATATAATTGTCTTTTTTTTTCATAAATTTGCTACAATTTCTAAAAACCTCTTTTTGCTATGTCATTATGGGGTATTGTCTGTAGATTGATGAGCGGGAAAAAACTATTTAATCCAATTTAGAACAAGGCTGTAACATTACAAAACGTATCAAAATGTGGAAAAAGTCAAGGGGTCTGAATACTTTCCGAATGCACTGTAAATCTGCTTGAAAATCTATGACCTGAAAATGGCTGTCTAGCAATGATCAACAACCAATTTGACAGAGCTTAAATACTTTTTAAAAGAAATTGACAAATGTTAACAATCCATGTGTGGAATGCTCTTAGAGAATTTACCCAGAAAGACTCACAGGTGTAATAGCTGCCAAAGGTGATTGTAACATGTATTAGCTCAGGGGGTTGAATACTTATGTAATGAAAATAGTGTTTTGTTTTTCATGAATTTTTTTACAAATGTTAAAATGTTTCTTCCACTTTGACATTAGAGTATTTTGTGAAGATCATTGACAAAAATGTACAATTTAATCCCACTTCATAACACAACAAAATGGGGAAAAAGTAAAGCAGTGAGAATAGTTTCTGAAGGCACTGCAGTTTCGTGAGCCAATGCTAACTAGCGTTAGCGTAATGAAGAAGTCTAGGGGTATCTCCTAGCATGCCAGAATCCTGAAGTACCCCTTTAAACCAGACTGATAAAGAAAACAAACTATTTACAAATATATTCCCATGAATAGTATACAACACCAGGCACCACATCCTAATATGTTTTTTTTTCTCTTTATATCTATATCAAAATTAACCAGTTGAATTTAGACACAAATAAATAAAAAAAAGTATAAAAATATGCAAAATATGCCAAATATATGCAAAAGTTGACAATATGCATGTGCCTATACTGCCAATCCACTTTTGTAGACACTGGATGAAGTCAGGTCTTTCATCAAATCAAATCCAATTTTATTGGCCACATACACATATTTAGCAGATGTTACTGCGGGTGTAGCAAAATGCTTATGTTTCTAGCTCCAACAGTCCAGTAGTATCTAACAATTCACAACAATACACACAAATCTTATAGTAAAAGAATGTAATTAAGAAATATATAATTATTAGGGCGAGCAATGTCGGAGTGGCATTGACTAGAATACAGTATATACACATATGAAATTAGTAACACAGTATGTAAACATTAACATTCGAAAAGGACACTCCAGGACTATTCACATATGATAAACAATTATATTTTTATCTAAAAAAACAGCACTGACATGCATGAGAAATTTCAGCATATATTTTCTTAGAGAATCTTAACCTGTCCATTAGGGGTGGTGCCACAGTTGTGATTGGTAATAGAATAAAAATAGTTGTATAAATCAAATATTCTATATTATACAATTCTTGGATTATGCGTAAAATTATAATGAAAGTGCTGTAAATCTGTGTACATTTTACTCTTACAAAAACATATTATTAAAAACCAGCTTTCCAGTTAACTACAGGGGGGAGGTCTGCTCTATCAGGTACTCAACAGACGGTGCCAAATAGAAAATTGCAATTAACATGCAAATAAATATTCATAACAGTCAGTGGGAGCCTGGGATCTGACCTGAGGGGTATTCCAGAAAGCCGCATAATTGATTTAGCGAGATCTGTCAAACCAGAACGTGTGCAAACATCATAAAATGGTACCCGCAAGACACCAGTCTCAACGTCAACCGTGAAGAGGCGACTCCGGGATGCTGGCCTTCTAGGCAGAGTTCCTCTGTCCAGTGTCTGTCTGCGTTCTTTTGCCCATCTTAATTTTTTCTTTTTATTGGCCAATCTGAGATATGGCTTTTTCTTTGCAACTCTGCCTAGAAGGCCAGCATCCTGGAGTCGCCTCTTCACTGTTGACGTCGAAACTGGTGTTTTGCGGGTACTATTTAATGAAGCTGCCAGTTGAGGACTTGTGAGGAATCTGTTTCTCAAACTAGACACTCTAATGTACTTGTCCTCTTGCTCAGTTGTGCACCGGGGCCTCCCACTCCTCTTTCTATTCTGGTTAGAGCCAGTTTGCGCTGTTCTGTGAAGGGAATAGTATACAGTGTGGTACGACATCTTCAGATTCTTGGCAGTTTCTCACATGGAATAGCCTTCATTTCTCAGAACAAGAATAGACTGACAAGTTTCAGAAGAAAGTTTTGTTTCTGGCCATTTTGAGCCTATAATTGAACACACAAATGCTGATGCTCCAGATACTCAACTAGTCTAAAGAAGGCCAGTTTTATTGCTTTTTTAAAATCAGGACAACAGTTTTCAGCTGTGCTAACATAATTTCAAAAGGGTTTTCTAATAATCAATTAGCCTTTTAAAATGATAAACTTGGTTTAGCTAACACAACGTGACATTGGAACACAGGAGTGATGGTTGCTGATAATGGGCCTCTGTACACCTATGTAGATATTCCATTAAAAATCTGCCATTTCCAGCAACAATTGTCATTTACAACATTAACAATGTCTACACTGTATTTCTGATCAAATTGATGTTATTTTAATGGACAAAAATGTGGTTGTTTTTTTCCGAAAACAAGGACATTTCTAAGTGACCCCAAAGATTTGAACGGTAGTGTTCAAAAGTTTGGGGTCACTTAGAAATGTCCTTGTTTTTGAAAGAAAAGCACATTTTGTCCATTAAAATAACATCAAATTGATCATTATGTATGTATGTATGTATGTATGTATGTATGTATGTATGTATGTATGTATGTATGTATGTATGTATGTATGTATATATATATATATTTTAAACAAAAACATTAAATGTTTTTAAAATAGACTGTTCTCTCTGCTACCGCACGGCAAGCGGTACCGGAGCACCAAGTCTAGGTCCAAAAGTCTTCTTAACAGTTTCTACCCCCAAGCCATAAGACTCTTGAACAGCTAATCAAATGGCTACCCAGACTATTTGCATTGCCCCCCCCCCACCCTCCCCTCTTTTACACTGCTGCTACTCTCCGTTTATTATCTATGCTCAGTCACTTTAACTCTACCTACATGTACATATTACCTCAACGACCTCGACTAACCGGTGCCCCCGCACATTGACTGTACCGGTACCCCCTGTATATAACCTCACTACTGCTGCTCTTTAATTATTTGTTACTTAACTTACTTTTTCCTAAACCTGCATTGTTGGTTAAGGGCATGTAAGTAAGCATTTCACTGTTGTTTTCGGCACATGTGACAAATAAAATTGGATTTGATTTAAATAAATACAGGACTTTTCCACCAATCAGATTCTTGTCTGCCACTACAGCCTGTCCCTTCTTGGAAAATCCACTTGACATCGGAGCCTGCATTGTTCGCCTTGCTTTACAAAGGGAACTAATTATTGCACCTTGAATAAATCATTTTATATCAGAATTTACCCATACAGCAAATGTAACCCTTTTTTGCAACTGGAAGTTTTTTTTATGACTTTGTTGCATTCCCTGGCCATCAAGCTGTCCATATAATCATTGAGGAATTTTACAGAATTGCAGGTACAGTAGGCTGCGGCTCAGTTGACTGCCAGCGATGCCTTGTAAATCTCAAATTAATAAGCCTCGACAACATGATAAAAATTATAAATAGCCTAATTCAACCTGCAGATTTTCCAAACGTCATTGGTGCTATAGATGGACACACATCCCCCATTCAAAGACTCTGGACCAAATTAATGAGACTACGTGAACAGAACATCTTTTTAAAGAATTAACAGGTAGCTAGGTATTGAATACTGTATCCTACGCTTTCACCAAACCAAATCATTTTCAGAAAGTCATTAAATTCAATGATCTTCTTTACTTCTTTTGTCAGATGATCTGTGACTCCCAAGGGGTTACAACTAAACAAAGAACAGATTGTTGTCTGTGTAGTCATGAAAGGCACAACATTAAGATTCATCCTTCATAGGCTATGGAATGGGCCTACTATTGTAATTGGGCTACTACAACTTACAGTTGAAGTCGGAAGTTTACACACCTTAGCCAAATACATTTAAACTCAGTTTTTCACAATTCCTGACATTTAATCCGAGTACAAATTCCCTGTCTTAGGTCAGTTAGGATCACCACTTTATTTTAAGAATGTGAAATGTCAGAATAATAGTAGAGAGAATGATTTATTTCAGCTTTTATTTCTTACATCACATTTCCAGTGGGTCAGAAGTTTACATACACTCAATTAGTATTTGGTAGCATTGCCTTTAAATTGTTTAACTTAGGACAAACGTTTCGGGTAGCCTTCCACAAGCTTCCCACAATAAGTTGGGTGAATTTTGACCCATTCTTCCTGACAGAGCTGGTGTAACTGAGTCAGGTTTGTAGGCCTCCTTGCTTGCACACGCTTTTTCAGTTCTGCCCACAAATTTTCTATAGGATTGAGGTCAGGGCTTTGTGATGGCCACTCCAATACCTTGACTTTGTTGTCCTTAAGCCATTTTGCCACAACTTTGGAAGTATGCTTGGTGTCATTGTCCATTCGGAAGACCTATTTGCGACCAAGCTTTAACTTCGTGACTGATGTCTTGAGATGTTGCTTCAATATATCCACATAATTTTCCAACCACATGATGCCATCTATTTGGTGAAGTGCACCAGTCCCTGCTGCAGCAAAGCACCCCACAACATGATGCTGCCACCCCCGTGCTTCACGGTTGGGATGGTGTTCTTTGGCTTGCAAGCCTCCCCCTTTTTCCTCCAAACATAACGATGGTCATTATGGCCAAACAGTTCTACTTTTTACCATCAGACCAGAGGACATTTCTCCAAAAAGTACGATCTTTGTCCCCATGTGCAGTTGTAAACTGTAGTCTGGCTTTTTTACGGCGGTTTTGGAGCAGTGGCTTCTTCCTTGCTGAGCGGCCTTTCAGGTTATGTCGATATAGGACTTGTTTTACTGTGGAAATAGATACTTTTGTATCGGTTTCCTCCAGCATCTTCACAAGATCCTTTGCTGTTGTTCTGGGATTGATTTGCACTTTTCGCACCAAAGTACGTTCATCTCTAGGAGACAGAACGCGTCTCCTTCCTGAGTGGTAGGACGGCTGCGTGGTCCCATGGTGTTTATACTTGCACACTATTGTTTGTACAGATGAACATGGTACCTTCAGGCGTTTGGAAATTGCTCCCAAGGATGAACCAGACTTTTGGAGGTCTACAATATTTTCTCTGCGGTATTTTCTGATTTCTTTTGATTTTCCCAAGATGTCAAGCAAAGAGGCACTGAGTTTGAAGGTAGGCCTTGAAATACATCCACAGGTACACCTCCAATTGACTCAAACGATGTCAATTAGCGTATCAGAAGCTTCTAAAGCCATGACATAATTTTCTGGAATTTTCCAAGCTGTGTAAACGCACAGTCAACTCAGTGTATGTAAACTTCTGACCCACTGGAATTGTGATACAGTGAATTATAAGTGAAATAATCTTTCTGTAAACAATTGTTTGAAAAATTATTTGTGTCATGCACAAAGTAGATGTCCTAACCGACTTGCCAAAACTATAGTTTGTTAACAAGAAATGTGTGGAGAGGTGGAAAAACGAGTTTTAATGACTCCAACCTAAGTGTATGTAAACTTCTGACTTCAACTGTACATATTAGACTATAGCCTTTACACTTAATATCACCAGCGTTGCAATAACAGTGCTGTATAAAGTGAAAACATTATTACTAATCACCAATGTGTGTAAGCTAGGCCTATTAGATATTGGAATCGTGCCACTTCTTTTGCTTATTTACTCTGTCTGCAATTTTCTGCCAGGCTCCCTCTCTGGCTTTGGCGGCAGGAGATGTATTACTTTTGTTTTGCAGATACGTGAACATATTTGTTTTACGATTGTTTGTTGTTCTAGACTTGTGAAATATTGGGCTTTGTCTTTTGACTCCATATATAAAACAAATTCTGCCATCGACATGAGGACCTCTTTGAATGTTGCACACGCATGCGTGCACGCGCCAGTTGTCAGGTCAACCGATCTGCGCTTAACTTAGCCTAATAACAAACAAGAAGCAGCCATTCTGTAACCAAGAAATCCTGGACACCCTCATCTGGTTAAGACAAGCCAGATATGTTCAGCAACTTTTGAATTTGTTAAACCATCTTTCTGTAATACCCCTCTGGACATCCACATCCAACAACAGTCAAAAGACCAAGGGATACATTAGCTAGAACCTTCTCACAGACCTGGTTGGACAAAAAAAAAGCATTGTTCTGTGACTGCCCAATTTGCAACACCGTATTTTGTTTCCCTGGCCGTTCTTTTAATTATAGATAGTGTAGTGGACAGGGTGACATTTTGTGTGGACTAAAACAGAGTAATCAAATTAAATTAGCCAGCTACAGTAATTTTGAGTTACATTCAGAAATAGTTAGATTTTGTGGGGTCAAATTGTCCAGTTACCTTCAATAAGCAAGTTGGCTAGCTAGATAGCTACGGGCAAGCTAGCTACTGGTACCGGTTTCCTAGCTCACATGACAATTTAAAGGCTGAACTAATGTCTTAAACACGGAAGTATGGCTAGCTCATTGTGCTTTTTGACATCTTGCTGGCTATTCCCAGTTATATCATGTCTTTTCACATCTGTGCTTGTTTCTTTCTCCATCTGCTTGTCACCGGTGCACTCACTCGTGACCTGGCTGCTCATTCTAAATAGTTGGTCATCTTTTCTAAACAGTGGCAGCAGTGAGGATTATGTTTTTTACATGCAAAATAATAGGTATTTATGCTGTTGTTCAAATGCACAGATCGCTTTATATATCGTCCTAAAGAAACTACCAGTAGTTTGAAAACTTGCCATAATATTTCTGTCATCCTGCTTTGTTGACAAAATTACAACTCCCCCCGACCTACACAAACAACCTCTTTCCTTAATAAATAAATCAAAAATAAAATAGTTGTATTAACAATATGATATATTATGCAATTTTTGGATTACAAACACACACATCGCCTGCCCTTCTAGGAAATGCATTACTAGTTAGAGCTGAAAATATAAAAAAAATTGTGCTTTAACCCATTCAAAAAACTTTGTGTGTAACTCCATCCATGAGTGATGAATCACATGAAGGATGCATTTCTCTCAATAATTTTGTACAAGAATGAAGAATATATTTTTTTGACAAGGTCACAGAACGCAAATCATTAGTTGAGGGGAGTTGGTCTAGCATGTTATGTAAACAGAGGTTTTATAGGGTTTGGGTCACGCTATTGGCTTCCTCAAGTTTCCCTAATGACCTGCAGGTCATGACCCTGGCCATGGTAAATTCATCTTTGACGTCACCGACCGCCAGAAAATAACGCTGCTAACGGTTTTGGAAAGGCTTCTATCCATAGCTATTGAAACTCTATTAAGTTCTACTTGAGAATACTTTGATCTGTATAGCTTTTGAACAGTACGTATGATTTGGCCGGTGGCATTTCACCTGTGTTGACATCAGAGGCACACCACATGCAATCACGGGTAACAACAAAGTAAGCCCATAATAGAAACAGATTAAAAATCACCCCCGAGTGAAGAGGTGACTCTGCTTTTGTTTAGCCAGGTTGCTAAGTGGATAAGGCATTGGTACATCAGACACAGAGCACAGTGTTGACCTATAGCTGGCCTGCTGAACAGTACTGAACACCTGAGGCAGAAGACGAGAGGCTTGTCTGTAGCGTTACAAACAAAAGACTTCATTGAGACACCAACATAAGAGACGTCAACAGAAACATTAACCCATGATTTAGACTCAGGAGTTACCTTCAGACCAGGCCAGGAGGGTGTGTTAGCGAGCAAATCCCATGACAACTACATGATGTGGAACAGAAAGAGCTCTAGAAGTGTGACGACTCCAAAACAAAGCCCTATTGCATAAACTATTAGTCTCCTCAATTGACGTCCTTAGCATCACATAGGGAATTCAAAAGGGATAACTATCTGGCATCTTAATGCCTTCAAGGGGTAATTATCAGGCATCATACAATGATGTGCAGAAAAACAGGAGACTGGTTTGCGCTGTGACCCATCTAAAACCTTTCAACTTTCCTTGTGGCACCATCCAACAAAACTAATCTTTCAGGCTACAATCAAGTCTTCAGCTAGCACCCAAGGAATCAACCCACCACTTGAGAAAGACAGCTCTGACAAATGGACAATAAAGTATCTCATTGTAACGTATCGTACCGCAAAGTATTGTAAAGTATCGTACCCTAAAGCATCTCATTGTAAAGTATGGTAGCCTACAGTATCTTATTGTAAAGTCTCTCATTCTAAAGTATTGTACAGTAAAGTATCGTAAAGTACTGTATCGTTACCTGGGTGTGTGAGACAGGGTGAAGCGTCTCTGCAGGGTGATGCTGCGGTTCATGAGGAGCTTGCGGAAGAGGAGTGGAGAGTTGCGGGGCGAGTCCCGGGGGGACATCCTGGGGGAGCCGCATGGTGAACCCCCAGCGGAGCGTGGCTTCAGTTTGATGGGCTGGGTTCGGGCGGTGGCACCGACACCGCTGGGGGAGGAGAGCACCTCCAACAGCGGCACGCTATCCCAGAGTGCCTCACTCATGCTGCCGTGGGCGTACACACCCCGTCCCCTCTACTCGGCTGGGGATGCTCCGATGTTCTGACCTTTTAGCTGCCTCTCTCCACCGAGAAAAGTCCACCAGGATGCTCTGTCAAATAATTACTTAACTTAAACTTCTCCGTGCCTTGGGGCCGGAAAATAAGGTATACACAGGCATCTCAAAGAGTTGTCAAAGGTTTTAAATAAACTTGGAAAACTTTCATCTCCAGAGACTGTACCTTTACAAAAGTTTCTCAAACCTTTTGGGTTTGAGAATCTATTCTACCTTGCTTAGTAGAGTGATCTACTGGTCTTGCTTGACAGACACAAGTGTGGTGTGAGCCCCCACCCTCCGGGAAAAGCTCTGTTTACATAGTGCTAAGACCCTTCCCTCCCCCTGCCTAAATATGGCCGGAGTTATACAGGGGGGTTAGCGCGCCGTGGGAGAGCTAGCCGCTAGCCTCCACATCCTCAGAGGAACAAACATTTCCTTTCTCAGTCCATAAGCCTGTAAACATTAACCAGTCAGAGCCATGTTTTCACTCTCCCTAAACAAACACATGCCTGAGCTGCTGTGTTCAGGCTCAGGTCTTAGCTGACAAGGCCTGTTTGGTTCTACATTATGCTCAGTTAGCAAGGTAAAGTTACATGAGAGGGGGCCTCTTCCGACCATTAAAAAGAGAAAGGGAGCTAAAGTTTGAGAGGAGCACAAACAATCTGGACTCCTATCTCAAATGGAGGGTGTTTCTTCTCCGATGGGGTTGGTGGATGATGGAAGAAGACACCATCTTGTGTCCCTTTTTGACCCCGACGGTGGCCAGTGACCCCTTCCTCGTCTACCCCACACAAGGCCTCTGGAAACCAGCTGAACAAGGGCTATGTAACTTCCTCTGCCTGATTTACTAATCTGTCGACCTTGTGTATATAAGCACTATATATACAGAATGCTATCAATAGTATACTAGAACATCACATTCACGACCACCAAAGACAATATTACTAAGACTGTGTTGGGTGCAAACTACAGCCACATCCAGCCCGCCAGACAATTAAATGTGGCAGGCGAGGGATTTGATACATTTTTGGGATGGGGGGGAAATGATTAATTTGGGTAAAATAATTTTTTTTAAACACTCCCGGCCACAGTTGAACGTCTAAAACCAGATAGAAAGTATGTAGAAATGATAATGGACCCATGTATTCTCAAATAACTACCCTTTCTCTGGCCTGCAAATAGATTTTGACGAGCAAATCAAAAATAAAATGTATATCTGTGCAGCCCTCTGTTGAATTTCAAAATCCTGATGTGGCCCAGGAGCCCAAAAGTTTGCCCACTCCTGTTCTAACCAGTATATTGAAACTAAGGTAATATGAAGGCTAGATGAGGAACAATATGACTTTGATAGTAAAAAGAACACATTATGTGCTACCTAGAAATAATAACATGCTTTTATAAAGAGGGTCTGGAAAATGCAGGCTATAACTGCCTGAATCTGGTAAGGGCAAACGGAAAGAATCTACAAGCAGAGTTTGTCCTGATGCTTAACTCATAAGCCAGCATCAGACCTTTCCAAATATGACCCTTAGACTAAAATACTCCTGAAAGCTCGGTCTGGAAATGAATGTTGCAGACTCCTTAAGTCAAACAAATTGTGATCCTATTTTATGCAATTACGTAAATTAATGGTAAATGGTTAAACAGTCTCCAAAGCTTTTTTTATACTATATTTAGAAAGCGGCCTAAATCTGAATTCCTGGAATAGAGAGAGTACATTAAATAATTACTAACAACGTTTGTATGTAAGACAATATCTAGTATAATCAAAATCCACCACGCAAGTCTCATTGTCATAAGTGAAAAGATTTTGCAAATATTCACAAATCTAAACTATCATCTCGCTTTGTTGTCAATATCTATGAAACATTTAAGGCATATACACTCCGGCCCAGAACACTCACAGGGCAGGATGGAGAGTTCTAGGCTCACAACTAGACCGATAATGTGCGTCTGTGAGGAATTAAGGACGGACATCAGACACCCACAACAGGTCAATTTTAGAATAGTAGAATATTGACAGTGTATGTGAGGGATAAAGCACCAAAAAGAGCATGCATAGGGACTTCAAACAGCCTGGTCCCAGATCTGTATGGATTTTTAGCCTACTCATCTGACGGTAGTTGGCTAAAGCCTAAATCGATTTGGGGCCAGGCTAACTTCATATACTGGGGCGCAAATGTTTTATACTATAGCACGTTGGCATAAATCACTATATTAGGGTCTTTTTCCCAAAATGTCTTTAAAAAACAATACTATCGACGAGGTAATCCATTCAATTGTGATGGGTACATAAACATAAAAGGCAAGTCAATAATGCTAGCGCCATCATGGTGTGTGGCAGTGGCGGATGGTGCCATTTAAGGCAATTGGAATTTGTGGTCTGTATATTTGATAATTTCATGTAGGATACCATCAACACCACAGGCTAGGTTGGAGGGTTTGTATTTTGTCCTGTAGTTCATTCAATGTAATTGGAGAATTCTGTGGGTTCTGGTAGTCTTCAATAGCTGATTCTCAGATGTGTAATTGATCATGTATATGTTTTTGCTGTTCATTCTTTGTTATAGAGCCAAAAAGATTGGCAAAGTAGTTTATCCGTTTTGGATAGATACATCATGTTGTTTGTTTAGTGTGTTCCAATTTTCACAGAACTGGTTAGATTCTATGGATTCTTCAATTATATTGAGCTGATGTTCCTTCTTTCTCCGTAGTGCATTTCTGTATTGTTTTAGTGATTCACAATAGTTAAGGCAAAGACTCAGGTTTTCTGGGTCTCTGTTTTTGGCTGGATAGGTTTCTCAATTTCTTTTTAGTTTTTTGCATTCTTCATCAATCCATTTGTCATTGTTGTTCATTTTCTTAGGTTGTCTGGTTGAAATTTGTAGATTTGATGGGGAAGCTGAAAGGTCAAATATACTGTTTAGGCTTTCTACTGTCAAGTTTACACCTTCACTATTACAGTGAAATGTTTTGTCCCCAGGAAGTTGTCAAAAAAGGGATTGAATTTGTTGTTGCCTAATTGTTTTTGGGTAGGTTTTTACACCACTTTTCTTCCATATATAGCATTTCTTAATATTGTGCAGTTCCTTTTGTTTGATGCCTCATGATTGAGTATTGCTCTGTTCAGGTAGACTGTGATTTTGCTGTGACCTGACTGTGAACGCTCTGAGATACTCTGGGTTGAAGTCAGTAATAAAATAATCTACAGTACTACTGCCAAGGGATGAGCTGTAGGTGTACCTACCATAGGAGTCTTCTTGAAGCCTACCATTGACTATGTACAGACCCAGCATGCGACAGAGCTGCAGGAGTTGTGACCTATTTTTGATGGTTGTTTTGTCATAGTTGTGTCAAGGGGCCATATTTGGGAGGGAATACTGTCCCCTCTATGGTAGGTGTTTGTCCCCCTGCGTGCTGAGAGGTTCAGCTTCTTGTCCAGTTCTGGCATTTACGTCGCCACAGACTAGTACATGTCCCTGGGCCTGGAAATGGTGGATCTCCCCCTCTAGGATGGAGAAGCTGTCATCGTTAAAGTATGGGGATTATATCGGGGGGATATAGGTAGCACACAAGGACATTTTTCCTCTGTTGAGATAATTTCCTCATTAATTTCTAGCCAGATGTAAAATGTTCCTGTTTTGACTAATTTAACAGAGTAGGTTAGGTCTGCTCTACACCAAATTAGCATATTCTCAGTCTTTCCCTGTTTCACACCAGGTGGTTTAGTGGATGGGACCTAGAGGGCAACCAGTGGGTCCGTCTCCTCTATACCATGTTTCTTGTAGGATGACAACTTCTGTATTTCCAATTTCTTTGATGAAGTTTGGGTTCCTGCTCTTTAGACCAAAGGCAGATGACCTCAGACCTTGTATATTCCAGAATGAGATAGTAAAAGTATTGTGTTCCATAGTGTCTAGTGTTTTCATGTGGTTTAAGCCGGACATTGCAGTAGGTGTGAGCAGAGCATGTTGAGCATCTGATACATACCTCTTAGGTCGCAAGATGGGGCTTGGGGGGTGCATTAGTGGGGGTTGGGCCTGTTGCTCTGCTCACGGCCTCGGCATATGTGCAGCTGTCATCTCTCTCTCTCGTATTGTCTTTCTCTAAGTCAACTACTGACCACATTTTATTCACTGCAGTGCTAGCTAGATGTAGCTTATGCTTTCAGTACTATTCATTATCTGATCCCTTGATTGGGTGGTCAACAAGTCAGTTCATGCAACAACAGCAAAAAATAGTAGCAACATTTTTTATAAAATGCTGCAAGAGCTCTGATAGGTTGGAGGACGTCCTCTGGAAGTTGTCATAATTACTGTGTAACCCAACCAAGCCGCACTGCTTCTTGACACAATGCCCACTTAACCCAGAAGCCAGCGATACCAATGTGTCGGAGGTGTCAGCGTGCACTGCGTCCGGCCCGGCACAGGAGTCATGAGTTTGCGATGGGACAAGGACATCCCTGCCAGCCAAACCCTCCTCTATCCCAGACAACGCTGGGCCAATTGTGTGCCGCCCCATGGGTTTCGTGGTCGCGGCCGGCTGCGACAGAGCCTGGACACGAACCCAGAATCTCTAGCGGCACAGCTAACACTCCGATGCAGTGCCTTAGACCACTACGCCACTCGGGAGGCGAACACAAACGTTTTAAGTGCCTTTGATTGGCGTATGGTAGTAGGTGCCAGGCGCACCGGTTTGAGTGTGTCAAAAACTGCAACACTGCTGGGTTATTCACGCTCAACGGTTTCCCGTGTGTATCAAGAATGGTCCACCACCCAAAGGACATCCAGCTAACTTGACACTGTGGGAAGTATTGTCGTCAACATGGGCCAGCATCCCTGTGGAATGCTTGACACCTTGTAGAGTCAATGCCCCGACAAATTGAGGCTGTTCTGAAGCCAAAAGGGGGGGTCCAACTCAATATTAGGAAGGTGTTCATAGTACCCAGTACATATGTAAAGTATGGTTATTGAGTTCAGAACATGTAGTTGGTGTGTTACAAGACACTGTTGTGCATTGGATGTCATCACCAGAACACAGGCATTCTCTGCCATAGCAGCCTTCACCATTCTGAACCCGTATGTCGGTTACACTCTGCAGCATCTCCTAGACAATCAAGAGCACCTCAAAAGCAAAGTGTGCATTTATTCAGAAAGACAGCTAGAACTATGGATATGTCAGTGACCTTCCTTGCACATGGATCTGCAATGAGTGTGCTATTAAGGGTGTATAGTACAGATGAATGGTGCAGCATTGTGGAATGAATGACCTTGGTTACATCTAGAGAGTGTGTGCACATACTGTGCATTTACAAAAGTAAGCCTTTTTTCCCTACTGCTCAGATCATATAGTTGTTTTCATATAGATGATCATAAAGCAAATATCTAATATTACCATAAAATGAATGGTTAAAAAGCTACAATTATTTTTTAGGTCACACATATCCAAGTCCCCCCTCCCCTCCCCCCTTGTGGTTTTCCAAAGCTAAAATGTGTAAATGCAAACTTTCATCCAACGACAAGGCAAGTGCAACATCCATACAAAAGAACCATACAGTCAGTAGAATTGTAGCTACTTTCCTATTTGCCGCTAATATAACAGTACCACAGCATCCCTATCAGTGAAACCTCCTGTGAGTAGGGACTTCCACCTCTAGCAACTCTCATCTCCAAAGCAGTGTCGCCATCTTTTCTGCCTCCCTGTGTATCCTCCTCACCACACAATGCTGGTGAAAACATCACCAGTGTGCTGCTGTGAGAAATGAAACCCACTCCAAATACAAGACTGTCGCTCAGTTTAACTCAAAGCTGATTGGCTATTATTTTATACTTTTTTTAATCAAGGGAGGCCAAATGTTCGCTGGCTTCCCTTGCATTCAATGCTACAGGGGGGCAACAATGTCATTCCCTTTTTGACCAGACATCAGATAGATGGGCTACATATACAGAGACAGAGCAGCTCTGTTTCGGTCACTCGGATGCTTTTTCCGGTGAGGTACATTCAGCCTCTTGCGAATTGAAGGAAAATTATGAAACAGAGACAAAATATATATAATTGTATATATTTTTCTCTTAGTAATTTTTTGGGGAAAGCGTGGCTTCCATGATATCTATGAATACACAACACTGGTTATGTATTTGTAGAGTATAATATTGTTTGAAACAATGTATAAAAATGAACAAAATCAAAAAGAGTACTTACATTTTTAATGTTTGTACACTCTTAGAAAAAAAGGAGCAATCTAAAACCTAAAAGGGTTATTCAGCTGTCCCCATAGGAGAACCCTTTGAATAACTATTTTTAGTTCCAGATATAACCCTTTTGGTTCCAGGTAGAACCCTCTGAGGGCAGAACCACAAACAGTTCTGCCTGGAACCAAAAAGGGTTCTCCTATGGGGAACCCTTAGAAAAAAGCGTTCCAAAAGGGTTCTAAGAGTGTAGCTGGAGCAGCCGTGTTCAAAGCGGTTAGAAGAGACCCACTTCAGGTAAAGGACACGAGCCAGTAGCTCCAGAGAAAGACTGAAAAGAGGCAGGATTCTAAAGTGACATCACACACCATCACCAGGTGTCATGCTGTGCTGAAAATGGGTGAGAGAGGGAGTCTTCGTATTAGTCATCCAAGCAATTAAATAAAGAAAGACTTGAAGAGAGGGACTGGAACATAAAATGTGGTACTAGGTTTGGAAGTGTGATACGGTCACCTCCATGGTTATATTTTTCCCTTTTGATTGCAAATGATGCAAGCAAGCCAATGGCTCGGCACACTTACGAATGATGTAATTTTATCCTTCTGTTTGCAGGCGGATTGGATCAGCATGTCCTCTCAGGTTATGGGTCAAACAAATGCAATTACGTAGTCTGTGAAGTGTGTGTGCAAGCAAGTGAGCAGTAGACCTGTGTGTGTGTGCGTGAGCGTGAATGAGTTATTAAGCATTTTTTTTTATGATATCATAGTGCTGAGTGCAGGAATATTAGAAGACATATCGATATTGTTGGGCTTGTCACCCAAATCTTTTATCAGAGCTAAAATCATGGTATTGGTCAGGGTCTTGTTTATACTAAACTCTTTCTGCAATGTCCCCAAAATGATCGTTTTGATGATCATTGATCATTGCACTGCAATGGCAGCAGTAATGGGCATGTAATGCTAAATTGTAATTATTTCACCTCTATGGCCTATTTATTGCCTAACCTCCCTAATTTTACTACATTTGCACACACTGTAAATAGACCTTTTCTATTGTGTTATTGACTGCACTTTTGTTAATCCCATGTGTAACTGTGTTGTTGTTATTGTCGCACTGCTTTGCTTTATCTTGGCCAGGTTGCAGTTGTAAATGAGAACTTGTTCTCAACTGGCCTACCTGGTTAAATAAAGGTGAAATAAAAAAAGTAATGAATAAATGTAAATGCACTGAAACATATGGGGGGCATTTTCTCCAAACTCAATATGTAGAGCTCTCTTTGTAACACATAACTAATGCAGAGGCTGACTTATCGAAGGCTTCAAGCGCCCCTTTCTGTCATCATTTTCCCTAGTCCCTACATCACATTTCATCTTGAGTGAATGACAGAAATAACCCCTTCAATAGATCTGTTCATGTACAGTATCTCACATAACTTCTTATAAAAGTTTGCTACACATATCCAAGAATTCATAGCACTGTTCAACATATGTTGTTTAAAAAACCCACCATGACTCATTGTCGGTGGAAGTGTTCAAGAATGATGTATATCGTTAAATAAACCTTAATGGTTTGCTGTCGTTGGAGGACATCCCCTGGCTCTGAAGTGAGCCTCTAATCTAGAAAGTAATCATCCCTCTCTCCCTCCTGCAAACAGAGGGTTCCGCCATTTCCTGTCCCCAGAATCACGAGTGTTCCCTGTTGACTCCAGGATTTACTCAAAGCAAACACAGCCTAATGTTCTTTTGGCTGATGCAAACACGACACGATGTCACTGATAACCCAGCCTGGATCCCATTTCACATCCATCACAAGCTCCTGGTAGGGCTGACGGATTGGCCGATCAAAAGAAATCACAACACAAAAACTCAACAAGAGGAGGATGTCTAGGCTTTGATCTCATGTCGAGGTCTTGGTTGCAAATGAGATAACCTATTTTGGTTAAATAAAGGTTGAATAAATGTTTTATTTAACTTTTACGATTTAGTCATTTAGCAGACACTCATCCAGAGCTACTTACAGGAACGATTAGGTTTAAGTGCCTTGCTAAAAAAGGCACAGAGTTTTCACTTAGTTGGCTCTGGGATTTAAACCAGCAACCGAAACACTAGGCTACCTGCCGCCCTAAGAAAAAAAAAAAAAGGTTATTAATTTTATTAAATGACATGCAGTGCATTCGGAAAGCATTCAGTCCCCTTGACTTTTTGTCACGTTACAGCCTTATTCTAAAATTATTATTTTTTCCCCCCTCATCAATCTACACACAATACCTCATAATGTTTGCAAATGTATTTCAAAATAAACTGAAATATCACATTTACTTAAGTATTCAGACCTTTTACTCAGTACTTTGTTGAAGCACCTTTGGTAGCAATTACATCCTCGAGTCTTCTTGGGTATGACGCTACAAGCTTAGCACACCTGTATTTGGGGAGTTTCTCCCATTCTTCTCTGCAGATCCTCTCAAGCTCTGTCAAGTTGGATGGGGAGCGTTGCTCCACAGCTATTTTCAGGTCACTCCAGAGATGTTTGATCGGGTTCAAGTCCTGGCTCTGGCTGGGCCACTCAAGAACATTCATACTTGTCCCGAAGCCACTCCTGCATCTTGGCTGTGTGCTTAGGGTCGTTGTCCTGTTGGAAGGTGAACCTTTGCCCCAGTCCGAGGTCCAGAGCTCTCTGGAACAGGTTTTCAACAAGCATCTCTCTGTACTTTGCTCTTTTCATCTTTCCCACGATCCTGACAAGTCTAAGTCCCTGCTGCGGAAAAACATCCCCACAGCATGATGCTGCGATCACGCTTCACAGTAGGGATTGTGCCAGATTTCCTCCAGACGTGATGCTTGGCCTTTAAGCCAAAGAGTTAAATCTTGGCTTCGTCAGACCAGAGAATCTTGTTTCTCATGGTCTGAGAGTCTTTAGGTGCCTTTTGGCAAACTCCAAGCGGACTGTCATGTGCCTTTTACTGAATGGCTTCCGTCTGGCCGCTCTACCATAAAAGCCTGATTGTTGGAGTGCTGCAGAGATGGCTGTCCTTCTGGAAGGCTCTCCCATCTCCATAGAGGAACACTGGAGATCTGTCAGTGACCATCAGGTTCTTGGTAACCTCCCTGACCAAGGCCCTTCTCCCCCGATTGCTCAGTTTGGCCGGGTGGCCAGATCTAGGAAGGGACTTGGTGGTTCTAAACATCTTCCATGTTCTTGGGGACCTTCAATGCTGCAGAAATGTTTTGGTACTCGACACAATCCTGTCTCAGACTTCTACGGACAAGCCCTCACCCTCATGGCTTGGTATTTGCTCCGACATGCCTTTCCAAATCATGTCCAATCAATGTAATTTACCCCAGGTAGACTCCAATCAAGTTGTAGAAACATCAAGGATGATTAATGGAAACAGGACGCACCTGAGCTCAATTTAAAGTCTCATAGCAAAAGGTCTGAATACATACATTTTTTTTTTCATGAGAAAGTATACACATTTCCTAAAAACCTGTTTTTGCTTTGTCATTATGGAGTACTGTGTTCTTCCCGAATGCACTGTAGGCCTATGGAGACACTGGTGTTATCCAGGTGACAAAGATGACTTCTAATCTATTACACCAGTAGGACTCACCAGCATGTCATTGATGACTAATAAATGAGCATGTTTACAGTTATGGGGGTCATGCCCATTTGACTGGAAAGGTGGGGTGTACAAAACCTGGCCTTCATTGAGACAACAAAAGGAGGTTTTATTTTTAAGTTTGCCAAGTCATCTTTGACAGGCCCATCTTGAAGATGGGTATCCTCCTTGTGAGTCATATTTGGTTATCCTTGTAAGCAGAACCATTTACGGCAGAGATGGGAAACTGTAGGCCCTCCTTTTGAATGCCCCTCGGATCAATCCTCCCCCCCATTTTTTACATTTAAAAACAAATATATATATATTTTAACTCAGTCGGGGTCTAAAATTACTGTTCCGAGTTAGAGTAGTAGAATACACAAGGTGCAGTGCAACTGTGGCCCCTCATGATGAGCTTTGATTTTTTGTAGCCCCCTCCCACATCAAAGTGGCCCATCCCTGACTTGCGTCAAAGTACCAATAGAAAAGTCATCTGAATACAGGTATTTATAACATCTTGAGTCATAGAATATAGAAACAAACAAGACCATAGCACTATTGCTACCAAGTACACATTTTGCCATGAATGATTGGACAACTTGGTAGGTAGTGAGTAAACACAGTAAATGTTGAATGTGGATGTCTAGACAGCTTCAGGGCAACTCGGCAGCCTTCTATCATCACAAATCTTGGGGTGAGAATTGAGTAAGGGCTTTTGCCATGCTATGATGCTAGGCTGCCACCCCAGGGAAGCAAATAGCCCCAAACACATCTGAATCACTAGACATCTTGGTCATCCATCCATAAAGACCATTAAACCTGAACTGATGGCATTTTGATTGCACTGCTTCATCACAAGCCAACAGAAAGAAGATGAAGCAAAAGAAACAATGACTTGGGTCTCGCAAAGCTCTTGATAGTGTAGAACAAATTAGGTGCATTAACTCCTATCCTTCACGGGACAATGAGAAGGATTCTAATCCAATAATTACATGGCTATTGATAAAGAAGAAGACAAAATGCTGCTAACACTTAAAACAAGACCTACCTACCTAAGCCCCTTACACAAATACTCATATCAATGCAAAACAAATATACACTTCTGAGGGGGGATGACGTCTACATGAGACACCAAAGGCCAGTGTTTGTAGAGAAACTGCCCTGGTGAGAGCGACCCAGCGAGAATATCAGTACGACTCTACAACCTCACATCCTGACTTCACTCTCTGACAGAGCACCTGACTTCCGGTCATTCCGACTCATCTGGCTTGCGACCGAGCTGAGGCTTCCTCAATCGCCGGTTTAAGGATCGGACCCTTTTTTTCAATTTTTGGCTAAAATGACATACCCAAATCTAACTGCCTGTAGTGGCTCATCCTACATAGTAGGTAGTCCAGGATACGTGCCAGTAATTGGTATCAAATACCAGTGCATTTACCAGGACACCCAAATCAGTACTGCAACAACGGACATTTGCAGGTCACCCTATCAGAACCAGTGTTGAGGCAACGTGTTACAAAAGTAATGTAATCAGATTACTTTTATAAATAGCTGAGTAAAGTCAATTTTAAAATTGGATAATATTATTATTACAGCTACTTTGTCAAACAATACTTTCAGAATCATATCACTACCAGGTGCGTTTCATTATCCGATCGACTTGTTTCCTCATTTAGTTCTCAATCGAGCGGAGAAAGGCTGTTTGGAATAATGGCATGACAGCTGTAATATAATATATTACTTTTCAAGCAACTAATCCGAACCTCATAGCACTCATAAGCTTTTATCAATCCATGAACAGAACACTATAAATGCTGCATGCTAAAACATTTTATATGCTCAATGTTAACATTGGCTGGTTACATCATAAACCCTGTAGTTTTAATGCCTGGGCTTGATATTATTATACCTCGAAAACATATGGGTGCCATGGCAGCATCATCCATTAGATGGCTAATCCTTCCACTGCCAGTGGTAAAAGTAATTTCAAAGAAAACAGAGCGTCCAAGTAAAACAGCAGCTATCTGGACCACTGAGACATATGGGTCACTCTTCCCAGAAGCACAATAATTGATGACATCACAGCCATGCTGGGGAGCAGTGAGAGGGAGGCAGCAGTACTAACACCGGACTTAATTAAAGGCTCTGTTACCTAACGGCCACCATGTGAACGGCATGGAGACACCAGCAAACGGCTTGGATAGACAGCAGGAAGTAAGCAATATTCAGGATCATTGAGGATTTTGGTCATTTTATCAGCACGACTCACTTGTCTAACAAACACCGTACTTAAGGCCTTATCCAATCAGAACCGTAAGAAGGTCAAAAACATAATTGTTGTTGCACTGTAAGAAAGCATGTTTTGATAAATGTCCTTAGCAAAATCATGTTCAAAACTTGAAACAAAACGAAAGTGATACGCTTTCACAATGCGCAGAAAGAACATATTTTTTTAGGCAAAGGCTGTTGATTCATAGGTAACCGCCCAGTCTAGACCCCCCAGATCTCTTTTACCCAGAGCTGAAGACCCGAAGATCCAAATCATGTTCTGACCATGCATTTCTTTATCCTTTACGCACAACTTTTGCGGTCACCCTCCCTTTTTATTTCCCAATGTCAAGTGTGAATGATAATTCTTCAAGTTTACCAGAGTTACGTCCATGCAACCATTTGAGTTATACTGTGTTTTTTCAAAGTAGCCCACAGTGTTGTGTTGAACGTTGTAGCCTACAGTGAGATCATTTTAGATTGTGTTAACTTCTCTAGGATAGGGGGCAGCATTTTCACGTTTGGATGAAAAGCATACTCAAATTCAACTGCCAGCTACTCATCCCGAGAAGATAAGATATGCATATTGTTAGTAGATTTGGATAGAAAACACTCTGAAGTTTCTAAAACTGTTTAAATCATGTCTGTGAGTATAACAGAACTTATTTAGCAGGTGAAACCCCGAGGACAAACCATTCAGATTTTTTTGTTGTTCTTTTCAATGGATTTTCATTGGGAATACAGATTTCTAATTGACCTTCTTGCAGTTCCTACCACTTCCACTGGATGTCAACAGTCTTTAGAAATTAGTTGAGGGTTTTTCCTTTGTGTAATGAAGAAGTACGGCCATTTTGAATCAGGGTCACTTGAAGTGTCCTGTTAGATAGAGGCGCGTGACCAGAAAGCATGCTACAGATTGTTTTAATCCTGTATTGAACACAGATCATCCCGTCTTAAATTTTATCGATTATTTACGTTAAAAATACCTAAAGTTGTATTACAAAAGTAGTTTGAAATGTTTTGGCAAAGTTTACATGTAACTTTTGAGATATTTTGTAGTCATGTTTCACGAGTTGGAACCAGTGTTTTTCTGGATCAAACGCGCCAAATAAATGGACATTTTGGATATATATCGACGGAATTAATCGAACAAAAGGACCATTTGTGATGTTTATGGGACATATTGGAGTGCCAACAACAGAAGCTCGTCAAAGGTAAGGCATGAATTATATTTTTATTTCTGCGTTTTGTGTCGCGCCTGCAGGGTTGAAATATGCTTATCTCTCTTTGTTTACAATGGTGCTAACACAGATAATAGCATTGTTTGCTTTCGCCGAAAAGCCTATTTGAATTCTGACATGTTGGCTGGATTCACAACCAGTGTAGCTTTAATTTGATATATTTAATGTGTGATTTAATGAAAGTTTGATTTTTATAGTAATTTATTTGAATATGGCGCTCTGCATTTTCTCTGGCTTTTGGCCAAGTGAGACAGTAGCGTCCCGCCTAAACTCAGATTTTTGGATATAATTATGAACTTTACCGAACAAAACATACATGTATTGTGTAACATGAAGTCCTATGAGTGTCATCTGATGAAGATCATCAAAGGTTAGTGATGAATTTGAACTATTTCTGCTTTTTGTTACTCCTCTCTTTGGCTGGAAAAATGGCTGTGTTTTTCTGTGGCTATGTACTGAGCTAACATAATCGCAAGGTGTGCTTTCACCGTAAATCATTTTTGAAATCAGACACTTTGGCTGGATTAACGAGAAGTGTATCTTTAAAATTGTGTATAATGCTTGTATGTTTAAGGAATTTTAATTATGAGATTTCTGTTGTTTTGAATTTGGCGCCCTGCAATTTCACTGGCTGTTGGTTAGGTGAGACGCTACCGTCCCACATATCCCAGAGAAGTTAAACTGTAGCATACCTGTGTTTACTTTCAATCAAAGCACATATTTTGCATAGTGGCGCGAGCTGTTGAGTTTTGGCCACATACTCGCACAATCATGCTAAAATCTCATAAGAAATTAGGTGGTGTTTGTCTGACAGTAACGTTACACTATGCTATTATATTCGGTTCTGTAGAATACCATCATTATGTGATCGTACAGACATGGATTCAGCTTTGATCTAACTTTATTAAAGGAGCACCATTCGCCTGAGTAGCCTGTTCTGTGAGCAGCCGAACGAGTAGTAATATTTTTTTTCCCAATATAACTAACAAAGTGCTTCACATAATTAAAAAAGTACTAACAAAGAAACATAGACAGGAGGAACGAGAATGAAACAAGATAGCTAATTAAAATCCTACATTAAAATCTTTTTTTAAATTTTATATATATATATATATATAAATAAAAGTGTGTCATTAGCAGGGATTTAAAAAAGGGGCATAGAATCTGCAAGCCTGATCTCTGGCAGAGTAGTGCCCCTTTTTAAGCAGATATACAGTGGAGCAGAGGCTGTGCGTAAAGTACATGCACATGCGCAGAAGCTTCAGGACCTTTTGATGTCAGGGAGAGGGGTCCAGAGAAGAAGTCGGACCCGCAGCCACTCAGTACAAAAAGCCTGTTTATATGTCTTTGATTGGAAAGAGCTTCAACAAAATACTATTCTATAGACCGTTCCCATTACTAAGAGTGATGAAAGACCATAAAACACCCACACCTACCACAACACACACAGTATTCATCAGCAAAGTCAACAGCATCCCTCACACCACAGCCACATTTACCTCTCTCTACCTTGGCCATGCAAACTGAGTCATCAGTGTAGGATAAAATGTCATGGGACAATTAGAGGAGAGATGCATTAGAGGAGAGGCGCATTCATTCATACATATGAGGCGTCGGGGAGGCAGAATGCAGGAAGTGAGTCACTTCTCTACTCCAACCTGAAGCATGCTGTGATGTCATTACCATATCATCATCAATGCCCAACAGTCAGCGGCAGTCAGTAGACAGCTTTCATGGCGGTGAGCCTCCAGAGTGGATAACCTCTCTCTGTTTACTGAGGTGAAATGAGATGTGAACACTGTGATGTTACAATAGTAGGCCCCGGTCATGAACCATAACTGACCCCAGAACAAAATGTTGCCGGCACAGACAGCAAGGGTCATAAATGTCACAGGATATCACAGCTGAATGGGTTGAAGAGGTCACTTCAATCTGATGTCAATTGAGGATGAGGACAATTAATGATTTTAATGATTTTCTGATCTTATCTTAAAGTGACCATATGATTTTAGCCTACATATGGCTTGAAGAAGATTGATGGATTCAGCCACAACACAACACCCGTCTCACACTGATAAGCCCAATATCTAGACCATTAATGAAAAGCAACAAAACAACAGGAAACATTTCCCTCAGGATCAACCTTAGACTGCAGACTGAGATGATCTCAGAGACCACAGAGATGGGGAAGGTCCCTTCACAATATCCTCTCACTTTTATTAGGCCAAACCTCTCCTATCATAGTCACACTGTCTTTCCAGGGGAAATGCTCAGCAACCCAGAGTGGTGTGTGTGTGTGTGTTGTGTGTAAATTTAAGTAATGAAAAAAGAAAGGCTGCATACTACCATACTTCCCTTGGTGTCAGCCCATTGCGAAAATGTAAGTAGCCTACCATTGATCTCTGGACAGACAGACAAGATGGATGGAGAACCCTTGAAACACAAAGAGATCAATGGTTCGTGGAATTATGCACACACTTCAATCAGCATGAGCTCAATACCTTTCTGTGTCAAGGGCTAAATCAGTGCACCCTGACTTTACTTCTCACAAAATGGAGTGTGGGGACAATATTGACATTCTTAAGTGGAGTTGTTTGTTGAAACACTGCTTTGCAATTGAGCACTTTCATCCCTCTGTTCACATTGTCAACTTTGGAAGTGACAAAAAGGTATTAACAAAAGGCAATCTATAAAAGGTGAGGAAGTAGGCTAATTAAAACAACTAATAATGATGCATTACAATTACCGTTTATATAAGGATGGCAACGACATTCGTGTTTTTTTCAGCCCAGGGCGCAGCTTCTCTATAGTTCTGTTGCGAGTCAGGTACGGCTCTGTATCGGAGTGAAAACGCTGCTTGATTCGGATGTGAGTTCTTGGTTGTCGCCACAAGTGTTTGGGTGCCTTGGCGGAACCAGCACCTTCTCTACTTAGACCTGTACACTCCATATGTTCGGTTGTTCCCTCCAACATCAGGAGGCTACCTCTTCGATAAAAACTTATTATGTGCGCGCTGTTGGCGGTGGCAGAGCGTGCTGTCCACTAGCCGAGGTGCTGAAACGAGGAAACGCTTCCTCACAATCGAAATGGAAAGTTCTTCTGCGTCAATATCGACATAACCCCAGTGAATAGTACAGCCACAAACGAATGATATCAACTCTTAAAATATGATATGAAACTATTAATTTGATCCTCTCTTCTTTTGCTGCCTTTCATCCATAGAGATTCATCCGTCCGCAAACATTTGTGTAAATCCTTGCGCGCGCGCTCAAGGTATGTACTTATAGCAAGGCATAGAATTAAACAACGTTTATGTCAATTTCTGAAAGCTCTTCAAACGAAAGCAAGTCGGAGAGAGAGGAGCATCTATAGATAGGTGAACTCTCACTCCCCTGCGTGTGTTGTTGTGCTCTCATCCGCGCGCGTTTTATAAAGCAGTCCAGCCAACTGTTGGGACTGACGCGAGGTAGGCTATTCATCACATTACCGAGTAAGCAACATTGACTGGGAATTCAGGAAATTACTAATCCCTCTGAAACAAAACATTGATTTATTTCTGTTATAAACTTTGGACACTTTCAAATTTTCTGTGACCAAATTGTATGTCGGCTACTGGTAATTGTAAATGAGTCAGCCCAACTCTGCAATCAAAAATATCACCTCCATATAGATAATTTCAAAGGAACTACAAAATATATTCAGCCACTCAAGGAGTGCAAGGTAAATGTAATAAAATATTTATATTTAAAAAAGGTGCTTCTTTATTAGTATAGTACATTTTTTAAATAATAAACAGCTTTTATTTAACTTTAATTTCCCTCCAATATTGCTAGAATACAATTGCACTTGCAGTTTGTTCTCTTTAATTTCATTAAATCCTGAAACTAATGTTGGCCTGTGGGAAACTGCCAAAAAAAAGGAAACACCAACATAATGTGTCTTAATAGGGCGTTGGGCCACCACAAACCAGAACAGCTTCAGTGCACCTTGGCATAGATTCTACAAGTGTCTGGAAACCTATCGAACTCCATAATTTGGTGATTTGTTGATGGTAGTGGACAACGCTATCTCAGGCGCTGCTCCAGAATCTCCCATAAGTGTTCGATTTGGTTGAGATCTGGTGACTGAGACAGCCATGGCATATGGTTTACATCGTTTTCATGGTCATACAGCGACCACTCGTGCCCTGTGGATGGGGGTATTGTCATGTAAATGTAATTATCTAGAAAGTCGCGGCACCACAAAATAATATTTATAGAGCAGTTATCTTCCGAATAAACTCTGAAAGACCTATTAATATTTTACATCAATAGCAGTCAATATTAATCGTCACCTTATTTCAGTCTCATCTGAAAGTTGTACGTTTTTGGTTATCTTCACGAACTCTGGCTAACAAGTTGAATCAGCAATACAAAAGTGGGTTTAATTATTTATTTACTCAATAACTAACTAATCACACAGAATTACATATACACAGAATGAATCATACCTTGATTACAAATTATGTCATAAAGGAAAATGTCACTAGCGGACGGAACAGATATGACAGCTGGTTACACAAAGAAAAGGGGGGGTTGGGTTTGAGTGAAAGAGAGGGAAGACTGAAGAACAAAGGGAGAAGCGATGTCTCTATCGGGCCGTAGGCAGCTACTCTATCGTAAATACAGAATCTTATGCATTCTAAATTACCGCCCATTTGGAAAAGGAAAATGCTATAAATATTTACTCTGAGCTGCGCTTCAAAAGGTTGGTGGTAAATGGAAGGCCGTGTTGCCCAACAGAGTCCTTTGTCCTTTGAAGAGTGTCTCTGGTGGTGAACGGGAAACGTTGTAGTGTCGTCGTTGTGTGGTAGACGGGATACTCTGTCCGTCCTTTCCTAGCCCACGTTTACAGCGGCCGCTGCTAACTCAACGGCTAGGAGGTATCACTTCTGTAGCGAATAAGAGTTCAAAGTTCATACCATTCGCAACCAAAGCTCACGCTGAGGTTGGCTTCGTTCTGTAGTTATTATCTGAATCCTTCTGACATCGGACCATCATCCTAATGTACCCAGAACAGGAGGTTACATTTTCGTCAAGGGATTATATAGTGGAGGGAGAGAAGGATGTGTTTCATAGTTTATAACCCATGTCTCTTCACAGGGGCGGGCCACTGATTGAGCAGAGCCCTAACCTTATGAAAACCCAAATCTCTCATTTGGAAGCTAAAATTACATTTCATCTTTTCAGAAATACTTTTATATTTAAACATTTGAATTGCACAACAATTCCATGTGAATCTGATAACTATAATGTGTAGACTTTCCCAGATACAGTTAATGTCGTCCTGTCATCAGTCATAATGTCTCAGATGACAACCGAACTGACATCATATTCATTAAATACCAACGCATATTTTCAACTGGTTCTATTACCGAAATATGGTTCCTTTCCCCCCACTTGTTTGATGTTCCCAGACTCTCTATGTTTAAGAAAGGCTATGCAAGAGTCCCTCTGTAGAGGGAAGGGAGAAAGGTATTTATGGGGGGGGGGTCATAAACCTTACCCACAGGCCAACGTCATGACAACACCCATGTGGAAGCACCTGCTTTCAATATATTTTGTATCTCGCATTTACTGAAGTGTTTCCATTATTTTGGCAGTTACCTGCATCTTGTAATTCTCAACCATAAAAAGGCAATAACACTCCCCATAGCCCTGACATACAGTAATAGTTCTTCAACAGTAATAGACCTTTGACAGTAATAGACCTTTGAAAGTAGACTTTCGAATGCATCCTGTACCCAAAAGACATGGATAATTGCACAACATTTTCAAATGAATTACAGAGGAATCCTTTTTTCTACCTTTATCTCTATTTATGTGCATGTCACTGTGCCCTTTTCCTGGCATTGCAAACATCGAGAGTAGGAGAGTGAGACGGGGAGAGAGAGAGGGGTTGTCCAGACTGTTTTCAGAACTATGAGCTGAACATAAGTATGCCAGTGGAAGGGAAGACAGTAGCTGGTGACCCAACTGTAGATTGTGACTACTATTATCTCCCATTTTAGCCAATTCAGTTGCAGTCATTCTCTGTTAGGGATTTTTCTGTCATGACACGTTTTAAAATCACTTAATGAACCATAAACCAAATTGTTATCAGTTAAAACACTATAACCGTAGGTCTACCTTTACTTCTTACTTCTGTGAACTTTTATTATCCTCCCTCCTCATGAGGGAGAAAAATTTGAAAATATCTTAAAGTATATTACAGTATGTGGGTTTGTTGTAACAGAATAATAAGACACGAGGCAATATTTCTTAAACTTACTGAAGGCAAATAATTGAATATAAATGTTGATATTAGTTGACGAGGGTCTTCAATATTATTGTGTTTTGATGCATTTCTAATATTTTTAAGACTTTTGCTGGTGGATGTTTTCTAAGACCCGTTTTTCCTTCTGTTTGACCAGAAATCAAAGCTTCTGCTTATTATATGGAAATGGTTGAAAATGTTATATATGCCTTAATATCTCAAAAATAGACTCGTAGCTTTCATTTGACACCAAATTCGGGTCCTTTCCATGGAATGCCAACCGCAAAACATGCCGAAAGAGAGCGAGCGAGCGATATAAAAGAGAGGTAGAGAGATGAGACAACTAAAAAAGAGAACACAGAGGACTGAGAGGAAGAAAGAAAAATGTCAAAGACGTAAACAGAGAAAGGGAGAAAGAGAGAGAAAGACATGAGACATAAATGGACATGGAGAGAGAGACAACCATCCAAGACTCTCCCCCTCCCCCATTTCTTCCCACTTGCCTCTTCCCACCATTCCAGTAATTACCCGTCATTTCAAAAACAGCCCGCCATACAGAATCCTGCATCTTTTCCTGCTGTCTGGCCTCTGTGATTCCCGAGAAGCAGACTGTAGAGCCATCAGCTCAAGCACAGACACATTGTGTGGGTGGAGAGGCTAGATGTAGCGCCCGGCCGAAACAAAATGTGGATACACGAACACAGACACACTAAAGCAGTGACCTCCACTGACCCGAGGCTGGGAGAGAGCGAGTTAGGTAGCAGCCGTCAGAGAGAAGGCTTTTCTTAACCCCCTCTGGGCCTAGAGAGATACGGGATTCAGAGAGATTAAGCGCAGCCAAGAACATGAAGGTCGATGAGCACGTACTTAGAGAAGTAGGGGCAGGCAGGCGTGATGGAAAGACGCTGTGTGAGTGAGTGCATAAACAAACAGACATCTGGGGACAAACAGACACCGGCCACGCCCACACAAATCCACAAAAGTTATTCAGTCTCTGCTCCCTCAGGCTTGGCTGCAAGAATAGATGGATTCGAAAACCAAATGTCACAGGTGCAATTTGACAAAAACTCAGTTGACAATCTGTCCTTCTGAGATTACATAATATTTTCCTGAAGTGTGGAGTAAATTCAAACCCCAGCATAAGACATCAATATCACACAGTAGCCTTCTCAATGAATCACACTGTGGACCTCTCATGGCTTGTTGAGCACATGGAGGTGAGAAAAAGAGGGAGAGAAACGAGAGATTGTGAGTACTCGAGGGACAGTGAGAAATAAAGAGAGGCAGCTCACTTGAGAGTGAGTGTTGACAGTAAATGAGACAAAAAACAAAGTGAGAGAGAGAGAGCATGAGAGTGAGATAGTTGAAAGATTAACAAGCTGCTCCACTGACTTGCAGTCGTCGATGGTTTCCAGGCTCGTGGCCTCTACGCCAGCCAGGGCCTTCCTATAGAGAGCTTCCAGGTGTAGAAGCCTGCGGTTGTCCTGGGCGTAGGTGGAGTGGCGCCGGGACAGCGGGGGCAGCAGCACCGTCCCTGAGAAACGCCGACACAATGCATAGCTGTGATTGGCCAGGGGGAGAGAGTCCCGTCGACTCTGTGGAGGAAACAAAACGCTACTAATCAGAGGACAGGTATTATGATCAATTAATTATATATACACTGACACAAAATTTAAAACACAAGATGTAAAGTTTTGGTCCCGTGAGCTGAAATAAAAGATCCCAGAAATGTTCCATATGCACAAAAAGCTTATTTATCTCAAATTCTGTGGACAAATGTGTTTACATCCCTGTTAGTGAGCATTTCACCTTTGTCAAGATAATACAGCCATCTGACAGGTGTGGCATAACAAGACGCTGATTAAACAGTATGATCATTACACAGGGGCACCTTGTGCTGGGGACAATAAAAGGCCACTCTAAAATGTGCAGTTTTGTCACACAAGACAATGCCACAGATGTCTCAAGTTGAGGGAGCTTCCAAATTGGCATACTGACTGCAGAAATGTGCACCAGGGCTGTTGTCAGATAATTTTATGTTCATTTCCCTACCATAAACCGCCCCCAACGTCATTCTAGAGAATTTGGCAATACATCCAACTGCCCTCACAACCGCAGACCACGTGTAACCATGCCAGCCCAGGAACTCCAGATCCAGCTTCTTCACCTGCGGGATTGTCTGAGACCAGCCACCTGGACAGCTAATGAAACTGTGGGTTTGCACAACCAAAGAATTTATTCACAAATTGTCAGAAACCATCTCAGGGAAGCTCATCGGTGTGCTCATCGTCCTCACCAGGGTCTTGACCTGACTGCAGTTCAGTGTCGTAACTCATTTCAGGGGGCAAATGCTCACCTTAGATGGCCACTGGCACACTGGAGAAGAGTGCTCTTCACGGATGAATCCCGGGTTTCAACTGTACCAGGTAGAGGGCGTCGTGTGGGCGAACGGTTTGCTGATGTCAACATTGTGAACCGAGTCCCCCACTGTGGCTTCTTCCATGGTCTGCATACTCAGACATTTGGGATGCTCTGGATCGACATGTACGACAACGTGTTCCAGTTGCCGCCTACATCCAGCAACTTCTCACAATGCTCTTACTGAGGGAAGGAGGTTGTTGGCCAAGATCTCGCGATACATGGCTCCATCCATCCTCCCCTCAATACGGTGCAGTTGTCCTGTCCCCTTTACAGAAAAGCATCCCCAAAGAATGATGTTTCCACCTCCATGCTTCACGGTTGGGATGGTGTTCTTGGGGTTGTACTCATCCTTCTTCTTCCTCCAAACACGGCGAGTGGAGTTTAGACCAAAAAGCTCTATTTTTGTCTCATCAGACCACATGACCTTCTCCCATTCCTCCTCTGGATCATCCAGATGGTTATTGGCAAACTTCAGACGGGCCTGGACATGCGCTGGCTTGAGCAGGGGGACCTTGCGTGCGCTGCAGGATTTTAATCCATGACGGCGTAGTGTGTTACTAATGGTTTTCTTTGAGACTGTGGTCCCAGCTCTCTTCAGGTCATTGACCAGGTCCTGCCGTGTAGTTCTGGGCTGATCCCTCACCTTCCTCATGATCATTGATGCCCCACAAGGTGAGATCTTGCATGGAACCCCAGACCGAGGGTGATTGACCGTCATCTTGAACTTCTTCCATTTTCTAATAATTGCGCCAACAGTTGTTGCCTTCTCACCAAGCTGCTTGCTTATTGTCCTGTAGCCCATCCCAGCCTTGTGCAGGTCTACAATTTTATCCCTGATGTCCTTACACAGCTCGCTGGTCTTGGCCATTGTGGAGAGGTTGGAGTCTGTTTGATTGAATGTGTGGACAGGTGTCTTTTATACAGGTAACGAGTTCAAACAGGTGCAGTTAATACAGGTAATGAGTGGAGAACAGGAGGGCTTCTTAAAGAAAAACTAACAGGTCTGTGAGAGCCGGAATTCTAACTGGTTGGTAGGTGATCAAATACTTATGTCATGCAATAAAATGCAAATTAATTACTTAAAGATCATACAATGTGATTGTCTGGATTTTTGTTTTAGATTCCGTCTCTCACGGTTGAAGTGTACCTATGATAAAAATTACAGACCTCTACATGCTTTGTAAGTAGGAAAACCTGCAAAATCGGCAGTGTATCAAATACTTGTTCTCCCCACTGTATATGATTAAATCAAGAATAGTCTGATGGGTGACAATATTAGCCTATCACTTGTGAATAATATATTATCACTTGTAAATGATGCCCAGCGTAAGGCAAAAGACAATGCCTTTTTTTTGGGCTACTTTTTCTAATCATTGTTGCACACCTCATGTAGCCTAGCCCATAGGCCTATATGTTTTAGTAAGGTTTGTATCACAACTAGAGGCCAAATAAATGGCCACTGGCCGCAAAAGGCAAGGATTTTTTTAAGGTGCATTATGGCCAAAGGGGATGCCGCCGTCAAATTCAAGGCATATCAAGTGCTTGTCAAATTGTGAATGAGTGACTGATGAATTGTGTACAGCCTGCACAAAAAACAATGCAGAGCTCATGACTTTCAAGCGACTTAGCCTCATCATTCAGCCTTACAATGTATTAAAAATCTTTAAACCTGTCTAAAATAAACAACGGATTTATTGTGAAGGTGTAGACTATATTACATGGATGTATTAGACTTTTTTTAAATGTAGATGTTCCAAAGGTCTGCATCAGTGGCTTGTAGGCTGTGTGTGGAAGCCAGGAGCAGCTTAAATTGTTTGTTAATTAACAGTAAATTACCGTGAGACCGAAAGTTATTTGCTTGACAATCACCGGCTAACAACATTTCGTGACCGCCACAGCCCTAAGCGGGACAATATTCCACAGGCCACAATCAACCGCCTGATCAACTCTATGCGAAGGAGAAGTCATGCTGCATGAGGCAAATGGTGGTCACACTAGATACTGACTGGTTTTCTGATCCACGCCCCTACCTTTTTTAAAGGTATCTGTGAACAACAGATGCATATCTGTATTCCCAGTCATATTAAATCCATAGATTATGGCCTAATGAATTTGCTGATTTCCTTATATGAACTTTAACTTGGTAAAATCTTTCAAATTGTTGCATGTTGCGTTTATATTTCTGTTCAGTGTAGTTACAGCCTTTTGACAAATAGTATGAAGACATTCAGTCACTGAGCAGTTAGAATGGATTCTCACAACAGGGCAATAACTGCAAGGGTTCAAGGTATCACCTCAACAGGAACCAGTGACTGTAATATGTAACTGTGTATACATGGTTGAAAACAATGTCAGACCATTTGGAAAGGGTGAAATAAGTTCTCTACAAAAAGCCTCACACAAACACCCACTGCCAAAAACACAATTACCAGATTGACAAAGTGGACTCAGCTCCAGACATCTTTTTTTCTAAATGTTATTGAGTGCACCAAGCCACCAACCCAAACCATGCTTGACTGGTCTCCTTGTGTTCCAAGGGTGTGTTCGTAAATTCCCTCTGGCTATCTACTCAGATTTCAGAGCACTCTAATCTGAGTGTACCACAGCGCAGAATAACTGATGAATTTACGAACGCTCAACACTCATTGAATATGGCCGGTGTCAGTAAATGTCGGCAAAAAAGGTAATTCAATTAAGTTGCCAGCAGCACAGTTACAGGCACCAACGCTCTGGATAACATGAAAACAGCCTAACCAGCTCTGCTAGGACGAGAAAAATGGTCAGAGAGGTGTTCTCTCATTTATGTCTGGAAGTAACTAGCAAGCTAGATAACTTTCGCCAGTTAGCTTGGGTGCCTGACTGCCGTTGTGAGGTCAGACTGCTTGGATCAACCCTACTCCTCAGCCAGAGCGTCCAGTGTGCCGTCTGAACGCTCCGAGAGCGAAGCGCTATGAATTTGCGAATGGACAATCTGACAATGCTCTGAATTTACGAATGTCCAGAGCACACTCTGAGCGCTCTCTGGCACTCCAATGTGAATTTACAAACGCACCCTAAGGAGTGAGAATTGAGCAACCTGAAAAGTATTGATTGCTGCCTTGTTGTTTACACCTGTGGCCTGCCATCTGTGTGAGTTTGTAGTGTACCCATTTAGAAGCAAATGTTACCCAATGTGCAATAGATCAGTTCTGTAATATCAACTAACTGCATTTTAATGGCTCAACAAAATGGGTTGGAAAAAAGCTACAAAAACAACCAGTCAAACATAGTTTCATTATATTGCCCTCTTAGGCAGCATATAAAGCAGTCTGTTGAATGTTCCACACTAAGACACTGGCGGGTCAGAAGCTAAATATGCAATTGAGGCTGACTGTGCTTTTGCTTTGTGGCCATCATCCAGGCCTGGCTGTTTCATGTTGTTTCGTAATGACATCCACGTTTCATATAGTCGTCCATGTTTTTTCATATCACCATCCATGTTGTTTCAGTTTGCTGTCCATGTTTTTTCATATCACCATCCATGTTGTTTCAGATTGCTGTCCATGTTTTTTCATATCACCATCCATGTTGTTTCATATTTCCATAGATGTTGTTTCAGATTGCTGTCCATGTTTTTTCATATTGCCAGCCAGCGCACCACAGTATAGTAGAGCTCAGAGTAAGGAAGTCCTGTGTCATGCAGAGAGATTGATTGCCAATCCTCTTTACATTCCATCGAGTGGGTATCGCCAGTTTGCAATACCAAACAAGTTGTGAGCTTCAGAATCTCTTGTGAAACCCAAATGACTTGACAGTTCCCAGGTCACCGGATTTGACTGAAGTGAAGTGGTCTGCCAGAGTATACTATTCAATTTCTATTTGCTCCTAAGGATTGGTCTGGATATAGTTCTACCTGGGATTATTTTGAGCCTGGGTACCGTGGTGGCAAAATGTGTAGATACAGTGCCTTTGGAAAGTATTCAGACCCCACATTTTGTTACATTACAGCCTTATTCTTAAATGGATTAAATAAAAACATATTCCTTATAAATCTACACATAATACCCCATAATGAAAAAGTGAATACAGGTTTTAAAAATTAGTTTTTTTTTTTTTTTTTTTTCATAAGTAATAAGACATTTCGCTATGAGACTCGAAACTGAGCTCAAGTGCATCCTGTTTCCATTGATCATCCTTAAGATGTTTCTACAACTTGGAGTCCACCTGTGGTAAATTCAATTGATTGGACATGATTTGGAAAAGCACACACACCTGTCTATATAACGGTCCCACAGTTGACACTGCATGTCTGAGCAAAAACCAAGCCATGATGTCAAAGGAATTGTCCGTAGAGCTCTGAGACAGGATTTCTTTTAAAGTAACATTTATTTGGACTAGGCAAGTCAGTTAAGAACAAATTCTTATTTACAATGACGGCCTACCCCGGCCAAAACCTAACCTGGACGACGCTGGGCCAATTGTGCACCACCCTATGGGACTCCCAATCACGGCATGTTGTGATACAGCCTGGAATCGAACCAGGGTCTGTAGTGACGTCTCTAGCACTGAGATGCAGTGCCTTAGACCGCTGCGCCACTCGGGAGCCCCTGAAGATGTGTCGAGGCACAGATCTGGGGAAGTGTACCAAAACATTTCTGCAGCATTGAAGGTCCCCATGAACACAGTGGCCTGCATCATTCTTAAATGGAAGAAGTTTGGAACCACCAAGACTCTTCCTAGATCTGGCCACCCGGCTAAACAGAGCAATCGGGGGAGAAGGGCCTTGGTCAGGGACGTGACAAAGAACCCGATGGTTCTTGGGAGATGGGAGAAACTACTCAAATACAGGTGTGACAAGCTTGTCACGTCATACCCAAGAAGACGAGGCTGTAATCGCTGCCAAAGTACTGAGTAAAGGGTCTGAATACTTATGTAAATGTTATATTTCAGCTTATTTTTAATACATTTGCAAACATTTCTAAAAACCTGTTTTTGCTTTGTCATTATGGGGTATTGTGTGTAGATTGATGAGGGGGGAAAACGATTTAATCCATTTTAGAATAAGGCTGTAAACGTAACAAAATGTGGAAAAAGTCAAGGGGTCTGAATACTTTCCGAATTCACTGTATATGAGTAGATAATGCATATATAAATCTAACTCAGTATATTCTTGTTATGGACAGATTTGAGTTTGATTGCAATTAAAATTAATAACAGTTGTTGTGTTAGTGAAAGAAAGAGAATGTTGTGAATACAAAACTTTCCAAAAATAATTTGATTAGAAGTAATGGGTAATTGGCATATACTGGAGTACATACAAAATTCTGTAAATTGTACTGAGGGATTGGGATTCCAGTTATGGTAATTAATATTTAATTAGACTAATCATTTAATGTTCAACTACCCTGTCTGAGGAGAACAAAAGCTTTTGGCTGTACAAAATCCAGATTGCTGTTTTATTATAATTAAAGTTCTTGAGATTGAAAATCCTATTACATTAAACCAAAAATAATTATCTTCTATCCTTCATCCATCTTAAACATTTGTCTTGCACGCCCCTTCCTTATGAGTTCAAGGCAATAATAAGTACAAATAAAGCAGAAATAATCTCTTGTACTTTTCCAGTTGTAAACAAGAATACAGCGGCACACTTCAACCCTCTCAACTTAACACTACTGATGAGGAGTGACTGGGTTTTTATTCAAAACAAAAAACTGTGTTTTAAGTAAGAATAGGCATTGGTCTGAACCCAAAAAATTAAGAAAATTCACAAGCACCACAATGCCTAAGGGTTTCCAGCACACAGCTTTGACCTAATACAGTTGCTGTGTTGGTATTGTACTTCAAACTATGTGTAGGCAGGTGGCTTATGATTCAAACTTTCTCAAACAGCCTAATACTCCTAGATGAGGTGCTTGCACAATAAATGTGATTTGTACCGCATAGAAGGTAAAGTATTGGATTCTTCACACACCACAGTAAGATATCAGGCCACCTTTTCATACTTTTTTCAAATTAAATGAATGCAAGCGTTTGCTTTTATACTTACAAGACCATCAGGTTTGATTGAGCGGTTTTGTCTTGTAATAATGTGGTGCATGCCTGTATTTCTTTAAACATTTATTTTAGCAAAATATGTAATTGCATTTTTTAAAATCATAATAAACAACCTTTTTTGGTAAGTAGGTGCCCACAAAACAACAAGTGGTGGTTTGTTGGACACAGCAGCTCAGATAGATAGAGCCTGTCTGCATTCCTGATTTATGTTACTGTTAGTTTACCTGTGTAATATTGAATAAAGCTCAGAACCACTTGTGTTTCAAACATGGTCATGTTTTATCAATTGCTGTGCTGATAGATGGACAGTTCATTACCTCTGACAAAATAATATGTAGCTTAAAGTTGTTTGTACTTGTATTACTTTTTGCAATAAAGATGGCAACGCAACAGTAATACACATTTACAATAGGCCTGTTTTTTTACACCGGAAGGTGATTATCCAACATTGCTTCTACACCTGCATTGCTTGCTGTTTGGGGTTTTAGGCTGGGTTTCTGTACAGCACTTTGAGATATCAGCTGATGTACGAAGGGCTATATAAATACATTTGATTTGATATTTAAGCAAAAGGCCCGAGGGTGTGTGGTATATGGCCAATATACCACATCTAAGGGCTGTTTAACATTTTGATCTTGTTCAGCATTAACCACTCCAAATATGACATGATTCCATATTTGTATCAGTTTGAATCACCTTCAAAAAAATGGGGAACTTATTTTTAAGGCGAACCCCAAATTCCACTATTGTGGCTAATCGTGTGGTGTTAGGACAACAATCTATCCCTCAACGTGATCAAGACAAAAGAGATGATTGTGGACTACAGGAAAACGAGGACCGAGCACGCCCCCATTCTCATCGACGGGGCTGTAGTGGAGCAGGTTGAGAGCTTCAAGTTCCTTGGTGTCCACATCACCAACAAACTAACATGGTCAAAGCACACCAAGACAATCATGAAGAGGGCACGACAAAACCTATTCCCCCTCAGGAGACTGAAAAGATTTGGCATGGGTCCTCAAAAGGTTCTACAGCTGCACCATCGAGAGCATCCTGATGGGTTGCATCACTGCCTGGTATGGCAACTGTAGTGCCTTGTGGTCAGAGGCCGAGCAGTACATCACCGGGGCCAAGCTTCCTGCCATCCAGGACCTCTTTACCAGGCGGTGTCAGAGGAAGGCCCTAAAAATGGTCAAAGACTCCAGCCACCCTAATCATATTTTGTTCTCTCTGCTACCACACAGCAAGCGGTACCGCAGCGCCAAGTCTAGGTCCAAGAGGCTTCTAAACAGCTTCTACCCCCAAGCCATAAGACTCCTGAACATCTAATCAAATGGCTACATCAAATGACATCAATATTTTACACTGCTGCTACTCTGTTATTATCTATGCACAGTCACATTAACTTCTCTGGGATGTGGGAAGCTAGCGTCCCACCTCGCCAACAGCCAGTGAAATTGCAGGGCGCCAAATTCAAAACAGAAATCTCATAATTAAAATTCCTCAAACATACAAGTATTATACACCATTTTAAAGATAAACTTCTCATTAATCCAGCCACACTGTCTGATTTCAAAAAGGCTTTACGGCGAAAGCACACCTTGCGATTATGTTAGGTCAGCACCTAGCCACAGAAAAACATACAGCCATTTTCCAAAGAAGGAGAGGTGTCACAGACAGAAATAGCGTTAAAATGAATCACTAACCTTTGATGATCTTCACCGGATGGCACTCCCAGGACTCCCTGTTAGACAATAAATGTGTGTTTTGTTCGATAAAGGTCATCTTTATGTCCAAAAACCTAATTTGAAATTGGTGTGTTATGTTCAGAAATGCATTGTCTCAAACAAACATCCGGTGAAAGTGCAGAGCCACATCAAAGTACAGAAATACTCATAATAAACATTGATAAAAGATACAAGTGTTATGCATGGATATATAGATAAACTTCTCCTTAATGCAACCGCTGTGTCAGATTTCAAAAAGGCTTTAGGGTGAAAGCACACCTTAAATATTCACTTACCTTTGATGATCTTCATCAGAATGCACTCCCAGGAATCCCAGTTCAACAATAATTTGTTTTGTTCGATAAAGTCCATCATTGATGTCCAAATACCTCCTTTTTGTTCACGCGTTTAGCCCAGCAATCCAAATGCTCAATGTGCGATCACATAGTTCAGACAAAGTCAAAAAAGTTCTATTACAGTTCGTAAAAACATGTCAAACGATGTATAGAATCAATCTTTAGGATGTTTTTATCATAAATCTTCAATAATGTTTCAACCTGACAATTCCTTTGTCTTTAGAAATTAAAAGGAACGCAGCTAACTCTCACGGTCGTGCGCCTGACTTAGCGCATGGCATTCTGCCAGACACCTGGTTCAAACAGCTCTTATTTGCTCCCCCTTCACAGTAGAAGCCTGAAACAAGGTTCTTAAAGACTGTTGACATCTAGTGGAAGCCTTAGGAAGTGCAATATGACCCCATAGACACTATATTGGATAGGCAAAGACTTGAAAACCTACAAACCTCAGATTTCCCACTTCCTGGTTGGATTTTTTTCTCAGGTTTTTGCCTGCCATATGAGTTCTGTTATACTCACAGACATCATGCAAACAGTTTAAGAAACGTCTGAGTGTTTTCTATCCAAACCTACTAATTATATGCATATTCTAGCTTTTGGGCCTGAGTAGCAGGCAGATTACTCTGGGCACCTTATTCATCCAAGCTACTCAATACTGCCCCCCAGTCACAAAGAAGTTAATAACTCTACCTACGTGTACATATTACCTCAACTAACCGGTGCCCCCACTCATTGACTCAATACCGGTACCCCCCCCATATATATATATAGTCTCGCTATTGTTATTTTACTGCTGGACTTTATTTACTCCTTACTTTTATTTCTTATTCATATTTTTTTTATTTAAACTGCATTGTTGCTTAGGGGCTCGTAAGTAAGCATTTCACTGTAAGTTGAATTTGGCTCATGTGACTAATAACCTTTTATTTTAATCGTTATTGTGGCTAGCGCCGCACAGGTGTGGATGGCAGAGTTGTTCGTTTGGCACTGTTTATCAGCACACGTGGACTAAAATGACAAAACAGGAGAAGGAACAAATCAAATCAAATTTTATTTGTCACATACACATGGTTAGCAGATGTTAATGCGAGTGTAGCGAAATGCTTGTGCTACTAGTTCCGACAATGCAGTAATAACCAACAAGTAATCTAACCTAACAATTCCACAACTACTACCTTATACACACAAGTGTAAAGGGATAAAGATATATGAATGAGTGATGGTACAGAACGGCATAGGCAAGATGCAGTAGATGTATAGAGTACAGTATATACATATGAGATGAGTAATGTAGGGTATGTAAACATAAAGTGGCATAGTTTAAAGTGGCTAGTGATACATTATTACATCATTTCCATCAATTCCCATTATTAAAGTGGCTGGAGTTGAGTCAGTATGTTGGCAGCGGCCACTAAATGTTAGTGGTGGCTGTTTAACAGTCTGATGGCCTTGAGATAGAAGCTGTTTTTCAGTCTCTCGGTCCCTGCTTTGATGCACCTGTACTGACCTCGCCTTCTGGATGATAGCGGGGTGAACAGGCAGTGGCTCCGGTGGTTGTTGTCCTTGATGATCTTTATTTCCTTCCTGTGACATCGGGTGGTGTAGGTGTCCTGGAGGGCAGGTAGTTTGCCCCCGGTGATGCGTTGTGCAGACCTCACTACCCTCTGGAGAGCCTTACGGTTGTGGGCGGAGCAGTTGCCGTACCAGGCGGTGATACAGCCTGACAGGATGCTCTCGATTGTGCATCTGTAGAAGTTTGTGAGTGCTTTTGGTGACAAGCCAAATTTCTTCAGCCTCCTGAGGTTGAAGAGGCGCTGCTGAGCCTTCTTCACAACGCTGTCTGTGTGGGTGGACCAATTCAGTTTGTCCGTGATGTGTACACCGAGGAACTTAACTTTCCACCTTCTCCACTACTGCCCCGTCAATGTGGATAGGGGGGTGCTCCCTCTGCTGTTTCCTGAAGTCCACAATCATCTCCTTTGTTTTGTTGACGTTGAGTGTGAGGTTATTTTCCTGACACCACACTCCGAGGGCCCTCACCTACTCCCTGTAGGCCGTCTCGTCGTTGTTGGTAATCAAGCCTACCACTGTAGTGTCATCCGCAAACTTGATGATTGAGTTGGAGGCGTGCATGGCCACGCAGTCGTGGGTGAACAGGGAGTACAGGAGAGGGCTCAGAACGCACCCTTGTAGGGCCCCAGTGTTGAGGATCAGCGGGGTGGAGATGTTGTTACCTACCCTCACCACCTGGGGGCGGCCCGTCAGGAAGTCCAGGACCCAGTTGCACAGGGCGGGGTCGAGACCCAGGGTCTCGAGCTTGATGACGAGTTTGGAGGGTACTTTGGTGTTAAATGCTGAGCTGTAGTCGATGAACAGCATTCTCACATAGGTATTCCTCTTGTCCAGATGGGTTAGGGCAGTGTGCAGTGTGGTTGCGATTGCGTCGTCTGTGGACCTATTGGGTCGGTAAGCAAATTGGAGTGGGTCTAGGGTGTCCGGTAGGGTGGAGGTGATATGGTCCTTGACTAGTCTCTCAAAGCACTTCATGATGACGGAAGTGAGTGCTACGGGGCGGTAGTCGTTTAGCTCAGTTACCTTAGCTTTCTTGGGAACAGGAACAATGGTGGCCCTCTTGAAGCATGTGGGAACAGCAGACTGGGATAAGGATTGATTGAATATGTCCTTAAACACACCATCCAGCTGGTCTGCGCATGCTGAGGACGCGGCTGGGAATGCCGTCTGGGCCTGCAGCCTTGCGAGGGTTAACACGTTTAAATGTTTTACTCACCTCGGCTGCAGTGAAGGAGAGCCCGCAGGTTTTGGTAGCGGGCCGTGTCAGTGGCACTGTATTGTCCTCAAAGCGAGCAAAAAAGTTATTTAGTCTGTCTGGGAGCAAGACATCCTGGTCCGCGACGGGGCTGGTTTTCTTTTTGTAATCCGTGATTGACTGTAGACCCTGCCACATACCTCTTGTGTCTGAGCTGTTGAATTGCGACTCTACTTTGTCTCTATACTGGGACTTAGCTTGTTTGATTGCCTTGCGGAGGGAATAGCTACACTGTTTGTATTCGATCATGTTTCCGATCACCTTGCCCTGGTTAAAAGCAGTGGTTCGCGCTTTCAGTTTCACGCGAATGCTGCCATCAAGGTTTGGGAATGTTTTAATCGTTGCTGTGGGTACGACATCGTCAATGCACTTTCTAATGAACTCGCTCACCGAATCAGCATATTCGTCAATGTTGTTGTTGGACGCGGAATGCGGAACATATCCCAATCCACGTGATCGAAGCAGTCTTGAAGCGTGGAATCAGATTGGTCGGACCAGCGTTGAACAGACCTGAGCGCGGGAGCTTGCTGTTTTAGTTTCTGTTTGTAGTTAGTATAACAATGATCCAAGGTTTTACCAGCCCTGGTAGCACAATCGATATGCTGATAGAATTTAAGGAGTTTTGTTTTCAGATTAGCCTTGTTAAAATCCCCAGCTACGATGAATGCAGCCTCAGGGTGTGTGGTTTCCAGTTTACAAAGAGTCAGATAAAGTTCGTTCAGGGCCATCGATGTGTCTGCTTGGGGGGGAATATATACGGCTGTGATTATAATCGAAGAGAATTCCCTTGGTAGATAATGCGGTCGACATTTGATTGTGAGGAATTCTAAATCTGGTGAACAGAATGACTTGAGTTCCTGTATGTTGTTATGTTGTTATGATCACACCACGTCTCGTTGATCATAAGGCATACACCCCCGCCCCTCTTCTTACCAGAAAGATTTACCAGAAAGATGTTTGTTTCTGTCGGCGCGATGCGTGAAGAAACCAGCTGGCTGCACCGACTCCGTTAGCGTCTCTCGAGTGAGCCATGTTTCCGTGAAGCAAAGAATATTACAATCCCTGATGTCTCTCTGGAATGTTACCCGTGCTCGGATTTCATCAACCTTATTGTCAAGAGACTGGACATTGGCGAGTAGTATGCTAGGGAGTGGAGCGCGATGTGCCCGTCTCCGAAGCCTGACTAGGAGACCGCCTCGTTTGCCCCTTTTTCGGCGTCGTTGTTTAGGGTCACCGGCTGGGATCAGATCCATTGTATTGGGTGGAAGGCAAAACACCAGATCCGCTTCGGGAGAGTCATATTCCTGGTTGTAACGATGGTGAGTTGACGTTGCTCTTATATTCAGTAGTTCCTCCCGACTGTATGTAATGAAACCTAAGATTACCTGGGGTACCAATGTAAGGAATAACATATAAAACAACAATATACTGCATAGTTTCCTAGGAACGCGAAGTGAGGCGGCCATCTCGGTCGGCGCCGGAAGTAAGATACCGTGTCCACATGTACAGTCGTGGCCAAAAGTTGAGAATGACACAAATATTAATTTCCACAAAGTTTGCTGCTTCAGTGTCTTTAGATATTTTTGTCAGATGTTACTATGGAATACTGAAGTATAATTACAAGCATTTCATAAGGGTCAAAGGCTTTTATTGACAATTACATGAAGTTGACGCAGAGAGTCAATATTTGCAGTGTTGACCCCTCTTTTTCAAGACCTCTGCAATCCGCACTGGCATGCTGTCAATTAACTTCTGGGCCACATCCTGACTCACGGCAGCCCATTCTTGCATAATCAACGCTTGGAGTTTGTCAGAATTTGTGGGTTTTTGTTTGTCCACCCGCCTCTTGAGGATTGACCACAAATTCTCAATGGGATTAAGGTCTGGGGAGTTTAATGGCCATGGACCCAAAATATCGATGTTTTGTTCCCCAAGCCACTTAGCTTTCACTTTTGCCTTATGGCAAGGTGCTCAATCATGCTGAAAAAGGCATTGGTCGTCACCAAACTGTTCCTGGATGGTTGGGAGAAGTTGCTCTCGGAGGATGTGTTGGTACCATTCTTTATTCATGGCTGTGTTCTTAGGCACAATTGTGAGTAAGCCCACTCCCTTGGCTGAGAAGCAACCCCACACATGAATGGTCTCAGGATGCTTTACTGTTGGCATGACACAAGACTGATGGTAGCACTCACCTTGTCTTCTCCGGACAAGATTTTTTCCGGATGGCTCAAACAATCGGAAAGGGGATTCAGAGAAAATGACTTTACCCCAGTCCTCAGCAGTCCAATCCCTGTACCGTTTGCAGAATATCAGTCTGTCCCTGATGTTTTCCTGGAGAAAAGTGGCTTCTTTGCTGCCCTTCTTTACACCAGGCCATCCTCCAAAAGTATTCGCCAGGAATGGCTGCAGGCAGGTGTGAGTGCATCTGCACGCACACCTGCCTGCAGCCATTCCTGAGCAAGCTCTGTACTGGTGGGGCCCCGATCCCGCAGCTGAATCAACTTTAGGAGACGGTCCTGGCGCTTGCTGGACTTTGGTGCCCTGAAGCCTTCTGCACAACAATTGAACCGCTCTCCTTGAAGTTCTTGATGATCTGATAAATGGTTGATTTAGGTGCAATCTTACGGGCAGCAATATCCTTGCCTGTGAAGCTCTTTTTGTGCAAAGCAATGAGGACGGCACGTGTTTCCTTGCAGGTAACCGTGATTGACAGAGGAAGAACAATGATTCCAAGCACCACCCTCCTTTTGAAGCTTCCAGTCTGTTATTCGAACTCAATCAGCATGACAGAGTGATCTCCAGCCTTGTCCTTGTCAACACTCACACCTGTGTTAACGAGAGAATCACTGACATGATGTCAGCTGGTCCTTTTGTGGCAGGGCTGTTTTTTTGGGATTCAGTTCATTTGCATGGCAAAGAGAGACTTTGCAATTAATTGCAATTCATCTGATCACTCTTCATAACATTCTGGAGTATATGCAAATTGCCATCATACAAATTGAGGCAGCAGACTTTGAAAATTAATATTTGTGTCATTCTCAAAACTTTTGGCCACGACTGTACGGTGTCCAAGTGTCGGTCGGAACCGATACCAGCACCATGCAGGTCCCCTAAACAGGGGACTCTACATCTAAGAGGTTTCAGTCACTCAAGAGTGATTGCACATTTATTTATCTTGCTTGGCGAAAATATAATAGTCTAAAACAGTTGATCAAGTAGTTAACCAAGTTAGCAAGCATTTTGTCTTTTGACTGCATGCTGCTGGCTGGCTGGGCTGGTTGCAACCTGATCTCATAGCATTTCGTATTATTTTGTACGTAAATCCGTAAATAAACCACTTAGTATGTTATGTTTCGTATGGTATGCATTAATTTGTGGTTGTCCATAATCCATTTCAAATTATATTTACGATTTACAATTCGTATGACATGTTACAAATTGCAATCCGTATGATCTAAGCCACCCGAGCCAGAAAGTGAGGTCCAGAAGGTGAGGTCAGTACAGGTGCATCAAAGCCTGGACCGACAGACTGAAAAAGAGTTTCTATCTCAAGGCCATCAGACTGTTAAATAGCAATCACTAGCGGCCTCCAGATTCAGAAACTACATCAAATAATTAATTAAAAGTGCTATAGCTACACATTTAAAGTGTAAGTGCAATATGCTGTATACTCGACGGACAAACAGACTATCTGTTTTGATGTTCTTTTGAATAAGTCTCTTTCCCTTTGTCCAGCTGCTGCAACTGAGTTTTGAGTTAAGGGGATGAGTACTGTCCTGTAAAAATGCTTTCAAGTTTTAGGAAGATGAGTTGTGTACACAGGTTGGTGGATGATTCTTGATCTATACCAGTTATCCTTCCCGCCGTCTTAATTAAGCGCTGAAGTTTGACTTGGTCTTGCACTCGCATGTTTCCAAACATGAATATCAGATCAAAGGACAGCACACTCTGCAGAGCAGATTTATAGAACATTTGTAAGATATGGTGGTGGACATTAAAATGGTTCAGTTTGTGTGTTTTTTTTTAAACATACAGTGGGGAGAACAAGTATTTGATACACTGCCGATTTTGCAGGTTTTCCTACTTACAAAGCATGTAGAGGTCTGTAATTTTTATCATAGGTACACTTCAACTGTGAGAGAAGGAATCTAAAACAAAAATCCAGAAAATCACATTGTATGATTTTTAAGTAATTCATTTGCATTTTATTGCATGACATAAGTATTTGATCACCTACCAACCAGTAAGAATTCCGGCTCTCACAGACCTGTTAGTTTTTCTTTAAGAAGCCCTCCTGTTCTCCACTCATTACCTGTATTAACTGCACCTGTTTGAACTCGTTACCTGTATAAAAGACACCTGTCCACACACTCAATCAAACAGACTCCAACCTCTCCACAATGGCCAAGACCAGCGAGCTGTGTAAGGACATCAGGGATAAAATTGTAGACCTGCACAAGGCTGGGATGGGCTACAGGACAATAGGCAAGCAGCTTGGTGAGAAGGCAACAACTGTTGGCGCAATTATTAGAAAATAGAAGAAAATAGAAGAAGTTCAAGATGATGGTCAATCACCCTCGGTCTGGGGCTCCATGCAAGATCTCACCTCGTGGGGCATCAATGATCATGAGGAAGGTGAGGGATCAGCCCAGAACTACACGGCAGGACCTGGTCAATGACCTGAAGAGAGCTGGGACCACAGTCTCAAAGAAAACCATTAGTAACACACTACGCCGTCATGGATTAAAATCCTGCAGCGCACACAAGGTCCCCCTGCTCAAGCAGGCGCATGTCCAGGCCCGTCTGAAGTTTGCCAATGACCATCTGGATGATCCAGAGGAGGAATGGGAGAAGGTCATGTGGTCTGATGATTCAAAAATAGAGCTTTTTGGTCTAAACTCCACTCGCCGTGTTTGGAGGAAGAAGAAGGATGAGTACAACCCCAAGAACACCATCCCAACCGTGAAGCATGGAGGTGGAAACATCATTCTTTGGGGATGCTTTTCTGCAAAGGGGACAGGACGACTGCACCGTATTGAGGGGAGGATGGATGGGGCCATGTATTGCGAGATCTTAGCCAACAACCTCCTTCCCTCAGTAAGAGCATTGATGATGGGTCGTGGCTGGGTCTTCCAGCATGACAACGACCCGAAACACACAGCCAGGGCAACTAAGGAGTGGCTCCGTAAGAAGTATCTCAAGGTCCTGGAGTGGCCTAGCCAGTCTCCAGACCTGAACCCAATAGAAAATCTTTGGAGGGAGCTGAAAGTCCGTATTGCCCAGCGACAGCCCCGAAACCTGAAGGATCTGGAGAAGGTCTGTATGAAGGAGTGGGCCAAAATCCCTGCTGCAGTGTGTGCAAACCTGGTCAAGAACTACAGGAAATGTATGATCTCTGTAATTGCAAACAAAGGATTCTGTACCAAATATTAAGTTCTGCTTTTCTGATGTATCAAATACTTATGTCATGCAATAAAATGCGAATTAATTACTTAAAAATCATACAATGTGATTTTCTGGATTTTTGTTTTAGATTCCGTCTCTCACAGTTGAAGTGTACCTATGATAAAAATTACAGACCTCTACATGCTTTGTAAGTAGGAAAATCGGCAAAATCGGCAGTGTATCAAATACTTGTTCTCCCCACTGTACATTTCCATCGCTTTTGATTTCTTAACATTTATTTGCTGAAAGTTTCTCTGTCAAAACCTTGAAGAGAGGCTTGGTCTGGGTGAAGGAAACCCAAAACAGCAGTGTCATATGCATATTTAAAGAATTTGTGGGCTGATTCAGAGGCTTGACAATAGTTTGTGTACAGTGTGTACAGTATCAGTGAAAGTACGCAACCTTGAGGGGCTCTTGTATTCACCATTCCAGATGTAGAGATGGAGTTAAACTTCACTTGTTGAGTACGGTTCACAAGGAAATTATTAATCCACATGACCAGTAGAGAGTTGACATCCAAATTCACCAGCTTATCCACCAGTAGATGGGTAGGATGATGTTAAACTCGCTACTGAAGTCAATTAATACAATTTTCACTAGGCTATTTGCCTTTTCTACATGTTCGTAGATGTTGTTCAGAATGACCAGTAACTCAATATACAACAGCCCTGGAGGCATGGTAGGCCAATTGGTTTGGAGCTAATTGGGATGAGAGACCAGAGAGAATGTTTAATAATCTTTTCAAAAACATCTCATTAAGTACAGATGTCAGGGCTACAGGGCGTACGTCGTTATTTTCTTTTGGCCTGTTGTTTTTAGGTACTGGGACATTCAGCCACTTCTTCCATAAGTCTGGAACTATCCCACAGTTCAGTGATAGCTGGAACAGCTTCTGGAACGGTAATGCGAGCTGGTATGCGCATGCCTGAAGTGCCTTGCTGCTGACGCTGTCTGGACAATATGATTTGTGTGTGTTGACACGTACCCTGCCCTGAACTTAGTCACTGTCACTAGCCGGCTACCACCCCGTTACTCAACCATGCAGCTTAGAGCCTGCTGCCCTATTTACATAGACATGGAACACTAGTCACATTAATAATGGAACACTGGTCACTTGAATAATGTTTACTTACTGTATTCTAGTTAAGGCCATCCTATTCAACTATTGCTGTACATATTCTATTATATCCTACATATTCTTCAGATATACTACATATTCTATCCACATAATGTCCATAATGTCTATACATCCCATTACATATATACAGTACCAGTCAACAGTTGACACCTACTCATTCCAGGGTTTTCTTTATTTTTACTATTTTCTACATTGTAGAATAATAGTGAAGACATCAAAACTATGAAATAACACATATGGAAACATGTAGTAACCAAAAAAAAGTATTCAAAACAAAGCAAAATATAATTTATATTTGAGATTCTTCAAAGTAGCCACCCCTTACCTTAATAACATCTGCACACTCTTGGCATTTTCTCAACCAGCTTCATGAGGAAGTCACCTGGAACGCAATTAAATTAACAGGTGTGCGTTTTTAGGAGAAGTTCATTTATGGAATTTCTTTCCTTTTTAATGCGTTTGAGCAAATCAGTTGTGTAAAGACAAGGTAGGGGTGTTATAGAGAATATGGTCTTTTACCAAATAGGGCTAAGTCCATATTATGGCAAGAACAGCTCAAATAAGCAAAGAGAACTGACAGTGCATCATTACTAAGACATGAAGGTCAGTCAATCCGGAAATTTCAAGAACTTTGAAAGTTTCTTCAAGTGCAGTCACAAAAACCATCAAGCGCTATGATGAAACTGTCTCTCATGAGGACCACCACAGGAAAGGAAGACCCTGCTGCAGAGGATAAGTTCATTAGATTTACCAGCCTCAGATTGCAGCCCAAATAAATGCTTCACAGAGTTCAAGTAGCAGACACATCTCAACATCAACTATTCAGAGGAGACTGCATGAAATCAGGCCTACATGGTCGAATTGCTGCAAAGAAACCATTACTAAAGGAGACAAATAAGAAGAAGAGACTTGCTTGGGCTAAGAAACATGAGCAATGAACATTAGACCGGTGTGTCCCTTGAGTGATACGCCATCCCATCTGGTTTGCGCTGAGTGGGACTATCATTTGTTTTTCAACATGGCAATGACCCAACACACCTCCAGGCTGTGTAAGGGCTATTTGACCAAAAAGGAGAGTGATGGAGTGCTGCATCAGATGACCTGACCTCCACAATCACCCAACCTCAACCCAATTGAGATGGTTTGGGATGAGTTGGACCGCAGAGTGAAGAAAAAGTGCTCAGCATATGTGGGAACTCCTTCAAGACTGTTGGAAAAGCATTTCAGGTGATGCTGGTTGAGAGAATGCTAAGAGTTTGCAAAGCTGTCATCAAAGCTATTTGAAGAATCTCAAATATAAAACACTTTTTTGGTTACTACATGATTCCATATGTGTTATTTCATTGTTTTGATGTCTTCCCTATTATTCTACAATGTAGAAATTTGTAAAAATAAAGAAAAACCCTTGAATGAGTAGGTGTTTAAAACTTTTGACCGGTAGCAAGCACACACACACAGCTAGCTTTCCTCGCTTGTTGGTTTGCTACCTAGTAGGAGGTCGACCGATTAATGGGAATGGCCGATTTCAAGTTTTCATAACAATCGGAAATCGGTATTTTTGGACACCGACTTGCCCGTTTTTTGTTTTTTTACATCTTTATTTATCCTTTATTTAACTCGGCAAGTCAGTTTTAAGAACACATTCATATTTTCAATGACGGCCTAGGAACGGTGGGCTAACTGCCTTGTTCAGGGGCAGAATGACATATTTTTACCTTGTCAGCTCGGGGATTCAATCTTGCAACCTTACAGTTAACTAGTCCAACACTCTAACCACCTGATTACATTGCACTCCACGAGAAGACTGCCTGTTACGCGAATGCAGTAAGAAGCCAAGGTAAGTTGCTAGCTAGCATTAAACTTATCTTATAAAAAAAACTATCAATCATAATCACTAGTTAACTACACATGGTTGATGATATTACTAGTTTATCTAGCAAGTCCTGCGTTGCATATAATCGATGCGGTGGGTATACGCGAAAAAGGACTGTCTTGCTGCAATGTGTACCTAACCATAAACATCAATGCTTTTCTTAAAATCAATACACAAGTATATATTTTTTAAACCTGCATATTTAGTTAATATTGCCTGCTAACCTGGCTCGTTGCGAACTCTGTGAAGACTATTTCTTCTAAACAAAGACAGCCAGCTTCGCCAAACGGGAATAATTTATCAAAAGCGCATTTGCGAAAAAAGCACAATCGTTGCACGACTGTACCTAACCATAAACATCAATGCCTTTCTTAAAATCAATACACAGAAGTATATATTTTTAAACATGCATAATTTGCTAAAAGAAATCCAGGTGAGCAGGCAATATTAACCAGGTGAAATTGTGTGACTTCTCTTGCGTTCTTTGCACGCAGAGTCAGTGTATATGCAACAGTTTGGGCCGCCTAAATTGCCAGAATTCTACGTAATTATGACATAACATTGAAGGTTGTGCAATGTAACAGGAATATTTAGACTTATGGATGCCTCCCGTTATATAAAACACGGGACGGTTCTGTATTTCACTGAAAGAATAAACGTCTTGTTTTCAAGATGATAGTTTCCGGATTCAACCATATTAATGACATAAGGCTCGTATTTCTGTGTTATTATGTTATAATTAAGTCTATGATTTGATATTTGATAGAGCAGTCTGACTGAGCGATGGTAGGCACCAGCATGCTCGTAAGCATTCATTCAAACAGCACTTTCGTGCGTTTTGCCAGCAGCTCGGCGCTGTGCTTCAAGCATTGAGCTGTTTATGACTTCAAGCCTATCTACTCCCGAGATTAGGCTGGTGTAACTGATGTGAAATGGCTAGCTAGTTAGCGGGGTGCGCGCTAATAGCGTTTCAAACGTCACTTGCTCTGAGACTTGGAGTGGCTGTTCCCCTTGCTCTGCATGGGTGACGCTGCTTCGAGGGTGGCTGTTGTCGATGTGTTCCTGATTCGAGCCCAGGTAGGGGCGAGGAGAGGGACGGAAGCTATACTGTTACACTGGCAATACTAAAGTGCCAATAAGAACATCCAATAGTCAAAGGTATATGAAATACAAATCGTATAGAGAGAAATTGTCCTATAATAAATACAACCTAAAACTTCTTACCTGGGAATATTGAAGACTCCTGTTAAAAAGGAACCACCAGCTTTCATATGTTCTCATGTTCTGAGCAAGGAACTTAAACGTTAGCTTTTTTACATGGCACATATTGCACTTTTACTTTCTTCTCCAACACTTTGTTTTTGCATTATTTAAACAAAATTGAACATGTTTCATTTTATTTGAGGCTAAATTGATTTTATTGATGTATTATATTAAATTAAAATAAGTGTTCATTCAGTATTGTTGTAATTGTCATTATTACAAATATATTTTTTAAATGTATCTAAAAAATAAAAAACGTTTTTTTTAATGATTATTATTATTTATTTTTTTAATCGGCATGGGCTTTTTTGGTCCTCCAATAAATCGGTATCGGCGTTGAAAAATCATAAAATCGGTCATCCTCTACTACCTAGCCAACGTTAACTCTCATGTGACTGGTATAACATTACATTAGCTAGCTAATCAAAATATCTGTTTGCATTTATTGATTAACCTCAGCATGAATAACACCATATTGCTAGCTATATACAGTAGCCTAGGTTGGTTCGCATACACTTCTTATGACTGGCAGTGGTAGCATGGTGCAAGCAGCTGTGTTGTTGCCGAGCAATCAACCCCATGTTATAACTGAGTTTCGGTTAAAAACTATGTTCGCATGGTCAGAAATGCTACAAAAAAAGGAAGCACATTGTTGGTTCTTAACGGACATAAATTACCATGTTGAGAGCGATAAAATATACATTTTATAAAATCTGTTGCACCTACAAATGTTGTCAATCCGGCATTTTTTAAAAGTCCTATGGACGCTATAGTCTCTTTTTAACCTGATGTCTAGATTCAGGTAGGTCAGCACAATAAATACTCTTAAAACATAAATTGCTAATGACCCTGTTAAAAAAAATCTGGTATGTGGTTGTCGGTATTGGCCGGAAGGCTCATGATGAGGCGGGGAGTGTGTTGTTCACCTCCAATCAAGTTAATTTGCTAATTTTCATAGAGATTGGTGTCATATTGGCTTAGATATGATGGTAGGGAGATTTGAATGTAACATTGAGCTTCAATCAATGCATATATATTGTGGGGGCAATAATAAGATCATGGTTCAGGGTAATGGAGGACACCAGATGCTTCACGGTATGCCATTCTGTCTGTTCTTGGTACAGTGCATGTTTTTGGCTCTGATAGGGAATTACAGAGAGTGAGACTTCCCTTGATGTGCCGTGGCTTTTTGACAGCAGAGAGACTTTAAACCATGTGGGCCCACTGGGAAGTGCTATGCACAGAGTGGCACTGAGGACTGACTGTGCACCCATCTGCCCTGTAATGTACAAACAATACACATCCTCAATAAGACACACATGCACACCCACACATAGTGTTGTCACTTAGGAAGCACAGGAAACAAAACATGAAGCGGACTGAATTTCACCCAGAGTCACATGTTTATTTTGCAAGCTATAGCAAACAATATTTTACAAAGTAGGTTTTAAAAGGACTATAGAGTTTAGTCTGCTTTGTATTTTTTTTTTTAACTAGTAAAATATGGTATTGTGATACTGGTATCGTGACAACACTACGGCCGCCCACATGCAAAAAGAGAGAAGTTGAGAGTCAAATAACCCACGCCATTTATTATCAAAACCAAAGATTGCACCCCCTTAAAGCAAAGTCGTTGACTTTATTAGGTTGTTTACCCCCAGCTGAATTTCTGATGACTGATGACATTACCACAGGGAGTAATCGAGTGTGAAAATGACTTTTTATTCAGAAAATAAATATTGATTCATAAAGTCATCACAGGTTACGAGAGATAAGATCACCTGTGGGCTCCACAATAATTACCTATAGCCACTAGGGAGGTTGATAAGAACCATTTGCTTACCGTAATGATCAGAAGAATGCAAGCACCTTCACCTGCATTTGTAACCACTGCTGCATTCTGAGGGTAGCTATGTTTTGCAGGATTTACATACAGTGCCTTGAGAAAGTATTCATACCTCTTCACTTATTCCACATTTTGTTGTGTTACAGCCTAAATTCTAAATGTATTCAATTGATTTCTCACCCATCTACACACAATACCCCATAATAACAAAGCGAAAATGTATATAAAAAAAATGCTAAACTATTGAAATTTAGAAAATGTAATACAGAAATAAGTACTCACACCCGAGTCAATATTTGTATTAGCACCTTACCCAGAAAGACTCATATCCGTAATTGCTGGCTAAGTCTCCAAGAGCTTTCCACAACTGGATTGTGCAACATTTGTCCATAATTCTTTTCAAAATTCTTCAAGCTCTGTCAATTTGGTTGTTGATCTTTGCTAGACAACCATGTTCTGGATTTTCAAGTAGATTTAAGAAAAAAAAAATGGAACTCTGTATTGGATTTGCCCCAAACATAACACTTTGTATTCAGGACAAAAAGTGAATTGCTTTGTCACATTATTACTTTAGTGCCTTGTTGCAAACTGGATGCATGTTTTGGAATATTTTAACTATACAGGCTTTCCTTTCACTCTGTCAATTAGGCTAGTATTGTGCAGTAACGACAATGTTGTTGATCGATCCTCAGTTTACAATATTGTTGTATGTGTCGAATTGCTATGCTTTATCTTGGCCAGGTCACAGTTGCAAATGAGAACTTGTTCTCAACTAGCCTACCTGGTTAAATAAAGGTGAAATAAAAACTCCTACCACAGCCATTAAACTCTTTTTAAGTCACGATTGGTCTCTAGGTTGGTCCTCTCCGGCAACTGAGTTAGGAGGACGCCTGTATCTTTGTTGTGACTGGGGGTATTGATACACCATCCAAAGTGTAATTGATAACTTCACCATGCTCAAAGGGATATTCAAGGTCTGCTTTTTTGTAAATTTTCCACATCTACCAATAGGTGCCCTTCTTTGCGAGGCATTGGAAAACCTCCCTGGTCTTTGTGGTTGAAGTTGTGTTTGAAATTCACTGCTCGACTGAAGGACCTTATAGATAATTGTATATGTGGGGTACAGAGATGAGTTACTCATAAAAAATATATTAAACACTATTATTACACACAGTGAGTCCATGCAACTTATTAAGGAAATCTATATTCCTGAACTTATTTAGGCTTGCCATAACAAAGGTTTTGAATACAGACTGACTCAAGACATTACAGCTTCTCATTTTTATTAATTTGTAAAAATTCCCCAAAACATAATACCACTTTGACATTATGGGATAGCGTGTAGGTCAGTGCCAATTTTTTTTCTTCAATTTAATCCATTTTAAATTCAGGCTGTAACAACAAAATAGGTAAAATAAGTCAAAGGGTGTGAATACTTTCTAAAGGCACTGTAAATGATCATATACTGTTGCTATTTTAAGTGTGTGTTTGTATCACTCTTTCTTACACCTCCACCTCCTGGGGAAATCAGCAGGTGGTCCCTTGACTAAATGTCATAATCAAAATAATTGATTCCATTAGCGGAAATGGAAGAACCCGACAGAATGAGAACATGAGCTGTGGCGTCAAGAGGTCTCAGTGTTACATGTGCAAACACCATTATTTACTTATGGAAATTCAACTCTTAATGAATTTCACCCAATTAATTCACAGCTCTCATCCTCTCTTTTCCATTCAATTATGTGAGCATGAATAGAATAACTTAATTTTCTTCCATGGGAGGACACAATCCTCCTTGACACCTCAAAGATGACATAAGAGCCTTTGAGTCTCGTGAAATAATTTCACCCTGCACCCCAGAGGTTCAGAGGGCTGTGTGTGCGCGTGGTTTGGGACCGCAGAGCCCTGTGTCACGAGTGAGGAATGCCCTGGAGGCACAGATAAGGCTTTATGACAGAGTGGCCTTTCATGTCCACCCACAATCACAAATCGCACACATACTTGAGCAAGACTTTTGACGGAGATAGTAATGCATTAACACATAGACAATTCACAGCCAGTGATGCAATAAAGAGCAAACAGCACAATCGGCTGTGATTCATGCTTTATGCTTATCGCCCAAGATTATCGCACAAGGAGCCTCTCAGGGCGATAAGGTAGGGAAAAAAGGGGGGGGGGTGATGGGAGGGGATGCAGCTTTGACTCATAATTACCTCTGTCGACAGCCGAGCCATTGACGCAGAAGCTCTGGGACACCTTCACCCGGTGTGGTAGGACTGCAGCTGAGGGAGGCAAACAGAGTTGGGTTGCGATACATTTTCTAGTCCCATCTTTCATGCTTTACTTATACAGCAACAAAATCAAATCAAATGTATTTATATAGCCCTTCGTACATCAGCTGATATCTCAAAGTGCTGTACAGAAACTCAGCCTAAAACCCCGAACAGCAAGCAATGCTGTTATAAAATCCATATTTTATAAAAGCGCAGAATATCTTTATTCCTCAAGAACCTCAACATACCTCATGAATAAAAGTTGAATACTCTTTCAATAGGGCCTATGTGGCTTGTTTCCATAGCAGTGAATGATAATAATAATAACGTCTATGATTCATGATATGCATTGATTTGATTGCTCCTTGGAATGTGAGTCAATATGTTATCCTGTAAATATTGTCCATGACTCATAATATGCATTGATTTGATTGCTCCTTGGAATGTGAGTCAATATGTTATCCTGTAAATATTGTCCATGATTCATAATATGCATTGATTTGATTGCTCCTTGGAATGTGAGTCAATATGACAACCTGCAAATCCCATGTGGCTTGTGTGGTTCGGCGGTTACAGCCGCTGACCCCGGAACACATGTATGCCAGAGTTCGGTATGGGTTCAAATCCAGCCCACTGACCTTTGACTCACCCTCCCAAGTCTTTCCAACATTTTATTATCTCATCAATAAAGCTAAAAAAAGTACCAAAAATAAAAATGGGACTCACCCACTCTTTAAAAAAATACATACAGTGTGCCAAAAAATTCATTGCCAACAAAGGGTATATAACAAAGTATTGAGATAACTTTTGTTATTGACCAAATACTTATTTTTCCACCATAATTTGCTAATAAATTCATTAAAAAAATCCTACAATGTGATTTTCTGGATTTACTTTTCTCATTTTGTCTGTCATAGTTGAAGTGTACCTATGATGAAAATTACAGGCCTCTCTCATCTTTATAAGTGGGAGAACTTGCACAATTGGTGGCTGACTAAATACTTTTTTGCCCCACTGTATATACTGTGAATTCAAAACGCAGACCAACTTATTACAAGACATCTAGGCCTATCTATTTTGAAGGTCTGTCTTTGTCTTTTAAATAATACAATACAGTTAATACCTAATACTGAACTAGGGAAGGGCATTTTACATTTTTTGACTGTTCCAGTACTCGCATGATATACACTGCTCAAAAAAATAAAGGGAACACTTAAACAACACAATGTAACTCCAAGTCATTCACACTTCTGTGAAATCAAACTGTCCACTTAGGAAGCAACACTGATTGACAATAATTTTCACATGCTGTTGTGCAAATGGAATAGACAAAAGGTGGAAATTATAGGCAATTAGCAAGACACCCCCAATAAAGGAGTGGTTCTGCAGGTGGTGACCACAGACCAATTCTCAGTTCCTATGCTTCCTGGCTGATGTTTTGGTCACTTTTGAATGCTGGCGGTGCTTTCACTCTAGTGGTAGCATGAGACGGAGTCTACAACCCACACAAGTGGCTCAGGTAGTGCAGCTCATCCAGGATGGCACATCAATGCGAGCTGTGGCAAGAAGGTTTGCTGTGTCTGTCAGCGTAGTGTCCAGAGCATGGAGGCGCTACCAGGAGACAGGCCAGTACATCAGGAGACGTGGAGGAGGCCGTAGGAGGGCAACAACCCAGCAGCAGGACCGCTACCTCCGCCTTTGTGCAAGGAGGAGCACTGCCAGAGCCTTGCAAAATGACCTCCAGCAGGCCACAAATGTGCATGTGTCTGCTCAAACGGTCAGAAACAGACTCCATGAGGGTGGTATGAGGGCCCGACGTCCACAGGTGGGGGTTGTGCTTACAGCCCAACACCGTGCAGGACGTTTGGCATTTGCCAGAGAACACCAATATTGGCAAATTCGCCACTGGCGCCCTGTGCTCTTCACAGATGAAAGCAGGTTCACACGCAAATGTAACAGACGTGACAGAGTCTGGAGACGCCGTGGAGAACGTTCTGCTGCCTGCAACATCCTCCAGCATGACCGGTTTGGCGGTGGGTCAGTCATGGTGTGGGGTGGTATTTCTTTGGGGGGCCGCACAGCCCTCCATGGGCTCGCCAGAGGTAGCCTGACTGCATTTAGGTACCGAGATGAGATCCTCAGACCCCTTGTGAGACCATATGCTGGTGCGGTTGGCCCTGGGTTCCTCCTAATGCAAGACAATGCTAGACCTCATGTGGCTGGAGTGTGTCAGCAGTTCCTGCAAGAGGAAGGCATTGATGCTATGGACTGGCCCGCCCGTTCCCCAGACCTGAATCCAATTGAGCACATCTGGGACATCATGTCTCGCTCCATCCACCAACGCCACGTTGCACCACAGACTGTCCAGGAGTTGGCGGATGCTTTAGTCCAGGTCTGGGAGGAGATCCCTCAGGAGACCATCCGCCACCTCATCAGGAGCATGCCCAGGCGTTGTAGGGAGGTCATACAGGCACGTGGAGGCCACACACACTACTGAGCCTCATTTTGACTTGTTCTAAGGACATTACATCAAAGTTGGATCAGCCTGTAGTGTGGTTTTCCACTTTAATTTTGAGTGTGACTCCAAATCCAGACCTCCATGGGTTGATAAATTTGATTTCCATTGATAATTTCTGTGTAATTTTGTTGTCAGCACATTCAACTATGTAAAGAAAAAAGTATTTAATAAGAATATTTCATTCATTCAGATCTAGGATGTGTTATTTTAGTGTTCCCTTTATTTTTTTGAGCAGTGTATTTCCGAGTACTAAAAAAAAAAAAGACTTTTTTTTTTTTTTACAACACAAAAAGGTCCACACGCACTGGAAAAAAAATAAGTGCACATTTATCTATAGGCCTATACCAACCGTGAGCAACAATTCCTAATTTATCATAGCATTAGAGATAACAAACTGCCCATTGAGTGTATATGGGGAAATTTAGCAATTAGGATTTGTTAGGTACACAATCCCGTTCACGAAAATGGTTTGCTCCTCCAGACAGTAAGTCACATAGCTGAGGCTTGCTATAAAAAAAAAAAAACAATGCGCCACATACAACAGGTGTTACCGTGAAATGCTTACTTACAAGCCCTTAACTGTTATTTTTCTTAACTGTGTTGGTTAAGAAAATATTTACTAAATAAAAACTCAAGTAAAAAAAAGTTACAATAACGAGGCTATATAAAAGGGGGTACCAGTGCCTGGTCAATGTGCGGGGGTACAGGTTAGTTAAGGTCATATGTACATGTTGGTAGGGGGAAAGTGACTATGCATAGATAAAAAAAATAAAAAACAGCAAGTAGCAACTGCGGGAAGATTTCTTTTTTTTTAAAGCCAATAGTAGGGGTTTGATTAATTGTTCAGCAGTCTAATGACTTGGGGTGGAAGCTGTTAAGGAGCCTTTTGGACCTAGACTTGGCGCTCCGGTACCGCCTTCCGTGTGGTAGCAGAGGGAACAGTTTATGACTTGGGTGGCTGGAGTGCCAATTTTTAGGGCCTTCCTCTGACACCGCATAGTACACAGGTCCTGGAAGGCAGGAAGTTTGGCCCCAGTGATGTACTGGGCCTTACGCACTACCCTCTGTAGCACATTATGGTCAAATTTCAAGGAGTTGCCATACCAGGAGGTTATGCAAGAAGTCAGGATGCCCTCGATGGTGCAGCTGTATAACTTTGAGGATCTGGGGACCCATGCAAAATCTTTTCAGTCTCCTGAGAGGGAAATAGGCATTGTCGTGCCCTCTTCACAACTGTCTTGGTGTTTTCGGACCATGATAGTTTGTTGGTGATGTGGACACCAAGGAACTTGAAGCTCTCAATCTGTTCCATTACAGCCCTGTCGATGTGAATGGGGGCGTGTTTGGCCCTCCTTTTCCTGTAGTCCACGATCAGCTCCTTTATCTTGCACACATTGAGGGAGAGGTTTTTGTTCTGGAACCACACGGCCAGGTCTCCGACCTCCCTATAGGCTGTCTCATCGTTGTCGGTGATCAGGCCTACCACTGTTGTGTCGTTGGCACATTTAATGGTGGTGCTGGAGTCATGCTTGGCCACACAGTCGTGGCTGAACAGGGAGTACAGGAGAGGACTAAGCACACATCCCTGAGGGGCACCAGTGTTGAGGATCAGCGTGGCAGATGTGTTGTTGCCTACCCTTACCACCTGGGGGCGGCCCGTCAGGAAGTCCAAGATCCAGTTGCAGAGGGAGGTATTTAGGCCCAAGGTCCTTAGCTTAGTGATGAGCTTTGTGGGCACTATGGTGCTGAATGCTGCGCTTTAGTAAATTAATAGCATTCTCACATAGGTGTTCCTTTTGCCCAGGTGGGAAAGGGCAGTGTTGAGTGCGACAGATTGTGTCGGGGCAATATGCGAATTGGAATGGGTCTAGGGTTTCCGGGATGATGGTGTTGATGTGAGCCATGACCAGCCTTTCAAAGCACTTCATGGCTATAGACGTGGCAGGAGTCATTTAGGCAGGTTACCTTGGCGTTCTTGGGCACAGGAACTGTGGTGGTTTGCTTGAAACGTACACTACTGTTCAAATGTTTGGGGTGACTTAGAAATGTCCTTGTTTTTGAAAGAAAATATCATTTTTTGTCCATTAAAATAGCATAAAATTCATCAGAAATACAGCGTAGACACTGTTAATGTTGTAAATGACTACTGTAACTGGAAATGGCTGATTCTTTATGGAATATCTACATAGACGTACAGAGGCCTATTATCAGCAACCATCTCTCCTGTGTTCCAATGGCACGTTGTGTTAGCTAATCCTAGTTTATAATTTTAAAAGGCTAATTGATCATTAGAAAACCAATTAGAAATTATGTTAGCACAGCTGAAAACTGTTGTTCTGATTAAAGAAGTAATACAACTGTCCTTTTTTACACTAGTTGAGTATCTGGAGCATCAGCATTTGTGAGTTCGATTACAGGCTCAAAATAGACAGAAACAAAGATCTTTCTTAAGAAACTCGTTAGTCTATTCTTATTCTGAGATATGAAGGCTATTCCATGTGAGAAATTGCCAAGAAACTGAAGATCACGTACAATGCTGTGTACTACTCCCTTCACAGAACAGCGCAAACTGGCACTAACCAGAATAGAAAGAGGAGTGGGAGGCCCCAGTGCACAACTGAGCTAGAGGACAAGTACATTAGAGTGTCTAGTTTGAGAAACAGACGCCTCACAAGTCCTCAACTGGCAGCTTCATTAAATAGTACCCGCAAAACACCAGTCTCAACATCAAAAGTGAAGAGGCGACTCCGGGATGCTGGCCTTCTAGGCAGAGTTCCCCTGTCCAGTGTCTGTGCTCTTTTACCCATCTTAATATTTAATTTTTATTGGCCAGTCTGAGATATGGCTTTTTCTTTGCAACCCTGCCTATTAGGCCAGCATCCCTGAGTCGCCTCTTGCCTGACATTCATGACTTCTGGTTGGAGTATGTACGTATGGCCACTATGGGGATGACGTCATCGATGCACTTATTAATGAAGCCGGTGACTGATGTGGTATACTCCTCAATGCCATTGGATGAATCCCAGAACATATTCCAGTCTGTGCTAGCAAAACAGTCCTGTAGCTTAGCATCCGCATCATCTGACCACTTCCATATTGAGCGAGTCTCTTCTTCATGCAAAGGACAGGGATTTGAGCCTGGTCCAGGAGCAGCAGTAAATCTATAGCGCCAGACTCAATAAAGAAAAAATCTTAAACTCGTCCGAGGTGAGTAATTGCTTTTCTGATATCCAGAAGCTCTTTTCGGTCATAAGAGCCGGTAGCAGAAACATTATGTACAAAATAGGAGCATGTAAAAACGGCAGCCATGACCTCCAGCTCCATACTTCAGTTACTGTTCGATTGAACATTAGAATGGGCAAAACTAATTACCTAAGCAACTCGGATCATGGTATGATCGTCGGTGCCAGGCACGCCGGTTCTAGTATCTCAGAGACGGCCAGCCTCCTGGTCTTTTTACACACACAACAGTGTCTAGAGAATGGTGGTACAAACAAAAAAGATCCAGTCAGCAGCAGTCCTTTTGGCGAAAACAGCTCGTTCAAGAGAGAACTCAAAGGAGAATGGCAAGAATCGTGCAAGCTAACAGGCAGGCCACAACAGGAAATTAACGGCGCAGTATGACAGTGGTGTGCAGAATGACATCTCGGAACCCACAACTCGGCGGTCCTTGTCACAGATGGGCTATTGCATCAGACGGCCACACCAGGTTCCACCCCTATCAGCTAAAAACAAGAAAAGTGGCTCTAGTCGGCACGCGATCACCAACACTGGACAATTGAGGAGTGGAAAATGATTGCCTGGTCAGACGAATCTCGGTTCCTGTTGCGTCATGCTGATGGCAGAGTCAGGATTTGGCGTCAGCAGCATGAGTCCATGGCCCCATCCTGCCTGCTGTCAAGGGTACAGGCTGGTGGCGGTGGTATGTTTTTCGGACACACGTTAGGTCCCTTAATACCAATTGAGTAACGTTTGAATGTCACAGCGTATCTGAACATTGTTGCTGACCAGGTGCATCCTTTCATGGCTACAGGGAGGTGGTCCGACCCAGTACTAGATGAGTGTACCTAATAAACTGGCCACTATTGTATATTCAGTCAATAAAAATGCAAGTGCCACTTAAGATTCATTTATTGAAATCTTAATATCAACTGGTTATGTCGTGGAACCCAATCTTCAAAAAGGCAGTAACCTCAGCTGTGGCGCTTGCTTGTAGAAGCCTATGGCTGTGCAATGGCATAGTCTTGCTTTATTAATTTAGCAGACAAGACGATCTTATTTCCGGAGCCCTTATCATAGTCAAGACATCTATTTTATAGTAAAAAAACATTATGTAATGTATCAGAATAAAAAAGAACAAAATATTTTTCCAAATGAAAAAAGTTGCCAGTGCGAAGTGATGCGCATCTCGAGTCTGGAACAGTTATTCTCAAAGAGTGATCACTTGAAACGGGGCTCAATTTGGCGAGTTGAAAGAAAAAAAAGAAAAAAATTCAGGGTTACAAACTAAAATCCTTCTTTTCGATATAGAGACATTGAATTTAGTTTATTCTGCCGGTTCTTTGGAATTTTCTAAATGGATTAACAATTCCACATTGTACACTGCATGGTGCTGAATTATGGCCATGACATCGAAAAATAGACTTGCCGCAATTATTCAAAAACTGCAGTTCGTTGTTGGAAGACATATTTTCCTACTTCAATCAACCAGTCCATTTTGAATTTCTGATAAAACTGTTGTCATTTAGCAACGAATGTAGCTTGTGTCTCCAATCAATTTGATATGTTTTTATAGACATTAATTTCTGTAGGCCTAACAGGAGCTTGTGTGTGCTCAGTCGGAACACAATTGAGTAAATGAGACATGGAGGGGAAAGTGATTTTAGGGAGAGGAACTGTGTGATGCTTGGCTTCTTTTGCTGTGCCACACAAATACAAATGGAACACTGGAGTCAAAGCAAATTAATTTTGTCTTCAAGACAATTTCACTTGCCAGGTCAGGCAGCCACAAAGCACATTTCACCAAATAGTTGTACAGTATTAAAGATGGTTAAAGATCGAGCTTTGACATCCGTTCGAGTACTCGTGCCCATCCCTTCACTGAACGCACTCTTAAATATTAACCATGCTCTCTCTTTAACCCTTATAACAACTGCACAGGCCCCATATTAACATCCACAATCAGGTGTCATAAAAATCCACAAAGGAACTCTTTTGAAGTTCTCTGCGTAGTGACGCACACCACTGTTTCATAGCAGATATGCTTGTTAATTCCTAACAGAGCTAACCTCAGCATGTCAAACCTTAAGAAGAAGGTGATAAGAACTGCAAAACATGCAACAATGTCTTGACTTATAAGCAGGACAAACATTCACATCATTTTTGGATACTGTACAACTACTAAGGATAGATACAAATGTTGGTTGAAATAAGTTAGCCAAGCCAATCCCAATATCATTAAGGTTTAAAGTCAAATAGAATTGTCCCTAAGCAAAAGATGCATGTATATCATAAAGTTTGGGCTGTGAAAGATAGTGATAAGACAACATAAGCAGCAACACAACCTCCCATACTACGCCACGCTAAGTAACGCAAGTTATGTAAAATACAGTTTTATCGTACCAAGCATTTATAGTGCCTTCAGAAAGTATTCATACCCCTTGACTTATTCCACATTTGCTGTGTTACAGCCTGAATTCAAAAATAGTTTTTTCCCCCCCTCTCCTATCATCTAGACACACAATACAGTGTGTGTAGTGTGACAGTGAAAACATGTTTTTAGGAATTTTTGTAATTTATAGAAAAATAAATACCAAAATACCTAATTTACATAAGTACTCACACCCTTGGCAGCAACTACAACTGTGAGTCTTTCTGGGTAAGTCTAAGAGCTTTGCACACCTGGGTTTGCACATTATTATTCTTTTTTAAAATGTCAAGCTCTGTCAAGTTGGATGTTGATCATTGCTAGACAGCCATAGATTTTAAAGCCGATTTAGGTCAAAACTGTATTCAATAGCGTCTTGGTAAGCAACTCCAGTGTATATTTGTCTTTGTGTTTTAGGTTATTGTCCTGTGAGAAGTTAATTTGTCTCCCAGTATGTTGGATAGCAGACAACTAGGGTTTCCTCTAGGATTTTGCCTGTGTTTAGCTCCATTTCATTTATTTTTATCCTAATAAAAAAACTCCCTAGTCCTTGCCGATGACAAGCATACCCATAACATGAAGTGATGTGTTGTTTTGGATTTGCCCCAAACGTAACACTTAGTATTCAGGACATAAAATGAATTTGCCACATTTTTTGGGCAGTTTTACTTTAGTGCCTCGTTGCAAACAGGATGGATGTTTTGGAATATTTGTATTCTGTACAGGCTTCCTTCTTTTCACTCTCTCATTTAGGTTAGTATTGTGGAGTAACTACAATGTTGTTTACTCCGATCACAACCATTAAACTCTATAAATGTTTTATAGTCACCATTGGCCTCATGGTGTAATTCCTGAGCGGTTTACTTAATTTCTGGCAACTGAGTTAGGAAGGACGCCTGTTTCTTTGTTGTGAATGGATGTATTGATACACCATCCAAAGTGTAATTAATAACTTCACCATGCTCAAATAGATATTCAATGTCTGTTTTTTTTATCCATCTACCAATTGGTGCCTTCTTTGCGAGGCATTGGAAAACCTCCCTGGTCTTCGTGGTTGAATCTGTGTTTGAAATGTACTACTTGACTGAGGGAGTTTAAAGATAATTGTATGTGTGGGGTACAGAGATTAGGTAGTGATTCAAAAAAACAATGTAACACAATATTATTGCACAGAGACTCTATGCAACTTATTATGTGACGTGTTAAGCAAATGTTTACTCCTGAACTTATTTAGGCTTGCCATAACATAGGGGTTTGAATATTTATTGACCAAAGACATTTCAGCTTTTCATTTACAAAAGTTTCTAAAAACATAATTCCACTGTAATTATGGGGTACTGTGTGTAGGCCAGTGACACAATCTAAATGTAATACATTTTCAATTCAGGCTGTAATACAACTAAATGTTGAAAAAGGGGTGTGAATACTTTCTGTAGTCAGTGTAAATTGTTTAGTTTCCCGCATTACATCTCTGTATGAAATTAAAGCCTGCAGTTTTGTGTTTGACATCAATTTCCAAGTAGTGTCTGTCTACTAACGTCATCTGATACTGTAGCTCCAATGATGGTGAAACCAAATACCTTCATTAAACATCTTGACTGTCACACAGGCTGCCAAACTACAAACACCGCATATTTGGGCATCAGTTTTGCAAATATCCACTAAGCAAGCAGTTAAGCTCAGACTGCATCTTTTGTTTGACGGTTAATGGGAAAATCTGTTGAAAAGTAGTAGTAGCCCCCCATCTAAAGGACACACAAGGTAATCTTTCAAATCAAGGAGTGCTGGTACCGAGTCAATGTCAGTAGTCTTTCTCAGAAGACTACCATATACTGTGCATCCTATACTGAACAAAAATATAAAACAAACATGCAACAATTTCAAAGATTTTACTGAGTTACAGTTCATATAATGAAATCAGTCAATTGAAATAAATTGATTAGGCCCTAATCTATGGACTTCACATGACTGGGCAGGGGTGCAGCCATGGGTGGTCCTGAGAGGGCATAGGGGCACCCACGTAGCAGCCAGGACCACACACTGGGGAGCCAGTCCCAGCCAATCAGAATTCGTTTTTTTCCCACTAAAGGGATTTATTACAGACAGAAATACCAAACCCCCTCAGACGATCCCACAGGTGAAGAAGACAGATGTGGAGGTCCTGGGCTGGCGTGGTTACATGTGGTCAGCGGTTGTGAGGCTGGTTGGACATACTGCCAAATTCTCTAAAATGACATTGGAGGTGGCTTATGGTGGAGAAATTAACATTAAATTCTCTGGCAACAGCTCTGGTGGACATTCCTGCAGTCAGCATGCCAATTGCACGCTCCCTCAGAACTTGAGACATTTGTGGCATTGTACTGTGTGACAAAACTGCACAGTTTAGTGGCCTTTTGTACTGAGCACAAGGTGGATCTGTGCACAAATTTTAAGAGAAATAAGCTTTTTGTGGATATGGAACATTTCTGGGATGTTTTTTTTCCAGCTCATGAAACATGGGACCAACACTTTACATGTTGCGTTTATATTTTTGTTCTGCGTAGTTACTGCCCCTCACAGTAATTGAGTACTGGGAAATTCCACGATAACGGAATTATGCCGGGACTGATTTTTTATTTGAAAATGTATGCCAAACATAAACCCCTGATTAAAAAAATTTAACAAACCATACAACTCTATGCACAATGACTACTTTGAACAGTTTACACAGTAAATTAAAAAAACATCTACTGGAAAAACTGTGCAGATGCAAAGTTTGTTAACAGAAATATGGTAAAATCTCCCTCAGAATAAAACTGAGGGAGATTTTACCATAACTCTGTTACCACACTTTGAATCTGCACAGTTCTTCCTGTAAATGTGTTTTTGTAAAATTATAAGTGGAAATTGTCCTTGTGCATAGCATTCTTGTCAACATGTTAAATGCTTTCCCAATCAAGAGGTACTACAATAATGTAGACAGATCAGACAAGGGAAAGCTGTCTCTAAAACAGTAAATTGTTGTTAACTACGTACGTACAGTTGAAGTTGGAAGTTTACATACACTTAGGTTAGTCATTAAAACTCATTTTTCAACCACTCCACACATTTCTTGTGAACAATCTATAGTTCTGGCAAGTCGGTTAGGACATCTACCTTGTGCATGACAAGTAATTTTTCCAACAATTGTTTACAGACAGATTATTTCACTTAATCACAATTCCAGTGGCTCAGAAGTTAACATACACTAAGTTGACTGGGCCTTTAAACAGCTTGGAAAATTACAGAAAATTATGTCATGGCTTTAGAAGCTTCTGATAAATGATGTCAATTAGCCTGAGTCAACTGGAGGTGTACCTGTGGATGTATTTCAAGGCCTACCTTCAAACTCAGTCAAACTTTGCTTGACATCATGGGAAAATCAAAAGAAATCAGCCAAGACATTGTAGACCTCCAAAAGTCTGGTTCATCCTTGGGAGCAATTTCCAAACGCCTGAAGGTACCACGTTCATCTGTACAAATAATAGTACGCAAGTGTAAACACCATGGAACCACACAGCCGTCATATCGCTCATGAAGGAGACTCGTTCTGTCTCCTAGAGATGAACGTACTTTGGTGCAAAAGTGCAAAACAATCCCAGAACAACAGCAAAGGACCTTGTGAAGATGCTGGAGGAAACGGGTACAAAAGTATCTATATCCAAAGTAAAACGAGTCCTATATCGACATAACCTGAAAGGCCGCTCAGCAAAGAAGAAGCCACTGCTCCAAAACCGCCATAAAAAAGCCAGACTATGGTTTACAACTGCACATGGGGACAAAGATCGTACTTTTTGGAGAAATGTCCTCTGGTCTGATGAAACAAAAATAGAACTGTTTGGCCATAATGACCATCGTTATGTTTGGAGGAAAAAGGGGGAGGCTTGCAAGCCGAAGAACACCATCACAACCGTGAAGCACAGGGGTGGCAGCATCATGTTGTGGGGATGCTTTGTTGCAGGAGGGACTGGTGCACTTCACCAAATAGATGGCATCATGAGGATGGAAATGATGTGGATATATTGAAGCAACATCTCCAGACATCAGTCAGGAAGTTAAAGCTTGGTCGCAAATGGGTCTTCCAAATGGACAATGACCCCAAGCATACTTCCAAAGTTGTGGCAAAATGGCTTACAGACAATAAAGTCAAGGTTTTGGAGTGGCCCTCACAAAGCCCTGACCTCAATCATATAGAACATTTGTGGGCAGAACTGAAAAAGCGTGTGTGAGCAAGGAAACCTGCAAACCTCAGTTACACCAGCTCTGTCAGGAGGAATGGGCCAAAATTCACCCAACTTATTGTGGGAAGCTTGTGGAAGGCTACCAGAAAACGTTTGACCCAAGTTAAACAATTTAAAGGCAATACTACCAAATACTAATTGAGTGTATGTAAACTTCTGACCCACTGGGAATGTGATGAAAGAAATAAAAGCTGAAATAAATCATTCTCTCTACTATTATTCTGACATTTCACATTCTTAAAATAAAGTGGTGATCCTAACTGACCTAAGACAGGGAATTTTTACAAGGATTGTAAAAATTCAGGAATTGTGAAAAACTGAGTTTAAATGTATTTGCCTAAGATGTATGTAAACTTCCAACTTCAACTGTATGTGACCCAATGTGAAATGTTTTTACAGGATGCACAGGGACATACCACAGACCATGCTGCCCACACTGCATACCCATCTCAAAATGATCAGAATAGCTAAAATAAAATATCCTGAATGGGACACAGGGTTACAATAGGTTACAAATGTTGGCTTTAGTTTCTTTGCACTGCATACAAACTCCAGCAGAGGCTGAGGACCTTCTATTTATACTCAATCCGCAGAAATTTTGTGAACTAACACTCGCCCCCTAGCGCTGACTTTTCTGGTGGTAAGTACATTTTTCCTCAGAGTATCTATGATTTGTGGTCTCCCACCTACCTATCTTAAGATGAATGCAGCACTAACTGTAAGTCACTCGATAAGATTACTAAATTGTGAGTGAGTGAGTGAGTGAGGACAAGGTGGAGCGAGAGAACGACAGAGGGAAATAGAGATCAAAAGGAAGCAGACAGTTGAACAGAAAGATGGGAAGATAAAGAGGGGGAGAGGGGATGTATAAATGTGTTTGCGAAATGCATTCCAAATTCATATGGTAATGTATGAATTCAAAAAAGCACTTAAGAGCTGTTCATACAAATGTATTACGTTCAGTACACAATCTAAACAGTCTTCAAACTGTATACAGTCTTCAAATATAATCATCCATGTTATGCTAGCACAATCTTAAATCTCTGAATTTAACAGAATCTCTTAAATTAAAGTAGCCTGACCAATAATGTGGCCCAAGTTACATGGAAGGAACCGATATGAAAGGATAAGTTTTCTGAAGACCAGTTTCGAAATAAGTTAGATTTCACTAGGCTACTATAAATATACGATCAGTTACACTGATGCCCAATTAAAGTATAACTAGCCGTACACCAATAAATAATCGAATATATATAAATAAATAAAGATACGGATTAATTATTGGACCTATAGATCTATATTACAACCTTATTAAAATATAAACAAATATAAACAACTGGATAAAGAAAACATGACACACAAGTGACTCCACCTGCCAGAATTGATTAGGGCAAGTAGGCTAATCTTCAGTTAGTGGAAGATTTTTAAATGAGAAGCGTTTAAAAACAGCCATTGTGGAGCTAATTCCCCATACACTTGAAGTAAAAAAAATTATAAAAATAAAGTATAATCAATACCCATTTGATTTAGTTCCTTATCGAATACAAGTCACACATTTCACTGCCTGTTTTCGAAATGTAGGTGTTACTTTTTAAAGTCTCGCGCCGTCGAGAAACATCTTTGAAAAGTTTCACTTTCTTACCTTTTTTCGCTCGACTTCTTGAGTATTTAGAGAAGAAACCCACGACAATTGCAGGTTATGAAGGAATATTTAGTTCTGGTCTCTTCATTGAAGGTCGTTGTCTTTATCATACATTTTATTGCTTTTACTTAGACTTCAAACTCCGTGAATGCTGCTTTCGTTGCGAATGACGTTGATTTAGTCACATGTCAGGAAATGTTTGTAGATGTAAACAATGTAAGCGTGCAACCAATAATTTATATATATACTAGATAACTTTTTGGGGCGCTGTGTTGAGGCAACTGCACCTCCATCTTGGCACTCCCCCACCGTTCTAAAAAACATATGTTTGAAGCTACAGAAATGCACGTATTAATGTCTACATTCGTGTTTTACACATGTATCATATTACAGACAACTTAATGCATACTTTTAAATTATGTGAGCTAAACGTAACAAATAAAAAAAATCCTTAAAGTATAATTTTATGTACATTACTAATGTTACTGTCCCCACTACAACAAAAAAGATAGTTACTTAAATACATGTAATTTTGTCCTTGAAACATTTAATTGAAATACTGTAGAATTCCAGTCATTCCTATGGAGGACTGCTCCTACTGGGGAGTGTCAATATGGCCGACTGGTGGCTTCAAAGTCTCTCAATGGCCAACACATATCGAAAGCAAGGCAGGGTTTATACATCATTGCGTGCAACCAAGCGGGACACGCTGTTCAGCCAAATGATGGGAGGATGGGAGGGCAACTTTGTTGCAAATGATGTACAGTAGCTGAAAAGTGAGAACTTTGTTGCGTAGTGACGAGTTAAACGAATGCTTTTTTCGCTTTAACTTCACTGTCTTGTCAATGACAAGCCTGGAGTTTATTGAGAAAGTGGTCTATTATTGTCAATTTTCCCGGCTGGTATCCGACCTACTTTAGTTTACAGGTAAACAAGTCTAAAAATAAGCCTACTGCCTGGCTGTTTATGTGGTTCAGTAAAAATGATCTTAAAATAATATAACCCTACCACTAATCATAATATAATATATATAGCACTTTGTGACATCAGCTGATGTAAAAAGGCCTTTATAAATACATTTGATTGATATTTCTACCTTTATTTAACTAGGCAAGTCAGTTAAGAACAAATCCTTATTTACTATGACGGCCTACTCAGGCCAAACCCGGACGACGCTGGGCCAATTGTGTGCTGCCCTATGGAACTCCCAATCACGGCCAGATGTGATACAGCCTGGATTCGAACCAGGTACTATACTGACGCCTCTTGTACTGAGATGCAGTGCCTTAGACCGCTGTGACAATCGGGAGAACTAATTTACTAGCTGAATTGACATACACTGAGTATACCAAACATTATGAACACACTTTTTGCCCTCAGAACAGCATGGACTCCACAAGGTGTCGAAAGCGTTCCACAGGGATGCTGGCCCATGTTTACTCCAATGCTTCCCACAGTTGTCAATTTGGCTGGGTGTTCTTTGGATAGTGGACCTTTCTTGATACACACGGGAAACTGTTGAGCATGAAAAACCCAGCAACATTGCAGTTCTTGACACAAACCGGTGAGCCTGGCGGCTTCTACCGTGCCCCATTCAGACACAAATATTTTGTCTTCCCCATTCACCCTCTGAATGGCACACATACACAATCCATGTCTCTAGTGTCTCAAGACTTAAAAATCATTCTCTAACTTGTCTCCTCCCCTTCATCTACACTGACAAGTGACATCAATAATAGCTTTCACCTGGATTCACCTGGTCAGTCTGTCATGGAAAGAGCAGGTGTTCTTAATGTTTTTATACTCAGTGTATCTTGATGCAATATATAACACATCTCATCTGGAGAAAAAGATAACATAATTCAATGCAATCATTTATTTATTTCAACCCATACAAAAATTAGGCCTGTTTGTCATAGTCTTTTCAAGAAACAGAGAATTTGGCTTTATTATAGCTTTTTTCATAGCTTTATTTCTAGTGATACCTGACACATTGGCAATGTTTATAAAGGCAGCCCAATTCTGATATTGTGCCAATAATTGGTATTTTTGACAAATCAGATATTTCGCTAACAATTTGCCAAAAGATCAGAATTGGGCTACTTGTGTAAACGCAGACATTGTCTGTGCATCTTCTGTATTCAGTTCCTTGATGCATCCATCCACCTGTGAATGAAGAGTACCAACGATCGACTTCAGTATGCTGCTGACCAACCTGGGAGGAGATATTCTTTACTACATCACAGGATTGCTTTTAGTGCCTATACTGACTTCCTTCAAACACACGTCACTTTCCAGCAGCCAGACAAAATAAACAAACAAACAAAAACAGGAACAAAAACACGATGGTGGGTGACACGTCCTCATGAACAACATTGTCTGAACCCCAAATATAATACCTTCTCTCATGATGTGTTTTCTTTCAGAATAGTTTTGTAGGGTAACGGGCAAATGGAGACTCTTCATTTATTTTGCCCTGAAAATAGGAATAAAAAGAAAGATTTAGAATGAATTTGGATTCAAAGATTTGTACCTTTTGAATGCATTGCATTAGAGACAAAAGACTGGAGCACAAAGTGTGTAAAGCACATAATTTAAAAAAGAAACCATCTTTGCATAGAATTGATCATCAACATCAATTATCTGATAAACTGGCCTAATTCTCATGTGTTAAAGAATCCATTTTGGTTTACATGACATTGGTATCCTGTGCGTTAAACAGCTTTTCTTCTGTCACTTCTATATCCGAATGTCCTGTTCATTGAACAGGAAGCTCTTTTGCATGCAATATCTACAATTCACCAATACAAAATCAATTCACCAATGGCACATCTTCAAGCCTCTGAAATGTGGAACCTCTGGAAGTAATGAGCTTTGCAATTCCAACAGCCAGCAGAAGACCCAGACAGATGCAGAATATGCAGAGGACTGCTATGGGGCCCGGACTCCTTGATAAGACATGTCTCCCATCACTTTCTAAGGCTAAAGAATGAATAACAGTGATAAAGTATGGTTACAAAATATATAAATCAGTTCTCTTAAAAGTAAATTGAATCTATTAATCAGGTGGCATTTCCGAAACATGAACATGCTGTTCTCTTGAAAGCTTAATTATAACAGAACCTATGTGTCCACTGGTAACAGTTTGCTTTACCACTAAGACTCACTGTCTGCAAGGATTATTACATTTGATTAATTCAATAATATATTAATTATTTTCATCTGAAACACACACCTGTGCTTGAGCTCATGTTCCCTGTCGTAAAATCAGAGCTTGGCGACAAAGTTGATGAGAAGATTGAGGATGTTGAGTCATGACCAACTGTTCCAGTTAGGGTCTGATTCATAGTAGTGTTAGCTGTAAAACCTGTAGAGGTCTGTGTGGTGGTGCTGCCATTGGATGCTTGTGATGGAGTCAGTGGCTGAGAGGATTGGGAAGGCTCAGTTGTAGGTGATGAAGGGGATGATTCCATTGGGACTCTAGTGTCACCAGTAGGATCTGTATTAGGTGCTTCACTGACTGATGAACTTGTTCTACTGGTTGGCATGGCAGGGACCACTGTGGGGATGGTGACAGACAATGTTGGGGTATTCCTGGTGGTTGCCTTCGTTGGAGTCACTGCCAAGGTTGATGATGGGGCTCCAGGGGACTCTGCATTAAAGGAGTGTTAGTATTGGATCATTTCATATTTACATACAGGCATAATCATATTTTGTTATGCTCTGTAACTGGGTCATCCCTGATAACAAATCTGCATCTGAGTCCAATGTTTTGAGACAATTTGTTTGTTGTAAAACAAATTGAGCCAAAACCTGGTATGCATTTGGGTAGTCTCTTGTGATAAACCAGGGATGGGAAGGGGGGTCTCAACTTACTGTTGAGAGTTAGAATAGTAGAATACACAAGGTGCAATTTAGAAATGTGGTTGTGCATCAGCGGTTTCTCTTTTTATGTCAGTCAATATATTTTAGATCGATAAGTTAGCTCACCGCTAAACTATCTAAGCTTGTTATCAGTCTCACTCTGATACACTAAATGACCAAAAGTATGTGTACACTTGCTCGTGAAACATCTCATTCCAAAATCATGGGCATAAATATGGAGTTGGTCCCCACATTGCTGCTGTAACAGCCTCCACTCTTCTGGGAAGGCTTTCCACTAGATGTTGGAACATTGCTGCAGGGACTTGCTTCCATTCAGCCACAAGAGCATTATTGAGGTCGGGCACTGATGTTGGGCGATTAGGCCTGGCCCGCAGTCGGCCTTCCAATTAATCCCAATGGTGTTCAATGTAGTTGAGTTCAAGGCTCTGTGGAGGCCAGTCAATTTCTTCCACACCAATCTCGACAAACCATTTCTGTATGGACCTCGTTTTGTGCACGGGGGCATTGTCATCCGCCAAACTCAGATTCGTCCGTTGGACTACCAGATGGTGAAGAGTGATTCATCACTCCAGATAACGCATTTCCACTGCTCCGGAGTCCAATTGCGGCGAGCTTTACACCATTCCAGCCGACGCTTGGCATTGCGCATGGTGATCTATTTCATGAAGCTCCCAACAAACAGTTATTGTGCTGACGTTGCTTCGAGAGGCAGTTTGGAACGCAGTAGTGAGTGTTGCAACCGAGGACAGACAAGGACAGCACTCGGCGGTCCCGTTCAGTGAGCTTGTGTGGCCTACCACTTCGCTGCTAAGCCGTTGTTGCTCCTAGATGTTTCCACTTCACAATAAGAGAACTTACAGTTGACCGGCTGTGTGCTCGATTTCATACACCTGTCAGCAACGGGTGTGGCTGAAATAGCCGTATCCACTAATTTGAAGCGGTGTCCACATACTTTTGTATATATAGTGTATCACATTAAAAACGGCAAACATTTATCTCCCTTCCATAGCAAACTTGTTTAAAACTGTGACATTTTCTCTACACCCCAAATGTGTAGAATTGCACAAAATTAACCCTTTTTTTATTGTCAAGAGGGGGGCCAATAAAACATTTTGCTTGCAATGTGGTGGTGAGGGGGGCGCTCATGATGAGTTCAGATTTTTTGTGGCCCCCCACCCCCATCAAAGTTGCCCATCCCTGTGATACACTGTTACTGGCCAGTGCACAAGCAACATTTGGTTCTGTACTGGGTGCTGAGATTAGCATTTGGGTAGCACAACTGGGTCGATTGACAAGGTTACATGTAGAGCTGGAGTGTAAAAAATAAATGTAATGTCTGTTTTGCTAATGAAGAACAAGACTTCACATGATTTGCATATTATGTAAGTAATACTACATTTTGCAATATCTAAAATGGTAGATGTAAATAACCCAGATGGTGCCATTATATTAACAGACAACTACAGATTCAACTCATCCCAAACTCATATTTGCTTGGAGGCATGCCCCTGGCCTTTTAGGTTTCACTGGAACTTTCTTCATTAGTAACCTAATGCTCTATGACCTTAGAAAACCCTGGATTAAATTCAGACCTTTTATAGAATACTTTGTAGTTGCTTGTATGTATTATACAAAAATAAACCTATATCACTTGACCTGAAACCACCATGTCCTGTATTGTGTTAAACAAGTATTTCCTAGTCATGTTTTATTTTTACGGTATGACCCTAACCTCAATTGTTGCATAATTTGCATATACAATGAGCCCTCCATCCAGTTTAGGTAAATTATTCTACAAGTAAACAGGTTTCACGAAGAAAATGTAAAATATTGACTTACCAAGAGCGATGGCTACCGAAACAAATGATATAAATATAGTGACACCCATTACACCTGCCATGTTGCCCTAGAGGTAAAGACACTCAACTCAACAGCACGTCCACATTATTACATCCTTGAAAGCAGGATGTTGGTAAATGGCCAGGGAGGTGTGCTTATTTTTCAGTGCATATTCAATGGCTGGGGCTGGCGAGTCATTGTTTGAACAAGTATGTTAGCTCAATAATAAAATGCGCTGCTCAAATTTACCACCCTCAAAGTGTCGGGATTTGAATGGCAGGCAACAGTCTCGAGGCTTTACAGTGGGATTAATTATTCTACAAAACAATTCAAATCCTTCAAACATCCATTCACATAACTTTCTTAATGCGTCAGCTATTGTTTAATATCTACTGTTTGAAATTATTTGAAAAATATCAATTGAATTCCTAAAAATACAGACAACATACCTAAATAAAGCAGCATTGTCTGAGAAAAGAATCACTAGCTAGGTTTCCATCCAATTGGTGACAGATTCTCATGCGAATATAAAAAAATCTGCATAAAGAAATACATTTTCCCACCAAACCAACCAAATGTACTTTTACGCTTAAGTTTTCATGTACCGAATAAAAATCAACAGTTCAGTGTATTTTCAACTCTACCGAACTCTACAAAAACTGTTGAGTTAAATAGCAAACGTGCCCAGTGGCGAACCGTCATTCAGGGCCCCACCTGTTTTGAGCCCCATATTTTTAACAGAAAATAAAATAGATATATAATGTTATTGTTTTGGGTGGGGGCATGCCTGTTTTGCATGTTATTTTGGCATTAATACATGTCACAAATCAGTTTGGAAACAATGTAAAAAATATATAATTGAGTTTATAAAGCCGCATACAAACATTTTTGTTTTCTTGAGTAAGGCAGCTCCAAAATGCAGGTGTTTCAGCCTAGCTCAGTGCTTTCTGTGGTGGGGGGGCAAGCCAGCAGAAACTATGGAGCGTTTGGCCGTGATTGGCTCAGTGTTTTGTCACTCATGGGGACACTACGTTCCCATGAGTTAGACCTCGACAGCAGCATATAAGACATTTTTGGACTCACCTTGTTGTGTGCGGCGGTCCTTCAGTTGGCAGATTTTGTCATCAAAGAAAAAGATTTACAATTCCGAGTTGGATGACTGTTCAAAACTTATTTTCCAAGTCTGACTCCCCAGTTGCAATGCTTGCGGTTAGCCACTGTCACCGATTCCTTCCAAACAACTCATTGTTGAATTTGCAATTTCCAACTTGTTGTGTAATGTTTATGTCCAATTGCGGTTGAGCACTGATACGTTTTATATATTATTTATCATCATTATTTCTCTTCACATGACAAGGATTAAAAAGGATTTGCCAGTAGATTGTCTACTTGGTTTATCATGATGACTGCTAGCTAAGATTTTGAAAGTAAGATGTTGACATGATCAGTCTAATCAAAGCTACTGTAGATATAATGTGATTTGACGTCATTTTATCTGTGGCCAATGACCTTGAGCAGCACCCAAAGGGTTATGGCAGCACCCAAAGGGCTCATATTCTTGATGTCTATGCTTACTAAAGGCGGGTGATGTAGTGTCCCCATGAGTGACAGAACACTGAGCCAATCACGGTGCAATGCTGAGCCAATCATGGTGCAATGCTCCTATTTTCTGCTGGCCTGCCCCACTACCACAGAAAGCACTGAGCTAGGCTGAAACACCTGCATTCTGGAGGTGCCTGTTTGTATGCGGCTTTATTAACTCAATGATATATATATTTTTTACATTGTTTGCAAACTCATATGTGACACGTATTAATGCCAAAATAACATGTAAACAGGCAACCCCCCCCCCCACCTGCCATTAATGACGGGTCACCACTGGACCTCGAAAATTCTCACCCCTTTGGTGCTTCCATAGAGTTACATTAGAAGTGCCCTTCCAAGAAGGATCAAGGTCATTGGCCACAGATAAAATGACGTCAAATACGTTATATGTACAGTAGCTTTGATTGGACTGATCATGTCAACATCCTACTTTCTAAATATTAGCTAGCAGTCATCATCATGAATCAAATCGACAATCTTTTTTTATTGTTTTTTAAAATGTATTTCACCTTTATTTAACCAGGTAAGCTAGTTGAGAACAAGTTCTCATTTACAACTGTGACCTGGCCAAGATAAAGCAAAGCAGTGCAGACAGAAACAACAACACAGAGTTACACATGGAATAAGGAAGCGTAGAGTCAATAACACAATAGAACACAAGTCTATATACATTGTGTGCAAATGGCATGAGGAGGTAAGGCAATAAATAGGCCATAGTAGCAAAGTAATTACAATTTAGCAGATTAACACTGGAGTGATAGATGAGCAGATGATGGTGTGTAAGTAGTGATACTGGTGTCCAAAAGAGCAGCAAAGTAAATTAAAACAATATGGGGGATGAGGTAGGTAGATTGGGTGGGCTATTTACAGATGGACTGTGTACAGCTGCAGCGATCGGTTAGCTTCTCAGATAGCTGATGTTTAAAGTTAGTGAGGGAAATGTAAGTCTCCAGCTTCAGCGATTTTTGCAATTTGTTCCAGTCACTGGCAGCAGAGAACTAGAAGGAAAGGCGGCCAAACAGGTGTTGGCTTTGGGGATGACCAGTGAGATATACCTGCTGGAGCGTGTGCTACGGGTGGGTGTTGTTATCGTGAACAGTGAGCTGAGATAAGGTGGAGCTTTACCTAGCATAGACTTATAGATGACCTGGAGCCAGTGGGTCTGGCGATGAATATGTAGCGAGGGCCAGCCGACTAGAGCATACAGGTCGCAGTGGTGGGTGGTATAAGGCGCTTTGGTAACAAAACAGATGGCACTGTGATAGACTACATCCAATTTGCTGAGTAGAGTGTTGGAAGCTATTTTGTAGATGACATCGCCGAAGTCGAGGGTCGGTAGGATAGTCAGTTTTACTAGGGTAAGTTTGGCGGCGTGAGTGAAAGAGGCTTTAGTGTGAAATAGAAAGCCGATTCTAGATTTGATTTTGGATTGGAGATGTTTGATATGATTCTGGAAGGAGAGTTTACATTCTAGCCAGACACCTAGTTATTTGTAGTTGTCCACGTATTCTAGGTCAGAACCGTCCAGAGTAGTGATACTGGACGGGCGGGCGGGTGCGGGCAGCGAACGGTTGAAAAGCATGCATTTAGTTTTACTAGCGTTTAAGAGCAGTTGGAGGCCACGGAAGGAGTGTTGTATGGCATTGAAGATCGTTTGGAGGTTAGTTAACACAGTGTCCAAAGAAGGGCCAGATGTATACAGAATGGTGTCATCTGCGTAGAGGTGGATCAGGGAATCACCCGCAGCAAGAGCGACATCGTTGATATATACAGAGAAAAGAGTCGGCCCGAGAATTGAACCCTGTGGTACCCCCATAAAGACTGCCAGAGGTCCGGATAACAGGCCCTCCGATTTGACACACTGAACTCTGTCTGCGAAGTAGTTGGTGAACCAGGCTAGGCAGTCATTTGAGAAACCAAGGCTATTGAGTCTGCCGATACGAATACGGTGATTGGACAGAGTCGAAAGCCTTGGCCAGGTCGATGAAGACTGCTGCACAGTACTGTCTTTTATCGATGGCGGTTATGATATTGTTTAGTACCTTGAGTGTGGCTGAGGTGCACCCATGACCAGCTCAGAAACCGGATTGCACAGCGGAGAAGGTACAGTGGGATTATAAATGGTCAGTGATCTGTTTATTAACTTGGCTTTCGAAGACTTTAGAAAGGCAGGGCAGGATGGATATAGGTCTATAACAGTTTGGGTCTAGAGTGTCACCCCCTTTGAAGAGGGGGATGACCGCGGCAGCTTTCCAATCTTTAGGGATCTCGGACAATATGAAAGAGCGGTTGAACAGACTGGTAATAGGGGTTGCAACAATGGCGGCGGATAATTTTAGAAAGAGAGGGTCCAGATTGTCTAGCCCAGCCGATTTGTATGGGTCCAGGTTTTGCAGCTCTTTCAGAACATCTGCTATCTGGATTTGGGTGAAGGAGAAGCTGGGGAGGCTCGGGCAAGTAGCTGCGGGGGGTGCGGAGCTGTTGGCCGGGGTTGGGGTAGCCAGGAGGAAAGCATGGCCAGTCATAGAGAAATGCTTATTGAAATTTTCGATTATCATGGATTTATCAGTGGTGACCGTGTTACCTAGCCTCAGTTCAGTGGGCAGCTGGGAGGAGGTGCTCTTGTTCTCCATGGACTTTACAGTGTCCCAAAACGTTTTGGAGTTAGAGCTATAGGAAGCAAATTTCTGTTTGAAAAAGCTAGCCTTTGCTTTCCTGACTGACTGTGTGTATTGGTTCCTGACTTCCCTGAACAGTTGCATATCGCGGGGACTCTTCGATGCTATTGCAGTCTGCCACAGGATGTTTTTGTGCTGGTCAAGGGCAGTCAGTTCTGGAGTGAACCAAGGGCTATATCTGTTCTTAGTCCTACATTTTTTGAAAGGGGCATGCTTATTTAAGATGGTGAGGAAATTACTTTTAAAGAACAACCAGGCATCCTCGACTGACGGGATGAGGTCAATATCCTTCCAGGATACCCGGGCCAGGTCGATTAGAAAGGTCTGCTCGCAGAAGTGTTTTAGGGAGCGTTTGACAGTGATGAGGGGTGGTCGTTTGACCGCGGACCCATAGCGGATGCAGGCAATGAGGCAGTGATCGCTGAGATCCTGATTGAAAACAGCAGAGGTGTATTTGGAGGGCAAGTTGGTCAGGATAATGTCTATGAGGGTGCCCATGTTTACGGATTTAGGGTTGTACCTGGTGGTTTCTTTGATAATTTGTGTGAGATTGAGGGCATCTAGCTTAGATTGCAGTACTGCTGGGGTGTTAAGCATATCCCAGTTTAGGTCACCTAACAGAACGAACTCTGAAGATAGATGGGGGGCAATCAATTCACATATGGTGTCCAGGGCACAGCTGGGAGCTGAGGGGGGTCTATAACAGGCGGCAACAGTGAGAAACTTATTTCTGGAGAGATACATTTTTTTAATTAGAAGCTCGAACTGTTTGGGCAGTAGATTGCATCTCCTCCCCCTTTGGCAGTTCTATCTTGACGGAAAATGTTGTAATTGGGTATGGAAATCTCCAAATTTTTGGTGGCCTTCCTAAGCCAGGATTCAGACACGGCAAGGACATCAGGGTCGGCGGAGTGTGCTAAAGTAGTGAGTAAAACAAACTTAGGGAGGAGGCTTCTGATATTAACATGCATGAAACCAAGGCTTTTTCGATTACAAAAGTCAACAAATGAGAGTGCTTGGGGACACACAGTGCCTGGGTTAGCCTCCACATCACCCGAGGGACAGAGGAGGAGTAGGATGAGAGTACGGCTAAAGGCTAGCAAAACTGGTTGTCTAGTGCGTTGGGGACAGAAAATAAAAGGAGCAGATTTCTGGGTGTGGTAGAATAGATTCAGGGCATAATGTGCAGACAGGGGTATGGTGCGGTGCGGCTACAGTGGAGGTAAGCCCAGGCACTGAGTGATGATAAGAGAGGTTGCATCTCTGGCAAATCCTTTTAAATCCTTGTCATATGAAGAGAAATAATGAAGAGAAATTATAGATAAAACATATCCGTGCTCAAGTTGGAAATCGGAAATTCAACAATGAGTGGTTTGGAAGGAATCAGTGACAATGGCTGTGTGGTCCCAAAACTGGGATTAAGAGGCTCTTTTCCAAGTTTAAAATTATAAACATTCAACATTGGCCATGCTGTCAATGAAGCATGATTTGTGCCGCACTCAAAACAACTGTTAACTCGGAACTGCGAAAACTTGTCTTCAGTGAGTTCAAGACAACTGGGAAGTCGGGAATAAACGAGGTACGACCTGAAGATCAATGATGTCATCATGGTTTGACCTTGATGCTTTCCGAGTTCCCAGTTGTTTTGAAAGTACCATAAATCCAGAGAATGCCAGACTTTGATGACAAAATTTGCCCACGAAGGACCGCTGCACCACCTTACTGTTGAAGTGAGTCCAAAAATGTATTGTATGCTCAAATCAAATCAAATTGTATTTGTCACATGCGCCGAATACAAAAGTGCTAAACAAATAGTTATATTGACTACGTCCGTCCTAGCTGGCTCATTAATGTCTTAAAAGAAATTACGGATTGCCTCTTATCCGTTTATCGTCCCCTTATGCCATAGTTTGTACATCTCAATTGTCATTAGAAACCACATATGTTGAAGCAAGTCAGCCATATCAGCTATGTTTTTTTAAAAGGCAGTAAAATAAGGTTGAATGAACTGTTTTGCTTCCAGACTGTTTTGCTGCACTTTTGAGATCTACAGACTTCAGAACATGTGCTGTTCTTACAGTGTTCTCCTTGTACACCAAGTCAGAACCGCTGATAGCCAGGTGTAGCAGTGGTAAGATGTTGGGAGAAATGTATGTAGCTCTGACAGTTTGTGGGCACGGTTTGTCAACGTTATAGTGCAATTAATGTATTGCTTTGTGTTGTGTTGTGTTGTGTAGTGGCTTTGCTGGCATGCATCCCACTTGTATTTTTTTTTGCCCCACCAAGACTTACATGCTAAAATAGCCAATGAATGTGCCTACATATCTGGTCCTGGCATGTACGCTCTAAAGCTAACAGGTGGCAGATACAGTGCAGGTGGGTTGTAGGGTAGGCTAGTCTATGATGAGATTATTATGGATGCGAGTTTAAAATAATAGGTTTAATTGTCAATCGACATTCAAGCATTGATCATCATGTCACCAGAATAAGACCGTTGATAGATATTGAAAAGGTGCATCAAGATCACAGTGCACTTCCAACACCCTGTGAAGTTCATCATGATTTATTTCATCTGTAGCCTAATAAACTGTATGGTTTAACAAGTCATCGTGGGAGGACCACACACCATATCATCGTGTGACTCCAAATTTACTTCGATATGATGGTTATTAGGTACAGTTGAAGTCGGAAGTTTCCATACACTTAGGTTGGAGTCATTTAAACACGTATTTCAACCTCTCCACACATTTCTTGTTAACAAACTATAGTTCTGGCAAGTCGGTTAGGACATCTACTTTGTGCATGACACAAGTAATTTTTCCAACAATTGTTTACAGACAGATTATTTCATTTATAATTCACTGTATCACAATTCCAGTGGATCAGAAGTTTACATACACGAAGTTGACTGTGCCTTTAAACAGTTTGGAAATTTTCAGAAAATGATGTCATGGCTTTAGAAGCTTCTGGTAGGCGAATTGACATTATTTGAGTCAATTGGAGGTGTACCTGTGGATGTATTTCAAGGCCTACCTTCAAACTCAGTGCCTCTTCGCTTGACATCATGGAAAAATCAAAAGAAATCAGCCAAGACCTCAGAAAGATATTGTAGACCTCCACAAGTCTGGTTCATCCTTGGGAGCAATTTCCAAACACCTGAAGGTACCACGTTCATCTGTGCAAACAATAGTACGCAAGTGTAAACACCATGGGACCACGCAGCCGTCATACCGCTCAGGAAGGAGACGCGTTCTGTCTCCTAGAGATGAACGTACTTTGGTGCGAAAAGTGCAAATCAATCCCAGAAAAACAGCAAAGGACCTTGTGAAGATGCTGGAGGAAAAAGGTACAAAAGTATCTATATCCGGGCCTCCCGAGTGGCGCAGTGGTCTAAGGCACTGCATCGCAGTGCTAGCTGTGCCACTAGAGATTCTGGGAGTCCAGGCTCTGTCGCAGCCGGCCGCGACTGGGAGGCCCATGGGGCGGCGCACAATTGGCCCAGTGTTGTCTGGGTTAGGGAGCGTTTGGCCGGTAGGGATATCCATGTCTCATCGCGCACTAGCGACTCCTTTGGCGGGCCGGGCGCAGTGCACTCTGACATGGTTGCCAGGTGTACGGTGTTTCCTCCAACACATTGGTGCGGTTGGCTTCCGGGTTGGATGGGCAATGTGTCAAGAAGCAGTGTGGCTTAGTTGGGTTGTGTTTCGGGGGACGCATGGCTCTCGACCTTCGCCTCTCCCGAGTTCATACGGGAGTTGCAGTGATGAGACAAGACTGTAACTACTACCAATTGGATACCACGAAATTGGGGAGAAAAAAGGGGTGAAAAATACAACAACAAAAAAGTATCTATATCCACAGTAAACAGGAAACAAAAATAGAACTGTTTGCCCATAATGACTATCGTTATGTTTGGAGGAAAAAGGGGGAGGCTTGCAAGCCGAAAAACACCATCCCAACCATGGCAGCATAATGTTGTGGGGGTGCTTCACAAAATAGATGGCATCATGAGGAAGGGAAATTATGTGGATATATTGAAGCAACATCTCAAGACATCAGTCAGGAAGTTAAAGCTTGGTCGCAAATGGGCAATGACCCAAAGCATACTTCCAAAGTTGTGGCAAAATGGCTTAAGGACAACAAAGTCAAGGTATTGGAGTGGCCCTCACAAAGCCCTGACCTCAATCATATAGAAAATTTGTGGGAAGAACTGAAAAAGTGTGTGCGAGCAAGGAGGCCTACAACCCTGACTCAGTTACACCAGCTCTGTCAGGAGGAATGGGCCAAAATTCACCCAACTTATTATGGGAAGCTTGTGGAAGGCTACCCGAAACATTTGACCCAAGTTAAAACAATTTAAAGGCAATGCTACCAAATACTAATTGAGTGTATGTAAACTTCTGTCCCACTGGGAATGTGATGAAAGAAATAAAAACTGAAATAAATCATTCTATCAAATATTATTCTGACATTTCACGTTCTTAAAATAAAGTGGTGATCCTAACTGACCTAAGACAGGGAATTTTTACTAGGATTAAATATCAGGAATTGTGAAAAACTGAGTTTAAATATATTTTGCTAAGGTGTATGTAAACTTCTGACTTCAACTGTATATATCAATATTTGCACATAAAGGCGTTTCCACGGCCATTTCTCGCATAAAACATTTTACCGACACAAAAAAGATCCCACCATGTTGAACAAACAAATGTTCTGTCGGCATTTGTCAAATTGTACATAAACTTCCTGCGATGGAAACCCATTTAACTTTTATTTTTCATTCGGCACATGGAAATTTCATTGCAAAAGTAATTTGTATGTGCACTAAGTCAATCTATTGTTGCGCCATATCAAGTTCTGGAAACGCTTCAGTGAGGAAATGTTCCTTCTATTCCAGGGCACAGCAGAGGAACTTCGCCAATTCCCCTCCTTCATCAATACAAGAAGTGACCATCTGAAATTCACGCTCACCTTTGATGCGCATGAAACAGGTATTCTGGACATTTTCATAAAGGGGGGGGGGGGGGGGGGTGCTTTAGCACGGACATATGCACGTAGCCGACAGGAATTCCCTGTTAAGCAGATATAGCTTCCACCCTACATCCCTGAAAAAGAACCTCCCTGTCAGCCAATACATCCGCGTACGCAATATCTTTAGTACACAGTGACTATGACAAACAAGCCGACTGTCTGGATGGGCGTTTCAGACAGCGTGGTTACCCAGAGGAATGGCTTCATGACGCAAGGGACCGTTACAAGAATATGAACCAGGATGACAGCCTCACGCCCAAATCACCCCGCCCCCCTGACCAACGAGTTCAATGTTTCCTTCAATACTCCCCACTTGGCAAACAGTTCGACCACATCATTAAAAAACACTGGCACATCTTGAGCACTGATCCACAACTGGAAAATACGTTTAAAGAAGCCCGCGGGAAGTCTTCAGACGCCCCCCAACATCAGTCAAATGGTGGTGAGGTCTGATCTTCCAGCGGTGCCACATAGCACCTTTCTAGGCAATGTGTCCTACGGTAATTACAGATGTGGCCGATGTATCCAGTGTCACTTTACGAACAAATGCACAATGTCCAATCACCCTATCACGGGCAAGGCCATTAAGATTAAGGCCACCATTGTGTGTCCCACAAAAAAAAATAGTATTCCTGATCAATTGTATTTGTGGTCTACGCTATGTAGGAAAAACGAAACGAGCTCTGAAAACAAGGATAGCAGAACACAGGAGTAATATCAGGACTCTTGACCATAGAAAACCTGTGGCTGCGCATGTCATGGCGGCTCGTCACAACATCAACTTTCTGAGATACATTCTACTGAGCATAGAATTGTATTGGATTCACCGTTTGTCCACAGTGTTTCCTAAAGGTCTGAACCAAGAGTTTGATATCAGACCATATCTTACATTCATATGTTAAGTTGATTTGTCCTTCCATCCAGGTCTCCACTTTGTCAAGTTGTACATATAAGATTTGATGTAACTACTAGCCCCCACATGTGTCCATCTCATTGATATCAATTACAAGTTGTTTTTGTAATAGGTCACAGTAATTGTATCTACGGCCACCGCGCGTAATTGTCTTTTGGACGGGTATTCCAACAGTTTCCAACGTAATCTTTTTTTAAACTGTTACCTAGGTTAACTTGGACTATTTGTATGTATATAACCCTTTATGACCATATGTACCTCTGTGATTAATTATGACTGACTATGCAAAAGTGAATTGAATTGTTTCCACACCAACCATGCGTCATGTGCATAATAGTCATGTGATGTGAAATATTTTAACATTTAATGTGCATAATCAGTGTGCGGGCCTTACTGTTCTTTACACTTCAACACGCGCAGCCTTTCATTCACAATAAGTCCGTTTGATGGAAACATCTCTGGTGGGAAAATGTCCATATTGTTTTATGCAGATTTTAAAATATTCGCATGAAAATCTGTTGCAAATTGGATGGAAAGTTAAGGCTCCTCTTTCGGGATTCTTAAATCAACAGTGGGAGGAAAAGTACCCCATGGTCATACTTGACTAAAAGTAAAGATACCGTTATAGAAAATGACTCAAGTAAAAGTGAAACGTCTAAAAGCATTTGGTTTAAAAATACTTATGTATCAAAAGTAAATGTAATTGCTAAAATATACTTAAGTATCAAAACTAAAATAATAATTTTCACTTCCTTATATTAAGCAAACCAGTAGCCACAACGTTCTTATATTTTTAATTTACAGATCGCTAGGGGCACATTCCAAAACTCAGACATTTACAAATGAGGCATTTGTGTTTAGTGAGTCCACTAGATCAGAGGCAGTAGGTAAGACCAGGATGTTCTCTGGATAAATGTGTGAATTGGACCATTTTCTGTCCTACTAAGCATTCAAAATGTAACAAGTACTTTTGCATGTCAGGGAAAATGTATGGAGCAAAAAATAAGATTATTTTCTTTAGGAATGTAGTGAAGGAAAAGTAAAAGTTGTCAAAAATATAAATAGTATAGTAGAGACCCAAAAACCTCCTTAAGTTGTACTTGAAAGTATTTTTACTCAAGTACTTTGCACTACTGCAAAAATGTCATTTAAAAAAAACCTGTGTCACATATCCTTTGATCCCTTTCATTTAAAAAAAACAGAAGCAGTTGTAATGTATTATTAAGGTACATGTAAGAGTAATCAGGTCAGACAACTACAAACATTTAAAAAAAAATGTATTTAAAAACAAAAACAAACATTGAACATGTTAATCACAGCATTTTACAGATGTTTTCCCATCCACCTATGCAAATAGAAGATCATAGATTGATATGTATTATGAACGGACTGTGCATAATCTATCATTTCCATTCAACACATTTGCCATAACTTACCAACTATGTAAATAAATACATAGCATTCTTCATTTAACTGCTGAATCTGTAAATCCTTTCAAAAGTAATAGAACATGTATTTAACCATCATTGCTTCAAGTTTTAAATTGTTGTGAAAACATCTACATCACTGTGACTAACCATTGAGGTCACTAGAACAATCATCTTACAGTAAAACATTGAATACTGGAGGAATTGATGTCTTTCATTATTCAGATAAACGTATTGGTCCATTTGAAATCCTGAGACAAATATTAGGCAGTCATGAATCACTTTTAAGGCAAGATTGGCATCTTAAACAGTAGGATAACAATATTTGATTATAGTTACTGTGGCTGGAAATAATTAAACCAGAAAAGTTACATGACACATATAACTAATTATACACGCATGAAATTATACACCTTCCAGTGTGCAAGAGACAACTGTTCCAAGAATGAAACATTGATCTTCAACTATTTGGAGTTCAGTATTGAGTTCAGTGCTAGGGCTAAACCTACTCCTCAAACCGTTTAGCTGGAGCGATGGGCCCAACAGCCTGCTGGGTCACCTCTATGACACCACTGTGAAGAACAAGCTCTCCTGGTTGATCATCTTCCTGTCAAAAGACCAATAGAATGGATTAAAAATATATACGCAAAACGTAATAGAATTCTATCGGTGTATTGTCCTTATGCGTTAGTGTATTTGACAGAGAAGTTAATTAAGGGGGCTTTGCCTGACGAGTCAAACTGAATTATTCCGCTGCTCTATTGTTCGCTACATATTTCGCTCTGAGACTGCCATCATTGAAGTCATTTGTAGTGACGTCAAAATGAGGGGGAGGGGGGTTGTACAAAAGAAAGTCATCAGCAATTAGATCATCTCTAACCAATCAGTGTGTCAAAGCCAAAAACACATTTTCGAAATGCTGCTTTACGTGTGTTCTGGCTCTGGTCCAACCCATCAGTTTATGGGACCAATCAGATGGTCTAGAATGGATTTCCATTATTGAAATCGTCTGGGAGGTACTCAGATCTAGACTCATTGCAGAGAAGAAACTACCTTCCGGGTATTCCGTGGGCATGGCATACCGTTTGGCTGGAGGCCCGGAGCAAGGAGTTTGGGTAGCCAGGCAAAAGGGAGTTATGTTTCCCTATTGATTCCAATATCTCTCCGACTACAGTCCAACTTACTCTGTGTTTGAGGTAAGACAGGTAGGTGTCCCAACCCAGGGTTATTGTGTTCACATAAAGGACCCGGTATTGGGGTGAAAGGAAATAGAAGTTGATCAGCTGTGCAGCAGGCCAGACACACCAATCAGCCTACGGTAAGAAACACAGTAACAATTAAAAATATCATAACCTCAGTCAAATCAACCCTCTATTCTCTAGTGTCATCATATATACATCAGCATAACATATAAGATGGTAAAATTGAACAAGGAATACATTCTACATCATACAGGACTGTAGTACTTACCTTATAGAACTCCCAGAACTTGTCTTTGAATTCCAGCGCGCCTTTGGATAGACCGTGTCCCTCCATTACTCCCATGCCTGCAATAAACAAAGGTGAAGGATGGGTGCATTGACTGTATGAAAGTCTGGGATATCTACCAAATGATTAAACAGTATTTAGTCAGTATAAAAATGGAAACACATAGGCTACAGATAACATCCAATCACAATAGTGAGGGTTTGGTACCCATATCAGTTGTTTGTTACCTTAATGCCGTTTGTCATATTCTTGGAAAACTTTGACCCACTCTTTAACATCTAGTATTGACGTACGGTACACAAACCCTTTTACCTCACTAGTGGATTGATGCAATTAAACTGACTCCACACACACTTAAGGTAAACACACACAAGACATTCACATTCAGAACATTTCACCCCCGAGCCCATCCTAATCCTAATCTGAAAAGTCCTATAGATACACAAGACTAGGGAAGGCTGAAGGCCTATTTGTTCTTGCACTAAGACAATCAAATATTGCATATGAGAATGTTATTTGCAGATATTTTAATGCAAAAATAAATTATACCTTGTATAAATGTAAACCAAAAGAGCTTTTGCATTTCATTCTCACCTAAAAAGTACCAAGCTCCAAGGATTGGTGAGCAAACTAGCTGGTCCACTAGGACTTTCTTGCCTACAGTGTGCAAGGCTTTGCCAATGTAGATTTTATCCAGCCATGAATACCAGTAGTGGAGAACAGGTCCCATGGAGCAACCCACTCCAAACATGTGCCCTAGGGAAAATAGAAAATAAACTATTGACAGAAGTACCTCAAATTATTTTGTACATACATCTCTATCAAGGATTGGGTATGATGTCAGCTCTAGTATAAAAATAAATAAACATTGTGCCAAGAGCCCAATGCTATAATGGCACAGGTGGTAGCTGCACTCGGCCTACTGATGCAGCCAAATATATTGGCACCACTTGCATTTCATAATGCAAGGGAGAAGAACGCTGTTTTTTGGGGGTTGAATTGCTATTTTATTTATTTTCAAAACAAATACACGTGTGAACACCAAAAGTTTTCAATTTCAACTTTCTTTATAATAAACAGTGAATGGTGCCAATATATTTGACCGCAACTGTACACAATTGGATATTCTCACCTGTGCGCCTCCAGTCACGAATTGTCTGAGGATTTTTCATTTTCTCCCTGGTTTGCTGTATGATATCTCCCAGAGACAACATAACACCTCCACTGAGGGTGTTTGTTAATATAAGCAATCTTCCTTGTAACAGTGGTTTCAAATAGAATGAAAAACGCACAAGAACATTTTTACCTCGAAGAAATACCATGATTAATATACAGGAGACCAGTCATCTGCAACGCATTAACTAGCTAACTCTGACTCGTGCATGCCTGGCAAATGTTCACCCCACGCTAATCAATATCTACTTTTGAAAGTATCGAAGTCAAACCCATCTGATGTGGCAGTTTAGCTGACACATTAGTTGAGTTAAAATAGTACGTAAAACATAACGTGAATGAGAACTGACTCACTTCCGCATCAGCACATGTAACTTTATACCTCAGTGATGTAACTACCACAGAGTTTCGCTGTGTTCCAGGCAGATTTGAAGTCCTGAAATCACACACTGCCACCGCTACTGCCACCTAGTGTTGACAGTTACATTTGTTGTTTTCAGGCCCTACTGCACTTGCATCTAGCTAGTGGCCAGCTCAACGATACAATAATATTTTAAATCTGTGAATTAGCTTGACTTACTGTGCACTGAGGTCTATTGAATAACACTCTTTATATAGGTTGGGGTGGGACAGAGTGCCTAAAGTAAAATCATTTTTATATGTAAAACGTGTTTTGAGAGCACATTTGAATGTGTTGTGGTGTTAAATGAAGTATAGCATCATCATGTGGCAAAAAACAATTTTAACTGTCAAAGGCCTTGCTCCGTCTCTCCTAAGAGTTTAATACAGATGGCAGATGAGCCAGACTGCTCCTGGACCTCTATGATAGTGGGCATAGAGTGTTCTCCGATATGTCACCATGGGAAGCTACAAATCAACTACTCTATTGGCACCTCTACTGTAGGCTGTGGCAGCCAGGGGCTGTCACCAGTGAGGTAATCAATCATGTCTGAAATGTAACAGGCCCTTTTGGTCTCCGTATGTGATATCTCCTTATGGGATATCGTATTGAAAAATGGGATCACAAGAGAAAATCGAATGAACCTATTCTATTGGGTTCTATTTGACGTGAGCCCTAGTTTAATAGTAAAGGGTAACATTCTGCAATGTAGTAAAGCAAATTAATCCATTACCTACCATCCTTGGGTTTAATCCAATGGTTTAACCACAGGCTGGAAGGGTTTGGGGTCAAACATATCTACAATTCAGCAATTACATTGCCAATTTGTTCCCAGATTGGGTTTGCAAAGCCACAGCTGTCCTTCACTCTGCTCCTCATCCATTCAGAGAGGCAGACACTCTCCCAGTCCCAAATCAAATCCCTGCTATCATTGTTCAGAGGAGTTATGGAATCAGAGATACAGCACCACTGGTTTCTCTCCTCATCACCGCTCAGAATAATTATAAATGTTTTACATTTTAGTAGACACTCTTATCCAGAGGAATTTACAGGAGCAATTAGGGTTAAGTGCCTTGTTCAAGTGCATATACACAGATTTTTCACTTAGTTGGCTCAGGGATTCAAAGCAGCGACCATTCAGTTACTGGCCCAATGCTCTTAACCACTACTCTACCTGCAGCCCTATCCAATCCATAGCCATTACAACACAATAAACAGTGTAGGCTACAATCAGTTATTGCAATCTGTGGTAGACTCTACATGATCCAAATACATAATAAGTAATAATAAGTCCAAACCGACATCTAAAGTTATTTACACCAGAGACATCATTATTCAAATAAATTGAAAGAGAGATAACAAAACGATTTCATTATTATCAACTGCTGTTGTTGAAGATCATGGCTATGTAAAGTCATTCGATTGATGATTTCCTGACACTCTTTTGAAATAAATTATAGAGAAGGTCAAGCTAGGAGGATAAATAATAAATAGGTCTGGGTTTAACGTATCTTGAATATTTTAGGACGTTTCCGTGAACGTGGTCCAGGATTAGTGGCTTGAAATATCAATCAACCCACACCAAAATTGAGGTCCGGCCCACCTCAGTCGTCAACTGTCAGTCAGTCATATAACGTCGGTGTTTCTGCAGGTGCTAGACGCGGTGGTGCATTGGTGTAATAAGAGTCTAAAATAAATATTTAAAGGTAAGGAAATTATGTTATTCTCCGTTAACATTATATCATCATACCTGGTGTAGAGTTACGTGTGTTAAGGATTTCATGTGGAAATAGCTGACAAAATAGAATAAAGGAGGAACTATTTCCTTAATGTGACATAATATGCTTGCTTTAGAGAGAAATGTAACGTTAATTGCAGTAGCATAGAAATATAATATTCCATATGGGTTGCTTACCGTCATGCCGTAATGCATGACACTTCAAGCCTAGAAAATAAAAGCATCCGTAGGACAAGACGACCTGTCGAAATTCCTAAAAAGCCCAGCGGTTACAGGACCATGTCTGGTTCTCGATATTGTATCTGTATCCTTAATTTGTAGTGCGAGAGAATTCTTACATCAAGGAAACAATGTATAATTTACGTGAATTGATATCAAGCATGCCATATGGAAAATCCAATTCGCTGTAGATAGGTAGGACACGGGTCGCTCTGTGCTCAGAAAGGGAACGAACCATGCAGGAACGAACATGGTCGTCTTTGATCGTACAGGCTTAATGGCATTACGATGTTCTTTCTGTAGACTATTTAAATCCTTGATGTCTTCATATAACCACGGCTTTGACAGCACAAAACCTATAGAGAGAATCATAATGCTGTGTGTGTGAATGAGACCACATCAGCAAGCAGCGGTGAGGGCCTCTTTGTCAGTTACCTATTGAATGTTATCTTAGGACAGCTCATTCACCCAAGTCACCGTTGTTGAGCTTTCGGATGATGATGATGATGAAATGTATATATTTTTTCTACATTTTATATGAATTGTCAACATAGGACTGCAGGCTATGTTAAATTTGACAGTTAATAAGAAATACTGATTTTAAAACAGGCTACTTGAGCATTTTGCATGTTAGATTGGGACCATTTGAAATAATCATAAATTGAATGCCAGAAAGTAGATATACTACACTATATGATAAGAAAACTGTCAGCATTTAGGCTACTAGGCCTACTATACAGATTGTATGACAGATATGATGTGGCTGGCCTATTCAATGTTTCAGGAGGGCTATATTATTGCAAATATGATTTATTGAGTCCCATGGCAATATTATATACAGGCATGTCTAAATTGGTGTGAGCATTTCCTTTGTATATACTTTAAATAGATTATACTCCAATGTTATTGCTGGACTCTCTGTGGGAAAGGCATCCCAGAAAAAGTCTTAAGGAATCTTTAATGTTTTAAGTGGCCGCAATTGCCTGTCCTACAATATCCATTAGATTACATTGCATCCATTTTTGTTTCCTCCCATCCCATGAAAAGAAAAACAACTCCCAGCTCCACTCTTTTAATTGCAGGCTTACATTGTGATTCTGGCAGGTTCATAATATCTTCTGTTCTAAAAAGAGGGAGCGTATGCTATATTTAGCTCCTTTTCTTCTTAGAAAAGGAGAAATGTGATTGGATGGGGGAAAATGCCATCTTAGACAATCTTCTATCAGTATGTTTTGGTACCCTGGTTTGTGTCTCACTATGAATTATCATGTGATTTGATTCAGTCCACTGTCAATTTAAAGTTTATTTCCCTTTTATGCTTAGTTTTCCAATACCCAAGTAATGAAGCATCACTTTTTGTTTCATTAATTCAACTCATCCTTGAAGCAGAATGCAAGGAGTTGGCATGGAAATGTCTGCTGTGTGTGTCTGTTGTGGAGTATAATTTCTTAGTTTGAGCAATATGTTGACTGTAGAGCAGTGGTCCCCAACCTTTTCCATCCCGAGGACCACCATTCGCATTATCTTGGAGATTAAATGTAGAAAATTTTTGCAGTGAATGTAACAAATTAAAGGTTTATAATTATGAACAATTTGTAACATGAAAAGTAATGTAAAATTGCTTATAATACCATTAATACTCCCAAATGTTATTCATTTTGGAAGAAAATAAATGTAATCAAAATAAAATAAATCCAAAATAATTTGCAGACCACCTGCAAATTAGGGGGATAGCTACAGTGTGTTACCAATTAGATCAACCAAGCAACTCTTTATAACTCTTGTAAAATTGGGTCACCTGGGGTATGATACAGGTTTGGAAAATAAATGTTTAATGCCGCTTAAGCACAATGGCTTCTTCTTCAGGCTGCCTAGCTGGGAAAATCAATTAAAGTATCTCACTTCAATAGATTAAGTGTTTTTAGTAGACGGGTTATAAAAATATTATGGACATTCTACAGTCCTAATATTTAAGTCGATTATGTATTGCCTCACATTACATAGGCCTCATATCAGAACCACTTTTTTTATATAAACACTACATGACCAAAAGTATGTGTACACCTGCTCGTCGAACATCTCATTCCAAAATCATGGGCATTAATATGCTGCTATAACAGCCTCCACTCATCTAGTGGAAAGCAGTCCCAGAAGTTGGAACATTTCTGAGCGACACTTGCTTCCATTCAGCCACAAGAGCATTAATGAGGTCGGGCACTGATGTTGGGCGATTAAGCTTAGCTCGCAGTAGGCGTTCCAATTCATCCCAAAGGTGTTCGATGGGGTTGATGTCAGGGCTCTGTGCAGGCTAGTCAAGTTCTTACACACGATCTCGACAAAATATTTCTGTATGGACCTCGCTTTGTGCACAGGGCCATTGTCATGCTGAAACAGGAAAGGGCCTTCGCCAAACTATTGCCACAAAGTTGGAAGCACAGAATCGTGTAGCATGTCATTGTGTGCTGTAGCATTAAGATTTCCCTTCATTAGAACTAAGGGGCCTAGCCTGAACCATGAAAAACAGCCCCAGACCATTATTCCTCCTCCACCAAACTTTACAGTTGGCACTATGCATTCGGGCAGGTAGCGTTCTCCTGGCACCTACCAGACCCAGATTTGTCCATTGGACTGCCAGATAGTGAAGTGTGATTCATCACTCCAGAGAACCCGTTTCCACTCATCCAGAGTCCAATGGTGGCGAGTTTTACACCACTCTAGCCGACGCTTGGCATTGCACATGGTGATCTTAGGCTTGTGTGTGGCTGTTCAGCCATGGGAACCCATTTCCTTTGCTACCAGAGGCAGTTTGGAACTCGGTAGTGAGTGTTGCAACCGATGATAGAGGATTTTTACACGCTAGGTGCTTTATTTTAATGTAAGAAAATAAGTGCTAACAGCCTGTACTTAACGTGACTAACTCACAGAAGTTATTCCCTTATAGTTACCCTGGAATAATGCCCATGTAATGTATAGCGCTGCCCAATTTTCTTTCACTAAAATCTTGTTTTGTTTAGTTTGGGCTAGATTAAGTTGATGTAAACTGCAGCTGCCTTTCTCATTAGCTTGCCTAATCTCAAGGTGTTTGGATCAGGGCCTGTATTCATAAAGAGTCTCAGAGTAAGAGTAATTAATAAGATTACATGGACAAGGAGGACCTGATCATAGATCAGCACACCTACTCTGAGACGGTATATGAATACAGGCCCAGGTCTGACTCTTAGGTTTTCTGGGATCATCCTGGAATAAAACGGGATTAACGAGCTGCCACCGGGAACCTATCCAAAAGACTAATCAATGGTGTTTGACTCAGTGCACCGACACAGTCTAGGCCCGGCTGACATTACACAACTGTTTTTTATTTTTTTTAATCTGTTTATTATTTTCCAATACGAAAAGACAGAGACAAACATTAACATTCATTGTAGTGTTTAATGGAATCCCAAATTTAGAGGACAAAAAACAACTTAACTCGCATATACAAAAATGAACAAATATAATATGGTACATATTATAAGAAGACAGCGTATAGTCATTACAAGCAATGTAGTTCAAACAAAAATAAATATTGAGTGGAGTACAGCACAGAGTAGCCACAGAGCATCATCCCAGTTGTACACATCTGTTGTTATGTTGTCAATCTCTTTAGGCTGATAAGACAAGTGACACAAGTTGATGCCACAGATACTCCTCTTCCCGTCGGACACGGGTCGCTCTGTGTTCTCAAAGACAAGGGAACAAACCATGTAGGAACAAACATGATCGTCTTTGGTCGGACAGCTACTCCTCTTCCTGTCCTCAGTTGGTAGAGGTTGAAAAGTATATGGTTAATGGTGTTGGTTGGAGTTATTTTGAATCTGCATCTCTCATCTAACATATAGTACGATCATCATGATGAATATCATCTTTTTGTGTCCAAGTTGTGTGATTAGTTCTTCTGGCCAGCCAGACTTGTGTCCTTAGAAAGGCATAGGGAGTCTAGGGAGCATTACGTCCTGGCATGACATTGCAAGAAGCATATTTCAGTCAATAGTTGTTTAGAAAGCATTTGTTAATTACATTTAGACTAATTGCTCAATCTCTTGAAAGAGAGGCTTCAATAACGATGATTGGGTTTACACACCTCCAATAAGGCCTTTGTAAGATCGAGAAATGATGGCCTACTGGTAGGTCTAGGCCTATCATCCTGTCATCCAAATCATGTTTCTCAGAAATAAAAGTAAAAACCACATGGCTTGAATGTTGGGGACACTAGTGTTCAGTCTACAAGTCCAAACACAAGCTTGTTTCACTCATAACCAAGGTGTTCAAAGCTAAAAGTGTTCTTTGAGACAAACAAAATGCCCTTGAGCAAGGCACTTAACCTTAATTGCACGTGTAAATCGCTCTGGATATGAGCGTCTGCTAAATGACTCAAATGTAAGCAGACATTGAATTTTACTGATATACTTCAACCAGAACCTGTCAGGGATTACACTTGAACCAGAACCTGTCAGGGATTACATTTAAACCAGAACCTGTCAGGGATTACACTTGAACCAGAACCTGTCAGGGATTACATTTAAACCAGAACCTGTCAGGGATTACATTTAAACCAGAACATGTCAGGGATTACACTTAAACCAGAACCTGTCAGGGATTATACTTAAACCAGAACCTGTCAGGGATTACACTTGAACCAGAACCTGTCAGGGATTACATTTCAACCAGAACCTGTCAGGGATTACACTTGAACCAGAACCTGTCAGGGATTACACTTGAACCAGAACCTGTCAGGGATTACACTTAAACCAGAATTTGTCAGGGATTACACTTAAACCAGAATTTGTCAGGGATTACATTTCAACCAGAACCTGTCAGGGATTACACTTGAACCAGAACCTGTCAGGGATTACATTTCAACCAGAACCTGTCAGGGATTACACTTGAACCAGAACCTGTCAGGGATTACACTTGAACCAGAACCTGTCAGGGATTACACTTGAACCAGAACCTGTCAGGGATTACACTTGAACCAGAACCTGTCAGGGATTACACTTGAACCAGAACCTGTCAGGGATTACACTTGAACCAGAACCTGTCAGGGATTACATTTCAACCAGAACCTGTCAGGGGTTACACTTAAACCAGAACCTGTCAGGGATTACACTTAAACCAGAACCTGTCAGGGATTACACTTAAACCAGAACCTGTCAGGGATTACACTTAAACCAGAACCTGTCAGGGATTACATTTAAACCAGAACCTGTCAGGTTCCGTCCATTTGTGATGTATTATACTGAAGGTTGGATAGTCCATTTTGTCAGTTTATTTATCAATACTTATTTAGAATGTATTTTGTGTTGGCAGTATTGATCAGGTTGCATATAAATACCTGGCATGCTTTTGCTATTGACCTTATTTGTGCTTCCTTCTTTTTTCATTACAAGAATCCCGTGTTGAAAAGCTGAATCCGTTTTCCATGAGACCCTTGTTGAATATGAACAGTGCCTCAGTAGATCTTCAAAACAAGAGTATTATTGCCTTTTTGTTTTAATGACATTATGGGGACAGGTGCAATAAGGTTCAAAATGTGCAGTGTGCTCACCCTGATACAGCGAAACAGGGAAGAAGAATGTGCAGGACGTTCTTCTTGTCCTTTGCCTGTTTCTCTGTAACTTGTATCAAATTCAACACATGGCAAGTATGATGAATGTGAAGTCTTTATTAGGTACTTAGATCCAAATCGAGTACTATTACCAGCAGCTCAAGGGTCTTGTGTAAAAAATAGAATCATGACTCATGAAAAATAACATGTTCCATTATTAAAGAGAGCATCCCTGTGTTTTCTGTAAACCGATCTGTCGGACCACCTATTATACTGGGCATGTCTTGTTTACACGTTATCCCAGGGAGTTTTAGTGCTCCAATGCAGCAGCCAAGTAGAGATAGCAGTCCAAATATAGACAAAGCCTTAGGGACCTCGACTCCTGATGGGCTGCCCTAAAGATTAGAAGTGACCCCGCCAAAAGTTCTTACAGAGTAACCTTCTGCTCAGATATGACCAATCACAGTCCCACTACTGTTCTACCACAGGGGAAGATGTCCTGAGAGGACGAGTGACCTGTCAGTCAATCCGTCTGCCCCAGTCACATTCATTTGAAGTCATTTTTGTTGCATGTGGCACAGGCTTCTCTATCTTTCTAGAATGCACTGTTGAGAGCTGACTAAATTATAGACAATGGCTCACATCTTTTGAGAGACAGAATGATTGGTATGTAAAACCAGCAACCCATCATTAAATAGGTGTTGTAAGTATCAGGGAGTTCCGAATGTTCCACTTTGTGTAAAAAGCTTTGATACCTGTCAGGTGCCAGAGAATCGTCAGTAAACTATTTCCTCGCCAAGGAATATCTTGTTGTCTCATTGAACCGATGCTGGCACAAACTGTATAGGGCCATAAGCAAACAAGAAAATGCTCACCCAGAGGCGGCGCTCCTAGTTGCTAGTGACTTTAATGCAGGAAAACTGAAATCTGTTTCTACCAGTATGTCACCTGTGCAACTAGAGGGGGAAAAACTCTAGATCACCTTCACTCCACACACATAACTCTATCCTCCTGATTCCTGCTTACAAGCAAAAACAGGAGGTACCAGTGACGCGCTCAATACGGAAGTGGTTCGATGAAGCGGAATGACGCTACAGGACTGTTTCGCTAGCACAGACTGGAATATGTTCCGGGATTCATCCAATGGCATTGAGGAGTTTACCACATCAGTCACTGGCTTCATTAATAAATGCATCAACGACATTGTCCCCACAGTAACCTACGTACGTACATGTCCCAACCAGAAGCCATGGATTATAGACAACATCTGCACTGAGCTAAAGGCTAGCGCTGCCGCTTTCAAGGAGCGGGACACTAATCCAGACGCTTATAAGAAATTCCACCACGCCCTCCGACAAACCATCAAACAGGCAAAGGTGGTCAGAGACTTGGCAGTGTGGTGCCAGGACAACAACCTCTCTCTCAACTTCAGCAAGACAAAGGAGCTGATCGTGGACTACAGGAAAAGGAGGGCTGAGCACGCCAGCATCCATATCGACGGGGCTGTTGTGGAGCAGGTCGAGAGGTTCAAGTTCCTCTGTGTCCACATCACTAAGGAACTATTATGGTCCACACACATCAACACAATCGTGAAGAGGGCACAACAACACCTCTTTCCCCTCAGTTGGCCGGAAAGATTCGACATGGGCCCTCAGAACCTCAAAAAGTTATACAGCTGCACTATTGAGAGCATCTTGACTGGCTGCATCATCGCTTGGTATGGCAACTGCATGGCGTCCGACCTCAAGGCGCTACAGAGGGTTTTGCGTACTGGCCGGTACATCACTGGGGCCTAGCTCCCTGCCATCCAGGACCTCTATACCAGGCAGTATCAGAGGAAAGTTCTAAAAATTGTCAAAGACTCCAGCCACCCAAGTCATAGACTGTTCTCTCTGCTAACGCACAGCAAGCGGTACTGATGCACCAAGGCTAGAACAAACAAGACCCTGAACAGCTTCTACCCCCAAGCTATAATACTGCTAAATAGTTTGTTAAATAGTTAACTGATAGCTACCCGGAATTGCTGCATTGAGCCTTTTTGCACTAACTCTTTTGACTCATCACATACGCTGCTGTTACTGTTTATTATCTCTCCCTTTTGCTTAGTCCCTTTATCCCTACCTATATGTACATGTCTACCTCAATTACCTCGTACCCCTGCACATCGGCTCGGTACTGGTATGCTGTGTATATAGCCAAGTTATCGTTACTCATTGTGTATTTATTCCTTGTGTTATTATTAGACACATTTTTTTTTCTTCTCTGCATTGTTGGGAAGGCCCCGTAAGTAAGTTAGTTAGTCTACACCTGTTGTTTACGAAGCATGTGAAAAATAACATTTGATTTGATGGGAACTGATGAAATGGTTCTTGATGCAATGCAGTCTTCTTGTGCCTCTGGTTTATCGATGTTCCAGAGTTTAGTTTCTCATCGATTAATACTACTCCAATTGCACTTGGTGATGGATGAGGTTGCTCCCTTTTTTGTACTAGTTGTCAGTGGTGTAAAGTACTTAAGTAAAAATGCTTTAAAGTACTACATAAGTAGTTTTTTGGGGTATCTGGACTTTCATTTACTATTTAAATTTGTGACAACTTTTACTTCACTACATCCCTAAAGAAAATTTTGTATTTTTTACTCCATATGTATTCTCTGACACCCAAAAGTACTCGTTACATTTTGAATGCTTAGCAGGACAGTAAAATTGTTAAACTCACGCACCAATCAAGAGATCATCCCTGGTCATCCCTACTGCCTCTTGTCAGGCAGACTCACGAAACAAAAATGCTTAGTTTGTAAAGTGTTGGAGTCTGCCCAGTAAAAGAAATGTGCCGTCTGGTTTGCTTAATATAAGGAATTTTAAATGATTTATACATTTACTTTACTTTAAGAATATTTTAATAATGATATTTACTTTTGATACTTAAGTATATTTAAGACGAAATACTTTTAGACTTTTACTCAAGTAGTATTTTACTGGGTGACTTTCACTTTTACTTGAGTCTTTTTCTATTAATATACCTTTACTTTTACTGAAGTACGACGATTAGGTACTTCTCCCACTAATGCTAGTTGTGTTTGGCAAGGGCTTAAGCAGGCCTTGATGGTGCTAAATCAATTGGGTGGATATTTGGCATTCTGTATCATTTAATCTGTACTTCTAACATGGCCTTCACTGCTTATCCTAGGTTATAACTTTTGAAGTAGGCCTTTTTGATGTGTCAGAGGCCATTTATAGAAACCAAAGAATGGTGGCACCTTCATTGTGGAGAACAGGCTCGTGGTAATGACTGGAGCGTAATCAGTGGAATGGTATCAAATACAAACACATGGTTTCCAAGTGTATGATGCCATTCCATTTGCTACATTCTGGCCATTATTATGAGCCGTTTTCCCCTCAGCAGCCTCCACTGATAGAAACACAATGTAATAATAGTACTGCTCTGTGATCCCCCAAGAATCAGTATCGGAACTGTTAACATGATATTTCCAATTACAAGGGATAATTTCAGTTGTTTGACAAACTCTCTCTACTCTTTCAGATGGCTTCAGCTACAGCTACCTATGGACAGAAGGAGTCCTCAGACCAGAACTTTGACTACATGTTCAAGATCCTCATCATTGGAAACAGCAGCGTGGGCAAGACCAGCTTTCTGTTCCGCTACGCTGACGACTCCTTCACGCCGGCCTTCGTCAGCACGGTGGGTATCGACTTCAAGGTGAAGACAATCTACAGGAACGACAAGAGGATCAAGCTACAGATCTGGGTGAGATTTGGAGATGGCTCCTTTCATATGGTTGATATGTCCGTGTAACAAGACCCCTGCCAAAAACGACACTTTTGGTAACCATTACCAAAACCATGGCAAGGCTCACCTGGTAATTATACCCCTAGGTCAGGGATGGGCAACTCCATTCCTTGAGGGCCTGTTTAGTGTAACACTTTTGCCCCAGCCCCAGCTAACACACCTGACTCCAATAGTCAACTAATCATGATCTTCAGTTTAGAATGCAATTAGTTTAATCAGCTGTGTATCTCTAGGGATGGGGAAAAAGTGTGACACCACTCCGGCCACCGAGGACTGGAGTTGCCCATCACTGCTCTAGGTGTAATAAAAGGCATAGTTCCAGTTCCACAGAGCTTGAATATAGTACATTCCGAGAGGCATGAGGATGAAATGCATCATTGCTATGATCTCTTACTCTACCTTGAGTGGAGAAAACATTAGGAACACCTGCTCTTTCCATGACACAGACTGACCAGGTGAATCCAGGTGAAAGCTATGATCCCTTATTGATGTCACGTGTTAAATTCAATGAGTGTGTCAAGACCTGCAATGCTGCTGGGTTTTTCACGCTCAACAGTTTCCCATGTGTATTAAGAATGGTCCGCCACCCAAAGGACATCCAGCCAACCTGACACAAATGTGGGAAGCATTGGAGTCAACATAGGCCAGCATTCCAACATGGGCCAGCACCCCTGTGGAATGCTGGCCTACTCAATATTGGGAAAATGTTCCTAATGTTGTATGCATTCAGTGTATGTGTTGGAGTACATCATTTTGGGCATGTACAGTACAGTAGAGTTTGCATTTACGTCAACATGAACAGTCTCTACTGTACATCAGACAGTGCTATAGTGGGTTGGTGTGTGTGTCTGTGACGAGGGAAGGCTTGTTCTGTTGTCAGCCTTTCCCAGGCCTTCAGTGAGAAAGGCTGCTGGCCAATCAAAACACAGAGGGCGATGACTGATTGTGCACCCTTTCCCATTACTACACATTCCCCTTGAGTGCAAAACCCTCACCTCCTACATATACACACGCACTGCTCCCCATCCCCTTCCTCACAGTACAGCATACAGTCAGCTCAGCACACACACAAGTGTAGTAAAATTGAAAAAGTTGGTTATGCTGACGTTGCTGGGACCCGTGGTCAATATTGACCCCATTCTGGGTCCGGATCCAGACCGCGATTCGCCTATAGAGTACGGCTGACCTAAAACATAAAAACATTAGTTTCACACAATATACTGTGCATATTTAACCCAGTTTACATATTTACATGTGTATTCCGATTCATTATGCACGCTAGAAATAAACAAAGCAGAAATGTGACTATTTTAACAGATCATGTGCAGCCTAAACCTAACATACAGCCTAACCAACCGAGTTTTGTCATCTGTAATGCGGATAGAGGCTGATGTTGCGCCACAGCTCAGAGAGGTGTAGTATTGGGTATCAGGGAGGCCTAATTCATTCCATGAGCATTCATTAGAGCTTAGGTCGTAACTCAATCTGCCCCTTCTGACGCGCCAACCAAGGAGGGGAATAGAAATTTGGCAAGTCACAGCGGAAATGCGAAAGGGTCTCTAAAAGCTACTGATGTGCAATCATCATCAATTGGCAGCAAAAGTAGTCTGCCGCTAGACTGTTTGATATCACCGGAGGGTTTTAATGTTCTGTCGTTATCGGTGTGCAAGATGATTGGTGTGCATGTCAATTTAACTGTGGTGTTCATTGTAATGCAACCTGTGTGTGTGTGTGCGTGTCATGTTTCTAGGATACGGCAGGGCAGGAGAGGTACAGGACTATCACCACCGCTTACTACCGCGGAGCCATGGGCTTCATCCTCATGTATGACATCACGAATGAGGAGTCCTTTAACGCTGTGCAGGACTGGTAAGTGATTGCGCAGGAATGTGGTCATGTGACCATATGGCAAATTAATAGTAGCCTACAAACAGTGGTGGACAAAAATAGATCAGTATTCCTTGATACAGTACAGGCCTGACTCTAGGAGGTCCAATTGGTTTGTCAACCTTTTCTTCAGAAAGACCAATGGAGTGATAACAGTTTGTTGACCTTTTCTAGATAAAAACAAGTGAACTTGAGCCACATAGATATTTCTAGTTTGTTTAAGATTCATGATTGTAACAGGGACCCTGTTGACACCAAGCTGCATTTTCCACTCCTAATCACTATCCCCAATCCTATGCAAAAACACTATTACTCACAATAATCCAAAATGAACGCATCGCAAGCTGCAGTATTCCAAACTCATTTTGGATAACCCTTGAAAGGTGAATCAGTGCACCAAGTTATCTATGGCTCCACAGTGGACCATATCTCTGTTTCTGTGTGTTTGCTGAAAACAAAAGAAGACTGCATACTGGATCTATGCTCTTAATAGTAGTTTATTAAAAACAATGTTGAGACCCTGAGGTCTTCATCGGGTCTCTTTGCCCCTCACGCACCTGCTCAAAACCACTGGATCAGTGTGTGTGTGTGTGTTATCTTTTCTTATAGTGAACCATTTTGTATGGCTGCCACAGGTCAACCCAGATCAAGACGTACTCTTGGGACAACGCACAGGTCCTGCTGGTGGGAAACAAGTGTGACATGGAGGACGAGAGGGTGGTGGCAGCAGACCGGGGTAGGCAGCTCTCTGAACACTTGGGTGAGTTTACATCACAGAACACCAACTCACAGGTCTCACCACAACTACTTTAGCTATGTATGGATATTACATGAGGTACATTCAATGATACTGGTGATGTTAATGCTGCTACTTATCTGATGATTTGATTATATCGTCTAAGTTGTCAGCTAAACAATAACATGTATAATTTGGTTGCAATCGCTTAGTAGAAGTTGCTTTTATCCAGAGTACATGCCGGAACAGCGGCATAAGCAAACAAACAAAAATAATTGTGCCTAATTGTCTGTTGAACACAGATCTCACCGCTGACACCAAATGTCATACAGGGATGACACAATGGCAATACAAAGTTAGCTTGTTTAGCTTAATCCCAGACATTAGCTTTAGAAGCCAATGGGCAAGATTACATAAAACATGAGGCTAGCTTGATAAACTACCTCCACCACATTATGATCCAAATTCTGACACCATGTTCCAGGGTTCGAGTTCTTTGAGGCCAGTGCCAAGGACAACATCAATGTGAAGCAGACGTTCGAGCGGTTGGTGGACATCATCTGCGAAAAGATGTCTGAGAGCTTGGACGCCGCCGACCCGGCCATCACAGGGGCCAAACAAGGCCCCCAGCTTACCGAGCAGCCCGCAGCCCCCCAACAGGACTGTGCATGCTAAAGCTTAACACCCCCCACATCAACCCATCCTCAGGTCCCCTCACCCTCACAACCCCCACTCACCCTTCTCCCCCCGAATGAACCTATCACTCCATACGGGTGAAGTTCACTCTGTTTTTCCCATGATCCTCTTGTGCCCTCTGCACCCTTTACTCTGGTTGTCACTAGTTACCACAGACACAAAGTCATAATTATGGCTAAACCTTATTTCTACAATGTAAATTCTTCAAATCTGATTTTTAACCTAACCTTAACCACACTGCTAACCTTATGCTTAACCCTAACCTTAAATTAAGACCAAAAAGCTTTTTTTTTAATCATACATTTTATTAGCCAATTTTGTCTTTGTGGCTGTGGTAACTAAATCAAATAAAATTGTATTCGTCACATGCGTCGAAAACGGGTGAAGACCTTATAGTAAATGCTTACTTACAAGCCCTTAACCAACAATGCAGTAAAAAAAAAAAATATTTTAAAAAAGAATAAGAAATAAAAGTAACAAATAATTAAAGAGCAGAAGTAAAATAACAATAGCGAGGCTGTATACAGGGGGTACCGGTACAGAGTCAATGTGCGGGGACACCGGTTAGTCGAGGTAATTAAGGTAATATGTACATGTAGGTAGAGTTATTAAAGTGAATATGCATAGATAATAACAGAGAGTAGCAGCGTAACGGGGGGGGGGGGGGGGGGCAATGCAAATAGTCTGGATAGCCATTTGATTAGATGTTCTGGGGTATTATGGCTTTGGGGTAGAAGCTGTTTAGAAGCCTCTTGGACCTAGACTAGACTTGACACTCCAGTACCGCTTGCTATGCGGTAGCAGAGAGAACAGTCTATGAGTAGGGTGGCTGGAGTCTTTGACAATTTTTAGGGCCTGCCTCTGACACCGCCTGGTATAGAGGTCCTGGATGGCAGGAAGCTTGGCCCCAGTGATGTACTGGGCCGTACGCACTACCCTCTGTAGTGCCTTGCGGTCGCAGGCCGAGCAGTTGCCATACCAGGCAGTGATGCAATCAGTCAGGATGCTCTCAATGGTGCAGCTGTAGAACCTTTTGAGGATCTGAGGACCCATGCCAAATCATTTCAGTCTCCCAAGGGGAATAGGTTTTGTCATGCCCTGTTCACGACTGTCTTGGTATGCTTGGACCATGTTAGTTTGTTGGTGATGTGGACACCAAGGAACTTGAAACTCTCAACCTGCTCCACTACAGCCCCTGAGAATAGGGGTGTGCTCAGTCCTCATTTTCCTGTAGTCCACAATCATCTCCTTTGTCTTGATCACGTTGAGGGAGAGGTTGTTGTCCTGGCACCACACGGCCAGGTCTCTGACCTCCTCCCTATAGGCTGTCTCGTCGTTGTCAGTGATCAGGCCTACCACTGTGGTGTCATCGGCAAACTTAATGATAGTGTTGGAGTTGTGCCTGGCCGTGCAGTCATGAGTGAAAAAGGAGTACAGGAGGGGATTGAGCACGCACCCCTGAGAGGCTCCCGTGTTGAGGATCAGCGTGGCAGATGTGTTGTTACCTACCCTTACCACCTGGGGGCGGTCCATCAGGAAGTCCAGGATCCAGTTGCAGAGGGAGGTGTTTAGTCCCAGGGCCCTTAGCTTAGTGTTGAGCTTTGAGAGCACTGTGGTGTTGAACGCTGAGCTATAGTCAATGAATAGCATTCTCACATAGGTGTTCCTTTTGTCCAGGTGGGAAAGGGCAGTGTGGCGTGCAATAGAGATTGCATCATCTGTGGATCTGTTAGGGCGGTATGCAAATTGGAGTGGGTCTAGGGTTTCTGGGATAATGGTGTTGATGTGAGCCATGACCAGCCTTTCAAAGCACTTCATGGCTACAGACGTGAGCACTACCGGTCGGTTGTCATTTAGGCAGGTTACCTTAGTGTTCTTGGGCACAGGGACTATGGTGGTCTGCTTGAAACATGTTGGTATTACAGACTCCGACAGGGAGAGGTTGAAAATGTCAGTGAAGACACTTGCCAGTTGGTCAGCGCATGCTCTGAGTACATGTCTTTGTAATCCGCCTGGCCCTGCGGCCTTGTGAATGTTAACCTGTTTAAAGGTCTTACTCACATCGGCTGCGGAGAGCGTGATCAGACAGTCGTCCGGAACAGCTGATGCTCTCATGCATGTTTCAGTGTTACTTGCCTCGAAGCGAGCATAGAAGTTATTTAGCTTGTCTGGTAGGCTCATGTCACTGGGCAGCTCTCGGCTGTGCTTCCCTTTGTAGTCTGTAATAGTTTGCAAGCCCTGCCACATCCGATGAGCGTCGGAGCCGGTGTAGTACGATTCGATCTTAGTCCTGTATTGACGCTTTGCCTGATTGATGGTTCGTCGGAGGGCATAGCGGGATTTCTTATAAGCTTCCCGCTCCTTGAAAGCGGCAGCTCAGTGCGGATGTTGCCTGTAATCCATGGCTTCTGGTTGGGGTATGTACGCACAGTCACTGTGGGGACGACGTCATCGATGCACTTATTGATGAAGCCAGTGACTGATGTGGTGTACTCGCACATTTAACATGCTGGTAGAAATTTGGTCAAACGGATTTAAGTTTCACTGCATTAAAATCCCCGTCTACTAGCAGCGCCGCCTCTGGATGAGCGTTTTCCTGTTTGCTTATGACGGTATACAGCTCATTGAGTGCGGTCTTAGTGCCAGCATTTGTCTGTGGTGGTATGTAGACAGCTATGAAAAATTCAGATGAAAACTCTCTAGGTAGATAGTGTGGTCTACAGCTTATCATGAGATACTCTACCTCAGGTGAGCAAAACCTTAAGTCTTCCTTAGATATTGTGCACCAGCTGTTGTTTACAAATATACATAGTTCGCCACCCCTTGTCTTACCAGAGGCTGCTGTTCTATCCTGCCGATACAGTGTAAAACCCGCCAGCTGTATGTTATTTATGTCGTCGTTCAGCCACGACTCGGTGAAACATAAGATATTACCATTTTTAATGTCCCGTTGGTAGTTTAATCTTGCTCGTAGGTCATCGATTTTATTTTCCAATGATTGCATGTTGGCCAATAGAACGGATGACAGTGACAACTGGATGACAGTGACAACTAGTAACTCTTTACTCTTCTCCTGACTGTGGTCATGATGGAGTTCTCTATCCAGAGTGTGTCCCAAATCCTTATCATTGTTTATCTTTTTTTCTCTCATATTAATGCTTTTCTGATATCAGCCTTTGTTGGGGACTGATGGGAATGCCATATTAAACTATGTGTTGTCATAAAAAGGTCAATAATTTGGGAAAAATTGTGTTGATATTGAAGCCTAGTACATATATAATGGTCTTTTCCCTCCTCTCTGTGTGAAATATAGGTAAACATATTTAATTTACATCAGTCATTGTTTTTTGTTGTTGTGTGTATTTATTAGAATCCCCAAATAGCTGCTGCTGAGGCAGAGGCTACTCTTCCTGGCCTCCAAAAAGGAAACAACATAGACGTTTTAACACCATTCCTTATTCCAGTCTCAAATTTTTGTCCAATCAGCCTTTATTTTTGTATACTGGTACCTCTTTCTTTTTTAAAGCTTTTCGTACATAAAAAAAACCTGTAAGGGAATAACGAACAAATTATAGATAAGTTTAAAAAACACAGAGACACCTCTTTATTTATTTTTGTTTTAAATGTTTATGTAAATAATGTGCAGTACAAGATATCTATGGTATACATTTAAAAAAATGTATTTTTCTTTTAGTATAAATGAAGATGTATCAAAAATGACAGATCAATGTTGTATATTTTCTCTGGATCCATTTATTTATTGTTTAATTAATTTCATTGTCACCCCCCTTTAGCCCATTTAGACAGAACTTCTCAGCTCCTACTAGCCCCTCAGATACGTACAAATACACTCACTAATAGCAGTTAAGATGAATGCTAGTTTGCATGGAAAAAGGCTGAAGCCACAAAAGCAGAGCATACTATAGCTGCAGTGTGTCAGCATCGCTCACCGTTTACATCCGTTTCAATTATCTTGTTTCAAATATTTGGGAGAAATAATGAATTGCAGTGTGCATGTTACATCAGAGGCAATACTTGCCTCCATATGACTTGAAATAGGCTAAATGAGACTGCACAAGTGAGATAAGATTAAAAAGAGAAATCATACTATCACACATCCTGTACAATAACATAGGTTATACATAGCACGTTTCCATCTAAAGGAGAGAATATATTACTAATTGTATGTGATCGAAACCACTATCTTCCTTAAGCCTTTCATTATATTTATGAGTCGACTTTCCTATGTTGTTGACCAATGGTTGTTTCAATGGCCTTTACTAGAGCACGGATGAGTGCGAAACAGTCATACAGGTAGATCAGTCTTTCAATCATCCTCAATAGATGAAGAGGTCAAATTTATACTTCACTGAGTCAGCTAATGTGGCAGCTAATGTAGCAGCTAATGTAGGACGATAATGATAATTGTGTAACACTAATAATAGAATAATACTACTGTAGTAACAATTACAATAACAACAGTATCGGATCATCGTGAACTTGAGTACCTTGCAGTTCAGCATACATTTTCAATATAATTTTCTATACCACATGGCTGTGAGTTCTCAGTAGTATCCAGAGATCCCCCTCTGTAAACTGTCCTCCTCCTTTCCAATGCGGTCTTCCTTTCTATGAAACAAACTGTAAATACATTTTAGTTATATATGTTTAATGTGTGGATTGCGTTGTATTGACTCCAGGCTTGCAAAACAAAAAGGAAAAAAAGCTGTAACTTTCTTTATTATAAAGCAATACAATACAAATAGAAATTCCGTACTTGATGATTAATATATTTATTATTTTTAAAGGTTTAGTACCTCAGGTTCATTTGGAAAGTGTCGGGTCAGTTTGTCCTCACTGCTATTTCTAGGTAGTATGGAACTGAATTAGTGGATTTATTGCATTTGTGGTGAGAAATCTTGTATCAGAGATGGCACCAAAGTAAAAAAAACAAAAAACAACTACAAACATTTGACTTTTTGAGAAGTACTATAAGAGTATTTTTGAGCTGATGTTTTTATTCTTTGCTTAGATGGCAACCTAGTGTTTCCAAACCGACCAATAAGGTTTGCGTTGTCATGAAGGTATTGTAATTTTAGAAAAAGACCCCAAGTGTTGCTTGTTTTTGGAATTTATTTAATCATTTTATTTTTGTTCTTTTTTTAATTATGCATCCACCAAACACTGTTCTGCAAAGTACTGTTGACTTGGTTTACATTGATTTTTACTTTGTTTTTCAATTGTGAGAATACAACAACTATTATGCAGTAGTTTGTGTAATATAACAAAAAGGGAATATGGTGTCAAAATGTTAAATTGTGAACATTACCAAATCTACTGAACATGTGGAATTCAATGACAAAAATACAAGTTTGTGCTGTTACAATATTGAAGTGTTCTTTATTTCATGACTACCGTAATGTAGTGTGCATCTCATATACAAACACAGAAGACACACACAGCAGTTGCACCATCTCATTTGGCTCGTAAACATTGCTGCCAGGAGCCTGCCAGGAGCTGCAACATCACATCTTTGATAGCCCCTGTCTATGATGCTGCATTTGAAGCACGTTGGGACCATCTGCTATTCACTATCTCATAGGTGTCTGGCTCATAGGCGCCTACGCTACCCTATACTATCTATAGAGTGGTCTCTGATGCTGCATTCGTAGCAAGCTCGGACCTTCTGATAGCCAGACACTTATGAGATAGTAGCTGTCTACACTATGGTGTCTACACCTGAGATTACCTTGTCATAAAATTATCCATGAAGCATCCAGGCTTGATTTAAATAACTTGGTCCTATGCAAACGCTTCTATACTGTACAAAGTAACTAAAAGTAGTCTTGTTTTTCATGTTTTGGACTTAATTATAATATGTAGACTTACCAAATAGCCTGATAAGGCAGCATAGCCAGCACTCAGTTGAACTTAAGACATCAGAGCAAACAATTGTGTTGATACAATTAATTGTGTTGAATTCCTATACTCAGAGTTCATGCAATCATATTATACCAGCAGAGGGCACAAGACCCCATGATGATACAAATGTTACTGACTGACATCACAGTCAACAGACTTCCTGTGATGAATGACAGATTTGTATCCAATATGTTGATGCTAAATGCTACAATTTCACGATGGAATGCATTCTCCGGATGCGATGCCATGAATAAGAATAACAAAGCATGTTATCAAACGATTTACACTACTGAGTCAGCAAAGACCCAATAATGTTGGCTAAAATGCCAACTTTAAAAATTCACATAAATTAGTGGAAAAGTGTGCCATTGTCACGTTCTGACCATAGTTCTTTTGTGTTTTCTTTGTTTTAGTGTTGGTCAGGACGTGAGCTGAGTGGGCATTCTATGTTGTGTGTCTAGTTTTCACGTTTCCATGTTTGGCCTGATATGGTTCTCAATCAGAGGCAGGTGTTAGTCATTGTCTCTGATTGGGAACCATATTTAGGTAGCCTGTTTTGTGTTGGGGTTTGTGGGTGGTTGTCTTCTGTCTTTGTGTTCTATGCACCAGATAGGACTGTTTCGGTTTTGCCACATTTGTTATTTTGTATTTTGTAGTGTTCACGGTTTTGTCGTTATTAAACATGATGAACACTAACTACGCTGCGTCTTGGTCCGATCCCTGCTACAGCTCCTCTTCAGACGAAGAGGAGGAAATCTGCCGTTACAGAACCACCCACCAAAACCGGAACAAGCAGCGTGGTAAGGGACAGCAGCAGCAGCGGCCAAGTACACAGGACTCCTGGACAGAATTCCGGGAAATTCTGGACGGTAAGGGTTCAAGCTGGAGAATATCGCCGCCCTTGTGAAGAGCTGGAGGCAGCTAAAGCCGAGAGGCTGTGGTATGAGGAGGCAGCACGGAAGCGTGGCTGGAAGCCAGAGCGGCAGCCCCAAAAATGTATTGGGGGGGTACACGGGGAGTGTGGCGAAGTCAGGTAGGAGAACTGCGCCAACTTCCCGTGCTTACCGTGGAGAGCGAGAGTATGGGCAGACACCGTGTTATGCGGAAGAGCGCACGGTGTCTCCTGTACGTGTGCATAGCCCGGTGCGGTACATCCCAGCTCCTCGTATCGGCCGGGCTAGAGTGGGCATCGAGCCAGGTGCCATGAAGCCGGCTCAACGCATCTGGTCTCCAGTGCGTCTCCTTGGGCCGGCGTACATGGCACCAGCCTTACGCATGGTGTCCCCCGTTCGCCAGCACAGCCCAGTGCGGGTTATTCCACCTGGCCGGGCTAAGGGGAGTATTCAGCCAGGTAAGGTTGGGCAGGGTCGGTGCTCAAGAGCTCCAGTACGCCTTCACGGTCCGGTATATCCGGTGCCACCGCCTCGCACCAGCCCAGTATCACCAGTGCCAACACCACGCACCAGGCTTCCTGTGCGTCTCCAGAGCCCTGTTCCTCCTCCACGCACTCGCCCTGTGGTGCGTGTCTCCAGCCCGGTCCACTGCTCTTATTTCTTGGCCCAAGCAAGTCTCTTCTTATTATTGGTGTTCTTTAGTAGTGGTGTCAATTCGACCATGAAGGCCTGAATCACGCTGTCTCCTCTGAACAGTTGATGTTGAGATAACAGTTGATGTTGATGTTACTTGATGTCACGGCTGTTGAAGGATGAGGACCAAGGTGCAGCGTGGTGAGCGTACATTTTCTTTATTAACTCAAAATGACGCCAAACAAAACAATAAACACTACAAAACCAAACCGTGAAGCTCAAAGGCTATGTGCCCTAAACAAAGTCAATTTCCCACAAAAAACGGTGGGGAAAAAAGCTACCTAAGTATGGTTCCCAATCAGAGACAACGATAGACAGCTGTCCCTGATTGAGAACCATACCCGGGGCCTCCTGGGTTGCGCAGTGGTCTAGGGCACTGCATCGCAGCGCTAGCTGTGCCACCAGAGACTCTGGGTTCGCGCCCAGGCTCTGTCGCAGCCGGCCGCGACCGGGAGGTCCGTGGGGCAACGCACAATTGGCCTAGCGTCGTCCGGGTTAGGGAGGGTTTGGCAGGTAGGGATATCCTTGTCTCATCGCGCACCAGCGACTCCTGTGGCGGGCCGGGCGCAGTGCGCGCTAACCAAGGTAGCCAGGGGCACGGTGTTTCCTCCGACACATTGGTGCGGCTGGCTTCCGGGTTGGAGGCGCGCTGTGTTAAGAAGCAGTGCGGCTTGATTGGGTTGTGTTTCGGAGGACGCATGGCTTTCGACCTTCGTCTCTCCCGAGCCCGTACGGGAGTTGTAGCGATGAGACAAGATAGTAATTACTAACAATTGGATACCACGAAATTGGGGAGAAAAGGGAGAAAAATGTTTAAAAAAAAATATATATATATATAATAATAATATATATTTATTTTTTTTAAGAGAAGAAAAAATAAATAATAATAATATATAAAAAAGAAAAAAAGAGATACCCGGCCAAAACATAGAAATAGAAAATCATAGAAAACAAAACATAGAATGCCCACCCCAACTCACACCCTGACCAAACCAAAATAGAGACATAAAAAGGATCTCTAAGGTCAGGGCGTGACACTTGAACTCTGTGAAGCATTTATTTGGGCTGCAATTTCTGAGGCTGGTAACTCTAATAAATCTATCCTCTGCAGCAGAGGTAACTCTAGGTCTTCCTTTCCTGTGACCGTCCTTATGAGCGCCAGTTTCATCATAGCGCTTAATGTTTTTTGCGAATACACTTGAAAAAACGTTCAAAGTTCTTGACATTTTCCAAATTGACCGACCTTCATGTCTTAAAGGACTGTAATTTCTCTTTGCTTATTTGAGCTGTTCTTGACATAATATGGACTTGGTCTTTTACCAAATAGTGCTATCTTCTGTATAGCACCTCTACATTGTCACAACACAACTGATTGGCTCAAACGCATTAAGAAGGAAATAAATTCCACAAATAATTTTTTAACAAGGCACACCTGTAAATTGAAATGCATTCCAGGTGACTACTTCATGAAGCTGGTTGAGAGAATGCCAAGTGAGCAAAGCTGTCATCAAGGCAAAGGGTGGCTACTAGAATCTCAAATACAAAATATATTTTGATTTGTTTAACACTTTTTTAGTTACTACATGATTCAATGTGTTATGTCATAGTTTTGATGTCTTCACTATTATTCTACAATGTAGAAAATAGTAAAAATAAAGAAAAACCCTGGAATGAGTAGGTGTACTGTATGTGTTGTGCAACTCCATAAACAAACTGTTGTACTAAAAAAAAATGTTTGTATTCATATTAAATCATATATGATTTGAATAAGCTACAAATGTAGGTACATAATTGGATTTTAATGTTGGGTTGGACACAAGTTTTAACTTATTGGATTTCCCAAATATGTATTGAGCAATATCTTACTGTGCCCCACCCATTAATTTAGTCTATTGTGCAAACGCAACTGGTATAAAGGCCTACAGTGGAGACATTGAATATAGGATCTTGCTCTGTTGTTGCATCAAAATTAATCCGAAAATGAACACAACAGACTGCAAAACATGTAACTTGTATTATCAAGCAAAGTTTATTTGATATCAGAATCCAAGTAAAAATAGGAATGTGAAATAAACTATTCAGTGCAACAAAAGATGACAGCTTCACATTAATATAAGAAAACACTGAAATAAGACACTGTGGAGCATTGAATATAAAATGTACATGTAATCTGTTCATAAATGCTTGCTTGTAAACTTGTAAATGCATAAGAAATTACATGTGCCCAAACCTGTTAGGTAACATTCGAGTTTGTCAATAAACATGCAAATACTTTTTACTTTCAGTATAAGGCTATGATATAGTAATACAATGACGATATGCTGGTTTGGTCAAGTCTTGGGACTGTCTATGTAAAGTACACCCATGAGAAATAATGTGTAAACAGTATACAAAAACGTACATTATAGTGAAGTCCTTTCAGTCTGTAACGTCGTTGGCTCCATGCACATAGTGGACATATTTGAGAGCCAACAAGAAAAGGTTAATGAGCTTATTTATGCTGGTTGACAAATGTCATCCTGCTACTAGTACACTTGAACTTGATGTGGTGATAACTGGCATCCGCTGTTCACATGATTCAAAACCTTTTGTTTTAGCTGAGCCACTTGTTCCCGGAGTACATTTGCCGTTGAGGCCAGGTCAGTGTTTTGAGTTTTTAGGTTCTTAACTTTGTCCTCGAGTCTGGATATCCTCTCCAGTTTCCTCTTTCTACACTTGGACGCAGCAATTCTATTCCGCAGCTTTTTCCTCTCGGCTTTAATGCGCTCCTGCGTGTCCATGTTGATAGGCGACAGTGGCGGACTGTCGCCGAAGCTGTGCACGTCAGGGACTGTCTGCGGCTCATCCTTCAAAGATTGCACCTGGGAATGCGCTTGCTGTTGTGTGGAGCCTAAATGATGAGAGGGAGGTGGTGGGAAGGGGACAGTGTCTGTGGAGTAATTGACAGTGGTGCCCAAAGGCCCATTGCCATAACTGTTCAAGTTCGTATAGACGGGTAGGTCCAGGTGTATGGTGACAGGAGCAACATTGGTGCTTAAGTCCATACTGTTCGTTTGAGCGCACGTTCCGCCGTTCAGCTGGTTCTGTTTGTGTAAGTCCTCGAGAGCCTTGACGAATCCCTCCGCAAACTCCTGTTCGTCGGTTACCGACTTGGGGTAGAGAAACTGAGAGGTTGGTGTTGTTGTGACCATTCCGTTGGACTGAATGATGAGTCTCTCTAGCTCCGGGGTGGCCAGTTTCAGCAGGCCAAGGTCCGGGGAGATGAGGATGCTCTCGGTGTCGCGGAGATTGGGCTTTAAATTTGTGGAATTTGCCAGGTTTAAACTCATGTCCTTCTTCATCATATTTTAAAAAAAATACAAAATCTTAGATGACAGCAGTTGTAAAAATTCAGCACACCCTCACAACAGAAAGAGGGGTTCCCATAACATCTCAGTTGTTGAAGAGGAAACGATGCGTAATTTGGGCACAATCAAATCAAATCCGCGTTTAAAGTTTTCCTACCCTTGTCCACGTTCAGTGTATTGATCGCATTTTCCTTCACTAATGATGTCTTTTTTGTTTTTCCTTAATAAGAAACAATTAATAAGAAACAATAGATGACCAGCCTCCAGCTAGAGGTAGAAGTTTCTATGCGTGCGCTCGCGCGCTGCCTCCATCTTTTCTATCCTCGTAGGTTCCATTGTGTCACTTCAGAGCGCGCAGATTGGACAGAAATTACGTTTTTCCAGAATTTATTTGAATAAGGGGACGTACCATTCATATTACCATGGAAAAGGCGGGTAAACTGCAAACAGTGCGGTGCATTGTGGTCAGTGGGTTGGTCAGTGCTTGTTTCCTTCCCTATTCTATTTCTTTTGCATTTTGTACAGTAAAACAAGTCATTTAGATCGGTTAGACAAATATTTTTGCACTATTAAGTGTCCCATAACATTCTTTTGACTTTATCTAAGAAGTGTGGTGCAGAGCTGGTTATAATTCCAATGTCATCCCCCTGAAAATATATAACAAATATTACAACAAATATTATGGTAGAACTCAAATGTGCTGGTTGATAAAAGACTGGTGGCACCGTGATGATGTAGCGAACTGGTCTGTCTGCCCAATATAAATGATCAAAACTGTTGGAGGAATAAAAATACTATAAATAGGAAAGTATACCAGTTTCATTTGAGGACCAGGATGTTACTGCTGTGCCATACAGATTGCAAAATAGCTGGGAACAGATTTTTGGTGTACGATGCAAGATTCAAGAGGTATTTTTAGTATTATTATTATGATTTTTCGGCAGGGGTCTAAGATGGTTGAGGGGCAGCTCTCGTGGAACTGTGAGGGGATCTTGGAGGGTTGGTGGCCTGGCGGTTGGGAGCTTGGGCCAGTGGCCAATAGGTCACTGGTTCGGGTCCCCGTTTTGACCTGGTGGGAGACCTGTCGACATGCTCTTGGGCAGGGCGTTTACCCTTGTTACTTCTGTGGGTTGCTCTGGATGGGAGTCTGTTAGATGACAATGTAATGTAAATGTTGAGCAGCTTCACTGCAGGTAGATTGTATGTTTTAATATTTAAAAAAAATTATACAACATTTAAATAAAAAGTGTGGTGAAAATCAAATAAAGAAAAAAACAAATGGAGAAAAAGTGTTAGGCCAGTAACTGAAAAGTAAACAAACCCAAACCGACTGGGTGACAAATCTGTCAATGTGTACTTAACCCACATGTCGCTGTCTGCTAAACTGTCACAATGAGTATGGTTTTTATGTGTTTTTATAATTAGTTTCATGAAAACATACATAAAATGACTGTCAGTGGATTCAAGGTCACACTACAACTGATTAACACAAGAAAGGCACACTCACATGTAAAGTGCTTGATTTGCCAGAATCCCATTACTACTACAGAAACATCAGATATCAAATTACCCTCAATCAGCCTCACTGGTGTATATCTGTGTTGTCACTGTAAGGGGAGATACAGTTCCTGCTGCCATTGCCTGCCTTTGTGCCCTTTAGCAAGGCACTTAACCCCCCACAACAACTGATCCACAGGCACCCTGCTCAATACTTATGTAAATAAGGTATTTCTGTTTTTATTTTTAATAAATGTGCAAAACATTTCTAAAAAACTGTTTTTGCTTTGTCATTATGGGGTATTGTGTGTAGATTGATGAGGGGGAAAAACGATTTAATACATTTTAGAATAAGGCTGTCTACTTCCCCAGCATGCTAAACTGTTCATGTAGATGTCTAGTCATTGTGCTAATGCTAGTTTGCATTAGTTTGCGAAACTACATTTAACTTCCTTCATACTGGACGCAGAGACATAAAAATAGTATCCACCAGTTTATCTGACTCTGGAGAAGTAGCTTCATTGCCAACATCTTGAACTATTCCTTTAAATACCTGTCCCAAAGGCCATACTAAATCAACATATTGTTTCTACACGCAGATGTTATAGAAGATCATTTTCCACTGCTGTTATTAGACACAATCCGATTTGTCTCCTGTGAATGGAGCTGCTCAATTTCTAGAACAAAACATTGAAGTGCATGCACTTTGAAACTGAGCCTTATCCAGCTCCCCCAGTCTTCATACTGGCATGGTAAGGGTTACACCGAGGAGGCGTGTGTGCGTCATAGGTAGGCCCATCTCTGCAAGGCATCGTGGGGGCGGACCCGCTCAGTGGGCGGACCACGTCTGTCTGTGATGTCAGAGAGAGAGAGCAGCGATGGAACTCTCAGTGGCGGAAGTAAGGGGTGAAAAGGTGGAGGGGGTGAACACTGTTCACTGAACAGGCAAGATATTTATGTTAGAAAGAGCTGAATCAACAGTGCAAAGCGTGCGGGGGTGGTCCTGTGAGAAAAAAAACTGTCAGTTGAGGATAAAAAGAGGCAGTAACATCTCCTAGTATTTTTTTGTTGCAATGTGATCAGGGCTGTTGTAGCCTGCTCATTCTATAATACACATGCTGTTGCTATACATGGTATTCGGGCATGACGAAAAAGGCCATGCAGTTGTATGTATTCAGATCATTTACATTGTTTTATGACATAATTTCAAGGCTGAATGCTCTAATGAGGATCTATTTTCAGTGAATAACCCAACAAGTCATAGATTTAATGAATACGACAAGGTGGTTATATCAGTTGCTGAGAAAGTATATTATGTACAGGGCAAGACCCTATATTTGTTACTGTCAAGGAAGAATGACATCACCAATGTACAGAAGAGTACAAAAGGAAGACAGGAGAGATGTAAAGAGGGGTGTCATGCACCCCGAAAATCTGAGGGAGCACAAAGTACATGAGGATGACTGGCGTGTGGTCCGGAGAGGGGCTAAGTCCTCCGACCATAAATTTGAGAATTTCGCATTTTTCAAACACGTGAAATAGCTCAATATGCTTAATTCTATGTCAAAAGTATGTACAGTTGAAGTCGGAAGTTTACATACACTTAGGTTGGAGTCATTAAAACTCAAATTTCTTGTTAACAAACTATAGTTTTGGCAAGTCGGTTAGGACATCTACTTTGTGCATGACACAAGTACTTTTTCAAACAATTGTTACCAGACAGATTATTTCACTTATAATTCACTGTATCACAATTCCAGTGGGTCAGAAGTTTACATACAATAAGTTGACTGTACCTTTAAACAGCTTGGAAAATTCCAGAAATGGCTTTAGAAGCTTCTGATAGGCTAATTGACATAATTTGAGTCAATTGGAGGTGTACCTGTGGATGTATTTCAAGGCCTACCCTCAAACTCAGTGCCTCTTTGCTTGACATCATAGGAAAATCAAAAGAAATCAGCAACGACCTCAGAAAAGAATTGTAGACCTCCACAAGTCTGGTTCATCCTTGGGAGCAATTTACAAATGCCTGAAGGTACCACGTTAATCTGTACAAACAATAGTACGCAAGTATAAACACCATGGGACCACGCAGCCGTCATACCGCTCAGGAAGGAGACGCGTTCTGTCTCCTAGATATGAACGTACTTTGGTGCAAAAAGTGCAAATCAATCCCAGAACAACAGCAAAGGACCTTGTAAAGATGCTGGAGGAAACAGGTACAAAAATATCTATATCCACAGTAAAACGAGTCCTATATCGACATAACCTGAAAACCCACTCAGCAAGGAAGAAGCCACTTCCAAAACCGGCATAAAAAAGCCAGACTACGGTTTGCAACTGCACATGGGGCCAAAGATCGTACTTTGGTCTGATGAAACAAAAATATAAACTGTTTGGCCATAATGACCAACGTTATGTTTGGAGGAATAAGGGGGAGGCTTGCAAGCCGAAGAACACCATCCCAACCGTGAAGCATGGGGGTGGAAGCATCATGTTGTGGGGGTGCTTTGCTGCAGGAGGGATTGGTGCACTTCACAAAATAGATGGCTTCATGAGGAGGGAAAATGATGTGGATATATTTAAGCAACATCTCAAGACAACAGTCAGGGAGTTAAAGCTTGGTCACGAATGTGTCTTCCAAATGGACAATGACCCCAAGCATACTTCCAAAGTTGTGGCAAAATGGCTTAAGGACAACAAAGTCAAGTTATTGGAGTGCCCCTCACAAAGCCCTGACCTCAATCCTATAGAACATTTGTGGGCAGAACTGAAAAAGCGTGTGTGAGCAAGGACACCGGCAAACCTCAGTTACACCAGCTCTGTCAGGAGGAATGGGCCAAAATTCACACAACTTATAATGGGAAGCGTGTGGAAGGCTACCCGAAACATTTAACCCAAGTTAAACAATTTAAAGGCAATGCTACCAAATACTAATTGAGTGTATGTAAACTTCTGACCCACTGGGAATGTGATGAAATAAATAAAAGCTGAAATAAATCATTCTCTCTACTATTATTCTGACATTTCACATTCTTAAAATAAAGTGGTGATCCTAACTGACCTAAGACAGGGAATTTTTACTAGGATTAAATGTCAGGAATTGTGGAAAAACTGTGTTTAAATGTATTTGGCTAAGGTGTATGTAATCTTTCAACTTCAACTGTATATTTTGCTGCATATGTAAGTATTGAGTTAAACTGTTTTTTATTTTTTTATAAACTAAATCCTTCTCTGTATCTCTGTTTAAATTAAAGATTGAAAAGAATGTGAGTCTTATTCAGTATATTTAGTTATTTTTTGGTTTTCTAAAGTCTACCAACCTTGCCAGCAGGCATGCCAGCTAAGATAGTTAGACAAGCTAGCTACTCTAACTTGATTCAAAGCCTGAAAAGGCTTCATGGTAACTGCTTTTAGCAATGCTAGTATTTACACACTAGCGTGACTAGGAATTAACTTTAAAAAAAAACTGAATAGTCCACTGGAAGCCAGAAGTTAAATACATTTTGATTTGTCTGTAGGCTTGGTCCTTATGCAGGAGGGAATTTGACAAAAAAAAACGTATAATTAAACAGAATTTCCAAACGTGGGTCTGCTGTAGGCCCATTTCCTTAGCGAGGTCAGTTCCTCTCTGCTTACTTCATGTCAAAATTAAAGTCCCGACATGTTCTTGCTTTAAAAAAATATATATATATATATACTTACATTAAAAAAAAAATTATTACAAAAAATACAAGGAAGGGGTAACATTAAAGTATTCGAACATGAAGGACAAACAATACAGCATCAAGACACTATCAAACATGTATCAGTCTTTCCGCAACAGAGATATCCTTATGTGTGAGGGTGCGTGTGCATGATAGTGATATAAAATATATGTCATAGTTTCCTTTTTCATGATCACAATCTTGTGAAACCCAAACCCTCCAAGATCCCCCTACAGTTCCCCAATAGCTGTCCCTCAACCATTCGAGACCCCTCCCACAGTCCCCCCCGGAATAAAAAAAATAAAATGAATTCCATTCCCCACCCCCAAGAACCCCCCCAATGCACCAACAACCAAGAGAATGAACTAAAGAGAAAAAAGGAAAAGACAGAAGAAACAGCAAACAATGAAAAAAATATATAAAAAAATTATACATTTAAAACAAAGGACATCAAGAACAACTGAAATCATAACAGCAATGCGAACTGTATATGTTTGTGTGCATGTCTGGCACTATTACATGTATGTGTGTGTTCTTGTATGTGTTTATTTGAATGAGAGTGTGTGTATATGTATGTGTACAAACACCTGCACGGCATCAGCCTCGGGCAAACCGGCATTAGTTGTAAAAACATTGCCACTTAGTGTCATTCAAATGTACTTTTTTTATATATTTTTCCCCCTTTTATCTTTGACCATCATTCTCTATCTCACACAGCAACTCCACTCCCACTTGTCTCCAATTTCACATACCAACCCTCAGCTTCCCTCAGCCCATCCCATCTATCTCTGCTGGCCACCCACTTCGTGTTTCTACGCAACACATATCTTTCAACTATGCTATGATGTTTAACGTACAATTTCAATCTATCTAATCGAATATAATCTACAGATTGCATATTGAAGATAAATACTTTTACTAAGAGTATTAGTATATTAGTAATTGACTGACCCGATCTCTCCAGATCTCCTAGCAGTACTATTTCTAGGGTCAATTTTAGATCAATGCTATGCATTTTCAGCCATTCCTGAACCTGAGACCAGAAACAGGCTACCTGAGGGCAATACCAAAATAAATGGACTATTGATTCTGCATCCTCACAACAAAATCTGCAGAGCTTCGATGATTTTATGCCCCAAATATTCAACATTTTGTTGGTGGCAAGAATTATATATAATAATTTTAGCTGAAAAGCACAAAGTCTTGAATCTTGCGTTGTTTTATATATCAACTCGTACCATGGAATCGGTACATCAAAAATCTCTTCCCAACTATTTTGCAATCTGTATAGCACAGTTGTCAACATCCTGGTCCTCAAATGAAACTAGTATACTTTCCTATTTATGCTATTTTTATTCCTCCGCCAGTTTTGATCCTTTATATTGGGCAGACAGACCAGTTCCCTACCTCCTCCCGCTGCCACCCGCCTCCTCCATTTTTGGGGCAATGCTGTAATCAATTGGTTGTACTCTTGGATTGAGCAGACTTTCCCGTACAATTCTGATAACTCCATGAAGGACATAACTCTACCATTACAATTTACAATATCATTTAAGAACAAAATACCCCTTTCAAACATCTTTCCAATAAATACAGGTATTTTATCAACCAGCACATTTGAGTTCAGCCATAATATTTGTTGTAATATTTGTTCTATCTTTTCAGGGGGATGAAATTGAAATTTTAGCCAGCTCTGCAATGCTTGTTTGAAAAAGACAGATACTTTGAAAAAAGTATAATTTTAAATTAATCAAAAATGAGACATGGCAATCTGCACAAAGGCAAAAAGGCAATTTTTAAACAATGGATGTGTCACGCCCTGACCTTAGAGAGCCGTTTTATTTATCTATTTGGTTAGGTCAGGGTGTGATGTGGGGTGGGCATTCTATGCTTTGTTTTCTATGTTTTTTTATTTCTATGTTTTGGCCGGGTATGGTTCTCAATCAGGGACAGCTGTCTATCGTTGTCTCTGATTTGGAATCATACTTAGGTAGCCCTTTCTCCCTCCTTTCAGTGTGGGTAGTTGACTTTGTTAGTGGCACTATAGCCCTCGGAAGTTTCACGGTCGTTTATTTTGTTTCTTGTTTTGTTGGCGACATTCTAAAAATAAAAGAGAAATGTACGCTTACCACGCTGCACTTTGGTCCACTTCTTTCAACGGTCGTGATAGGATGAGCTTTCCTTATTCATCTACTTGAGAACCATTTAGGGTTCAAATAAAACTTTTGAATGAGTGAAGCTTTTAGAGAGAGGTTTAGTGCTTTATATTTAATCATCTCAACCCACCCTATTCATTATATAGACACGCTCGTTTTATTTTGTCTGATTTAGCGTCCCAGATAAAGCTAAATATTTTTTGCTCATATGATTTGAAAAATGAATCATCAGGAGTAGGCAGCGCCATAAGTAAGTGAGTAAACTGAGATATGACTAAGGAGTTAATCAGGGCAATTTTTCCATAAATAGACAGGTATTTACCTCTCCATGGTTGCAGGATCTTGTCTATTTTTACAAGTTTTCTATTGAAATTCATTGTGGAGAGCTTATTTATATATTTTGTGATATGAATACCGAGTATGTCTACTTCACCATCAGCCTATTTTATAGGTAAGCTGCAGGGTAATGTAAACGTTGTATTTTTTAAGGATCCAATACGTAATATTGTACACTTGTCATAATTAGATTTTAGTCCAGAGAGTACAGAGAAGTTATCTAGATCTTTAATGAGACATTGCAGGGATCTAGTTTGCGGACTTAACATAAAACTTTAGTCATCGGCGTACATGGACACCTTTGTATTTAAGCCTTGGATTTCTAATCCTCTAATGTTGTTATTGGATCTGATATTAATAGCTAGCATTTCGATGGCCATAACGAATAGATATGGTGACAGCGGACACCCTTGTTTAACTCCTCTTGACAATTCAAAACTCTCTGAGAAGTAGCCATTATTTACTATTTTACACCTGGCGTTGCTATACATTATTTTTACCCATTTTATAAGAGAATTACCGAAATTGAAAAAATAAAATCCAGTCTTACTTTATCAAATGCCTTTTCAAAATCCGCTATAAATACCATTCCTGGCTTCTTATATGTTTCATGATGTTCTATGATTTCTAGTAGTTGTCGTATATTATCTCCAATGTATTGTCCATGTAAAAAACCTGTCTGATCAGGATGAACAATACCTGGTAAAACCCTTTGAATTCTGAGTGCTATGCATTTTGCTAGTATTTTTGCATCACAACATTGAAGTGTAAGGGGCCTCCAGTTTTTTTTAGATAGACTGGGTCTTTATATTTGCCATCTGGGTCTTGTTTTAATAATAGAGAAATCAGACCTTCCTGCTGAGTACCTGACATACTACCATTTCTATAGGAGTAGTTAAAACAATCTAACAATGGAGCTTTTAGTATATCAAAAAATACTTGATATACCTCTACGGGTATGCCATCAAGCCCTGGGGTTTTTCCAGACTGAAAGGACTTAATAGCCTCAAAAAGTAATTTCTCTGTAATTTGGCATTCGCACTGATCTTTCTGTACATTTGTTAATTTTCCATTTTTTTAATTATTTGGAAGAAATTCCTTACCGTAATCTTCATTCAGTGGGAGAGGATGAGATGGAAAAGAGAATATCTTCCTAAAATAATTAGCTTCCTCTTTTAAAATATCATTCGGAGAATCATAGATTACATAGTTTTTGCAAATTCTTTTTGTTAGCGTTCCTGTATTGGAGATTCAGGAAGAATTTTGTGCATTGTTCTCCATATTCCATCCTGTTAGCTTTATTTTTGTAATAGATTACATTAGATCGTTCTTGAATAAGTTCCTCAAGTTCTTTTTGTTTTTCCTCTAACTTATTTTGTATCTCTATAGTATCGTTTTTATTGCTATCTACCTGTACTATTAGTTCATGGATTTCCCTTGTTAGTCTTGTTTCTTTAGCCAGAAACTGCTTTTTTATTATTGATGAAAATTGAATTGAATGACCCCTGAAGGTACATTTAAAGGTATCCCAAACAATAAGGGATTTGCTGAACCTATATTATACTGGAAAAATTCAGTTATAAACTATTTTGTCTTAGTTAAAAATAAATTGTCCTCCAGTAAACTTTGATTAAATTTCCAATATCCCCGTCCACGTGGAAAATATATAAGAGTTATGTGAATGCCAATTAGATGATGATCCGATTGCATTCTGTCTCCTATTAAAACTTTTTTAACCTTTAATGCAAGAGAGAAAGAGACAAGAAAGTAGTCAAGACGACTAGCTTGATTAAGTCTCCTCCATGTATATCTCACTAGGTCGGGGTTTTTTAGTCTCCAAATATCCACTATTTCTAATGTGTCCATAATATTTGTGATTTCCTTGAGGGCACGGTGATGATAGTTTGTAGAGTGATTACCTTTACGGTCCATTGAGGTACTTAACACTGTGTTATAGTCTCCTACCATAATTATTAGATCATTTGTTGCCTGTAAGTTCAATAAATTGGTATAAATGTTTTCGAAGAAGTGTGGATCATCCTGATTTGGACCATATAGATTAATGAGCCAAATCTCTTTTTCGTCCACTTTCATATTCAAAAGGGTCCATCTTCCTTGCGAATCAATCCTGATTATTTGCACATTCAGATCAACATTTTTGTTAATTAATATCATCACACCCTTTGAGTTCCTTTGTCCACGACAGAAAATTATTTCACCACCCCATTCCTTTTTCCACGCAACATCATCTAAGGATGTAGAGTGAGTTTCCTGTAAACAGTATATGTTATATTCCCTTTCTTTTAGCCATGTAAAGACTGATCTTTAAAAAAAATAATCTGCCAAACCGTTACAATTATAACTAGCTATACTTATTTCCCCCCTTACCATAACTAGATAATATTCTCAGGCTAAATTGACCATAATTAGTGCTTGTAAAGTTACTGCCATCAGAGGTATTATGAAGGTCAAAACTAGAGCTTTCAAATGTCGGATATTTAGAATTCAAGAAATAGGTTCTAGCAATATTTTTTTAATTCCCTTGCCTGTTTGCCTGTGAGCCAATGCCACAGATGTTAGAAAATCGAGACAAATTACGTGTGTAACAAATCCGAGTAGGTTGATGTGTATGATATTGGATATGATATAATGACATTGTGTATGATGTCTGTATAAGAGTAAGACTATAATGTGTGAATAAAATAATAACTCTGCCAATTTGCATGTTTGAGTATCTATGTAGTGCGTATAGTCTTAATATTCATAATTGTAATCCATATCGTATCACCATCATAATTACCTTTAACATAATTGAAAAACACATCCCAGCATTTCCATAGCAATTGACGTTTCACGTGATCATGAAAGAGACCTTGCATTACTCTAGAGAAGGCTTCACTACAGTACAAATGTATTCTGTACAATATGTTATTATTCCCCAATGCCCCTATTTTGATATCTTCCCCTTGCTTGTTGTAAACATATATAAACTTGTAGACAAATACATAAAAAAGATAGACAAACAATAAACACATTAAATTATAAAACAGTTCTCGACAATAGAGCTTTTTTTGTTTGTGCTTTTTTTGTTGTTGCAGCTATGGCACACGTACAGGACTTTTACTTGAGGTAAGCGGAGAGGAAATGGGTCTACAACAGACCCATGTTTGTAAAGTCTGTTTAATATATGTTCTATTAGATGTTTTTTTCTCCAAGTATACATCAACTCCTATATAAGAGCATTCCACCTGCAGTTAAACCTCTTGAATGCATCTAACATTTGGAGGCAAAGTAATACATTGCTATTGAGCAGATACACATGTAACTATGAGAACCTGGGTCATGTTTAGTAAGCACGAAATCAAAGAAAACAGCCCAAAAGGGAGTGAAACAGGGACATATTACCTGAACTTGTGCAATAAGAAATGTTTGTATTCTGTTTTTAACAGATTCGCTAGTGTACCCTAATGAACACAAACCTTAACTATAATTGATACTGCAATAGCAGGTTCATTATAACAAAGCAGGATAGGAGAATCAAGCCTGTACAGACATATGGTGAATTTAGAGTACACATATTTCAGTGCTACAAGTCAAGGCACAGTGTGATAACACATCAGGAATGTTTGGCATCACTAATGCATGCTGGGAATGGAACACCTTTAAGCCGTGGCCAGGCCCAGGTAATGAATAGGTCTAGTGTGTGCTAGTGTTGAGCAACATGTCACTTGCTGAGCTGTTGTATCTGAGGAATCACCCAATATTTATGTCCACGATTGGAGCGGTTTAGCGTTGTTTAAGGTATTTGGTGAGAGCATCTGTCTTCATCAAATCAAATTATTTTTTTAGATGCATGCTGTAGCCTCGTTGTTACAGAACACTTAACAGTGTAACACTTAACAGAACACTTAAGTAACAAGCAAACCTGATGCCAGGTTTCGGTGCATGTTATCACGGCATGATTGCTTTGATGTGAGTGTGTTTTCTGGCTTCACCACAGTTCAGTTTTGCAGTGTTTTTACCGTTAAAATGAGCAGGGGCAGCAGTTTCATGGTACATGGCCTGTCTTCACCTCTGTTCCCATCATGTGCACTCCTCTTGGCCCATGACGCAGTTTCAACGTGTAGGTGAGGCTCCACACTCACGACTATGTGGGGAAACCCTGTGTGCAAGGAGGTAGAGGACTAGTTTCATGTGAGGTTAGAGCCTACGGTGGTTAGAGGGACACTATAATACCTGTCACACACAGACCCACACGCACACACACTCAAAGCCACAGTAAGCCCACGCATCACAGCAGTGGTATTATGCAGTGATTTCGATGCTGATGTGTTGACTGACATTTAGCAATTAGTTGATTAATCATCATATGTCCTTCTGAATAAGAAAAAAAAAACGTTTTTGAAATGTCAAGAGTTTTTCCATTAATTCTCATCTCACTTTTGAAAAGAAAATAGAGGCATGCATATTAATGATGTTTGGGGGGGGGGGGGGGGACGGTCAACAACACATCAATAATTGAACAATATTTTCATGCAAACCATACGATTAATATTGGTGTATGAGCGAAAAAAAGTTGGTTTAGTGGGATCAGCGGTTCTGTGTGTGAATTGACTACTACAGAGAGGGAATGACATATTAAACGATATTCTTTGTTGATTTTTCCTGATAGTCAAAGGAACCATAAATCACTGCAGTGAACTAAGCCTGGAAGGAATTCTGTGGTTCAGACAAAAAGTTGACCTGCCCTCAGTGCCAAAAACAATGCCTTTTTCAACATGCCCTTCTCATATCAAGTCACAATGAAAAAGTAATCACTTTGACAGTGACACCCACTTGATGAAAGCACAAAGATATGGGAATGCATTTAAGACATTTTACAATGGCAAAAAAAATGAAAATATATGCCACTCAGCCACACAAATATGCCAAGGCTTTTAGCACTTGTGTTTGCCTAAAAAAAGGGTTGAGTCAGTATAATGCAATAAAGTGGAAGCATAATGGAATCAAAGTAAACAGCCTAGAGGGGCTCAAAATGTTGACAGATGTCCTTACAAGAGAGCATGCTGTAGGCCTTCGATGTCTCAGATTAATCTAGTCAGCGTTAGTTCAAGGAAATAACCCTGTAACGTCATGTCTCACAGTCAGTGTTAAATGCATTGACAGGAGACTAGGCAAACTCAGACAACTACTGGGTAGACAATCTCCAAAGTAATACGAGGCCTTTCAAAACAGCAGCACTGAAATTCTCATTTCACCACTGAAATTAAATAGAGGAAAGGAAAAGCTTCTCTTTAATGGGAATGGTGAGAGAAACTGTAATAATGTTTCCTGGCAGCCTGCATTAGATGTGGGTTTCCATAAATACATGGACAGGCTGGTATATTTGTGCCCTGCAGTAAAAATAACCCAGTTTCCCAAGGGAAGTGATGACATCAGCAGCCTGCCTGCATCAGCAGCCGTCATCTTCCTCAGGTAGCAAGGAGGGGGCCGTCGCCACGGCAACACTGTCATGCAATGTGACGCAGGTGAGAGAGTGGCAGATTAGAGCGAGGCTGCGTTTGGGTGGGCTGGTGCAGTGGTGTATTGGCAAACAATGCGTGGGAGGATGGGAGAGAAGGAGCGGAGGAGAGGAAGACACAAAGACTAACTCTGAAATTACCCCCTCTTTCCACCCCCCTGGTCAAAGCCAGTTATCACAGCTAACATTTCAGGAAATAAATTACAGCAGATCTGATCCGCACGCAGATCTGATCCGCACACCCCTTGAGCAATGACTGAGAAGCAGAGCAAATGGGTTTTCCTCCCTCAGCAACTCATCTTTTTACGTCGTTCTGCATTTGTGGTGAAATTCTGTCTCAGAATGAAAGGGAAACTGACAGCAAATGAATTCCAATGCAGCAAGAAAAAAGCTTTTAGCAACACAGTTAACACTAGGCATACTAGTGATTCAGAGATGCCGAATCCTTTTTTTTTTTAAAGAGAGGTTTCCTTTTCTTTAGTACAGCCACATATATGGTATTGTAGGGATAGTGGGAATGTGTTTTCTAATGCATCTGACATGACACAGATTGATCAACCACATGAAAGCTGATGGTAAAATGTATATCCTTCCAATCTTCAACTCCTTGGGGACTACTTCCCTTGTGTGATTTGCGTGAAATATGTGGACACCTGCTGGTTGAACATCTCATTCCAAAATCATGGACATTAATATGGAGTTGGTCCCCCCTTTGATCCTATAACAGCCTCCAATCTTCTGGGAAGGCTTTCCACTAGATGTTGGAACATTGCTGTGGGGACCATTTAGCCACAAGAGCATTAGTGCAGTCGGTTTTGCCCAACTAATGTTGGGCAATTAGGCCATGCTCGCAGTCGGTGTTCAAATTCATCCCAAAGGTGTTCAATGAGGTTGAGGTAGGGCTCTGTGCAGGCCAGTCAAATTCTTCCACACCGATCTTGACTAACCATTTCTGTATGGACCTCGCTTTGTGCATGGGGACACTGTCATGCTGAAATAGGAAAAGGCCTTCCCCAAACTATTGCCACAAAGTTGGAAGCACAGAATCGTCTAGAATGTCATTGTATGCTGTAGCGTTAAGATTCCCTTCACTGAAACTAAGGGGCCTAGCCCAAACCATGAATAACAGCCCCAGATCATTATTCCTCCTCCACCAAACTTTACAGTTGGCACTATGCATTTGGGCAGGTAGCGTTCTCCTGGCATCCGCCAAACCCAGATTTGTCCGTTGGACTGCCAGATGGTGAAGCGTGATACATCACTCCAGAGTCCAATGGCGGCGAGCATTACGCCACTCCAGCCGACAATTGGCATTGCGCATGGTGATCTTAGGCTTGTGTGCTCTGCCATGGAAACCCCTTTCATGAAGCTCCCGACGAACAGTTCTTGTGCTGACTTTGCTTCCAGAGGCAGTTTGGAACTCAGTAGTGAGTGTTGCAACCGAGGACAGATGATTTTTACTCGCTTCAGCACTCGGCGGTCCTGTGAGCTTGAGTGGCCTACCACTTCGCGACTGAGCCGTTGTTGCTCTTAGACGTTTCAATTCACAATAACAGCACTTAGTTGACTGCGGCATCTCTAGAAGTCCAGAAATTTGATGAACTGACTTGTTGGAAAGGTGGCATCCTATGATGGTGCTACGTTGAAAGTCACTGAGCTCTTCAGTACGTGACATTCTACTGCCAATGTTTCTCTATGGAGATTGCATGGCTGTGTGCTCGATTTAATACATGTGTCAGCAACGGGTGTGGCTGAAATAGTAGAATCCATTAATTTGATGGGGTGTCCACATACACTAAATGTCCAAAAGTATGTACGTTAGTGATGTGCGGGTTGACTCATAACCCACAGTCCCCGCGGTTATATTCACCACAGGTTGAATAAAGAGAAAATACCTTAAAAAATCGATAAATGTATAATTATTGTGCAATTCATATCTATAGGCTACATTGAGGTCTGGACACAGACTGTAGGTCTATAACTGCTCACATAGCCATAATATTAACTCCTGCAGAATTTAGCATTTCTTGATGCCAGGTTACACCAAATGCAGGCAAAATGTTTTTATCCGGGAACAGGAGTGAAGAAATATGATTTCTTTCTTTCAGCATCTTGAGAGAATGCTGATCATATTTTATGTGGTTGAAATACTTATCCAAGCTGAACTAAAATCTTATGAGAAACATGTTTGGTTTTCACAGCTTTCTATTACCTTACAACCAGTCAAACAGATTTTATTTTGAAAATATGATATATATATTCTTTCCATTTTCTCCCCAGTCCCTAAAGTCTTTCTCTGCAAAAGACGACAGAGAAAATTTACCGATGTCAACTAGAGTGAAGCATTCATTCTATCGAATGATGACATTATTCTGGTGATCAAGGGTTTATTTAGTCTTCTCGGGCAACATATAATTACAGAAGAGAAGTTGCATGTATCTAATTATAGACAAGTTGACTAAAAAATAGCCTACCAAAATGTCTGAAATTATAAGCAGAAACATATCTAAATCGGGCAACAAAAAATGCTTGTCAAAAAATCGTTACGCACTTTGACTGTAGCCGAATAGCGCATTTGCTGTATTTGGGGGTTAGGCTCAGGTGCGGGCTTCAGATTTTCTCTTCATCACGTACACTGAGTGTATAAAACATTACGAACAACTTCTCTTTCCATGACAGATTGACCAGATTAATCAAGTTGAAAGCTATGATCCCTGATTGATGTCACTTGTTAAATCCACTTCAATCAGTGTAGATGAACAGTAGGAGACAGGTTTTAAGCCTTGAGACAATTGAGACATGGATTGTGTATGTGCCCTTCAGAGGGTGAATGGGCAAGTCAAAAGATTTAAGTGCCTTTGAACAGGGTATGGTTGTATGTGCCAGGCACACTGGTTTGAGAATGGTCCACCACCTAAAGGACATCAAGCCAACTGGACACAACTGTGAGAAGCATTGGAGTCAACATGGGCCAGCATCCCTGTAAAATGCTTTCGACACCTTGTAGAGTCCATGCCCTGACAAATTGAGGCTGTTCTGAGGGAAAAACTTGTAGAGTCCATGCCCTGACAAATTGAGGCTGTTCTGAGGGAAAAATGGGGTGCAACTCAATATTAGGAAGATGTTCCTCCTAATGTTTTGTACACTCAGTGTATAGTCGGGTGGTTGCGGATGTGTTAGCATCAATTGCGGGTGGGTGCGGGTGAACAGCTGACCTGTGCACCACTAATGTACGCCTACATTCATACAGGGCTATTATCATCATGAGTCACAGGCCCTCTGATGTCCATTGTCTACTAGCTAACTGTACTAGTTCCAGTTAATTAGTATGGGGACAAAATAATTGCAATCTATAGTATTTGTTGTTTGACACGTTTTGCCGTCTACGTTTTAAACTATGAGCAAAGAAAAAGGCTAGTAGTTCTTGGATTGGCATTAACTCTATGGTTATAATTTTAAAATGGAAAGACAGAAAATGTTTATTAGTCAAAAGCTTGAAAGCTTTATCTTGGAGAGAACTGTTTGTCATTATCTCAGGGGTCTTTATCTGTGGCATATCTTGGCAGAAGAAAACCTTATACTGGAGACCATTAACCATCTCTCCCCCTCATTCACACACACATCAATACCCTATTCTCTCTCATAGTAGTTCCCCACAATGGTTCGAAATTGTGGCTTACAGGGACATCTAATACTTAGGAGTAATGCTATAGCCATGGATTTGGGTATAGAGTAACTACAACATTCATTAAAGTATCTCTCATAATCGAGGTCTCTACAAACTAAAAGAAATGCCAGCAAAGTCGGAAAAAGAAAGCCTATTAGCTTGAAACTTCTGTTAATGGAATCTTTCACAACGTCCTGAAAGTGCAGTTAGAAACAAAATACATTCACCACAGGCAGGAAAAGGCAAACGAGCGTTTTTATGGCTGAGCTCCAAACTTGGGAGAACAAAATTCTGCTAATTTGTTCATCGAAGTGCTACATAACTTTGATATCCAGGGTCATATTCTTCAAGAAAGAGATGTGGTACATTGGTCTCATAACATGTATGGGACACTAAACCAGTGGTTAGGGAGTTTGGTATTGAAAAACACTTTTTTGCCTGATACAAATATTTCAGAGGTAATAGAGAAACCATCTCCTCATAATTTCCACCAACCCCTTGTCAAAGAACTACCATGCCTTTTACATTTTCAATTGAAGCTAGCTTTTCATGCAAATGAAAGTGAGAATGTTTTTTCCAGAGCTTCATTTTTTAACTGAAACAGCGATTATGTTCCATTCCGATTCATTTCAAAACAGCCACAAGACATGCAACACCACAGTAATAAAACTCATAGAACAGCATCATAAATCAGTCACCATCTCACGTGATATTTAACTCCATGAATTATAGCGTCATGTTAATCAGGCCTGCATTATTGCTGATTCAGCAGCTGTGTGATTGCGGTTGTGCTTTAGGGGGCTAGAGAAAGGGTTACACCAGCTTTGTTATATGCATGCTTGATTGTTTATGTTGACTTTTTATAGCTGGTTAGTTAAAGAACATAAACATACTATGCAAATTGTGTTTTGTCATTTTAGAGGTAAGGTAACATGATCGTAGCAAAATACCTTTTCATTCTGTATGTAGACCCATTGAAAACAAATCCGATAGTTTTTGTTCTTTCATACATTCAAGTACAGTATATTTAACAAAAAATGTATTCTCATGTTCTTTTGTATAGGCTAAATTACAACATTATTGTCTCATGTTACAATATGCAAATAAACTCCACAAAAGTAAAACATTTAGAAACCCCCAATTGGGACTCTGAAAATAAACTGTCAAGACTTCTTGACATTTTTTTTACCAACTAGGTATTGTTCCTCATATAACACAATCAACTTAAGTCTTCAAATTCCAAGGGCATAAAATGGATGCCAAAAATGGGTGCTTTACATAGCTTACATTACACTGAAGACAATTGGGTACAATCAACGTAGTAGATTGCTCTGGACACAATAAAACAATAACATTGAACTTCTCAAATTTCGGTTACTGTTGAGTTCTTGAGGACGATAATTACATGTTTCTGATGGTGGCCCAAATTGATAACAAAACAAAAACTTTAAGGCAAAAATCTGTCTACAAAACCCTGCCTTTTCTGAACTGCACAGAATATTCATAGTTCTCACGTTGTGATTTCACAATTGGTGGAGGTCAAACACACATGGCTAAAAAATGGCAGTGAGGGAGCAGTAATGGCCATTACACCAGCCATTGTGTAAGGTGACCTCCACTGACTGATAGCGTTGTCATTCTGTGAAAACTACACTCGTTCCTTACATTTGACCTGTCTGTTCCTCTCCTCAGTGCTGGTTCTTGACTCCCTGAGGTTTGCCACCAGCAGGCTTCTTCTCCTGCTGCTGCTGCTGGCCTCTGCCCACTCCTGGCATGCCCACTCCTGGCATGCCCCGACCACGGCCTCCAAACACACCTAAACATAGAGCATGCATATACAGCATGACACAAACCATTTCAACAAGGAAACATTTAGAAAATGATACTGTCATATAGGCCTCAATTGCTTCACACTACAAGCACCCCAAACAAATTTTCCCCATTTGCCACTCCAGAGAGAGGGGTTCCATCTTACCTCTGCCTGCTCCTCCCCCTCGACCCTTGCCCTGCTGTTTGTTCTGCTGCATGCCCCCTCGCCCGCGGCCCTTGGACACCACCTCTTCCTTCACCATGTCGATGATCTCATCAGGGATACGCAGGTACTTTATAGTGCTTCCTCTGATGTAACACTCAGGCATCCTCCAAAATTTATCTCCATCCTAAATGATGGGAGCGAATGGGATAAGGAGAGTTTCAGCGTTAACTTAATCTTAGTACAATTCCTACAAACTGAATCTTTTGACTGTCTATAGTGCCATCTTGTGGTTATACATGGTAATTTTTCTGATCGTTGATTCGGCAATAAGACTTGGCCATGTAGCAAGCCTCTTTTAGAATCGGAGAGCAAAATACTTACACACTCATCTCTAACATGTAGGCTCCACATTCCCGAACAGTACCATTACAAGTCAAAATGTTGAACAAACTTAATTTCAACTTACTTTTTACCTGTTGTCCCAATGTCAAAGGTAATCTAACATAAAATATCCACAAGGAAGTGTTATCAACACGATCTGCAGTTCGCTGGTCTGTATTTACGGTTTTTACTTCCAATACTGATGCAATTTGCACAATATAGCCGAACCTAACCGAATGGCAAACACTTCCTGCCGATTGCGAGGAAAAGTGCTTCGGTCGACTACGTTCGGTCACATTCGGCTATTGTTTACATATTGTGCTTTGCGTGCAATGCATCAAGAGATATAAAACACACAGTGAGAGAACCTACCGGCACCGCAAAAAGTCAGGTAACCAACCCTTTCCTGTGGATAACCTTTCTCCACCTGCTGCCAAAAGGACCAACAGCATGTTCAATCGGTAAAGTAAGTGTAAATATAATTTTATTCAACATTCTGTCTTGTAGAGACTATTGCATCTTTTTTAGGGCGACTTCCGGCAGACTGATAATCCATGGAGTAACCATGATAACAGTCTGATGTTTAGGCAACAATCTAGCCTATTCATTTGTGGTTGTCACTCACAAGCAACCAGTGGTGGAAAAAGTACTCAAAAGTCATACTTGAGTAAAAGTAAAGATACCTTAATAGAAAATGACTCAAGTAAAAGTCTCCCAATAAAACACCCACTGAGTAAAAGTCTACAAGTATTTGGTTTGAAATACACTTAAGTATCAAAAGTAAATGGAATTGATAAAATTATACTTAAGTATCAAAAGTAAAAGTATTAAAAATGTCAAATTCCTTATATTATGCAAACCGGACAGCACAATTTTTTTCTTCTTTTACATTTTTTTTTACAGATAGCCAGGGGCACACTACAACACTCTGACAGTAATTTACAAACAAAGCATTTGTGTTTAGTGAGTCCGCCAGATCAGAGGCAGTAGGGATGACAAGGGATGTTCTCTTGTTAAGTGTGTGAAATGGACCATTTTCCTGTCAAAATGTAACATGTCTTTTTGGGTGTCAGAGAAAATTAATGGACTAGAAAGTACATTATTTTCTTCAGGAATGTAGTGAAGTAAAAGTTGTCAAAAATATAAAAAGTAAGGTACAGATACACAAAAAAACTACTTAAGTAGTACTTTAAAGTATTTTTACACCACTGCAAGCAACCATGTACATATTTCAGATCAGTGGTCACAACTATTGAGTCTCGACAAGTACTCATAGACAAACCCTTTACCCTTGAGGTGCAGATGACTTCTCGTAAATTTATATTCATCCAGTTGTCACAACTGACCAAGTGTCCATTATACGTCTCTCCATTCTTCAACTCCACCAACTGAGGAGTATAGGGAAGAAGAATTGGGGTTAGAAATGTTTGTACCACAAAAACTAAGGACCAAATCGATATGAATAAACAGAGAGACATTTGAACTCACATGACTCAAAACTATTAGGAGTAAAATACCACTAGACAAAAATGTACTAATTTAATCCGTCCTTACCATAGGGTGGTTCTGTGCAGTCTTCAGCAAAGATAGAGGTAGCTGTGAATTTCAAATATAGAGTGAAAAAGTCATTATAAACTGGGTGGTTTGAGCCCTGAGATCTGATTGGCTGAAAGCCATGGTATATCAGACCGTATACCACGTGTATGACAAAACATTTAGTTGTACTGCTCTAATGAAGTTGGTAACCAGTTTATAATAGCAATATGGCACCTCGGGGGTTTGTGGTATATGTCCAGACACTCCACGATGCGTCGTGTTAAGAATAGCCCTTAGTCGTGGTATATTGGACATATATCACACCCCCTCGTGCCTTATTGCTTAATTATACCAGTACATGTTCAGAACACGTGTAAAGTTAGCCATGCACATTTTTGCCAACTAACGTTAGCTGGTATACTAACCAGTTAGCTAGCACGCTAGGTCACATTTGACTTGAAATGCAAACCGTGTTTAAATACAAAATTAAAATCTATGTTTATTCTTATAGTAGCTATTTAATATTTTGTGTTAGCTATTAGCGTTAATACAATGAATTAGCAATTTAACTACGTTCACGTTACATTAGCACATAGCTAACGTTAGCTGCATGGTAAACAACAGCCGTGGGTTTGTGCTCGACCCATTCCACGGGTCCCACACAAGCAAATAACAGTCGTCATATTACTGTAACTGTAAAATATATACTTACCATTATAACAGATTATATAACAACCTATCCGGTCAATTTAACTGAATCTTTTGGGCATTAATTCTTTGCTAACGTTTAACGTGCGGAAGTTTAACGGAAGTTGTCGCCACAAGTGTACCATAAGTCAATACGTCAGACTCAGCGAGAAAAACGAGACGCAAAAAGCAGCTCGAGAAATAGATGACTGCTTTGGAAGGACAGCAAAATCGGAGACAGGAAAGCTGCGTTCCTTGTTCAATTTAGAATAACAACCGAAAACATTCTCTACAGATACGAAGAATATGGATAATAGTAAGCGGAATGTTGTTGTAACAGGTTAGTGGGTTTTCCTCTACTTGCTCGACTACGTAATTTCTAGTTGGTCTTTTCAGTCAAGCTCGACACATTAATAATGTGTTTCTTGTATTCGAAAATAAAAACAGGCCTATGAATAACTGAACATACTAGACATAATTGCACTATTGTATAATGTTAGGAACGTGTCAAGGTATACCCTGACCTACTATGTTGCAGAATAATATGAAAGTTGTAATATTTCAGACCTCCAGTAATGAGGCTATTTGGCCCATTTTGCATGTGTTCCTAGTGTTTTACTAAATCAAATTCTAGTTTCAAAAAACATTGGTTTTACATACTGTTGCAGTCTTAAACAGAATTTTGAAACTAGTAAAGCTTTATAGTCATACTGTATTTCTTCTGTGTCCCAGAGACAAAGGGCAGTTGAAGACGGGATAGCCCGATAAAATATATGTAGATTGCCTGGGAACAGAGGGCTTCACAAAAGAGAATTGGCCAGCTGCCGACCCTCGCTTGCTCCTTTTCACCTCCCTGTCAGACAGACAGATCCCTTGGTCTCCAAGGGAACAACAGACCAGCCCATTAATCCCATAGGGATTCAGAGTGGTGTCTCAACGTTACTGCAGCCACAATCACACATACACTCAGTGGTGGAAAAAGTACCCAATTGTCATACTTGATTAAAAGTATAGAAACCGTAATAGAAAGTTACTCAAGTAAAAGTGAAAGTCAGCCAGTAAAAGTCTAAAAGTATTTGTTTTTAAATATACCTAAGTATCAAAATTAAATGTAATTGCTAAAATATATAGTATAAATCATTTAAAATTCCTTATATTAAGCGAAGCAGACGGCACCATTTTCTTGTCTTTAATTTACCGATAGCCAGGGGCACACTCCAACACTTGAACATTATTTACAAAATATGCAGAGGCAGTAGGAATAACCAAGTGTTCTCTTGTTAAGTGTGTGAATTTGACCATTTTCCTGTACCGCTAAGCATTCACAATGTAACAAGTACTTTTGTTTGTCAGGGAAAATGTATGGAGTAAAAAGTACAATATTTTTGGGGAAATGTAGTCAAGTAAAAGTTGTTAAAAAATATAAATAGTAAAGTAAAGATACCCCAAAATCTACTTAGGTAGTACTTTAAAGTATTTTTACTTCAGTACTTTACACCACTGCTTACACTATACTGTGTATACAAAAGTATGTGGACTCCCCTTTAAATTAGTTGATCTGGCTATTTCAGCCACACAATGCAATCTCCATAAACAAACATTGGCTGTAGAATGATGAGCTCAGTGAATTTCAACGTGGCACCGTCATAGGATGCCACCTTTCCAACAAGTCAGTTCGTCAAATTTCTGCCATGCTAGAGCTGCCCCGGTCAACTGTAAGTGCTGTTATTATGAAATGGAAACATTGAGGAGCAACAATGGCTCAGACGTGAAGTGGTAGGCCATTCAAGCTCACAGAATGGGACCGCTGAGTGCTGATGTGCATAGCGTGTAAAAATCGTCTGTCCTCGGTTGCAACTCTCACTACCGAGTTCCAATCGGCCTCTGGAAGCAACGTCAGCACAAGAACTGTTCGTTAGGAGCTTCATGAAATGGGTTTCCATGGCCGAGCAGCCACACAGCAGCCACACACAATGCAAAGCATCGGCTGGACTGGTGTAAAGCTCGCCGCAATTGAACTCTAGAGCAGTGGAAACGCCTTCTCCGGAGTGATGAATCGTGCTTTATCATCTGGCAGTCCGACGGACGGATCTGGGTTTGGCAGATGCCAGGAGAATGCTACCTGCTCCAATGCATAGTGCCAACTGTAAAGTTTGGTGGAGGAGGAAGTCTGGAGCTGTGATTCATGGTTCGGGCTAGGTCTCTTAGTTCCAGTGAAGGGAAGTCTTAATGCTACAGCATACAATGACATTCTCGACGATTCTGTGCTTCCAACTTTGTGGCAACAGTTTGGGGAAGGCCCTTTCCTCTTTCAGCATGAAAATGCCCCCGTGCACAAAGCAAGGTCCATACAGAAATGGTTTGTTAAGAACTTGATTGGCCTGCACAGAGCCCTAACCTCAACCCCATCGAACACCTTTGGGATGAATTGGAAGGCTGTCTGCGAGCCAGGCCAACATCAGTGACCTCACTAATGCTCTTGTGGCTGAATGGAAGCAAGTCCCCACAGCAATGTTCTAACATCTAGTGGAAAGCCTTCCCAGAAGATTCAAGACTGTTATAGCAGCAAAGGGGGGACCAACTTCATATTAATGCCACTGTTTTTGGAATGACATTCTCGACGAGCAGGTGTCCGCAAACTTTTGGTCATGTAGTGTATAAACGCATTATAAAGCTAGCTTTTTATGGGATTTAGCTTTTTTTTGAGTGGCTCTTCTAGCATAGGTTCTTAGGAGAGTTGTTTTTTTCCCCTTCAAGCAAATGTATTGCCAATCAAACCTGGCAAATGTTTGTATAAAATGTTTTTATAAATGTGTTTAACACAGATGTAGACCTATAAGTAAGCAACAATCTCAAGTTAATTGAACTTTGAGAGAAGCCAACCTGACATTGAACACATTACACACAAAAATCTACAAACAAACAATTTTTTTTTTTTTTAAACGCTGCCATATTTTTTAGGGTTTGAGCCATTTGGAGCGCACACCATTAATGCCAGTTGGGTAGCAGTCCAGGTATGTATATATTGCATATTTTACATAGGCTATATTTAATGAATTAATTATGTATTCTGCCTGAAAACAGTCTCTATAACTCTAAGGATTCGTTAAGGATTCGTTTATTTTCCTGACAATAACTCAAAACCGCCTACCTTGTTCATGCCTGTTTGGTAGAACACATTTGTTGTCATGGGATGACAAGTACATCTCACTCAGCAAATTTCTTGCTACATATTCGCCATATGTTAGCTATATAGTGTGAGCGAAGCATTATATGGCTGAAGTGGTGGTGTGGGGCTATTGGATAGGGACAATGGTTTTCAGGGTGTCTAGACGTACTTGATAAGGATATTAAAAGCAAACAAAGGGCTGCTTTGTCGCAGGGTCAGGCTGTGGTCAAACAAACCTTAGTCAGCGCTAAAATTAGAAATGTTCTCCTCCAGATTCCAGATATTTCCATCTTTTCCTCTTTGTCCTTTCCCAATTTTTATTTTTATGATATCGTCCAATCATATTTCTGTTGTGTTCGTTTTTAAATGGACTGAATAGATAAAGTAAAGATGACATCTATTTATTTGAAAAGCAATGAGTGTCGAAATAATGTGAAGACATTTCTATGATCTTTTATGAATATGAATCACCTGTCTTCTTTGTTATAAGGAACTGAAAAGGCTGGGCTTGGGAAAGGACGTAGACCTGCATGTGTATGAGGTGCCTGTCGAGTACCAGGCAGTCCAGAGTTTGGTTCCGTCATTATGGAAGCAGTATCATCCCCAGGTAAGAAAGCAACAAATGGACTATCCTGTCTCCTTTCCTGCTGGTAATATATTCAATATTAAAATGATATGCACCATTTTTGAATTAGTTTGTTTTGTGTCCTTCTCTGCATGGGGAATTAGTTAGTGGTCCATGTTGGAGTCTCGGGTATGGCCACCACCGTTACCTTGGAGAAATGTGGCCGTAACCATGGCTACAAGGGTCTGGACAACAGCCGCTTCTGTCCCCATTCTCAGTGTTGCATTGAGGGGGGTCCTGACTACATTGACTCTGTTATTGACATGGAATTGGTCTGCAAGAGAGTGACAGCCTCTGGCCTAGGTGTAGCAGTGTCCGTCTCAAAAGATGCTGGCAGGTAAACATCCTCTTGCTGTGTGCCTTTGTGTTTGCGACATTATTTTTTTTAGCAATGTGCATGCATTAGTTCAAATAATATTTTAGGTCTATGTTTTCCCAACTCTTACTGTAGAACCACCGCTTAGAGCAGTGGTATTCAAACTTTTTCCACCAGAATTCCTGGGACCCCATTTTTTTCCTCAATAATTTCTTGCGACCCCATCCCAAATCGAATGACAAACTTAAAATCTTAAAAATAAACCAATAAATACATTTAGTCAATAAAATAAAAATGTCTAATTATCTTTCTCAAAAACATTTGTATATTGTCCCATACAATTTTTACATTTATTTTTATTTCACCTTTATTTAACCAGGTAGGAAAGTTCTCATTTACAACTGCGACCTGGCCAAGATAAAGCAAAGCAGTGCGACACAAACAACAACACAGAGTTACACCTGGACTAAACAAACATACAGTCAATAATACAATAGAAAACGTCTATATACAATGTGTGCAAATGAGGTAGGACAGGGGAGGTAAGGCAATAAATAGGCCATAGTGGCGAAATAATTACAATTTAGCAATTAAACACTGGAGTGATAGATGAGCAGAAGATGAGTGTGCAAGTAGAGATACTGGGGTGCAAAGGAGCAAAATAAATCAAATAAATAACAGTATGGGGATGAGGTAGTTGGATGGGCTATTTACAGATGAGCTATGTACAGGTGCAGTGATCTGTGAGCTGCTCTGATAGCTGGTGCTTAAAGTTAGTGAGGGAGATAGGAGTCTCCAGCTTCAGTGATATTTGCATTTTGTTCCAGTCATTGGCAGCAGAGAATTGGAAGGAAAGGCGGCCAAACGAGGAATAGGCTTTGGGGGTGACTAGTGAATTATACCTGCTGGAGCGCATGCTACGGGTGGGTGCTGCTATGGTGATCAGTGAGCTGAGATAAGGCAGGGCTTTACCTAGCATAGACTTATAGATGACCTGGAGCCAGTGGGTTTGGCGACGAATATGAAGTGAGGGGCAGCCAACGAGAGCATACAGGTCGCTGTGGTGGGTAGTATATGGGGCTTTGGTGACAAAATGGATGGCACTGTGATAGACTGCATCCAATTTGCTGAGTAGAGTGTTGGAGGCTATTTTGTAAATGACATCACCGAAGTCAAGGATCGGTAGGATAGTCAGTTTTACGATGGTATGTTTGGCAGCATGAGTGAAGGATGCTTTGTTGCAAAATAGGAAGCCGATTCTAGATTTAATTTTGCATTGGAGATGCTTAATGTGAGTCTGGAAGGAGAGTTTACAGTCTAACCAGACACCTAGGTATTTGTAGTTGTCCACATATTCTAAGTCACAACTGTCCAGAGTAGTGATGCTGGACGGGCAGGCAGGTGTGGGCAGCGATCGGTTGAGGAGCATGCATTTAGTTTTACATGCATTTAAGAGCAGTTGGAGGCCATGGATAATCTGTACTACAATAATCTGTACTCTTGATTTTTTTGTTCACCAAAAAATAAAAAATACATGTTTTATTTTATTTAAGTTTTGGCCGAATTTGAATGCCGCTGGCTTAATGGGTGTCTCAGGAAGAGTTGGGATATGCAAAAAACACATTTTCAATTCACACATGCATAGGATAAATATAAGCACCCACCAAAGTATTATTATTATTAGAACCATTATCTTCATTCCTGTCTTTCCTGACAGATACCTCTGTGACTTCACCTACTACACCTCTCTGTACCTGAGCCATGGGCGCTCAGCGTTTGTCCACGTGCCTCCCATAGCAAAGCCTTATAGTGGAGAGGACTTGGGTAGAGCCCTTCAAGCCATCATACAAGAGATGCTGGACATGCTAGACAGAGCCGAAGAGAAGATCCACTGCCAGCACGTGCACTAAGTGACATGCTAGACAGAGCTGAAGAGAAGATCCACTGCCAGCACGTGCACTAAGTGACATGCTAGACAGAGCTGAAGAGAAGATCCACTGCCAGCACGTGCACTAAGTGACCGGCGAAAGCCAACTGCCTTTACCCCTTACACACAGGAGATATTATGCAGTTAACCACAAATAGCCCAATAATGGTTTTGTTTTATTACCTCTTCTGGTGCAAATTAGGAAATGGCAACGAAACAGACACTTCCAGTTGACTTATTCCAGAGAAATGTTTTCACGTTCTTCGTTGATGTTGCCTCAAGCACTTTACCTGGCCCAGCAGTTTTTTTTTATCTTAGTGGTTATGGATAGAGGTGAGGTGAGTAAAGCTGATCCGGGTCTAGTGTTTAGGTGTAACTTGAGCTTTCTCCACATCCTCTCTAGATAGCAAGAGTTGCTTCCGTGTTCTGGGGAATTGAACTGGAATTACTGGAATTGACAGAAGGGAGCCACCTGCTTGCGTTAAGTGCTACTCTTTTTGAATCTGTTTTCATGGTTTTGGCTCTTTATCCATACTTTCACTGTAATCTCAGAAACAGTGTATGGAAAAGCCCTTTTCTACATCAACTCACTGTACAAGTTCCACATTATTTATTGGGGTCTTTCCTTTTCCCTTTCAGTTATTTTAAGGAGAATTTCTGCCTTTGGTTGTTAATCATCATCTTGAAGAGTTGTTTTTCTTACCAGCCTTTTCATTGAAGTCTGAGGCATCCACTTGTTGGTACTACTTAAGTCATGCTAGTACTTCCTGGATTGATGTATATTATGAAATGGTGCTTTCATAATGTGTTTAGTTGGATTTATATGTTCTGAATGTACCTGAAACATTTTCTGTAAAGCATTATTTAAAGAGAAACTCACATTGTTTTTGCATATGTCCCCCGTTAGTTATCTGAACATTTTTGTTTGTCGTTTTTTGCAAAACTTTCAAATGCAAAATGTTGCTCTTTTACATTGATAACTTATTGTTTCTTGAGTCTTTTTTCTTTATAAGAAGTTGTAAATTTGCCTTCTTTTACTAAGGTATCAAGGAATGGGTTGGTTGTATCAATAATTTTTTTGTCTGTTTGCCCAATTTTGACTGGTAGCTGTTTGGTATTGTTTGACAGATACAGCATTCGTTCAATGAACTTCATCAGATCAGTATGCTTATCACAGTGAAATGCCTTTTACTGTACTAGTGCACAGGATGTAGACAGCCAGGTGAGAATTAGACCCTGTACTTGCATTTCTATAGCACTTTAATTTTTACTTAATCAAATTGTTTTGGATGTTTCAACTTTATGAACATCGGTGAGTAGGTTTAATTTTGCTCATGTTTTTATTTGTCATAAATAACACTTTGTTTTCTGTAATTTATTTATTTATTTTTATTTCACCTTTATTTCACATTTATTTCACCTTTATTTGGCCAAGATAAAGCAAAGCAGTTCGACACATACAGTATAACTGTAATGGCTTTCGTCGGTAGAAGGAGAGGAGGACCAAAGCGCAGCGTGGTGCGTATCCATAATTTATTAGAATACTTCTCAATATGAACAAAAACAATAAATAGACGAAAAACCAACGTAGCTACAGTCCCGAACTAGAGAACACAGAAAAAAACAGGAACACAAGAACAGGAACAATCACCCACAAACCAACAGTGAAAACAGGCTACCTTTAATATGGTTCCCAATCAGAGACAATGCAAAACACCTGCCTCTGATTGAGAACCATATCAGGCCAAATGACAAACCTCAACATAGAAACACATAACATAGACTGCCCACCCCAACTCACGCCCTGACCATACTAACTAAGGACAAAAACAAAGGAAAATAAGGGTCAGAACGTGACAGTAACACAGAGGACACATGGAGTAAAACAAACATACAGTCAATAATACAGTAGAAAAATAAGTCTATATACAATGTGAGCAAATGAGGTGAGATAAGGGAGGTAAAGGCAATAAATAGGTCATGGTGGCGAAGTAAATACAATATAGCAATTAAAACACTGGAATGGTAGATTTGACAGTAGATGAGTGTGCAAAGTAGAAATACTGGGATGCAAAGGAGCAAAATAAAAAAATAAATACAGTAGGGGAAGAGGTAGTTGTTTGGGCTATTTATAGATGGGCTATGTACAGGTGCAGAGATCTGTGAGCTGCTCTGACAGCTGGTGCTTAAAGCTAGTGAGGGAGATGAGTGTTTCCAGTTTCAGAGATTTTTGTAGTTCGTTCCAGTCATTGGCAGCAGAGAACTGGAAGGAGAGGCGGCCAAGGAGGAATTGGCTTTGGGGGTGACAAGTGAGATATACCTGCTGGAACGCGTGCTACGTGTGGGTGCAGCTATGGTGACCAGCGAGCAGAGAAAAGTCGGGACTTTACCTAGCAGGGTCTTGTAGATGACCTGGAGCCAGTGGGTTATCTCCCATTATGGGTTATTCCAGTGTTGTGTATATGCAGGACCAGTCAAAAGTTTGGACACACCTACTCATTCCATGGTTTCTTTATTTTTACTCTTTTCTACATTGTAGAATAATAGTGAAGACATCAAAACTATGAAATAACACATATGGAATCATGTAGTAACTAAAAAAGTGTTAAACAAATCAAAATATATTTTATATTTGAGATTCAAAGTAGCCACCCTTTGCCTTGATGACAGCTTTGCATAGTTGTCATTCTCTCAACCAGCTTCATGAAGTAGTCACCGGGACTGTATTTCAATTTACAGGTGTGCCTTGTTAATTTGTGGAATTTCTTTCCTTAGTGCGTTTGAGTCAATCAGTTGTGTTGTGACAAGGTAGGGGTAGTATCCAGAAGATAGCTGTAACGATCTTCGTTGGGAGAAAGAGAGGAGGACCAAAGCGCAGCATGGTAAGTGTTCATGATGAATATTTAATGGAACAAAACTGAACACTGAAATACAAAACAATAAAGTGAACGAACTAAAACCGAAACAGTTCCGTGTGGAACACACAGACACGGAAGACAACCACCCACAAAACACAACAGAAAACAGGCTCCCTAAGTATGGTTCCCAATCAGAGACAATGACCAACACCTGCCTCTGATTGGGAACCATATCAGGCCAAACTGAAAAAACCCAACATAAAAACCCAAACATAGATAACCCACCCAACTCACGCCCTGACCATACTAAAACAACGAAAATACAAAAGAACTAAGGTCAGAACGTGACAGTACCCCCCACCCCTCCCAAGGTGCGGACTCCGGCCGCAAAACCTGAACCTATAGGGGAGGGTCTGGGTGGGCATCTGTCCGCGGTGGCGGCTCTGGCACTGGACGTGGACCCCACCATAGTCTTAGTCCACTTCAGTAGCGTCTTTAGAGCGGCGACCCTCGCCGCCGACCTAGGACTGGCAACCCTACTAAAGGGCCCCACTGGACTGAGGAGCGCCTCTGGACTGAGGGGCAGCTCCAGACTGAGGTGCAGCTCCGAACTGAAGGACGGCTCTGGCGGCTCCTGACTGACGGGCGGCTCTGGCGGCTCCTGACTGACGGGCGGCTCCTGACTGACGGGCGGCTCTGGCGGCTCCTGACTGACGAGCGGCTCCTGACTGACGGGCGGCTCTGGCGGCTCCTGACTGACTGCTCTGGCGGCTCCTGACTGACGGGCAGCTCTGGCGGCTCAGGACAGACGGGCGGCTCAGGCGGGTCAAGACAGACGGGCGGCTCAGGACAGACGGGCGTCTCAGGACAGACGGGCGGCTCTGGCGGCTCAGGACAGACGGGCGGCTCTGGCGACTCAGGACAGACGGGCGGCTCTGGCGACTCAGGACAGACGGGCGGCTCAGGACAGACGGGCGGCTCAGGACAGACGGGCGGCTCAGGACAGACGGGCGGCTCTGGCGGCTCAGGACAGGAAGACGGCTCTGGCGGCTCAGGACAGGAAGACGGCTCTGGCGGCTGTCACCTGGCTCGATGCCCACTCTAGCCCGGCCGATACGAGGCGCTGCTATGTACCGCACCGGGCTATGCACACGTACTGGAGACACCGTGCGCTCTTCCGCATAACACGGTGTCTGCCCGGACGCTCGCTCTCCACGGTAAGCACGGGGAGTTGGCTCAGGTCTCCTACCTGGCTTAGCCACACTCCCCGTGTTCCCCCCCCCCCAATACATTTTTGGAGCCGCCTCTCTGGCTTCCAGCCGCGCTTTCGTGCAGCCTCCTCATACCGCCGCCTCTCCGCTTTCGCTGCCTCCAGCTCAGCCTCTGGGCGGCGATATTCACCAGCCTGTGCCCAGGGTCCCTTACCATCCAGAATCTCCCCCAAGTCCATTTTTCCAGATATCGCTGCCGCTGCTGCTGCCCGTTACCACGCTGCTTGGTCAGGTTGTGGTGAGTGGTTCTGTAACGATCTTCGTTGGGAGAAAAAGAGGAGGACCAAAGCGCAGCGTGGTAAGTGTTCATGATGAATATTTAATGGAACAAAACTGAACACTGAAATACAAAACAATAAAGTGAACGAACTAAAACCGAAACAGTTCCGTGTGGAACACACAGACACGGAAGAAAACCACCCACAAAACACAACAGAAAACAGGCTCCCTAAATATGGTTCCCAATCAGAGACAATGACCAACACCTGCCTCTGATTGAGAACCATATCAGGCCAAACGAAAAAACCCAACATAGAAACACAAACATAGATAACGCACCCAACTCACGCCCTGACCATACTAAAACAATACAAAATAACTAAGGTCAGAGCGTGACAATAGCCCTATTTGGAAAAATACCAAGTCCATATTAAGGCAAGAACAGCTCAAATAAGCAAAGAGAATTCCATCATTACATTAAGACATGAAGGTCAGTCAATCCGGAAAATGTCAAGAACTTTGAAAATTCTTCAAGTGCAGTCGCGAAAACCATCAAGCACTATGATGAAACTGGCTCTCATGAGGACCGCCACAGGAAAGGAAGACCCAGAGTTACCTCTGCTGCAGAGGATAAGTTCATTAGAGTTACCAGCCTCAGAATCTGCAGCCCAAATAAATGCTTCACAGTTGTGTCAAGTAACAGACACAACTGTTCAGAGGAGACTGTGTGAATCAGGCCTTCATGGTCGAATTGCTGCAAAGAAACCACTACTAAAGGACACCAATAAGAAGAAGACTTGCTTGGGCCAAGAAACATGAGCAATGGCTACCACAGCAATCTGTAGCGATACACCATCCAATCTGGTTTGCGCTTAGTGGGACTATCATTTGTTTTTCAACAGGACAATGACCCAAAACACACCTCCAGGCTGTGTAAGGGCAATTTGACCAAGAAGGAGAGTGATTGAGTGCTGCATCAGATGACCTGGCTTCTGCAATCACCTGATCTCAACCCAATTGAGATGGTCTGGGCTGAGTTGGACCGCAGAGTGAAGGAAAAGCAGCCAACAAGTGCTCAGCATATGTGGGAACTCCTTCAAGACTGTTGGAAAAGCATTCCTCATGAAGCTGGTTGAGAGAATGCCGAGAGTGTGCAAAGCTGTCATCAAGGCAAAGGGTGGCTACTTTGAAGAATCTCAAATGTAAAATATATTTTGATTTGTTGGTTTCTTTTTTGGTTACTACATGATTCCATGTGTGTTATCTCATAGTGTTGATGTCTTCACTATTATTCTACAATGTAGAAAATAGTAAAAAACATTTTTTTGAATGAGTAGGTGTCAACTTTTGACTGGTACTGTAAATTTCAAAAGCCATGTAATCCTCTAGTGGTACAGCCACATAATAACATGTAGCTGATCCAGATTAATAGTATCTTCTTCTCAGAACAACTGTCATACACAATATTTTGTTGTTGCCCAAAATACAGTATGTTTTATAGACTAAGTGGTAGTGGGTATTGGAGCATTCATGGACTCTATGGAGATTCATCTTTGTGTTTTTGTTTACCTGTTCCTCCACACTGTCACATACCAGTAATTACCTGGTTATTACATATGAGTAAAATGTGTATGATAAAAAGCACGAGTCATCAGGGAATTGTCATTGTGAGAGAGCTTACCAACTGTAATGACTTTACTCAAAGATGTGAAAACATTTATGTCCCTAAGTGCTTGTTGAGGTGGGCAATTTCCTTTAAGATTCTCTTCTGACCTGTGCCTTGTTGTGTTATGGAAAGGGAACACAGAATATCCACTAGGTTACTATTTAGAAATAAACATAGTACATACATCGATCCCAGTATGCCCAACACCTAAACCAGCCTATAAATTATCTGCTGTCTCAATGTGTATGCCTATTGTTCTTGGAGGTATATCATATTTTATTATGGCATCTAGATTTAAATTTTCCCAGATTGCTATTTGGCTTTGAGCTGAACAATGGTTTTGAGACAGAAAGAAACATTGTGAAAAGGATTATCCTCATTCACATTTGAATAAATTTAAGGAAAATAATGTTGGTTTCCTGTGTTACAATCTCGTTGAGAATAACCCACACACAATACTTTTCAGACGTGTGTTCATTATTTTCCAATCATAATTATATTGATAGTAAACTCTTCTAGTTGATAGCAACTGATTTTATTTATCAACAATGAAAGTAGATTTTTGTCATTAATATCAATCAATAGATCCATCCTCCTTCCTTTGTAATTGTGTAAACGTCAATCTTTCGTGCTCAACGCACTTACGTTGTGTGGCGCTAGGAAGTTCGTCACTGTTTGGAGTTCAGGCGCGTCTCGAGCTGTGTTTTCTGTTTAATTTCAGGTGCGGTTCGAATTTTGTTTAGGTTCAAATCTGACTCGAAGCAGAAACTGTGATCACAAATATCCGCTTGGATAAACATATCACCGAGGATCTTGATCATATTCATCACTGCACCGGAGTCCATTTAGTCAGCGCAACTTGTGTCGAGATGAGTGTGGAGGCGTACGGGCCGAGTTCTCAAACGCTCACCTTCCTGGACACGGAGGAAGCGGAGCTACTTGGGGCTGATACCCAGGGCTCGGAGTACGAGTTTACCGATTTTACCCTCCCCAGCCAGACGCAAACTCAAGGCCAAACCCAGAGTCAGCTGGACAATCAGGTTTTTATTCTTCATGTGAAGCTAGCCAAACTTGCATGCTTGCCCTCCATCAATTCCTACAACTGCTAACGCTAGCTAGCTAACGTTACTGTTAGCCAGCTAGCTACTACTAGCCATGTTCGCGCACTGGCTAACTAGTTAACTCTTGTTTGCTAACATACACTGGTAAATTGTCAACTATGACTATGTAGCAATCACTGCTGGCTGACTAGTATTACAAAATGAGCTATAACTAGCTAACTTCAGCAGTATTATTTAGCTATCAAACCACCTTGTCTGCCAACGCGTAACGTTAGAAATCCACAACCATTGACTTCATCCTCTCAAATGAGGCCAAAAACATGTGATAAATGTTGGTACTGCTTTAAGTGCTAACTAGTTTGTTATCCAACAACAACAGTACCAATGAATGTGTGGGTAACGAGGTTCTGCAGTAATTCCTAGTCTTCCTCAAGTAATTGACTGGTAACATACAAATTAAAAGTTAGGTTATGTTGTTACACCCACCGTAAGAAACTTCAAAGTTCATAGTAGTGGCAAAGGAAATATGTCTCTACCTAGTGCCATAGCAATGCCTCCATGTTTTTGGCATTGTTGCAGTCCTAATTCAACCATGTTCCATCTGTAGGTGAATGGTCCTGATGAAGGGCTTCACAATGGAGGAGTCGACGATGTGGCCAAGGCGAGCCAACTCCTTGCTGAGTTGAACTTCGAGGAGGATGAAGAAGACACCTATTACATCAAAGACCTCCCACTGCATGCCTGCAGGTAGGAGAGTGAGCCAAACACTTGATTACTAATTTATACGATTGTCCCACAGTATCAGACTGTTAAACAGCTAACAGCTGCCAACATACTGACTCAAATCTCTAGCCACTTTAACAATAAAAAATTGGATTAATAAATGTATCACTAGTCACTTTAAACTATGCCACTTTATATAATGTTTACATACCCTACATTACTCATCTCATATGTATATACTGTACTCTATACCATCTACTGCATCTTGCATATGCTGTTCTGCCATCGCTCATCCATATATTTATATGTGCATATTCTTATTCATTCCTTTATACTTGTGTGTATAAGGTAGTTGTTGTGAAATTGTTAGATTACTTGTTAAATATTACTGCACGGTCGGAACTAGATGCACAAGCATTTCGCCACACTCACATTAACATCTGCTAACCATGTGTATGTGACCAATAAGATTTGATTGGTTGAATTGTTAGAGGAACATATGGACATGTTTATACATGCAACACCCTACTAACTAAGATTTAGAGTTTGCTAATAAGGTAACATATTTCCTTTTTGTAATATGCAAATATTTCATCTCTGTTATTGTTTTCTGTGCGCTGCATATGTCATATAAGGGCCTTTTGCTATGTTTATTTTTTCAGTTACTGTGGCATCCATGATCCTGCATCTGTGGTGTACTGCAACACAAGCAAGAAGTGGTTCTGCAATGGACGTGGCAATACATCTGGCAGGTATGCAGCACTCCAGTGTCTCATACACTAAAAATGTGTATTCATAACATGCATTTGTATTTATTATAGATCCTCATTAGCTGCTGCCAAGGCAGCATCTACTCTTCCGGGGGTCCAGCTAAATTAAGGCAGTTTATACAATTTTGAAAGCATTACAATACATTCACAGATTTCACAGCACACTGTGTGCCCTCAGGCCCATACTCCATCATTACCACATATCTACAGTACAAAATCCCTGTGTACGTGTGTGTAGTGTGTATGCATGTGTCTGCCTATGTTTGTTGCTTCAGTCCCGCTGTTCCTTAAGGTGTATTTTTATCTGTTTTCTTTTAAATCTAATTTTACCACTTGCATCAGTTACTTGATGTGGAATAGAGATCCATGTAGTCATGGCTCTATGTAATATAGTGCGCCTCCCATAGTCTGTTCTGGCCTTGGGGACTGTGAAGAGACCTCTTGTGGGTTATGCATGGGTGTCCGAGCTGTGCGCCAGTAGTTCAAACAGACAGCTCGGTGCATTCAACATGTCAATACGTCTCATAAATACAAGTAGTGATAAAGTCAATCTCTCCTCCACTTTGAGCCAGGAGAGATTGACATGTATATTATTCATATTAGCTATATGTTCTTCATCCAAGGGCCAGCCATGCTGCCCTGTTCTGAGCCAATTGCAATTTTCTTATGTACCTTTTTGTGGCACCTGACCACACGACTGAATAGTAGTCCAGGTGCAACAAAACTAGGGCCTGTAGGATCTGCCTTGTTGATAGTGCTGTTAAGAAGGTAGAGCAGCGCTGTATTATGGACATACTTCTCCCCATCTTAGCTACTGTTGTATCAATCTGTTTTGACCATGACAGTTTACAATCCAGGGTTACTCCAAGCACGTTAGTCACCTCAACTTGCTCAGTATCCACATTTATTTATTACAAGATTTAGTTGAGGTTTAGGGTTTAGTGAATGGTTTGTCCCAAATATAATGCTTTTAGTTTTAGAAATATATAACTTATTCCTTGCCAACCACTCTAAAACTAATTTCAGTTCCTGTAGTAGCTGACATTTATAGTGTTGAGACATCCGCATACATAGACACACTGGCTTTACTCATGTCATTAGTAAAGTTTGAAAAAAGTAAGGGGCCTAGACAGCTGCCCTGGGGAATTCCTGATTCTACCTGGATTATGTTGGAGAGGCTTCCATTAAAGAACACCCTCTGTGTTCTGTTAGACAGGTAATTCTTGATCACAATATAGCAGGGGGTGTAAAGCCATAACACATACGTTTTTCCAGCAGCAGAATATGATCGATGATGTCAAAAGCCCACTGAAGTCTAACAAAACAGTCCCCACAATCTTTTTATCATCAATTTCTCTCAGCCAATCATCAATCATTTGTGTACGTGCTGTGCTTGTTGAATGTCCTTCCCTATAAGCATGCTGAGTCTGTTGTGAATTTGTTTTCTGTAAAATAGCATTGTATCTGGTCAAAAACAATTTTCCCCAGAAGTTTAAGGGTTGGTAACAGGCTGATTGGTCGGCTATTTGAGCCAGTGCAGGGGGCTTTACTATTCTTAGTTAGCGGAATGACTTTTGCTTCCCTCCATGCCTGGTGGCACATACTTTTTAGTAGGCTTACATTGAAAATATGGCAAATAGGAGTGGCAATATCGTCTGCTGTTATCCTCAGTAATTTTCCATCCAAGTTGTCAGACCCCGGTGGCTTGTCCTTGTTGATAGACAACAATTTTTCACCTCTTCCACGCTCACTTTACTGAATTCAAAATTACAATGCTTGTCTTTTCATAATTTGGTCAGATATACTTGGATGTGTAGTGTCAGTGTTTTGTTGCTGGCATGTCATGCCTAACTTTGCTAATCTTGCCAATGAAAAAAATCATTAAAGTAGTTGGCAATATCAGTTGGTTTTAAAGTAGTTGGCAATATCAGTTGGTTTTGTGATGAATGAGTCATCTGATTCAATGAATGATGGAGCTTAGTTAGCTTTGTCTTCTCCCAAAATATTATTTAAGGTGATCCAAAGCTTTTTAACATCATTCTTGGTCATTTATGTTTATTTCATAGTGTAGTTACTTCGTCTTTTTATTCAGTTTAGTCACAAGATTTCTCAATTTGCAGTACGTTTGCCAATTGATTGTGTAGCCATTCCTTTTGCCTCATCCCTCTCAACCATACCATTTTTCAATTCCTTATCAATACACAGCGATTTTAGTCATTTTCTTAATAGTTGCATGTTTATTAGTATCTGGAATAAGCAATTTCGTAAGTGCAATGTCTGATTGCTCCTCATTACACACCACAGACCAACAAATATTCTTTGCTTCAACAACATAGGAATCACTACAAAATGTATTGTATGACCTCTTATACACTATATTAGGCCCAGCCTTCAGAACTTTGGTTTTCCTAGATATGGCTATTATATTGTGATCACTACATCCGATGGATCTGGATACTGCTTTCAAGCTAATTTCTGCAGCATTAGTAAAGGTGTGATCAATACATGTTGATGATTTCATTCATTCGTGTGCTGTTTGTAACTACCCTGGTAGGTTAACTGATAACCTGAACCAGGTTGCAGTCACTGGTTACAGTTTGAAGCTTTTTCTTGAGTGGGTGGCTTGATGAAAGCCAGTCAATATTTAAATCACCCAGAAAATATACCTCTCGGTTGATGTCACATACATTATCAAGCATTTCACACATGTTATCCAGATACTGACTGTTAGCACTTGGTGGTCTATAGCAGCTTCCCACAAGAATGGACTTTAGGTGAGGCAGATGAACCTGTAGCAGTATTAGTTCAACAGTATTTAGCATGATATCCTCTCTAATCTTTACAGGAATGTGGTTCTGAATATAACCAGCAACACCGCCACCATTGGCATTTCTGTCTTTTTTTGTGAATGTTGTAACCATGTATTGCTATCACTGTATCATCAACTCTATTATCTAAGTGAGGTTCAGAGACAGAATATGAATATCATCTTTTACTAGCATGTTATTGATTTCATGAACCTTGTTTCTTAAGCTACGTATGTTAATGTGGCCTATTTTGAGCACTCAGCTTACATGCGTGTGCAAGTAAGTTGATGCTCTCCCATGCTCTCATTCAGCCACATAGTGAACCACTTGGTGAGAGCCAAATGCAAAGAGGTGACTCTGCACAAAGATGGGCCACTGGGCGAGACGGTGCTGGAGTGCTACAACTGTGGCTGTCGCAACGTCTTCCTCCTTGGCTTCATCCCCGCCAAGGCCGACTCGGTGGTGGTGCTGCTGTGCAGGTGTGTACAATCAGATGAAAAGGGGGGAATGGTGGCTAACAGTGGGTGTGATGTGATGGACTGATTCTGCATGTGTGATTACCATAGATTTGACAGTATGTGTATTGCCATAGATACCATGATTTAAACGTAAGTATGTCATATTATGGCAAGAGAGCAACACAACCATCTGTCCATGAACAGACTTTCGATAACGCAAATATATGTTGACAGTATCCATATGTTTGTGCTACTAGGCAGCCATGTGCCAGTCAGAGCAGCCTGAAGGACATCAACTGGGACAGCTCCCAGTGGCAGCCGCTGATCCAGGACCGCTGCTTCCTCTCCTGGCTGGTGAAGATCCCCTCGGAGCAGGAGCAGCTCCGGGCCCGCCAGATCACCGCCCAGCAGATCAACAAGCTGGAGGAGCTCTGGAAGGTACTAGGCTGTCTTAACCTATCCAGAGCCATGAAGTAGACATAGCTTAACCTCAGAAATAATCATAAAACACCACAGCATCTGACATACTGGGCAGGGGGCAACCAAATTAGGCAGGGGAATCGCCCACCTATCAGTAGCTGTAGGAGGAAGCAGGCTGTGTTCCCATATATGGACGTGAATGAAATCATGAACATGTTCATCATCCTCTCGTCTCAGGATAATCCCACGGCCACTCTGGAGGACCTGGAGAAGCCCGGCATAGATGAGGAGCCCCAGCATGTGCTGCTGCGCTACGAGGATGCCTACCAGTACCAGAACATCTTCGGCCCCCTCGTCAAGCTGGAGGCTGACTACGACAAAAAGCTTAAAGAGTCCCAGGTACAGCCTCCACATCCCCCTTAGATAATCCATTAACTCCCCTTTAAATCAACATAAGGGCAGTCACAAATGCATCTACTGTGCCACGTTCTACTATAACGTACACATTCTATGCAGTATAAGTTTACCTATGTCTTGTGTGAGGTGAAATTATAATGGTGGAAACCTTGCTGTAACCCTGACAAATTTATGAAATCAGTGAAAATGTTCAGGGAAGGATGCAAGTTCAAAGAAACATAAATTGTACTTGAACATAGCAGGGTGGCTGAGTTGTTTTTTTATGTAGCTAATGACAGTATGACTAATTTGTTATACATTTTTTTTCCTTTGTTCTCATCTGTAACTCTTCACAGACCCAAGATAATATAACGGTCAGGTGGGACCTGGGGCTAAATAAAAAGCGGATTGCCTATTTCTCCTTGCCCAAGACGGATTCAGGTGGTAATTATTTCAATGGACTTTTCTCTGTCTACCAGTGGTTCTGTTGTGCATAGAGAACCCACACATCCCATACCTGCATCCCCAGTGGTGTGTGTGTTTTTGTGCTGGCCGTTTTGTGTACGGTATTGTATTTTGTCCACCTCCTTGGAACCATTCATATATTTTTGGATGTACTGTAGGTTTGAGCAAAGTGTTTCTAACGTCTCTGTTGTGGTTGTTTGCACAGACATGCGGCTGATGCAAGGAGATGAGATATGTCTGCGCTACAAAGGAGAGCTGGCCCCACTCTGGAAGGGCATCGGCCATGTCATCAAAGTCCCAGACAGTATCCTTTAACTGAAAGATCATTCTGAAGAAAAACACATTTTCTTCAGTGGTTGCTACCTTTTTGATCTCAGTGTTCCCTTTTTTAGCAAATAGGATCCACCTCTCCATCTTTCCTTTTCCATGATGGGGTCAGGGGGAAAGTTGTTTTGCGTCTCAACTCGTCAGCCAATCTGAACAATCTCAATGTCTCAAACGATAACTCGTTTTTGTCGCCATTGCAAAACGTGAGGTAAGCAGTCTGATGCTAGCCACGTTATTGGGTTGTAACGTTTAAAGCCTTGCATAAAGAAATCATATTTTATTGGGAGATAGTTAAAGAGCTAGTCTACCGTAGCACTCCCTTCGGAGAGGACCATCCAGGGGTTATCACCCCTCTAGATTGCACTCCCGCTAGTGTATCTGATGTATGCTAATGTTGGGAAAATCTACAGTTTTGTAGACCTTTCATCCCTACTATTAACCCTGTTCAAGGGGAGAGAAAAAAACCACATCTTTTTCTTTCTAACATTCCACAAAGAAAGGCTATTTTGCTGTACTTATTTCCTTAGCACCCTTTGTGAAAGACTATGGAGATGAGATTGCTATAGAATTGCGCAGCAGTGTCGGAGCTCCTGTGGAAATACCCCACAACTTCCAGGTGGATTTTGTGTGGAAGTCCACTTCCTTTGACAGGTACGACAAGCAGATCAGAATATTTAATCAGTTCTACTTTGGTTTTTAACGTGACTCGATTTCCAGAGAGTACTGATTGCACAGCTAAAGCTGCATTTCACACGAATTATCATTAACATAAATTCTGTTAGTTATACATTAAAGAATTTAATGAATAAGACATGATATGAAGGTACTAGCTTGTATTATCATTGTTAACCACATCACTCTTTATTTCCACTATAACCCATTGGTTTCAGAATGCAGAGTGCCCTGAAGACCTTTGCTGTGGACGAGACATCCGTGTCAGGCTACATCTACCACAAGCTGCTGGGCCACGAGGTGGAAGATGTCATCATCAAGTGTCAGTTGCCCAAACGCTTCACTGCACAGGGCCTGCCTGACCTCAATCACTCTCAGGTCTGACCCCCACTCCAAACACCTCACTGACCCACCTGACCATGGGGTCTGACACTTGAATTTCTAACCAATTAGTTTTAGTGAATTAATGATTAGAAAAGGAAGACATTTCCTCATGATAGTAATGCCGTCTTATAATCAAGAGGAACTTCATCTGGAGTTAAATGTTAATTTCCCGTACTTCCATGTGCTTGTCTTTATGCGCAACGTTCATAAGTGTTTTGGCTTTGATTTGTGTGTTTAAAATAGGTGTATGCTGTTAAGACTGTGCTGCAGAGACCCCTCAGTCTTATCCAAGGCCCCCCCGGCACTGGGAAAACGGTCACCTCTGCCACCATCGTGTACCACCTCGCCAGGCAGGGCAATGGGTAAGGCAGTTCACACTCCTCATTATGTATTTGTTAAAAGCAAGTCATTTTAGCGGAAGCTCTTATCCAGAGCAACTTAAAGGTAGGCTATGTACAAGAAGGCTAAACATCAAAGCAAACTATGAAAGTATGCTATAGCATCTGCTCGTTGTCATTGCATTCTGCATTCATCTGTTGTGTGTTTGGTTCTGCAGGCCCGTGCTGGTGTGTGCTCCCAGTAACATCGCAGTGGACCAGCTGACTGAGAAGATCCACATGTCGGGCCTGAAGGTGGTCAGGCTGTGTGCTAAAAGCAGAGAAGCCATCGACTCCCCTGTCTCCTTCCTGGCCCTGCACAACCAGATCCGCAACATGGACAGGTGGGGCATGCTGGGAAATGAAGTCCTTTTTTTTGTTGCACCGTCTGAACTTGAATTGTAGTGGTGCTGTCATAATCACACCTGTTAATACCTTTAGCAATGTATTAGCCTTGTTTAAATATCAAATAATGAAGAAAAGGGAAGAATGCATTTGTTAACTGCTTCAATAGAACCATTGAATAGTTCTGCCAGATTTGCTAACAGGGGTCATGCTTAGTTTTCTGTCCTTGCCAAGTGTTACTTTTTAATATAATAACTAATTCTGTGTTGCTAATGACTCAACATGCTGTGTCTGCTGTGACCCCCAGTATGCCAGAGCTCCAAAAGCTGCAGCAGCTGAAGGATGAGACCGGGGAGCTGTCGTCCGCTGACGAGAAGCGCTACCGGGCCCTGAAGCGCACCGCTGAGAGAGAGCTGCTCATGGTGAGGAGGACACTTAACACTACCACTTTTGTTGCCCAATAAGTCACAGCAGTTACAACAGTCTTATGAGAACAGTACGGCAAGTCCTGTGATGTAGAATGTTTTTTGACCTAGTGACGATATGGGTTCCCCATTCCTCTAATTTAAACCAACTCATAACCTGTTTGCCACTGTCCCTCATTAGAATGCAGATGTGATCTGCTGTACCTGTGTGGGGGCAGGAGACCCCCGTCTGGCCAAGATGCAGTTCCGCTCCATCCTAATCGATGAGAGCACCCAGGCCACCGAGCCAGAGTGTATGGTGCCCGTGGTCCTGGGTGCCAAGCAGGTACACACATGTACACAAACACACACAAAAAACGATTTATGCTTAAGATTGGTTCAATCCCAATGTTCTTTGCATGGACATGTTTTGACAAAAAGTGTCAATGGTTCAACAGTCAGTGAGACCTACTCAATCCAGACTTTAAAAAAAAATTCTGCCAAAGAAATGGACATGGTCTGTTTAAAAGACTGTACCAGACAATGTAATTTCCCAGTGTTGATTTCACTACAGCTCGAGAGAGGCTAAACATTTCTGGTTAATTGTCATTTAATCGTGAACTCCCCCTCCACAGCTCATTCTGGTGGGAGACCACTGCCAGCTGGGCCCAGTAGTGATGTGTAAGAAGGCAGCCAAAGCAGGCCTGTCCCAGTCTTTGTTTGAGCGTCTGGTGGTGCTGGGCATCAGGCCCATCCGTCTGCAGGTGCAGTACCGCATGCACCCGGCCCTCAGCGCTTTCCCCTCCAACATCTTCTACGAGGGCTCCCTGCAGAACGGAGTCACTGCTGGTGAGTTAGATGTTTTTACCAGGCTACTTGCTCATATTATAGCTTTTGAATTGGTAATGTGTACAACAATAATTAACTTATTATTAGCAATGTACTAGTGCCTACTAACATTTCCCCACAAAATATACAGTAGAGCAACTAGAAACGTTTCTGTAGAAACCATGTTTGTTTGCAATCTAGAAGTAGCAGTGTATTGATTCAAGCAGTGTTTCAGATTCCAATGGGTTTGTGTTCAAACACTGAGTGTCAAACACTTACTCTACTGCGGAAGTTTAAAATTAGGCCACTCTGAAATCTTCTGTAACTCTACTCTAACTCGAAGTGTATTGCTTTTGTGCACATATTTGCTGGAAATTTAGGTTTGTTCACAATCTCACTGGCTTATTGAAGACGAAGTGCCATACTAACCATGTTGACAATGCATTTTTTTTTTCTGGGCAGCTGACCGCATCAAGAAAGGCTTTGACTTCCAGTGGCCACAGCCAGACAAACCCATGTTCTTCTATGTGACTCAAGGCCAGGAGGAAATCGCTAGCTCTGGAACATCCTACCTGAACAGGTACGGATCACAGTCCAGTCAAGGTTAATCTCAAAGTATCAACAGCATTGTAAAGTCCATGGAGAGTAAGAGCACCTCCTCCCAGCTGCCCACTGCACTGAGGCTAGGAAACACTGTCACCACCGATGAAATGATCGATTATCGTAGATTTAATAAGCATTTTTCTACGGCTGGCCATGCTTTCCACCTGGCTACTCCTACACCGGCCAACAGCTCTGCACCTCCTGCAGAAACTTGCCCAAGGCCCCACACCCCCCCGCTTCTCCTTCACCCAAATCCAGACAGCTGATGTTCTGAAAGAGCTGCAAAATCTGGATCCCTACAAATAAGCTGGGCTAGACAATCTGGATCCTCTCTTTCTGAAATGATCTGCCTCCATTGTTGCAACCCCTATTGCTAGCCTGTTCAACCTCTTTCGTATCGTCTGAGATACCTGAAGATCGGAAAGCTGCCGCAGTCATCCCCCTCTTCTAAGGGGGAGACACTCTAGACCCAAACGGTTATAGACCTATATCCATCCTGCCCTGCCTTTCTAAAATCTTCGAAAGCCAAGTTAACAAACAGATCGCCGACCATTTCGAATCCCAGCGTACATTCTCCACTATAAAATATGGTTTCAGAGCTGGTCATGGGTGCACCTCAGCCACGCTCAAGGTCCTAAACGATATCATAACCGCCATCGATACAAGACAGTACTGTGCAGCCATCTTCTTTGACAAGAGTCGAAAGCCTTAGCCAGGTCGATCACCAGATTCTTATCAGCAGACTCGATAGCCTTGTGTTCTCAAATTATTGCCTCGCCTGGTTCACTAACTACTTCTCAGATAGAGATCAGTGTGTCAAATCGGAGGGCCTGTTGTTCGGACCTCTGGCAGTCTCTATGGGGTGCCACAGGGTTCAATTCTCAGGCCGACTCTTTCCTCTGTATATATCAATGATGTCGCTCTTGCTGCTTGCTGGTGAATCTCTGATCCACCTCTACGCAGACGACACCATTCTGTATACTTCTGGCCCTTCTTTGTACACTGTTAACAAACCTCCGAATGAGCTTCAATGCCATACAACACTCCTTCCGTGGCGTCCAACTGCTTTTAAATGCTAGTAAAACTAACAGATCACTGCCCGCACCTGCCCGCCCAACTAGCATCACTACTCTGGACGGTTCTGACTTAGAATATGTGGACAACTACAAATACCTATGTGTCTGGTTAGACTGTAAACTCTCTTTCCAGACTCACATTAAGCATCTCCAATCCAAAATTAAATCTAGAATCAGCTTCCTATTTCGCAACAAGCCTCCTTCACTCATGCTGCCAAACATACCCTCGTAAAACTGACTATCCTACCGAACCTTGACTTCGCAGATGTCATTTACAAAATAGTCTCCAAAACTCTACTCAGCAAAGTGGATGCAGTCTATCACAGTGCCTTCCGTTTTGTCACCAAGGCCCCATATACTACCCACCACTGCGACCTGTATGCATATTCGTCGCCAAACCCACTGGCTCCAGGTCATCTATAAGTCTATGCTAGGTAAAGCCCTGCCTTATCTCAGCTTACTGGTCACCATAGCAACACCCATCTGTAGCACTCGCTCCAGAAGGTATATTTCACTGGTGATCCCCAATGCCAACACCTCCTTTGACCAACCTTCCTTCCAGTTCTCTGCTGCCAATGACTGGAACGAATTGCAAAAAACACTGAAGCTGGAGACTATTATCTCCCTCTCTAACTTTAAGCATCAGCTGTCAAGAGCAGCTTACTGATCACGGTACCTGTACACAGCCCAATTGTAAATAGTACACCCAACTACCTCATCCCCATATTATTTTTATTTTTTTGCTCCTTTGCACCCCAGTGTCTCTACTTGCACGTTCATCTTCTGCTCATCTATCACTCCAGTGTTTAATTGCTAAATTGTAATTACTTCGCCACTACAGCCTATGTATTGCCTTTCTTACCTCATTTGCACACACTGTATATAGACTTTTCTATTGTGTTATTGACTGTACGTTTGTTTATTCCATGTGTAACTCTGTGTTTGTGTCACACTGCTTTGCTTTATCTTGGCCAGGTCGCAGTTGTAAATGAGAACTTGTTCTCAACTGGCCTACCTGGTTAAATAAAGGTGAAATAAAAAAAAAGATTGCTATTTGGGAATGCAACTAGCGTGTCTTTATTTTGTTTGTTTGGAACTATTTGAACTACCATCCCCTTCTCCCCAGAACTGAGGCAGCTAATGTGGAGAAGATCACCACCAGGCTGCTGAAGGCTGGAGCCAAGCCTGACCAGATAGGCATCATCACCCCCTACGAGGGCCAGAGGTCCTACCTGGTGCAGTACATGCAGTTTAGCGGCTCCCTCCACACCAAGCTCTACCAGGTACAGCAGTATAGCTTAACTTACACTGTAAAAAAATATATACAATTTGATTTATTTTTGTTGTCACTGTCTTCTCAAGAACATAATTTGTCATATTGATTTGCTTTATTGTTCTGCAGGTGGTAGCAGATTTATAAAATCTTAAATCAGTATTACGTTACTACTAATATGTCGCAACCTGTTGCATTTGACCAATGCATGCTTTACAAAACTGGTCTGTCCTCTTTCCTCTGCTGTCAGGAGGTTGAGATCGCCAGCGTGGACGCGTTCCAGGGTAGGGAGAAAGACTTCATCATCCTGTCATGCGTCCGAGCCAATGAGCACCAGGGCATCGGCTTCCTCAACGACCCACGCCGTCTCAACGTGGCCCTCACCAGAGCCAAGTAAGCATCTGGACCATTAGTCTTCATTCTCACCACAGCTTCTCTGGAAGGATTGTTCCAGTCCGGCTGGAAATCGTAATAGTGGTTCAGCAGGAATACGTGATTAATTTAGAAGCGATTATTCATGTGTAAATCCATTTTATATCATGTATGAATCAATTTGACCCGTGACCCCATTAGAATGTTTACCCTTCCCGTCAATGTGAATGTAGACAATGCAAACGCATTGGTCAAAGATCTTGTCATCGAAGTAGAAATGCCTGCAACACTTAATGGTTCATTCTATGATGGCAGATTAAAGGCAATCTCCCACTGACCAGTGTTGTATATTGTGTAACGTATGTTTTCAGGTATGGGGTGATCATTGTGGGCAACCCCAAGGCCCTGTCCAAGCAGCCTCTGTGGAACCACCTGCTCAACTACTACAAGGAGCAGAAGGTTCTGGTGGAGGGACCCCTCAACAACCTGCGAGAGAGCCTGATGCAGTTCAGCAAGCCCCGCAAGCTGGTCAACGCCATTAACCCTGTGAGTTATCACAGGAGTGTACAGTTGGCACATGTTTTCAGTGTGGTTATTTATCCCATGTAGAGTCTAGTCCCATATACATGTTATTTAGTCATACTTTTAACACTTCTTCCCCAGTAACATTTGTAACACTTTTTCTCAGTTACACTCTGAACAGTTACACTTTTGTTGGCCAATATGTTACGACAACAGAACAGCAGTGCTTCTGCGTTTTCCTGGGTATTGAACCCATGTCTGTGTTCCAGGGAGCCCGGTTCATGAGCACTGCCATGTATGACGCCCGCGAGGCTCTCATCCCTGGCTCTGCCTACGATCGCAGCAGCGCAGGTCAGTGGAAAAATACCTCTAATCATTGTTTTATAATGTGTTCATTTTGTTCTGTACCTCCTTCAATAGCTGCTAACATTTTCACACCTAGACAACCTCTTCATAAAGGCTAATGCATGGGCAGTGCCATTGAGGACTTTCCTTTTGAAGTAGTCGACTGGGTGGGACTTCCTATGGGTTAAGGAAGGGTCTTCAGGAGGGATCAGACAATGAATTATGCTTTGGAGTAAACGTTCCATAACTGCAGGTGACAGTAAATCGCCAACCTTGGCTTTTTACCTGTTCAAACAACACACTCCAGGTGGCAGTGTGCACCCTTTCAGTTTTACCAACTCATAGAAGTAGTAGAAGAAGAATACTGACCCTACTTCAGAATGGAGATGGCCTCAATGGCGCTGCTCATGCTCTCACAGACACCATAATGGGACAGATACAATGAAAAGTCCTATCATTTGGGCTCCCGAGTGGCGCGGCGGTCTAAGGCACTGCATCTCAGTGCTAGAGGCGTCACTACAGACACCCTGGTTCGAGTCCAGGCTGTATCACAACCGGCCGTGATTGGGAGTCCCATAAGGCGGAGCACAATTGGCCCAGCGTCACCCGGGTTTGGCCAGTGTAGGCCGTCATTGTAAATAAGAATTTGTTCTTAACTGACTTGCCTAGTTAAATAAAGGTTACATTAAAAAAAATAACTACATGGAACAAATACATTCTCCAGTGATGTGACCACTCACACATGCATGACTACTGTGACATGTTTCTTTCAACAGGGCGTCCATCCAACATGTACTTCCAAACCCACGACCAGATCGGCATGATTGGGGCCGGGCCAGCCCACATGGCAGCCATGAACATGCCTATTCCATTCAACTTGGTGATACCTCCCATGCCTCCACCAGGCTACCTGGCCCAGGCTAACGGCCCTGCTGCAGGTGAGCAGGAAGCAAACGGCCATTATTCATTAGTTGTGCATATATTGACTGGTGGAATATTTATTTGGCCCTGTGAAGTTGGACAGTATCCAAATAATATCCAGTCTCTGTGTTCTACTTGGACCTCGGAGTTGCTTGACAGTGTACGTGTCACTGTTGTGGTGATGGTATGTTACAAAGCTTTGGAGATGTCCTCGTACCTCTACTATTTCTCCTCTGCAATGCATGTTTACTATTGGTTATTCTGTTTGATAAGTGAGCTGACATTAGTCTCTCTCTCTGCCACACAGGTCGTGGTGGGGTGCTGAAGGGCAAAGCGGGACGTGGCGGGCGCCAGAGGACCCGCGGCATGGGGAACCACAGTGGCAGTGGACAAAGCAATGGGCCAAACAGCCAGGACGTGTCTTCCCAGCCCTTCTCCCAGGGGCCACTCACCCAGGGCTACATCACCATGAGCCAGCCCTCACAGATGAGCCAACCTGGCCTCTCCCAGCCTGAACTGTCCCAGGTAACAATACTGGCTTAAACTCCACCCTCTACTACCTCAGCTATACCAAATTAGACTCTGGCCTCGTACTCCTATGCCCAATCCCAAATTGTCCCCACACTGCAATTGTGGAGATCTGAGAGGATTAGATGGGTATAAATAACAATTTCAATATCTTCACCTTGCCCAGTGGCTCTATGTAATGTTTGTCATATTGTTTACACTAAGCAAGAAGCCAGTATGGTAATAATAAAGTATCCAATATGATTATGTCGCCACCAGTGATTGTCTGGGTGAAGGTTCATTTTGCTGATATCATCTGATCCTCTCAGGGAAATGTTGGAAGAATTTGTGTTTTGTTTTATCTTGGATGTTATTGGGTGTTTCTCATTCTGTTGTAACAGGACAGTTATCTAGGCGATGAGTTCAAGTCCCAGATCGACGTGGCTCTGTCGCAGGACTCAACTTACCAGGGTGAACGTGCATACCAACATGGTGGGGTGACTGGACTGTCACAGTACTAAAGTGTAAGATAACTATTCCCATTCCTCACAGTACTAGAGTTGAATCAAGAACTGTTATTGATTTGTCCTCTACTGCAGTCAACAATGAGCTTCAGAAAATTGTTGGTGGAAGGCATTTTGAATATCCTTCTCATTTCCTTTTCTCAGGTTGTTGGAAGAGGAGCTAGGCTTGAGCTGAGCTTAGTTCATCAGCATTTTAATCTGGGTAATAATAAATAAAAAAATGGATACCTGTTTTCCTCTGCTACAACTGAAGCACCACCGTGTGAAATCAACGGGAGAGAGAAACCAACCAATCACGAGAGAGAAAGAAAGCGATAGAAAGGAAGAACGGACGGCCAGGAAGAGTGAACGAGTGGGAGTGAGGGACCACTGCCGGCACATGGGGACGAGAACGAGAGGAAGGCGACGGCAGGCGGTCGAGCTGTCGTGAGGAAGACGAAACGAGAACGAAGAAACAAAATGAGGCACAACTCCCAATGAAAGATGCCCACCCACCCCCTCTCAACCCCTTCCCCACCTTCCCTTCAAACCTCACGCCTCTGTCTGAGGGCATGACCAGTTGTCCAGAGGACCTCTCTCTTTGAGCAGCGAACAGGGAAAGACAAGTTCTCAAGCAACTTGGCTGGGGGAGCGCATTCCGCTAACTCTCAAAAGCAGATAACAAGAAAGTGGGGGGGTACGGAACGCTTCAAGCAGGCAACATAGGAAATCCTCACCTCAAAGTTGATCGGTTGTCACACCTGTTTGATACCCAGACTCATTTGATTAGATTGATGTGGAGGAAGAGTGGCGGTGTCGATCCCGACTCGTAGACCTGAAATCTCATCAAATGACAGCAAGAGGAACACTTCACGTCGTCGTTCAATTTTGAGTTGAAAAGGTTTCTGCGCTAAAGTCTGATATTAAAGAACTTTTAATTGAAATGCCTTTGATTGCCTTGGGAACCATTGGCTTTTTCAATAGGTCTTTTCAGAAATAGGTGGTTAACTAGAAATCTGGGGGAGTTGAGTGGCATGGGGATTTCAGAGGAAAGTTTCTCAAGATGTGAGCTCTGGACCTGAGAGTAATCCTATATCATAATGACCAGCATTGAAGTACATTAACTCAATGTTATTTGAAGTTGCGGCAAAGGCCTTTTTGATCTTTTGAAAGTGGGGGTGACGTGAGATGTCGCCCACTATGCTACTGGGCGGATCATTTTCAATTTTTTTAATGCTTTGTATGCTTAGATTGGCAGCGGCTTTGAAGTAACGCTTTACTCGGGGGAATTCCTTGTTGATGTAAGATCCGTCTGCATGAAACAAATTCCCATGCAAAGTGAAGACGGATATTAAGGAAAACTGATTTCCTCTATAGTCTACACACAATTTTGTGTCACTATTGAAGTTGCAAGAGGTAGGTGGCTAGGTGTGAAACAAAGAACAGGTAAGGTATAGCCAAGGTAGAAAGAGAAGGCTTGTGAACTCCTTGAATGGATACAAATCTTTTGATTCTAGTTCTTTTATTTAATATGGAATAGTGAATTGGGGTTCAAATTTGAATGAAATGCAGTCGCCCATAAAGAATGTTAGCTACATGACTAGAATTAAGTTGTCAAATCCAAAGCATTTGAAACCATTTCACACCATCCGTAAAATGACGAACTGGTACTGATTTTCAGAGGTGACAGTGATTTTTCACATGAAAGAATGTGTACATCCGAATCAGTGGCCATAACTTCCTTTGATTATTTGCAGGTACAAAGCAGCACAAAACATGAATGTAGGTCAAAGCATGGTTGGCACTTTTAAGTGAAAGCAACCTTAGCCAGCATATACCAATTTATTAGAAAGAATCAGTGAACATGGCCAGTATGTTGTGACCTTGAAACCACACAATACTGGTTTCTCAAAGGACTAACTGATACAAGCCACCTTCTCTTAGGAGGTTGCCTGGCGGTTAAGAACATTGGGCCAGTAACCAAAAGGTTGCTGGTTCGAATCCCTGAGCTGACATGGGGGGAAAATCTATCTGTGCCCCGAAGCAAGGCTCTTAACCCTAATTGCTCCTGTAAGTCGCTCTGGATAAGAATGTCTGCTAAATGACAAAAATGTAAAATAAGTTCCCACCAAACCAGGAGAAGGGCTTTCCTTTTGTAACTTCGATTTTATGTGCGTTTTACATTTTTGGCTTCCCTGTAGTTTGCCCATTGTAGCTGTTTACTCCAGATTCCTATGGCTCCAAACCCTCCATTCTTTCCCCTATGTGAATTCTAATGTGAATTCTAATGTAATCTATCTGCCCCCTAGCATTTCCTTTTTTGGCCGATTTGCTTGTGCACCTTTTTTGGGAGGGGGGGGGGGTTGTAGACAGCAACGTTTGACTTAAGTAGTTATCTGATGACAAAGGGTGGTGAAATAATGGTTGTATTTTTAAGTTTTAACACAATCCATAAAGGGAAGAGCCACAAACTATATTTGGGTATTTTTTTAAAATTAGTCCAACTGTTGATAGTCCCAAAAGTTAAGATATTGGACTTAATCAGTGTCACCGGCCACATTATGACATGCAAAACATTTTGGGACTGTATCAACAATGGACTAATAGTTTTTGTGGATTTTTCCTTTAAATTAACTATCCATGGGACTTTTGTATTTAGAAATCCTCGTCTATCAGTTTTTAGAAATGTTTGGGTGCTTAGCACCAAATTGAGAATATTCATTTTAGCTCACAACCTGCTTTGTCTTCCGATGTCCATTAATTTGTTTGTCGTCAATCCAAAAGACATTGTATGACAATCATGCTGTCAAATAGCTAGTCGTGGTTGAAACATGCTTAGTCGTTTGATAGACATCATCTATTGATTCCTGACATATTTTAGTACGGTAATCTCTGCCTTCCTTCCCAGCATTTGAAAATCTGTGCACTTCATGGATTTGCAGTGAAGATTAATTCAAGACATTTCGCCTTGAGTCCTTTCTTGTAAAACATCAATAAAGTTTGCTTCTGTCAAAGGTTTTGATTTTTATGAAAGTAAAATGTTGATGCACTGCCATTTATTTGGAAATGTACAGATTATAAAACATGTTGCACAATAATGGGCAACTGGCCTTGTTAAATACACAATTCATAAATGTACAGTGTTGATTCATGTGGACTTCACTGCCTTTTTCTTTTGAATGTGTTTTTGCTTCATCAGTTTCTTCTGCATCCCATGTTGTTTCTTCTGAATGGTTTCCTGTATCCTCTCCTTGAACAACTTCTTCTCACTCCTTATCTTCTTCAGTTCAGCCTTTCTCTTTGCCTCCACGTCTGGATCCTGTGACAGGCAAGTAGTTGGAATATCAGAACAAATCGACTAAAACCCTCATCACAGCAAAACTAACTCGGACCATGGAGGTGTGGTTCATGGTGAACATACTTTCCCCTCCAGAATCATCTGTTTTCTCTTGTTGATCTCCTTTTTCTCATCAAAATCTGTTGACTCAAGTTTCTGCAAACAAAAGGAATGGTGAGACAAGTCACAGCAGAAATATGAGCCCTTGTTATCCAACAGCCACATGTTCACAACGGAAATGTCTGTGTATAAATAGAATAGGTATTTGTACAATTTCACACTCCCGTCTGGCCACGTTGACTTGAGTGAGGATATTCAGAACCTCTTTCTCCTCCACTGGATATTCCTTCAGTTTGGCCTCTGGACAAAGGGGAAAGCAAAACAAATTAATTTGAGCTTTCTGCCCTGTGATCATATTCTATGTAGTGATACTCACAAATGGCTAACAGGCATGTCTGAAGGGTAGCAAGCAATACTAAAACAACTGTTGACTCTACTTTTCAATGCATGTTTGATACTTACGGATCTGCCCCTCGATGGAATGAACCAAGTGGATGTCATACTGTGTCACCAGTGTGATCGAGACACCATGCCTTCCTTTAGACAAATCAGAGAAAAGTTGTTTATACGTCTAAGTCTGTACAGTAGCAGCCTATGTTATAACAGGCAGAGATAGTGAAGGAGGAATGTTACCTGCTCTGGCAGTTCGGCCAACTCTGTGAATGTAGATCTTGGGCAGACCTGGCGTGTTGTGGTTGATGACAACCTGGACTGTTGGAATATCCAGACCTCTGACAATGTGGACATGAAAATAGATGAGATTCACAATGGTTTGTAACCTGTCCATATATTGATAATATTTTGTGAAGATTATACACACACAGATGTTGAATACAGCTTTCTTACCTGGAAGCCACATCAGTTGCAATCAGGATTTTAAAGACACTGGACTTAAACTTTGCGAGGTTGGCGAAACGTTGTTTCTGTGAAAAAGACAAAGCCAATGTCCAAATAAACATGAGTTATTATTATGAAGCACATGTTAAATGGGTTTCAACTTGTCATGTAACCCATCAATGAATATAGAGCTACACCCCAGGAGCTGGGGTTGTTTACCTGCTTCATCATTGAATGCAAGGAGATGGTTGGAAAGTTGAATTTCTGCATCATCATTGTGAGGATTTGGCAATTCCTGTAGGAAGAATGCAGTGCATTAATGATTCAATGTCTAACAGTAATTCTATATTGACAAAGTATGTCAAAAGGCCGATACAGCGCATGTTCTACTGGTTATTTTCTTATCTTCATATTTTTCCAGGCTCTTCAGTCATTTACATTTTTACTTCTAGGAGTTAGATCAGCTTTAATAGTGCAGATTGATGGAATCTATGTAATTGTCGGCATCATTTCCAATCCACCATATATTTTTGTAAATATATATACAGTACCAGTCAAAAGTTGACTCCTACTCATTCAAGGGATTTTCTTTATTTTTTACTATTTTCAACATGTCTTCACTATTAAACTATGAAATCATGTAATAACCACAAAAAGTGTTAAACAAATCATAATATATTTGAGATTCTTCAAAGTAGCCACCCTTTGCCTTGACAGCTTTGAACAATCTTGGCATTCTCTCAACCAGCTTCATAAGGAATGCTTTTCCAACAGTCTTGAAGGAGTTCCCACATATGCTGAGCACTTGTTGGCTGCTTTTCCTTCACTCTGCGATCCAACTCATCCTAAACCATCTCAATTGGGTTGAGGCCAGGTCATTTGATGCAGCACTTCATTACTCTCCTTCTTGGTCAAATAGCCCTTACACAGCCTGGAGGTGTGTTTTGGGTCATTGTCCTGTTCAATAACAAATGATAGTCCCACTAAGAACAAACCAGATGGGATGGTGTATCTTTGCAGAATGCTGTGGTAGCCATGCTGGTTAAATGTGCCTTGAATTATAAATAAATCACAGTGTCACCAGCAAAGCACCCCCACACCGTCATACCTCCTCCATGCTTCACGGTGGGAACCAAACATGCGGAGATCATCCGTTCACTTCCTCTGCGTCTCACAAAGACACGGCAGTTGGAACCAAAAATCTCAAATTTGGACTCAGACCAAAGGACAGATTTCCACCGGTCTCATGTCCATTGCTCATGTTTCTTGGCCCAAGCAAGTCTTCTTATCGGTGTCCTTTTAGTATTGGTTTCTTTGCAGCAATTTGACCATTAAGGCCTGATTCATGCAGTGTCCTCTGAACAGTTGATGTTGAGGTGTGTGTGTTACTTGAACTCTGAAGCATTTATTTGGGCTGGTAACTAATAAAACTATCCTCTGCAGCAGAGGTAACTCTGGTCTTCCTTTCCTGTGGCGGTCCTCAGGAGAGCCAGTTTCAACATAGTGCTTGATGGTTTTTGCAACTGCACTTGAAGAAAAAAAATCAAAGTTCTTGACATTTTCCAGATTGACCTTCATGTCTTAAAGTAATTATGGACTGTCGTTTCTCTTTGCTTATTTGAGCTGTTCTTGCCATAATATGGACTTGGTCTTTTACCAAATAGGGCTATCTTCTGTATACCACCCCTACCTTGTCACAACAACTGATTTGCTCAAATGCATTAAGGAAAGAAATTCCACAAATTAACAAGGCACACCTGTTAATTTAAATGCATTCTAGGTGACTACCTCATGAAGCTGGTTTAGAGAATGCCAAGACTGGGTGGCTACTTTGATGAATCTCATTTTGATTTGTTTAACATTTTTTTGGTTAATACATGGTTCCATACAGTGCACTCCACTAATATTGGCATCCTTGATAAATATGTGCAATATTTGCTGTTCATCCTTTTGGCATTTCATTCAAATTATTCACAAAAATATATAATATTCACAAACCTCTAATTTTAGTAAAATTTATTGGAAAGAAAAATTGTGAAATATTTCTCTGAAACATGTGTGCCACAATTATTGGCACCCCTATGAATTCTTATGAGTAAAATCTATCTGAAGTATCTTCCCATTCATATTTAATATTTTTAAGTTCACCTGAGTGATTAGGAACACTTAAGTGGTAAGCCATGACTTCCTGTTTCACTGGGGTATAAATATGAGGTGACACAGGCCAAGTTCCCATAGTCATCCATCACTATGGGAAAGACCCAAGAATACAGCAATGATGTGTGACAAAAGGTTGTCGAGCTGTACAAATCAGCAAATGGCTCTAAGAAAATAGCTCAACGGTTGAAAATTACCATTTCCACCATCAGGGCAATAATTATGAAGTTTAAAGCAACTGGAGATGTTAACAATCGGCCTGGAAGAGGACGTGTGTCTATATTGACCCTGCGCACAGTGAGGAGGATGGTTAAGAGTGGCCTTTTTTTTTTTAAAGCATCACAGCTGGAGAATTGCAGACGTTAGTTGGGTCTTGGGGTCAGAAAGTCTCTAAAACCACAATCAGACACCACCTACATAACCAAAAGTTGTTTGGGAGGGTTGCCATAAAAAAAGCATTTGCTGTCTTTAAACAACAAACTCAAGCACCTACAGTTTACCAAATGTTACTGGAACTTTCAATGGGACTGGGTTCTATGGTCAGATGAGACCAAAATAGAGCTTTTTGGAAACAAACACCAGAGGTGGGTTTGGTGTAGACAGAAAGATAGCCATGCAGAGAAGTACCTCAGCCCCACTGTGAAGTATGGTGGTGGATCTCTGATGTTGTGGGGCTGTTTTTCTTCCAAAGGCCCTGGACAACTTCTTTGGATACATGGTATCATGGACTCCAAGTACCAGCAGATATTAAATCCAAACCTGACTGCCTTTGCTAGGAAGCTTAAACTGGGCTGTGGTTAGATCTTCCAGCAGGACAATGAGCCAAAGCACATCTCAAAATCAACACAAAAATGGTTTGCTGACCACAGAATCAGGGTTTTGCCATGGCCATCCCAGTCCCCTGACCTAAACCCCATAGAAAACATGTGGGATGAGCTGAAGAGAAGAGTCTACAAGTGTGGACCTTGGAATCTGGAGAGATTATGTATGGAGGAATGGTCTCAGATCCCTTGCCATGTGTTCTCCAACCACATTACACATTATAGAAGAATACTCAGAGCTGTTATCCCAACCCTGATCTGTACTTCTCCACAACTTTGTCCATGACCTGTTTGGAGAGCTCCTTGGTCTTCATAGTGCCGCTTGCTTGGTGGTGCCCCTTGATTAGTGGTGTTGCAGACTCTGGGGCCTTTCAGAACAGGTGTATATATACTGAGATCATGTGACAGATCATGTGACACTTAGATTGCACACAGGTAGACTTTATTTAACTAATTATGTGACTTCTGAAGGTAATTGGTTGCACCAGATCTTATTTAGGGGCTTCATAGCAAAGGGGGTGAATACATATGCACGCACCACTTTTTTTTGTTGAAACAAGTTATTTTTTAAATTTCACTTCACAAATTTTGACTATTTTGTATATGTCCATTACATGAAATCAACATCAATTTATATTACAGGTTGTAATTCAACAAAATAGGAAAAACACCAAGGGGGTGAATACTTTTGCAAGGCACTGTATTTTACATTAGTTATCTTATTGTTTTTATTCCCACCCTTCAGATCCACTCAGCCCCTCCCATCCATCTCTTAACACCAACCATTTTTTTTATTTCCATTTGACATATATTTTTAAACTGTGCTGTGATGTTTCACAAAAGTTCTGAACCTCTATTCTCATAGTTTCTACAGATTGTACATTAAAGATAATCTTTTTGCTAAAAGTATTATATTATTGATCGATTGACTATGACTTTCCAAATCACACAGTATTGCTATCTGCAGAGTTAGCTCCAGGTTAATGTTGCACTTCTTCAACCATTCCTGGACCTGCAACCAAAAGCAAGCTACATACTGTTTATACAGTACCAAAACAAATGACCTAATGATTCAGTCACTTCGCAGCAAATTCTGCAGAACTGGGATGGTTATATCTCCCATATATAACATTCTATTGGTTGCAAGAATTTTGCATGAAATTTCAATAGAAAAATTCTGTGTTTTGAATCCGGCTTTGTTTTGCGAATCAGTTCATAAACCATGTGCCATGGAATCGGTACATTGAAAATCTCTTCCCAACTATTTTGCAATCTATACGGCACAGCTGTACATTTTTTGGTCATTAAATGAAACTGTTATCCTTTTTTTATCACAATTTTCTTTAACCAATTTTGGTCTTTTATGCAGGGCCAGCAGACAAGTTCCTTACCTTTTCCCCCTTTCACTTACCTCTTCCATTTTTTTGCAGTAATGCTGCAATTATTTGGTTGTAGTTTTGGGTAGAGCAGACATTTCCATATATTTTTGTTAGCTGCATGTGTGACATAACTCCACCAGTCCTGTTTATGATATCTATCTTTGTAAATTATACCTTTTTTAAACTTAAAAAAAAAAATGTAATAATGTTTTTTTAATTAAATGAGTATATTTGAGTTTATCCACAATATGTTGCATTCTTTTTTCTGGTGGATTAAACTGAAATAGCAACCAAATTTCTATGACTTTTTAAATAGCGATATTTGGAGATGATTTCATTTTCAAATAACTGAAATTGAGAGGTTATAATCTGAATAAAGGGAAAAAGGCCATTCTTGAACATGGGGTGAGACATTCTTACTAATCTGCTAGAGAACCAGTTTGGATTTAAATATAACTTTTGTATGACTGACGTCTTTAGTGAGAGGCCTAATGCTTTAATATTTCATCATTTCTGCCCTCCGAATTCATATTCATAGGCCTGTTTAATTTTGTCTGGCTTGCCCTTCCAAATAAAATGGAATATTTTTTGCTCATATAATTAAAAAAACAGGTTGTAGGGAAGACCATAAGCAAATAGGTAAACTGGGATATGACTAATGAGTTAATCAGATAGATTTTCCCACGAATAGACAGGTATTATCCTTTCCATTGTAGCTAGATCTTATCTATTTTTGCTAACTTTCTATTCAAATTTATTGGCGTGAATTAATTTCTTTCTTTTGGGATATGTATACAGAGTATGTCCACATCACCATCAAATAATTGTATTGGTAAACTACACGGTAATGTAAAAGCTGTATTTTTAGTAATCCAATACGTAATAGTAAACTGATCATCATTTTGTTGTAATCCAGAGGTTAGAAAAAGTACCTAGATCCTCTATGAGACTGTGGAGGGATCCAAATTGTGTATTTAAAAGAAAACATGAATAATCAGCGTACAATGACACCTTTGTGTTTAAGCCCTGGATTTCTAGCCCCTTGATATTATTGCTGGATCTGATTTTAACAGCTAAAATTTCTATGGCAATAAACAGATATGTCAATAGTGGACAACCTTGTTTTACTCTGCAAAACAGTTTAAAACTTTTTGAGACATAGCCATTATTTACTATTTTACACCTAGGGTTACTATACATAACTTCAACCCACTTTAGAAGAGATTCTCCAAAATCGAAATATTCCAGGCATTTATATATAAACACAGGTCATACATTATCAAAAGCCTTTTCAAAATCAGCTATAAATACCAGGCCTGGTTTCCCAGATTTTTCATAGTGTTCTATTGTTTCCAGTACTTCTCTTATATTATCTCCAATGTATCGTCCATGTAAAAAAATCTGTCTGATTAGGATGAATAATATCCAATAATACCTTTTTAAATTGTATGCATTTTGCATCACAACACTGAAGTGTAAGAGGCCTCCAATTGTTTTAATTGACTGGATCTTTATGTTTACCACTTGGATCCTGTTTCAGTAATAATGAAATCAGACCTTCTAGTTGAGTGTCTGAATCAATTTTTTGGGTAATTTAGCAGACACTCTTATCCAGAGCGACTTCCCGGACCAATTGGGATCAAAGGCATTCTTACTTGCAGGTGTTGGTGAAGATCATGATCGACCAGTCGTCGTGCTCATCTTGAAACTTCTGGATCAGGTGCACTAGGTAGGCATCTTTCACTTTCTCTGGTGTCAGGATGTACCTTTGATCCAACTCCTCTACCGTGCGGACCCTATGAGAAAAATACACTTAAAATTGAATTATGTTGAACCAATATAGCACATTTTGTTTTTTTAAAAAGAGGAAAGAGCTACTCCATTTGTTGATAATCAAGAGAGAACATAACCTTCATTTAAACAGTCAATTAAATTGAGAATCTTTTCCCACTCAGTTTAGTGTACAATTTACATGTCAAAATGTTTAAAATACACATGGGCACACAAATGATATACAATTATGGAATAGAACATAAGACAGACATGTCCTGTTTTGAAGAATGAGGTTTACCTCTACATGCATATTTAAGCAACTAATCATGTAATGTACCAATGTAGTGCATCATGTTGTCAGTCATGCTAAGAGCTTACTCGGACTTGCTTTCCCAGAAGAAGGGCTTGTTCATGGCGATGCCCTTGAGTTCCTGTAGTGTGTCTGTGAGGGTGGCACTGAACAGCAGCGTCTGGCGTTTGACAGGCACCGCGGCCAGGATCACCTCCAAGTCTTTGGTGAAGTCTGTGCAGCCTTGCTCAAGCAGGCGGTCGGCCTCATCAAGGATCTACCAGAGACAATTAACATTTGGCCCGTGCATTACAATTAGCATGTCACAAAATAAAATGTCACCGTTAGGCTCTATGACTTGTCACATTTTGCAGAAGATATTTAACTAAATTGATTTTTACTTCCTAATAGAAGGCATGCAGACGACCGTGCATCCTGACAAGTACAAAGATAAATCAAGAATAGGCTATAAAAAAACAACAACACTAACACGGAACCCAAACTGGCTGCGCGCGTGCGCCATCATGCATACATTTATTTTGTCCCCCCACACCAAACGAGATCACGACACGCAGGTTAAAATATCAAAACAAACTCTGAATCATTTATATTAATTTGGGGACAGGTCGAAAAGCATTAAACATTTATGGAAATTTAGCTAGTTAGCTTGCACTTGCTGTTGCTAGCAAATGTGTCCTGGGATATAAACATTGAGTTGTTATTTAACCTGAAATGCACAAGGTCCTCTACTCCGCCAATTAATCCACACATAAAACGGTCAACCGAATCGTTTCTAGTCATCTCTCTTCCTTCCAGGCTTTTTCTTCTCTTGACTTTATATTGCGATTGGCAACTTTCATAAATTAGGTGCATTACCGACACTGACATCGTTCGTCTTTCAGTCACCCACGTGGGTATAACCAATGAGGAGATGGCATGTGGGTACCCGCTTCTATAAACCAATGAGGAGATGGGAGAGGCAGGACTTGCAGCGTCATCTGCGGCATAAATAGAACTGATTTCTATTTTTTTTTTTTTAGCCCTTGGCAACGCAGACACTTGTTGGCGCGCGTGAGCAGTGTGGGTGCAATAATTGAACATAGATTTCTAAATTTATTTTGCGACGTGAACGGTGTGGTCTGCCTGTAATGGGGGGAAAAAACATTCTCAACACATAAGGTAGTTAATAATATAAAGGTAGTTCATAACAGTCTCACTGTTTTGGTTGACAGTGAGACATCCTCACCTAGACAACCTCAAACATAATTGCCGTTGTGGACACATCAATTAATTTCTTCTCCAACAAACTCACCAGAAACTGGATCTTCTTGATGCTGAATGTGTCGGAGCTCCGAATGTGGTCTGCCAGTCTTCCTGGAGTGGCTACAACGACGTGGGGCTTCTTAGAGAGCTCCAAGGCCTGTGTGATCATATCTGTTGGGAACATCACCAGAACATTAGAACATACTGGACGACTGAATAAGAATGCAATGAGAGGCAGTGTTGTTGGTAATCAACATTACCCATTCCACCAACAATGATGCAGTCCCGCAAGCCCATTGGTTTTCCCAGGACTCTAAACTGTTCGGCAATCTGGTAAGCCAATTCCCTGCAAAAGACACAAGTTTAAACATTACACAACATTCAACATTATATACTTGCCTTTTCTAGAAGATAGTTCACAATTATCAAAAGATTCACCAACCTGGTAGGTGTGAGAACTAAACAGAAGATTCCATATGGGTCCTCAGATAATTTCTGTAGCACTGGTAGCACAAAGGCAGCTGTCTTTCCACTGCCAGTCTTGGCACAACCCATACAATCCCGACCTAGACAACAGAGGGGCAAAATCATATCTAAAAAAAAAGTATGTTGATAGCTAGTTTGTTTACTCTTGATCAGGTCGTTATTGTAGCTAGAAGTTATGTGTTCTCATTAAACTGCTACCTGGGTAAATAAAGGTTAAACCTTATATTTAAAAATATATATATACATTACAAGAAATAATACATAGTTTGTTAGCAAACGTTAAGTGTTACCTTCCAGAATCGGTGGCATACAGTTTTCCTGGACTTGAGTTGGTTTACTGATCCCCATTTGTTTACATTGTTGAATCAGCCAATCTGACAGACCGAGAGATGAAAAATCCGACATTTTGCAGTTCTCCAAAAGTCCAGATTGAAAAGTATATATTATACTTGGTTTTGTGAGCCAACGTGTTCAAAATTATCCTCTGAAATCCCAGAAAATCCTCCTCGTGTTATTTTACGTCTGTCGCATTTTGGTGACGTCAATATTGGCTCCTCCTATGGATGACGCAATTGATCATATTTTCAACACAGTAGCCAGCATATGTCTGTATAATGAATGACAAGATGCTCATGTCTCCGGCCTAAAAATGGGAGTCGTTGTCCAAAAGCCGGGAAAGCAACAAGCGGCAAGTTTAGGTCCAAAATAAGCCCATAGAAACGCACTGGGTTTATTATTTTGGACATATCTTCGCCTCTTCCTCTCTGCAGGCAGTCTATCATCATTGCAGTACAAATGTATTTTGGATCAAAATATTAAACTTCATTAACAGAAGGTATTGCCTCACAAATAATGGTAAAGTATGTCCCAGGAAACAAGTTTGCCGCAAGCAAGGATGTCATTTTAAAAAGTCCATGATCTGGAAACTCACAATCAGGAATTCAGCTTATTTTGTATTAGTTTTTACATAACAGTTAAAAATAATGATACGAATGAATTTATGATCTGATTTACTGGTAAAACAATCATGCAAATGTATGTGTACAGAGGCTGAGGCAACTATATCATACAAATAATGTTATCATGATCTCATTGTGAGCATAATCATTTTTTTCAATATGTCCTTGCTATAGTCATGAGGTGGGAGAAGGCATATGCATCTGGTGGACATCGGGCGTGACTGTTTGGTATAGAAAATACACTCCTACTCAATAACAACTTTACTGAAGTCATTATGGCTGCGTTTACGCAAGCAGCCCGATTCTGATAGTTTGTTCATAAATTTGTCTTTTGACCGACCAATCAGGCAAAATATAGAAGTGGGCTGGTACGTGTGTACTCAATAGAAAAATCGGTCTTTATTTCAAAGTAAACTCTCCATATTCATTGTACATTTTCCATCCCAGACTTTGTAGCCAATTGTGTTTAATGTTTTATTGTCTTCCATTGGCTAAGCATAAGTGGTCTAGTAAATGGACACAGGTGAAACGTAACTGAGCTAATCAATGCACAGGCTTAAAATAGATTTGTGATAATGTGTTAAAATGTTTTGTGTTGTAGAACGCAAGTTTGTTTTCAAACTTTTAATTTTACTCATTGTTGTGTAAGCCTTTTGATTTATATGGTGCATCGCCCACCCCTTAACAGCTATTTATTTTAAATGACTTGTCCCACTGCCAACTACTCTTCAAATCAAATCAAATTGTATTTGTCACATGCGCTGAATACAACAGGTGTAGACCTTACCGTGAAATGCTTACTTACAAGCCCTTAACCAACAGTGCAGTTTTAAGAAAAATAAGTGTTAACTAAAAAATAGATAAGTAAAAAATAAAAGTAACAAATAATTAAAGGGCAGCAGTAAAATAACAAAAGCGAGGCTATATACAGGGGGTACCGGTACAGAGTCATTGTGCAGGGGCACTGGTTAGTCAAGGTAATTTAGGTAATATGTACATGTAGGTAGAGTTAAAGTGACTATGTATAGATAATAAACAGAGAGTACTGTAGCAGCAGCGTAAAAGGGGGTGGGGTCAATGCAAATAGTCTGGGTAGCCATTTGATTAGCTGTTGAGGAGTCTTATGGCTTGGTGGTAGAAGCTGTTAAGAAGTCTTTTGGACCTAGACTTGGTGCTCTGCTACCGTTTCCCATGTGGCAGCAGAGAGAACAGTCTATGACTAGTGTGGCTGGAGTCTTTGACAATTTGTTTCCTCTGACACCGCCTGGTATAGAGTTCCTGGATGGCAGGAAGCTTGTCCCCAGTTATGTACTGGGCCGTATGCACTACCCTCTGTAGTGCCTTGCGGTCGGAGGCCGAGCAGTTTCCACACCAAGCAGTGATGCAACCAGTCAGGATACTCTCGATGGTGCAGCTGAATTGTAGAATTATTTTGAGGATCCGAGGATCCATACCAAATCTTTTCAGTCTCCTGAGGGGGAATAGGCTTAGTCGTGCACTCTTCACAACTGTCTTGGTGTGTTTGGACCATGATAGGTTGTTGGTGATGTGGACACCAAGGAACTTGAAGCTGTCAACCTGCTCCACTACAGCCCCGTCGACGAGAATGGGGGCGTGCTCAGTCCTCCTTTTACTGTAGTCCACAATCATGTTCTGTTATAATCTCCACCCGGCACAGCCAGAAGAGGACTGGCCACCCCTCATAGCCTGGTTCCTCTCTAGGTTTCTTCCTAGGTTTTGGCCTTTCTAGGGAGTTTTTCCTAGCCACCGTGCTTCTACACCTGCATTGCTTGCTGTTTGGGGTTTTAGACTGGGTTTCTGTACAGCACTGAGATATCAGCTGATGTAAGAAGGGCTATATAAATAAATTTGATTTGATCTCCTTTGTCTTGATCACGTTGAGGGAGAGGTTGTTATCCAGGCACCACACGGCCAGGTTTCTGACCTCTTCCCTATAGGCTGTCTCATCGTTGTCGGTGATCAGGCCTACCACTGTTGTGTCATTGGCAAACTTAACGATGGTGTTGGAGTAATGCCTGGCCATGCATTCATGAATGAACAGGGAGTACGGAGGGGACTGAGCACACACCCTGAGGAGCTCCCGTGTTGAGGATCAGCGTGGCGGATGTGTTGTTACCTAAACTTAGCACCTGTGGGCGGCACATCAGGAAGTCCAGGATCCAGTTGCAGAGGGAGGTGTTTAGTCCCAGGGTCCTTATCTTAGTGATGAGCTTTGAGGGCACTATGGCACTAATTTCTTTCCTTTCTTTCCTGTTGTTCTATTCTCTGTACACTGATCTAATGGCTAGATTCAAGCTTTGCCATAGTTTAATTTGACTGCGGTGGTCTACTAGGTTTCATACATTGCATTTTCTTGTTCCAATTCTCTTTTAAATTTCTAGGACATTATGACATTTCCCACTGGCAGCAGGTGTCTGCAACAGGGTAGGCTGTGTTGTATTTTACCTTTAACATCCATGGTGGCATAATGTTCTTGTAGGTAAAATAGTCATATAAAGTGAAGGCCTGCCATATTGTTTTTCCATAAATACTGTAGATGCCCCATCTGGGAGCATTTCAGCTGATGGTCTTGCATTGCACATTGAGGTCAGAGATCCTTGACTCGAGAGACATTTCTAGATGAACCATCTGTGTTTTGGTTATGTATCTCTGCCTGTATGCCATATTTGATTTATGTCTCTATGATAAGGGCTGGAAAATTATGCATGTGCAGATTGTGCAACTACAATATGGCCTTCTCTCCTGCAAATTGCACTGGAACAGGCGAGAAGTGACATCTAAAATGAACATGGAGCCTTCTGCACAGCACAAAAAGTCAGTCAGCTGAATATTGTCTCTAACAGGCCAGTGCACAACATAATTAGTGTGCACAAGCTCCAATGCCAAGCCTCACCACTGTGCATTGTTTTCTGTCTGAGAAGTATTTCTACAAACTGACGTATTGTATTAATGCCTTTTTATTTTGAGCATATTTTGAGCTTAAAAAGATTGAAGAAAGACACTGTTCTCCAGCAGAAAAAAAACAAAACAATAAGATAAAAACAAACAAACGCTTCAGAAACCTTCCTACAGTGACAGCTTAGGGAGAGTTCTTGTAAATACAGTAAAATAAAAAACCCATACCTAGTACAGCAATTGATTTCCTTCTCATTGAAGTCTACCTTTAAAGCCAGAGCATTTTTATTCCAAGCAGCAATTGCAATGATCTATTACACTCATAATGTGAATGTATTCCTGATTTCAGCCATCAATCGTTTGAAATATACTTATTTTAATGCCATTATTTCAATCAAACCTCATTACAAATGGAGAGTGTGCTTTCAAGTCAGCCTGCAAGCCATTGGAATATTATATTTCACGTTTCAAATGGTGTGAAGTGGGTTAGGCAATGTAATTTGATTCGCCAAATAGCAACCAGCAGGTGGTGTTAGAGAGGGTTTCAAATTCAAATTGAGCATGGAAGTGTTGAACGTTAATCCAGATCAGAATGGACAGAGCAGGCAGAACAACAAAATGCAGATTGCAGAAGGAATGTAATTACTGTGGGCTGACACTCATCAGGGGGAGCAGCCTACGTATTTGTACTTTTGTAGAATTTCGAATAGTTCCCTCGCATTTTGAGAGGCGTTAAATCACAAGATTATTGTGCAACCACAAAGAAAGAGTGACAAAGAACGGGATTCGCTGGATATATTATACGGACAAAGGAAAGCTGTATTCTAACAATTGATTGTAAACAACCGAACTACTACAATTGGGAACATTTGAAATGGTTTCAAGTTATTTTTCCTTCAGAGCGTTTATTGGTTTCCGTGTTCCAGAAATGTAATGCAACGTAGCCTACTCTACAATTATAAAGGAATTCACTTTACAGTGACATCCGAGACGATTTGTTATTCTATTCGGAGTCAAAAGAAAGAGAAAATAATAGAAAAAGACATTACCTATCGATTGAGATAAAACTGGAATGAATATCCTGCAAGGAGACAGGAAGATTTTAACAATATGGGGTGAGTGCAGCTTTCTAGTTTCTCAAACCAAGTTGCGTTTTCTCTACAATCTTTTGAAAAGGCCAGGACGAAAAGTGAAGTTTGGGATGAGTTAAAGGTGGTATATGTAAATGACCCAAATGCATGAATTTGATTTGAAATATGCTGTAAATTTGGGCATGTTATCGCCCTAATGTATGGACGTAATTAGCTGACTATATTCATATTACAGGGATCTAAACTCAAGCTAGGGTGTAATATATGTATGCATTGACCCACAAATATTTCCTAAGTATCTTGTTCATAAAATACCTACATTATTTTCTTAATGATCTTATTTAAAAGATAAGTTCAATCTTATTTATTTTCAATTGACCTAATTTCAATGTCATCAACCTTGATAACAGCCCTCAGCCTACACTCATGACCATATAAAGGTTCACCTTGACTATGGCCACATTGTTCCACACTGTCACACTTACTAACTCATTCTGTTTTCATTTGTCCTGAAAACAACAGCAGTCTTGAAGTTCATTCCACTTCAACAAAAAGTCTAATTTGATGTGTTTTCTTTTATTTCCATCACAGAAAAAGGAGCCTTCCCTGAACTGTAAAAATGTATCCATCACACAGAGAAAGGTATTATCGTGCTTATTCATTGTCCATTTACTCTGTCCCCAAAAAGTACCCCTTCATCGACAACCCTCCCCCCAATTCCACCATTTTGTCACATTAATTATCTTGTGATATTATAATCCATTGCTAAACATTGGTATTAGAACACCTACAGTACATAATGAAGTTCAAACTGGATTTGTCTTGCCTGTTGTAATCTGCAGGTTTGTTTTTTGCACTAGGATGCATTTACCTTGACATTGTCCTCATAAATTATTGCATTGTGTCTAAGGCATTGTGCCAAAACCGATTGTACCAAAAATATGAGCTGTTTTGTATTGTGCAACCTTGAGTAAAATTAGAAAAAGATGATCCACTGTATATGCCATGAAGTAGTCTTTTGTGGCCTATAGCCTAATGCTCAAGGAGAATTACGTGCTGCCTAATTGCTGTTTTTGCTATTGCTTATGTATGCAATATTCACTCTCCCAATCACCTTTATTTCTTGACTACAGCAATTTATCAGTCAGACATTCATGTAATCCTAGAGCCTAATGACTTTCAAGTTAAGAGCCTGAAGTTAATACAAGGGAAGATTATGCTAAGAAAGTTTTGGCAAGTTTCCTGGTTCTTTAGCGAAAGGCAATGTTGTGTTGTATTAACATTTTTGTGAGTTGTTGAGAATTCCATTTGATGAGAACCCATAGTTTGGTCCCAGGAGAAGAATGTGTGAATTAAAGAATGAGAAACTTCAGCACCTTGATAGAAGACGATATGTGAGCTGAGATGTCGACTTCTTGATGAGTAGTTATGAGTTAGTGTTTCCACTGTGCTATTTTGGTATTTAGTTGTGCAGTGTCATGTTGCTGAACTGGGCCCGACACTTTCGCTGGCTCAGGCATGTCGACATGAGGCTCACTCGACTCTACGGGGGTCATGGGAATGAAACTGGGCTACTCCACTGTAACAGAATGATGCCAAGACTCAGATTTGTCACTTTAAAATGTATGTCAAATGATTGCAAAGTAAAAAAATATATAATAATACTTGAAAAACACGTAAATGTGTTTTTGTACAATTTTCAGTAGACATGTTTTAAAGTCATCCTTGTGCATGGAGTTGTATGATTTGTTTAACTTTGCAATTATTGTTTTTTTGTTTGGCATAAAGTGAAATATTGGAATCTCAGCATCATTCTGTTAGTGTGGAATTGCCCAACACTTAAAGGAGAAAGACAGTCAAAATTAGTTTCTCTCTAATACGTAGTGTTTTCCCAATCATCAGATATTTTCAAACAATCAGAGGTAGTATATTGGGGACATTTTATATGTTTGGCATGAAGGTAATTTCGATTCTTATAAAACCATTCTTTAAAATGGTTTACCTGTAGTATTCTGCAATCTATTTTCCCCATGGAAGATGTCCTTTGTTTCATTAAGTAGATCTCCATACCACATAGTGTAGTTTGGAACATGTTGGTTTTATATTTCTTAGGTATTGCATACAGAGAGCTTTTTTTTTACCGTTTGAAGCTTTCAAAGACTATAGAATTTGTACTGATTCACATAGGGGGTCGTTTTCAGATCAGTGGCTTTGGAAGATGAACTACTGAGAGAGTTTAAGCGTGAGATGAAGAGACAAGTGAGGGGGATTAGCCAGTGAATACACCGTGTCTCTGGGTGAACTCACACACCCAGGGGTCACTGGGAAAGTGCGTTTTAAAGGTGAACTCAGAATTTGAGCAAGAAGCTGATGTCAAATGTAAATGCAGAAACTGACTCCAGAAAGAAACAATCGATATCACTTGCCTTCACTGCGAAAGGTTCAGAGTTGGACTTCTTTACACACAAGTCTTCAATATGCACCAGAGAACATGCAATTGCATTACTTATTATATTTGAAATCTACTTGGTTTGTTGTTGCACAGGCTTGTTAACAAGGTGACACGTTTGAAGTCTACATTTGAACAGTCAGTGTAATAATGAAGTGTATTATTGATTGAGAGTTGGATCATTTTACCACAATGCTCTTTGTTTCATGCACTTGTTTTTCGCTGAGAGGGTGTTTGGCTTTTTATATAGAATTTTACATTATTTTGTCAAGTACACCTGAGGTAAAAACACTGTTTGAAAGCTGATGGTCTGGACCGATGCCAGCATTAACCCTCAGCTCATGATGGACCTTTTTTCTATTTGCCCGAAATGTCACTGATTCCCACAAGTGATTTGGCCGGATACAACACCCATGATTAATTAATTGTTGTGAAACATTTAGTTTCATTTATAGGATATAGGCATGTGTACAGCACGGGAAAGGTGATGAAATATAGATAAGTGGGGATGTCAGCCTGGGATGCAAGCCAAGAGAATAGTATTTTCCTGCAGTTCCCTCCCTCATCCAGCTGTCTGCCAGCAGCTGCTGTCCCACTCACCTTGCTAGCCATCCACTCCTCACTGTCCCTGCTGATCATACAGCTCCAACTTGTTTGTTTCAATCATTCCCTGTATGTTTCATAGTAATAGACTACACTATGTATAGGCTAGTCAATGCCAACATGCTTCTGGAATGTATTGTATCTAGCTATACAGTACACACTTGTTTTTCCATTAATCAGTTTCATGTAATACTGTACACACATGCCATTCAGTTCATCTTTGAGTGAGGGTATGTTTCTATGTGTAAAAGTGGAGGGGGGTGAATATGATCTGGAGTAGGTTTATAATCTATCCAGACAACCCTGGATGGTATTAAGACCTTTGCGAAGCCATGTTGCATTGAAAATGTCATTGTGATATTTACCTCGTCTTTAGGATACTTGTGCACAACACTGTAAGGCTGGATCGACATGGCAGCGCAGAGGCTAATAGAGCGTTGTAGAACACTGGCGGAGCATGGAAAGGATGTTTTCAAGTTTTATTATTCATATGTACAGGATACACATGGTATATACCGTCCAATGAAGTGCTTACTTGCAGGTTCCTTCTCGACAATGCAACAACAATAAGAAATAGAACAAGATAAGAATACAAACATAATGTAAATGTCTCCGTAGAATATATTGTGGTGGGTTGAGGTTCCCACTTCCACCCAGGTTCCTCCTTGACCTTGCAGGGCTGCACAGAATGTGCCCCACAATGTGTATCACTGTCACCCCTCCTCCTCCCCCTGCCTCCTACTCTCCACGGTCCTTTGCCTTCCGAGGCCTCGGTTTGGGCTCCATGTTAATCTATGCATATCATCAAGTCTCAACCTGATGCAACATGACTGATACACATTTCCCTCCTGAGATCCAATGACAGTTGTCATTTTCTCAAACAGACTAAAAGTGATATGATGAAAGGCCTAGTAGGAGATCAATTCTGTAATGATTCCATGTTGTGATAATCATCCAAACAGTTATTCCTCCTTGTCAAAAACAAATAAGAAGTAGCCAAGTGAGAACCTCGATTGAAATCAAGATTGATTTGTCATTCATCTTTGATTTGTTTCAATTTTAAAATGTTTTTGTTGTTGTCAGAACCATTCCTCAGATATTTTGAACACAAAATCGAATTAGATCTGACCATAGTTTTACAAAGGGCTCTTCTTGCTAAGCATACGGGTTGTTGTATTTGGGGTCATCGGTGAAAACACCAGCTACATCCTGACTTCATTACTATGCCTATCTCCTGGTTTCAATGGAATCCAAGTGAAGGGGAACAAGGCACTGAACTGTTCATTTATTATATTTTCTCTTGTTTTCCCTTCTCCTTTCACAAAGTACAAAGATTATTTTGGACATTGTGCTCATTAAAGTCAATATAGCTAGCTAATTGAACTGTTGGGAGAACAGTACATTACATATAATAGCATTGTATAAACTCTATTAGTTGTGTAATGTTGCGTTCTCTTTTAATGTGTTTGAATCTACCCACAACATCTCATTGTAATATCCAACCACAATCCATTGATGGTTCATTTAACAGATGGACTCTCTCCTAACCTAAACCCACAACAATACCCAGAGGCTTGCCAAAAATAATGAAATATCATCCATTTTGGAACGTCTGAGAGAGCTTGAAATGGGCATGGTCTAATTGACTCAACAACCAAAAACACATATCTAAACTTAGATTTCTTAATGAGCCAGAAAATCAATAGTTATTTCTGGTTGTAGTATACCCCTCTGGCGTACATCCTCCATTTCACCTACTTGTCTTGGAAGGGAATGACATTGAGTGACAGTCCTGTGTTGCTAATGCTAAATACCGTTGTGTGTCTCCCCCGAAGGGAACAACCCATCTTCAGTGCCAGAGCACACGTCTTCCAGATAGACCCGGCCACCAAGAGGAACTGGCTCCCTGCCAGCAAGCATGCAGTCAGCGTCTCCTTCTTCTATGATGCCAACCGGACTGTGTATCGCATCATCAGTGTGGGGGGCACCAAGGTGAGAGATGAACCCTGCTGGCTCACTCTTAGCAACATGTCCTTATTGCAGTATGATTGAACAGCTGAGTAGTACCAGTGCTGTGCACAGACCTTTTTAAGGTGCTCAAAATAAAAAAAGGCACCTCTGCCCCCTTCTAAAAAAAATTTTAAACAACTTTCAGAATTCATATCTCAAAATTCCTAATGTAGCGAACATTAACATTTTGGAGCATAAGACTATTTATTTCTGCAACAATTGTTAACACACTTACTCATCACAAATTGATCATTAATGTTGATGATTGATGTAAATCTGTTAGTTAGCTAACGTAAACTCACCCCATTCCGTACAAATGTGCGCAACCGCAACATTCAAACGAGGCTACAAAGAAAACTAATGGGACTGTAGCGACTGTGTTGACTTCAAAATCGGGGGTGTGAACTAGGTTTCTATTCAAGCGTTGATCGACATGGTAATGGCTCTATAGTATTGGAGAAAAGTTGAAAAAAACGGACCCTCCGTTACATCGTGACGTGTCATGTCGTAACGTACAGCACGCATAAGCAACTATTTCTGTCTTACAATCTCTCTCCACCAGGTGTAGCACTTCTCTCATCATTTAAAAACAAGAAATGGACAGTGACAGGGGTAAGGGGGGATACCTAGTCATTTTTTGCGTCATCATTGCATGCGATCATCATTCTCAAAGCCGCTGTTTACTTCTAAGATCACTTTAGCACCGCCCTAAAAACCTGATTCAAATTTGACACAAACCTTCAAATAGGTATGTAATGACACATTATATAAACTCTTTATAGTGTTTTATTTACATTTTAGAGGCGGTAAGGTGATAAGTTGGACAGATCGAGTGAAAAAAAGCAATTTTCCCACAACATCTCTCCTTCTCACTATCACGCATTAGTTTCGCTTTCCCACCCGCCATTTTTAAAAAGACCCGACGGGGCTCATTGCCTGCTTGAATTATGCAGAAACGGGCAGCGTTTAGGTCATGTAATTGATTCTGTTGGAAAGGGGAGAAATTGTGCTTTACAGTGGTATTGACACTACAGTTGATCTGGAAGTATTACGTTTTTGGGGCGCTAAAATAAGGGCAATTGTACGGACCAAGGCGATGTACGAGTTTACGTTAGTTAAATCATAAAAAAATATATATTGATCTTCAATGGTCTTAAATAATAACTTCATAATATAGCCTAATATTCCTAATCTTCTAACTCATGGTATCTGGCTAGTGACTTGTGTGGATATTTTAGTATATGGTGGTTAGTTTAAGTCTAGACCACCAGTTTTCAGTGCTTAATTTGTAAATTGGGAGGTGCCGGAACAAAAAGTGAGCACGAGAGGGGGGTGACTTGGGGAGTTCTGTGGTAGCCAGTGTTGTGCCGAAAAGCTCCCTCCTGACAGAATTTTCCCGCCCCTTTGCGTGAATGCGCACGCACTCAATTCTTAATTTCTGCGACTTGCTTGCTAGTTGGGATTTATGATCACGTTAGGCTGCATTTAATTTTTGTCGGTTTTATCGCGGGGGAGGCAGTAGTAATGTCTGCCGTTTTCGGTTTGGCTATTTGTTTCAAGTGTATTAGTCTATAAATAAATATCTTTGCCAAAATTCGTCATCTCTCCCATGTCTTATTCGACTAGTAGTTGTTCTGAAATGTTTATTGCTTGCCAACATATTACTCCCTCTGTTTAATATAACACACATAGATTAATTATTCATTTTGGTTGCCTATCCTGACTTGAAGTTTGTTCTATAGAAAGTATTTGACTCTAGCCACAAAATTAGCGAAATTAGAAGGGGGGTTCGTCAAGGCTATTTTCTTGCCTGCTGAAATTCTCCCCTCCCATCTATCTTGGCACTGCAAGGCCTGGCACACTTAAATGTTAATATATTTAAAACATTAAATACATTTTCTTGAATTACAATTATTTCATTATCAGACAAAGAGGATGATACTACCTCTAGAAATATTACTGCTTATACAAATTCGTACTCCTAAAAATGTGCTTTTAGTAGTGAACAAGCAATTACCCAGTTAGTGTCTTCCTCATTATTGTCCACCTCCCCACAGAAGAGGCACATTTGGCCCAGGTCATCTAGCAAAACATAATGTCAAGTAGTCTATACGTCTTTACAAGTATTTTTCTGAGTGAACAAGGGAATAGTACAGGTTTCTTGTAACATAATTATTTAAATACATGTGTTTTAGTGGCCATCTAGTCAGAAGTTGGATCAAAGATAACCTTGAAAGATCCACAAATGTTTTTATCTACAATTATATTAAATTAGAAATTGAACATACCAGTGTTTGAGGAGAGTGACTGCAATTTCTTCTCTCATGATGTTAACATCTTTGTCCGTATTTGAAAAGACAAATCGACTCCTCCAGAACACATTCAGCAAACATTTGATGGGCATTTCAGTTTTCCCCAACAAAATTATGTTACACTTAAGATTCTAATTCGCAAGTATACAACAACACAGCTATAATATTCTTAGCAGTGCTTTCCTTCCTCTTTTTTTTCTACAGCTATAATATAATTTGACAGTTCTGTTTTGCCTTTTAGTAAGTATACTTTCAGTAGGTTAATTGCACATTACTTATACTCTCATACTTACTTTCAAGGCAAAGCCCCACAAGAAGTTGTTGGCATGGTTGAGGAAGGGTACCACACGCCCTTCTGGAGATATTACACCCCTTCTCTCTCAGGAATGATCTGAACATATATGTTAATACAAGTACAGCATTTTGAAACTTTATTGATTACAATATAGAGATTAATAACAGAGGTGAATCTGAGAATGCAGGGTTTCATCATCTTGGATTATCTAACATCTGAGAATGGGCAGGCATTCCCCCGGATGAAGAGCATCTCCATCTTGCTGATTATGTGCTGTCATCCAGGTGGAAATGTCACCTGCATATCTGATGTAGGAAAATAGATAAGTTGAGTGTCTGTTTATGTACTGTACATTTATGTGCTTGTGTATATATATATATATATATTTTTTTTTATTGTGTTTTGTGGGGGGAGGTTGGTGGGGATGGTGGAGGTGCTGGTGGTGTCCTATTGGGAAGGGTATTATTCATGGAGGCACATTCAGTCATAGTTTTGTTTAAATAAATGTATAATAATATATTTTTTTCTTATTTTTTTCTATTATTATAATTTTACTGTGATTTTGGATATGCACTCATGTTGACTTATATATTTATTTTTCGCCCAATTTTTTAAAATATATTATTATTATTTTATTACTACTGTACCTACATTCTTAAAAAATAAAAAATAAAATAAATAAAATAAAATAGGATAATTTTGTTTTTAAAGAAACGCCATAAGAAGGACAAGCACGATGGGATGGGGGATTGAGGGATGGGTAGAGAGAACAGTAGAAGGCTCTGAAAACTATTTCGGCAGGCAAGAAAATAGCCCTGCCGACCGACCCCCCCCCCCCCTCCTAATTTCCTTAATTCACGTCAGGATAGGCAACCGAAATTAATAATTAATTTATGTGTGTTATATTAAACATAGAGGAGGTGGTAAAATGTAGGCAAGAAATAAACATTTCAGAACCACTCTAGTCGAATAAGACGACGAATTTTGGCAAAGAGATGTATTTCTAGACTAATACGCTTGAAACAAATAGCCAAATCGAAAACTGCACACATTACTAGTGCCTCCCCCGCGATCAAAATTACATTAAAAATGTAATGAAACGCGGCCTAACCTGATCAGAAATCTCAACTAGCAAGCAAGCCGCAGCAATGAAGAATTGAGTGCGTGCGTGTTCACGCAAAGGGGGGGAATTCTGTCAAGCGGGAGCTTATCTGCAGAACACCTGTTCACATGAGACAGAAAAAATTGACCTTTTTATAATAAACATAATTGTGTGACATAGAGCAGTAGAGCAGAGGCGCTTACAGAAGTTGCACACATGGGGAAATATTTTTATAGCCTAGGGTCTGGGAAAAATGTGGCTTTTTTATGAACACATTTCATGCAATTCTACGTCATTTTACATGACTGGAGACTTCTTTTTTTAATGCCGCACAAATGACTGGAGAATATTTTTAATGCCGCACAAATGATCGAAATGGAAGGCTTCTTCACACTGACAAACTGGGAATCTGAGATCAATAAAAACGACCTTGTCTTGAATCCATCAATGTCCTAAGTGTGCGGAGACACATACTGTAGGCTACAATATGAGGAGGAAATTATAATCCTAAAAATGCTTTCCAATTTCAATGACTCACCCAAGGATGCGCTGATCACTCACCGGAGATGGCCGATGCGCTTGTACCAAAAACCTATCTTGTTTTACTTTGTAAAGCAATGTTCGCTCAATAGGGCTATTGATAAAATATTTTGGTAGTCTACAGCAGAGACTACCAAAATAGAGTCTTTTCAGAAGGAGACATTTATTTTCCAACCTTCCTGCGATTGTATTTGAAATATTGCGAAAGGCCTGTTTTGTCTTCATACTGTTCACTGACAGATTTGCTGTACGTGCCTTATTATTGGTCTACAAACAATCCACAGCTGGGCAATTTTTTTAAAGAAGCTATTGATCCTCTGTGGCTAAATAATAGGCCTATTCATGATGTAGTAGCCTATTCTGAATTATTTCATTTCTTTTCGAACAGACGGCAGTAATTCTATAACTTTGACAAATGTATTCCCACCGCTATGATTCTGTAAGGAAATAAATGAAGTGCTGCTGTGTTTAGGCCATCAGCCAACAAGACCGAAAATTGATGATGTAAATCAAGTGTTAATCAAATGTTATGCTGCTGTGGCAGTAGTAGTACTGTTGATATTTAAACCAAGTAGCTTGCTACACCCACCGACCGGTGACCGCTTCTCGCCATGCATGTTTGGATACATGGCGCTTGCAATATCCATACATGACAGAGTGGGTAAAAGACACAACCGGGCGCACATGAGCTCCGTACAGGGCAGACTGACAGGATGGGGTAGGGTATTGAACTTGATGACTTGGGGGCAGTGGCTGCTTCCCAACACACACACACACACACACACACACACACACACACACACACACAAACTCTCATTATATGGTAGCTAGGCTGATTTTGACTAATGAGCATGTAACATTTATAGCCATGCCCCCCCTGATAACTTGTCCTACAAAGGATGCTTCAATGGTAGTGAGCAAAACCACATTATTAGTCTTTTGCTAAGGTTTCTGACAATTCTGGAGTGAGTGGATGTATTCTTTCTGTCTATTTTCTTTGAATATTCAATGAGAATTCAAAACGTCTTATGTTCTCGCTCACTGAAAGGGTTGACCTGGTTATAGAGGGAAACTGAACTTTTGATGCGTCTGCAATTCAGTGCATTTTGCACAATAATGCCTTTGTCTGATCTGTTGGTAATGGTTTTTGTTTTCTCTGTGGATTCCTTATCAGTAGGCCCCAGGCAAGGTGGCAGAATCATACAGTGACGGTGAAGTTTTGCTTTGCTGATTAGAAATAAACAGTTGATTTATGCCTCGGTCTCTGACATACATCACAGGCCATCATCAATAGCACCATCACCCCCAACATGACATTCACCAAAACATCCCAGAAGTTTGGCCAGTGGGCTGACAGCCGTGCCAACACCGTGTACGGACTGGGCTTTGCCACCGAGCAACAGCTTCAGCAGGTTAGTCACCGCCAATGTTTTAGATTTGTTGAGAATTCAAAAGGAACACATTTCTAATGTACTTGTTGACTAATCGTTCTGCAAATTGTATTTCCTTTTATCTGTAGTTTTCAGACCAGTTCAAGGAAGTGAAGGAGGCAGCACGTCTTGCCAGGGAGAAATTCCAGGAGAAATTTGAACTGATCAACCCTACGCTAAATATCGCTGCCCCTCAGGTGAGGTCTGGAACTGCAGCTGCTCAATTAGCCCCATAAACTAACTAGAGGTCGACCGATTAATCGGAATGGCCGATTTAATTAGGGCCGATTTCAAGTTTTCATAACAATCGGAAATCTGTATTTTTGGACACCGATTTGGCCGATTTTTTTAAATAAAAAATAAATAAAAATATTTTTAATATATATTCTTTTTTACACCTTTATTTATCCTTTATTTAACTAGGCAAGTCAGTTCAGAACACATTCTTATTTTCAATGACGGCCTAGGAACGGTGGGTTAACTGCCTTGTTCAGGGGCAGAATGACAGATTCTTACCTTGTCAGCTCGGGGATTTAATCTTGCAACCTTACAGTTAACTAGTCCAACGCTCTAACCACCTGATTACGCAATGTAACAGGAATATTTAGACTTATGGATGCCACCCGTTAGATAAAATACGGAACGGCTCCGTGTTTCACTGAAAGAATAAACTTGTTTTCTTGTTTTCGAGATGATAGTTTCCGGATTCGACCATATTAAAGACCTAAGGCTCGTATTTCTGTGTGTTATTATGTTATAACTAAGTCTATGATTTGATAGAGCAGTCTGACTGAGCGATGGTAGACACCAGCAGGCTCGTAAGCATTCATTCAAACAGCACTTTCGTGTGTTTTGCCAGCAGCTCGTCGCTGTGCTTCAAGCATTGAGCTGTTTATGACTTCAAGCCTATCAACTCCCGAGATTAGGCTGGTGTAACCGATGTGAAATGGCTAGCTAGTTAGCGGGGTGTGCGCTAATAGCGTTTCAAACGTCACTCGCTCTGAGACTTGGAGTGGTTGTTCCCCTTGCTCTGCGGCTTTTGTGGAGCGATGGGTAACGCTGCTTCGAGGGTGGCTGTTGTCGATGTGTTCCTGGTTCGAGCCCAGGTAGGGGCGAGGAGAGGGACAGAAGCTATACTGTTACACTGGCAATACTAAAGTGCCTATAAGAACATCCAATAGTCAAAGGTATATGAAATACAAATCGTATAGAGAGAAATTGTCCTATAATTCCTATAATAACTACAACCTAAAACTTCTTACCTGGGAATATTGAAGACTCATGTTAAAAGGAACCACCAGCGTTCATATGTTCTGAGCAAGGAACTTAAACGTTAGCTTTTTTACATGGCACATATTGCACTTTTACTTCTCCAACACTTTGTTTTTGCATTATTTAAACCAAATTGAACATGTTTCATTTTATTTGAGGCTAAATTGATTTTATTGATGTATTATATTAAGTCAAAATAAGTGTTCATTCAGTATTGTTGTAATTGTCATTATTACAAATACATTTTTTTTTTTTAAATCAGCCGATTTAATCGGTATCGGCTTTTTTGGTCCTCCAATAATCGGTATCGGCGTTAAAAAATCATAATCGGTCGACCTCTAAAACTAACTGCTGAGGCATGACAGATAAGCACAGGGCTTAGCAGTGCTACCCTCAGGACCAAATGAATGTTAACACACACACACTCACACACTATCTATTTTAGACACATTGGATTCTCTTGGGATTAGATAGATGCTCTGTCTGACCATTCTATTATTTCCCCATTTGGTTAACCCTATTAAAGGATTTCATGCATGAAAAATGGGGATGGTAGGCGGAAACGGGCTGGTTTCAATTTAAACGGAGTGACTGTAATGCCGCCGCCTCATGGGGAAGTGTGAGAGGGGCGGAGTCATATATAAAGGGATTTTTTCCTAGGATATCTACGGCACTAACTGTTGAAATGACCAGATAGCCTCCTTTGGGTGATATCATTTTGAGTGTAATAACTTTTAAGTTCATTAATGGACACCTTCCAAAATAATTTCCAACTCCTCAAAAGATTTTCTTGTGTGCTGAAAGGAACTATGGTGTTTGTTTCTTGGGAATGGGGAATTAATATGGGATATATTATCACTGGATAACATTTGAGGGATTTGCTGTATCAATAATGACAGCTTGAGCTAGTGTGGGTGGGAGATACAATTTATACACCATGCAATCTATGTAAATACAAACTAATTGCATTTGGAAATCACATTGTTATACAGCGCATTGTTACAGAGCCGACCTGACTCAATCGCTCGTCCAATTAATTTCAGCAAATTGGAATCCATTGTTTGATAAACTTGTTAGGGCCATTTTGATTATTTGTTGTTGTAGCAACATGCATTTCATGAGAGCAGGGAGGGTGTGTGTGAAGCCATTGAACATGAGTAGCTGCCAAGAGTAGGCCATTTTTTCCATCAGAAAAGAACTAGTCAATGGGAAGCAGTGTCCATACTGTCTACAGTCCTTTATGATCACTATGTTTGATGTACAGCTACAAGATGACATGGCGTTATACCCTGGGTTGTCCTGAACAGAATGAGCCTGTGTTTGTTGTATTGTGAAGGATATTTGCCGCGGACCATCTGAATGCACTCATGACTCCATTCTATGCGTGGAAAAATGACCATCTGCTTCTCTGAATTGTCTTGTGAAAGCCTAACACTATAAGAACGTATTTGATAATTTAGATAGTCATGTTGGCAATAGAACAAGCTTTCAAATTATACCTACGTGACACAGATTGCGATTTAAAATGGGCCATGTTTAGATAGAGTAAACAACAGTAAAGGTGTATAGGTGGAGATGTAGGGCAGTGTTCAAAACAACTACAAGTGTGCTTGCTCTAGTTCCTCAACTGCACAGCTAGGACAACAAAAAAAGCACTTTACAGTTGAAGACACTCTTTTGAGTCATAAAAGTGCATTGAAATTACTTAGTAACTGTGCAGACTTTGGAGAGGTGCGTGTGTGTGTGTGTAGCCACTTGGAAACACCAGCTAGACCTCTCACTCACGTTTTTGTGTTATGTTGCACATACCCCAAATCTTCCAAGAATATTCTTCTCATGTTACTGAATGTATCCAGAGTTCGTTATCAACAAATGCTGCGAAAAGGACAGTAAATGTAAAATGCACGAAAAATGTTTGCATTCAGTCTTGTCAGGTGAATTGTTGTGTTCTCACCTTTAGTCTAATAATTTTCCCATAACCTCCAAACGGTTTCCTTTTAATTGCTACCATGGTTATGTATATGCTTTCCATATGTCTTCTGTAAGAAAGATTTAAATTCAGCCCTATCCATATAGGACAATTCCCACGAGTGTAAGGGATTTAAAGGTATTTTATTGACAAATAATTTGTATGTGCTATAAACAATGGTCAGTATAGAATAAATAGCCCAGAGACGACATTGTAGGGGTATTCATAAATGTGACATAACTACAACAATACAACCGAAAAAATTATGCATTCTTCCTCATAGCTTTCCTGGTCCACACCTGTTTGTGATATTCTCGGGTCACGTTTTATAACTGCACGTCTGACAGCGGTGCTTATTTACAGCTGTGCTTATTTACAGCCGTGCTTATTTGGATGTGATCTGATTTCACCCTGTTTTATCACATTAGTTCCACAAACTATGCCCCCGTGTCCTTTGTGACCAGGAGGAACATTCCTTTGGCTCCTGTGGGAATGATTCATATAATTGCAATGGGGTCACCTAGGAAACTGTCTGGAGTGCCGCGCATGTCTTTGTACAGTTCAGTCCACTGACCCATTCCTCTCCTCCATCTAAAGTGCACTCATCCCTATACTTTGAGCCATACGCACACAGAGCCTGGCTATGGCTGACTAGCCAGAGGCAGAATGAATCCACTCCAGCACCTCTTGCATTGATTTGTAGATAAGACAGTGCGTATTGATTTGTGTTCTATGAATTAAACACAAGTGGTGCCCGTTAATGATAGAAATATCTGCTAACATTAAGCATGGACACGGCGGTCCTAATATGTTACCACATCATGAAAGGATGATGGTAATTGACTTGACAGTCATTAAGGTTATGGCAGATGTTCTGTCACGTCTGTGGCATAACTATGAAAGCTTTATAGATGTGTCCGAAATCTGTTTTTAACTACTACTACTACTACTACTACTACTACTACTACTACTACTACTACTACTACTACTACTACTACTACTACTACTACTACTACCTGACTACTACTACTACTACTACCTGACTACTACTACTACTACTACCTGACTACTACTACTACTACTACTACTACTACTACTACTACTACATACTGTGTACTACTACTACTACTACTACATACTGTGTACTACTACTACTACTACTACATACTGTGTACTACTACTACTACATACTGTGTACTACTACTACTACATACTGTGTACTACTACTACTACATACTGTGTACTACTACTACTACATACTGTGTACTACTACTACATACTGTGTACTACTACTACTACATACTGTGTACTACTACTACTACTACATACTGTGTACTACTACTACTACTACTACTACATACTGTGTACTACTACTACATACTGTGTACTACTACTACTACATACTGTGTACTACTACTACTACATACTGTGTACTACTACTACTACTACTACTACTACATACTGTGTACTACTACTACTACTACTACTACTACATACTGTGTACTACTACTACTACTACATACTGTGTACTACTACTACTACTACTACTACTACTACTACTACATACTGTGTACTACTACTACTACTACTACTACTACTACATACTGTGTACTAATCATACTACATACTATTTAGAATGTACTGTTCTATAAAAAAGAATGCCGTAAGCAAAAAATATCAACATACTATGCTCATTCTACTGAGAATGTGTCATTTAATACGTTATTGTGTTGATTCGTTCATTTTGGTACAGTGTGTCCCCTCAGCTGATTTATCAGCTGTTTGTGAAATACACGTGGGTCTCGAAAGACGAGTCTCTTCCTCAATAGTGTGCAGCGAATTCTACTAAATGAAGTCGAATTGATTATGACATCCTGGCATTTAAAGGGCAACTCCACCACTTATCAACTTAATTTTCATTATCTCCAGCACAATACTGTTGTCTACATGGCCAAAAGTATGTGGACACCTCTTCAAATCAGTGGATTAGGCTAGTTCAGCCACACGCATTGCTGACAGGTGTATAAAATCGAGCACACAGCAACGCAATCTCCATAGATAAACATTGGCAGTAGAATGGTCCATACCGAAGAGCTAAGTGACTTTTAATGTGGCACAAACGTGGCACCGTCATAGGATGACACCTTTCCAACAAGTCAGTTCGTCAAAATTCTGCCCTGTTACAGCTTCCCCGATCAACTGTAAGTGCTGTTATTGTGAAGTGGAAACATTTAGGAGGAACAACGGCTCAGCCGCGAAGTGGTAGGCCACACAAGCAAGCTCACAGAACGGGACTGCAGAGTGCTGAAGTGCGTATCGCATAAACATTGTCTGTCCTTGGTTGCAACACTCACTCCCGAGTTCCAAACTGCCTCTGGAAGCAACATCAGGACAAGAACTGTTCGTCAGGGACCTTCATGAAATGGGTTTCCATGGCCAAGCAGCCGCACATAAGCCTAACATCACCATGAGCAATGCCAAGCGTCGGCTGGACTGGTGTAAAGTTCGCTGTCGTTGGACTCTGGAGCAGTGGAAACGTGTTCTCTGGAGTGATGAATCACACTTCATCATCTGGTAGTCCGACGGACGAATCTGGGTTTGGTGGATGCCAGGAGAACGATATCCTGCCCGAATGAATCGGGACAACTGTAAAGTTTGGTGGAGGATAAATAATGGTCTCAGGCTTCCAATTCCAGTGAAGGGAAATCTTAACGCTAGAGCATTCAATGACATTCTAGAGGATTCTGTGGTTCCAACTTTGTGGCAACAGTTTGGGGAAGGCCCTTTCCTGTTTCAGCAGGACAATGCCCCTGTGCACAAAGCGAAACAGAAATGGTTTTGTCGAGATTGGTGTGGAAGGACCTCAACCCCATCGAACACCTGTGGGATGAATTGGAACGCCGACTGAGACCCAGGCCTAATTGCCCAACATCCGTGCCCGACCTCACTAATGCTCTTGTGGCTGAATGGAAGCAAGTCCCCGTAGCAATGTTCCAACATCTAGGGGAAAGCCTTCCCAGAAGAATGGAGGCTGTTATAGCAGCAAAGGGGGACCAACTCCATATTAATAGCCATTATTTGTTCCTGTTCTCAAGAAACCTAAGGTAACTGAGCTAAACGACTATCGCCCCGTAGCACTCACTTCCGTCATCATGAAGTGCTTTGAGAGACCCTGGGTCTCGACCCCGCCCTGTGCAACTGGGTCCTGGACTTTCTGACGGTGGTGAGGGTAGGAAACATCTCCACCCCGCTGATCCTCAACAGTGGGAACCCACAAGGGTGCGTTCTCAGCCCTCTCCTGTACTCCCTGTTCACCCATGACTGCGTGGACATGCACGCCTCCAACTCAATCATCAAGTTTGCAGACGACACTACAGTGGTAGGCTTGATTACCAACAACGACGAGACGGGTGGAGGGTGGAGGTGAGGGCCCTCGGAGTGTGGTGTCAGGAAAATAATCTCACACTCAATGTCAACAAAACAAAGGAGATGATCGTGGACTTCAGGAAATAGCAGAGGGAGCAGGCCCCTATCCACATCGACGGGACAGTAGTGGAGAAGGTGGAAAGTTTTAAGTTCCTCGGCGTACACATCACGGACAAACTGAAATGGTCCACCCACACAGACAGCTTGGGTGAAGAAGGCGCAACAGCGCCTCTTCAACCTCAGGAGGCTGAAGAAATTTGGCTTGTCACCAGAAAAGCTCACAAACTTTTACAGATGCACAATCGAGAGCATCCTGTCGGGCTGTATCACCTGCCTGGTACGGCAACTGCTCCGCCCACAACCGTAAGGCTCTCCAGAGGGTAGCACAACGCATCACCGGGGGCAAACTACCTGCACTCCAGGACACCTACACCACCCGATGTCACAGGAAGGTCAAAAAGATCATCAAGGAGCCACTGCCTTTTCACCCCGCTATCATGTGCATCAAAGCTGGGACCGAGAGACTGAAAAACAGCTTCTATCTCAAGGCCATCAGACTGTTAAGCAGCCATCACTAACATTGAGTGGCTGCTGCCAACATACTGACTCAAATCTCTAGCCACTTAATAATACAAAATTGGATGTAATAAATGTATCACTAGTCCTTTTAAACACTGCCACTTTATATAATGATTACATACCCTTCATTACTACATTACTCATCTCATATGTATATACTGTACTCTATCTACTGCATCTTGCCTATGCCGTTCGGCCATCGCTCATCCATGTATTGATATGTACATATTCTTATTCATTCCTTTACACTTGTGTGTATAAGGTAGTTGTTGTGAAATTGTTAGATTACTTGTTATATATTACTGCACGGTCGGAACTAGAAGCACAAGCATTTTGTTACACTCGCATTAACATCTGCTAACCATGTGTATGTGACCAATAAGATTTGATTTGATATTTTGGAATGATATGTTCGACGAGCAGGTGACCACGTACTTTGGCCATGAGGTGTACAGTATGCGAAAATGGAGCATTACAAAATTTTGTAGAAAAAAATATTAAGTTAAAAACGTCTATCATATGACATCATCAAAAGTTACATTTTAAAAACAGTGTGGGAAGCAAGAAAATACCATCCCTCTGGCTAGAATCTCATTGGCGGGTTTAGAAAATCACTTTTTTTTTAATTTTTTTTTTTTAATCCTAACATGTGATGTCACAGAGAAGCATTTTCTTGGAGCTTATCTTTTTAATGACAGATCATAGAAACACGCTGTTTTCACATACTGTATGTACACTGGTTTGGTGCTGGAGATAATAAATATTAGGTTAAAGTGGCGGAATTGCCAATTTTTTTATTTAACCAGGTAGGCTAGTTGAGAACAAGTTCTCATTTACAACTGCGACCTGGCCAAGATAAAGCAAAGTAGTGCGACACAAACAACGCAGTTACACAAGGAATAAACAAATATACAGTCACATGGAATAAACATGGAATAAACAAACATACAGTAATACAATAGAGAAAGTCTATATACAGTGTGTGCAAATGAGGTAGGATAAGGGGGCGAGGCAATAAATAGGCCATAGTGGCGAAATTATTACAGCATGGCAAATTAAACACTGGGGTGATAGATGTGGAGAAGATGAGTGTGCAAGAGAAAGCATAGTACATTTTTAAGAACAGCCCTTAGCTGTGGTATATTGGCCATATACTTTACCACACCCCTCGGGCCTTATTGCTTAAATATAGCAGTGTTTATTTCAAGGAATCTCACAGTATATAAAGTAACTACCATTTTACATATCAAGTGAATAGCAGACTGAAATAAAGCATAACCAGCAACTCTATCTTTGTTGTTTTTATTTGTATAAAATGGTGTGCAGTGGAGCAAACCAAGCTTTACACTGAAATATTGCTGATAGGTAGATAAAAATAATAATAATCTCTGTTCATGAAAACACACATCTCTCTCTTCTCAACTCTGCCCCCCCCCCCCCCCCCTTTCTGCCACGCTGCCACTGATGCACCATGGGATTGCTGATCTCACAGATCTCTCAGGTGAGTGTCATGTCTATTACACCGCTCTTCTATCTGCTGCCGACTGACAGAGACAGCACACTAACTGCTCTTTATTCCAAAGGCATTGTCCCCATCACGTCCCCCAGATGGCCTACTTCATGATGCATTTTCAATGGGACTTGGGAGTTCAGAGCCTCTTGTCCTAGAAAACCTCGAAGTGTTTCAATGAGCCATTGTTCTCAATAATGCAGTTACAGTATGGTGAGGGCAGATTTGGAGAGCATAGGGAAACAGAAGAAAGGATATATTCCCATGGTCAAATATGATCTGTCTGTACAGTTAAAGGGAAAATATTCCACTTGAGATATCATCCTTTGAACACCAACCCTAATTAGCTATCCTGCTTTTAAAGCATTAAAAATAAGAAATTCTAGTGAAGTCGAAACTGATTTTCCTGTGTTTTTATATAGCTATATTTCACACTATGAGGTTGGAATAATAATGTGATATTGTGAAAATTATTATAATGCCCTTTTAGTTTAAGAGCTGGAAATACTGCCTGAAATTTCAGCCTGTTGTGGTGGGATGTAGTTTTGTCCTGCCTGGTGACATCACCATTAGTTAATAGACCAATAAGAAAGAGGGTTCCAAACCTCTCTGCCAATAACAGATAGTTTTCAGTCTTCCCCTCCCCACTCAGACCACTCCCAGACAGTCCTAGCAAAATTCTTGTCTGAAGAATTGCTATTTTCTAAGAAGTTATTTTTGTTTCTTAATGAACATTTTAATTGAAAACAATACAGTAAGGTACTTCATTGTTACCCAAAAGTTATTTGGTATTGAGATAAAAACATTGGACCTTTTTAAAAATAAGGATGTATCTGTCTTATGTTTGCGCTTGCTCCAATTGAATTGCGTTAGTCAATGATGAGGGGAAAGTATTGGAAATGCATAATCCATTATTACCGAAACATGATCCACAGTATGAATAATTTAGAGACCTGTGCTCCCTAGCCATATACTTTGGTGTGTGGACTTGTCTTAGCTTTGATTTCTTGCTCTTCTCTTCTGGACTTAGCTAGCGCCAGCTCCGTTTGAATGCTGGCCTTGTGCATTTTGTTATCCATATACTGGATACTGTAAGGATAGCGAGAGAGTGGCTAGGCCGTAAAAATAGAACACTGTGGGGGAATACAGACAGGACAACTCTGAGACAAATTAATAATACAAGCTTTTCTGAGTGTAGGGGTGCAATGCCTCAGAGGCACTCCGCACTTGTCGAGGACATGTTTGGTTTTCTATCTGGCCACAGAGAAAAAAACAGAGAGAGATGGACTTGAACCAATTTATCTCTGTTTTTTTGTTGGGGGGAGCTTGGAGCTGTTTGGATTTTGTTCCTCAGCCTATGTTGAGGAAAATGGTTTCACAAACTTGAGTGTAATTGAGCCATAGCTAATTTTTGCCAACACAAAATGAGACATGAGAGCTGGTCTACCAAGAAAAAAAGCTAACTTCACAATAGGCTAGAAGTTTCTCAGTCTGTTTGCGTTTAGCAGCTGTGTGGCTCCACGTGGTTGGCTGTTCAACTTTGAACCTGTGCCACGGATATGGTGGCTGAGAATGACCTAATTAATTTTGGCAGATGGAGTTCTGCTGCCACCCTGTCGTTTGGATGAGGTGTTTGAATGTACAGTATAGCGACAGCCTTTCATCTTCTTGCTGTCATTTTATTGTGCTAACAAGAGGGGTTAGGTTTCAATGTCCCTCAAGAACAATACATGTCTGCTCACATCACAAACGCTGAGCTACCCTGTATCTGTCATATTTAAGAACCAGTCATACCCCAACTGGCAGGGAAGTAGCTATGACAAATATACATTAAGTCATTTCTCTCCCATTTCAGATCACAACAAATTATTAGATTTTAATGGGAACACTAGGATATGCTCCATCTTTATTTTAAGCATTTATGGCTTCTTAATTACCCTAACAGGTGCACCAATTTACCAGATAGGGAGATCTCTCTTTCTTTATTTATGTGTTGTCTGTGTTAGTTCAGAAAGACACATGAGATGGACACATTACTTGTTCATTCACTACTTTAATAGAGCAGTTACAGTTTTATTTAAAACATATTCAAGTGAGACCTGGTTTGTCTAAACCAATCCTTAGGCTGTTAACTCGGTGATGCCCTGTATCAGGGGTGACCAACCCTCCTTACATTTTACATTTGAGTCATTTAGCGGACGCTCTTATCCAGAGCGACTTACAGAAGTGAGTGCCTACATTTTCATACTGTTTTTTTCATACTAGTCCCCCATGGGAATCGAACTCACAGTACTGGCATTGCAAGTGCCATGCTTTACCAACTGAGTCACACAGGATCCTCCTGAGGTACACTGGCTTTTTCTCTGGCCCTGCTGTAACACACCCGATTAAGCTAATCAGGGTCTTAATGAGCCACTGATTAGTAGAAGCAGGTGTGTTAGATGGTAGGGCTTGAGCAAAAACCTGCATACCCAGTAGCTCTCCAGGAGGCTGATTGGCCACCCCTACCCTTCATAATGTAGAGTACTTGTGGTCAGCTTCAGAATAGCAGCTTCAACAAAGAAGAGTTGGACATGCAGTAGGATTGGAGTTGACAGGTAACCCATTTCGATGACACATCCGTCATGTCATCAGGAGCTGTCAGAGGACCGCCACTCGCCGCCGCTGCTGACTGTCAATGGGCCCGAGGACAAGCTGTTCCGCAGCAAGAGCGCCGACATGGAGCAGCTGACGTCAGAGAAGGAGCGCATCAAGAAGATGCTGTCTGAAGGGTAATGTTATGGAACAAGGCTCAATGAGATCCAAACAGCTCTTAGTCAGGTCTACTTCCATTGTGCCACCGTACTCATTCTATACGATGGCCAGAGGAGAATCTCAATTGCATACTCTTCGCGTCCTCTCTCCTCACTTCCTTCTCAAAACCCAGGAGAGAGGACATGAGTATGCAATTGAGATTTTCCCCAGGTCCCCCTTGGGAAAGAGGTCTTCTGACCTCAATTTGACTTCCTGGATAAATAAAGGTAAAATAAATATACTGTAGACTTCCCATGTCTTGTATATGAATGAGAAAAGCATACTGTACACACTATCTTTCTACAAATGTTATTAATGTGCCACTATCTCTGTGAAGTCACATTGGTGTCTTCAAATCACCTTTAAACCCATATTAGCTGGTGCCAGAATGTGGCATAGTGTGACATTTTATTAAATGTAACATTTTAATGTAGCCTATTGTAACACACTGTCTTGTGTTGTCATGCAACTGTTGCGTTGCCTAGTGAGTCACTGAGCAGATATCACATTGTGTCGCCAGGCATAGTGTGCATTCCCCATTTAATTTCTAGGGCAGCGTTTGCGCTAACGTGTCAAATGATGATTAAAGTTCAGTGACTTGTGATGCGAAAGCATAAATGTAATCACAATGGCAGATGCAAAGCCTTTTTAAGAACATTGGATATATACAGTATATGAGGCCTAAGTGGCTGGAACTCCACACACATGCTGCTGGAGCATGCATGGCAGGAGAAAAGCACATTACTGCTTTAAGCAAACCATTAGATAATAACTTCTATATAGGATGTACAGAATGGGCTGTGTTTTAGCTGTGGAAATGTACTAGCTAAATCAAGTCATGGCTCAAGCCGGTACGGTTTCTCCTATTGTGGAGGTTGTTGTCAGTGGGAGGTTGAACCCACTGACAGGATCCCACTGACTACTGAATGAGGCTGAGTCATGTGTACTTAAAACAAGGTCATTAATGAGGCTCTACCACAGAGCCTTTCAGACACCAGTCTGCCCTCCATCCCGCACAAGCACACAAAAACACAATTTGACACCCCATGTTCTCTGGCAGCCCCTCCTTGTCGTTTTCTTGCATGTAATGAGTGAATGTTTTTTAGTGCCTGTTGCTATGGTGAATTGGTTGGTAGTTGGCAGGCGGTTAAATGGTATGGAGGGTGTTTTTTCCTGTGGCCATAGATGGTGGTCTTAGAAGACTGGTGTAACTTTCCCATCTCCCTCATGTTATTTAAAAGCTCTTGTCCGTTGAATCTAATAGTCCCACATTCAGGCATGCTAAAGCCCCTGAATAGCTCTGTATATCACTTGGTGAGCAATACTTTAAACCTGAATATGACCTGATTTGTCTAATCATGGTACACTTATCTTCTGATTGTTTTTTTCCACCAGGTCCATATGTGAGATTAACCTGGAGGCAGAGCTGTTCACCCTGCAGGATAGCAACGCTAAGCTAGTGGCGGCGCTTCACGAGGCTAACACTGGTGTGGTGGAGTGGAAGAAACAGCTGGCTGAGTATCAGGAAGAGACTGAGAGGCTCCGAGATCAGGTAAGTGCTATGGCGACAGACCACTGCTATTCTGGCTGTCTGCGTCCCAGCTACAAAAGATCTAGATGCATAATGGTTGATTATTAGGTTTAAGAATGGGTAACCCTTTGCCACGTTGGTGTTAGAAGTAGGATCCTGACCATGAGAGAGATCCTTCTCAAAGCAACAGCAGATGATCTACTTAAGATCAGTGGTCCCGTGGCAGTTAAAGGGGCTAGATTTCCTGATTGGGGGGGTTAATGTGGGTGTCCTTCTCAGTGAATTTTTTTAAAATAGTGGAAAATATAAGTTTGCCTTTTTAGATAAAACTATACTAAATATAATCACACCACCAAATAACTGATTAAAACACTGTTTTGCAATGAAGGTCTACAGTAGCCTCAACAGCCCTCTGTAGGGTAGCACCATGGTGTAGCCGGAGGACAGCTATTTTCCGTTCTCCTCTGGGTACATTGACTTCAATACAAAACCTAGGAGCCTCACGGTTCTCACCCCTTTCCATAGACTTACACAGTAATTATGACGACTTCCGGAACAGTTCTCCAACCTATCAAGCTCTTGCAGCATGAACTGACATGTTGTCCATCCAATCAAAGAATCAGAGAATTAATCTAGTACTGAAAGGATAAGCTACAGCTAGCTAGCACTGCGTAAAATGTTGACTCAAAGAGAGAGAAAGGCGATGGTGTGCGCAACTCAATATTAGGAAGGAGTTCCTAATGTTTGGTATGCTCAGTGTATTTAGTATAGTTTTATCTAAAAAGGCAAACTTTTTTTGTTTCGTTTAAACAATATATATATATTTTTTTATTCACTGGGTAGGATGGTCCTCCATAAAGTGTCCTCTAATCTTAAACGGTACCGACCGCAACTGCTATGAATGTAGTTTGAGGAGTTAACAAGATAACTAACTCAAATCTGAGATAACCGGTACCACAAATGTGGCTCATCTTTTAGCCAGTTACATTTCTATGGCAACGAATCCTTCAGATCTAGAAGGGGGAAACCCCTTGTTTTAATGGCATTCCAATAGAGATGTATCAAACTTTTGATTAACTACTGAAAGATCCATTACAATCATGCTTTAATTACTCATATATAAATGGCAAACTGTCGGACACACAGAAATAGGGACTAAGAGAGGCCCGTCCTATGTTTAAGAGTGGGCTCTTTGCCTTTTTGCAGATTTAAAACTTTTACATTTTCGGTGTAAATTGCCAATGTTTAAAGTATCCTCCTTTTTTAAAGTCATACAGAGTTGGCAAAAAAATGCAATTTCATCCTCCAGAAAAGGGATATCTAATATTACAGCCCACTGGCTAAACTCCAATGTACTGATAGAAAAACATGTACTAGAAGGGTATAATATTTATAAAGGACATTGTAAACAAGGATAGTATAATTGTCACACAAGCAACTAATAGTGTATGGAGGTGTATGCTCAATATAAAATTATATCCAACTCATCGTGGCTCTGCCACAAAATTGAAAGAGACAATATCAAACAACAATTTGCACATCAACCCGTTCCTTTCAATTTAAGCTATTGTAACAAATTTTGCTACAAAAAGAACGTTCAATATATGGGGCATTGAACAGTCAGCCTTGTGCAGACTCTGCTATTTTCTGGTACTGTCCATCGGTGAATCACTTTTGGAGTCTGGTCCCTGAATGGTTGTTATGTCATTATGTCAGGGTTCAGATGGACCTGTAAACTGTATTGTTAGGGGATCTGAAAAACCACGATCAGTCAACGGGAAATATCATTATACTCTTGGGTAATGTATTTATTTTTAGGGTAATATCAGTAGAAATTTTACATAGGGAGGTTCAGGACCCTCGTAAGACATCATAGTAAAATGGAGGAATGTATTGCAAAAGGAAATAACAAAATGGCATTATTCTGGGAAAGATGGGTTCATTGGAGTTAAGATCACAACAAATGGTGGTTTGGCCACTGTGGGGGAAAATCCAACTCTTGCAGAAAGAGGAAATTAGGAATGTATGTATAATTATTTAACTACATGTCAGGTGGGGGGGGGGGGGATAAAATAAATAAAGGGGATTAAAAATGATGGTAAAAAATTACATTGATTGATAGAGCCCACAATCATCAATATTGAAGCTGATCTCGTAAGACATCACAGTAAAGGACCAAGGAAATCAACTTCAAGTTTTAATGTCACATGCACAAGTACAGTGAAATGCTTTTCTTGCAAACTCAAAACCCAACAATGTAATAATCAATAACAATGCAATACTAGAAAAATAAGAAATATGAAGAACACAACAAGTAACTAAGCATACTATATACAGGGTCAGTTCCAATACCATATTTACAATGTGCAGGGATACTGGAGTGATGGAGGGAGATATAAGTAGGGGTAAGGTGACAGGGATACTGGAGTGATGGAGGCAGATATGTATAGGGGTAAGGTGACAGAGATACTGGAGTGATGGAGGGAGATATAAGTAGGGGTAAGGTGACTAGGCATCAGGATATAAGATAAACAGAGTAGCAGCAGCTTGTATGTGAGTGAGTGGGTGGGTGTGCATGTTTGTAGCGTCAGTATAAATGTATGTGCATGTTGTGTGAGTGAGCAGATGATGGAGTGAGTGAGTGTGTGTGTGTGTAGGGCCCTGTGAGTGTGCATAGAGACAAAAAATAAAAAGGTCAATGAGGATACAAGCTTATAGTACCCATCTGGTCTTGGAGTTGCCTAGGCTAGCTAATGCTAGCCAACTTCTTTCACCAATTAGCTTCAGCAGGCTGGTGTGTGGGACCATGGCAAAATTTGTTTAACATTAGATAGCCTATCTCTAAGGCTAGTTAGGGGCCAATATTTTCATGTTGCACAACTTTTAGTAGTTTCATGAAATGCTTTCAATATTTATAGTTTGTATTGACATTTTAAAATATTGTCAATTTATAGTTTGTATTGATGCACATTGTGTAATTTACTGATGGTCCCTAACTAGTCCCATAGGGATATCGAATGTCGAACCAAATTGACTATGGGTGAATTGATGATCACTTGGGTGCTGCCAGCTCTGGGCATGTGGGCAGGATTGAAATGAACCCAACCCAAGAAAAACTGTTACGGTACCCTTCATTCCGTGGCATCCAATTTTTTTCCTATCAGAGCTGTGGACACCACTGGTTTGATACAATGTTTATTCCTTTCGGGGATATTACTGTTGACGTGGCTCGATAATCAGAGGGTGAAATGTGTTTTGCATAATTTAATTCAAAAAATAGAAATGTGCCCTTGGTCAAGCTTAATGAGGTTCTTTCATGTGGCAGATTAAAGTACCACGGAAACAAATCTGCCTGGGAAAAATGGCTGTCCAGTCATATTTTAGCTCCAGGCACTGAGGGGAACAACATCCATCTCAGTCCAACAAAGTGAAGGTTATTGCCTTTTGTAACAAAGTCAACCAGGTGGTTGGAATTAGACCATTTCTCCAGGGCTTGGCAGGGCTGGAAGGCAGTTTTAGGACAGGAAACCCTACTTCCTCCTTGCCTTAGTTAGGGAGGAAAAGACAAAACACCAGAGAGGAAGAACAGAGAAGCCATTGGCTATGGAAGCCATTGGCTAGTAAGCCCTTTCCTCTCCAAGCTCTCGAAGCAGTAGACTAGTTTTGTTAAATGAGGGCTCTGGTGATTTGTTTTCGGCGTTATCTCTGACACTGCAGGGATGCTCTGGTCCCCAGCCTGCTCTCTCATCTCTTGCCTTGCACTTCTGTAGCTGAGACGCGGTAGGAGCGAAGGCGTACGTCCTCTGTAAAGACAAACGATCTCAAGAGATGGTAGAGCACACAATGCTTTAAAAGCCCATCTGTTGGTTCTCTCACAATGCTAACAATGGCCATACAAGCTCTTTTCTGCTCATTTTACCATATTGTATTTTTTACTTGTTTCAATGTCACATGCACAAGTACAGTGAAATCCCTTTCTTGCAAACCCAAAACCCAACAATGCAATAACACACAATAAATATTAAGATCACAATAAGTAAGTAAGCATACTATCTATGTACAGGGTCAGTTCCAGTACCATATTTACAATGTACAGGAATACTGGATTGATGGAGGTAGATATAGTATGTATAGGGGTAAGGTGACTAGGCAACAGGATATAAAATAAACAGAGTAGCAGCAGCTTGTATGTGAGTGGGTGTGCGTGAGTGTAGAGTCATTATAAATGTATGAGAGTGAGCAGATGATGGAGTGAGTGTGTAGGGCCCAGGGAGTGTGCGTAAAGACAGTGCAAAAAATAAAATGTCAATAAAGATACAAGGTTAACTCAGTCTGTGTAGCTATTTTGTTAGCTAGTTATCAGTCTTATTGCTTGGGATCAGAAGCTGTTCAAGAGCCTGTTTGGTGCCAGACTTGATTCACTGGTACTGCTTTCCGTGCAGAAGCAGAGAGAATAGTCTATGGCTTGGGTGGTTTGATTCTGGTTGGTACCTGCCACCTTATATTTTTAACGAATGCCGGGCCTTCCTACCACACCGCCTGATATAGATGTCCTGGATGGCAGGGAGCTCGGCCCCAGTGATGCTTCGAACACACCGACAGCATTATTGCGCAAAATAGTACGCAGCATCATCTGGATATGTATGCAACAAAAGTTCAACATTCACCATTTCTGTCAAGCCGCCTACGCATACAGTTTGACACACACGTTCGATAAATCCAACAAATGCACCACAACGAACGCACTGCAACTGCCTCTGCAAGGCAATGCTGCAAGGCAAACTGTAGCGTCATGCGATCGAGGGCGGTGCTATTGCCATAACAGGCACTGATGCAGCCAGTAAAAATGCTCTCAATGGTACAGCTGTAGAACTGTTTGAGGATTTGAGGGCCCATGCCAAACTTTTTCAACCTCCTGAGGGGGAAGAGGCACTGTCACGCCTTCTTCGCGACTATGCACGTGTGTTTGGACCATTTTAAGTCTTTAGTAATTTGGACACGAGGAACTTGAAGCTATTGACCTGCTCCACTACAGCCCGTCAATGTGGATGGGGGCGTACTTGCCCCTCCCGTTTCCTGTTGTCCACAATTAGCTCCTTGGTCTTACTGATGTTGAGGTGGAGGTTGTTGTTCTGGCACCACACTGCCACGTCACTGACCTCCCTGTAGGGTGACTCATCATCGCCGATGATCAGGCCTACCACCGTTGTATCATCAGCAAACTTATTGATGGTGTAGGAGTTGTGCGTGGCCACACAGTTGTGGGTGAACAGGGACCACAGGAGGGGACTAAGAACACACCCCTGTGGAACACCTGTGTTGAGGGTCAGCGTGGCGGAGGTGACGTTGCCCACCCTCACCACCTGGGGTCGGCCCATCAGGAAGTCCAGGATCCAGTTGCAGAGGGATCCTGGATCCTGGACTTCCTGATGGGCCGACACCAGGTGGTGAGGGTGGGCAACGTTCAGACCCAGAGTCCTAAGCTTGGTGACGAGCTTGGAGGGCACAATGGTGTTGAACGCTGAGCTGTAGTCAATGAACAGCACTCTTACATAGGTATTCCTCTTATCTAGGTGGGTAAAGGCTCCTATTAATTTTCCTGCAAGGCAACTTGATAGTTGTTTCAGAAATCTGATCAGTAGGTCTGTTTTCTATATTGTCAGCGGTGATATGAGGGCAGTTGTGCGCAAGCAGTAACATCATTCCCTCTGAGTTATTGTCACATGGATTTGATAGGATGGAGTTGGGTCCTATAGGAATGCGAGATACCCCTACAGCAGTATTCTTGAGCTCCGATGGATGGCATGATATGGAATCTTAAAGTTCCATTATGAATATGCAGAGGAGATGCAAATTAAGAGATGGTAATTGCGAAGGCTGAGCACAAACCCATGAAAATTCCAGTCAGTTTTCATTAAACAAGTCAGTTTGTTGTTGTACGATTCTAACCATGTTCCTGTCTGTTAAAGTGAAAATAATTGAATTGGGGGGGGGGGTTGGTTGTGGAGTTATGACTTCAAGGGGTAAATGGTTTGTCCTCCTTTTTAATCACAATAACTCACCACATGAGTATATGTGGAATTCAGACATTTTGAGTCAATTTCTATGTTAAACACATACAAGTAGGTCGAATTGATGTCTACATCTGCAAACCTTAATTTAAAACCCTTCTGGCAATTAGTAAAATGTCTCTATAGTGATGTATTCTGTGTTATTGTGGTCCTTTAACAAGTTATAGCTGACCGCCGAGAGGAACTGATGTTCCATTGCATGTACACTAGAATTGTCATTGCATGTACACTAGGATTGAAAAACTCCTTATTTAGTGTTATTCTCTCTCTCTTCCTTTCCCTCTGTCTCTCACTCTCTGTTGTTGTGTGTTTGCAGGTGGCAGAGCTGGAGGCTCAGAGTGGACTGCCTGGTCCCAGTGGGTCTGAGACGAGGGATGAGCTGACCCAGTCATTGGAGGAGCTGGAAGCCTTGCTCAAAGCAAAAGACGAGGTAAGGCTTGGGGCTCTGACCCTCTTCTAGGCAACCAGGTACTGCTAGCCTCAAGGAGCCAGGCTTCTAGGCTCTCTAGACAGTGCCGTTGAAAGAAACTAGTGAGGTATAAACAAAGAATTCTGCTTGAGAATCTCAAGAAACTAGTTGTTCTTGAGTTTTTTTAAAAGCACTTCCCATCTGGAAGCAGAAAGCCTTGGTAGAGGTATTTTGCATACTGTAAATTCTACCTCTTGTTCAAAGGAAATTGCTTTAGGTATATCTATATTGGATGGATTAAATGAATCCCAGCTGTATTATGGAAAACCTGTCAGTCATCCAAACAATCTGATTTATTAGATTTTGAGAAAGTACAGTTATTTTGGAGCAGCTACAAACTTGGTCTACTTCTCAAGAGTGCTATGAGTAATGACAACGCCCAAAACATTCTGAAAATAGGGCATCACATTTACAGTGCCTTCGGAAAGTATTCAACCCCGTTGACTTTTCCACATTTTGTTGCATTAAATGTTTGTTTTTTTGTCGATGATCTATATATACGCTGTCAAAGTGGAAGAAGAATTTAAAAAACTTTATGAAAAATAAAACACTGATCTTGATTTAATCATGTTAGAAACACATTTGGCAGCAATTACAGCTGTGAGTCTTTTGGGGTAAGTCTCTAAGAGCTTTGCATACCTGGACTGTACAATATTTGCCCCTTTTTTTAATCTTCAAGCTCTGTCAAGTTGGTTGTTGATCGTTGCTAGACAACAATTTAAGTCTTGCCATAGATTTACAAGAAAATTTAAGTCAAAACTGTAACTAGGCCACTCAAGAACAGTTTAGATTTGGTATTTTGTTTTAAGTTACTGTCCTGCTGAAAGGTGAATTTGTCTCCCAGTGTTTGTTGGAAACCAGACTGAACCAGGAATTTCCTCTAAGATTTTGCCTATGTTCAGCCCTATTTCATTTATTTTTATCCTAAAAAAAATCCCCTCGTCCTTGCTGATGACAAGCATACCCATAACATGATGCAGACACCACTATGCTTGAAAATATGAAGAATGGTACTCAGTAATGTGTCGGATTTGCCCCAAACATAATGCTTTTTACTCAGGTAAAAAAGTTTAATCTCTTTGACACATTCTTTGCAATATTACTTTTGTGCCTTGATGCAAACAGGATGCATGTTTTGGAATATTTGTATTCTGTACAGGCTTCCCTCTTTTCACTCTGTCATTTAGGTTAGTATTGTGGAGTAACTACCATGCTGTTGATCCATTAGCAAGTTTCTCCTATCACAGCCATTAAACTCTGTAGCTGTTAAAAAATTACAATGGGCCTCATGGTGAAATCCCTGAGTGTTTTCCCTCCACTCCGGCAACTAAGTTAGGAATGACGCCTGTATCTTTGTATTGACTGGGTGTATTGATACACCATCCAAAGCCTAATTAATAATTTCACCCTGCTTAAAGGGATATGTAGTGTCTGATTTTTTTTTTTTTTTTTACCCATCTACCAATAGGTGCCCTTCTTTGCAAGGCATTGGAAAACCTCCCTGGTTTATTCAACATACTTTTGGCCATGTAGTGAATGTGGACACCATCAAATTAGTGGATTTGGGCTATTTCAGCCACACGTGTTGCTGGCAGGTGTATAAAATCAAGCACACCGCCATGCAATTTCCATAGACAAACATTGGCATTAGAATGGCCTTACTGAAGAGCTCAGTGACTTTCAACGTGGCACCGTCATAGGATGCCACCTTTCCAACAAGTCAAATTTCTGCCCTGCTAGAGCTGCCCCGGTCAACTGTAAGTGCTGTTATTGTGAAGTGGAAACATCTAGGAGCAACAACGGCTCACCCGGAAAGTGGTAAACCACACAAGCTCACAGGATGGGAACCCAGAGTGCTGAAGCGCGTAGCGCGTAAAAATTGTCTGTCCTCGGTTGCAACACACTACTGCGTTCCAAACTGCCTCTGGAAGCAACGTCAGCACAATAACTGTTTGTCGGGAGCTTCATGAAATGGGTTTCCATTGCTGAGCAGCTGCACACAAGCCTAAGATCACCATGCGCAATGCCAAGCGTCGGCTGGAGTGGTACAAAGCTTGCCGCCGTTGGACTCTGGAGCAGTGGAGACGCGTTCTCTAGAGTGATGAATCACGCTTCATTCTTGACGATTCTGTGCTTCCAATTTTGAGGCAAATGTTTGTGGAAGGCCCTTTCCTGTTTCAGCATGACAATGCCCCCGTGCCCGAAGCGAGGTCCATACAGAAATGGTTTGTCGATCGGTGTGAAAGAACATGACACAACAAACTTTTGAAAAAGTCAAGGTGGTTGAATACTTTCTGAAGGCACTGTATCTAAATGGATCCGTTTCCTTGTGGCATTGTAGTGCTATCTCAAACCTCCACATTCTTTTACAGTCTAAACAAGCAAAACTTCAGCAAGGATGACTCATACAAGGTCACTTTGTACTGGAGCCCATGGGGGAAATTTCAGTAACAGCAAGATGTCCCAAAGTTTGACAAAATCTTCCAGGCTACACAAGAGATGATTTGACATCTCTTTTTAAAAAATGAATAAATATGTGGATAATTTTTTTTATGATTCGATAGAGTTCAGAGAAAACATATATTTAGATGTTTATTTTTTGTCACACACTGACCAGATAGGTGCAGTGAAAGGTGTTGTTTTACAAGGGCAGCCATAGTATTACAGCACCCCTGGGGCAAACTAGGGTTAAGTGCCTTGCTCAAGGGTACATCAGCAGATTTTTCACCTTGTTGGCTTGGGTATTTGAACCAGCTATCTTTCGGTTACTGGCCCAACGCTCTAACCACTAGTCCTTTGTGGACCCCAGGAAGAGTAGCTGCTGCTTTCAACAGCTAATGGGTATCCTAATAAAAAAACAAAGGATTACTGTATTTCTGGTCTCTTTTTTAGATCATCCACAATCTACATAGCAGGAAATCAGATATCCATGAGTTGGAGAAAGAGAGAGAAGAGGCTGTTCAGAGACTTCAGGTGAGTTTGGGGAATTGGGGTGGAACATGCATTTTTGGCTTCTCTAGACTAGTGAATATAAAAGAGACTAGTGAATACTGAACACCAGTGATTATCAACCGCTTTAGGGGCTCTGAGTTTTCAAAGGGTATGCAAAAAAGCAGGGTGTGGGGGGGGGAAACTATTGATATGACATTGACCATTTTAACATGAATTGATCTGTAGTCCTCTGTCACTTGTGGACCTTCTAGGATCTGGAGACACGAAACGCAGAACTGGAGCAACAGGTGGAGAGCGCCGAGCAGACTCTAGCTTCCACTCTGGAGGAGCGGGAACGGGCGGAGAGTGAGGTTCAGCGGGTCGTCGACGTCCTTGAAGTCAAGATATACGACCTGAATGACCTGCGACAGAGCTTGGCCAAGCTCATCAGCAAATAGCGCACCACAATGACAGAAGTTTTGAGGGCGATGGACAAGGAAGGAAAATGAAGCTCTTTCAGAACAATGTTTTCTTAAGCACATAACTGCAGTGAATGAGAGTAGCACCTTGACTTCACCTGTTGCAGCTGTACATAAGAACCAGTTATATTGTTAGGTGGGAGGCTGGGAGCATAACCCACAGGGTCAGTTTTTCTATTTAAATGTTGTTCTGTTGACCTTTACACCATTTTCATGTAAATGTAGTTAGGTTATGTTTCTGTCAACCTCCTTTTATAGAGGTTCTTGAACTTCAAACGTAGTTGAATTGAATCTGGGGTTGCACTTAAATGTAGGTGCCTAATTATTGTTTACATTTGTCAATATTATGAATGATTAATAAGTTAACTTCTATTGTCTTCTGTATTGTATTACATCAACAGTTGCCATAATAATGATTTGGTGATCCTACAGAGACGTTACTGCAGAATGATGAGCTGCAGAGGACTTATCACCAAAACTGCATGAACTCAGCAAAGAACCTTGCCAAGTACAGTAATGTGAGTTATGCGCATTATCCAATGTGCAATCGTTTACAAATAGATTTATTAAAAGCACAAGTAGTGTTATTAGTAAATATGTCCTGTACTTGATTCAATATATATAGCTAACTTGGTATCTGAACTTTCACTGATGCACACCAGGTGATTTTCTTCTGACCTCGACTTTGAGGCATTTTTTTCTTGGTATTAAGTACAAATAAGGTGTTGAATTAGCAATAGTATTTTTTGGCAAGTACTCTGTAGGTAATGTAGCATCACCAAAGCATATTCTTGTTAATTTATACAAACTGCAATTGTATTCTGTTGAACAATGTGGTTTCTCATTTTGCTTCAAATGCACATTGACTACCTAGAAGTGTTACTATCAATTTTAATCGAACAATTGATGTGAGGATAATCGGTAAGATTCACCTGCTCTGTGTACGTCATGATGCCTATATTCTTCGTTTTTGGAACATGGTCGTTTTACATTTTACTAGCCCATCTCTAACCTTCTGGAGAAAACTGTGGCCATAAAATGTTTTTTAACAATAGAAAATGCAGTACCAAAGATGCACTTACTTTTCTTACCCACGTATCACACTCGTTCTGTACTGACTGGACTGCACAATACATTTAAGATAATGAAAAAATTTAAATAACTTGAATTGCCTATGGAATTCGTCTGTCATTAAAATTGAGCGTAGTGTTAGTAAAACGTTTATTGGAGACAGGAGATCAAGTAGAGACATAGGACGAGGTGGATTATTATATAATAAGGCCTTTTATTAATATGTAAAAATATCTTAGTAAATCGTACAGTACGGCTCCTTCTGTCTGACTTGTATGAAATCGTCGGAAGAGAGACCCTCTAAGCAGTACATACAGATTATATAGGCAACAAGCAAAGTAGGTTGATCTTGTCGTCTGGCCTTCCGATTGGTCGATCTGGGTCGTGGGTAGTCCTGTTCGGCCTGATGTCGACGTTTCCATTGGCCCTTCCCACAGTTCTTTGTCCTAGTCACATCCAAAGGCATCCTGCATGTGCGTTTGTTTTCACAGGCCCTATTCATGGGGGAGGGGATGTGTGTGTGGGTCTGACAAAGTAGTGGGGATGGGTGCATGTTGTGCCAAGAATAGCTTATGTTGAGAAGTGGTTAAAACAAGTTACCAGTATCTTATACAATTTCTTACAAATCCCCCACATAAAAGTAAAAAAGACAAAGCTATGGGATAAAATTTGTCAGAAGACAAATTTTAATTCCCCCTCTTCACGTCTCACAAGAGACGTGACATAAAAGTTTCTTAGTCCTCAAATAGATAGACAGGTCCAGCTTCCCCATCATCAAGCAATGGGAACATTTGGGCCCTTTCCTGATTAGGGTCTATTGCGACAGTGATAACACGGCTAGCAAGCGTGCGCGCACATGGAATGCAACAGCATCCACAAAGTACAAGAACGCCCGCAAAAACGGAAATAGATACTAGGATAGAGGAAACCAGCGTCTTATATTTACCAAAAGCATCCATCCATGAGTCCCACATAGAAGTGTCCACTCCAGAATGCTGTTTCATCTTACCATTAAGGGTACGAAGTCCCTCCAATGCTACAGTCAGACTCCCATCCGTAGCTGTGTTGTTGGGAATGAAAGTACAACACTGCTCACCAAACATGGCACAAACCCCCCCCCGTTCTGCCAATAACATATCCACCGCGATTCTATTTTGAAATGCCATCAGGGATGTAGCTGCCAATTGTCCATGGACCGCCTCAAAGCCTTGTTGAGTCCAAAAATCCCACATTATTAACCAAAAAACGAGAAAATGTTAAACCCTCAGGTCCATCCCTCTATACAACCTGTACCAGGTGGGCTCGTCGCCACCCGGGAACTTCAAACCTTCACAACAGGGAGGACAAACATCACTTTTTATTCATTCGACAACCTCCACTACAGCAAACCAAGGGTCCTCCTCTGTCAGGCCCACTCTCCTGCGAAAGCTTGATTCCGTATCAGCCTCCTTGCCACATCTGTAACAGACTTCTTCAAACAAGGTATGATACAGGCAGCACAGCACATGAGCATAAGAAAAACAACAACTAGAGTCAGAAATCCAGTAACCATCATTGTAGTATACTTACCAAACCAACCACCCAGCCAGAGAACAGTCCACTCTCCTCCACACCTGCAAGACCCTTCATCTCCACTGATAACCTTGCTAACCCACTCAGAGCTTTTGAAATGCTTCCATCCGGACTAGTATTGTTAGGATCAAACGTGCAACACTGTTCTCCAATCATTTTACATACCCCTCCCTGGTTGGCCAGAATCATGTCCAGTTCTAGTCTATTTTGTCTACTGGTTTGAGAGGTAGCATCCAATCGTTCAGCCATCCCTGTAAGTACTGTGTGGGTGTAGTTTAACAAATCATTGTTGATTATAGTAGATATAATTGATCCAAGCATTCTGCTTAGCATCAACAATAGCTGGGCCAAACTGGGCAATAGATGCCACAGGCCATCATTCCTGTTTGATGTCTGGTATTCGTGGGGGACCCCTATTGGGACCCCAACAGGTTGGTATGCATGTTATCTGTACCCTCGGACCAAGGAGCGTCACGGTTCTGCCGTCTCCTGGGTTGGTACCGAGTCTCTGTGTCATGTGCAGCTCCCAGAAGTTGGTTAGCTATAACCTCAATAATAGGCAATGGTGGTATCAGACTGGCCAAAACACATGTGCAACGACAATTTCCTTTCAAAAATGGGGTCAACCGCCTGGCAGGTCCACACATCCACCATACATCAGCAACACCTCTAGTTAATAGTGGCATTAGTGATGCAGGTAGTAGTAGGGAGCCTCCCATAGTCTATACCCCTACCTGTACCAGTGATACAGCTGTAATATCCTCCATATGCCTTAACTCCCCACGGTACCTTCTGGGGAGGGACTTCTGGGAACACAAAACTCAGAGTTTTACACAAGGTTAAATTTGGCTTAAACTTTCCAATATACACATCCAACCTTCCCCATTACTTAGGGCAAATGGGCGAGCAGCCAGAATAGGTCTGGCATGTCCACATACGACACAGTCCTTTCTATTAAGTATTTTGTAGGCCAACCACATATTCTCCCTTTCCTCATAACCAGTTTCAGTCTCCAATTGGTCACTATCTGAGATGTCTTTTACATTTATTACCTGTACCAGATTGGAGAGCTTAGGTGGTGGTGTGGGACTTGGTCTTGAAGTGGTGGAGGAGGCCGGCTGAACCCTGTTCCATTGGAACTGGTGGTGGTTCTGGCAGCACTGTGATGGTAACATCCCCATCGTATCCTAATCAGACAGCTCAGGACTACCAGCAGTCCTGTAAAACCCCACCCTCTCCCAAAGAACACATCATCAGCCAGAGGTCAAACAACACTTTCACTTCTATGAACGTACACAGTGAGGAAAGGTCGGGGTCAGGTAATTCTTCATTAAGGAGTTGATCCCCGAACTCTATTAGCAACGGTTCTTCGCCTTAACTCTGTGATCATTCGGCAGTGTCAGTGTGTCTCCCCCTCCAAGTGCGATATGCCCCCAGGTCGAGTGAATCACCTTCTCCTTTAATTCACCTGCAATGCATAAAATCTTGGACATACAGGTTTGGTTAACAAACAGTATCTAATTTGTTCTATCTGATTATATATTTAACTTCTATGCCTATTTTTTAGCTAGAAATTTTTAAATATAAATAAGTTTATTATCCAATAGGCCCCATCCTATCCTAGACCACAATGTACCCCTCCCCCGTTTGATACCTGGCTCTGGCCAGGTATCAACCTTACCTACTCTAAATGATGACTTAGTACATTATAATATAGAAACGTCCCTTTCATTCGCCGCATATCCAATTCTCCCTTGGGCGTACATTCATATCTATTCTTTTCCAATTCTCTGTCAAGTGACTTATCTACTTTAAAATGTATCTGTGCTGCTTATATATGTTAAACCCTTTCTCTCCTTTCTTATTTCACAGCCTACCATGCTCATTTCCTGGTCCACCCTCCCCACTCTACTCTCAAACCTTCAAGGTCTCAACAGTGCGGGGTAGACCCATCTGTCTGCCCTTTTCTAATAATAGTCAATAACAACTATGTGTTCTTTTGCAATATTAACTAAGTGTCTCACTGTTTTGACTTTATCTATCCCAAATGGATTTAAAAATAACAACATGTCTTATAGTGTCAATCTCTAAAGTCCTTACATAACCTTAATAAACCTATCTCTATCTTCTAATGGCCAAAACAAATGCTAACCTTATGGTCAAGAGTTATAAACTAGTATCCCAAATGACACAAATTCATTATTCTCACTACATTCTCCCGTGAGTGATCAAGTCACCGGAAAATGCAACGAAAATAGGTCAAAAAGGTTACACCTACATTCGTGTTCCATACCATATCTAGGCATACCAAAAGAACCCTTTATCTTCTCAAAGTCCCTTGCCTAAATAAAACTCAGAAAGTAAAACTCCTATTCCAATATGAGTGTATTCTTTTAAGATATCTTGTCTCTGGGAACACGGAAAACCCCTTAACCCAAACGTTTACCCCAAAAACAAAACCTAATAATTATGATAATACCCTTAAATCATTCGTTTTAAATTTCCCCGATGTTTCATGTAACACAACTGTGATAAACGTGTACTGTCCCTTTAAAAACTCCCTGCCAGCCATACCAGGTTGCGAGTCGTTCATTGTTCCCCATAATGAAAACAGATCACGTTTAGAATACGTTTACCTATTGTTCGAATTCTCTGGTGTTACCTAAACAAAAACCAATAACTTTCAGCAACTTTTGAAAAGTATCTCAAAGCTATAATGTACACATTTTCCCTCTAAATGACACAACCAATTTTCTCTAGCATAATTTAATACGGCCTCACCCGGTGGGGAAAGTACACATTTTATCCCGTTCCTCCTATAATACTCAATGCTAAATTCAAAGTTGTGGTTAAATATATGGATTTGCCAATCATTATCAAATGTTAAATATACAGGTTTAGTACTTTTATCAAATAGATTAGTATAGTTCAAATAAAGATATGCGTTTACTAGCGCTCAACCTGTGTTCAGAACGCAGCAACTAGCCAATATAATACCAAAAATGACTGTCTTATTCATGCCTCTAGGCAAAACATCTAGTTACCCCCACTAAGTTTGGCAGCAAAACTATCGTATAAGTAAAATCGACTTCTCAACTTTCTCCATTCCAAAGTGTAAACTTACCATATACTTCGCTAAATTTATATCGCATGTCAGCCAATCCATAACAATAATATCATTAGTCTGTAAATTTAACCTGAATAAGTTATTAAACGTATTCTCTCTACTCCGAATTGGTTTTAAGTTTTTTCTCTGTCACCAGCACTCAAACAGGCTCCCCGTTTGCTGGGAGACCGTTGAGTGCTGCAATACTGCCATCTTCTGTCCATTCTCTGTATAGCTCTCCACCCCCAGACTTATTCTAAGAGTTATGAGTGTGTGGAGGAATATCACAAATAAGGGGCCAGATATCCCTAGTCTTGCCCAGGGAGGGAGAAATGTCCCTCTAACTGGGCGAGGTTCCTTTTTCAGGGGAGGCGGAGTTTGATGCCGCATCCCCTGAGTCAGGAATGTCTTCATTTGGAATCGGATTCAAGCTGTTTAAATCAGCTCTGACTTCTGTCAGTGTTCTAGAAGGGATTGGGGCTGGAGTGCAATGTGTGAGGTGGTGCCAAGGTGCGCCTGATTTACCTTTGACCTGGACTGAGTGTGAAGTAACCTCGCTCACTTCGTACGGTCCAGTCCACCTGGGTTCTAGCCACTTTCTCTTGTGGACTTTAACCCCACCCAGTCACCAATTTTTTACCTTCCGTGGTGCCGGATCTCTCGTCAGCTCCCCTTCTTGGACCTTGTGAATCTGTTTGGAGAGAGCTGCAGAAAGTTCCGTCAATTATCAGACATTACAATTTGTTGTACATCAAGGGCGGGCATATGACCTCCCTCCCTTGGTGAACCAAGCATGAGGAGAGAGATGGGTGCCTGCACCTGGCGAGGCTCTCATGGCCATCAATGCCAGGGGCAGGGCTTCAACCCAAATCAACTTCAAACCTGCACATACATTTGATTGGCGCGTTTCACGAGGCTTTTGAGATTGTGGCCTGTACACTAACCCAAACTTGTGCACAATACCCAATCTTTCCTCCACCTGTCTCAGGTGTTGGTTACTGAAATGGGACCCGTTTGTCGGATCGGATTTGCCTTGGAACTCCATAACTCGGTATGAGTTCAGTCTGCAGCCACTTAATGACTGACCTGGCATCCTCACGTGCTGTTGGTATTGCCTCGACCCATTTGGAAAACCTGTCTACCATTACCAAAAGGTTATTTTTGCTTAATTATTATTATTATTATTTATTTATTTTTTAAACAGTACTGAACGTGAATTCTTTGCACATCAGATATGCTGCAACTCCATGGTGGGTGTGGATTTCCAATGGATGGCACATTACCAGATTAGCTGTTTTTTCCAATAGCTTTTGCCACTTCAGCCACATACCTGGAGCATGTGGTTTGTCCTACTTCAATGTGGTCCAGTTTGGAGGAGTGATACATCACCACTCTACTCTCCCCCCCTGTTTTGTACCTTCCTTTTTGAATAAGTGGTTCTTATTCCTTTCAACTTCACTTTCTATCCCTTCCTTCACTACTTCCTCTAATTCTTTCTCCATAGTGAGGAGTTGCCCTTTTGATGGGGCCACCCCACTGAGGTAACCTGCCTGTGTCCATTTTAGCCTCACTCCTTCCCACACCTTAACTTTCTTATACTGCATCTTTCCCCCTGATCTATCTTTCATTCTCTGATCTAAGTATTCATTGAATTTGTGTTTGGGGACGGTGGTCGTGGCCATTTTGTCGTTAAGCTATGTCTGGCTCTATGCTATTTTGGTGCACTTAGCCCGTCACTGGCCAAAACTAGCGATGTATCTCTGGTGCTGACACAGTCTTATCTCTGGTGTCTGTCTCCCCCTTGTGCACAAAGAATTTTATTGCTTTATGTTTGGCGAATTAATTAAATACTTTCCCAAAGTATTTCGGCAATATCCTTTTGGAACAATATACTAGTATTATCAAGCGCTTCTATTTTAAATATAATAATATTTTTAGGAACTATTATCAAAAAGTTATTATTCGTTTTCACTTTTTCGATTGTTTAAATACTTTGCCAAAACATTTCAGAAATGTCCTTTTGGGACAATATATTAGTATATTCAAGCGTTTCTAGAATAAATATTTAATTAATTCTAGGACTCATTTTTTCTCAAAAACTAATTAAAAAAACTCAACTCAAAAACTAACCAATTAATTAAATACTTTCCCAAAGTATTTCAAACGTGTCCTTTTGGGACAATATATGGTGTATCCTAGCGCTTCTAGAATAATTATCAAATGAATTCTAATCCTTAAGTCAATCCCAGCAGCACGAGAGGGAAAAATCAAGTCAACTTATCAGCAGAAAAATTGCTTCAAAACAGCCCACCCATTCTAACTCGGCGGTCCCTTTCACACAGCCTCAATTTAGCATATGGCTAATCAGTGGCAATCGGCCTCGTGGAACGTTCCATTACCCACATTGATTTGGAGTGTTTCAGGTTTAATACCTTCTACCATTAATTTCGCTAACACAACTTGAGCATACAATATCACATTAGATTCTTCACGGTAACACCTAGCTGATCAATCTATTGCCTGACTATTTGAATCTAATTTTAATTTTAATTAATTTTAATTAATTAATAAATAAAAAAAGTAATTTTTTTTTATGGATCCTCACGGTAACACTTTAGTTGATTGCCAATTCAACTATTGCCCGACTATATGGATCTCATCTTAGATTCTTCACGGTAACCCCTATCCCGATCACTTATCAGTTATGGCCCGACTATATGAATCGTTATAAAGCAAAATTATGGATTCTTCACGGTAACCCCTAGCTGATCACTTAATCAGTTATGGCCCGACTATTTGAATCGTTATAAAGCTCATTCCTCACTGTACATCTAGTCGATAAATTATGGACCAGTGCCAGACTATTTGAACAAGTCTTACTATTACTCAGATATCTTTACACAATGCCTTAGATTCTAAACAATTTCACATAAATATAACAGCAATTCATACTCAGCCTCAGAAACACTGATCTTAATTTGGGTAATTGACTATAATATAATATGCAGATTTCGATTAAACCGGCTCTGCTTACCTTATATTTGTCGAGCTCTTTGATCAGTATTCTTGAGGCAAGATGAATCACCGAATTTCTCCTGCAGGAAGGTCACCTCTCCTTCTGGAATCTTTCTCCCACTCGCCTCCTGTCTCTTGAACTTTCTATGGGCCAAATTCAAAAGGTTTTAACAACCATCCTCTGCTACCAAGTTTCTGTTAGTAAAACGTTTATTGGAGACAGGAGATCAAGTAGAGACATAGGACGAGGTGGATTATTATATAATAAGGCCTTTTATTAATATGTAAAAATATCTTAGTAAATCGTACAGTACGGCTCCTTCTGTCTGACTTGTATGAAATCGTCGGAAGAGAGACCCTCTAAGCAGTACATACAGATTTTATAGGCAACAAGCAAAGTAGGTTGATCTTGTCGTCTGGCCTTCCGATTGGTCGATCTGGGTCGTGGGTAGTCCTGTTCGGCCTGATGTCGACGTTTCCATTGGCCCTTCCCACAGTTCTTTGTCCTAGTCACATCCAAAGGCATCCTGCATGTGCGTTTGTTTTCACAGGCCCTATTCATGGGGGAGGGGATGTGTGTGTGGGTCTGACAAAGTAGTGGGGATGGGTGCATGTTGTGCCAAGAATAGCTTATGTTGAGAAGTGGTTAAAACAAGTTACCAGTATCTTATACAATTTCTTACAGTAGGATCTGTAGTTGTGTTCTTATCCTCTTAATATTCACAAGTTATTTAAGCCCCGTTTTCCATTGGCAACGGGGCTAGCTCGAATTGCGTTTCCACTGCCTCCAGAAATTCGAAATGATGCCATGTTGCTAGGTAGCCAATATATGACTGTGCAGCTGGCTTCGCTAATGTTGCTAGCTTTAGTAAGATGTTGAATAATTGTACTAATGCTCACCATGCTAGCAAGGTTTTGAATTATTTAACGTTACACCATACCAGCCAGACTCTGCCTTGTATTTAGCTTCCTAACGCTAGCTAGCTAAATGGTTAGTGTCATCGCTAGCATAACAGGCTAACGTTAGCTAGCTGAATTCCTACCTCGCTTACAATGGCATTGGCAATTAGCTAGCTAGCAAACCAGACGTCAGGTTTGATATAATGTAGCTTTAAATACGACCAGGCCAGCTAAAGTTTCTAGCTAGCTTGTTTCAACTCTGATTTGCTACCTAGCGTTTGAGGGCTGATTGTTCTCATGAAAGTTTATTGTGTAGTGCAAAAAATGTATGAAAGAACCAGATATGGTGGTAATTCGTGTCATGTCTGACTACTGCAGTACTGCTTTTCCATGTGCTAGCTAACAGGAACAAGCCCAGACTAGCTAAACTTGGTGTCAGCATCCAGCAGTGATCAGCTGGTGGTTGCATAGTAATGGGTTCAGCCTGAATTCTATTCGGGCTGGCACCAGTTGTGAAACTGGGCTGCGCTAGCCCGAGTTTCCCTTGACTCAGCTTGAATTTGAGAATTGCATTCGAGCCACCTCGAATTTGGCCAGTGGAAATGGGGCTTTTTTGACCACCACTAATACTTAAAATACCTCAGCAAACTGATTTCTTAATTCATCCAGTGTTTGAGCGTGTTCAAATACTGTAAAAATTATCATTTCCCCCCCATGAAGTAATCATAAAACATTATTGGATAGGTGGAAGTTGGTGTATATTTGTTTTATTTTCCTGTAATTTCACAAAGGAGTAAAGTAATCATTTTCCCAGTATTAAAATAGGGCCTTACTAATCACACTGAACAACACACTTGCCTGATTTTACTTTACTTTCAGCATAGGAGGAACCCATGTTTATAATATTGAAAATGGAAGTTATTTTATGTGGAATTTGACAATATTGTGTAACAAATCTTTGTGTACAGTTCAACATTAAACATTTGCAAAAACGTGGTTCTATTTTTCAATGCTATGTATTTGATTGATTGTAGTAGCCAATTAACAATGAACTACAGATATCTTGAGAAAATAATCAACTGACACCAGTGCTTGACTTGGGCAGGAGCACACCGGAGCTGAGTACCGGCACCTAAATGTTCTTCTGCTAGAGCTCCTGCACCTCTTATAGAATATTAGCTCAAAAGTATTGTGGCGCTCCTGCACCTAAATATAAACAGTACCAGAACCTATTTCAGTCCAAGTCAAACACTGACTGCCACATCAGTCATTTAAAAGATTTGTTTTTTATGAATTCCCCTTAGTTTAGGGGTCTGAATATTTGACTTGCCAGTAATTTGGGAGAGATGTTCCATTTAGTTTTGAACATGAGCCCTGTTTTTCAATCTCTAATAAAAAATCCTGTCTACTGCACTCAAGATCATCAAGCACAAAAGCATAGTGCTTTTGTCAGCTTGTTGGTTTCCTTTGCATGGATTGTTTTGCATGAATTGTTTCATGCAAGTATGTATGCTAGTGTACCTTGATTTGTCTGTTAATCAATTGTTTTTGGAGTTGTCCATGCTCCGATGAAGGACTGAATTTTGAGTAAACAAAAAGTTTCTCTAGTCAACATCAATTCAACAGACTGTCCCAAGAAAACATTTTGGGCTAGATTTAATCAGATTGACATTAGCATAGCTTCGTCAAATATTTTTTATAACAAAACCAAGATAGAAACGACAAGCTGTGGTCTAATGGGAACAAATTAGCAATAGTGGGCAGAACAAGCACGAGCTAGCGAGATCCTGTTGGTGCATTCTCGCATTATCTGCAAGTGCGCGTGTGCAATACCTCAATTCGCATTTGCACTCCTAAACAACGCGATAAAAAAAAAACTTTTACAAAGGGTAAAGTCTACAGACCGTAGTCCACTCTGTTAACATAGTCTAGTTTTGGGAACAGACAACTGTATTGAGATCAAATGTTTAATCGATGAGAACATTTGCAGAATGTCGGCCAAAATCCATCTCGTTCCATCTTCTCCCACTGCCTGGTGGTGAGTGGAAACTAAGCGGATGCGTCACGTTTAAACATCCAGTGAAATATTTGTAAAATGCTTTCTTACAAATAAGTGTTAAAGTATTTACTAAAATAAACTGAAGTAAAAAATTAATAAAAACAACAATAATTAAAGAGCAACAATAACATAATGGAGGGGGGCAATGCAAATAGTCCGTGTAGCCATTTGATTAGTTGTTGATTAGCTGAGTCTTATGGCTTGGGGGTAGAAGCTGTTAAAAAGCCTTTTAGACCTAGACTTGGCGCTCTGGTACTGCTTGCCATGCGGTAGCAGAGAGAACAGTCTATGACTAGGGTGGCTGGAATCTTTGGCAATTTTTAGGGCCTTCCTGACACCGCCTGGTATAGGGGTCCTGGATGGCAGGAAGCCTGGCCCCAGTTATGTACTGGGCCGTACGCACTACCCTCTGTAGTGTCTTGTGGTTGGAGGCCGAGCAGTTGCCATTGTAACAGTATAACTTTAGTCCGTCCCCTCGCCCCGACCCGGGCGCGAACCAGGGACCCTCTGCACACATCAACAACAGTCACCCACAAAGCATCGTTACCCATCGCTCCACAAAAGCCGCGGCCCTTGCAGAGCAAGGGGAACCACTACTTCAAGGTCTCAAAGCGAGTGACGTCACCGATTTGAAACGCTATTAGCACGCACCACCGCTAACTAGCTAGCCATTTCACATCGGTTACACCATACCAGGCGGAGATGCAACCAGTCAGGATGCTCTTGATGGTGCAGCTGTACTTTTTGAGGATCTGAGGACCCATGCCAAATCTTTTCAGTTTCCCGAGGGGGAATAGGCTTTGTCGTGCCCTCTTTATGACTGTCTTGATGTGTTTGGACCATGATAGTTCCTTAGTGATGTGGACCCCAAGGAACTTGAAGCTCTTAACCTGCTCCACTACAGCCCCGTCGATGAGAATGGGGGCGTGCTCGGTCCACCTTTTCATGTAGTCCACAATCATCTCCTTTGTCTTGATCATGTTGAGGGAGAGGTTGTTATCCTGGCACCACACCTCTTCCCTATAGGCTGTCTCATCGTTGTCGGTGATCAGGCCTACCACTGTTGTGTCGTCGGCAAACTTGATGGTGTTGGAGTCATGCTTGGCCATGCAGTCATGAAGAGGACTGAGCACGCACCCCTGAGTGGCCCCCGTGTTGAGGATCAGCGTGGCAGATGTGTTGTTATCTACCCTTACCACCTGGGGGCGGCCCATCAGGAAGTCCAGGATCCAGTTGCTTAGTCAAAGGGTCTTTAGCTTAGTGATGAGCTTGAGGGCACTATGGTGTTGAACGCTGAGCTGTAGTTAATGAATAGCATTCTCACATAGGTATTCCTTTTGTCCAGGTGGGAAAGGGCAGTGTGGAGTGCAATAGAGATTGCATAATCTTCTGATCTTTTGAGGCGGTAATGGTGTTGTGAGCCATGACCAGTCTTTCAAAGCACTTCCTGGCTCCAGACGTGAGTGCTACAGGTCGGTAGTCATTTAGGCAGGTTACTCTGGTGTTCTTGGGCACAGAGACTGTTGGTTTTCTCGAAACATGTTGGTATTACAGACTCGGTCAGGGACAGGTTGAAAATGTCAGTGAAGACACTTGCCAGTTGGTCAGCGCATGCTCGGAGTACACGTCCTGGTAATCCGTCTGACCCTGCGGCCTTGTGAATGTTGACCTGTTTAAAGGTCTTACTCACATCGGCTACGGAGACAGTGATCACACAGTTGTCCAGAACAGCTGATGCTCTCATGCATGCATCAGTGTTACTTTCCTTGAAGCGAGCATTGAAGTCATTTAGCTCATCTGGTATGCTCGTGACACTGGGCAGCTCGTGGCTGTGCTTCCCTTTGTAGTAGTCCATAATAGTTTGCAAGCCCTGCCACATCAGAAGATCCTGTATAAACACATACTCACTTCCTTGACAACAGCTCTGCAAAGCACAAGAAGTATGAATGCTCTGACTTCTGCAAAGGCCGCATCGCATTAAATGCTGTACAGCCACCGGATTGATGACGAAATTAACATGTATTGGGGTTGACATCCATACAAGCATTATACTCAGGTTTTTACCTCAACATAGTGTAAAATACACAAACAATAGCCTGTGTGAGCTGTTCTTGCCATAATATGGACTTGGTCTTTTACCAAATAGGGATATATTCTATATACCACCCCTACCTTGTCACAACACAACTGATTCGCTCAAACGCATTAAGAAGGAAAGAAATAACACATTCACTTTTAACAAGGCACATCTGTTAATTGAAATGCATTCCAGGTGACTATCTCATGAAGCTGGATGAGATCATGCCAAGAGTGTGCAAAGCTGTCATCAAGGCAAAGGGTGGCTGCTTTGAAGAATATAAAATATTTGGATTTGTTTAACACTTTTTGGTTACTACATGATTTCATGTGTTTCTGATGTCTTCACTATTATTCTACAATGTAGAAAATAGTACAAATAAAGAAAAACCCTTGAATGAGTAAGTGTTCAAACTTTTGACTGGTACTGTATAGCCATTGATTCTTGAAGAATATAACTTATAAATGCCTCATGAGCTTAGTTCAACAGTCACACTGCATGAGAACCCAAATTATAAACTTGTTTTTTGCTGTTTGTAAACAAACACTGTATAGCCTCATAACATGGTTAAAACAATAATTTTGATATCATGGATGGTCAGTCCTTGCATCCATAGCTCTGATTATTTATGAGTGGTTACATTTCTCCAGGCCCATCCCTCAGCTTTTTACCAACAGAGGCGAGGCGACCGTTTTGTTATTGTTTCATCTGTAGATTTGCCCTTTCAACATCTGCATATTATCAAGATATCAAAGTGTCACCAACAAAAAGGTAAACAATAGGCCTATAGCAAATCCAGCATATGGTATTCATTTTTCACATGTAAATAGCACTTCAGTAGTACTCAAAGCAGGCCATTCCATGATCGCAGCATTTAATTTTTAACTTATCAATACCCCAATCAGTCATCCATGACAACAAAATCATGAGCTGGCATTTTTTTTCTTTCACCTTTATTCAACCAGGTAGGCCAGTTGAGAACAAGTTCTCATTTACAACTGCGACCTGGCCAAGATAGAGCAAAGCAGTGTGACACAAACACAGAGTTACACATGGGATAAACGTACAGTCAACACAATAGAAAAGTCTATATTGTGTGTGCAAATCTAATAAATCCTTAGTTTTGGGGTTATGCTCAGGTTAAACAATTTGGCTAATCTATATTTCCAAGTCCTATTATTGAAGATCAAGGGGTATACCATATTTATTGGAATGACTGAAATTCTGATAGACTAGTTAATGTAAAGATATAATTGTATAATATTATATGTAGTAGAAAGCGATTGGTTAGAAGAAGCCTACGTAACCAACCCATAAAATAAAATGTTACTTCCATATATGGCTGTCAACTTTAACATTGATTTATCCAGAAATAGATGCTCAATCGGTAACATACATTTGTCTTCTAATGCCTCTTAAGGGGGTAACCACCTCAGCCCAGGACCTCCATAACAGGCTTGTTCACCAGGGGGATCATCTGAGACCAGCCACCCAGACAGCTGATAAAACTGTGGGTCTGCACAAACTGTCAGATACTGTCTCAGGGAAGCTCATCTGTGTGCTTGTCGTCCTCACCAGTGTCTTGACCGGACTGCAGTTCGGCATTGTAACCGACATTAGTGGGCAAATGCTCACCTTCAATGGCCACTGTCACGCTAGAGAAGCGTGTGTTCTTGACGGATGAATCCCGGTTTCAACTGTACCAGGCAGACAGCGTCGCGTGGGCTAGAAATTTGCTGATGGCAACATTGTGAACAGAATGACCGACCCATGGTGGCGGTGGGGTTCTGGTATGGGCAGCCATAAGCTACTGACAAAATTGCATTTTATCGATGGCGATTTAAATGCACAGGGATACCGTGACTTGATCCTGAGGCCCATTGTCACGCCATTAATCCGCAGCCATCACTTCATGTTTCCGCACGATAATGCATGGCCCCATGCCTCAAGGATCTGTACACAATTCCTGGAAGCTGAAAATGTCCGTTCTTCCATGGCCTGCATACTCACCAGACATGTCACTCATTGAGCATGTTTGGGATGCTCTGGATCGATTTGTACGACATGTTCCAGGTCCGGTCAAAGAGGAGTAAGAAAACATTCCACTGGCCACAACAGCCTGATCAACTCTATGCAAAAGATGTCGCGCTGCATGAGGCGAATGGTGGTTACACCAGATACTGACTGGCTTTCTAATCCATGGCCTTTTCTTTTTTTTTGGTATCGGTATTCCCAGTTATGTGAAATCCATAGATTAGGGCCTAATGAGTATTTCAACTGACTGATTGCCTTATGAACTGTAACTCAGTAAAATCTTTAAAATTGTACTTTTGACTACTAGATTTCTGTATGCTAGCTATGCTACCAGTTTATACAAATGGGAGTTAACATTCAGCACTCAGTCTTTCTAAATCTGAAAAGGACAACTTCTAAATGGTTTGCAGTGATTTTAGTAACCACATTCTAGGCCTGTTACATGACAAATATCCACTTTGTTAGATTAGATTTGTTGAATGTGCGCCAATCCAGTGTCCTATCCCACTGTGCATTCCATTGATCTCTTTACCGCATCTATCCCCATTACCTCCCCAATCTCTTTCCAGGAGTTCAAACTCCTGGGAATTTTAAGTCCCTACATGAAGCATCACAAATGTTATTTATGAACTTGTTCCGATAGCCTTTTGTCAAAGTTCTCCATGTTTGTTGTCACGGAAGTTATGTACCACCCCCACCTACCATCAACCATTGTCAATGCTGAGCTATATGGAGCCCTCCATATTGTTACAAAATTGGGGAGGCGCACTGCGATGCAGAATGGAGCTCGATTTGGCCTCCACAAGCTCTTCACACCTTCCGGACTGCATTGCAGATCAAGCATAAAGTGGCTTTTACACCGCTGAAATCCACAAGTGGTTCCGTGTTACCTTATTGCAGACACTGCCATTGGATGCAACAAAACCAGACCTGACTATATCAACAAAATCACATGCAGCTGCATTTCAAGTTCAAACACTCAAATTAGACTGATGTTAATTTTGATCAAGGGATTTATGCCCATCAGTGTTCTGACATCAATAGAGCCTACACTATCTAGTGCCATTTAACTTTACGCAGTAAGGATAATAGGGGAGTGGTTTGACGCACAAGAGGAGCCACTCACTGATATGGCAGCTCAAACATCTGCAATGTGGATGCTGGTTAATGCTCGATCTGATTAAAGATAAGGGCCTGGATTCAAATTATTTTTAAAACAATTTTGGATTATCAAGACAAATAAGGCCAGCCAAAGTACATTTTGGTATGTTTATTTAACAGTTGTGCTTATGTTCCACAAAAAGCACCAAGCCAACTGTTTACTTCAGCTTCTTCTTGGGGCGCAGGTTGTTGGTGTGTCCACACTTCTTCTTGCGGCAGTTGACAGCACGAGGATGGAGGCGAGCGTAGCACCTGCAACAAGTTCAGAACTGTGCAAAATGTATGGCCAAGACTGGTCCAGCGGTCTAAGCCACTGCCCTAGCGCACTTTCCTTCCTCGCTATCCAGTCTACTAAAAATTGTTTTCCTTTGTACACAGCAACATTACTGCTGTTGCTCTTGTCAACCCAATCATGTGGATGAATGTTGTTTTTTTTACTGTAAAAGGGAAACTTAAAAATAGTGTAAAGATAGGCTTTAACCTTAATTGTAAAAACAGTTCACCACCATTAATGCAACTGTGCTCAGCTCTACTTACTTGCGGCAGATCATTTTGTCACAGTTGTACTTCTGGGCCAGCTGTCTCAAAGATGGCTCGATAATGCCTCCACGAAGACGCAGCACAAGATGAAGGGTGGACTCTGGATGGGAACATTATCATAGTGGATAGATGATGCAAAGTTCACAGGTATGTTTTCACACAAGGCTGATTCTTAAATAATGACCAGCATTACATGCGCCCACTGTCAACTCGTAATCCCTTACCTTTCTGGATGTTGTAGTCTGACAAGGTGCGACCATCCTCAAGTTGTTTGCCAGCGAAGATCAGACGCTGCTGATCAGGAGGAATGCCTGAGAATAAAAAGCATATTGATTTAATGAAATCACTACAGCACACACCTAGTATCAGTGTAAAAGCCACCTACCCTAAGTATTTAAAACAGCCCATTTTGTCATACTATATTACGGATAAAATGAAACTTAGAAAACCATATTATATACCTTCCTTATCCTGGATCTTAGCCTTGACATTTTCAATAGTATCGCTGGGCTCAACCTCAAGGGTGATTGTTTTCCCCGTCAACGTCTTCACGAAGATCTGCATCTTGGCAGGCTGTTGGGATAAAATATGGTGCGAGTTGATGGCAGTAGCTAGATACATAAATATTTTATCTACTTAGCATACTAGTTAGCTAGCCAAGTCAGCCAATCCCCGGCGCATCTAAAAAAAAGAAAAGCTAATTAAGTCTTTGAAGAATAGTTAGCTATCCCATTGGCATTTAGAATGAGCGGCCAACAATCTTACTAACTAGCTGTGGCAAGCTAACTAACTAGCCAACAGCTGCGGTCAAGCGGCTGCTTCCAGCAAGGCCTCTTTGCCACATGCTGGAGCTCGTTATATTTCAGTACTCATATTTAGACTTTACACGTCTCACATATGATAACCAAATGGATATTTAGACACTTCTTTTAGCGGAGGGACACTTGTGTATTTCTATTACATAATAAATGCGTCTTGCAGTCAATTTCGCAAAAATTGTTACGGACAAATATATACACCCACCCGGCTGATAGCTGAGCCTCAACGAAAAGAGGTTGTACAAGGCGGAAGTTATATTACATCATATCCTTCTCTGCTTCGCACCAGTTTTTTTTCTTGCACAAATCTGTTTCATCAATCCTGACTCTACTAACAGTTGCAAAATTAGATTTAAGATTATAGAAAGTTGCAATATACTACTGTAATTACTCAATTGTATTCTCAAACGAACACAATCGATCACTAACTTGGACCAGGCGTTTAGATAATTGAATTTTACTGCCACCTGCTGGTGTGACTGAGTGAACTGTTCTGATGAGGTCATTTCTATTACTATACCTGTCTCAGGTGTGCATTATTTTAGGATGTATTTATGAGAACAATCTATCGTCAATGTCTGTTTTGTATCTTTTCTGCTACAAATACTGCCATTGATAGCCTATGGCTAAATGCATGAATGTATCAGTGAAGGTAGAAATGGGGAGGACAGGTTCACTGTAATGGCTGAAAATATGCCACAGTGAAACATTAACACTATTAAAGGTTCTACCCCAGCAAATCTTTGCTTGTGATTTTGGCACCATGGTGATAAGTTTAAAAACAAAATCTTACTAATTGCATGCATTGCCATGCAAACAGTGTTTATACGTGAACGTGAGACATGGCAAATTGATATTGTAAGGTTATCCACCAAAATGCTAAATTATGCATAAAAGAAACTTGATGCAGGGAAACGTGCAGCTACCACTATTCAGGTGATGCTCTTCACTTTGGAATGGGTAAGTCACTCTCATTGCCTGATTAAAGCTTCACTTTGCTATAGACAAATAAACACATAGTAGCAGGTAACGAACATTCTAATTCCTGTTCATTGTCATTTCTGTTCATTCAGATCTTCATTTTATTCCTAATTAACAGAAAATGTCAAATTTGTCACTCAGGGCTGTCATAGTGCATGTACAGTGATAGGTGAATAGGTCATGTCAAGGTATGTATGTAATTGGCTACATAGGACAGATATTCATATTATCCACACAAAAGTTTCTAGAATAGATAGAATGATAAAGAAAAGAATGGGGAATTTTGCTCTCAGTTCTCATTGTATTGTGACATCTTCATTACTTGTGTTATCTTGGTTTCCATGGTGAGACCACTGCATTTTCTTTCCACAGTTCTAAAAAAAGAGAGAACCATTTCAGGAAAGGCACATTGATGTAAGGAAAAAGACAACACAGGAAGAAGTAATAACAGTCCAAGAAGTGCTATGGCTGTAAGCACATTGATTCAAGCCCCCTTGATGGGAAAGGACTTCCTTCAGTCCTCACACATTCCATTTTGGGGCGGCGACAGTTGCGATGGCCTTGACAAGGCATTTAAGACCACCTTCCAGACGGACTTCAACTCCTTTGCCACCCTTCCCAAGAGATTCGCCATCTCTCGCCCCATCCCTGCCCAGGTTGAGCACAAAGACCTGCGTCGGATCAAGGAGTATCTGACCGAAGCGGTCAAGTCATATCCCCACCACCCACAAATCCCCCTCAGCCGCACACCTGCTTGGGCTAAGCTGTGCACCAACTTCCAGATGCATAAAGACCCCAGGCAGGTCAACTTCCTCACCACCCAGGCAGAGGGCTTTCAGCACCTGGCCTCAACCCACACCAAACCCATCCGGCCAGTCATGGCCATTAAGAAGAAACAGCTGGAGGAGAAGCTTCCTATGACCACTCATAAAGCTTCATTCACCCCATACAATGTGTCGCACATTGTCAAGGCCAAGGTCAAACACCTAGGTCAGTGGCTCTTTCAAATCTAGGTTATTGTCTAAAAGTAGATGCATGTATACTATATCTGTGATGTCATTCTGTTTGGATTAGTGAAATAGGTAAGGCCTATGTATGCTATCTACAATGTTTGTCATTCACTGCCTGGCATTTGGAAGCCTGGCATAAAGCTTTGCAGAACGGGGGCACACACTTGTTTTGGATGAACCTTTATGCTGGGTGTGTTGCTTCAGTGAACCGTTACACTGACTATGTTTAAAAGAGTAGCTCTGTTTTTGTAAATGTGTAACCTTGAGTCGGATTTTGACATTGTCAATGCCTTTGTGATTCAGAGCGAGAACCCACCTTTAAATGGGACAGGGATGGCCAACACTTTGACTCCCACCACAACGATGCATTCCAGGGACAATGGCACAGCCCACCTCAACCTGTGGAGAAGGTATCGATTGACATTGATATCCTGGAATAGTTAGGCTACTGGGAAATTCTGTGTTTTCTGTACAGTAGCTGTGTGTGAATAATGGAATCATGTGAATATTTTCTATGAATGGTCATTAAATAGACTAGCTATGAGCGCTAAACTGGCCTTTGATAATTATCTTACTTACTATTGATCCCTGCGGAGTACAAAGCCACAACAAACCCACACCATGTCTTTGAGAAGGCCTTTGATAAGATGTTAATTAAATTTTGCTGAGGGTGTACTTGACTTTTCCTTCTCCGGTTCAGCAAATCCACTCATCAGTGGCAATGGGAGACCCACAGAAGATTCTGGAAACTGAAACCACCCAGGATGTGTCCTTTAGACACCCTGGCAATCCTAGGTATGTGACTTACTGTATGCATGCCAAAATTCACATCACCTCCGTCATCTTGTAGTTAGAAAACGTGCCACGTTTTCCTGTTATAAAAGCAAATGCCTGTACAAATCCTAATAATCAATGTTTTTATGATTTGTCTAATATATCAACCTTTCACTGACCCAGTCCAGTCAATGTGAAGGAACGTTTGAAGATCAATCTTGGGGATTTCTCTGAAAACAAATGGACATCTACAATGGCTGACGCGTTTCGCGAGGCCAAGTCAGGTGTGTAAGCCAAGGTTATTAATTAATACTCTGTTCGTCAATGATATAACATACTGCACTGTTAACCCTATGGATTTGATTGATTATCTATTTTTACTTCAATCTTTCTGATTGAATTGCTTCAAAACAGCTAACTATTGTTTATATAATGTATTCATATATTCTATTGCAAAACAAATTGCGGGATTGGATTTTTTCTTTTAGATTGCAATTACTAGACATAAAAATGTATTGCTTAGCTTATGAATGTGCTTCAGTGTTCTCATTCTCCTGCTTAGCTAACTCCCTGTATTGGGCCTGTTTCCAGGCCCTGTTCTACTGATGCAAATTAACAAGAATCTCAGCTCAGTCCCCAGAGGGGACACTGATCCTGGGCGCAACCGACTGAGGATGGCCACAACCAACAGCTTTTTCTTCTCTGAGGTGAAACCCAAATTCTCCAATTTACCCATCACAGGCCGGATTTGAGCAAAGTGTATCACTGGCTTCCAGGCCTTTAAATGTATCGAAGATATCCGTATAGCACCTTGCCATGCAGGAATGTTATGATGCAAAAGAGCACAGGTTTTACGGGAATTAAAACATAAGTCGATGGTAGGTGTGATTATTGTTTAATTACATGTCGGCCTTGTTGTCCTGCGGTACTTGTTTGCATTTCCCATGTCTTTTCCATTACTTGTGTTCTCCCACTTCCTACCTAGGATGTAAAATGTACTCTTGGGCAAAAGATAGTAGGCTGAACCAACATTCATATTTTGTGGGTGTTCCCACATTAATAATTTGTATTTGCATGGGAGTGGCCTGCAACATTGGGCAGCCTCATTATTCCAACATAACCTTTATTTCAACTTGCATTTCTGGCTACTGTCTTCCTAATCAGCCTGGTTGGATTTCCCTCCCCTCTGCAGCGGAACCACAGAGAGCGGCCGGTGCATTTCAGTGGAGCCAACGTGAGGACCAGGAGCAATGTGGAGTTGGGCAGACCCAGTCTGGGAGGCCTGTTCTACAGCACCGCAGCCCAGGAAGACTACCCCAAGAGGGACATAAATCGAGCTAGGCCGCATACCCATCCCTCTGGCCATGTGCTGACTGGCCAAGGTGAGAGAGAAACCAAAACATTCTCAGATGTCCCAGTCAGTTGGGTTCCATTCCATATTAATTTAGTTTTTTTTGTCAATGAGATTTATGTTATACTCCCCAGAGCCTGGAACAGCCTCGACTACTGTTCAAAGGGACTACCTCCCACTAAACTCCAGGAGACAGGAACTTAGCCCAAAACAACTTCAACAGGTAGTTAAATAACTTAAGTAATAGTCAGCTGCCAAGTGGCACAACGGTCTAAGACACTGCATCTCAGTGTTAGAGGCGTCACTACAGACCCTGGTTAGTTTCCAGGCTGTATCACAACCGGCCGTGATTGGAAGTCCCATAGGGCAGCACACAATTGGCCTAGGGTTAGGGTTTGGCCAGAGTAGGCTGTCATTGTAAATAAGAATTTGTTCTTAACTGACTTGCCTAGTTAAATAAAGGTTAAATAAGTTTAAAAAACTATTCACTGGTGCAGAAGTTCCTGTGCCATTGGAATTGAAAACCAATACTGATGAGAGACAACAGCAAAGTTTCTAGTCAATTAGGGTTGTACAAATGAACGCTAGAGGGCAGTATTGTTAATTATGTGCATGTACATTTCATTCATTTTTCCAACAAGTTTTGAGGGTGAAACTGACCTTTCTTCAGGCTTATTATGTTCACATTTCACTTTGTTCCCTAGACACACATGGCATAATGTCTAATGTGTCATCTTTTTTACATTCTGCCTGGAGATTTGTTGCCGCTATCAGTGCTCAAACAATACAAATATTTCAGAGTACCTAATACGTCCTCAGAGAACCAGTTGTTACCAAGAAACTGGTTCATGTACACACACAAGCTCTTTTGTGTGCACCAATCAGCAAGTTGTTCTATCCCAGTGTATTTTAATCTTCCCTTTCCCTTTCTATCACTCTGTGTCCCCCTCACTCTCTCTCTCTCACTGTCTGTCTGTAGATTAAATTCAGCCACATCACCGCTCCCTACAATGAGCAACACTTCACCACGACCCATAAGGAGGCTTTTGGGCCCAAGCCTCTCTCCAGGACCTGCCCGGACAACCCACCTAGACAACACATTAGCCACATGCCTTTCTAAAGAGACCAAAGAGCTGCCTTATCAAAACTCGCTTTCACAAATAAAGCATTTACTCTATATATTTAAGGGACATTTTGGGGATATGCAAGGGAAAAGCTCTGGTGCAAAACAATTGCTAACTTTATTTTAAGAGATAGGCCTACTCCTCTTGAAATGTATGCTTTATTCAATGCTTTGTTTGTTTATTGAGCAAATGTCCTGGTGATATGGAGCAACTGCTTACCTCTATTGACTAAACATGTACATTTGACTGCCTACACATGATCCAATAAATGTGGAAATAAAATCCCATGGGTCACATTTTGGTAACTTGTTCCCAGATCTGTCATACCATACAAGTCTTAGGCATGACAGCAACAATAGGAGTTGGCTATACACAGTACTTATACCTGGGACCGGGCTAATCTTTTGGTGTGTTGGCTGTGACGTCACCCAAAGTGACTTGCATGTCTCGAGAGGAAGTGTGCAAGAAGCCTGATCATTTCACTGACACAATAAGACAAAGACATTAACCCACTCAGGTCCAATGTGAAACATCAAAGCACAGGGACTTACACAGTCCTTTCAGGGAAATCTGGTCTCAGAGCATTTCATATTATTCTTTATGTAAATCCAAGACACTCTATTCAGTATGATATGTTACTTTTGGTATGGTTACATAAGGCAGATGAATACTTAAAGGAGGGTGGTTGGTGAGGGTGGATACGTGGGTGTATAATGCAAACATCTAGCCATCCAAAGGTTGCGTGTTCGAATTCCATCATGGACAACTTTATCATTTTAGCTAATTAACAACTACTTACTACTTTTTAGCTACTTTGCAACTACGTAGCATGTTAGCTAACCCTTCCCCTTCCCCTAACAATTTTAGCTAACCCTCACCTAACCTTAACCCTAACCCCTAGCCTAGCTAACGTTAGTGAGCTAGCTAAAGTTAGCCACCTAGCTACAATTCGTAACATATCATACGTTTTTGCAAATTCGTAACATAAATACAAATTCTAATTCGTAACATATCATAGGAAATGGATGATGGACATCCACAAATTAATACATACCATATGAAACTTACGATATCATACTAAATAGGGTGTCTTGAATTTATGTACAGAATAATACATAATGCTCAGATACCAGGTTGTTTAGGGGGCAGGTGCTCAAAATTACTGGATACTGTGTTGATAGGTCACGATATTTGAATGAGATTTACATGGTTATCAAAACTTCACGCTAGGGTAAATCTACACTAAACACAGCCCTTATTTTAAGTGTTTATAAAATCCCCTATGGGAAAAATGAATGGTGGAAAACTAGTGGAACCATTTCCCTATTTGACCGCTAGATTTTATGAGTATTATGACACCTCCACTGTGGGGTTCTATAGGGTAGACTTGGGAAAAAAGACGCAACCGTTCTCGCGAGGTCCATACATGGAAGATCACAGGCGCAACCAATGCAAGGGGTGTGGGGTGGCGAAGTTGACGAAGACATGCGGCCAGTGGGATCCGAACAACAATGACAAAAAATGTAAACAAAAAAACAATTGGGGGGGAATTTATACCACCACCCAAAAGGGCACTTTGGAGACTGTTAGCGCAAAGGGGCATGTGCTCTGCACAGGTAGATCCCTGTCTGTGCACGTGTCTGTCGAAGCAGTATGTCAGACTAACTTTAGCATATAGGTGGTTAAACACAAACCAGGGCCTCAGTATAAGGCATCTGGATAATGTAAGGTAAGCCAGCTACAGATTGCTGCGAGTACATTTTTTTATTTTTTTTTATTGTTACCTTTATTTCCACAGGGAGTCCCATTGAGACTGTCACGGCCGTCGTAAGGAGGAGACCAAGGCGCAGCGTGGTATGCGTACATTCTATTTATTTAAACGAATGACCACTGAACAAAACGAACCGTGACGCTATACAAATGAGTGCTGAACAGGCAACTACACATAGACAAGAACCCACAAAACCAAAAGGGAAAATGGCAACCTAAATATGATCCCCAATCAGAGACTACGATAAACAGCTGCCTCTGATTGGGAACCAATTCAGGCCACCATAGACCTACATATACCTAGACATACCAAAACCCCTAGATATACAAAAAACCCTAGACAATACAAAAACAAGCATACCCAACCTCGTCACACCCTGACCTAACCAAAAGAATAAAGAAAACATAGATAACTAAGGTCAGGGCGTGAGGAAGGGAGCCCTGCATTTCACAATTTCACATATTTTACAAAATATAAATATAAAATACCAGAGAATACAAAATACAATATTACAGGCACCCTCAAGAAAAACAATCACATTCCTCAACAGAGGTTCTCAATTTGCATTGGTAAAGGAAGAATGTGTTTTGCTTTTGCCATAGGCCTACTCACCCTAATAGGCCTACTCACCTTAATAGGACTACTCACACTAATTATTCTAAATCCATGTAATGTTACTCACAATTCTACTTTGTTTACATTGGAAACTGTGGCTGTTGGTAAGGGTAAATGTATAAAACATTGTAAGACTGAGCATGTCATGACCCCCTTATAACTGTAGTATAATCAGGCACAGTGGGTCATAATACCCATAAAACGTAGGTCAAACACACATACAACTAGGGGTCAAACACAGAAATGGTTACAATCGCTTTTTCACATTGTGAATTTTACAAACACTTCAAACTAAGTATGTGTTTGGTGTTGGGCTGTGGTGGTAATGAAATTTTGTCAGCCGGTGATTGTCAGCAAATAACTGCCGGTCTCATGGTAGTTGACCCGGTAATTAGCATAAACAGGTTAAGCATCTCCTGGCTTCCATGCATAGCCTACAAGCCACTGATGCAAACCTTTTGGAACATCTACTTTTGAAAAAGTCTAATAAATCAATCTAATATTGCCTACACCATCACAATAAATCCATTATTTATTTTAGACATTGTCGAAAGAAACATGATATGAAGAAAATGTAGTCTATTTCAGAAGAACAGAATAGCATACTCTGAGTTATGTTTGGCCTGATGTGGCTATGCCATATGGTTGTGGGCTACACTAGTCCATTTAGTAGACAAGATCTGCTTAGATGTAACGGTTTCTCTCCTCCTCTTCGTCTGAAGAGGAGGAGTAGGGATCGGACCAAAACGCAGCTTTGTATGCAGACATAATGAATTTATTAAAGACAAGACGAAAACACGAAGAACACTAGAATAGATTACAAAACGACGTAGACAGACCTGAACATGAGAACTTACAATAAAACACGAAGAACGCACAAACAGGAACAGACTAACCAAACGAACGAAAACGAAACAGTCCCGTGTGGTGCGACAGACACAGACACAGGAACAATCACCCACAAACAAACAGTGAGAACAGCCTACCTTAATATGGTTCTCAATCAGAGGAAACGTCAAACACCTGCCCCTAATTGAGAACCATATCAGGCAACACATTTAACCCAACATAGAAACACATAACATAGACTACCCACCCAGCTCACGTCCTGACCAACTAAACAAAGTTTAAAAAAAGGAAAATAAGGTCAGGAACGTGACATTAGAATTCCGTGGCATTATTTAAACTATTTTATAGTATGAAGAATACAAGATGTTAGAACTGTCCACATTTAGCCAGTGGTGTAAAATACTTATGTAAAAATACTTTAAAGTAGAACTTTGTCAGGACCCGGTGCGAGAAACAGTCACTAATAATCGGCAGAACCCAGAAGATGAGGCAGACACAGCAGTACTAGAGATGGTGGTTTAATAAAAGAACAAGATCTTCAGGCAAAGAATATAAATCCACAACGTCCAAAATAAAGCCAAGAGGCAAAAAATGGATATCTTCCAAAATACAAAGAAAATCCACAAAGTGGTAAGAACAGCAAGGGAAAAAACAAACCTCAAAAGACTAATCCAAAAATACACAAGAACAAAACCAGAGAACCTCTGGAAAATCCAACAAGAGAAAATATATGTTCACAACAAGGCTTGGGCTGGGACTGGGTGCTAACATACAAACACTGAGCAAAGAACTGAGGAACACACAGGGTTTAAATACCAACAAGGGAACGACACACATGTGCAAACAATAATAGAGCAAGGAAAAAACAAAAGGTTCAAAAAAGGTGCAATGGGGACATCTAGTGACAAAAACCAGAACAGTCCTGGCCAAAACCTGACAGAATCCCCCTCCTAGGAACGGCTCCTGACGTTCCTACCAGCCTTCTCAGGGTGGAGGGCCCTGAACTGACGAATGAGGTCAGGGTCCAGTATGTCCTTGGCAGGAACCCAGGAGCGCTCCTCGGGACCGTAGCCTTCCCAGTCCACCAGATACTGCCAGGACCGCTGCACCCGGCGGGAGTCCAGTATCCGGTGGACGGTATAAGCCGACTGGCCTCCGATGACACGGGGCGGAGGGGGAGGTCTGCCTGCCGGGATAAGGGGAGAAAAAACAACAGGTTTTAATAAAGAAATGTGAAATGTGGGATTGATCTTAAGGGATCTGGGTAAGTGCAGGCGAAAAGTAACGGGATTGACTCTCCTGGCAATCTTAAAGGGACCGATGAATCTCTGGGACAGCTTGCGAGACTCCACCCGTAGTGGTAAGTTTTTTGTTGAGAGCCATACTCTCTGGCCGGGGTACAGGGTAGGACCGGGACGGCGACGTCTGTTGGCTTGTCGTTGGTACTGCTGTGAGGAACGCAGAAGATTAAGACGGGCCTTCTTCCACGTAAGCCGACAGCGTCTGATGAACCTCGAGGCTGAAGGCACTCTGACTTCTGCCTCCTGGTCCGGGAACAATAGAGGAGCATAGCCAAACTGACACTCGTGCGGGGATATACCAGTGGAGGAGGAGCACAAGGTGTTGTGCGCGTACTCGGCCCAAACAATGAAGGATGACCATGTGGATGGGTTGTTGGAAACCATACATCTGAGGGTGGTTTCCAGCTCCTGATTCATCCTCTCAGTTTGGCCGTTGGACTCCGGATGGTACCCTGAAGATAAACTGGCCGTGGCCCCTATGAGTTGGCAGAAGGCCTTCCAAAACCTTGAGGCGAACTGGGGACCTCTGTCGGAAACCATATCTTGCGGGATGCCAAAGACTCGGAACACATGGTTAATCACCAACTCAGCTGTTTCCTTGGCAGAAGGTAATTTGGTCAAGGGAACAAACCTGGCCGCCTTAGAAAACCTGTCGATGATGACTAGGATAGTAGTATTACTATGGGACGGAGGAAGGCCAGTAATAAAGTCCAACGAGATATGGGACCAGGGTCGGTGGGGAATAGATAAAGGGTGAAGGAGTCCTTGAGGGCGGAGGTGAGAAGATTTGCCCTGGCAGCACACGGGACAAGCCTTGATGAAAGTGGCAAAGTCTTCTTTTATGGTGGGCCACCAGAACCTACGCTGAATGAACTCCAAGGTGCGACCTACGCCCGGGTGACAGGTGAGGCGAGAGGAGTGCCCCCACAGAAGGACTTGGGATCTTGCTGCCTTGGGAACAAACAACCGATTGGCAGGACCTCCTTTAGGACCCGGTTCGATGGCTTGAGCTTGTCTCACGGTATCCTCAACTTGCCACGAGATTGGAGCAACGATCTTAGCGGCAGGAAGAACAGTCATGTCAGTATCTTCTCGAATGGCAGGAGAGTAGACTCGTGACAAGGCATCCGGTTTGAGATTCTTCGACCCGGGTCTATAGGTGAGAATAAACTGGAATCGGCTGAAGAAAAGAGACCATCGAGCTTGTCTGGAGTTCAACCGCTTCGCCTGCTGGATATACTCCAGATTTTTGTGGTCCGTAAGCACTTGAAACGGTTGAGAAGCCCCCTCGAGCCAGTGTCTCCATTCCTTCAATGCCATCTTAACCGCTAGGAGTTCACGATCCCCCACATCGTAATTCCTCTCGGCCGGGGTAAGCCGGTGAGAGAAGAAGGCGCAAGGATGAAGCCTCTTGTCTTCACCCCTCTGAGACAGGACAGCTCCAACACCAACCTCTGATGCGTCTACCTCCACCACAAAAGGTTCATCCGCCGTCGGTAGTGTCAGGATGGGAGCAGAGAGGATGCGCTGCTTGAGTCCTTGGAAGGCCGTCTCAGCTTCTCTTCCCCACAGAAACCTTGTGTTGCCACCCTTGGTTAACGCTGAGAGAGGGGCTGCCACCGAGCTGAAGTTCTTGATGAACTTGCGGTAGAAGTTAGTGAAGCCCAGGAAACGCTGAACTTCCTTAACGGACTTGGGGGTGGGCCAATCTGCTACCGCCCCTACCTTCTTGGGGTCCATCTGGACTCGACCGGGTTCCACTACAAATCCCAGGAATTGTACTCGAGAGGAATGGAATTCACACTTTTCCGGCTTAACGTACAAATGGCTGTCTAGAAGGCGTTTGAGCACTTGTCTGACATGCTTAGTGTGTTCTTGAAGGGAGCTCGAAAAGATGAGGATGTCATCCAAGTAAACAAACACGAAAATGTTAAGCATATCCCTAAGCACATCGTTTATGAGCGCTTGGAACACAGCCGGGGCGTTGGTCAGGCCGAAGGGCATCACCAAGTATTCGTAAGTGACCAGTAGGCGTGTTGAAAGCGGTCTTCCACTCGTCACCGGGTTTGATCCGCACAAGATGGTATGCGTTCCGCAGGTCAAGCTTAGTGAAGACCACTGCTTCCTGGAGCAGCTCAAAGGCTGTGGCCATAAGGGGTAGCGGGTAGCGGTTACGGACGGTTATGTCATTAAGTCCCCGGTAGTCGATGCAAGGACGTAATCCCCCGTCTTTTTTGGCCACAAAGAAAAACCCTGCTCCCGCCGGCGAGGTGGATGGACGCATGAGGCCTGCTGCCAGAGAGTCCTTGATGTAGGTATCCATAGCAGCTCGTTCGGGAGGAGATAGGGAAAAGATCCGACCCCTGGGGGGGCAGGTGCCCGGAAACAGGTCGATGGGGCAATCGTAAGGTCTATGGGGTGGTAGTTTGGTGGCCCTCTGTTTGCTAAATACCGGTTTGAGGTCATGGTAACACTCGGGAACTCGGGACAGGTCGATGGATTCTAGAGACTCGGGAGGGGAACTCGGGGAACTTGGGAAGATACAAGTGGCTTGGCACGTAGGACCCCACTGCTTGATAGTGCCCACAGACCAGTCGATGTGAGGGTTATGGCTGTGAAGCCAGGGGTATCCAAGGACGAGAGGGAACTCGGAACACGAGGTCAGATGAAAGTTCATCACTTCCTGGTGTTGGGAAACTGAAAGTCGCAAGGGGGTAGTGACACGAGTGACAAGTCCAGATCCCAAAGGGCTTCCATCCAACGTAGTAACCCTTATGGGGTCACTTAGAGGTTCAGAGGGAACGCCATTCTCCTTCGCCCAGACACCATCCATGAAGTTACCTGCGGCTCCAGAGTCTACCAAGGCTTGAAGGGGAAGCTCGTGGTTGTCCCAGGAAAGGGTAACTGGAATGAGCAGGCGGGAGTTGGATGGATGGGAGGAGGTTATGTTTCCCGTTACAGTCCTCCCAGGCCTGCACGGGAGAGTGCGTTTTCCCTGGAGCCCGGGACACGTGGAGAGGAAATGGCCCGGTTTGCCGCAATATAGACAGCATCGCTCCCTCATCCGGCGGTCTCTCTCAGCCTGGGAGATGCGTCCAACCTGCGTGGGTTCCGGTGGAGTCAGCGAGGATAAAGGTGGAGACTCGGAGCTGGGACCGATAGGAGCTCTACGGTTGAGCTCTCTCTCTCTCAGACACTGGTCTATGCGTGAAGCCAACTTGATCAGGGACTCGAGGTTGTCCGGTGGTTCCCGAGTGGCCAGTTCATCTTGGATGGTGTCGGAAAGACCCTTCAAAAAGCACACTGTGAGCGCCTCGTCGTTCCAGCCACTCGCTGCTGCCACCGTGCGGAACTGGATGGCATAGTCCGTCACGCTGCGCCGACCTTGGCGGAGAGTCAGGAGCCTTTTGGCTGAGTCAGGACCGCTGGTAGGACCTTGAAACACTCGCTTGAATTCTTCAGCAAAGGTAGAGTAGCTGGCACAGCAGGGACTTTGGGCATCCCACACAGCAGTAGCCCAGGCTAGTGCTTTTTCCGACAGCAGGGTGATGATATATGCTATCTTGGACCGGTCGGTGGGAAACGACGAGGGTTGCAGCTCGAAGGAGAGAGAACATTGGGTGAAAAACCCCTTACAAACACTCGGATCACCTGAGAACCGTTGGGGAGGCGGCAGACGAGGTTCAGCCAGGGGGTTAACTGCCACGGGCACTTGAATCTGATGAACTGGAGCAGAAGCGGTTGCAGGAGAAAGTTGATCAGAAATCTGCTTTATGGAAGTCATCATCTCCGACAGAAGTTGAGAATGTCCAGCCATTAAGGCCTCTTGCTGAACCAGAGCAGCTTCGTGACGTTGGACAGTCCCCTCGTGGTGGGACAGCATGGGAAAAAAGTCCTGGGTACTGGCTGCCTCTGGGTTCATTTTACTGGCTCAGTGTTTCTGTCAGGACCCGGTGCGAGAAACAGTCACTAATAATCGGCAGAACCCAGAAGATGAGGCAGACACAGCAGTACTAGAGATGGTGGTTTAATAAAAGAACAAGATCTTCAGGCAAAGAATATAAATCCACAACATCCAAAATAAAGCCAAGAGGCAAAAAATTGATATCTTCCAAAATACAAAGAAAATCCACAAAGTGGTAAGAACAGCAAGGGAAAAAACAAACCTCAAAAGACAAATCCAAAAATACACAAGAACAAAACCAGAGAACCTCTGGAAAATCCAACAAGAGAAAATATATGTTCACAACAAGGCTTGGGCTGGGGCTGGGTGCTAACATACAAACACTGAGCAAAGAACTGAGGAACACACAGGGTTTAAATACCAACAAGGGAACGACACACAGGTGCAAACAATAATAGAGCAAGGAAAAAACAAAAGGTTCAAAAAAGGTGCAATGGGGACATCTAGTGACAAAAACCAGAACAGTCCTGGCCAAAACCTGACAAACTTAAGTCGTTTTTTGGGGTAACTGTACTTTACTATTTATATTTTTGACAACGTTTACTTTTACTTCACTACATTCCGAAATAAAATTCTGTACTTTTTACTCCATACATTTTCCCTGACACCCAAAAGTACTCGGAACATTTTGAATGCTTAGTAGGACAGGAAAATGGTCCAATTCACGCTGTCACACCCTGATCTGTTCACCTGTTCTTGTTATTGTCTCCACCTCTCCAGATGTCGCTTGTTTTCCCCAGTGTATTTATCCCTGTGTTTCCTGTCTCTCTGTGCCAGTTCGTCTTGTATGTTCCCAAGTCAACCAGCGGTTTTTCCCATTCTCCTGCCTTTGCTATTCTCCTTTTCAAGTCTTCCCAGTTTTGACCCTTCCCTGTTTCTGGACTCTGTACCTGCCTGCCTTGACCTCGAGCCTGTCTGCCACTCTGTACCTCCTGGACTCTGAACTGGTTTTGCCCTTTTGCTAGCGCCTCCGGGAGAACCAACTGTTCGTGAAAGCCGAGAAGTGAGTTCCACCGCTCTACTATCGCTTTTCTGGGATATGTCATTGCTGAGGGTAATGTCCAGATGGATCCTGGAAAGGTGAAAGCAGTGGTGGATTTGCCTCAACCTACGTCCAGGGTGCAGTTGCAATGTTTCCTAGGATTTGCAGACGTCTACCCCCGTTTCATTCGGGGTTACAGCACCCTGGCAGCCCCCCTCTCGGCACTCACTTCTTTCAAAGTACCATTCAAATGGTCTCCTGCTGTCAAAGCCTTTGTGGACCTGAAGCATCGGTTCACAACAGCACCCATCCTCATCCATTCGGACACGTCGCGTCAATTTGTGGTTGAGGTGGATGCATCTGATGTTGGAGTGGGGGCCATCCTGTCCCAGCGATCTGCCCAGGACCAAAAGCTTCATCCCTGTGCCTTCCTGTCCCATCGTGTCAATTCTGTAGAGAGGAACTAAGAAGTAGGCAACCGAGAACTCCTGGCGGTCAAGATGGCGCTGGAAGAGTGGAGGCACTGGCTGGAAGGAGCAGAACAGCCATTCCTGGTCTGGACCGACCATAAAAATCTGGAATATCTCCGTACAGCCAAGCGCCTTAACTCCAGGCAGGCCCAGGGGGCTCTGCTTACCAGATTCAACTTCACCATTTCCTACCGCCCAGGGTCCAAAAATGTGAAGCCTGACGCTCTCTCTCGCCTATACAGTTCCTCTGCCACACCCTCGGTCACCGAGACCCTTTTCCCTACCATATGCCTAGCAGCCACTGTGGATTGGGGTATTGACACCCTGGTTCGCAGGGCACAACGCTCCCAGCCTGGACCTGAAGAGGGCCCGGCTAACTGGATGTTTGTCCTCCGCTGTCGACGTACCTGGAGAAGAGCCAGGGCGGCTATTCTCAAGACCAACTCCAGGTATCGTGGACAGGCAGACCGTCACCGGACCCCAGCTCCCCTCTACCGCATTGTGCAGAGGGTATGGCTTTCCACTTGGGATCTGCCCCTTTGGGTAGAGTCCCGCAAGCTGTCTCCCTGTTTCATTTCCCATCTCCAGAGTCCTGAGTTCCACTGCTGTCCGTCTTGTGTTACCCCGTACCCTCCGTATTCACCCTACCTTCCATGTGTCTAAGATTAAGCACGTGTCTCACAGTCCTTTTGTCTTCTGTTTCCAGGCCCATCTCTCCCCCCTGGGTCCTCGATGGCCAGACAGCGTATACAGTGAGAAGCCTCCTGAGGGTTCGACCACGGGGCAGGGGTTTCCAGTACCTGGTTGATTGGGAGGGTTATGGCCCGGAGGAGAGGTGCTGGGTCCCTGCTAAAGACATCTTGGACATAGGCTAGTGCTTCATCGCCTTTTTTCCCCACCGCCGGTCAGCCAGGTAGGATGCCAGGTGGCGCCCCTGGGGGGGGTGGTGGGGGGGGGGTGGTTCTGTCACACTCTGATCTGTTTCACTTGTTATTGTCACCACCCCTCCAGCTATCGCTTGTTTTCCACAGTGTATTTATCCCTGTGTTTCCTGTCTCTCTGTGCAAGTTCGTCTTGTATGTTTCCAAGTCAACCAGCGGTTTTTCCCGTTCTCCTGCCTTTGCTATTCTCCTTTTTCTAGTCCTCCCGGTTTTGACCCTTGCCTGTTTCTGGACTCTGTACCTGCCTGCCTTGACCTCGAGCCTGTCTGCCACTCTGTATCTCCTAGACTCTGAACTGGTTTTGACCGTTTGCCTGTCCACGACCATTCTCTTGCCTACTCCTTTTAGATTATTAAACATCTTAAACTTCAACCATCTGCCTCCTGTGTCTGCATCTGGGTCTCGCCTTGTGTCATGATACACACATTTATCAAGAGAACATCCCTGGTCATCCCTACTTCCTCTGATCTGGCAGACTCACTAAACATAAAAGCTTCGCTTGTAAATTGTCTGCATGTTATAGTGTGACCCTGGCTATCCTTACATTAAAAATATATATAATTGTGCAGTCTGGTTTGCCTAATATAAGCAATTAGAAATTATTCATACTTTTACTTTTGATACTTAAGTATATTTAAACCAAATACTTTTAGACTTACTCAAGTAGTATCTTTACTTTTACTCAAGTATGGCAATTGGGTACTTTTTCCACCACTGCATTTAGCCTACTTTTCGTCAGCCAACAAGATGAGTTAGTCAGCCAAAAAAATGAGTAGGCGTAGCGAATAGCAAAAGCACTAGCCTATGTCAAACAACTATCCCCATAGTAAATACATTTTTTGGGACCTATTCCATTGGTCAATTTGTTCTTCTGTGCAATAAATAAATATTCCAAACATACTCTGGGATAGTTGTGGGATGCGATTAGATTCCAAATGAATACAACCACTCACAACCTTTTTTTAAAGCAATGAGGCTGATTGTTAAGCTTACATTTTTGATAAACTATTAGGCAATTTTTTCACTTTATAAGCGCAGCAATGCGCACACAGCAGTAGTCTATAAGTGCGAATGTTCCAAAATGCAATCAATTAGCGGGAAAACACTGTTCTTGAAAGTGACAGCAAATGCGATTATGCAATGTAATGCTTTATTATGAAGATGCATTTTTACGGTGAAAATTATCTTCCCCAAACTTGAAACTCACTTGCAGCCTATGTATGCCAGTTAGGCTCTACACCAGTTATATAGCAGATTAATGTTCTACATTTTAAGAAGTTATTTGTCCATTTTAGTTGGGATTCAAAACACATAGGCCTATGGGCTAGGCTACATGAGGTGTGTGACTATGATTTGAAAAAGTCACACAAAAGTATACGCTATTTCTTGCCTTAATGCACAAGCTGGGCATCATTCACACGCGATAATACATCATTCACAAGTGAAAGGCTAATATTGTCATGAATCAGACTATTCTTAATTGAAATGTCTTTACATATACTAAATAATATATGATATTAGGTTTGATATTAGTGATATTAGTTTTTATTTAGAATGGACCATTATCATGCACCTGTATCGGAAAAGGAGATGGGTAAAAAAATAGATGTCATCTATGCACTTAAATAACGAATGGAGAACTCTTCTCCCATGGTTAATTTTCATGCCCCTAGGAGGATATACTCCTTTTGTAAAGCAAAGCAATGTGCTTAATATTAAGAAAGTTGATAAATAATTATAGTAGGTCTAGCCTACCTCCTCTTTTTAATAGAGGCCATCAAAACTTTATCACGCAATTGCATAGCCTATAGAAATGTTGCGCAACATGTTTGATTAGATTTTCGATGCATTTGCATTGATGTCAGAGTGGTTAGGACAATAGAGTGCTGAGTACCAGGCAGTTTGCAATTTTGGTAGGCTACTAATGACCATCAGCAGCATCAGAGCTTGGAGAACCCTAATTACCCTGACTAAATGGTCATATGGATTTGACTGTCATAACCGGTGTGGCAGTAATAAGGTTACCTTAACAGCCCTAGTTTGGTGTAGGCTTACCTTTTTGTGATGTTTTGATAACTGTAATTCCCTCTCAGACAAGGTGAATTTGATCAATATATTCGCTTCCATTTACATTTTTTTTTAAATGCTACAAAGCAACAGAGAAGACCCCAGCAAGACTACAAATTCCTGCAGGAAGCACCTGCACACCATCTCTAGCCGACTGTCAACCGTTTACCAGTGCGATCAGAGACCTGAGCCCTGACTACACTTTAGCTAGCTAGTTAGCAGAGCAGTTGACTTTGGTGTCTATTCCAGACCTTATGGCATTTTTCAAGGATGAACATAAGAGTATTAAAAGGGTTTTGCATGGGAAAACATTGAGCCCCACAAGTCCTTTGTGAGCTAGCTAGCCAGCTAGTTAACGTTAGTTCACCTTCCGTGTAGTCACACTTTTCAACGTGGTGACATGCTAGTTAATATTGGCCCACCAGGGCAGAGATATATATCTAACGTTTAGCTAAATAGTTACGTTAGCCCATTGTTCGTGTAGTCAGACTTTTCCCCAGACCCCACGAGTGGTGACATGCTAGCTAGTCCACCAGGGCAGGGATATTTAATGTTAGCTAGTTAGCGCTGACCGCTAATGTTAGGCACTTTCTCTAGCATGTCACCGCCTGTAGGGAATAATGATAAACAAAAATACACACGAGAAATACACAATTTCAATATCAAACTAGAAACTTAAAAGGCTATAATATCTACTCGCTAGATTACTTGCTACTCGTCGATGAGAGTTCACATGGAGAAATGTTGAGTTTTTTTCCACCCTGGGCCTTGAGTGATTACGTCAAAGCTTGCGACAGGATGTGTAGTCCCCAATGATAACCACATTAGCGTCTAATTAGCATTTCATTTTGAGGGGGTAGTTACAGGCGAATATATTGATAAAAGTTACCTTGTCTGAGAGACATTTGCACGGTTATCAAAACATCACGCCAGGGTAAGCCTACACGAAACACAGACCTTATATGAAGTAGTTCTAAAATCCCCTACAGAAAAATGTATGGTGGAAAAAAGGATTGGAACCATTTCCGAGTTTTACCGCTAGGTTTTATGGGTATTATGAGACATGTGGTATTCAATAAGTGTGTTGCTGAGGTTAGTGAAGGTTAGTGTCTGTTTGGGCAATGACAGATTTAGTTATTGGATTTACTCCCTTTTTTACACCTGACTAAGTATGATATGTGTAAAAACAAATAGGAGAATGACGAAACAGCAACATAACCTTGAACCCAAGCTGCTGATTGCCATGTTTTGGCAGCTGCTTTGTTGAGCAAAACTGTGAGTTGGTGGGTAGACGTAAATATGTCAAACCTGATTTCACACACCTGAAAGGACAATGACCCAGTTATCATGAAGGGAAACATAGCCAAGTTCATTAATCCATCAACACATATCAGATGTTATCAATTTACATGTATTTTTTAAGATGGACATTTATATAGCAACTTTTTTGCACTAGTCAGAAAAATCTACAAGTAATAGGCTACATTAGGCTAAATTAGTTCACCTTCACTGTTATTGATGTAGTGTATCCAATAGTGTCTGTGTCTATGACTATCTGTATTTCAGCATCAGTTTTATTTAAATCTTGGTTTGACAACACTTTTCATCCATGTGATGTTGATGCTACCCATTATTGACCTCTAAAATTGGAATGAGGTGTTTGTGTGTGTACAGTAAGATTTCTTTAAAACATTTCATAGTTATATGATCCCATGATTTATGCATGTGAATCTGATAGCCCTGATTATTTAATCATTTTATGGAATGGCCAAATACTATCCGATAGAATATGGGAGAATATTCTTCCATTTGAATCTATATTTTCATAAATTAATACCTAAACCTATTAAATATGAATATTTGATTTGATTTATTCCATGCATTGATATCTTATGCATCCAATGCATTATCTATTTTCTTATACGGTTGATGCGTATTGCATAGGTATGGAGACATGAGACATAAAATGGTGCACTCATGTATGAGGGAGGGAAGGATTGGACAGCAATCTATGAGCGAATCATCTCGTAAACCAATTACATTTCAAGCACGTACTGAAAAAAGTAGTCAGATACTTTTGAGGAGATAGGAAACTCCATTTGAATTGTTTTACCTCTTTTTGTGTACGTTGCCCGTGCTTCGTCAATGGGGCGCGCGGTGCATTTGTGGGACAAGAAGAGCTCTCCTTCATGGAGTGAATGGAAGTCAATTGGGTTCTAGCTAAAAAAAAAAAAACATTAGCATGAATTTCGTCAACAAGAAGTACACCATTGCAATCCGATATGTGAGATAATTAACTTGTTCTCTTTAATATCGTATAGCATTGGAATCGTGATATTACGTACTTTTGACGAAAATTGGCAGGTTTCTCGACTCATACCCTGACTTTGAGAAAGGTTTGCGTGACGATGAACTTATCAACTGCGTGACGCAACATGACAACGTGAACGCGGTTGGTCGACAGTCTGCTGATGAGGAATTTTTCGTTACTCCATCCATTGCCAATGGGATTCCTATCTCATCCTTTCTCTAATATCTCTGCAGTTGTCGCTTTCTGTCCACGCTCGTCTACAAGAGTGGGCGACGTGACTCAAATGTGCTTTATTCTAATTGGCGTGTAAACGGAACCTGTCGTATCTGTGCGTCGAAATTATGTGGTAGAACATTGTACAATATAAATATAACAGTCAGCCTGGCACCTCGAATTCACCATCTCCCATTTTTTTTAAGGTAGGTTTGGTTTGCATTCTTTGACAGACTTTTGATCTGCTGGTGTGAAATATTTTATTTAAAAACAGTGTAATTTAGTGTATATATATTGAGTTGTAGAATCGTGTGATTGACAAACAGCACGGCTCCTTCAGTTATTTATGTCTCAGGCTACATTTTGTTGTGGTAAAACATCTTTATTTTCCCCTCCAAGGAATGACTTTCAATACTATCAAAAGTTTTAAGCTGGAGTTCGACGGGCCGGGCGATGCTGTGTATGCCAGCAGCGAGATACTGTCCGGAAAGGTCGTTTTGGAGCTCAACAGGGATACGAAAGTGGATTCCATGAAGGTCCTTGGAAGAGGGGTTGCCACTGCCCACTGGCTTGAGAATCGCAGTGGAGGCATGAATGCCGTTTACAACGACTACACCTCCAAGATCAGTTACTTCAGGAAGAGGCAACATCTCATCCGAGGTAAGTAGTCTTCTCATGGAAAAAGCACTCTGGTCATTGTTCAACTGTTTTGTTATTTCTCAAAAATGTTAAACTATTTCTAAGGTGTAGCATATATTGATTTCCTTTTAATTTTGAGCCAATGAATGGGACTAATTGTTTGGGTGTTTTAAGAAGTTATCTCTAAAAGTAGCCTAGTGCACCTTGGATTTCACCAAGCCTACTGTAGGACACAGTAAAGACACAGGCCCTACTTATGGCCCTCGAAAAAAATACACACCTATTAGAACATTTGCATTGTTAGAGGCACGAAACTCTGGAAAATATTTTACAGCATGAACTTAATATTTAAAATTTGGTTGTGTGTGTGAATGAAGCTCACGTGTAGCACCAACATGCTTATAGGAATTGGATTTACTCTTAGAAAAATGGGTTCCAAAAGGGTTCTTCGGAAAGGGTTCTACCTGGAACCAAAAAGGGTACTTCAAAGGGTTCTCCTATGGGGACAGCTGAAAAACCCTTGTAGGTTCTATATAGCACTTTCCCCCCCCTTTTTTTCTCTGAGTGTAGGACATCAGACTGCAGGGTAAATAAATAGAGCAGTCGTGTCACTGGAAAGTCATGGCAATTTACAGTCTTGATTTAGGGGTTTTATATGTTCTTTCATTATGACTGATAGACAACTGTGAATAGTGCTTTTGGAAAGAATAAACTTACGTAAAAGGAAGCGCGAGTGGAGATGCCCAATAAGAGGCAGAGGCAGTTGCTTGTCTGAAAAGGGCTGGGGGTTTAAAAAAATGCTGCCTCTGTCTCTCAGGCAACAGGGAAAACAACACGTGGGAGCTTGAGGGACAGGACACCCCCCAACCCTGTGTCTTCACTATACGGCACATTAAGTCCTCATTTCTTTACATGCAAACTTGTCAAGCAAGGTTTTTGTTATTCCAGAGAACCTTCAAAAGTACTCCAAGATTTAATGCGTAGGTAAGTTACTACAGTACTAACTTTGATTAGGTTTTGTTATTTCAAATCAAGAAGATCTCCATGAATAGAAAAACAATTAACTTATAGATTGTATCTGGAGTCCCAGCTAGGTAAACAGCCTCTACAGAAATCTGTTGAAATACACCCCCTAAAAATCCTTTACCTGACTAATACAGTGCATTTGGAATGTATTCAGACCCCTTCCCCTTTTCCACATTTTGTCAGCCTTTTGCTAAAATGGATAAAATAAAAAATCCTTATTAATCTACACACAATACCTCAATGACAAAGTGAAAACAGGTTTTTAGAAATGTTTTTAAATGTATAAAAAAATACCTTATTTACATAGGTATTCAGACCCTTTGCTATGAGACTCGAAATTGAGCTCCGGTGCAACCTGTTTCCATATTGATCATCCTTGATGTTTCTACAACTGTGGTAAATTCAATTGATTGGATATGATTTGGAAAGGCACACACTTGTCTATACAAGGTCCCACAGTTGACAGTGCATGTTAGAGCAAAAGCCATGCCATGAGGTCCAGGACCTATATACTAGCCAGTGTCAGAGGAAGGCCCAAACAATTGTCAGACTCCAGTCACCCAAGTCATAGACTGTTCTCTCTGCTACCGCACGGCAAGTGGTACTAGGACCAAAAGGCTCCTTAACAGCTTTTACCCTTCCAAGCCATAAGACTTCTGAACAATTAATGGCCACCCAGACTATTTGCATTGACCCCACCCCTCCCCCTTTTGGTTTTACACTGCCACTACTTGCTGTTTATTATATATGCATAGTCACTTTACCCTTACCTACATGTACAAATTACCTCGACTAACCTGTACCCCCCACACATTGACTCGGTATATAGCCTCATTATTGTTATTTTATTGTTTTTTACATTTTTTAAATGTAGTTTTATTTAGTAAATATTTTCTTAACTGCATTGTTGGTTAAGGGCTTGTAAGTAAGCATTTCACGGTAAAGTATTCAGCGTATGTGACAAATAAAATTTGATTTGAAGGAATAGTCCGTAGAGTTCCAACAAAGGATTGTGTCGAGGCACAGATCTGCAAAAGGGTACCAAAAAATATCTGCAGCATTGAAGGTACCCATGAACACAGTGGCCTCCATCATTCTTAATGGCACATGACCACCTGCTTGCAGCTTGCCAAAAGGCACCTAAAGGACTCTCAAAAGCATGGTGGTGGCATCATCATGCTGTGGGGATGTTTTTCAGCGCCATGGACTGGGAGACTAGTCAGGATCGAGGGAAAGATGAACGGAGCAAAGTGCAGAGAGATACTTGATGAAAACCTGCACCATAGCGCTCAGGACCTCAGACTGGGAGGTGAACCAACAGGGCAAAGACCCGACGCATACAGACAAGACAACACAGGAGTGGCTTCGGGATGAGTCTCTGAATGTCCTTGAGTGGCCCAGCCAGAGCCTGAATTTGAACCTGCTCGAACATCTCTGGAGAGACCTGAAAATAGCTGTGCAGCGACACTCCCCATCCAGCCTGACAGCGCTTGAGAGGATCTGCAGAGAGTCTGAATACTTATGCCAATTTGATATTTCAGTAATTTTTTTAATAAATTTGCTAAAATTTCTAAATCTGTTTTTTTGCTTTGTTATTATGGGGTATTGTGTGTAGATTTATTGGGGGGGACCATTTAATCCATTTTAGAATAATGCTGTAATGTAACAAAGTGGAAAAGGTCAAGGGGTCTGAATACTTTCCAAATACACTGTAGTTGGAAGTCTGGGACTTCAGTGTTCAGACATGTATAAAAGTAAACTTTAATCATGCTAAATCCGTTGGGAAATAGCTTATGAAGTGATATTTCATTAGGAAAAAAATATTGTATTTTTTACGGTTAGGCCATTTTATAACCTTCAAAGGACTAATAAAACTTTCCGGGGCAAACATTCTGTGGACATCTTATTTCATATATCATATAAACTTACCCTTTTTTCCTGTGGTCAGATGGAAATGCAAAATAGTTTTGCTCCCTTCAAGCTTTGATCAATGCTTTAGTTTGGTTGGTCTGGTTTTGAGAAACTTCATGTTGGAACTGATACTACAACTGTCTTTGGTTGTCTGATGGATAAGGATACTGTGTTCATTGCAATAAACTTTTTTTTTTAGCTTGAATAAACTCTGGCTTAATTAGCTAAATATTAAGTCCTGCTGTTTGTGCACCTTCATATATTTAGAAATTCAAGCCAGACTGTTGAACATGTAGCTATGGCCTTCTGTACAATCTGAGCACAAATATTTACACTGCATTAACTTGTTAGTTTGTCTGCATACCATTGATTATTTGATACTACGTGGCTGTATAAATCCAAAATCATGCTTGTGTATGTGTTTTTATCTCATCTGCCCAGCCACTACAGGAAGTCTATGGTCAGAGCTGACTGAAGTTGATTAGAGACAGTGAGGCCTACGTGACTGATACTTAAAAAAAATCTCATATAGCCACCAGGAGGCGGAGGGTATCATAAAGTTGTACTGTACAGGTCCTGGGTGCACGTTTTGTTTTTTGCCCTAGAATTACACAGCTGATTCAAATAACCAACTCACCATCACGTTTTGATTATTTGAATCAGCTGTGTAGCCCTAGGGAAAGAACCAAAACGTGCACCCAGGGGGACCCCAGGACTGAGTTTGGGAAACCCTGCTGTTGCATGTGTCATGTTCACACCACAAGGTGGCAGTATATAACCCTCGCATGCTTTCAGGAAACAAAGGTAAACAACTGTTTTTTTGGGACAAGATGTTACCCGATTTTGCAATCTAGAGGTCATGTAACTAATTGTTCTTCAATATATGTTCTGTGTATGTGTATAAAACATTTGTTTAAAATGTACTTTTCATCTTCATGCACTTTCCCCTTATTATTACTGTTTCTTGAAGTGGTATCCTATATGAAATGGCAAAAAAAATCACTGTTATTATCAAATCAAATGTTTGTCACATACACAGTTTATAGCAGGTATAAAAGGTGCAGCAAAATGCACACACGCAGTGCATTAATGAATAATAACAATGACAATATAATTCATTATAGGCATTTACAGACTTTAAAATGTATATATTTGGCAAGTTGTGCATGTTCCCTTTCTAGAAATTAATGCATAGACCACATGTACAGAATACCAAAAAATGGGCATGAGCAAAAGCTGAAATACCTTTTGTACTATTATGCAATGTGAAACTATTTTGTCAAATGGGAGGGTCTTTGCAGCGTTCGGGCATGCTCAGTAAGCCTGTTTTCGTCTAAGAACCTGTAACCATCAATCACCAGGCACGGTTTTCCCCGTTTGCTCGAGCGCTCCACACCCAGGGAAGATGTTTATTAGTCCGTTACCCTCTATGTGGCCTTACATAATATATTAGGACAGCCCACATCGTGCAGGGAGCTGTGGCCGCGACTACTTAATCAGTTTTGTTTTGCAAGTGTAGCGACAATAATATTAAGATAGTACCGAAACATTCTTCCAGAGTTCTTTGACAACTTGAACAAGGAGCAATAACATTTTAACATAAGTATACTGTTTGGAACTAATAACGCTCACGATGATTTTCGACAAATTGAAAAAGTTGTACATCGTCTTCGACTCTCCAGAAATCGATTCGCCTCCAGTCTTCAGCAGTGGGGACGTGGTGTCTGGAAAAGTAGTTTTGGACCTTTCAGGTGAAAGTAAAGTGCAGTCGTTGAAGTTGCACGCAGAAGGTTTTGCGAAAGTGCATTGGACCGAGTCTCGTTCGGCTGGGTCCAGTACTGCCTATACTCAAAACTACAGCGACGAAGTGGAATATCTCAACAGGAGAGAAGTTCTTCTGCAAGCAGGTTAGTCATTCACTCTGTCGGTGAATGAAAGCAATGAAGTGTTCCATGCTATGCAACTCATTGGGCAAAACCACTTGGGCAAATTTTACTCGAGAAAAGTATTTTCATTGTACATAATTGGGTTTTGTGTAGGGTTTCTCTCATGGGAAAGTATTTTGTTATTTCTTAGTTATTCTGTACTGTAATATTTTTCATATTTGGGTGATCTCAATGGTAAATTCTCAACTGGCCTACCTGGTTAATTAAAGGTGAAATATACACATTTTATTAATTTTATTTTAACGTTTCAATTTGCAGCATGGAAAAATAATTGTGGCACTCAGTGGTGGAAAAAGTACAAAATGCTCATACTTGAGTAGACGTAAAGATAACTTTTTAATAGAAAATGACTCAAGTAAAATACTACTTGAGTAACAGTCTTGACGTATTTGGTTTTAAATATTCCCAAGTATCAAAAGTAAAAGTACGAATCATTTAAAAGATCCTTATATTAAGCAAATCAGACGGCACAATTAAAAACATTTTTTTGTATAATAAAAAAAAATATCTAGTTACAGATAACCATGGTCACTAAACACTCCGACATCATTTACTATCAAAGCATTTGTATTTAGTGAATCTGCCAGATCAGAGGCAGTAGGGATGACCAGGGATGTTCTCTTAATAAGCGTGTGAATTGGACCCTTTTCCTGTCCTGCTAAGCATTCAACATGTATCTAGTACTTTTGGGTGTCAGGGAAAATGTATGGAGTAAAAAGTAAATTTTCTTTAGGAATGTAGTGAAGTAAAAAAATATATAAATCGTAAAGTACAGATACCCCCAAAAACTTAAGTAAAAGTACTTTACCCCACTGAATGCACTTGACCCTGTCAAAGGATTTGACAGTATTATGCATATTAGATTGAGTTTGGATTCACTCTAAGAGTTTACTCTGTCTGAATGCAAATCAAATTTATTCATATATCAGCTGATTTAAGAAAGGCTATCTCAAAGTGCTCTACAGAAACCCAGCCTAAAAACCCAGACAGCAAGCAATGCAGGTGTAGAAGCACGGTGGCTAGGAAAAACTCTCTAGAAAGGCCAAAACCTAGGAAGAAACCTAGAGGAACCAGGCTATGAGGGGTGGCCAGTCCTCTTCTGGCTGTGCCGGGTGGAGATTATAACAGAACATGGCCAAGATGTTCAAATGTTCATAAATGACCAGGATGGTCAAATAATAATAATCGCAGTAGTTGTCGAGGGTGCAACAAGTCAGTACCTCAGGAGTAAATGTCAGTTGGCTTTTCATAGCCGCTCATTAAGAGTATCTCTACCGCTCCTGCTGTCTCTAGAGAGTTGAAAACAGCAGGTCTGAGACAGGTAGCACGTCCGGTGAACAGGTCAGGGTTCCATAGCCACAGGCAGAACAGTTGAAACTGGAGCAGCAGCACGGCCAGGTGGACTGGGGACAGCAAGGAGTCATCATGCCAGGTAGTCCTGAGGCATGGTCCTAGGGCTCAGGTCCTCCGAGAGAAAGAAAGAGAGAAATTAGAGAGAGCATACTTAAATTCACACAGGACACCGGATAAGACAGGAGAAGTACTCCAGATATAACAGACTGACCCTAGCCCCCCGACACGTAAACTACTGCAGCATAAATACTGGAGGCTGAGACAGGAGGGGTCAGGAGACACTGTGGCCCCATCCGATGATACCCCCCAGACAGGGCCAAACAGGCAGGATATAACCCCACACACTTTGCCAAAGCACAGCCTCCACACCACTAGAGGGATATCTTCAACCACCAACTTACCATCCTGAGACAAGGCCGAGTATAGCCCACAAAGATCTCCGCCACGGCACAACCCAAGGGGGGGCGCCAACCCAGACAATGCAGCCCTACATTTTATAATATATAGAAAAACAAGGGACTGCAAATACCCATTCAAGAGCACCCAGCAGTATAGAGGGCATGTGATGGTGCTCTTGTGTTTAAGAAGAAAAGGGAAAACTGCATTTGCAGTTCATTGTAATAAAGAAACTCAGTGATTTCTCCTGTATGTATTTTAGTTAGTACATTGCTTTTGGAAAGCAAAAGGCCCTCATTCAGTAATCAATGTGGATCAGAAGTGGTTTCAAATAATTAATGCTTATTTTATTCATTTTTCTTCAGATAATGGCGAGCACACCCTCCTCTCTGCTGGAAGACATGAATTCCCATTTAGTTTCCAGTTGCCTGAAGAGTAAGTATCCCTTTCTGGAATTAATGGTTTTGGAATTATTATACAGTGATACGCTGGAGGCAAATGTTAATTTGCATTTGATTTGGACCTATGAAATCCTCGCATCTTATTAAAGAACAACTAATGTCTAAACAATCTGTTTATTATTATTATTATTATTTTTGCTTCAACAGGACACTGGTGACATCCTTCGAAGGCAAGCATGGCAGCATCCGCTACTGGGTGAAAGTGAAGCTGCATAGGCCCTGGGCTACAGTGAGGAAGATCAAGAAGGAGTTCACAGTCATCGAGCCCATTGACATCAACACACCAGCCTTATTGGCTCCCCAAGCTGGCACTAAAGACAAGATGGCACGGGTGTGGTACCGCAATTTTGGACAGGTGTCAATAACCGCTAAGATCGATCGTAAAGGTTACACACCAGGTAAGAACCAATCATACCTTTTAATCCTAGTGGCCCTGAAAACGGAACATTAAGGCAAATAACTAATTTTAACTGAACCAAATCTCACCTCACCTATTCTTCATCTTCCAGGTGAGGTGATTCCTGTATTTGCTGAGTTTGACAATGCCACCTCACGCTCTGTGGTGCCCAAGGCCTACATCACACAGACGCAGACGTTCATCGCCCGGGGCACCATGAAGCAGAAGCAAGCCGTGGTGGCCACGCTTAGTGGTGATGTGGTGGGCGCCCAGCGCAGGGAGACCTGGCATGGCCGCGCCATCAAGATCCCTCCTGTCGGGCCCTCCATCCTGCAGTGCCGCATCATCAAAGTGGAATACATGCTCAGGGTGAGTTCAAGCAATAGACAGAATGAAATGTACATCATTCATATTCATTAGATTTTCCTTGTTGAGGATATGCCTCCGATTGATAATGAAAAGCTAATTAGAGATCAGTCGGTAGTGGTTTTACCCCTACTGACGTGTCTGTTACTGTAGTTCTAAAAGCTTTCTCCCCTCTCCACCACCTAGGTGTGTGTGGATGTTCCTGGGACCTCCAAGCTGTGCCTAGAGCTGCCCCTGGTCATGGGCACCATCCCCCTCCATCCCTTTGGTAGCCGCACCTCCAGCGTCAGCAGCCAGTACAGTGTTAACCTGGAATGGCTCCGCATGGCCATCCCCGAGCAGCCTGAGCGTAAGTCTCATTGTAATACAAGACTTAGCGGTGTTCCCCAAAGCTCAATGCCAGGTCCCCCTGAAAATCTCCTACCTTAGGAAAAATTGTTTACTCATCTGTACCCTCTTTCCCTCCCCACACAGCTCCTCCTGACTACAGCTCTGTGGTGACGGATGAGGAGGCTGAGCGGAACATTACAGCTCCCCATCCTGAGGAGGACCTCAGTGGGATTATGGAGCACCCTCTCAGGGCCTTTGTCCAGGAGTTCCGCTTCCGACCTCCTCCGGTGTACTGCGAGGTGAGCTAGCACCCCTTGGAATAGTCTCGTGACAATAGGGATGCACTTCTTTGATTAACTGAACTCTCTACACTTCTATCACTCAATTTACATTTTAGTCATTTATCAAGCTCTCTTATCCGGAGCGACTTACAGAAGCAGTTAGCCTTGCTCAAGGACACATCGACAGATTATTACATTTTCTTTCCCCCCTCGTCAGCTTGGGGATTTGAACCAGCGACCTTTCGGTTACTGGCCCAATGCTCTTAACCGCTAGGCTACTTATTGAATCTTAAACCTTTTGTGTTTTGCTCCTGCAGATTGACCCAAATCCTCAGCCCCTCAACATGAGACGTCGCTGCATGACGTGTTGAACCATAAGCCCCACTTGAGCGTCACACGATGACCCTATTTAATTAAACGGAGCGAAGAGATTTGTCTTCCCCTGGATTACTCTCCGAAACTGGCAACTCGGTCCAAAGATGTGGCTTCTGTTGTTCGAAGGGACTTAGAGTACCACTGAGAGGCTGGAAAAGAAGATGGAGGCGACAGGACCTGCTTGTGGATGAAGTCCTTTTTAAAAAAGAAAGGGGAACATGTTACGTTCAACAAGAAAAGGAAATAACTTCTCCCATGGTTCCTGTCCTCCCAAGTGATTCTGGCTCAGGATGACGAAATCGAGTCACCCCTCCTGCCAATCAATGAACCCCCACACAATAATTGTTTTGTGTTTTACAGAGTTTGGGGAAATATTGGGGGAGGATCACTTGATTTTTTTGAGGGAGAGTTCGAGTTGCAGATGATAACTAAGCCTCAAAGAATGCAATGGTATATCTTCAGTTAACATCTGCAAATGATCAGCTGGCTTGGTGTTGAGGCACCTGTAACTCATCTTTTAATACCCAACTCCCCCTTGCCTGGTAACATGTAGTATGACTCAGTCATGATGAATAATTCTACTGTTATTCAAGTAAGCACTTATCTGAGACTGTTTGGTGAGGAGGAGTTGAGTCAGCAGGTTTCGGCATTTAGCCGGGTAATACTATGCAAAAGGGAACTGGAATCCTGTAGTATCTGAAAATGTACTGAAATGATTCCATGAGAGATTCTGATAAAGCAGCTGTCCTCTGTATGGGGATGTTCAATGTATTCTCAATGTTAATACGACAGTAATGGATGAAAACTAAACGGTTGAGTTTTTTTGCATGTGGAAGAATTCAAGAGAAAAGTTAGTGTTGTGTAAAAGCTAGTTCTATAGCACAAACCTGGGCATAACGCTTTCTCAGAAAATAGAGTCTAGGACTGATTTAGAAACAGTGACACGAGGAAGAAAAGTGTGTTTGTAGCTGCTGCAAGCTCAAATGATTAGCTTTAGAAACGGCTAAGGAGGAAATATCAGAGCTATGTGTTTGATTCAACCCAGATGCCTTGTTTTCCAACAGTCTGTAAATGTCTGCAGAATGTTTGTTCAGCGTTACATTAAGCCTTAAGTTGGAGATGTCACTTTGAAGTGTACTAAAGAACTGACTTCAGGTCAGCAATGCAGCTTAGGTGTCATGCGCAGTGCAGCACACACCTGAAATTGAATGTTTTTTATACAAATGCCGTTGTTGATTCACAGAACTTGCCAAAGTTTTTGTAATTCCCTTTTCTAATAAAAACACTGAAATAGATATTTGTATTTTGTGTTTTCGGTCAAGGAATTGTGATCTCTGTGTCATGCGGTCATCTATCTTGAAGGACAAATAGGAAAGAGAACCTTCCCACTGGGCACAGATGTCTATTCCACGTTGGTTTAACAACATTTTATTGAAATTATGTGGAAACGACGTTGATTAAACCAGTGTGTCCCCACGGTTGCTTGCTGAACATATCTTAATTTGTCTCCTACACTACATGCCCAAAAGTATATGGGCACCTGCTTGTTTCATTCTACAATCATGGCATTAATGATTGTAGAACCCCCCCCCCCCTTTTGCTGCAATAACAGCCTCCACTCTTCTGGGAAGGCTTTCGGCTAGATGTTGGAACATTGCTGCGGGGACTTGCTTCCATTCAGCCATGAGCATTAGTGAGGTCAGGCACTGATGTTGGGCGATTAGTCCTGGCTCACAGTCTGCATTCCAATTAATCTCAAAGGTGTTTGATGGGTTGAGCTCAGGGCTATGTCCAGGCCAGTCAAGTTCTTCCACACCGATTTTGACAAACCATTTCTTTATGGACCTTGCTTTGTGCATGGGGGCATTGTCATGATGGAACAGGAAAAGTTGGAAGCACACAACCATCTATATTGTCATTGTATGCTGTAGCGTTAAGAATTCCATTGTTCCAGAGTCCAATGGCGGTGAGCTTTACAAATTATATTTTGTTTGTCACATACACATATTTAGCGGGTGTAGCGAAATGCTTGTTTTTCTAGCTCCAACAGTGCAGTAGTATCTAACAATTCTATGTATATAGGGTTTCAGCCTCCAAGGTGCAAGCTTGAGTAGCCGGCTAATGATGGCTATTTAACAGTCTGATGGCCTTGAGATAGAAGCTGTTTTTCAGTCTCTCGATCCCAGCTTTGATGCACCTGTACTGACCTCGCCTTCTGAATGATAGCGGGGTCAACAGGCCGTGGCTCGGTTGGTTGATGTCCTTGATGATATTTTTGGCCTTTCTGTGACATCGGTGCTGTAGGTGTCCTGGAGGGCATGTAGTGTGCCCCCAGTCATTCCAGCCAACGTTTGGAATTGCGCATGGTGATCTTAGGCTATTGTGCGGCTGCTTGGCCATAGAAACCCATTTCATGAAGCTCCTGAAGAACAGTTCTTGTGTGCTACGCGGTTCAGCCCTTGGCAGTCCCATTCTGTGAGCTTGTGTGGTCTATCGCTTTGCGGCTGAGCCGTTGTTGCTCCTAGACGTTTCCACTTCACAATAACAGCTCTTACAGTTGACCAGGGCAGAAAACTGACTTGTTGGGAAGGTGGCATCCTATGACGGTGCCATGTTGAAAGTCACTGAGCTCTTCAGTACGTGCCATTCTACTGCCAATGTTTGTCAATAGAGATTGCATGGCTGTGTGCTCGGTTTTATACACCTCTCAGCAATGGGTGTGGCTGAAATAGCCGAATCCACTCATTTGAAGGCATGTTCACATACTTTTGTAGTGTATGTCCCAGGAAGTTGCATTGGTTAGAATTGACTAGAGAGATTGAATATAACTTGTTCTCCTCAAATAGACCATCCCAAAGAAGAGGATATTACCTGCATAATACACTAGGTTTTCTGGAAAAGCACCCTTTTCAAAACCTACTCTACGACATGCTTTGAGTGAAGCATTGTGTCATGTTCAGTTTAGGTCTAAACTGAAGAAACATGACTGGGCAGGGGAATTCTGGTGAAAAGTCATTCAGTCACATCAGTCAGAAGACTGTGGACATAGTCAATGCCAAATTTGACAGTTTCACTTTTAAACATATTTGAACCATAATGGGAATTTAATTTATGTGACCAAACAGAAAGGTTCAGGTAACCTGAAACCTGAAAAATATTGTTATGGTACATTCTACTGTCTTGTTTTGGAACATTATGTATAGCTGTTTGAATGTGTGCCCAGGCAGCACTGCCCACGGCATGGTTCATCTAAAGAACACTTCTATTACTCAGAGGCAGCAGGCAGTGAAAACAATCATTACAAAACGTTTTACACATACAAGAACAGGATAGAAGGATAACAATGACAAGCTACAGTGTTTCTGACTTAATTCCATGTCATTTTTTTATCTCATCAAAACTCCATCTGGGACTAGTTTATGAGACCAAACCTCCAATGCCTTGTGTGAGTGAGGTGGCTGTGTGGTAGAGGCATTATAAGCTCCTTCACTGTAAACGTCTGTGGCCTAGTAGGCACTGCTGTCTGTAGTGAACGAGGAAACAGAATACCAGGGTGGTATTATTGATTTGACAGACCATCGAGGATAACACATTCATACAAAACTGTCAGTTCAAACTACCAACAGTTTCAAAACATGACCAAAATAGACCTTTCCATCTCTCACCAAACCTACCAGGGCAGGCCCTGGCTTGGTAGCTTGGCACACAAGGAAACACATTTGATATACAGTATGTCTTGACACATTACAATAGGTGGTTATGGCACATATCACAAACAGGGCATTGACTCCTCTTACTGGGTGTCTGTCTGAGAAGGGCCACATTGGGATTTCGGAAATTCAACGGAGGGCCGCACAGATGTTTTTGGTACCGATTTGTTTGTCATAAATCAACGACAAATCAATGACAAGCAGACAGACAAACAAACATCATGGTCAAGGTTCTGGTCTAAATTAACAACACCTTTTAGCCCGCAACAGGCCTAGCGTGAGCCTACGATATGACACCATAACTCAGGTGACCCAGTCGGGTCCAGTTATTCCCAAACGAGCGTGGTGGTGCTTCTTGGCTGCTTCTACAATCTCAAGATGAACATCTCCAGTTAAGATTGATTTATGCTCTTGTGTATCCCCCATTAAAAGCATCCTATAAAAATCCAGCCAGGGGGTTCATTACAGAACTACTGGCTGACCAGAAGGTAATCTTGTGCCTCTGCCTCTGAGTCACATGCACGGTCACATGTAACAAAGAAAACTAGAACATGATGATGCTGCAAAGGAATTAGTGTTGGTTTCATAAGAACTGAGAATGAATGGGGAAGTGTCTGTTTTGACAGTCAGTTAGGATGACTCTCAGTGGTGGATGGCTTCCTGAGGGTGATGTCAGAGCTAAACCTGATGTTCTTACTGATAAGAAAGGACCCTATCCCTATGCAGCATGCATTGGGTGGGCACCGTGCCTCTGGGCCAAAACCTAGAAGCTCCATGCAAGGCCAGAGGAGGGGTCTTCCTGGGTCATGTAAAATTGTGATAATCTCACTTGAACGCATAGTTGTAAGGTGTGAGAAATAGGGCATCCACAGTCATTGGCGTTCAACTGGGATGCTTGTAGGTGGTGGAACTGTCACCAAAACTGGTTGCTTTTCCATGGTAATTTCCAATAGAAATCTATTGAATGCTGTTACATCCCACCTGTGGTGAACTCCCTAACCTAACCTATGGGCATCCAATGTAGCATTGGGTTGCAACGCTGTAGCGTCAAAACAAAGTAACAAAACAAAGTAAAAAATAAATAAATAAGTGTTATTACTTTCCTTCTGTCTCTAGCTGCTCTAAACGAGACAGGTAGCCAACAGGGACAATCAGGAGACTTAGCAAATTGACACGTACACACGAGAGAAGACGTCGCCAAGCCAGGTTGTCAAGGTTGCCGGGAGGAAGTTGCTCGTCCTCTTGTATTTTTACACTTTCATGGCTAGTATCCAAGCGATCACAACAACATCTCAGAACGGTATACTGTGCCAGGCTGCAAAACAATTGGCTCTGGAAGCTCCACAGTGGCATTAGAAGACATATCATCACCTTTGTTGTTGTCGTTGTATCTCGTTGGGAATGCCGGGCTCTGTGTGCAGATAGAACTGTCCGCGTTAGCAAAATGTTTTGTCTCGAGCCACAGAGCATGATATTCCTTCCCAACACTTGGCGATCTGGTCTGTGTCTGTGTGTTTGTGTATCTGTGTCTGTGTGTTTGTGTATGTGTGTCTGTGTGTCTGTGTGCATCTCAGAATTTGCCTTGCGTGCAACAGAGCAATATGCAACCTACTGGATACAAAGAAGCATTCTCACTGGGCACAGACGTCAATTCAACGTCTACCCCACGTTGGTTCAACGTCATTGAAATGAGGTGGAAACAACATTGATTCAACCAGTGTGTGCCCAATGGGTTGTGTCTTAAAAAGGTGAATGGCTTTTCTATTTAAAGGGCGCTGGGGCTGTTCAGCAGACGTGCCAAGACAGTATGTTGTAGCAATGATGTTCTCAATCAGAAAACCAGTCAGTATCTCTTTTGCATGGAGTTGATCAGGCTTTTGATTGTGGCTTGTGGAATGTTGTCCCACTCCTCTTCAATGGCTGTGTGAAGTTACTGGATATTGTCGGGAACTGGAACAAGCTGTCATACACGTCAATCCAGAGCATCCAAAATATGCTCAAAGGGTGGCATGTCTGGTTAGCATGCAGGCCATGGAAGACCTGGGACATTTTTATCATCCAGGAATTGTGTACAGATCCTTGCAACACGGGGCTGTGATTTATCATGCTGAAACATGACGTGATGGCGGCGGATGAATGACACGACAATGTGCCTCGGGATCTCGTCACTGTATCTCTGTGCATTAAAATTTCCATCGATAAAATGCAATTGTGTTCCTTGTCCATGGAGCACTCTGTTCACAACGTTGACATCAGCAAACCGCTCGCCCACACAACGCAATACACGTGGTCAGCGGTTGTGAGGCCGGTTGGACGTACTGCCAAATTATGTTGGAGGCAACTTATGGTAGAGAAATTAACATTAAATTCTCTGGCAACATAGAGATATATGTATATGTATATGTATCCATATACATACACACATGCATACATATACACATATATAAATACATATGTGGGATCTTTAATTTCAGCTCATTAAACACTTTACATGTTGTTCAGTGTACATAGCAGACTAGATGTCTGCATTAGACTTACATAAGGCAGTAATGGAGACTTATTCAGTATTGTAGCAAAGAGAAAACGCTGTAGAAAGACTTTCAATTGAACTATAGATTCACCAGATAGAGAACCAACAATATCATAATATCGACCCTTTAATTTGCTCAATGTTTGCTCAATATACTTTTACTGTAAGTCAAGGTTGAGGAACAAGAAAAAATAATAGTGGTAGGCCTATAGAATGCTGTAATGTAGAGAAGTGCTGTCTTAACTACTCTCATACTGATGACTAGGATTCCAAAAATCTGGAAACTTTCAATAAATTCCCTGGTTTTCCAGAAATCCTGGTTGGAGGATTCTGGATTTCTTGTTTATTTCCTTCTGATTCTGGGAATCATCCAACTGGGATTTCAGTACAACCGGGGAATGTATTGAAAATTCCTGGAATTGTGCAACCCTATTCATGACTTCCATATACTCCGCCAGCCCAGACAGGTTTTTAGCAGCTTCTTGATATCATGCTGTATAACAGCGGTGCCACTCGGGTTTTGCTCAGCAGAGGCGGCGTGACGTTGGAGGATGAGGGGCGTGGAGCGTGTGAGTGCCTTGTTGACTCCACCGACGGTGGGATCAGCTTGCGGGCAAACCAAGCCCCCATGGAAATCAGTGTAACTTCAGAGGAGGGTGTGTCCAAAACAGTCCATTATAGCTGCAGTGTTGCTGTGTCCTGTGCCCAACTCGTTGAACTTTCCCTGTGGGTACAGAAAAACAACATTCTGGACCACCTTTAGGACCCTTGTTTATGCCAATATTTGCTCTCGTCCCTTGGCGGATTTTGAGGGGGGAATCTCTCCCCCCACAAATGTGAGTGCTTTGGCTCAGATTAGGCTTGTTGTTTATTGCCCCTGTCTTTCATTGTTTCCTGTGACTGCGGTGCTCTTTGTTCACAGCTCGTGTGCATGACACTGAAAGGTCCACACACAGCCTCCAAACAGAATGATGATGTCAGATGATGAATTCTAATTTCTAACAGCAGCTGAAGAATATGAATAAGAGCATTACATGCTACATAATGCCATTGTTCGATGGTTTTGCAATGCTTATGTCATTAATGAAATATGATATAATTGTAAGCCTACTCTGAGTCAATGTTTCAATGTATCGTAGCCATGTCAATGAGCTAAGGCTTAGTCACAAACATAGCGTGAAGTTGGTGGGGTGAAGACGCAGAGCGGACACATCCAAATAGTGCAAATTTATTCCCTTCATGTTATATTCGTCAAAGGCATATTCAAATGATTTTCCCTCCCTCCCGTGTGCCGGTGAGGCATGCACATGGCCGTGTTATTTTTCCCGGGCTGGCTGCAGGCCAGGTCTAGAGGGGAAGTTATACCTACATAATACGACCAACACATGAAAGGAGTGCAGAGAGGAATGTACTTTCTTCGAATGAAAGGTAGATTAGCACATAGTTTTCTCAGGCTGGAAAACTAAAACAATGGCAGGTAAGCTATCATATTGATACATGTGAATGTTTGGTGTCGACAGTTCACTCATAACTCATAGTTCTAACAGCGGCATCAAATTGTTACACTAAAAATAACGTGTGACAGACACCAATTCTGGACTCAATTAGAATGGCTGTAATTAATTGCTTCATGCAAAGACAAAACATTTTTTTTGTGAGTGTTGAGCTGAATGACAAGAATCCCCAAATATTTTTTTCAACTGGAGCCTTGGCTGAAAATGAAAGTCTGATGACCCTTTTTTTGTATTATTATTTTTTACACTGGAGTTTTGGCAAGTATCCTATTTCTTATGGTCTAATAATACCATATTGACTCGCTTAGAACTCCGGGTTAATAACACCACACCCCACTGAAAAACAAGGCATAGTCCAGATAGGTCTAAAGAGCTTTGTTGATTGTCAAACTTAACCAATTGGAATGCCAAGAGACTGTTGATGTCTTTCATTATGGTAATTATGACATTGTAAATGGATATCAGTGCTTTTACATAAATGGCCTACAGTAGACTCTAGTGATTTAACTGTGGTTGAGTGTGCAGGTCTAACATCTGTTGGAATCCTGAGCCGCTTCCCTGGGGAACGCTACACCTCACAATGTCAGAGATGGAATCGCTTATCCAGAGGCCGGCACAAACAAGGCGTCTGTTGCACAGGAGGGCAGCCACAGCCACCCAAGGGATTAGATTACATCGGCTCCCCAGTCTGACACAATAATGAGAGCACAAGGCAGTTTGGGTCAATTGCATGTTTATCCACTGACATACAACTGTATGTGATAGTAGCACTGACCATTCAATATATTTGCTTGAATGGATATTCTCCACTGATCATTCATTAGGCAGGCCTATATTTGCTTGGGTGGAGGCCAGCTTGCTTGACCCTGCAGATATTTATGATGTGAATTTGCTCTATTTTACATAATTTGTTTCATTCTATATATGGTATGCTGATGTCAACATGCAGCAATTGAGAACAAATGTCAAAGGATGTATTCATCACCGCAGGTGTAACAGTATAGCTTCCGTCCCTCTCCTCGCCCCTACCTGGGCTCGAACCAGGGACCCTCTGCACACATCAACCACAGTCACTCACGAAGCATCGTTACCCATCGCGCCACAAAAGCCGCAGCCCTTGCAGAGCAAGGGGAACAACTACTTCTAGGTCTCAGAGCGAGTGACGTCACCGATTGAAACACTATTAGCGCGCACCACCGCTAACTAGCTAGCCATTTCACATCGGCCACACAGGCATACTTTTGAAATGCCTGTAATCTAATAGAAATTCCCTTTACTTACATTTCAACTACATTACATTTGAGAATATGTTATGGTGCAGTACACAATAGGATATGGTTTGACGTTGTGGTTTTCCTCTGCCTTGTTTTCATGGGACATGGTGTTCCTTTTCACTGGAAAGCATGTCAATTGAGCAATAGCCTACGTTTAAGTCAAACTAACTTGTCTCATCAGCTTACCTGCCATTGTTTTAGTTTTAATATGATTCAATTTAGAACCACTGATTAGTGCCTTTACATGTGTTTGACGTAACTGCTTGTGCTTAAATGTAACAGCATCACTGCCTTGGTCCTTGTGTCCTTTGACTGGATTTCAATTCAAGTGTAATGGCAAGTGAATTGACATAGAAGAAACTGAAAAGGGAATTGCGAATAGAAACAGGAACATGAAGCTAAATGGAGATGTGAATCAAAACGGTAATTTGACCTATTCCATTGAACCACACACTCTGTCTGCTGCTGTCTCACACTGACACTGAAAAATCTGAAAGATCTGTCACATCATCTTTGACAAACAGAGTCACTAGCGTATCCCACGAGGTTCAGTATGGGGTGAACTCTCTTTTGCTGTTGTCTGAGAAAGAGAACAAAACCGTCAATAAAGCATGTCTGTGGGTTTCCTCCTTTATAACTCAGAAACTTCATCCTTTTATTGTAGTCCCCGGGGAGGAAGGGTTGTCCCGCTCTCTGACGTCAGTCTGTATGGATAAGTAAACAAAGACAAGCCGAGGGAAGAGCCCGGTGCAAACAAGGCTGTTGTCAATGTCAACAAGATTTAGAGAATTGACAAGATCGTGGGCGAGGTCAAGCAGGCTGTATGAATGGAAAAAGCCAGAGTTGAAGTTGGATGAGAGGGGTTATAGGATACAGTAGTAATGGGACCGATGTTTAAGGCTATCAGAGTGGGCTTCTCCTCAGATTTAGATCCCCCTTACAAAAAAGATTTCAGTTTTGAAACTGCAGTAAAAGTGCATTAACTGCAGTCAACTGTGGTATTTTGGACACAGTAAGTGCACTCTAACTGCAGTTACACTGCAAAATTATATAACACCACGTCAGGCTAATAACACCACCTCAGGATAATAACACCACCGCAGGCTAATAACACCACCTCAGGATAATAACACCACCTCAGGATAATAACACCACCTCAGGATAATAACACCACCTCAGGATAATAACACCACCTCAGGATAATAACACCACCTCAGGATAATAACACCACCTCAGGATAATAACACCACCTCAGGATAATAACACCACCTCAGGATAATAACACCACCTCAGGATAATAACACCACCTCAGGTGAATAACATCACCTCAGGATAATAACACCACCTCAGGATAATAACACCACGTCAGGCTAATAGCACCACCTCAGGATAATAACACCACCTCAGGATAATAACACCACCTCAGGATAATAACACCACCTCAGGATAATAACACAACCTCAGGATAATAGCACCACGTCAGGCTAATAGCACCACCTCAGGCGAATAACACCACCTCAGGCGAATAACACCACCTCAGGCTAATAACACCACCTCAGGCTAATAACACCACCTCAGGATAATAACACCACCTCAGGCTAATAACACCACCTCAGGATAATAACACCACCTCAGGCTAATAACACCACCTCAGGCTAATAACACCCCCTCAGGCTAATTAACACCCCCTCAGGCGAATAACACCACCTCAGGCTAATAACACCCCCTCAGGCTAATTAACACCCCCTCAGGCTAATAACACCCCCTCAGGCTAATAACACCCCCTCAGGCTAATAACACCACCTCAGGCTAATAACACCACCTCAGGCTAATAACACCCCCTCAGGCTAATAACACCCCCTCAGGCTAATAACACCACCTCAGGCTAATAACACCACCTCAGGCTAATAACACCACCTCAGGCTAATAACACCCCCTCAGGCTAATTAACACCCCCTCAGGCTAATAACACCCCCTCAGGCTAATAACACCCCCTCAGGCTAATAACACCCCCTCAGGCGAATAACACCCCCTCGGGCTAATAACACCCCCTCAGGCTAATAACACCCCCTCAGGCGAATAACACAACCTCAGGCGAATAACACCCCCTCAGGCTAATAACACCACCTCAGGCGAATAACACCCCCTCGGGCTAATAACACCCCCTCAGGTGAATAACACCACCTCAGGTGAATAACACCACCTCAGGTGAATAACACCACCTCAGGCGAATAACACCCCCTCGGGCTAATAACACCACCTCAGGTGAATAACACAACCTCAGGCTAAATGAAGAAGGAGAAATGCCAGCGAATAACACTACCTTAGGCTAAATGATGAAAGGTGCACAATCTCCATTTGGGAGAGGCAGACAAATGGGGGAGTAGGGGTGAGTGTGTGTTTGGGGGGAGGGGGGGGGGCACTAAAGAGGAAGGGGAGGGGCATATCTGGGTCAGTGCGTTCTCTACATGCTATGATCGTTCAACTCACCGCTGACCTTTCTATCATCAACTGACAGACATGTTGTGGCCCAAGAGACTCCACACACCAGCCCTCACACCTTCTCTCATATAGTCTCTCACATAAGCTCAAACAGCTGTATTTTCCTTACCATGTGCTATTTCAAATCTCTTTAGAAATACGGTCTGGACTCAGTTATTGAGAAGGGAACTCACTGGCTGACATGATAAGACTGACTATCCTCTGACAAACTAGATGGAGGAGAGGTTGTAAATGCATCAGGAAGAAGCTGTGTTATCTGTGCAGGGCTGATAAGTGATATGCACTGCACTGGAGCCTGCTGCACCATCTGAACTCTCTCTGACTGACGCAGCAACAGATCCTCTCACTCACACGTTCTAATCACTACTTACTCTCATTGGACATTAGGAAAAGTGTTTACCATTTTTCTAACCACAGCTAGCAAACAATGACCAGACATACTGTAGACAGATCTGTCCTGAGCTGGATTCACCGGCCCAGATGGATTGAATTTCATTTTTAATAAAAACGAATGATATTGGGTTTCCGTGGACATGATTTCTCAATCAACCTCCATGTAAAAAGGTCAAACAGGCCATACTCTGCCATGTATAGCCTACATTTGTAATCCAAGATTAATCAATCTTCATTAAAAAAAATATACATTCTTGATTATGGAAACAGGCAGAATTATCAACAATCGCCTCGGACCATTTTCTGTCTGTCCAGCCGTAAATATGCCAAAGTACATTACACCAAATCCTACTAGATCAGCTGGGTACCTCAGAGACTTTAACTGACTCAGGCTCTCTTACAGTCATATTTAAACTTTATTTAACCAGGGGAAACCTATTGAGACCAGGGTTTCATTTACAAGGGTGCCTTGTGAACAATAAATCAACATACATTTACAATACATGAGAACAAATCAAATCCAAAAGTGATAGATAATATTACACATCAATCAAAACACTGCAGTTCTCCTTCACCACATTCCTCATCAAAGTTCCAAACTGAAATATCGGGGACACCAGGCCTGGTTTTCATAGCTGATTTTGAAAAGGCTTTTGATAAAGTACGACTGGAGTTTATATATAAATGCCTAGAATATTTCAATTTTGGGGAATCTCTTATAAAATGGGTTAAAGTTATGTATAGTAACGCTAGGTGTAAAATAGTAAATAATGGCTACATCTCAGAAAGTTTAAAACTATCTAGAGGAGTAAAACAAGGTTGTCCACTATCGGCATATCTATTTATTATTGCCATCGAAATGTTAGCTGTTAAGATTAGATCAAACAATTATATTAAGGGATTAGAAATCCATGGCTTAAAAACTAAGGCGTCATTGTACGCTGATGATTCATGTTTTCTTTTAAAACCACAATTAGAGTCTCTCCACGGCCTCATAGAGGATCTAGATACTTTTGCTATCCTCTCTGGATTAAAGCCAAATTATGATAAGTGTACTATATTATGTATTGGATCACTAAAAAATGCAAATTTTACATTACAAATTTAACACACCTGCTCCCCATTCACACCTGAGACATTGTAACACTAATGAGTCACATGACACCGGGGAGGGAAAATGGCTAATTGGGCCCAATTTGGACATTTTCACTTAGGGGTGTACTCACTTTTGTTGCCAGCGGTTTAGACATTAATGGCTGTGTGTTGAGTTATTTTGAGGGGACAGCAAATTTACACTGTTATACAAGCTGTACACTCACTACTTTACATTGTAGCAAAGTGTCATTTCTTCAGTGTTGTCACATGAAAAGATATACTCAAATATTTACAAAAATGTGAGGGGTGTACTCACAATTATGATATACTGTATGTCTGTCACGCTCGTTGAAATGAGTCGACCAAGGCACAGCGTGAATAGAGTTCCACATATTTTTTATAAACTGAAGCTCACCAAAACAATAAAGCATAAACGAAACGTGAAGCTACAGGTGTGCACTCAGGCAACTCAATGTAGACAAGATCCCACGAATACCAATGGGGAAATGGCTACCTAAATATGATTCCCAGTCAGAGACAACGATAAACAGCTGCCTCTGATTGGGAACCATATCAGGCCACCATAGAAATACAAAAAACACCTAGATGACCCACCCAAGTCACTATCACGCCCCAACCAACACAGAGAAAAAACAGCTTACTATGGTCAGGGCGTGACAATGTCTATATAGGTATGTGTATGTATATATGTGTATATGTATGCATGCGTGTATGGTTATATATATTTACCCCCAAAATATATGTGGGATTGGAAATTATGCAGACAATTAAATTGATGGAAGCAACATTCTTTCCGCAATATTAAGCTGATTCACTCCTTGAAAAAATTTAACATTTCCAAACTGTTTACATGAGATACAAAGCCTTTAGAGAGCACCTACACTTTTATAAAAAGGGTTCCAAAAGGATTCTTCAGTTGTCCCCATAGGAGAACCCTTTTTGGTTCCAGGTAGAACCCTTTTGGGTTCCATGTAGAACCCTCTTTGGAAAGGGTTCTACATTGATCCCAAAAGGGTTATACCTGAAACCAAAAAGGGTTCTTCAAAGGGTTATCCTATGGGGACAGCCGAAGAACCCTTTCATGTTCTAGATAGCACCTTTTTTTTCTAAGAGTGTATGGTTCAGTATGGTAATAGTAGGGCATAGTTGTGGATGGCTACTACAGTGTGCAGCCGGTTTACCCTGACATAGCTAATCTCTCATGGTCAGTGAATCACAGATCAATGGGTTGTCTGTTGATCCATCATCATGGCTTGTCTGCTCCTGTTATGTGTAAAATTGATTTTTACTTACATATTAATGGAGCATCATTAGATACAAATAGCTTAGATGTCAGATATATAGCCTAAAGATAATGATGGCCTTTATATTTCACTCTTCATCATATCTCAAACAGCTGTGTAGTACATTATACAACAGAAGTATTTGCTGACAATATCCTTAGGTTTCACATGAACTTTACCTCAGTTACTCCTCACTCCTTGAGGACATAATTTTCAACAGAGACACCGTGGAAGAATAGAGTCAGTCGATTATGAGATAAAATAACTGAGAGCTTCACCTCAGACAGTTCAGAAATCAGTCTACACACCCTGTGGTAAAATGTGGTCTCATCTCAAACCACAGCTTCTATTTTTCACCCGGATGAACACAAAACCAGACTGTGTCTCTTCACTCCCATTGGCTCTCCTATCATGTGAGCAGACGGGACAAAGACTTGTTTCTGTCCATTACGTTTCAGTCAGATGGAGGGTCAGGTTTAACCACTGGTTCTGTACTTCTGACTTTTACACAGCCTCTGGATTCTGATAGGGACAGCTACAGGAAGTGGAGGGGCAGCTAGAGGAAGTGTATATGTGCTATGCCTCCACCTTATCACAAACAGTTCCAAAACGAAACAGAAAATGACAGCAGCACCATGATCTTGTATCTAACTCAGAGAGCATGTTGTAAAGCTGTATTAGGCTGCCATACTAGTATAATCAGAACTTGTGTCATATAGTCCTGTGGGAAACACTCAGTCCTGATAACTTTGGTAGCATAACTATCATAACAAGGATAATAATAAGTGATAATTACAATTTCAGATTGCAGTTAAATATGATATCTCTTCACATAAAAAAAAATATCCTGAGCTGCATATATGGCTATATGGTCCGCTAATACAGGAGTTGTAAAGGCCCAGTGCACTCCTTTGTGATTTTATTTATTTTATTAATATTTATAGATTTTTCAGGGGGTGCTGCAGCACCCTCAGCACCCCTACTTCCCGTGGCTATGTCTCTTCACCTATTGAACATTTAGGAAGTGTGCATCACCCCCCCCCCCCTCTTTTCAAGGGCCTACTGGCATGATTTGATTATATGCACTGTGCATGACATTGATAACATTTTAGGGTACATTTTGACTAATGTTCAAAGTCAGTTCCTCTAGCTCCAAAAGTAATCATGCTTGACAGCATTTGGACCCGCTAAATGTTCATCTGAACAGAATAGCAAGCTTCTGTTTGGCAGACGAAGAAATTGAGCACTTTTGTCCAAATGTGCAACCAAGGCATGGGTTGGAAGACATATTGTAAAAGTGAAGAAGAAGAAAGGATGTTCTTTCAACTTCTAGTGGTCAAAATGGTTGACAGATGCGGATAGCGTGAATACAGAAATATTCTAAGGAACACACAATTTTATGACTGTTACATCAGTGTAGAGTCTCAAGATCTCGTATGTTCATCACACAGAATATATGCACGAAATTGAACCCAGATTATATATTTCCCAACACACTGTCTTTTAAGTCTGCCCATATGTGATATGTTATGTTGGCTGGCTTTCAGCATGGGACGAAAGGAAAATTATTCAAGGAAAATAGAGGGGTGGGCAGATATTCTTTAGCCCTGAAAGAATTTGAAAGTAAACCAGAACAACTGAGCGTGGAATGGAAAGATTTAGTTTTCAGCTGAGACAACAGGTTGTTTTCCCAAGCCCTGGACACAATCATAGCTACAATGATGCATCCAGCATTAAAACGATTGGTGTTTGCTGATCTCATCGTCTAGGAATGACACATAAGTGAGAAGTCAGTCCACAGGCAGAAGTGTGGGAGGAGTCAAACCAAGCTGGCAACAGAATTACAGTTCACTAAGTTCACATACTGTACATCACTGATAAACCAGACTATTAATGTTCCACTTTTATCATAGATACGTGCATCACTTGGCATCAACTCATCTCTATCTCTCTAGACAGTTTAACACATTTGCAGAACTTGCATCTTATTTCGAGTTGAGATTGACTGAAATAAAACATTAAAAACATCTACAATTCCATTTTCTACTGTTGGTTTGTATCTAGTTTAGCACACAGATGGGGGTAATCCAAGATTCCAGTTAGTATTAGCGTTGTTCTTAGTATTAGAACTCCGTTAGGGCACTACTGAGGGCTTCTCGTGGGGGTGAGTGAGTGAATGAGTGGGCAGCTGTGAGTTTCTGCCCACTCTCTCTGCCCAGGGCTCTGCTGTAAACAGCCAGCTCTCCACAGCCCAGCTCGTATAAATTAGGCTTTTAAAAGCCCCTCAGGAGCCTCTCACTATTGAGGTCATTGTGGTGTGCTCATCACATGCAACCCGTGAAAACCCAATTCCCCACTCTCCACCACACCGTACTGACTGGGAGAAGACCAGGCCGTGGTGCTCAGTTTATAACACAAAACATCAAAGGCAGTTGATCCAAAACAAAGGCTATCAGTGACATCTCTACTCCCTGTCTTCTCCCTAATCAGTCTTAGCAGGGTGTATGTATACTTAATGACCATCTTGTCACGTTTAAAGAATTTTCAGCCTGGTTTGCCAAAAGCTCCTACAGGGATAGATACAAAGTCAGCTGTTTGTTTCAGGGGCAGGCTGTTTTTTAAGCTATTGGAACATAAAAGGCACATGAGGCTGTGTGTAGATGCAATTAATGTAGCAGTCAGTGATCTCTGAGCAAAGGGGAAAATAGACCTTAAAATGCAAGGCAACATTTTATACGAAAGCAAAACAACAGAAAGGGTAAAGGAACATAAATCTTAACTCTGTATTGATTCATACGCATAGGTGGAAAAGAACCCCCCTCGACAAGTATACTTTGTCAATTTTAGAGGGAAGATGTGATTTAGGAGAATCAGTTACCGGGCAGAAGAGGAGGTGAGACAGAGGAGGATTGCCAAATCTCTGTCCTCTGGCTCACAGCAGACTGCTACTTCTGAGGAAGTCTGGCTGTGTAACGATCGTTCTCCTCCTCGTCTGAGGAGGAGCATGGATCGGACCAAAACGCAGCTTGTGGAGAATACATGTTTGATTTATTTTTAAAGAAGACGAAATGAAGAACACTGAAAAAACTATATAAAACAACAAACGACGTCAACAGACCTGAACATGTGAACTTACATATAACGAAGAACGCACGAACAGGATCAGACTAAACAAACGAAACAGTCCCGTGTGGTACAAACACTGACACGGAAAACAAACACCCACAAAACACACGTGAAACCCCGGCTGCCTAAGTATGATTCTCAATCAGGGACAACGATTGACAGCTGCCTCTGATTGAGAATCATACCAGGCCGAACACACAAAATCCCAACATAAAAATCACACATCGACAACCCACCCAACTCACGCTCTGACCATACTAAATAAATACAAAAACAAGGGAAAACAGGTCAGGAACGTGACAGGCTGGTCTCGTGGCGAGTGGTCACAAAACATGGATTTCTCTCTCCTCTGCTGACCCTCCAACTTGAGGAGCATTGACCTTTGCAAATCTCCATCATGTTGCTTACTCGCCCCCTACTCTGTTTACCTTCAATTTTAAAAGGAAACTGAAATCTGTCAGGTTTGTTTTTCACATTTTCACGGCTACGTGGCTTGTTGTTAAAGCCCAAGTGCTTGTGACAAAGTAGTCATCTATCAGAAAAACTGAAATACTAGCTTTGTTGAACCCTGCTGAGGCCTACTGTATTTTGACAACCTATATTTCAGGATATGGATGATTAAGATGTATTTTTTATTTTTTTTATTTTTAAAATACATTTTACCCCCTTTTCTCCCCAATTTTGTAGTATCCAATCGCTAGTAATTACTATCTTGTCTCATCGCTACAACTCCCGTACGGGCTCGGGAGAGACGAAGGTCGAAAGCCATGCGTCCTCCGAAGCACAACCCAACCAAGCCGCACTGCTTCTTAACACAGCGCGCCTCCAACCCGGAAGCCAGCCGCACCAATGTGTCGGTGTTCCGTGCACCTGGCCCGCTCGGTTAGCGCGCACTGCGCCCGGCCCGCCACAGGAGTCGCTGGAGCGCGATGAGACAAGGATATCCCTACCGGCCAAACCCTCCCTAACCCGGACGACGCTAGGCCAATTGTGCGTCGCCCCACGGACCTCCCGGTCGCGGCGCCACCCGGGAGGCCTGATTAAGATGTATTTTTATACAGACTGGCTCGGCAGTTCATTGAGCCTTGTCCCCATTCAAACAAACCTAACAGACAACAATCCAGTATACTGTCTTTCTGTCTGGATGCAGACATGTTTGTCTGTCTCTTGACAAGGTAGGGGATTCTGGGTATAATTCCAATGCACATGAGACAAACCTAACAGACAACAGTCAGGCTACCATCACCAGCCAGCCAAATCAGGTATGGGTTTTTCCCAGAATCCAGGCTGTGGCTCGCTAGACTCATGAATAAATAGATGACCTTATTATTGCAACATAAGGTGAAATGCACTGGAGTTTCCCTTCTATTCCCATAGTCCTCTACACACCCAATAAATTACATGATATAGCCTATGGCATTTCCAACTAAAACAAAAGTATAGTTGCATTTGCTATCAGCTTTGTTGTGGGGTTTACGGTTTACTCAAGTTCCATGGCAAAACCTTTCACTGCTTCTGTCACGTTCTCATGGAGATAACTGGAAACAAAGCAGTATAAGACAAATGTGTGTGTAAGAGGGAGCATGATATCCTCATGGCTGTCTGTTTAGCTGTCTGTATGGCTGTCTGTATGGCTGTCTGTTTAGCTGTCTATATGGCTGTATGTTTAGCTGTCTGTATGGCTGTCTGTTTAGCTGTCTGTATGGCTGTTTGTTTAGCTGTCTATATGGCTGTGTATGGCTGTCTGTATGGCTGTCTGTTTAGCTGTCTGTATGGCTGTCTGTATGGCTGTCTGTATGGCTGTCTGTATGGCTGTCTGTATGGCTGTCTGTTTGGCTGTCTGTATGGCTGTCTGTATGGCTGTTTGTTTAGCTGTCTGTATGGCTGTCTGTTTAGCTGTCTGTATGGCTGTCTGTTTAGCTGTCTGTATGGCTGTCTGTTTAGCTGTCTGTGTGGCTGTCTGTTTGGCTGTCTGTTTGAGTGTCTGTATGGCTGTCTGTATACAACACTGTCATGTAATGTATACAAGGTGGTTTTATACAGTACCAGTCAAAAGTTTGGACACACCTACTCATTCAAGGGTTTTTCTTTATTTTCACTATTTTCTACATTGTAGAATAATAGTGAAGACATCAAAACTATGAAATAACACATATGTAATCATGATGTAACCAAAAAAGAGTTAAACAAATCAAACTACATTTTATATTTGAGATTCTTCAAAGCAGCCACCCTTTGCCTTGATGACAGTTTTGCACACTCTGTATATTCAAAAAGAAGATTATACTTTAATTTCAGTTCCAGTTTGGTTCAAATCTGGTTCCGGTCCTATCAGGGATTAGAAACAAAACCAACGAAGGCCCGGTCTTAGTGTTAGGTCGCCCCAGCACTGGCCCAGAGACAGACGCTGACGTTCGTCATGCTCCCAAGTGTGCTCGTCTGCGGTCCGCCCCGGGCCACCACGTCCCTCTGAGGACAGCACAGAGGTCGAGACACTATAACCCCACCCCACTGCCCCATCCCCCTCTCCTCTTCTCTTCCCTATACCACAAACACGGCTGGAGGGGCTCTAGAGGCCTAGATGAAGCTGGAGCGTTGGCTCTGGCTAAATCCAAAACACAAGGATGGGTAAGTTAAGCTGATTTTGTACAGTACAGTCTATAATCTTGTGTTGACTGCATAATGCTTGAATGGTATCATGTGGACTTATTGCTGTGAGGTGGCAATCATTCATTAAGAGAATGTGGAAAACAAATGATAGGTGGGTTATCCTTAGACGTTTGTCAAAGTATTTCTTTATGACACACTCCATTACCTTTCCAAAATATAATATCAAGAACCCGCTGAAAACAAAGCCCCGCTTTCATGCCATTGCATAACAAACCCGACTCAACAGTCATGCAGCACTTTATCATTATGAGCCGATGTTATCTGACCAAAATAATGGTGCAACGCTGCATACACACTATCTCACCCCACTAGTTACGGTGGTCTCAAGGACAGAGCCACAGAGAGAAAGGAAAAATAGAGATTTGGTTGTTTATCGCAGCAGTGCCTATCGCTGTCCAGATAACAGAAGCTGGCATGGGGAGATAAGCAATAGAGTCTGGGATCAGATAATCAGGGAGGGTTGGTGAGAGAGAGGCCAGGTAAAGCCAGGACTGGGGTTATGTAGGGAGAGGGCATGGTGCACCTAGAGCCAGAGGGCTCTGGAATGCCTTACTCACACAGGCCTCATTGTGTGGCTTATCTGCCTGTCATCAGTATCGGTGAAGGCAACATCAGGAGTCTATCTGGGACCGGGCGGCTGACTGACGGATGGACGGCCGGATGGACTGGCGGACAGATGGCCTTGCTGCCCCAGCGCACAACTTGACAAGCTCTGTAGGAACAAAGGATCGCCATTCCAAGGGCAGCTGTTTTGAACACACTCGCACATGCACACTTCCTAAATGTTCAATAGGTGAAGAGACATAGCCATGGGAAGTAGGGGTGCTGAGGGTGATGCAGCACCCCCTGAAAAATCTATAAGAGAGAGAGAGAGACATTGTTAGCCATTGTCAATTGGTTTTAGGTTTAGAGACAACAACAAAAGGGAATCAAAACCAAAACCTCTGTGAGCATGAGGGCAGGCACTGTATGTTCTGAGAACACTCAACGTGACTGGGAACAACAGGCGCGGCTTTGTGGTTTTACAGGAAACAGCTCTCTGTGTCAGAACACCACAGAAGCCCCACCCACGGCCCGCTGCCATTGGCTCAGCTATTGTCAGGCTCAGCTCAGGAGAGAACAAAGCCTGCACCAGCCAATCAGAGCAGAGTAAGAAGTTTCCTGTTCTATCAACATCTCATCTTAGGCTGAAGTAGAGCGTGTTGGCGTGACATCATGGGGCTTTAAAACTGAAAACCACAATAATTTAAAAGGCCCAGTGAATGATGACATACTCCCCCAAACTAACCTGTTGCTGCTACATGGTGTGAAGCAGTTCAGTGGTTGAGTGACAACTGACCTAGTTTAGGGCCTTTTAGAAGTAGACAACAACAGGGAAATTATTTCTCAGAACACCTATATTCTGCCAACTGAGAAAATCTACGAGGTATGCTATGTTAGCCTTATCCCTTTAAGTGGACATTTTAAGTATTTGATTACTTTGATGAGTTGAAATGACTGCTCAATTAAGTGGACCCCACTTTTCATTTACAAAAATCCACCAAAAGGTTTTGGGAGGAGGAAGACTGAGGAAGTGGTTAACTTTCCCCGGGTGGTCTTTCACCTTGCAGGCATCATCGTCAGGCTCAGGCTGAGGCACAATCAGTGATGCTTTATTGATATAGATCAGGGATGGGCAACTTTGATGGGGGTAGGGACCACAAAAAAATTGAACTTATCATGAGGGGCCGGTCGGTAATTTGACCATGCTTACTACAAGTGTAGATAGCTGGCTGCTAGATTAAATTTCCAATCAAAATTTGTTTTGCTGACATGAGTTAATTGAGTGACTGCTGATGCACAACCACATTTCGAAAATGCACCTTGCGTATTCTATTATTCTAACTCTCAACAGTAAGTTCAGACCCCGAATGAATTTCCCCCTCCCCCATTTGTATTATTTTGTATTATTATTATATTTTTTTGTATTGGTCCGCGGGCCTACAAAAGGGCCGCCAGTTGCCCATCCCTGATGTAGATCCATGCCTATGTCCAATAATGCATCCCATCCTGAAATTGAAGAATCTGAGAAGAAATTGATGTTTCTGAAGCTGAAAAAAGTTAATTACTTAACATATTGTGAATGTTCAACTAATTAGACTATGAGGACACTGAACATTGAGAATGTTAATCTTATTAAACAGGTGTTTACGAGGACACTGGTGAGTGAACAACATGGCTTAGAAGTGCTTGTCAGGGATGGGTGGGGAACATCATAAACCCACCCCCTCAGACTGAATACAACCGCTCCTCGATCTATGCCAATACTAATAAAGTCTTAAAATAGTGTCTCTTACACCAGCACAATCTGTTAAACCCAGTTTCCTTAGCAAATGATTAAACCACATCACACATTGAAAGGGAAGCACAATTCATTCCACAGATGAGAAGTCAAAACCTGAAAATGATTTGAAGAATTCAAGTTGTGAAAAAAGTATATTTACATTGGAGCATTTTTTGTTGTTGCTTAAAATAACAGACATTTTCACTTTCCTCCATAACTCTACCATCATATATATTTGAGTGCTCTATTGTAAATGTAATATGAAATGTAGGTGATATTTTGATAGATGAAAATCACCATTAACAATCTAGCACTGGGCGGATAGAAGAATTCAGGTCAATGGTAGATGGCATGCACTTGACGCTATGATGAACTTTATGGCACACTGGAGGACAACTCAGTAACTGGGTGAGAGTTCAGTGTTTGCCAATGTCTAAGGAAAATGAACAGGGTGGAGTTTCTGGAGTTAAGGTAATTTCCCCTAATAATCACTTAGCCTGCTTGTTCACCCTCAGCAACAGTTTTGAGGAGCTAAACAATTGTCCACACTGGCAATCAGTCAGGAAAGGGAGGACTGACAACTTCCCCTTGACCCCATCGTTACGCATGTGCACACACACACACACACACACACACACACACACACACACACACACACACACACACACACACACACACACACACACACACACACACACACACACACACACACACACACACACACACACACACTAGAAACTATACTATGAAGCAAAGATAAATTATATAAAGAATGATAGCAAAAACCTTAACTGAAATTTTGGGCAAGAAGGCAAACTCAGCTCCATCATTCATTGAATCAGATGGCTCATTCATCACAAAACCCACTCATATTGCCAACTACTTGAATTACTTTTTAATTGGCAAGATTAGCAAACGTAGGCATGACATGCCAGCAACAAATGCCGACACTAAACATCCAAGTATAACTGACCAAATTATGAAAGAACAGTATTGTAATTTTGAACTCCGTATATTGAGTATGGAAGAGGTGAAAAAAATATTGTTGTCAATCAACAATGACAAGCCACCGGAAAATTACAATGACAACTTGAATGGAAAATTATTGAGGAGGATAGCTAGGCCTACTAGAAAGTGTGTGCCCTCAGGCCTGGAAGGAAGCAAAAGTAATGGTGCCGGAGGGGATGGCTGCCGTTTTACGGGCTCCTAACCAACTGTTCTATTTTGTTTGTTTTTTCGCGTTGTTTGGAAGTTATTTTTTTACTTATTTTGTATATAACGTTGCTGCTACAATCTCCTATGACAGAAAAGAGCTTCTGGACATCAGAACAGCGATTACTCACCTCGAACTGGACGAAGATTTTTTCTTTAACGAGTCCAACGCGAAGGATATACTGCTTTCTTGGGCTGCCTTCTGAGAATTCGTAGGCGAGTGAGTAAACCTCCACATCCATCTGTACTATTGGCAAACCTGCAGTCATTGAAAAATAAAATGAATGATCTACGATTAAGACTATCCTACCAACGGTACATTAAAAACTGTAATATCTTATGTTTCACCAAGTTGTGGCTTAACGACGACACGGATACTACAGAGCTGGCTATGTATTCCGTGCATCGGCAGGACAGAGAAGCTACGTCTGGTAAGACGAGGGGCGGGGGTGTGTGTCTAATTGTAAATAAAAGCTGGTGCGTGATTTCTATTATTAAAGAAGTCTCAAGGTATTGCTCGCCGTAGGTAGAGTACCTCATGTTAAGCTGTAGACAACACTATCTACCAAGAGAGTTCTCAACTATATTATTTGTAGCTGTCTATTTACCACCACAAACCGATGTTGGCACTAAGACCACACTCAACAAGCTGTATAAGGCCGTAAGCAAACAACAAAATCCTTACCCAGAAGCGGCGCTCCTAGTGGCCAGGGACTTTAATGCAGGCAAACTTAAATCTATTTGACCAAATTTATACCAGCATGTCAGATGTGCAACCAGAGGGAAAACAACTATAGACCATCTAGAGCTGCCGCTTTCAAGGAGCGGGACTCTAACCCGGAAGCTTATAAGAAATTCCGCTATGCCCTGCGACAAACCATCAAACAGGCAAAGCATCAATACAGGACTAAGATCGAATCGTACTACACCGACTCTGATGCTCGTCAGATGTGGCAGGGCTTGCAAACCATTACAGACTACAAAGGGAAGCACAGCCGAGAGCTGCTCAGTGACACGAGCCTACCAGATGAGCTAAACTACTAATATGCTCGCTTCGAGGCAAATGGCACTGAAGCATGCATGAGAGCACCAGCTGTTCCAGGAGTAAGACCTTTAAACAGGTCAACATTCACAAGGCCGCAGGGCCAGACAGATTACCAGGACGTGTACTGCAAGCATGCGGTGACCAACTGGCAAGTGTCTTTACTGACATTTTCAACCTCTCCCTGTTCGAGTCTGTAATACCAATATGTTTTAAGCAGACCACCATAGTGCCTGTGCCCAGGAACACTAAGGTAACGTGCCTAAATGACTACCGACCCGTAGCACTCACGCCTGTAGCCATGAAGTGCCTTGAAAGGCTGGTCCTGGCTCACATCAACATCATTATCCCAGAAACCCTAGGCCCCAACAGATCCACAGATGATGCAATCTCTATTGCACTCCACACTGCCCTTTCCCACCTGGACAAAAGGAACACCTACGTGAGAATGCTATTCATTGACTACAGCTCAGCGTTCAACACCACAGTGCCCTCAAAGCTCATCAATAAGCTAAGGACCCTGGGACTAAACACCTCCCTTTGCAATTTGATCCTGGACTTCCTGACGGGCCGACCCCTTGTGGTAAGGGTAGGAAACAACACATCTGCCATGCTGACCCTCAACAACCCCTCCTTGAAAGCGATCACCCACGACTGCGTGGCCAAACACGACTCCAACACCATCATTAAGTTTGCTGACGATACAACAGTGGTAGGGCTGATCACTGACAATGATGAGACAGCCTATAGGTAGGAGGTCAGAGACCTGGCAGTGTGGTGCCAGGAAAACAACCTCTCCCTCAATGTGAGCAAGACAAAGGACCTGATCGTGGACAACAGGAAAAGGCTGGCCGAACAGGCCCCCATTAACATCGACGGGGCTGTAGTGGTGCGGGTCCTTGGTGTCCACATCAACAACAAACGTGCTCCCATGGTCCAAACACACCAAGAGGGCACGACAACACCTTTCCCCCCTCAGGAGACTGAAAAGATTTGGCATGGGTCCCCAGATCCATCAAGACCATCCTGACCGGTTGCATCACCGCCTGGTATGGCAACTGCTCGTCATCTGACCATGAGGCCCTTCAGAGGGTAGTGTGTACGGCCCAGTACATCACTGGGGCCAAGCTTCCTACCATCCAGGACCTATACACTAGGCGGTGTCAGAGGAAGGCCCCAAAAATTGGCAAAGACTCCAGTCACAGACTGTTCTCTCTGCTATCACAGACTGTTCTCTCTGCTCCCTTTGTTTTTACATTGCTGCTTCTCGTTGTTTATTATCTATTTATTTAACCAGGTAAGTTGACTGAGAACACATTCTCATTTACAGCAACGACCTGGGGAATAGTTACAGGAGAGAGGAGGGATCAATGAGCCAATTGTAAACTGGAGAAGATTAAGTGGCCATGATGGTATGAAGGCCAGATTGGGAATTTAGCCAGGACACCAGGGTTAACACCCCTACTCTTACGATAAGTGCCATGGGATCTTTTGTGACCACAGAGAGTCAGTACACCTGTTTAACATCCCATCCAAAAGACAACACCCTACACAGATCAATGTCCCTTATCACTGCCCTGGGGGATTGGGATATAATTGTTTTTATTTTTCAAAAGACATGAGGAAAGGGTGCTTCCTACTGGCCCTCCAACACCACCTGGTCTCCCATCCAGGGACTGACCAGGACCAACCCTGCTTAGCTTCAGAAGAAAACCAACAGTGGGATACAGGGTGGTATGCTGCTGGCTATGCATAGTCAATTATCCCTACCTACAGTACATGTACAAAATAACTTGACTAACCTGTACCCCCGCACACTGACTCGGTACCGGTACCCCCTGTATATAAACTCATTATTGTTATTTTTTATTTTTTATTTGACTATTTTTTACTTTAGTTTCTTTTGTATTTCTTAACTCTTTCTTGAACTGCATTGTTGGTTAAGGGCTTGTAAGTAAGCATTTCACATAAGGTACTACACCTGTTGTATTTGGAGCATGTGACAAATAAAATGTGATTTCATCTGCTTTAATAAACATTTTGAAAAAATTGTGTTTGACCAGATACAATGCTATTTTACAGTAAACAAATTCACAACAGACTCAGCACGATTATAGGGAATGGCATTCAACAAGCACAGCCCTTACACAAATGACTAATGATTGGCTGAGAGAAATTGATGATAAAATAATTGTTGGGGCTGTTCTGTTAGACTTCAGTGCGGCTTTTGACATTATAGATCATTGTCTGCTGCTGGAAAAACTTATGTGTTATGGCTTTACACCCCCTGCTCTATTGTGGACAATGAGTGACCTATGTAACAGAACACAGAGGGTGTTCTTCAATGGAACTTTCTCCAACATAATCCAGGTAGAATCAGGAATTCCCCAGGGCTGTTGTCTAGGCCCCTTACTTTTTTCAATCTTTACTAATGACATGCCTTTGAGTAAAGCCAGTGTATCTATGTATGTAGATGACTCAACACTATAAATGTCAGCAACAACAGCAAGTTAAATTACTGCAACACTTAACAAAGAGCTGCAGTTAGTTTCTGAATGGGTGGCAAGTAATAAGTTAGTTCTAAATATTTCAAAAACTAAAAGCATTGTATTTGGGACAAATCATTCACTAAACCCTAAACCACAACCAAATCTTGTAATGAATAATGTGGAAATTGAGTAAGTTGATGTGACTAAACTGCTTGGAGTAACCCTGGATTGTAAACTGTCATGGTCAAAACATGTTGATACAACAGCAGCTAAGATGGGGAGAAGTCTGCCAATAATAAAGCACTGCTCTGCCTTCTTAACAACACTATCAACAAAGCAGGTCCTACAGGCCCTAGTTTTTTCGCACCTGTACTACTGTTCAGTTGTGTGGTCAGGTGGCACAAAGAGGGACTTGTATCAATTGATTTACACAACATGCCTACCACTTTGAAGATGCAAAGTATTTTTTTATTGTGAAACAAACAAGAAATAAGACAAAAAAACTGGAGCGTGCATAACTATTCATCCCCCCAAAGTCAATACTTTGTAAAGCCACCTTTTGCAGCAATTACAGCTGCAAGTGTCTTGGGATATGTCTCTATAAGCTTGGCACATCTAGCCACTGGGATTTTTGCCCATTCTCCAAGGCAAACCTGCTCCAGCTCCTTCAAGTTGGATGGGTTCCTGCTGGTGTAAAGCAATCTTTAAGTCATACCACAGATTCTCAATTGGATTGAGGTCTAGGCTTTGACTAGGCCATTCCAAGACATTAACATTTTTCCCCTTAAACCACTCGAGTGTTGGTTTAGCAGTATGCTTAGGGTCCTTGCCCTGCTGGAAGGTGAACCTCTGTCCCAGTCTCAAATCTCTGGAAGACTGAAACAGGTTTCCCTCAAGACTTTTCCTGTATTTAGCGCCATCCATCATTCCTTCAATTCTGACCAGTTTCCCAGTCCCTGCCGGTGAAAAACATCCCCACAGCATGATGCTGCCACCACCATGCTTCACTGTGGGGATGGTGTTCTCGGGGTGATGAGAGTTGTTGGGTTTGTGCCGTTTTCCTTGATGGCCAAAAAGCTCAATTGTAGTCTCATCTGTCCAGAGTCCCTTCTTCCATATGCTTGCGGAGTCTCCCACATGCCTTTTGGCGAACACCAAACATGTTTGCTTATTTTTTTCTTTAAGCAATGTCTTTTTTCTGGACACTCTTTCGTAAAGCCCAGCTCTGTGGAGTGTACGGCTTAAAGTGGTCGTATTGACAGATACTCCAATCTCCGCTGTGGAGCTTTGCAGCTCCTTCAGGGTTATCTTTGGTCCCTTTGTTGCCTCTCTGATTAATGCCCTCCTTGCCTGGTCCGTGAGTTTTGGTGGGCGGCCCTCTCTTGGCAGGTTTATTGTGGTGCCATATTATTTCCATTTTTTAATAATGGATTTAATGGTGCTCCGTGGGATGTTCAAAGTTTCTGATATTTTTTTATAAACCAACCCTGATCTGTACTTCTCCACAACTTTGTTCCTGACCTGTTTGGAGAGCTCCTTGGTCTTCATGGTGCCGCTTGCTTGGTGGTGCCCCTTGCTTAGTGGTGTTGCAGAATCTGGAGCCTTTCAGAACAGGTGAATATATACTGAGATCATGTGACAGATCATGTGACACTTAGATTGCACACAGGTGGACTTTATTTAATTATTTATGTGACTTCTGAAGGTAATTGGTTGCACCAGATCTTATTTAGGGGCTTCATAGCAAAGGGGGTGAATACAGATGCACGCACCACTTTTCCGCTGAATTTTTTGTAGAATTCTTTGAAACAAGTAATTTTTTTCATTTCACTTCACCAATTTGGACTATTTTGTGTATGTCCATTACATGAAATCCAAATAAAAATCTATTTAAATTACAGTTTGTAATGCAACAAAATTGGAAAAGCGCCAAGGGGGGGTGAATCATTTTGCAAGGCACTGTACATTTTGAATGCTTAGCAGGACAGGAAAATTGTCCAATTCACAAACATATCAAGAGAACATCCCTTGTCATCCCTACTGCTTCTGATCTGTCGGACTCACTAAACACACATGCTTTGTTTTTAAATGATGTCTGAGTGTTGGAGTGTGCCCCTGGTTATCCGTTATTAACAAAAACAAGAAAATGGTGGCGTCTGGTTTGCATAATATAAGGAATTTTGTATTATTCTTTTACTTTTGATACTTAAGTATATTTTAGCAATTACATTTACTTTTTATACTTATGTATATTTAAAACCAAATACTTTTAGACCTTTACTCAAGTAGTATTTTACTGGGTGACTTTCACTTTTACTTGAGTAATTTTCAATTAAGGTATCTTTATTTTTACTCAAGTATGACAATTGTGTACTTTTTCCACCACAGCACAATACATGCCACCAGAGGTCTCTTCACAATCCCCAAGTCCAGAACAGACTATGGGAGTCGCACAGTACTACATAGAGCCATGACTACATGGAACTCTATTACACATCAGGTAACTGATGCAAGCAGTAGAATCAGATGAAAAAAACAGAAAAAAATAAACCTTATGGAACAGCGGGTACTGTGAAGAGACACACAAGCAGGTACAGACACGCGCATAAACACACTTGTTAGCACAAGCACTCTACACACTCGTACATTTTAATATGGTTGTACAGTCCTATTATATATTTTGTTTTGTAGATATGTAGTGGTGTAATAATGTTATATGATGTACTGTTTTATCTTTTGTTATATGTGTGATGTAAGTGCCTTAATTAATGTGTTTGAACCCCAGGAAGAGTAGCTGCTGCCTTGGCATCAGGATCCCTAATAAATACAAAAACGCACACACACTCTGTGAAAAGGGAAAAGTGTTTTCCTGTTTCTTTTAGAGTTGGACTCATGTGAAGGACGAACTATGATAAAAAAATAGACCTTTCCCACTTTGTTTCCCTTTCAGTCATAGGATGGCTGGGAACATACCGTATAAATTATATACAGTTCCAGTCAAAAGTTTGAACACACCTACTTTATCTTTATTTTTTATTATTTTCTACATTGTAGAATAATAGTGAAGACATCAACACTATGAAATAAGACATATGGAATCATGTAGTAACCAAAAAAGTGTTAAACAAATCAAAATATATGTTATATTTGACATTCTTCAAAGTAGTCACCCTTTGCCTTGATGACAGCTTTGCACACTCTTGGCATTCTCTCAAACAGCTGCATGAGGTAGTCACCTGGAATGCATTTCAATTAACAGGTGTGCCTTGTTAAAAGTTAATTTGTGGAATTTCTTTCCTTCTTAATGCGTATGACAGTTTGAGCCAATCAGTTGTGTTGTGACAAGGTAAGGGTGGTATATTATGGCAAGAACAGCTCAAATAAGCAAAGAGAAATGACAGTCCATAATTACTTTAAGACATGAACATTTGAAGAACTTTTAAAGTTTCTTCAAGTGCATTTGCAAAAACCATCAAGCGCTATGATGAAACTGGCACTCATGAGGTGACAGGAAAGGAAGACCCAGAGTTACCTCTGCTGCAGAGGATAAGTTCATTAGAGTTACCAGACTCTATTTGCAGCCCAAATAAATGCTTCACAGAGTTCAAGTAACAGACACATTTCAACATCAACTGTTCAGAGGAGACTGCGTGAATCAGGCCTTCGTGGTTGAATTGCTGCAAAGAAACCACTACTAAAGGACACCAATAAGAAGAAGAGACTTGCTTGGGTCAAGAAACACGAGCAATGGACATTAGACCGGTGGAAATCTGTCCTTTGGTCTGATGAGTCCAAATTTGCAATTTTTGGTTGCAACCGCCATGTCTTTGTGAGACGAAGAGTGGGTGAACGGATGATCTCCACATGTGTGGTTCCCAACATGAAGCATGGAGGAGGAGATGTGATGGTGATGAGCTTCAACTTTCTTAACATTTCCACCCGAAATCCCCCTAAACCTCATTAAAACTCAGACCCTGGCTACGGCCCTGGAAGGGGGGACACAGGCAAGAATGACCATTAGAGGCCTTCCTTATGATGTCCACATAGGAAATATGATGGACAAACAGCAGTCAGCACTGATGATGACCAACCAAGAGAAAGATGCTGTTAAACAGGAATATTAGCTGATGTACGAAGGGCTATATAAAATATAAAATAAAATTGATTGAATAGGAAGTTAATAAAATCGTCAACTTCTATAAACCAGTCATCCCCAATCGTAAATCAATGACATGAAACAATGTAAAGACTCAGAAACTAGGTGGAGGTGACTGGCTTCCTCCTCTTGCCCTCAGAGATCCAGATGACCACAGCATTCCCAAAAAACCCCAGAAGGAAAATTATGACTTCAATTGCAAACTGAGGAAAACTTTCTGAGGAAAACTCTAAAAAGAGTGAATAGTCACAAAGCGTCTTGGTGTCTTCTCTGACATTTTAAAAATGTCCCTGTAAAAACGGCGGGCATACTGCATGCAAAGTCAAAACACAAAATCCCTTGCAGTGTCATATCCACCTCTTCAGTAGTCTGTTTGCTGTGGCTTTACAACAGTTGACTGATGAAGTATTTAGGAAATCAACATAATTTTTTACTGAAAACGTTTCCCATCTTCTTCCACTGATCCAATCAAAAGGTATGCATTTCATTAAATTAAAACGTTTATACTAAACTACTTTAACTGACATTGGTTTTTGGTTAGAAGTTGTGTGTTTGACAAGTGCATGTGCACGTGCACATTTTTTAATTTTTTATTTAACCTTTATTTAACTAGGCAAGTCAGTTAAGAAAAAAATCTTATTTACAATGACGGCCTACCCCGGCCAAACCTGGACGACACTGGGCCTCCTAATCATGGCCGGATGTGATACAGCATGTATACGAACCAGGGACTGTAGTGACGCCTCTTGCACTGAGTTGCAGTGCCTTAGACTGTACACATGGTGTGTGTGTGTGGACAAAACGTACAGGACATGTACTGTACATGCAGGGATGTGTATTTTGATGTGTTCCATGTACACTCCTTAGCCTTGCTATCCCAGCACGATGAACTTTTCTGTGTTCTGGGAAACGATTATGAGGGTCACTTTCCAGTCATTCCAACTGTGGAACTGATTGAAAGCAGGTCCGGGCTCCAATACCACTGAGACCTGCTGGAGCTGCAGTGAAAATCAGAGTGAGGCAATGCCTGAAAATCACTAACAGAAAAACAGCATGAGCAAGTGTTTTTCATCAATGTTTATCCAAGCTGGGACATAAACACATCAAAACAAACTTATCCTTTTCAGGAGAGGATGCATAAGCTAAATATTGTGCAAATGTACCATTGGAGGAAGAATTGCATGTTTACATGTCTTTGTGTTTGTTTTGGAAAATAATCCTCCATTCACATATGAAACACAAAACAGAGTTGAGTCCTCAAATGACTGGTGAGTGAGTTGAGCCATCTTATGGGAAGTTACCCGCACCACACTACTAACAAATTTCCAATAACAGGAAAGACCCATGTAAACTTCTGCCTCTAAGGTCAAACGTCATGGTTTCTCCCAAGCGATGCACAAAAACAAGTGTGTGGGGGGGCAGACAATTCTGAGCCATCCAGGAAGTCTCTCGCTGCTCTGGATGACCAATTGCTTTTGCTCTCTGAGGAAAACTCTAAAAACTCTAAAAAGAGAGAATACTCACAAATCTTCAACCTATCCCTGTCCCAGTCCCAGGCTGTAGTCCCCACCTACTTTAAAGAGACAGATCACCATCATCCCAGTGCCTAAGAAAACATGGTGACATGCCCAAATAACTATCATCCGTCGCACTCACCCCAGCCATCATGAAGTGTTTCGAGAGGTTGGTAATGGCCCACATCAAGGCCAGCATGCCATTCACATTGGACCCACTCCAATTTGCCTAATTCTCCAACAGATCCATGGAAGATGCCATTTCCATCGATATTCACGAGGCCGTAACACATCTGGACAAGAGGAACACCTGTGTGAGAATGCTGTTCATTGGCTACAATTCAGAATTCAATAATATTGTTCCCTCCAAGCTCAATACCAATCTCAGACCCTGGGTCTGGACACCACCCTCTGCAACTGGATCCTGGACTTCCTGATGGTCAGACCACAGCTCTAAGGATGGCCAACAACACCTCCTCCACACTGACTCTTAACACAGGGGCCCACTGTACTCCCTGTTCACCCACGACAGTGTCGCTTTGCACGACACCAACTCCATCATCAAGTTTTCTGACGACCCCGCGATGTCACGCCCTGATCTGTTTCCCCTGCCTTTGTGATTGTCTCCACCCACCTTCAGGTGTCACCTGTTTTCCCCATTAGTCCCTGGGTACTTATTCCTGTGTTCCCTGTTTGTCTGTTGCCAGTTTGTCTTGTCTTGTCTTGTCAAGTCAACCAGCGTGTTTTTCGATGCTCCTGCTTTTTCCTTATCTCTGTTTTGCTAGTCCTCCCGGTTTTGACCCTTGCCTGCCTTGACTCTGAACCTGCCTGCCTGACCATACTGCCTGCCCTGACCTCGAGCCTGCCTGCCACTCTGTACCTCCTGGACTCTGACCTAGTTTATTATATTTTGCCTGTCCACAACCATTCTCTTGCCTGCCCCTTGGATCATAATAAATATCAGAGACTCGAACCATCTGCCTCCCGTGTCTGCATCCTGTGCCCTTATACGAGGTTGTAGGCCTGATAACCAACAATGATGAGTCATCCTATAGGGAGAAGGTAAGTGAGCTGGCATTGTGGTGTCAAGACAACAACCTCTTCCTCAACGTCAGCAAAACAAAGGAGTTGGATGTTAACTTCAGGAAGCAGAGGAGGGAACATGCCCTGATCCACATCAACGGGACTGCAGTAGACAGAGTCAGCAGTTTTAAGTTCCTCTGCGTCCACATCACTGAGGACTTGTCATGGACCAACAACACCACCACTCTTGTCAAGAGGGCACAACAGCATCTCTACTTCCTAAAGCGGCTGAAGAATGTCGGCATGCCACCACGGGTCCTCTCCAAATACTACCGCTGCACCGCTGAGAGCGTTCTGACTGGTTGGACCGGGCTTCTACCCATCCAGGACTCGAAACAGTGCCTGAGGAAGGCCCGCATCATCATGAAGGATCCCACACACCCCAGCCACAAGATGTTCACTCCCTTACTGTCGGGCAGACATTATTGGAGCATGAGGTTTGACACCAACAGTTTCTACAGTTTCTATCTACAAGCTGACTGCTTAACACTTCAACTGGACTCTCACTATGATTGCTAAATACTGCACAATTTAAACATTGCCTCCCAATCCCCAAAACACGTGTACATATTGGAATATAAATTATGCCTTCCTGTATTATACTTATGCTAAAATGTTTATTCTATTCTACTGAGCCATTTACTTTGTTCCTATTCTTATTTTTTATTATGTCTTATTGTTGTTGCATTGTCGAGAAGAAACCTGCAAGTAAGCATTTCGATGGACGTTGTATACCATGTGTATCCCATAGATACAACTAATGAACCTTGAAAGTAGAATTTGCATGCCTGTACCCATCCCTGTGGTAAGAAAGCCAAAAGCACAAACAGAGAAGGAGAGAGAGAAGGAAGTGGAAGCATGTGGGTTTGTGTGCATCATGGTTGTTGAGAGAAGGGGAGGGTGGTGGTGTTGGTGGTGGCAGTGGAGTGGGCGGTGTTACACAGCACTGGCTCACTCCGGTTTGAGCTGCTTTCAGCTGGCCCTGTGCCACGGCGAGGTTGCGAGGTTAGCGCAAGGGTGGCGGCGGGGTTACTTAGCGCCTTGTCTGCGATTTGCGTGTCAGACAAGATGCAGGGACTCGGCTCTAGCATTGACAGCTGCACCAGGTGTGTGTGTGCCGGTATGTGTGTCTGTGTGTGTGTGTCTGTGTGTGTGTGTGTGTGTCAGAGTACTCTGTGTCCGTACTGTAGGGAACTCTTCTGTGTCACGGCATGGAGGAACCCACTGTCCCACAGGCAGGCAGGCAGGCAGGCAGGCAGGCAGGCAGGCAGGCAGGCAGGCAGGCAGGCAGGCAGACAGACAGACAGACAGACAGACAGACAGACAGACAGACAGACAGACAGACAGACAGACAGACAGACAGACAGACAGACAGACAGACAGACAGACAGACAGACAGACAGACAGACAGACAGACAGACAGACAGACAGACAGACAGACAGACAGACAGACAGACAGACAGACAGACAGACACAAGCTGTCCTATATAAATACACCAAGTGTACAAAATATTAAGAACACTCACCCTTTTGCGCTTCAGAACAGCCTTATTTTTTGGGGCATGGACTCTACAAGGTGTCAAATGCGTTCCACAGGGATGCTGGTCCATGTTGACTCCAATGCTTCACAAAGTTGTGCTTCACAAAGTTGTGTTGGCTGGATGTCCTTTGGGTGGTGGACCATTGTTGATACACACTGTTGAGTGTGAAAAACCCAGCAGCGTTGCAGTTCTGAGCCTGGCACCTACTGCCATACCCTGTTCAAAGACACTTAAATAGTTTGCCTTGCCCATTCACCCTCTGAATGGCACACATACACAATCCATGTCTCAATTGTCTAAAGGCTTTAAAATCCTTCTTTAACTTGTCTCCTCCCCTTCATCTACACCGATTGAAGTGGATTTAACGTGTGACATCAATAAGGGATCATAGCTTTCAACTGGATTCACCTGGTCAGTCTATGTCATGGAAAGAGCAGGTGTTCATATTGTTTTATACACTCAGTGTAGTTTCTCACATATTGGAGTTCCCTCAAATTAATTAGTTTGTCTGGTTTTGCAGAACAACAATAAATTCTAGGAATTGGACAACCAGAGTGTTACTCAATACACCATAATTAAATGTTGTACACAAACCAATTTTTGTATGACATTTGACATATTCCTGTATTTGTTTTGAGCCCCTTCCAATGTACAACAATGAGATGGTTGAGTGAACAAGAGGCTTTTTATATCAGATCCTTTGTCCAAATCAATGAAGATATATCCCATAAAGAAGATCCAGTCTGTGCTGTGTCAAATCACAGAATATGTGCCACCTCTCTATACAAATAGTCTTCGGCAAACACATCTCTACACAGTGCCTCACAGAGGCAGCATATACAACAGACCCAGTAATTTGTGTACTTTGAAGACACACCAGTCAGACATCAGAAAACAGTCAGACGCATGCCACTGAACAAGAGCCAGTTCTACCGCTGTGACTGGGTTAAACAGTGTGGAGGACCTTTGGATGGTTTGGTCTGCCAGGGCAGTCACTCCCCTCTCTGTGTTTGCACGTGGGATTGTCTTGAGGTCTGTGAATGGGGAGCTTGTGAGAGAAGGGTCCCCACCGAGGAGGGGGGTGGGGATGGTCACTAACACAGCTGTTCAGCTCAAATAGTGCCTGCTGTCGTTTGGGGACTCCTGTTGGAAGTTAGTGTGTTTTACTGGGAGAGAGCATTGTAAGGAGCAGCAAGGAGGGATACTCTATTGTTTTTCTGTGTTTTTGCTTTGCTGGGAAAGACTTTAGAGATAAAGGAAGAGTCCATGCTGTTTTGCTTGAATTTCATTTTATCCACTTCAAACTGGTCGAAATGGATGTTCTTGGTAAATGCTATTCTACTGTATGTATGATAAGTGAAGCTTACGTGATCATGAGAGTTTGTTTTGGGAATCTATGCTACATTTTGAACATCCTCAGTTACAGTGTGTCCCTTATGTCTTCTGTCTCAAACCAAAAAGGGAACACAGTTACAGTGTGTCCCTTATGTCTTCTGTCTCAAACCAAAAAGGGAACACAGTTATAGTGTGTCCCTTATGTCTTCTGTCTCAAACCAAAAAGGGAACACAGTTATAGTGTGTCCCTTATGTCTTCTGTCTCAAACCAAAAAGGGAACACAGTTATAGTGGCCGAAAGTGAAACCTGTAGCCGTCCTTCACTGTTCGAACACCAAATCAGATTTTCGTGTGTTGTGTTCCCTTAAAGGCAGTCCCTGGTGCAACGAGGAACATGCTCTGCAGGGGAATTCGTGACACTGGCAGTTTACGGCTCTTTGGTCACGGGTTATAAAAACTCTGAATCAGCATGGAGTGGAGGCTCCGGACTGGGGTCTATCCCACAGTGCAGTGGGGTAATGAATGCCCCTCACCACGGTGAAGCTCTCGCCTGAGTTATGAGGTGAGAGCAAAGGTCGTAACCTCTCCCCTAACACAGCCTCCTCCAGTGGCCTAATTCTAAATCCAATTACAATGTTTAACCTGGATCCTTCAGCCATATAAACCAGAAACAGAAGTAGCATACAACGTGTTCTACCCCCCTCCACCACTGTGCTATCATTACCTTGTAAGACAGCTTTGCCTTCTCTATCAAGACGTAACTTTGGGAATTCCATAGAATACCCACATGCACATGTACATAAATCTACATGCATATGTTGACACAAGCGGGTGTATAGCTATTTACAGACTGGTAATTTATTGTTTAAATGACCTGACGAAGGTCCTAGTGCAGGGGTTGTCAACCTTTTCTTGCCCAGGGACCCCCTCTCAGGCAAACCGGCGACCCAGGGAACCCATCATACGTTAGCAAAAAATGTGCTGTCTTGTCTTATCGTATGATGGTGAACGATAATGGTGGAAGTAGTCAACAGTAGTCAACATTTTAAAATCAATTGATTTGGTAGATAGTTTTTCATTATTTTGACCTCCCCACATTATAATTGGAAGAGGAAGTGTAAACGCTAACATAACCTATTAGCTAGGTAACTCTAAACACATCTACGCTAAGAACAGCTGTTTAGCTGGTTAAACAAAGGTTAGCCAAGTGTAGGCAAAAATGAATATCCAAGTCAAGAAAGCTTACCAGCAGTCAGCGGCACTTGTACACTGGTAGCCTATTCACATGTGCTTTTTCAAAGCCTATGTCACATACTTCAGGTGGGGGTCTGTAGCGTGACTGTCTGTAGTGGTTGTATGTAGCGTGACTGTCTGTAGTGGGTGTATGTAACGTGACTGTCTGTAGTGGTTGTATGTAGCGTGACTGTCTGTAGTGGGTGTATGTAACGTGACTGTCTGTAGTGGGTGTCTGTAGCGTGACTGTCTGTAGTGGGTGTATGTAGCGTGACTGTCTGTAGTGGGTGTATGTAGCGTGACTGTCTGTAGTGGTTGTATGTAGCGTGACTGTCTGTAGTGGGTGTATGTAGCGTGACTGTCTGTAGTGGTTGTATGTAGCGTGACTGTCTGTAGTGGGTGTATGTAGCGTGACTGTCTGTAGTGGGTGTCTGTAGCGTGAATGTCTGTAGTGTGTGTCTGTAGCGTGACTGTCTGTAGTGGGTGTCTGTAGCGTGACTGTCTGTAGTGGTTGTATGTAGCGTGACTGTCTGTAGTGGGTGTATGTAACGTGACTGTCTGTAGTGGGTGTCTGTAGCGTGAATGTCTGTAGTGTGTGTCTGTAGCGTGACTGTCTGTAGTGGGTGTCTGTAGCGTGACTGTCTGTAGTGGGTGTCTGTCTGTAGTGGGTGTCTGTAGTCTGACTGTCTGTGGTGGGTGTCTGTAGCGTGACTCTCTGTAGTGGGTGTCTGTAGCTTGACTGTCTGTAGTGGGTGTCTGTAGCGTGACTGTCTGTAGTGGGTGTCTGTAGCATGACTGTCTGTAGTGGTTGTCTGTAGCATGACTGTCTGTAGTGGGTGTCTGTAGCGTGACTGTCTGTAGTTGGTGTCTGTGCATGCCTGTCTGTAGTGGTTGTATGTAGCGTGACTGTCTGTAGTGGGTGTATGTAACGTGACTGTCTGTAGTGGTTGTATGTAGCGTGACTGTCTGTAGTGGGTGTATGTAACGTGACTGTCTGTAGTGGGTGTCTGTAGCGTGAATGTCTGTAGTGTGTGTCTGTAGCGTGACTGTCTGTAGTGGGTGTCTGTAGCGTGACTGTCTGTAGTGGTTGTATGTAGCGTGACTGTCTGTAGTGGGTGTATGTAACGTGACTGTCTGTAGTGGGTGTCTGTAGCGTGAATGTCTGTAGTGTGTGTCTGTAGCGTGACTGTCTGTAGTGGGTGTCTGTAGCGTGACTGTCTGTAGTGGGTGTCTGTCTGTAGTGGGTGTCTGTAGTCTGACTGTCTGTGGTGGGTGTCTGTAGCGTGACTCTCTGTAGTGGGTGTCTGTAGCTTGACTGTCTGTAGTGGGTGTCTGTAGCGTGACTGTCTGTAGTGGGTGTCTGTAGCATGACTGTCTGTAGTGGTTGTCTGTAGCATGACTGTCTGTAGTGGGTGTCTGTAGCGTGACTGTCTGTAGTTGGTGTCTGTGCATGCCTGTCTGTAGTGGATGTTTGTAGCATGACTGTCTGAGATGGGTGTCTGTAGTGGGTGTCTGTAGCCTGACTGTCTGTAGTGTGAAGCAGCTTGCACCAGCCTGACTCTGTCCCCTGACTTGCAGATAGATACTTTATCTGATTCTATTCAGTCTGACTATGGGTTTCATAACGTCAACCTTGCTGTCATTGCGTGTTAGGCAGTAATGGGCTGTAAACTTTTGATTTGAGTGTAATTTATTCTGATGCTATGTCAAATAATTTCTCTATTGATGTTCTAACTCTTATTCAATTTTTCCTTTCCTCCTATTTCCTTCAAAATACAGTATGACAGAAATAAATAATTTTGTGTCATATCCTAGCTGGCCAAAGGAGAAGTCCCTCCACACATGCATAGATGGTCAGGATGAGAAATCAATTTGCCGGACTGGACAAGTGTGATCTCTGTGCTGATGATCATGATGTCCTGATATAGATCTTAAGCGTAAATGGGCCCTAAATAGCCGGCAGATGACTCCCAAACCAAATGAAGCCACATCATGAGCAGTCATGGGCGGATGTTTAAACCCCCTCACCCCAGTCGTGTACCGCAGTTTCGCTGGCACCCCCGCAAGGTCTGAGCAAGCCCCCCCTCCAATTTGTATATATATATATATATACTGTATATATATATATACACACTGAACACGTAAAGTGCTGAGGAGTATTTCTGTCTGTAATAAAGCCCTTTTATGGTGAAAAATTAATTCCAATTGGCTGGGCCTGGCTCCCCAGTGGGTGGGACTGGCTCCCCAGTGGATGGCTGTGTCCCTTCCCATTCATGTGAAATCCATAGATTAGGGCCTAATGAATTTAATTCTATTGACTGATTTCCTTCTATGAACTGCAACAGTAAAATCTTTGAAATTGCTGCATGTTGCATTTATATTTTTGTTCAGAACATAAACTCAGCAAAAAAAGAAACGTCCCTTTTTCAGGACCCTGTCTTTCAAAGATAATTCATAAAAATCCAAATAACTTTACAGATCTTCATTGTAAAGGGTTTAAACACTGTTTCCCATGCTTGTTCAATGAACCATAAACAATTAATGAACATGCACCTGTGGAACGGTCGTTAAGACACTAACAGCTTACAGACGGTAGGCAATTAAGGTCACAGTTATGAAAACTTAGGACACTAAAGAGGCCTTTCTACTGACTCTGGAAAACACCAAAAGAAAGATGCCCAGGGTCCCTGCTCATCTGCGTGATCATGCCTTAGGCATGCTGCAGAGAGGCATGAGGACTACAGATGTGGCCAGGGCAATAAATTGCAATGTCCGTACTGTGAGACGCCTAAGACAGTGCTACAGGGAGACAAGACGGACCGCTGATCGTCCTCGCATTGGCAGACCACGTGTAACAACACCTGCACAGGATCGTTACATCCGAACATCACCCCTGCGGGACAGGTACAGGATGACAACAACAGCTGCACGAGTTACACCAGGAACGCACAATCCCTCCATCAGTGCTCAGACTGTCCGCAATAGGCTGAGAGAGGCTGGACTGAGGGCTTGTAGGCCTGTTGTAAGGCAGGTCCTCACCAGACATCACTGGCAACAAAGTCGCCTATGGGTACAAACCCACCGTCGCTGGACCAGACAGAACTGGCAAAAAGTGCTCTTCACTGACGAGTTACGGTTTTGTCTCACCAGGGGTGATGGTCCGATTCGCGTTTATCGTCGAAGGAATGAGCGTTACACCGAGGCCTGTACTCTGGAGTGGGATCGATTTGGAAGTGGAGGGTCCGTCATGGTCTGGGGCGGTATGTCACAGCATCATCGGACTGAGCTTGTTCTCATTGCAGGCAATCTCAACGCTGTGCGTTACAGGGAAGACATCCTCCTCCCTCATGTGGTACCCTTCCTGCAGGCTCATCCTGACATGACCCTCCAGCATGACAATGGCACCAGCCATACTGCTCATTCTGTGCGTGATTTCCTGCAAGACAGGAATGTCAGTGTTCTGCCATGGCCAGCGAAGAGCCCGGATCTCAATCCCATTGAGCATGTCTGGGACCTGTTGGATCGGAGGGTGAGGGCTAGAGCCATTCCCCCCAGAAATGTCCGGGAACTTGCAGGTGCCTTGGTGGAAGAGTGGGGTAACATCTCACTGCAAGAACTGGCAAATCTGGTGCAGTCCATGAGGAGGAGATGCACTGCTGTATGTAATGCAGCTGGTGGCCACACCAGATACTGATTGTTACTTTTGATTTTGATCCCCCCTTTGTTCAGGGACACATTATTCAGTTTATTTTAGTCACATGTCTGTGGAACCTGTTCAGTTTATGTCTCACTTGTTGAATCTTGTTATGTTCATACAAATATTTACACATGTTAAGTTTGCTGAAAATAAACACAGTTGACAGTGAGAGGACATTTCTTTGTTTGCTGAGTTTATATATATATTTTTTTTTCTATGGGGAAACAGCTAACTGTTCTACACATTTTGCCATGGACAAAGAGAAAAATGTGCAGTTTTATAGCTAATATCCTGCAATTCTACACATATTGCTATTGGGCAGAGAAAAATGTGCAATTGTATAGCTAATCTCATGCTATTCTACACATTTTCCAATGAGGCTAAGAGAATTTAGCATGTAGAAGCTAATTTCCTGCTATTCTACACATTCCCCCCCAGAGACTGTGGGCTCCACCTTGCGGCTGCATGGAGGGGGAGGGCGGGTACGCCAGTGCCCTGACCCATATGGGGTGTATCCACTACCCAGTACATATGGTTCTTCTCAGCGTAGATATGTGTAGATATGTACTCATGTCATGTACTCAAAAAAGCCAGCCACGCTCAAGGTCCTAACCGACATCATAACCGCCATCGAGAGAAATTACTGCGGAGCCGTATTCATCGACCTGGCCAAGGCTTTCGACTCAATCACCACATTCTTATTGGCAGACTCGACAGCCTTGGTTTCTCAAATGATTGCCTCGCCTGGTTTACCAACTACTTCTCTGATAGAGTTCAGTGTGTCAAATCGGAGGGCCTGCTGTCCGGACGTCTGGCAGTCTCTATGGGGGTGCCACAGGGTTCAATCCTCGGGCCGACTCTCTTTTCTGTATACATCAATGATGTTGCTCTTGCTGCTGGTGAATCTCTTATACACCTCTACGCAGACGACACCATTCTGTATACTTCTGGCCCCTCTTTGGACACTGTGTTAACTAACCTCCAGATGAGCTTCAATGCCAAACTAAATGCATGCTATTCAACCGATCACTGCCCGCACCTGCTCGCCCGTCCAGCATCACTACTCTGGACCGCTCTGACTTAGAATACGTGGACAACTACAAATACCTAGGTGTCTGGTTAGACTGTAAACTCTCCTTCCAGACTCACATTAAGCATCTCCAATCCAAAATTAAATCTAGAATCGGCTTCCTATATCGCAACAAAGCATCCTTCACTCATGCTGCCAAACATACCCTCGTAAAACTGACCATCCTACCGATCCTCGACTTCAGTGATGTCATCTATAAAATAGCCTCCAACACTCTACTCAACAAACTGGATGCAGTCTATCACAGTGCCATCCGTTTTGTCACCAAAGCCCCATACACTACCCACCATTGCGACCTGTACGCTCTCGTTGGTTGGCCCTCGCTTCATACTCGTCGCCAAACCCACTGGCTACAGGTTATCTACAAGTCTCTGCTAGGTAAAGCCCCGCCTTATCTCAGCTCACTGGTCACCATAGCAGCACACACTCGTAGCACGCGCTCCAGCAGGTATATCTCACTGGTCACCCCCAAAGCCAATTCCTCCTTTGGTCGTCGTTCCTTCCAGTTCTTTGCTGCCAATGACTGGAACGAACTGCAAAAATCTCTGAAGCTGGAAACACTTATCTCCCTCACTAGCTTTAAGCACCAGCTGTCAGAGCAGCTCACATAGTACTGCACCTGTACATAGCCTATCTATAATTTAGCCCAAACAACTACCTCAAATCAAATCAAATTTTATTTGTCACATACACATGGTTAGCAGATGTTAATGCGAGTGTAGCGAAATGCTTGTGCTTCTGTGCTACTGTATAGACCCAAACTGCTACAGACCTATATCTGTCCTACCCTGTCTTTCTAAGGTCTTCGAAAGCCAAGTTAACAAACAGATTACCAACCATTTCGAATCCCATCGTACCTTCTCCGCTATGCAATCTGGTTTCAGAGCTGGTCATGGGTGCACCTCAACCTCAAGGTGCTACTATATTTATTTATTTATTTATTTTGCCTCCTTTGCACCCCATTATTTCTACTTTCTACTTTCCACATTCTTCCACTGCAAATCTACCATTCCAGTGTTTTACTTGCTATATTGTATTTACCTCGCCACCATGGCCTTTTTTTTGCCTTTACCTCCCTTATCTCTCCTCATTTGCTCACATTGTATATAACTTATTTTTCTACTGTATTATTGACTGTATGTTTTGTTTATTCCATGTGTAACTGTGTTGTTGTATGTGTCGAATTGCTATGCTTTATCTTGGCCAGGTCGCAGTTGCAAATGAGAACTTGTTCTCAACTAGCCTACCTGGTTAAATAAAGGTGAAATAAATAAAATAAAAATAAAAGTATGCATGCCTTTTGACAATCAATACATATGACATGCCCATGACACCTCCTCACCGCCTTATGTAACTGTGGTGAAAACACCTGTCATGGACGCCCTGTGGTGCACCGATCCCCATGCACGCATTTTCATCATCATTGAACTGCCTTGGGAGAAGATGGAGGATGGGTCCTCTTCCATTTCTCAGGAATGTGTACCCGGGTCCTTTTACAGGAGACAGAATGTGACGGGGTGCTTGAGGAAAAGTTCAGCCAGTCCTCGTCTGAGTCAGAAAGAGAGACAGAGAGAGAGAGAGAGAGAGAGAGAGAGAGAGAGAGAGAGAGAGAGAGAGAGAGAGAGAGAGAGAGAGAGAGAGAGAGAGAGAGAGAGAGAGAGAGAGAGAGAGAGAGAGAGAGAGAGAGAGAGAGAGAGAGAGAGAGAGAGAGAGAGAGAGAGAGAGAGAGAGAGAGAGAGAGAGAGAAATTAGTGGGTTGGACTTCCCCTGAGAGTCGGCGCGCGCTGGTTCAGACCGGTTCCTGTTTTCCCCTTTCCCTTCACAGACATGTAAATAACGCCCTGGCTTGCCTCCAGCATTAGTCACCATTCTGTCTTGTGAGAGAGGGATGAAGGGAGAGAGAGAAAGAGAGCGAGAGAGAGAGAGATACTGACAAAGAAAGAGAGAGAGAAGTAGAGAGACACAAATTAAGTGAAGAGAAGCTCACATGATGAGAGAGGGAGAAAGAGAGAGAGCGAAAGAGAGAGAGCGAGAGAGAGAGAGAGAGCAAGCCAACACCCACTCAGGCTCACAACTCTCTAGACTACTCTCTGTCGGTGGTTCGACACCGTATACTGTATACATCAATGATGTTGCTCTTGCTGCGGGCGATTCCCTGATCCACCTCTACGCAGACGACACCATTCTATATACTTCCGGCCCTTCCTTGGACACTGTGCTATGCTAGAGCCTCCAAACGAGCTTCAATGCCATGACAACACTCCTTCCGTGGCCTCCAACATGCTCTCTAAACGTCTAGTAGAAACCAAATGCATGCTTTTCAGACCGTTCGCTGCCTGCACCCGCACGCCCGACTAGCATCACCACCCTGGACGGTTCCGACCTAGAATATGTGGACATCTATAAGTACCTAGGTGTCTGGCTAGACTGCAAACTCTCCTTCCAGACTCATATCAAACATCTCCAATCCAAAATCAAATCAAGAATCGGCTTGTACTATTCCGCAACAAAGCCTCCTTCACTCACGCCGCCAAACTTACCCTAGTAAAACTGACTATGCTCTGCCTAGATCCTCGAACTCTCCTGGCGATGTACATCTACAAAATAGCTTCCAACACTTCATACTTCATGCATAACTTGGATGCAGTCTTATCGACAGTGCCATTCGTTTTGATTACTACAAGCACCTTGATACGACCCACCACTGCGACACTGTATGCCCTAGTCGGCTCCGATGCCCTCGCGTACATGTTCGTCGTCAGACCACACTGGCCTTCCCAGGTCAGAATCTACAAGACTATGCTAGGTAAAGTGCCGCCTTATCTCAGTTCACTGGTCACGATGGCTACACCCACCCGCAGCACGCGCTCCAGCAGGTGTATCTCACTGATCATCCCTAAAGCTGAAAACCTCAATCTTGCGCACAGCCTTTCCTTCCATGTTCTCTAGCTGCCTGCGACTGGATACGAATTGCAAAAATACTCTGAAGTTGGAGCACATTATTATACTCCCTCAACAACTTTAAAAATCTGCTATCCGAGCAGCTAACCGATCGCTGCAGCTGTACATAGTCCATCTGTATACTACCCACCCAATTTACCTACCTCACCCCCCAGTACTGCTTTTATTTATTTACGTTTCTAGCCCTCTCTTGCAGTCACCAGTGACCAAAGTATCTCTTCTTGCACATGATCATCATGGATGGAATGTTATCACTCCAGTGTTAATCTGCTAAATTGTAATTATTCGATTTACTTGCCTACCTCATGCCTTTTGCACACATTGTATATAGATTCTCTTGTTTCTACCATGTTATTGACTTGTTTATTGTTTACTCCATGTGTAACTCTGTGTTGTCTGTTCACACTGCTATGCTTTATCTTGGCCAGGTCGCAGTTGCAAATGAGAACTTGTTCTCAACTAGCCTACCTGGTTAAATAAAGGTGAAATAAAAAATAAATAAATAAAAATAAAAATAAATGTGTGTGAGGGGTATACTTTTGTATTAAAGCAGATTTGTTTAAGACTACCAATAAACACCGTGACCCTGATTTAACCCACTGCAGTAAAAGGTTAATACTAGGGCAAACCTATCTGGATTCAAATTTCAGATTATAGTATAGTGATACCTGTAACTATTTTCTGTGAAATGTACCATGTTATATAACCGTATTTACTAGAGTATTGATCTTATCCCTTTAAAAGGCTAGGAAACAACACGTTCACAAATATGTGCAACAAAGCTTATATTTTAAAGTGAGTTCAAAACTGTTAAAGCACAGGCACATTTAGCGCTTCAGATGTTGTCAATGATGACATCCATTTCTATGCCTGAGCAAAAATAATACACCACCAAACCGGTTTCAGTGCTCAGAGGCAAGTCAGGACCTGTCAAAATCTACAACTCAGAGTGTGATGACAGGTGTTCAACTGTACCAGTGACCAATGGTACTGAGCAAATGTTAGGTCTTGTGAGCGGAGACTTGAACATTGTGAAAATTTTGTGCAACTTCAGGCGCTCGTATACAGTGAACACTGAGGCTGTACCCTTACAGTTTTAGACAGTAGCCAATAGGCTATTGTGGCTATTTGAACATAATGTAGGCCTACCAACAAAACCAATGGACCAAATCCCATAACATTTTCACATAGAAATAGCTTTTGATTTCTATGATATAGCCTACAGTAGCCTATTTGTGGTGTTCAATGCAGGCCTACATTGCATTAAACTTTTAAAACGTTATTACATTATGAAGGGCTTGACATAAATTAATTATTTTTTACTTGGTCTGTAACACCATTGGCCAAATAGGCGACTGTAAATTGCATTGTATTGTGGTGTATGATGCAAGAAACCACTTTACAAAATAAAATTATTACTATTATTACCTTAAAGATAATTAGACAATGTAGGCTCTGCCTATTGGCTTATTTGCATATTCAAGCCTGTCTCAAAATACAACACTACCCATTTAGTTTGCCAATGACACAACACGACTGTGTGGCCAAACACGACTCCAACACCATCATTATGGTGAGTTTCAAGTTCCTTGGTGTCCACATCACCAACAAACGAACATGGTCCAAGCACACCAAGACAGTCGTGAAGAGGGTACGACAAAACCTATTCCCCCTCAGGAGACTGAAAATATTTGGCATGGGTCCTCAAATCCTCAAAATATTCTACAGCTACACCATCGAGAGCATCCTGACTGGTTGCATCACTGCCTGGTATGGCAACTGCTCGGCCTCGGACCTCAAGGCACTACAAAGTGTAATGCGTACGGCCCAGTACATCACTGGGGCCAAGCTTCCTGCCATCCATGACCTCTATACCAGGCGGTGTCAGAGGAAGGCCCTAAAAATTGTCAAAGACTCCAGCCACCCTAGTCATAGACTGTTCTCTTTGTTACTGCTTGGCAAGCGGTACCGGAGCGCCAAGTCTAGGTCCTAAACTTCTTTTCAAGTCTTGGTCCTAGCCTTCTAAACAGCTTCTACCCCCCCCCCCCCCCCAAAAAAAAAAAAAAAGCCATAAGACTCCTGAACATCTAATCAAATGGCTACCCAAACTCTTTTGCCCTGCTGCTACTCTCTGTTTATTATCTATGCATAGTCACTATAATAACTCTACCTACATGTACATATTACCTCAACTACCTTGACTAACTGGTGTTGCACATTGACTCCATACCAGTACCCCCTGCTCTTTAATTATTTGTTACTAATATTTCTTCTTTTTTTAGGTATTTTTCTTAAAACTGCATTGTTGGTTAAGGGCTTGTAAGTAAGCATTTCACTGTATGGTTGTATTCGGCACATGTGCCAAATAACATTTGATTTTAATTAAGACATAAGCTTTTTACCTGAATACATGTTTTGTGTTGTTGTATGAATCAGAAACTCCCCATTGCTGACCTATATTTAGCTATAACTGGGCTAATAACTCGCGAACTAGCAAAGAATATCAACAAATGTGCACACGCGCGGTTCTGCACTCTGATATGAACTGATCTGAAAAGCGCATTCGCTCGCGGGTGATTGAAAGACCGCTCATGGGCTACCCCCGCCAATATAATTATACTCTGCTGCGCTCTGGCTCATCATAGACTAAATCTTGCAAAGATAGATTTGTTTTGGTTTGTTGCATTGAAAAGGGGCTGATATAATGTTGATTCGATCACAGAAAAAACATTGATCTATATAGTGCAAATGAAATGGGGTGAACTCAGTGAAGTTCAATCACGCGTCTCTGCGTGGCGTGGTATTTCTTCTGCGCGGCAGTTTAGACTAGAGGGAACATTGTCAGTGAAGTGGCCTCAGCTCAGTTACACAATGTTACACAATTCAGCCAAGTTCCTCCGTTTTGCATGGAAAATGTATTTATTTCATGTTTTTGTACAAAGAATCCCTTTCCTGCTTGTCTGCTGTTGAAATACTTGGGGTTGGGTGGTGGAGGTGGGGAGTGGGGAGTTGGGGGAGATTGGACAGACTGAACAATTGTCAGCTTCTAACCTCCTAAAGGGTAAAAAGAAAAATATAAATTGGTCCCAAAAAACAAAAGTGTGATTCACTGAATTGAGGCCAAGACGTTATAGAGCATAAACTAGCTCCAAAACTGGGTTTATATAGTCCTAACTAACATCTCCCCTCTCTCCTTTGCTGACAGACTTTGTAGTGCAAACTCATTCCAATTATACAGACTTTAAGGATTAAAACATGACTTGTATCTGTTTACTACATTCCTCTTCTCTGGCAGGACTATTTCTGCAGCTGAACAACATGTCTGCAGCTTCAGACAGACAGGGTTCAGCTGTCGAACACTCAGGGCCCAACCGGTAGAGCAGACCTGCAGGCAGCCAGGCCAGTTGCGTCAGACAACTGTTGTTATTGAGGGGTACTGATAATAACCAGTGTCAGCAGTCACATATTGACATGTTTAGTTGCAGCAAATCAAATCAAATGTATTTGTCACATATGCCAAATACAACAGGTGTAGACTTTACCGTGAAATGCTTTCTTGTGAGCCCTTTCCTAACATTGCAGAGTTAAAAAGTATGAAAAATTTGCACAAAAAAGGAAATAGTAACACAATAAAATAACAACAACGAGGCTATATACAATAAGTACCGGTACCGAGTCAATGTGTAGGGGTACGAGGTAATTGAGGTAATATGTACATGTAGGAAGGGGTAAAAGTGACTAGGCAAATCAGGATAGACAATAAACAGAGTAGCATCGGTGTATGTGAAGAGTGTGAAATAGTGTGAAAGTGTGTCTGTGTGAGTGTGTGGCGTCAATATGCATGTATGTGTGGGTTTTATGTGTGTGAGCATATGGAGTGTGTGTGTGTGTGTGTGTGTGTTGGAGTGTCAGTGTAGTATGTTGGAGTAGTGTCCGGTGAGTGTACATAAAGCCAATGCAAGAGAATCAGTACAAAAGAACGGGGTCAATGTAAATAGTCCAGGTAACCATTTGATTAACTGTTCAGAAGTCTAATGGCTTAGGGGTAGAAGCTGTTCAGGAGCCTTTTGGTCCCAGACTTCACCCTCCGGGGGGGATGGTATTGGAGTCGTGCGTGGCCATCCAGTCGTGGGTGAACAGGGAGTACAGAAGGGGACTAAGAACCCACCCCTAAGCATGTCTCACTACTCATTCATTCTACTCATTATTCATGTACACACGCCTGAGTTTGTACCGTATAATCTAAAGCTATGAAAGGGAATATGTCCCTATCTTCAGTGGGGGTTATAAGGTTGCTAGGGGTTTAGGGGCTATTTAACAAACTACTGTACTTTGTCTGGAACTTTCATCAGAAAAAGCGTATTCATCCTCTCAAAGTTTTGCTTGAAATTTCAGAACATTAATGTCACAGCTGCCGACAAACATCTAGTCAAACCACCACCCAACTAATTCTTCAACATTTGAAATCCTTTAATGAGGCCTTTGTTTCTATTTTCTCCCCAAGCAACCGCTTCATCCAGATCATCTCCTGGTTTCCATCCTCTCAGCACTTCAGGTTAACGAGGCCACTGGCCAACCCACTCCATCCGTAGTGAAAATGCCATTGCCTCCAATAGGGCTGGCAAGTCTTGGGATAGGGAGAGAGCCTGTGTGTGTGTTTGTGTGTGTGACTGCTGAGCATGTGTGTGTGTGTGAGTACGGTGAGGAGGCAATGGTAAAAGACTGCAATGTCACATGGCTAAATAGTCGGCATAGCTCCCTGTTCCCTCCCTGTTCCCTCCCTCCCCCTATCCCCCTCCCCCTCTCTATCTACAACTCCAATAGCCATGCAGTACATGTCTCTCATCACCACAGCCAATCAGTGAGGGCTGAGCACAAAGGTACTTCTTGCTTAGTCAGAGAAACCAAAATGAATGGCTATGCTTCCTGACCTCTTCCCTAGAACAGCCCAAATGCAGTGACGCACACTGTTTATTCGCTGGTGTCCTTATAGAGATGCAGGTTGGTCCCATGTGCAGATCTAGGATCAGATTACCCCTGTATCCTTACCGAGACCATTAGGAGGTAAAATACAAATCTGAGATCAATCCATGGGGGCAACAACATGTTTCACAAGTACAGTACCAGTCAAAAGTTTGGACACACCTACTCATTCTAGGATTTTTCTTTATTTTTACTATTACTGTTAAACAAATCAAAATATATGTTATATTTCAGATTCTTCAAAGTAGCCACCCTTTGCCTTGACGGCAGCTTTGCATACTGTTGGCATTCTCTCAACCAGCTTCATGAGTTAGTGACCTGGAATGCATTTCAATTAACAAGTGTGCCTTGTTAAAAGTTAAATAGTGGAATTTCTTTCCTTTGTTACATCTACTCCTGCCACGCCCTCTACTGCTCATCCTGTGTCTCCTTGACCTGCCGCCCCTCCCCCAGTACTCTCTCTCTCTCCCTCTCTCTCTCCCTCTCCCTCTCTCTCTCTCTCTCTCTGTGTGATTGTGTGGACGGATGCCTGACGCTGTTTTCCTCTCCGCTACAGTTCCGTTTGCTCTGACTCTGGTCCCTGTCTCCAGTTCCACATCTCATCATCTTGCTACTCTGTCCTGGATTCCCCACTCTACTACTCCCTTGGATTCCCCTCCGGACCTGCTTACCCTGTCCCAATCCCTCTCGCTCCAGCCTCAGCCTCCGCACCTGGTTTCCAGCAGTCCACCCAAGCTTCCCCTGGCCTGCACTCCATCTTCCCCCTGTGTTTCAATTAATACCTTGGTTACTTCATCCCAGTTTCCTCGTCTGCTCTTGGGTTCCCCTGTTCCACTCCGCATAACATCCTCCTTAATGCGTTTGAGCCAATCAGTAGTGTTGTGAGAAGGTAGGGGTTTTATACAGAAGAAAGCACTATTTGGTAAAATACCAAGTCCATATTATGGCCAGAACAGCTCAAATACACAAAGAGAAACGACAGTCCATCATTACTTTAAGACACAAAGGACAGTCAATCCGGAAAATGTCAAGAACTTTCAAAGTTTCTTCAAGTGCAGTCACAAAAACCATCAAGCGCTATGATGAAACTGTCTCTCATGAGGACCGCCACAGGAAAGGAAGACCCAGAGTTAGCTCTACTGCAGAAGACAAGTTAATTAGAGTTACAAGCCTCGGAAATTGCAGCCCAAATAAATGCTTCACATAGTTCAAGTAACAGACACATCTCAACATCAAATGTGCAGAGGAGACTGAGTGAATCAGGCCTTCATGGTCGAATTGCTGCTAAGAAACCACGACTAAAGGACACCAATAGGAAGAAGAGACTTGCTTGGGTCAAGAAACACGAGCAATGGACATTAGACCGGCGGAAATCTCTCCTTTGGTCTGATGAGTCCAAATTTGAGATTTTTGTTTCCAAGCGCCGTGTTTATGTGAGATGCAGAGTAGAAGAACGGATGATCTCCGCATGTGTGGTTCCCACCGTGAAGCATGGAGGAGGAAGTGTGATTGTGTGGGGGTGCTTTGCTGGTGACACTGTCTGTGATTTATTTAAAATTCACACTTACCCGGCATGGCTACCACAGCATTCTGCAAAGATAAGCCATCCCATCTTGCACTTAGGGGGACTATGATTTGTTTTTCAACAGGACAATGACCCAACACACCTCCAGGCTGTGTAAGGGCTATTTGACCAAAAAGGAGAGTGATGGAGTGCTGCATCAGATGACCTGGCCTCAACCCAATTGAGATGGTTTGGGATGAGTTGGACCGCAGAGTGAAGGAAAAGCAGCCAACAAGTGCTCAGCATATGTGGGAACTCCTTCAAGACTGTTGGAAAAGCAGTCAAGGTGTAGCTGGTTGAGAGAATGCCAATAGTGTGCAAAGCTGTCATCAAGGCAAAGGGTGGCTACTTTGAAGAATCTCAAATATATTTAGATTTCTGGAACAGTTTTTTGGTTACTACATGATTCCATATGTGTTATTTCATAGTTTTGATGTCTTTACTATTATTCTACAAGGTAAAAAATAGTAAAAAATTAAGAAAAACCCTTGAATGAGTAGGTGTGTCCAAACTTTTGACTGGTACTGTCGATCACTCAATGACTTGTCTCTCCATGCTCGTCATGCTATATCTTGAAAATGCGTGCCATAGATTTGCAATTAGAATTTACTAACTTGGAGTCAGATACCCACTTGGCACACACTGGTTGCATCAATGTTGTCACCACGACTTGGCAGTGAGATGAATCGGACGGGGTACATACACTCTTAGAAAAAAGGGTTCCAAAAGGGTTCTTCATTGTCCCTATAGATTAACCTTTTTTGGTTCAAGGTAGAACCATTTTGGGTTCCATGTAGAACCCTCTGTAAAAATGTTTCTTTATGGAACCCAAAAGGGTTCTTCTACCTGGAACCAAAAAGGGTTCTTCAAAGAGTTATCCTATGGGGACAGCCGAAGAACCCTTTAAGGTTCTAGATATAACTTTTTTTTCCTAAGAGTGTACTGCCAAAACACGTTGCCTTTCAAATTGGAAACAGCTCACAGACACACACGACACGCGACATACACGTTTTCCCATCCTATCTCCCATTCAGAAAATCCTCATATCTCCAAGGTTTCTTCAACAAGTGGCCCAAATCTGCTGAATTTACTGACACAGCAAGCAGTTAGCTGAGCTCCAACAGCAAGGTCATTGGCTGATAATGGCAATTGGGGTGTTATGGTTAATTCTTCACAGGAATCAGACAGCAACCAGTGGCCCCAAGAATATAAGCAAACGCATGACCAGGACAAAATAAAGAAGTGGTTGTGAGTTTGTATGTGAAAGTACAATGCAGATTAGTTCATTCTTTTTATATTTTATTGATGATATTATGAACTTATAAATGATGCAAAAATATGTTTAGAGGAGGGCTGACAGAAACACAATTGTTGTTTGGAACATAAACTAAAGAGTATTCAGCTTTGTGCATACGGTATGATTAAGAAGTGCAGCTTTTTTATACCATTTCTATAACAGCTTGTTGTTGAGAGATACATCCAGGAACAAGAGCAACATTGTCTCAGTTGAAATCAGTGAGTATGTGAAACAGATGCCATGCATATGAACTTTACCATCACTCAACACAAACACTACAACCCCTCCAACTGCAGGCAGTGAGCGCCCTCTAGTGTCAACATATGGTAATGGCAACCAGAAAGATAATCTTTCACTAAAATACTCAAGAAACATCATGACATTAATACTTTAATAATAGTAAAGATTGTACATGAACTGCTAAGGAGGCTGTAAAGTACAGATACTTTTTGATAGGTTAACAAATATTTGTAATCAAGTAAAATCCATGCAAAGCGAGGGCTGTGTACCATTTCTATAATGCTTTCCTTCATGTCTGGTTCCACACTCATAGTTACTATAGGGATTCCAGTCCTTTCCAGACATAGTCCACAGTCCGGTAGTTGTGTACGTGCCATCGCTTCCCCTGGAACTCCAAATAGCATTGTTCTCAGGGGTTACCACTGTGTCGTTGATCCACCAAATGATGTCCACCAAATGACGTGTTTTTAAACCACTGAGTACACACACCAGTGTAGGTGAGGCACCAGGGTTGCGCCCAAATGAGGAGAGGATTAGCACAGAGGGATTAGAAGGGTTCAAACCTGAGGAGAGAAAGAACATCAACATGCATGAAGCTCTCGGGGTGAAAGGTGTTGGAACCAAAGACGTTTAGAAACATTTGGAACTACTACAGTATATCTCTTGAACAAATGTTATTGAAATACAGACAATTGGGTCGTTCCACGAAATGAGAGCCTTTTGTGTCCTTTTGATATTTTAAGTAGAAATTGTGCACCAATATTGAATTTTAAAGCCTGTTATATTATTATCATGCTTGCTCCCACTCCCCCTCTCTGGCGCTCGAGGGCGCCATGCTGCCCTTCATTACGCACACCTGTCACCATCATTACGCGCATCAGCGCTCATTGGACTCACCTGGACTCCTTCATTTTGTTGATTGCCCCTCTATATCTGTCTGTTCCTCAGTTGTGTTCCCCGTGTCAGCATTATTGTAGTTTACTTTTCCCGTGTCCAGACGCTGTCCGTGTCCGACACCACTATTGGAGGCATCAGGGAGTCTTTGTTTTTTGTTTTTGTTGGTAACATCGGGTCCGTGTGCCGTCGCCGATGGAACCGGGGATGCCTCAGCTAGCTCGTCGGGCTTCCACGCCTTAGCTGGCTCGAGAGGTTTTCTTGCCTCGGTTGGCTCGGCAGTCCATCCCACGTCATGCCCCAGCCGGCTAGTCGGGCTCCCACGCCTCAGCCGGTTCGTCAGGCTTTCACGGCTCACCCGGCCCGTCGCCTTCCATGCATCAGCCGGCTCGTCGGGCTTCTACGCCTCAGTCGGCTAGTCCAGCGCCCATGCCTCGGCTGGCCCGTCAGGCTCGCCCAGTTGGGACGCCGGCTGGCACCCCTAGAGGGGGGGGGGGGTACTGTCACACCTGCTCCCGCTCCCCCTCTCTGGCGCTCAAGGGCGCCAGGCTTCCCTTCATTATGCACACCTGTCACCATCATCAGTGCTCATTGGACTCACCTGGACTCCTTCAAATTTGTTGATTGCCCCTCTATATCTGTCTATTCCTCAGTTGGTTCCCTGTGTCAGCATTATTGTCGTTTACGTTTCCCCTGTCCAGACGCTGTCTGTGTTCTGTTTCATGTCTGTGTTTTTATTAAATGTTCCCTCCCTGTACTTGCTTCTCTTCTCCTCCGTCTGTCCTTAAAATTATAGTAAATTAAGTAAATCAATCAATCAGATTTTCAATATGAATAAATATTTGCTAAAGTTTCAAAACTCAGCATCAACCCTGTGTAACCTTGGAATATTTTAACCCACTTCACCCCAAAATTTCTCCAAGTTTCCTAGTTATTATATTGCTTTGACAAAGCCATATCTGAAGATTAGAATTTATTTATTGTTATGATTAATTTACATCCATCCCTCATTTTAAGGTCATCCCGGTTACGTGAACTGAACTCTTGTTTTAATATGGTGAAACTATTCCCTTAACTATTCCTTTTTCATAAGAAACTTTGAACATCTAATTTTCCAATCATAGTGTAAAAGCTAGTGAGCTGGTTCTGCTCTTTTTTGGCAATTGTCTGGTGTTGTGGGGGAAAACTGAGCGGGTCGAGCAGAACACATCAACCCTGTTACCCATAGATGGATGGGCTAGACATTTTTTAACAAAAACATTTTTGATGGTAAAGCTTGCATGCAATTGCCACTCCCTGTTTCACACAACAAGCTTTCAATCCCAACTGTACAAGGGGATTTATGGCTGATTTCAGATGAAATCCTCAACCGTGTTACAGTTAACGTTGTTACTTTATTTGGCACTTAATAGAGAGCAATAGTAATGGCGTATTTTTGTAGGCACTTTCCCCATGAATTGCCCCCATAGGAATGGCTGAACTAACCAGAGGTAAATCATGTCCAGAGTCTAGGACTTCAAGCTGTCGAGTTTTATTGGCACTTACTATAGTCATTTATGAAAATGAACAAGTGCTGTTGCCTAGTCACTTTACCTCTACCTATATGTACAGTATATAGCTACCTCAATTACCTCGTACCCCTGCACATCGACTCGGTACTGGTACTCCCTGTATATAGCCATGTTATTTTCTACTCCCTGTATGTAACCATGTTATTTTCTACTCCCTGTATAGATAGCCATGCTATTTTCTACTTCCTGTACATAGCCATGCTATTTTTTACTTCCTGTATACAGCCATGCTGCTTTTTTACACCCTGTATATAGATAGCCATGTTATTTTCTACTTCCTATATAGAGCCATTATATTTTCTACTCCTATAGACAGCCATGTTATTTTCCACTCCCTGTATAGATAGCCATGTTATTTTCTCCTCTCTATATATAGCCATGTTCTTTTCTACTCCCTGCATGTAGCCATGTTATTTTCTACTTCCTGTATATATATAACCGTGTTATTTTCTACTTCCTGTATACGGCCATGTTATTTTCTACTCCCTGTATGTAGATAGACATGTTATTTTCTACTCCCTATACATAGCCATGGTATTTTCTACTTCCTGTATTTAGCCATGTTATTTTTTACTCACTGTTATTTGTTAATCACTGTATATTAATTCCTTGTGTCGCTTTTTCAATTTGTTATTAAATGTTTTATCTTAGCTTTAACTCTGCATTGTTGGACATGGACCCATAAGTAAGCATTTCACTGTTAGTCTACACCTGTTGTCTGCAAAGCATGTGACAATTGATTTGAGTGGCTCTTTATGACAGAATGTTAAAATTACTTGAAATCAAACATTTTTTGGAACACTTCTCAAAAGGCACCGAATTGGTGGAATGACCCAATTGTGGCCTGCGTTGTGGGAGAATGTGTACATAACAATTAGCCTTTTTATTCATGCAAAAGGGATTTAATTCTAGCTTACCTTCAACAAAGAGTTGGATCCCTCTACTGAATACCACCTCCCTTTGAGGAGACTTGCTCCCATGTACACACCTGAGGAAAAATATGACCATAATTATCATCAGAACTTTTGCAAAAGTCCACATAGTACCTACAATGCAATCTGGATTGAAAGTTGAGCTGAAAGTTACCCCAGTAGTAGTAGTAAAGTGAAACACCGTCCTCGTGCTCTGTTCATTCTGTCTGTTTCAGTTGGTGCTCTAGAGAGGAGAAAAGCCCAACTGCTGTGAGTCCCTTGAGATTATTGGTGTCTTGTCCTCCTAGTATCATACAGCTCTCTCCTCTCACATGGACTTCTACTGCAGGGAATGATAGTTCTTCACCTCAGGTTTTTATTTGAGCATTTAGCCCAATCCTGCTAAAAACCGTCAGTTAATCACTAATTAGGAGAATATCAATAAATGATACAGTCATATTGCTATCTCCTCTAAAGATACAGACTTTCTCACAACTAAGTTGGTCTCGACACCGGTGCAAAGAGGAAATGTTGTGAAAAACTATCTGGGTGGAACATGAGTTTTTTCCCAAGGCACGTGTTGTCCCCTTCTATCGCAGGCTCAAAACAAGTAGATCACTTATTCAGTTTGTAGGAGGATAGAAAAACAAGAAGGACTGGCACGCGTGGTTGTGTCTGAAACAAATGTAGACTCATGTACGACTTCTCCAGTTCTGCCCACTCTGGAGTATTTGGGGGGATTCTGACAATGAGGATTGTCTGTGGTAAACCACAAGAGGCTTAACTTTACTTCTCCTTTTGCCATTATACTGTTAGTCAACCCACAAGAAATATTCACTCTCAGAACATGGCAATAACAAAACAACAACATCAACCTGAGAGTTTATTAGGAGTTGCTTTGGAAGGCCATTACAGAGTACCTTATACAGATGCAGGATTTTAATTTGAGCCAGTTTGCTACAACAGGAAAATAATCCTGCAGCAACTGGAAATTTGAATTATTATGTGGATCGTAATTAATGGATATTTTTGGTAGGGGTTGACAATTATTTTTTTTACGGCAAATCAGTCAGAAATGTTAAAGTGGAAATTACAAGCCTTAGAAGCCTTTTTAAACATTGAATAAACTACAAGTTTGCATTTCCTGCTATGCAGGAAAATACTCAGCAACAAAAGAGTTATCAAATTAAGATCCTACATCTGTAGATACAGTACAATGTTATTACATAGTATACCTTACATTCATCTCTACAAATCAGTTGTTGTTTCTCTCAAGTCCTTCTGTAGGTCCACAGTAATAAACTGCCATGTCATTCTCTTTAGATCCATGGATCACTAACTGCTGCTGGTGAAATGGGCTGCTATCGTTGGTCTGGACAGTGAACATGTTGGGATGGAAGCCTTGACCGTAGAGCAGATGGGAGGTGATGGTCAGGGGGTAGCTCAGTACTATCTCAATCCTCTCTCCTGGACTCTGCTTGTACCAGCTTACAGTGGCCAACCTACAGTTACTGGACAGAAGGCAGTCCAGAATGGCATCCTCCCCCACTTTCACTGATAAGCTCTTCAGTGATACACCCAGGGATTCTCCCAAACGTAGACCTGTAGAAGTCATAACAGAATGTCAAAGAAGGCAAGTCATATAGGCCTAAAGACAGTGGCCCGGTCTAGAAACAACCCGTAATCAATTCTGTTTAAAAAATGCATTACATTTCATAATGTTTTAATAATATGCCTACTGAACTTCCACAGAGACATAGTGTCACAATTACTAAATGGTTGTAGGGTACTGTATCCGACAGTAAAGCGTTTAAATGCCTTGCGGATCACAACCAACAAACACTCAATCTGGTTATTTCAAAATAATGTTTCCTATGATGTTTAACCATTTTGAGATTGTTATTGTGAAATTGACTTACCATTTTGAATGACTGACAAGTATAACATGATTCTCGTTATCCCTTTCATGGCCTAATTCAGTGCTCTATTCTGTGAGATGATGGAAAATAAGCATTCAATCCCAGACTGCCTTACTGTATAGACTCTACTTGAGGTTTCTCTGGAGAGAAGGTAGGCTATGTTTGTTAGTCCAACTGAGTATCACAGAGGAACTGCCTTCCAACATGTTGTACACAAAACTCATTAGACCATTTTGACTTCAGATGTGCGTCTATCACAGTCTGCAAAGGCAGCATTACCTTTAGGCTCTCATCTATTGTACTTTATTGTTGGGATGGGTTAATTTATAGTGCATTCGGAAAGTATTCAGACCTCTTGACTTTTTCCAAATGTTGATACGTTACAACCTTAATCTAAAATTGATTAAATTGTTTTTTCCCCCTCATCAATCTAAACACAATACCCCATAATGACAAAGCAAAAACAGGAAAACTGAAATATCACATTTACGTAAGTATTCAGGCCCTTTACTCAGTACTTTGTTGAAGCACCTTTGGCAGCGATTAGATCCTTGAATCTTCTTGGGTATGACACTAAAAGCTTGGAACACCTGTATTTGGGGAGTTTCTCCCATTCCTCTCTGCAGATCTTCTCAAGCTCTGTCAGGTTGGATGGGGAGTGTCGCTGCACAACTATTTTCAGGTCTCTCCAGAGATGTTCGATCAGGTTCAAGTCCGGGCTCTGGCTGAACCACTCAAGGACATTCAGATACTTGTCCCGAAGGCACTCCTGCAATGTCTTGGCTGTGTGCTTAGGGTCGTTGTCCTGTTGGAAGGTGAAACTTCGTCCCAGTCTGAGGTCCTGAGCCCTCTGGAGCAAGTTTTCATAAAGGATCTCTCTGTACTTTGCTCCATTCATCTTTCCCTCGATCCTGACTAGTCTTCCAGTCCCTGCCTCGGAAAAACATCCTCACAGCATGATGCTGCCACCACCATGCTTCACCATAGGGATGGTGCCAGCTTTACTCCAGATGTGACGCTTGGCATTCAGGCCAAAGAGTTCAATCTTGGTTTCATCAGACCAGAGGATCTTGTTTCTCATGGTCTGAGTCATTTAGGTGCCTTATGGCAAACTCCAAGCATGCTGTCATGTGCCTTTTACTGAGGAGTGGCTTCCGTCTGGTCACTCTACCATAAAGGCCTGATTGGTGGAGTGCTGCAGAGATGATTGTCCTTCTGGACGGTTCTCTCATCTCCACAGAGGAACTCTGAAGCTCTTGGTGGTTCCAAACTTCTTCCATTTAAGAATGATGGGGGCCACTGTGTTCTTGGGGACCTTCAATGCTGCAGAAATTGTTTGGTACCCTTCCCCCGATCTGTGCCTCGACACATCTGTCTCGGAGCTCTACAGACAATTGCTTCGACCTTACGGCTTGGTTTTTGCTCTGACATGCACTGTCAACTGTGGGACCTTATACAGACAGGTGTGTGTGTTCCAAATAATTTCCAACCAATTGAATTTACTACAGGTGGACTCCAATCAAGTTGTAGAAACATCTCAAGGATGATCAATACAAACAGGATGCACCTCAGCTCAATTTCCAGTCTCATAGCAAAGGGTCTGAATACTTATGTAAATAAGGTATTTTTGCCAAAATGTCTAAAAACCTGTTTTCACTTTGTCATTATTGTCACGTTCCTGACCTGTTTTCTCTTGTTTTGTATGTCTTTATTGGTCAGGGCGTGAGTGTTGGGTGGGCAGTCTATGTTTTCTATTTCTATGTTGGGTTTTGTGTTCGGCCTGGTATGATTCTCAATTAGAGACAGGTGTGTGTCGTTTGTCTCTGATTGAGAGTCATACTAAGGCAGCCAGGGTTTCACTGGTGTTTTGTGGGTGTTTGTTTCCTGTGTTAGCGTTTGGGCCACACAGGACTGTTGCAGGTTAGTCACGTTTATTGTTTTGTTAATTTGTAGTGTTTGTTGGTTTGTCATTAAAATCATGAATACCTCCTACTCCGCATCTTGGTCCGATCCATGCTCCTCCTCGTCTGAGGAGGAGAACGACATTGACGGCCGTTACAGAAACACCCACCAAACCAGGACCAAGCGGATTGGAGAAGGACGGCAAGAACAAAAGCAATGGAGAGAAGAGGAATGGACATGGGAGCAAATACTCAACGGAGAAGGACCCTGGGCTAAGGTGGGAGAGAATCGCCGCTCTCGGGAGGAGAAGGAGGCAGCCACAGCCCAGGAGCGCTGGTATGAGGAGGCAGCACGTAAGAGAGGCTGGAAGCCCGAGAGGCTCACCCAAAAATTTCTTGGGGGGGGGCTAAAGGGGAGTGTGGCGAAGCCGGGTTGGTTACCTGAGCCAACTCCCCGGGCTTACCGTGGAGTGAGAGGGCGTCGTACTGGTCAGACACCGTGTTATGCGGTAAAGCGCACGGTGTCCCCAGTACGCGTGCTTAGCCCAGTGCGGGCTATTCCACCTTGCCGCACTGGGAGGGCTAGGTTGGGCATCGAGCCGGATGTCATGAAGCCGGCCCAACGTATCTGGCCTCCAGTATGTCTCCTCGGGCCGGCGTACATGGCACCAGCCTTACAGGTGGTGTCCCCGGTTCGCCTGCATAGCCCAGTGCGGGCTATTCCACCTCGCCGCACTGGCAGGGCTACGGGGACCATTCAACCTGGTAAGGTTGGAGAGGCTCGGTGCTCAAGAGCGCGTGTCCTCCTTCACGGTCCGGCATATCCGGCGCCACCTTCCCGCCCCAGCCCAGTACCACCAGTGCCTACACCACGCACCAGGCTTCCAGTGCATCTCCAGAGCCCTGTTCCTCCTCCCCGCACTCGCCCTGAGGTGCGTGCCCTCAGCCCGGTACCTCCAGTTCCGGCACCACGCATCAGGCCTATTGTGCGTCTCAGCCGGCCAGAGTCTGCCGTCTGCCCAGCGGTGCCTGAACTGCCCGTCTGCCCAGCGGTGCCTGAACTGCCCGGCTGCCCAACGCCGTCTGAGCCATCTGTCTGCCCAGCGCCGTCTGAGCCATCTGTCTGCCCAGCGCCGTCTGAGCCATCCGTCTGCCACGAGCCATTAGAGCCGCCCGTCTGTCCCGAGCCGTTAGAGCCGTCCGTCAGTCAGGAGCCGCTAGAGCCGTCCGTCAGTCAGGAGCTGCCAGAGCCGCCAGCCAGTCAGGAGCTGCCAGAGACGCCAGCCAGTCAGGAGCTGCCAGAGACGCCAGCCAGTCAGGAGCTGCCAGAGACGCCAGCCAGTCAGGAGCTGCCAGAGACGCCAGCCAGTCAGGAGCTGCCAGAGACGCCAGCCAGTCAGGAGCTGCCAGAGACGCCAGCCAGTCAGGAGCTGCCCCACGGTCATGAGCTGCCCTACAGTCATGAGCTGCCCTACAGTCATGAGCTGCCCTCCAGTCATGAGCTGCCCTCCAGTCATGAGCTGCCCGCCAGTCATGAGCTGCCCTACAGTCATGAGCTGCCCTACAGTCATGAGCTGCCCTACAGTCATGAGCTGCCACTCAGTCCGGAGCTGCCACTCAGTCCGGAGCTGCCACTCAGTCCGGAGCTGCCCCTTATCCCGGAGCTGCTGCCCCTTATCCCGGAGCTGCTGCCCCTTATCCCGGAGCTGCTGCCCCTTATCCCGGAGCTGCTGCCCCTTATCCCGGTGCTGGCCCTTATCCCGATGCTGCCCCTTCATTTAGGTGGGTTGAGTTGGAGGGTGGTCATTGGGAGGGGGATACGGAAGCGGGGAGTGACTATGGTGGGGTGGGGACCTCGCCCAGAGCCTGAGCCACCACCGTGGTCAGATGCCCACCCAGACCCTCCCCTAGACTTTGTGCTGGTGCGCCCGGAGTTCGCACCTTAAGGGGGGGGTTATGTCACGTTCCTGACCTGTTTTCTCTTGTTTTGTATGTCTTTATTGGTCAGGGCGTGAGTGTTGGGTGGGCAGTCTATGTTTTCTATTTCTATGTTGGGTTTTGTGTTCGGCCTGGTATGATTCTCAATTAGAGACAGGTGTGTGTCGTTTGTCTCTGATTGAGAGTCATACTAAGGCAGCCAGGGTTTCACTGGTGTTTTGTGGGTGTTTGTTTCCTGTGTTAGCGTTTGGGCCACACAGGACTGTTGCAGGTTAGTCACGTTTATTGTTTTGTTAATTTGTAGTGTTTGTTGGTTTGTCATTAAAATCATGAATACCTCCTACTCCGCATCTTGGTCCGATCCATGCTCCTCCTCGTCTGAGGAGGAGAACGACATTGACGGCCGTTACAGAAACACCCACCAAACCAGGACCAAGCGGATTGGAGAAGGACGGCAAGAACAAAAGCAATGGAGAGAAGAGGAATGGACATGGGAGCAAATACTCAACGGAGAAGGACCCTGGGCTAAGGTGGGAGAGAATCGCCGCTCTCGGGAGGAGAAGGAGGCAGCCACAGCCCAGGAGCGCTGGTATGAGGAGGCAGCACGTAAGAGAGGCTGGAAGCCCGAGAGGCTCACCCAAAAATTTCTTGGGGGGGGGGCTAAAGGGAAGTGTGGCGAAGCCGGGTTGGTTACCTGAGCCAACTCCCCGGGCTTACCGTGGAGTGAGAGGGCGTCGTACTGGTCAGACATCGTGTTATGCGGTAAAGCGCACGGTGTCCCCAGTACGCGTGCTTAGCCCAGTGCGGGCTATTCCACCTTGCCGCACTGGGAGGGCTAGGTTGGGCATCGAGCCGGATGTCATGAAGCCGGCCCAACGTATCTGGCCTCCAGTATGTCTCCTCGGGCCGGCGTACATGGCACCAGCCTTACAGGTGGTGTCCCCGGTTCGCCTGCATAGCCCAGTGCGGGCTATTCCACCTCGCCGCACTGGCAGGGCTACGGGGACCATTCAACCTGGTAAGGTTGGAGAGGCTCGGTGCTCAAGAGCGCGTGTCCTCCTTCACGGTCCGGCATATCCGGCGCCACCTTCCCGCCCCAGCCCAGTACCACCAGTGCCTACACCACGCACCAGGCTTCCAGTGCATCTCCAGAGCCCTGTTCCTCCTCCCCGCACTCGCCCTGAGGTGCGTGCCCTCAGCCCGGTACCTCCAGTTCCGGCACCACGCATCAGGCCTATTGTGCGTCTCAGCCGGCCAGAGTCTGCCGTCTGCCCAGCGGTGCCTGAACTGCCCGTCTGCCCAGCGGTGCCTGAACTGCCCGGCTGCCCAACGCCGTCTGAGCCATCTGTCTGCCCAGCGCCGTCTGAGCCATCTGTCTGCCCAGCGCCGTCTGAGCCATCCGTCTGCCCGCGCCGTCTGAGCCATCCGTCTGCCCAACGCCGTCTGAGCCATCTGTCTGCCCAACGCCGTCTGAGCCATCTGTCTGCCCAACGCCGTCTGAGCCATCTGTCTGCCTAACGCCGTCTGAGCCATCTGTCTGCCCAACGCCGTCTGAGCCATCCGTCTGCCCAGCGCCGTCTGAGCCATCCGTCTGCCAAGCGCCGTCTGAGCCATCCGTCTGCCACGAGCCATTAGAGCCGCCCGTCTGTCCCGAGCCGTTAGAGCCGTCCGTCAGTCAGGAGCCGCTAGAGCCGTCCGTCAGTCAGGAGCTGCCAGAGCCGCCAGCCAGTCAGGAGCTGCCAGAGACGCCAGCCAGTCAGGAGCTGCCAGAGACGCCAGCCAGTCAGGAGCTGCCAGAGACGCCAGCCAGTCAGGAGCTGCCAGAGACGCCAGCCAGTCAGGAGCTGCCAGAGACGCCAGCCAGTCAGGAGCTGCCAGAGAGGCCAGCCAGTCAGGAGCTGCCCTACGGTCATGAGCTGCCCTACAGTCATGAGCTGCCCTACAGTCATGAGCTGCCCTCCAGTCATGAGCTGCCCTCCAGTCATGAGCTGCCCTCCAGTCATGAGCTGCCCGCCAGTCATGAGCTGCCCTACAGTCATGAGCTGCCCTACAGTCATGAGCTGCCCTACAGTCATGAGCTGCCACTCAGTCCGGAGCTGCCACTCAGTCCGGAGCTGCCACTCAGTCCGGAGCTGCCCCTTATCCCGGAGCTGCTGCCCCTTATCCCGGAGCTGCTGCCCCTTATCCCGGAGCTGCTGCCCCTTATCCCGGAGCTGCTGCCCCTTATCCCGGAGCTGCTGCCCCTTATCCCGGTGCTGGCCCTTATCCCGATGCTGCCCCTTCATTTAGGTGGGTTGAGTTGGAGGGTGGTCATTGGGAGGGGGATACGGAAGCGGGGAGTGACTATGGTGGGGTGGGGACCTCGCCCAGAGCCTGAGCCACCACCGTGGTCAGATGCCCACCCAGACCCTCCCCTAGACTTTGTGCTGGTGCGCCCGGAGTTCGCACCTTAAGGGGGGGGGTTATGTCACGTTCCTGACCTGTTTTCTCTTGTTTTGTATGTCTTTATTGGTCAGGGCGTGAGTGTTGGGTGGGCAGTCTATGTTTTCTATTTCTATGTTGGGTTTTGTGTTCGGCCTGGTATGATTCTCAATTAGAGACAGGTGTGTGTCGTTTGTCTCTGATTGAGAGTCATACTAAGGCAGCCAGGGTTTCACTGGTGTTTTGTGGGTGTTTGTTTCCTGTGTTAGCGTTTGGGCCACACAGGACTGTTGCAGGTTAGTCACGTTTATTGTTTTGTTAATTTGTAGTGTTTGTTGGTTTGTCATTAAAATCATGAATACCTCCTACTCCGCATCTTGGTCCGATCCATGCTCCTCCTCGTCTGAGGAGGAGAACGACATTGACGGCCGTTACAGAAACACCCACCAAACCAGGACCAAGCGGATTGGAGAAGGACGGCAAGAACAAAAGCAATGGAGAGAAGAGGAATGGACATGGGAGCAAATACTCAACGGAGAAGGACCCTGGGCTAAGGTGGGAGAGAATCGCCGCTCTCGGGAGGAGAAGGAGGCAGCCACAGCCCAGGAGCGCTGGTATGAGGAGGCAGCACGTAAGAGAGGCTGGAAGCCCGAGAGGCTCACCCAAAAATTTATTGGGGGGGGGGCTAAAGGGAAGTGTGGCGAAGCCGGGTTGGTTACCTGAGCCAACTCCCCGGGCTTACCGTGGAGTGAGAGGGCGTCGTACTGGTCAGACACCGTGTTATACGGTAAAGCGCACGGTGTCCCCAGTACGCGTGCTTAGCCCAGTGCGGGCTATTCCACCTTGCCGCACTGGGAGGGCTAGGTTGGGCATCGAGCCGGATGTCATGAAGCCGGCCCAACGTATCTGGCCTCCAGTATGTCTCCTCGGGCCGGCGTACATGGCACCAGCCTTACAGGTGGTGTCCCCGGTTCGCCTGCATAGCCCAGTGCGGGCTATTCCACCTCGCCGCACTGGCAGGGCTACGGGGACCATTCAACCTGGTAAGGTTGGAGAGGCTCGGTGCTCAAGAGCGCGTGTCCTCCTTCACGGTCCGGCATATCCGGCGCCACCTTCCCGCCCCAGCCCAGTACCACCAGTGCCTACACCACGCACCAGGCTTCCAGTGCATCTCCAGAGCCCTGTTCCTCCTCCCCGCACTCGCCCTGAGGTGCGTGCCCTCAGCCCGGTACCTCCAGTTCCGGCACCACGCATCAGGCCTATTGTGCGTCTCAGCCGGCCAGAGTCTGCCGTCTGCCCAGCGGTGCCTGAACTGCCCGTCTGCCCAGCGGTGCCTGAACTGCCCGGCTGCCCAACGCCGTCTGAGCCATCTGTCTGCCCAGCGCCGTCTGAGCCATCTGTCTGCCCAGCGCCGTCTGAGCCATCCGTCTGCCCAGCGCCGTCTGAGCCATCCGTCTGCCCAGCGCCGTCTGAGCCATCCGTCTGCCCAACGCCGTCTGAGCCATCTGTCTGCCCAACGCCGTCTGAGCCATCTGTCTGCCCAACGCCGTCTGAGCCATCTGTCTGCCTAACGCCGTCTGAGCCATCTGTCTGCCCAACGCCGTCTGAGCCATCCGTCTGCCCAGCGCCGTCTGAGCCATCCGTCTGCCAAGCGCCGTCTGAGCCATCCGTCTGCCACGAGCCATTAGAGCCGCCCGTCTGTCCCGAGCCGTTAGAGCCGTCCGTCAGTCAGGAGCCGCTAGAGCCGTCCGTCAGTCAGGAGCTGCCAGAGCCGCCAGCCAGTCAGGAGCTGCCAGAGACGCCAGCCAGTCAGGAGCTGCCAGAGACGCCAGCCAGTCAGGAGCTGCCAGAGACGCCAGCCAGTCAGGAGCTGCCAGAGACGCCAGCCAGTCAGGAGCTGCCAGAGACGCCAGCCAGTCAGGAGCTGCCCTACGGTCATGAGCTGCCCTACAGTCATGAGCTGCCCTCCAGTCATGAGCTGCCCTCCAGTCATGAGCTGCCCTCCAGTCATGAGCTGCCCTCCAGTCATGAGCTGCCCTACAGTCATGAGCTGCCCTACAGTCATGAGCTGCCCTACAGTCATGAGCTGCCCTACAGTCATGAGCTGCCACTCAGTCCGGAGCTGCCACTCAGTCCGGAGCTGCCACTCAGTCCGGAGCTGCCCCTTATCCCGGAGCTGCTGCCCCTTATCCCGGAGCTGCTGCCCCTTATCCCGGAGCTGCTGCCCCTTATCCCGGAGCTGCTGCCCCTTATCCCGGTGCTGGCCCTTATCCCGATGCTGCCCCTTCATTTAGGTGGGTTGAGTTGGAGGGTGGTCATTGGGAGGGGGATACGGAAGCGGGGAGTGACTATGGTGGGGTGGGGACCTCGCCCAGAGCCTGAGCCACCACCGTGGTCAGATGCCCACCCAGACCCTCCCCTAGACTTTGTGCTGGTGCGCCCGGAGTTCGCACCTTAAGGGGGGGGGTTATGTCACGTTCCTGACCTGTTTTCTCTTGTTTTGTATGTCTTTATTGGTCAGGGCGTGAGTGTTGGGTGGGCAGTCTATGTTTTCTATTTCTATGTTGGGTTTTGTGTTCGGCCTGGTATGATTCTCAATTAGAGACAGGTGTGTGTCGTTTGTCTCTGATTGAGAGTCATACTAAGGCAGCCAGGGTTTCACTGGTGTTTTGTGGGTGTTTGTTTCCTGTGTTAGCGTTTGGGCCACACAGGACTGTTGCAGGTTAGTCACGTTTATTGTTTTGTTAATTTGTAGTGTTTGTTGGTTTGTCATTAAAATCATGAATACCTCCTACTCCGCATCTTGGTCCGATCCATGCTCCTCCTCGTCTGAGGAGGAGAACGACATTGACGGCCGTTACAATTATGGGGTATTGTGTATAAATTGATGAGGACATTTTTTTATTTAATCAATTTTACAATAAGGCTGTAACGTAACAAAATGTGGAAAAGTCAAGGGGTCTGAATACTTTCTGAATGCACTGTACATAGAGGACTGTGAATGACATACAATATTGTGTGTACAATAGCATGTCCGTAGGCAAAATATGTGGATACAGCATAATTGCCCCAAACTTTCTGATTCAGTTTTTCGATGGGTTATTCATTGTCTGTTTTTCTGTCTCATTGAAAATGGTGTCTTGCTGAAAATGTGTTGCATCAGTTCAGTATTTCACGCAAGTGTAGTATGTGAGTGTAGTACTAGAGGACTGGACTTAGTTATATAGCATGGGCGGTAGTTATATTTCCCTGTCACAACAGGTTGGTGCAGTTTGAGCACTTTCCATTTAATTAATACACTGGTGGCAATGGTGGGATAATCCTCGGGCAGTCTCTCAAGATAATGCCACTGTTCTAATCACTACACGAGTAGCCTATACTGAAACTCGGATAGCATTGGATCCTCAGCTTCAGTATGTGGGCAACACTCCTGCTGAACCCACAACAGTTATAGATTGTGCTTCCAACAGCTGCATCCCTCTTCCTGCTAGTCCAAGACTGACCTTTATAAAATGATGATAGACTTATTGTAATTATTTAAAGTCTAAGTTCATGTTGAGTTAACTGAGGTTTGTTTTTACTCTAGGCTGAACACAGCTTTACTGGAAAGACAAGTAGAAATGGGATTTCAAAATTTCACTTTCGTTTCCACACAACAGACACACCCACAAGTCTACTGAGAAACAGATACACAATACTATCAGGTCAAACTGATTCATAGGCTCAGCTGGTTGTGGATAAAATCTCCAAGCAATCTTGCTAGGTTTGTATAGTATACTTTAAGTTAATCTTTGAACCATGTTCATTTTATTACGATCATTGGCTTTAAGAATTCAATGTTGCATGATGGTATATGAATATGTTATTACATTGACAGCATGGCCTTCAACTTCAGGACGGTATCTGGAAATTGTCCGAATTTTTCTGCACCAGTTTTGCATGGTGAGAAACCTTCATCAATAGCTTTCGCAACAGACCTGTTGGGAGGGGACGGCAGACCTGACTCGAGTAAAGTCCGCAAGGAGAATGTGATAAATGCACCTGGGGGGTTTGCAGGTAAGCAAATAGGTGTTGACTATCATGATGTTGGAGTAATTTCTTAAAGGTCCAATGCAGCAGTTTTTATCTCAATATAAAATAGTGTTTCCAAGAGTGTTTCCAATTAAAATGGTCAAAAATAAACAAAAAAAGCTTTGCAAAAAGCAATTTCTCAAGCAAGAATTTTGCTGGGACTGTCTGGGAGTATGCAAGGGAAAACTGAAAACTAGCTGTTATTGGCAGAGAGGTTTAGAACTGTCTTTCTTATTAGTCTTTTAACTAATTCCACTCCACTCAATTTCAAGGTGTCTTTTCAAACAGCTCGTACACTAAAAGGGCATTATAATAATTTTCACAATTTCACAGTACTATTCCAACCTTATAGAGTGGAAATATATATAAAACACAGGGAAATCTGCACTGGGCCTTTAATAGTCTAACAGGGAAATCTGCACTGGGCCTTTAATAGTCTAACAGGGAAATCTGCACTGACTGCACCGGACCTTTAATCACCTATTGTGTGCTGTGAGACTCATTGCCACTTTCCAGTAGACTACACTTACCTGATAATTCATGATTTTCATTAGTTTGCTCTTACACTATACTGTCTCAACTCTAGGCCTGCCAGGGGCAGAACAGTGGAAAAGTAAGATGGAGTCCCCATGGAGGGAGGTGGCATGGACTGAGGAGTGAGTAGGGTATCACAACAATACATTCAAACTTACCTATGTACACCAACTAGGCTTCTAAACAATCCACCATGTAATCATATTTAATTGATAATGACCAATGTTTGCCCAGTCGCAGGGAGACCCTGATGAAGTCTATCAGTTCCTATAAGCCTGGTTGTGAGGATTTGTCTGAGGCTCGGGTTCTGCTGGTGGGGCCTATCGGTGCCGGCAAGTCCAGCTTCATCAGCTCTGTTCAGTCAGTCTTCACAGGAAGATTCACTAACCGGGCCATGGTTGGCTCTTCCTCTACCAGCTTCACCAAAAAGGTAGAGGTAAAAAAACATAGAAAGTATTTGAGTTTGTTAGAAACTGGGAGTTTTGGTGCTGGATGATATAGATCAATTACATGCATAAATAAAGATTTAGTTAAGTTACAAAAACTATTATTGTTAATCACTCCATATTGTAAACCACATTGTATATCCTTACACATATAATTCTGTCTGTGTCCTCTATCTTAGCTCCAGTTGTTCAACATCCGTGGGCGGAGTCCGGAGCAGCCTACTGCGCTGGTCCTGTGTGATGTCATGGGTCTGGGAGATGGGGAGACCACTGGACTAACCCTCCATGACACTCTGGCTATCATCAAAGGCCATGCACCCGAGGGACACAAGGTACGTGAGGGAGAACGGACACAGGTGCCACCGTTGTGTGTAAGACAGAGTGCAAGTATTGGATGTCAACGTTAAAATTACAGGGGCACAGTGTGTGTAACATTCATATAACTCGGAGTTGAGCAACAGCGGCCACAGTGTGTTCCAGGTCTGCTCTAACACACAGTGTGTGCCGATTTTTGTTCCAGTTTAGTTCTAACACACCTGATTCAACTAATCACAGTCTGCAATTTAGACCACTAATATGATTCAGGGGAGATAGTGCTGGGTTGGAACATACTCATGCAGGCAGCCTCACAGGATAGGAGTTACTCACCCCTGATATAAATGTCTCTGTTCAGTAGAGAATATTATAAATACTCTCTCAGCTGGTTGGTTTGAACAACCAAACTAATGTTCTTATTCATCCTCTACAGTTCAGTCCTGAGCAGCCTGTGAGATCAGAGACTGTGGGCTATGTGAAGAAGCCGTCCCTTAAAGACAAGGTCCACTGTGTCGTCTTTGTGGTGGATGCTTCTAAAGTGTCCAGCTACACCAAAGGTCTGGGCACCACCTTCCAACAGCTCCGAGAACACATCAGTGACCTGGGTGAGCACAGGATGGAGTGTTTTAGCAATGGCAGTAATGGTTGTAGGAACTGTGGTCAATTCTGTCAGTTGACAGTGTGTGAAACAAATGTGTTTTGTAGGTGTGCATCAAGTGGCACTGCTGACACACGTGGACCAGGTGTGTCAGGAAACCGCCCGTGACATCACCCAGGTGTACAACAGTCGGATCGTTCAGCAGACGGTACTCTCAATAATACCCCTTATTGACGTGTTAGTCAGCTATTGGAACATCTGACATTTAAACCACTCTGTATGAACAGTAGTTCTACTGTGAACATCCTTGACTGACTTGTGTGTCTTTGTACTTGTTTTACTGTCATGGTGGGGACCAGAAGTCCTCACAAGGATAGTAAAACAAGGGAAAAAATGTTTCGGTCCCCCCCCAAAAAATACTATTTTAAGCTCGGGTTAGGTTTAGGGTTTCAATTTGGGTTAAGGTTAGAATCAGGGTTAGGGGTAGGTTCAGGGCTAGGGTTACAATTAGGGTTAGGATTAGTATCAAGGTTAGGGTTAGGGTTAGGATAAGGGTTAGATGTTAGGGAAAATAGGATTTTGAATGGGAATCAATTGTTTGGTCCCCACAAGGATAGTAAAACAAATGTGTGTGTCTGTATATGTGTGAGTAGATGACCAAGGCTGGGGCTCTGCTTGGCATGTCCACCTCCTACATCGTCCCGGTGAAGAACTACTCATCTGAGCTGGACGTTGATGAGAACACAGACATCCTTCTGCTCAGTGCTGTGGACCACATCCTGCAATACGTGGATCTGCATTTCCAGGACTGTGCAGCAACATACCCTAAACTGTCTCTTTAAAAAGGCTGTGAAATGCTATTTAATATAAAAATGCATTACATATGTTTATCATGTTTTATGACTTGCTTGCACTATTGTTAACTTTTTAACTAGTTCTTTACAGAAGTCTTGCTTTGACTAAAATAAATGTGTGAAAGCCATTTTGAACGGTGTACATGTTGTCTGTCTAGGAATGTTTTAACCTGTTTTGTACAATAGGGACACTCTCACAAGGGGCTATGGGTCACTGGCCACATGTATATAGGTACAACATGTTAGCTCAGCACAGGTGAGCAAGTATGGTTAGCTGCAGCCCAATATAGTGACCGGAGTGGGCGTATGGAAAGCGAATTAGCTAATTGGCCAGAATTGTTTTCACTCAAGACCGTTTTGTGTGGCTGATTGGACTACACAACGAGTTGACAAACCGGTTGATAAACCGGTGACCAGGGTGTTGAATCCATGTTCATGTCGAATTGAAGTGCTTCCTACTCGGTGTCACAGTCGTGTAGCTGGCGGTAGCTAACGTGGCCATTTTTTTTCTCTCACATGAATTTATTTCAAGAAGGATAGCAGCTTACACAATAAATAACTAATATTGATAACCATTAAGATGTCACCTTGATACATACATACAGTCTACCACTGAATGGGGAGGGCATGAACGGCAACAACAAGGGGACAGTGCCATTTGCTCCTGCTTGACACAATTACTACTGTCCGGCAACTGCGTTGGTAATAAGATACCTAGTAGCCATTATCAAGGTGACAGCTGTACACGCACTCCACGCCCATTCTCAATACTTTTGATCAAAAATAAATAATCATCTGTTTTATAACTGAAAATGTAGCATTATTTTATTTATGCAAAACTAACAGTGAAAAAACTACTCAGACATCCCCTGGCTTAAAAACAGAGCCCAAACTCTCGCTGTATGGTAGGTCAATGGAAGGTAGTTGCTAGGTAATAAATGGAAGAAAAAAATATACAGCTCAATCAAAATCGTCTAACCCACATGTCAAACTCATTCCACGAATGGCCGAGTGTCTGCGGGTTTTCTCTCCTCCCTTGTACTTGATTGATGAATTAAGTTCATTAATTAGTAAAGAACTCCCCTCACCTGGATGTTGTCACGGTCGTCATAAACAGGAGACCAAGGCGCAGCGTGGTAAGCGTACATACTTCTTTTAACTTCTTATGGCTGCAGGGGCAGTATTGAGTAGCTTGGATGAAAGGTGCACAGAGGTGCCCAGAGTAAACAGCCTGCTCCTCAGTCATAGTTGCTAATATATGCATAGTATTATTAGTATTGGATAGAAAACACTCTGAAGTTTCTAAAACTGTTTGAATTATGTCTGTGAGTATAACAGAACTCATATGGCAGGCAAAAACCTGAGAAGTTCCACTTCCTATTTGAATTTTTCTGCGGCTGGTAGATTTTCAACCAAGCTCCCATTGAAATTACAGCGAGATATGGATGAGTTTTCACTTCCTACGGCTTCCACTAGATGTCAACAGTCAAGAGAACACTGTACAAAGCTAACAAAACGAACCGTGAAGCATATGAGAAGTGCAGACAGGCAACTAAACATAGAATAAGAACCCACAAACTACCCAAGGAATATGGCTACCTAAATATGGTCCCCAATCAGAGACATTTACATTTACATTTAAGTCATTTAGCAGACGCTCTTATCCAGAGCGACTTACAAATTGGTGCATTCACCTTATGACATCCAGTGGAACAGCCACTTTACAATAGTGCATCTAAATCTTTTAAGGGGGGGGGGGTGAGAAGGATTACTTTATCCTATCCTAGGTATTCCTTAAAGAGGTGGGGTTTCAGGTGTCTCCGGAAGGTGGTGATTGACTCCGCTGTCCTGGCGTCGTGAGGGAGTTTGTTCCACCATTGGGGGGCCAGAGCAGCGAACAGTTTTGACTGGGCTGAGCGGGAACTGTACTTCCTCAGTGGTAGGGAGGCGAGCAGGCCAGAGGTGGATGAACGCAGTGCCCTTGTTTGGGTGTAGGGCCTGATCAGAGCCTGGAGGTACTGAGGTGCCGTTCCCCTCACAGCTCCGTAGGCAAGCACCATGGTCTTGTAGCGGATGCGAGCTTCAACTGGAAGCCAGTGGAGAGAGCGGAGGAGCGGGGTGACGTGAGAGAACTTGGGAAGGTTGAACACCAGACGGGCTGCGGCGTTCTGGATGAGTTGTAGGGGTTTAATGGCACAGGCAGGGAGCCCAGCCAACAGCGAGTTGCAGTAATCCAGACGGGAGATGACAAGTGCCTGGATTAGGACCTGCGCCGCTTCCTGTGTGAGGCAGGGTCGTACTCTGCGGATGTTGTAGAGCATGAACCTACAGGAACGGGCCACCGCCTTGATGTTAGTTGAGAACGACAGGGTGTTGTCCAGGATCACGCCAAGGTTCTTAGCGCTCTGGGAGGAGGACACAATGGAGTTGTCAACCGTGATGGCGAGATCATGGAACGGGCAGTCCTTCCCCGGGAGGAAGAGCAGCTCCGTCTTGCCGAGGTTCAGCTTGAGGTGGTGATCCGTCATCCACACTGATATGTCTGCCAGACATGCAGAGATGCGATTCGCCACCTGGTCATCAGAAGGGGGAAAGGAGAAGATTAGTTGTGTGTCGTCTGCATAGCAATGATAGGAGAGACCATGTGAGGTTATGACAGAGCCAAGTGACTTGGTGTATAGCGAGAATAGGAGAGGGCCTAGAACAGAGCCCTGGGGGACACCAGTGGTGAGAGCACGTGGTGAGGAGACAGATTCTCGCCACGCCACCTGGTAGGAGCGACCTGTCAGGTAGGACGCAATCCAAGCGTGGGCCGCGCCGGAGATGCCCAACTCGGAGAGGGTGGAGAGGAGGATCTGATGGTTCACAGTATCGAAGGCAGTCGATAGGTCTAGAAGGATGAGAGCAGAGGAGAGAGAGTTAGCTTTAGCAGTGCGGAGCGCCTCCGTGATACAGAGAAGAGCAGTCTCAGTTGAATGACTAGTCTTGAAACCTGACTGATTTGGATCAAGAAGGTCATTCTGAGAGAGATAGCGGGAGAGCTGGCCAAGGACGGCACGTTCAAGAGTTTTGGAGAGAAAAGAAAGAAGGGATACTGGTCTGTAGTTGTTGACATCGGAGGGATCGAGTGTAGGTTTTTTCAGAAGGGGTGCAACTCTCGCTCTCTTGAAGACGGAAGGGACGTAGCCAGCGGTCAGGGATGAGTTGATGAGCGAGGTGAGGTAAGGGAGAAGGTCTCCGGAAATGGTCTGGAGAAGAGAGGAGGGGATAGGGTCAAGCGGGCAGGTTGTTGGGCGGCCGGCCGTCACAAGACGCGAGATTTCATCTGGAGAGAGAGGGGAGAAGGAGGTCAGAGCACAGGGTAGGGCAGTGTGAGCAGAACCAGCGGTGTCGTTTGACTTAGCAAACGAGGATCGGATGTCGTCGACCTTCTTTTCAAAATGGTTGACGAAGTCATCTGCAGAGAGGGAGGAGGGGGGGGGAGGGGGAGGAGGATTCAGGAGGGAGGAGAAGGTGGCAAAGAGCTTCCTAGGGTTAGAGGCAGATGCTTGGAATTTAGAGTGGTAGAAAGTGGCTTTAGCAGCAGAGACAGAAGAGGAAAATGTAGAGAGGAGGGAGTGAAAGGATGCCAGGTCCGCAGGGAGGCGAGTTTTCCTCCATTTCCGCTCGGCTGCCCGGAGCCCTGTTCTGTGAGCTCGCAATGAGTCGTCGAGCCACGGAGCGGGAGGGGAGGACCGAGCCGGCCTGGAGGATAGGGGACATAGAGAGTCAAAGGATGCAGAAAGGGAGGAGAGGAGGGTTGAGGAGGCAGAATCAGGAGATAGGTTGGAGAAGGTTTGAGCAGAGGGAAGAGATGATAGGATGGAAGAGGAGAGGGTAGCGGGGGAGAGAGAGCGAAGGTTGGGACGGCGCGATACCATCCGAGTAGGGGCAGTGTGGGAAGTGTTGGATGAGAGCGAGAGGGAAAAGGATACAAGGTAGTGGTCGGAGACTTGGAGGGGAGTTGCAATGAGGTTAGTGGAAGAACAGCATCTAGTAAAGATGAGGTCGAGCGTATTGCCTGCCTTGTGAGTAGGGGGGGAAGGTGAGAGGGTGAGGTCAAAAGAGGAGAGGAGTGGAAAGAAGGAGGCAGAGAGGAATGAGTCAAAGGTAGACGTGGGGAGGTTAAAGTCGCCCAGAACTGTGAGAGGTGAGCCGTCCTCAGGAAAGGAGCTTATCAAGGCATCAAGCTCATTGATGAACTCTCCGAGGGAACCTGGAGGGCGATAAATGATAAGGATGTTAAGCTTGAAAGGGCTGGTAACTGTGACAGCATGGAATTCAAAGGAGGCGATAGACAGATGGGTAAGGGGAGAAAGAGAGAATGACCACTTGGGAGAGATGAGGATCCCGGTGCCACCACCCCGCTGACCAGAAGCTCTCGGGGTGTGCGAGAACACGTGGGCGGACGAAGAGAGAGCAGTAGGAGTAGCAGTGTTATCTGTGGTGATCCATGTTTCCGTCAGTGCCAAGAAGTCGAGGGACTGGAGGGAGGCATAGGCTGAGATGAACTCTGCCTTGTTGGCCGCAGATCGGCAGTTCCAGAGGCTACCGGAGACCTGGAACTCCACGTGGGTCGTGCGCGCTGGGACCACCAGATTAGGGTGGCCGCGGCCACGCGGTGTGGAGCGTTTGTATGGTCTGTGCAGAGAGGAGAGAACAGGGATAGACAGACACATAGTTGACAGGCTACAGAAGAGACTACGCTAATGCAAAGGAGATTGGAATGACAAGTGGACTACGCGTCTCGAATGTTCAGAAAGTTAAGCTTACGTAGCAAGAATCTTATAGACTAAAAAGATTAAGATGATACAGTACTGCTGAAGTAGGCTAGCTGGCAGTGGCTGCGTTGTTGACTTTGTAGGCTAGCTGGCAGTGGCTGCGTTGTTGACACTACACTAATCAAGTCGTTCCGTTGAGTGTAATAGTTTCTACAGTGCTGCTATTCGGGGGCTAGCTGGCTAGCTAGCAGTGTTGATTACGTTACGTTGCGTTAAAAGAACGACAGTAGCCGGCTAGCTAACCTAGAAAATCGCTCTAGACTACACAATTATCTTTGATACAAAGACGGCTATGTAGCTAGCTGTGTAGCTAGCTACGATCAAACAAATCAAACCGTTGTACTGTAATGAAATGAAATGAAAATGTGATACTACCTGTGGAGCGAAGCGGAATGCGACCGGGTTGTATTCGGTAGACGTTGGCTAGCTGTTGGCTAGCTAGCAGTGTCTCCTACGTTAAGGACGACAAGTAGCTGGCTAGCTAACCTCGGTAAATTAAGATAATCACTCTAAAACTACACACTCTAAACTACACAATTATCTTGGATACGAAGACAGCAAAGACAGCTATGTAGCTAGCTAACACTACACTAATCAAGTCGTTCAGTTGAGTGTAATAGTTGCTACAGTGCTGCTATTCGGTAGACGGTGGACGTTTGCTAGCTGGCTAGCTGCTGGGCAGATAGCAGTGTAGACTGCGTTAGGACGACGAAATACGATAATTACGCAATTATCTTTGATACAAAGACGGCTATGTAGCTAGCTAAGAAGAAATTGCTAAGATTAGACAAATCAAACCGTTGTACTATAATGAAATGTAATGAAAAGTTATACTACCTGCGGACCAAAGCGCGAATGCGACCGCTCGCTCCAACCCGGATGTGCAAAAAAAAAAAAAAAAAAAAAAAAAAAAAAAGGGACAACGATAAACAGCTGCCTCTGATTGAGAACCAATCTAGGCAACCATAGACATATAAACACCTAGACTTAGAAAACCCCCTAGACAATACAAAAACTAAACAAACCACCCTCGTCACACCCTGACCTAACCAAAATAATAAAGAAAACAAAGATAACTAAGGTCGGGGCGTGACAGTACCCCCCCCAAAGGTGCGGACTCCCGGCCGCAAACCTAAATCTATATGGGAGGGTCTGGGTGGGCATCTAACTTTGGTGGCGGCTCTGGTTCTGGACGCCGCCCCCCTTCTTTACACTGATTCCTCCGCCCTTGTAGCTCTGACCCGTGGATCATCGCCGGAGGCTCTGGACTGCGGATCCTCACCGTAGGCCCCGGGCTGGGGACCGTTGCTGGTGGCCCCGGACTGGGGACCGTCGCTGGAGACCCCGGCCTGGGGACCGTCGCTGGAGACCCCGGCGTGGGGACCGTCGCTGGAGACCCCGGGCTGGGGATCGTCGCTGGAGGCTCCGGACTAGGGATCGTCACTGGCGGCTCCGGACTGGGGATCGTCGCTGGCGGCTCCGGACTGGGGATCGTCGCTGGAGGCTCCGGACTGGGGATCGTCGTTGGAGGTTCCGGACTGTGGCCCGTCGTTAGAGGTTCCGGACTGTGGCCCGTCTGTAGAAAAGGCCCATGGAGTTGGTGGAATAATTCTTTAATTCATGGCCACTTACTCAGCTGGGCCAGGGGCGCTTTAATTAGGTCAGGTGTCAATGACAGACAGATCTCATCCACATAAAAGGAGGAAAACGCCATCGCCTGATCTCGCTGCTTTCTCTTCCTTAACTCAGTCTGATCCAGAAGTTCTGTGCGTGAAGGTAGCTTCCAGTTGGAGAAGGTGTCCATCTTCCAGAGCATCTCTACATTCCGAAGGAGGTCAGTGACAGCAAGTCCTCTTCACCAGAAGCAATCCAGCTCCATCCCCCTGTGCAGCCACTGACCTCCTTCGGAATGTAGAGATGCTCTGGAAGATGGACATCTTCTCTAACCGGAAGCTACAGGAGGTCACCCGCTCAAAACATGACTCCAATGCATTAGACCTCCTGGAGAAGCGCACCACCACCACTGAACTGGATGGCGTTCAGAGGTACGTGACCCCACTGCTACGGGTGCCCAACCATCCTCCTCTGGCAACCACAACATGGGCTGTACTCCCAATACTGCGTGGAACGAAGCGACACCTGGTGAAGAATCCTGAGCTTGCTGAAGTTCATAACCGGGAGATTCATAACCTTGTGAAGGCAGGCTATGTCACAAAAGTGACCGCTCATGAAGAGGGAAACCCACTCAGCGAATCCTGGTATCTCCCTCACCATGTTATCCAGCAACACGTGGGAAGTATTGACTTGTCTTCAACTGTTCATTCCAAGCTGCTGGTCAAAGCCTGAATGACTGTCTTCTCCCTGGACCAACCTTAGGTCCTTTCTTGCTCGGTGTCCTTCTCCGGTTCCGGCAGCACTCTACAGCCATCAGTGGAGACATCAAAGCCATGTTTCATCAGATTCGTCTACTGCCTTCCGACACCACACTGCTCCGGTTCATATGGCGAGATATGGAACGAGACGCAGAGCCCACCATCTATGAATGGCAAGTACTCCCATTTGGCACCACATGCAGTCCTTGCTGTGCCATATACGCTCTGCAGAGACACACACGGGAGCACCCAGACAGTGACCCAGAAGTATGGGATTCAGTGGAAAATGCCTTCTATGTGGATAACTGCTTACAGAGCATCCCATCCATGGCTGAAGCGAAAGCACTCCTTGATAAAGTACGGAATCTCCTGTCCAAAGGGGGATTTGAGGTCCGACAGTGGGCGAGTAACAGAGCGGAGGTTATCCAGCACCTCCCGCCACAAGCCAGGTCCAGTAGCAGTGAACTATGGCTATCGCAATCTGGCGCTAACCCACAAGAGCCCACTTTAGGACTGAGATGTAGCTGCATACCGGATACCCTTGGGTACAAGCACCGCTCAGCCCTGAGTACCGAAACCCCCACTCTGCGCACCATCTATCGGACCCTGGCCAGTCAATACGATCCCCTTGGGTATATCCTGCCATACACAACCCGGGCCAAAGTCTTAGTGCAGGACCTGTGGCAGACCAAGAGGGACTGGGATGAACCGATCCACCTGGCTGACCTAGTGGAACGATGGATCTGTTGGAAAACAGAGTTATCGGAGCTCTCTGAAGTCCAAATGCCAAGATGTTATGTACCACCCTGTGTTGACCAACTGGGATCATGCCTGGAACTGCATGTGTTCTGTGACGCTTCAGAGCGAGCTTATGGGGCGGTTTCCTATCTAAGAGTGGAGGATAAGGCAGGACACACCCATGTCTCCTTTGTCATGGCCAGGTCCAGGGTCGCACCCAAGAAGCAGTTGTCAATGCCTAGGCAGGCACTCAGTGCTGCCCTTTCCGGAGCACAGTTGGCCTCTACCTTGCGAGCCGAGCTCACCTTGCCAATCCAAAGAGTCATCTACTGGAGTGATTCAACCACTGTATTGACCTGGCTCACATCGGAGTCCTGCAGGTATAAGGTGTTCGTCAGAACTCGCATTGCGGAAATCCAAGACCTAACAGAAGTCCAGGACTGGAGGTATGTTGATAGCATAAACAATCCTGCTGATGACGTTACTCGCTGTAAAACCCTTAAGGAACTGGCTCAACCCCATCTCTGGAGCTTGGGACCACCATTCTTGTCCCAACCAGAGAACGAGTGGCCGATAGCCCCCAGGCGTGCGGCTCCTCCGCAACCAACTGAAGCTCATGAGTTAAGGAAGTCCGCCCAATGCTACAGCATCTCTACGGAACCAACAACAGCTCTCCCTGACCTAGCACAATCCCAAACACTGCCGGATCTGATCGCCGCCACAAACCAGACCTCAGATGGGGTGGCTTCTATACCCACCTCTCTTGCGGCAGAGACACTACTCCTCCAGCATGCACAAGCAGTTAGCTTCCCTGAGGAGCTAAAAGCTCTGAAAGCCGGTAGGGAAGTTGCTAAGGAGAGCCGTCTTCTCTCTCTCGCCCCAGAATATGATCAAATCCTTGGAGTGATCAGAGTCGGAGGGAGGCTGCGCCAAGCAGAAGTTTTGGACCTCGATGCTATCCACCCAATTATCCTTGACTCCAGACACCCTCTTACCAGGCTCCTCATCAAGACTTATGATGAAAACCTTCTCCACCCAGGGCCAGAGAGGGTCTATGGGGAGATGAGGCGGAAGTACTGGATACTTGGAGGACGAGGAGCCATTCGTAAGCACCAATACGCCTGCGTAGAATGTCAGAGATCGCGGGCCGGAGCCACTGTGCCCAAAATTTCAGATTTACCCCCTGCTCGCTTACGCCTCCTCAAACCACCATTCTGGTCAACAGGAGTAGATTGCTTTGGCCCCTTGACGATCAAGCTAGGTCGTCGAGTGGAAAAGCGCTGGGGCATTCTATTCAAGTGTTTGACGACTAGGTGTGTCCACCTGGACCTACTGGAGAGTTTGGATACTGAAGCCTTCCTCATGGCCCTACGGCGGTTTATCTCCCGACGGGGGAAACCCTACGAGATCCTGGCTGACAGAGGCACAAACTTCAAGGCAGGAGAAGCCAGGTTGGAGGAAGCCTTCCAAGCCATGGAACCCAGCCTCCAGGATCAGCTGATGGACCAACAAATCTTATTCAAATTTAACCCTCCAGGAGCTCCTCATTTTGGAGGAACATGGGAGGGAGAGATCAAATCTGTAAAGACGGCCTTACGAGTCGTCCTGGGGGACCAAACTGTTAGACAAGGATGAGTAATGGAAACAGGATGCACCTGAGCTAAATGTTCAAGTCTCATAGCAAACAGTCTGAAGACGTATGTAAATAAGGTATTTCTGGCTTTTATTTTTTATAGATTTGCAAACATTTCTAAAAACTTGTTTTCACTTTGTCATTATGGGGTATCGTGTGTAAATTGCTGAGGATTTTTTAAAATTTAATACATTTTAGAATAAGGCTGTAACATAACAAAATGTGGAAAAGGTCAAGGGGTCTGAATACTTTCCGAAGGCACTGTATAATTCTGTCTGTGTCCTCTATCTTAGCTCCAGTTGTTCAACATCCGTGGGCGGAGTCCAGAGCAGCCTATTGTGATGGTCCTGTGTGATGTCATGGGTCTGGGAGACGGGGAGACCACTGGACTAACCCTCCATGACACTCTGGCTATCATCAAAGGCCATGCACCCGAGGGACACAAGGTACATGAGGGAGAACAGACACAGGTGCCACCGGTGTGTGTAAGACAGAGTGCAAGTATTGGGAGTCGAGTTTCATATATCTCAGAGTTGAGCAACAGGGGCCACAGTGTTTGCCGGTTTTTATTCCAGTTTAGCTTTAACACACCTGATTGAACTAATCACAGTCTTAATTTTATACCAGTTTTATGAATCAGGTGAGATAATTCTGGGTTGGAACATAAGCATGCAGGCATGCCACAGAACAGGATAGGAGTTGCTCACCCCTGATATAAATGTCTCTGTTTTTAGAGAATATTCCAATACTCTCTCAGCTGGTTGGTTTGAATATGCAATTTAATGTTCCCATTAATCTTTTACAGTTCAGTCCTGAGCAGCCTGTGAGATCGGAGACATCAGTGACATGGGTGAGCATAGGAGGAAGTGTTTTAGCAACGGCAGTAATGGTTGTAGGAACTGTGGTCAATTCTGTCAGTTGACAGTGTGTGAAACAAATGTGTTTTGTAGGTGTGCATCAAGTGGCATTGCTGACACAAGTGGACCAGGTGTGTCAGGAAACCGCCTGTGACATCACCCAGGTGTACAAAAGCCGGGTTGTTCAGCAGACATTACTCTCAATAATTTCCCTTATTGATGTGTTAGTCAGCAATTGGAACATCTGAAATGTAAGCACCCTGTGTCAGGTTTTGGCCAGGACTGTTCAGGTTTTGGTCACTAGATGTCCCCATTGCACCTTTTTTGTACCTTTTGTTTTTTCCTTGCTCTGTTATTGTTTGCACCTGTGTGTCGTTCCCTTGTTAGTATTTAAACCCTGTGTGTTCCTCAGTTCTTTGCTCAGTGTTTGTATGTTAGCACCCAGCCCCAGCCTTGTTGTGAACATATATTTCTCTTATTGGATTTTCCAGAGGTTCTCTGGTTTAGTGCTTGTGTATTTTTGAGTAGTCTTTTGAGGTTTGTTTTTCCCTGCTGTTTTTACCACTTTGTGGAGTTTCTTTGTATTTTGGAGGATATCCATTTTGTGCCTCTTGGCTTTATTTTTGGACGTGGTGGATTTATATTCTTTGCCTGAAGATCTTGTCCTTTTATTAAACCACCATCTCTAGTACTGCTGAGTCTGCCTCATCTTCTGGGTTCTGCCGACTATTAGTGACTGTTTCTCTCACCGGGTCCTGACAGAAACACTGAGCCATTGAAATGAACCCAGAGGCAGCCAGTACCCAGGACTTTTTTCCCGTGCTGTCCCACCACGAGGGGACTGTCCAACGTCACGAAGCTGCTCTGGTTCAGCAAGAGGCCTTACTGGCTGGACATTCTCAACTTCTGTCGGAGATGATGACATCCATAAAACAGATTTCTGATCAACTTTCCCCTGCAACCGCTTCTGCTCCAGTTCATCAGATTCAAGTGCCCGTGGCAGTTAACCCCCTGGCTGAACCTCGTCTGCCGCCTCCCCAACGGTTCTCAGGTGATCCGAGTGTTTGTAAGGGGTTTTTCACCCAATGTTCTCTCTCCTTCGAGCTGCAACCCTCGTCGTTTCCCACCGACCGGTCCAAGATAGCATATATCATCACCCTGCTGTCGGAAAAAGCCCTAGCCTGGGCTACTGCTGTGTGGGATGCCCAAAGTCCCTGCTGTGCCAGCTACTCTACCTTTGCTGAAGAATTCAAGCGAGTGTTTCAAGATCCCACCAGGGGTCCTGACTCAGCCAAACAGCTCCTGACTCTCAGCCAAGGTCGGCGCAGCGTGACGGACTATGCCATCCAGTTCCGCACGGTGGCAGCAGCGAGTGGCTGGAATGACGAGGCGCTCACAGTGTGCTTTTTGAAGGGTCTTTCCGACACCATCCAAGATGAACTGGCCACTCGGGAACCACCGGACAACCTCGAGTCCCTGATCAAGTTGTCTTCACGCATAGACCAGCGTCTGAGAGAGAGAGAGCTCAACCGTAGATCTCTCACCCTAGCTCCTATCGGTCCCAGCTCCGAGTCTCCACCTTTATCCTCGCTGACTCCACCGGAACCCATGCAGGTTGGACGCATCTCCCAGGCTGAGAGAGACCGCCGGATAAGGGAGCGATGCTGTCTATATTGCGGCAAACCGGGCCATTTCCTCTCCACGTGTCCCGGGCTCCAGGGAAAACGCACTCTCCCGTGCAGGCCTGGGAGGACTGTAACGGGAAACATAACCTCCTCCCATCCATCCAACTCCCGCCTGCTTATTCCAGTTACCCTTTCCTGGGACAACCACGAGCTTCCCCTTCAAGCCTTGGTAGACTCTGGAGCCGCAGGTAACTTCATGGATGGGGTCTGGGCGAAGGAGAATGGCGTTCCCTCTGAACCTCTTAGTGACCCCATAAGGGTTACTACGTTGGATGGAAGCCCTTTGGGATCTGGACTTGTCACTCGTGTCACTACCCCCTTGCGACTTTCAGTTTCCCAACACCAGGAAGTGATGAACTTTCATCTGACCTCGTGTTCCGAGTTCCCTCTCATCCTTGGATACCCCTGGCTTCACAGCCATAACCCTCACATCGACTGGTCTGTGGGCACTATCAAGCAGTGGGGTCCTACGTGCCAAGCCACTTGTATCTTCCCTAGTTCCCCGAGTTCCCCTCCCGAGTCTCTAGAATCCATCGACCTGTCCCGAGTTCCCGAGTGTTACCATGACCTCAAACCGGTATTTAGCAAACAGAGGGCCACCAAACTACCACCCCATAGACCTTACGATTGCCCCATCGACCTGTTTCCGGGCACCTGCCCCCCCAGGGGTCGGATCTTTTCCCTATCTCCTCCCGAACGAGCTGCTATGGATACTTACATCAAGGACGCTCTGGCAGCAGGCCTCATGCGTCCATCCACCTCGCCGGCGGGAGCAGGGTTTTTCTTTGTGGCCAAAAAAGACGGTGGATTACGTCCTTGCATCGACTACCGGGGACTTAATGCCATAACCGTCCGTAACCGCTACCCGCTACCCCTTATGGCCACAGCCTTTGAGCTGCTCCAGGAAGCAGTGGTCTTCACTAAGCTTGACCTACGGAACGCATACCATCTTGTGCGGATCAAACCCGGTGACGAGTGGAAGACCGCTTTCAACACGCCTACTGGTCACTACGAATACTTGGTGATGCCCTTCGGCCTGACCAACGCCCCGGCTGTGTTCCAAGCGCTCATAAACGATGTGCTTAGGGATATGCTTAACATTTTCGTGTTTGTTTACTTGGATGACATCCTCATCTTTTCGAGCTCCCTTCAAGAACACACTAAGCATGTCAGACAAGTGCTCAAACGCCTCCTAGACAGCCATTTGTACGTTAAGCCGGAAAAGTGTGAATTCCATTCCTCTCGAGTACAATTCCTGGGATTTGTAGTGGAACCCGGTCGAGTCCAGATGGACCCCAAGAAGGTAGGGGCGGTAGCGGATTGGCCCACCCCCAAGTCCGTTAAGGAAGTTCAGCGTTTCCTGGGCTTCACTAACTTTTACCGCAAGTTCATCAAGAACTTCAGCTCGGTGGCAGCCCCTCTCTCAGCTGTAACCAAGGGTGGCAACACAAGGTTTCTGTGGGGAAGAGAAGCTGAGACGGCCTTCCAAGGACTCAAGCAGCGCATCCTCTCTGCTCCCATCCTGACACTACCGACGGCGGATGAACCTTTTGTGGTGGAGGTAGACGCATCAGAGGTTGGTGTTGGAGCTGTCCTGTCTCAGAGGGGGGAAGACAAGAGGCTTCATCCTTGCGGCTTCTTCTCTCACCGGCTTACCCCGGCCGAGAGGAATTACGATGTGGGGGATCGTGAACTCCTAGCGGTTAAGATGGCATTGAAGGAATGGAGACACTGGCTCGAGGGGGCTTCTCAACCATTTCAAGTGCTTACGGACCACAAAAATCTGGAGTATATCCAGCAGGCGAAGCGGTTGAACTCCAGACAAGCTCGATGGTCTCTTTTCTTCAGCCGATTCCAGTTTATCCTCACCTATAGACCCGGGTCGAAGAATCTCAAACCGGACGCCTTGTCACGAGTCTACTCTCCTGCCATTCGAGAAGATACTGACATGACTGTTCTTCCTGCCGCTAAGATCGTGGCTCCAATCTCGTGGCAAGTTGAGGATACCGTGAGACAAGCTCAAGCCATCGAACCGGGTCCTAAGGGAGGTCCTGCCAATCGGTTGTTTGTTCCCAAGGCAGCAAGATCCCAAGTCCTTCTGTGGGGGCACTCCTCTCGCCTCACCTGTCACCCGGGCGTAGGTCGCACCTTGGAGTTCATTCAGCGTAAGTTCTGGTGGCCCACCATAAGAGAAGACGTTGCCACTTTCGTCAAGGCCTGTCCCGTGTGCTGCCAGGGCAAATCTTCTCACCTCCGCCCTCAAGGACTCCTTCACCCTTTATCTATTCCCCACCGACCCTGGTCCCATATCTCGTTGCACTTTATTACTGGCCTTCCTCCGTCCCATGGTAATACTACGATCCTAGTCATCATCGACAGGTTTTCTAAGGCGAATTACCTTCTGCCAAGGAAACAGCTGAGTTGGTGATTAACCATGTGTTCCGAGTCTTTGGCATTCCGCAAGATATGGTTTCCGACAGAGGTCCCCAGTTCGCCTCAAGGTTTTGGAAGGCCTTCTGCCAACTCATAGGGGCCACGGCCAGTTTATCTTCAGGGTACCATCCGGAGTCCAACGGCCAAACCGAGAGGATGAATCAGGAGTTGGAAACCACCCTCAGATGTATGGTTTCCAACAACCCGTCCACATGGTCATCCTTCATTGTTTGGGCCGAGTACGCGCACAACACCTTGTGCTCCTCCTCCACTGGTATATCCCCGCACGAGTGTCAGTTTGGCTATGCTCCTTTATTGTTCCCGGACCAGGAGGCAGAAGTCAGAGTGCCTTCAGCCTCGAGGTTCATCAGACGCTGTCGGCTTACGTGGAAGAAGGCCCGTCTTAATCTTCTGCGTTCCTCACAGCAGTACCAGCGACAAGCCAACAGACGTCGCCGTCCCGGTCCTACCCTGTACACCGGACAGAGAGTATGGCTCTCAACAAAGAACTTACCACTACGGGTGGAGTCTCGTAAGCTGTCCCAGAGATTCATCGGTCCCTTTAAGATTGCCAGGAGAGTCAATCCCGTTACTTTTCGCCTGCACTTACCCAGATCCCTTAAGATCAATCCAACATTTCAAATTTCTTTATTAAAACCTGTTGTTTTTTCTCCCCTTATCCCGGCAGGCAGACCTCCCCCTCCGCCCCGTGTCATCGGAGGCCAGTCGGCTTATACCGTCCACCGGATACTGGATTCCCGCCGGGTGCAGCGGTCCTGGCAGTATCTGGTGGACTGGGAAGGCTACGGTCCCGAGGAGCGCTCCTGGGTTCCTGCCAAGGACATACTGGACCCTGACCTCATTCGTCAGTTCAGGGCCCTCCACCCTGAGAAGGCTGGTAGGAACGTCAGGAGCCGTTCCTAGGAGGGGGATTCTGTCAGGTTTTGGCCAGGACTGTTCAGGTTTTGGTCACTAGATGTCCCCATTGCACCTTTTTTGTACCTTTTGTTTTTTCCTTGCTCTGTTATTGTTTGCACCTGTGTGTCGTTCCCTTGTTAGTATTTAAACCCTGTGTGGTCCTCAGTTCTTTGCTCAGTGTTTGTATGTTAGCACCCAGCCCCAGCCTTGTTGTGAACATATATTTCTCTTATTGGATTTTCCAGAGGTTCTCTGGTTTAGTGCTTGTGTATTTTTGAGTAGTCTTTTGAGGTTTGTTTTTCCCTGCTGTTTTTCCCACTTTGTGGAGTTTCTTTGTATTTTGGAGGATATCCATTTTGTGCCTCTTGGCTTTATTTTTGGACGTGGTGGATTTATATTCTTTGCCTGAAGATCTTGTCCTTTTATTAAACCACCATCTCTAGTACTGCTGAGTCTGCCTCATCTTCTGGGTTCTGCCGACTATTAGTGACTGTTTCTCTCACCGGGTCCTGACACCCTGTATGTAGGTCTACTGTGAGCATCCTTGACTGACTTGTGTGTGTTTGGTTTTACTATCTTGGTGGTGAAAAAATAAGAAACCTGCACACTGCTCTTGCTAGTATCACTGCTCTTTATTAAGCTTCACGTATCGGCCTCAAGGCCTTCGTCAGAGCTTTTGTGAGTTTTTGTAATTTGCACCCTTATGTAGACATTGCTCCACCCACATCCGTTTAATGCATCGAATGGGGTTGGAGTCGAGGGAAAAGAAGCAAGTGTTACGAAATATAAGTATTCTAATAAAGTGTGTACATAAAACGTATTAAACACGTCTGTAAAACCATAATAAGGACATCGACCTATCAAGTAAGCTTTCATAAATCATTGGGTACAGAGCAAGAACAAACGTAGAGTAATCGGAAGTGGAAGCATTAATTGATGTTCACACTTACAACATAACAATAATGGGCATTTCATCATTAAGACCTTTTGGGAAAAATGTCTGGAGGGACCAGAAGTCCTCACAAGGATAGTAAAACAATGAATATTTGGACAAGTGGGGACATTTTGCTGGTCCCCACAATGAAAAAGTATATTTTAGGCTTAGGGGTTAGGTTTGGGTTAGGGTTAGAATTAGGGTTAGGTTTAGGTGTAGGGTTAGGATTATGAGTTTGGGGTTAAGGTTAGGGTAAGGTTAAAGGCTTAGGGTTTGGGAAAATAGGACTTAGGAATGGGGATCAATTGGTTGGTCCCCACAAGGATAGTAAAACAAATATTTCTGTATGTGTGTGTGTGTGTGTATAGATGACCAAGGCTGGGGCTCTGCTTGACATGTCCACCTCCTACATCGTCCCAATGAAGAACTACTCATCTGAGCTGGATGTTGATGAGAACACAGACATATATATTTATTTACAAAAAAAAATATTTGGGAGATTGGAAATGATGCAGACAATTACATTGATGGAAGCTTCAATCTATCTACAATATTTAAGCTGATCTACCCCCCCAAAAAATAAACATGAAAAAGAGAAAACATCCTTCTGCTCAGTGCTGTGCACCACTTCCTGCAATATGTGGATCTGCACTTTCAGAACAATGCAGCAACAGAGCCTAAACCAGTGCTCACCAACCTTTTGAGTCAAGATCACTTTCTGGGTCAAAATGCAAACCAAGATAAACTGTCTTTAACAAGGCTGTGAAATGCTGTGTAATAGAAATATGCATTACATATGCTTATGTTTTTTTTTTACTTGTTTCCACTATTGTTAACATGTTAATTAACTTCTTGAGTCTCAATGCAACTGTTTATGTTATATGTTTTGTGTTCTACTTGTGGCCCTGGTTGTCCTGAAAAGAAAACGGTAAACACTTCAATGCAAGGCTAAATATGAGGGCAGAGCAAGCAGATGAATGAAAGTAGTGAATTTCATCTTGTTTTGCTGCAGTAAGCTTGGTTACAATGAATAGTCATTCACAGAAGTCTTGCTTTGAGTAACATTAATGTGTAAGAGCCATTTTGGCCTGTGTACATGTTGCCTGTCTAGGGATGTTTTAACCTGTTTTGTATAATAGGGGCACTTTCACATGGGGTTATGGGCCACTGGCCACATGTGGATATAGGTACAAAGTGGCCAAGGAAGTGTTAGCTTAGCACAGGTGAGGGGCATGCTCAACAGAGGCAGGGCCAACTTGTCTTGGATGAACAGGAGGAGGTGGGCTCTTCCTGTCTACAGTCGCCCATAATGCCACAGATTCCCCCGGTACTGCTGCTCATTCCGTGCACCAGTTCTGGAGTTCTATGTCACCAGCCTATAGGCGTCACTGAACTGTCTCATTACGCACACCTGATTCCAATTCCCCTGATTAGTAATTTTCAAACGTGCCCTCTGTTCACCATTGTCTTGTCAGTTATTGTTCCCATGTCCGTTGGTCTTGTGAGTACCTGTGCTTTGTTGTTTTGGCTTTCGTGCTGCGTGTATTGTGTACACGTTATTACGGGTCTCATCCCGTGTAGTACTTTGCAATTGTTATTACGGGTCTTGTCCCGTGCATTGTTTACGAGTCTCGTGCTGTGTATTGTTATCTTGTGTATTTATTAAGGGTTTAACCTCGCTCTTTTGTTTGGGTTACATCCATGTGTTTTAGTATACGTGTTTGATTCGGGCTTCGTCTCCGTGGCTTTTAAGGCATGTTGTATATTTGGGTGGAGTATTAAAACCCCCTATTACGTATTCCTGCGCCTGTCTCCAATCAATCAATTATACACATAAGGCATTTGTGGATGTAAACAAGGAGGGGACTAAGGCAGCAGCTGCCACCGCTGGCATGGTGCCATTTTGTATGATCCGAGTGGAATGCTTCACGGCAGACCACACCTTCCTCTCCTTTATAGACACATCCTGTTCCCCGGCAGGTTTTCCTCTCTGTAGAATAATTGTGGAGAGAAACTGAATCCACTAAGTCAAATAAATAAGACTACGTTTATTTCCTCTTTGGACAGTATCATTGCGTATGATCATGGTTCCCCCTTACACTGTTATTTATGGATTTAAGAGCATTAGCTAGCTATTATCCCTATCTATTAAAAAATAAGCATACAATCCTAATAAAAAATATTGTGTGATTTGTTTACGTTCACAATAAGACAAGAATTTATTTCCATTTTGGTAAAGTGATAGAAACTTTATTGGCATTGACAGAGATGATTTGTTTTAAACTTACAAGCAATGACACTTTATCAAATATACAGAGTAATATATAAGAAAGTATTTCCTCAAGCAAGCACACTATATAATGTAACAGGGCATCATCATCTGGCAAATTCCATATAAATAACAGAATTTCAATTATAGTACGTATTTCACAATACATAAAAATCATTGTACATTCTGTTGTTTTGTAATCAATGCATTATGTTGTCAGATGAGTCCCGATATGTTAATCTCTTTTCCTATCAGATGAGTTTGCTGATGGTGAGGCCCAGCAGCAGAGGGACTAGGCTCAGTCTGATGGAGCAGGCTGTGTTATGGGCTTTGGTTACATTTACAGGTAAAGGGGCTGTGTTACAGGTGAATTGCACAAAGTTGATGTAACGTGAGGGCAGCAGTTGATCAATATAGTTGCACACGTTGGTAGATGTACAGCCCTGGACGTTCACCATATAATTGATTGAGCCAAGTACTGTCAAAGAGAACAACATATTTAGTTTTCCGAACACCTTTCTCTCATAGAACAACTAAAATCGAATTGTTTTGAATCAACAATAATAACATGAGCTCCAAAAGTATTGGGACAGTGACACATTTTCTGTTTTGGCTCTGTACTCCAGTACTTTGAAATTATACAATGACTATGAGGTTAAAGTGCAGACTGTCAGCTTTAATTTGAGGATATTTTCATCCATATCGGGTGAACTGTTTTGGAAATTATGTGTATTACAGTTGTCAAAAGTTTAGTATTTGGCCCCATATTCCTAGCACACAATGATTACATCAAGCGTGTTACTCTACAAAGTTGTTGGATGCATTTACTGTTTGTTTTGATTGTGTTTCAGATGATTTTGTGCCCAATATAAATGAATGGTAAATAATGTATTGTGTCATTTTGGAGTAACTTATAAAAAATAAGTAATAATAGAATATGTTTCAGAACACTTCTACATTAATGTGGAGGCTACCATGATTATGGTTAATAAATGAATCATGAATAATGATGAGTGAAAAAGTTACAAACAAATATCATACCCCCAAAAATGCTAACCTCCCCTGTTCTTGTAATGGTGAGAGGTTAGCATGACTTGGGCGTATGATATTATGCGCGCCCCCCATAGTTTATGTTTGTATTTATTTTTGCAATTTGAGATTGGTTATACCGATTTAACATCTGTGATGCTTTAGGCTAGAAACAGGTGGTAAAATGCAAGAGGAAGACACGACTCTGATGCATATGGGAATATCTTTGGTTTGTCTCTATGGCATTCAGAAGCTGAGCTTCGACCTTCTAAAGTTGAGGAGTCAAAGAAATTGGATTTTGGTTAGGAAGTAAATCTTATACAATGTTTGACTCTGTTCCTATCAATTGATCTAATCACCTTTTGTCAAATAGAATATGTACAATATAAATTGAGGGTTCATAATAAAACATAATAATACGATTTGGGGAAATCGGGTCTAGACTTAATTTGTATTATTATTCATAATATTATCATTAAAAAGCCTACCTCAAAGATGAATGAGTCTTGTTAAACCACGTAGAATTGTAGGAAATGAGCTTGTAGGAAATACACGGACAAGTTCTGGCCTGGTTTAGAAATTATCTGTTGGAAAGATATCAGTTTGTCTCTGTGGATGGTTTGTCCTCTGACAAATCAGCTGAAAATGTTGGTGTTCCTCAAGGTTCCGTTTTATGACCTCTATTGTTTTCCCTATATATTTTACCTCTTGGTGATGTCATTCAGAAACATAATGTTATCTTTCACTGCTATGCGGACGATACACAGCTGTACATTTCGATGAAACATGGTGAAGCCTCAAAACTGCCCTCCCTGGAAGCCTGTGTTTCCGACATAAAGAAGTGGATGGCGGCAAATGTTTTACTTTTAAACTCGGACAAAACACAGATGCTAGTTCTAGGTCCCAAGAAACAAAGAGATCTTATGTTGGATCTGACAATTAATCTTGATGGTTGTACAGTCATCTCAAATAAAACTGTAAAGGACCTCGGCGTTACTCTGGACCCTGATGATTCAGAAAAATGAATCCATGTCACTTCTAGATTAGACTACTGCAATGCTCTACTTTCCGGCTACCCGGATAAAGCACTAAATAAACTTCAGTTAGTGCTAAACACGGCTGCTAGAATCTTGACTAGAACCCCAAAAATTTATCATATTACTTCAGTGCTAGCCTCTCTACACTGGCTTCCTGTTAAGGCTAGGGCTGATTTCAAGGTTCTATTGCTAGCCTACAAAGCATTACATGGGCTTGCTCCCATCTATCTTTCCGTTTTGGTCCTGCTGTACATACCTACACGTATGCTACGGTCACAAGACACACGCCTCCTGATTGTCCCTACAATTTCTAAGCAAACAGCTGGAGGCAGGGCTTTCTCCTATAGAGCTACATTTTTATGGAATGGTCTCCCTATCCATGTAAGAGACGCAGACTCGGTCTCGACCTTTAAGTCTTTATTGAAGACTCCTCTCTTCAGTAGGTCCTATGATTGAGTGTAGTCTGGCCCAGGGGGTGAATGTGAGCGGAAAGGCACTGGAGCGTCAAACCCCCCTTGCTGTCTCTGCCTGGCCCGGTTTCCCTCTCTCCACTGGGATTCTCTGCCTCTAACCCTATTATACTGGCTTCCATGCCATCTCTAGGAGGGGTGCGTCACTTGAGAGGGTTGAGTCTGACAAGGTCTTCCGGTCCGGGTTGTTGCTCCCCTCGGGTTCGTGCCGTGGGGAGATCTTCGTGGGCGGTGGTTGAAGTTAGGGAAATGAACATTCAATTGAAGTTGGTGGTTGAAGATATCCCTCTAGTGGTGTGGGGGCTGTGCTTTGGTAAAGTGGGTGGGGTTATATCCTGCCTGGTTGGCCCTGTCCGGGGGTATAGTCAGACGGGGCCACAGTGTCTCCCGACCCCTCCTGTCTCAACCTCCAGTAATTATGCTGCAACAGTTTGTGTTGGGGGGCTAGGGTCAGTCTGTTAAATCTGGTTTATTTCTCCTGTCTTATCCGGTGTCCTGTGTGAATTTAAGTACGCTACCTCTAATTCTCTCTCTCTCTTCTCTCGGAGGACCATGCCCCAGGAAGACCTGGCCTGTTGACTCCTTGCTGTCCACAGTCCACCTGGTCATGCTGCTGCTCCAGTTTCAACTGTTCTGCCTGCGGCTATGGAACCCTGACCTGTTCACCAGATGTGCTACCTTGTCCCAGACCTGCTGTTTTCGACTCTCTCTCTCTACTGCACCTGCTGCCTCTAACTCTGAATGATCGGCTATGAAAAGCCAACTGACATTTACTCCTGAGGTGCTGACCTGTTGCACCCTTTACAACCACTGTGATTATTATTATTTGACCCTACTGGTCATCTATGAACGTTTGAACATCTTGGCCATATACTGTTATAATCTCCTCCCGGCACAGCCAGAAGAGGACTGGCCACCCCTCAGAGCCTGGTTTCTCTCTAGGTTTCTTCCTGGGTCCCTGCCTTTCTAGGGAGTTTTTCCTAGCCACCGTGCTTCTACATCTGCATTGCTTGCTGTTTGGGGTTTTAGGCTGGGTTTCTGTACAGCACTTTGTGACATCAGCTGACGTAAAAAGGGCTTTATAAATAAATTTGATTGATATAGGCTATCTCAATAAACATTTGACATTTTTGGGGGGGAACACCTGATCTATAGTTGAACAAATGTGCTGAGTTTTTGTATCATGAAAACAACAACAAAACAAGTCACCATTGCCGCTAAAGCTCAAGCACTGGTCCTCCACCCCCAGGCAGGCCACAGTGCTGTTATGCACAAAGCCTTGGAAGCTGCTGTAGGAGGTACATTGTCTTCCGTTAGCCAGTGAACTGGGGGCTGTAGGAAGAGAACAGAAATGGATATCAGTGGATATGCATTCTACAGTACATTCAGTGGTCATAGCTAGCTCCAGTATCTATAAATAACTATTTTCATTGGTAATGCAATGGAAACACATTCAGGAAGCATATTGTCCTGGTTCTGATAGCGGAATTGAGCCAATGAGACAGTACAGTGGTGTCTGACATTATTGACACCCTTGATACAGATAAGGAATAATGACTGAATAAAATAAATAATTGTAATAAATATTTTGTATGCAACAAAACAAGGGACATATGATTTTATACTAATAAAACTGCTCAGCGAAAGAGATTTTGTTTCACAATAATACTTTCTTTCTCAAAAAGGTAGGGGTGAAATTGACACCCCTAAAAATTCATATAAATAAAGTAGTTAAAAGTGTAGTATTTGGTCCCATATTCCTAGCACGCAATGACAACATGAAGCTTGTGACTGAATGCATTTGCAGTTATTTATGTTTCTGTTTCAGATTATTGTAATGTATGTATTGTGTCATTTTGGTGTCAGTTTTATTGTAAATAAGAATAGAATATGTTTCTGAACACTTCTACATTCATGTCGATGCTACCATGATTACGGCTAATGCTGAATGAATCGTGAATAATGCTGAGTGAGAAAGTTAGAGGGTCAAATATCATACCCCCTTGTTATTGGTAATGGAGAGTTTAGAATGTCTTGGCGGTAATATATTTTTTATTTCACCTTTATTTCACTAGGCAAGTCAGTTAAGAACAAATTCTTATTTTACAATGACGGCCTACTCCGGCCGAACACTCCCCTAACCAGGACGACGCTGGTTGTGATACAGCCAGGGACCAAACCAGGGTCTGTAGTGATGCTTCTAGCACTGAGATGCAGTGCCTTAGACCGCTGCAACACTCGGGAGATCTTTCACCCTCACTCGTCATTATTCACGATTCATTCAGGATTATCTGTAATCATGGTAGCTAATGTAGAAGAGTTTAGAAACATATTCAATTATTATTTGTAATAAAAGTCACTCCAAAATGACAATACAAAATGTACCATTGTTGCTTTATCAATAATAGGGGATGGATCCGAAAACCATTCAGTATCTGGTGTGACAACCATCTGCCTCATTCAGCGCATGCAGCGCATTTGCCTCATCTCCTTCGCATAGAGTTGATCAGGCTGTTGATTGTTACCAGTGGAATGTTGTCCCACTCCTATTCAATGGCTGTGCGAAGTTGCTGGATATTGGCGGGAACTGGAACATGCTGTCGTACGTGTCGATCCAGAGTATCCCAAACATGCTCAATGGGTGACATGTTTGTTGAGTATGCAGGCCATGGAAGAACTGGGACATTTTTAGCTTCCAGGAATCATGTACAGATCCTTGCTGCATTGGGCCGTGCATTATCATGCTGAAACATGAGGTGATGGTGGCGGATGAATGTCACTACAGTGGGTCTATGGATCTTGTCACGGTATCTCTGTGCATTCAAATGACCATCGATAAAATGCAATGGTGTTCGTTGTTCGTAGCTTATGCCTGCCCATACCATAACCCCACTGCCACCATGGGGCACTCTGTCCAGAACATTGACATCAGCAAACTGCTCGCCACACAATGCCATACACGCTGTCTGCCATCTGCTCAGTACAGTTGAACCCGGGATTCATCAGTGAACAGCACACTTCTCCAGCGTGCCAGTGGCCATCGAAGGTGAGCCTTTGCCCACTGAAGTCGCTTACGACGCCAAACTGCAGTCAGGTCAAGACCATGGAGAGGACGACGAGCATGCAGATAGGCTTTCCTGAGACGGTTTCTGACAGTGTGTACAGAAAAGATTTGGTTGTACAAACACAGTTTCATCAGCTGTTTGGGTGGCTGGTCTCAGACGATCCCACAGGTGAAGAAACAGGATGTGGAGGTCCTGGGCTGGCTTGGTTACACGTGGTCTGCGGTTATGAGACCAGTTGGACGTACTGCCAAATTCTCTAAAACGTTAGGGAAATTAACATTCAATTCTTTGGCAACAGCTCTGGCAGAAATTCCTGCAGTCAGCATGCCAATTACACTCTCCCTCAAAACTTAAGACATTTGTGGCATTGTGTTGAGTGACAAAATGACACATTTTAGAGTGGCCTTTTATTGTCCCCAGCACAAGGTGCACCTGTGTAATGATCATGCTGTTTAATCAGCTTCTTGATATGCCACACCTGTCAGGTGGATGGATTATCTTGGTAAAGTAGAAATGCTCATTAACAGGGATGTAAACAAATTTGCTCACAACATTTTAGAGAAATCATGAAACATGGGACCAACACTTGACATGTTGCGTATATATTTTTGTTCAGAGTAATCAATTGTTATGTGATCTTGCGAGACAGTGATTCAGCTTTGATCTATCTTTACTTAACAAGCACCATTGTGAGAAGTGGTAATCTTCTATTTGTAATAATAATTATAATAATACGTGATGAGTAGGACTATAAGGCGTAGGTTCTACAAGGACAGCGCTAAATAAACTTTGATTTGATCCGCTTGAACACATGGTTACAATATACCCTATTACAGAATAAAAGAAAACCGAGAGGTGAACTATCAATTCATAGAATTGATTTGCATAGATTTTGTCATCAAATCATTTGACCAAGTAGTGAACATAAATAATTACTAAGTAGAATAGCAGGAAATTTATTTTAAAACAGCCATACAATCAATATTTTAGTGTGGTGTATTTAGGCATCTCAATAAAATAGAATCAAAATGCATTATTACCTCCAACTTGGCCTAATTCCCATTTTCAATCTCCTATACCATGGTAGACTGGGAACTGTGTCTCAACCAATAGTCAATGTAGGCTAAATATCCCAAGCAGGGCTACAGCAACTTCCAGAGAGGGTCAGGCTCTTGGGCTTTGCGGTGGCCACTCTGGTTTGTGTGTCCTTGGGAGAACGGTGTCGCAGTAACCAAGTGGTCACATATAGATCTGGGTTCCACTCAGTGGCGGTCGGTGCCGTTTAAGATTAGGGAGGACAATAATTTTTTTATGAGCATGGCCTTATTTCTATTACAGCATTTTGAATGACGGTCATTCATATTCCATTCTTCCAGCTCAATGTAACATCGATAGGTTTAGGCTACTATACATGACACTTGAATTTTCCCTGTACCCATCATGAGGTTGTTACAACCTAGGCTATGAATGAAAGTTTACAACGTAGGTCCACAGGTCGAGAGAAAAATTTGAGTAATCAAGGTGACAGACAGTGACACATTCAATACTGCCTTGCACACCCTTGCCTGCATCTAGCTGATCTAGGGTGTAATCATTAGTCCAACATTTGCAAACAAGAGTTTCTATTGGTGATAAAATAATGTATATGTTGAAAGATAATGATAAAATAATTCCACTCTGAAACCTTATAACTGTATGAAGTTGATTAGAATCATAAAATGATAATCTGATGATGTGTGTAGTTTTAGTCAGAATTAGGTTAAACAATGCATCTGTATAGTGGAAAACACAGACTGTCTAAGCAAGGCGTAGCTTAGGATTTGAACTTGTATGTGTGTGCCGAAGAAAAAAAACGAGAACAGTTAAACTGTGATTGGACCAACCTGGCTAGGCCTCTGAGGAACTTATGATAGCATAGGGAGTACTTCTCAAGGTTTCCCGAATCTCGGGGGAATGGAACTGTCGGCTGGGTAGTGATACACAGTGGTGAGAACTCTGGAGAAGGATAACACTCACCTACTGTTGGTGTGTATGTATGTGCGTATGATACCTACTGTTTGTGTGGAAGTATGTGAGCAGCTATAAAATGGATGTCTTTGTATAATGGACTTCAGAGCGTTCTCGTGAATAAACTGTACTATCTTTTTGCATAAGCTGAGTCTTTGACTAATTATTATTAAACCCATGGTCTTACAGATCTCGGTGATTGGTCAGAGCTATTGATTGTCAGTTATTATCATTGGGATTGAAAATTCTCGTGACAATTGGACAAATTCAGGTATCTGAATTTAGTTTGCTTCCGTTTAAGAAAGTTTTTTCAACAGAATCAGCAGAATGAATACATCCTTGATCATACGCAAACACAGTTCACTTTCATAGCAGCCACATACAAACAGCATGATCACTTGGAGGGGGGGGGGGGGGGGGTTCGCTATGGGATTTAGTCAAGATACTCTAAAGAGGTAGGGTTTCAGACATTTTCTGAAGATGGGCATGGATGCTGTCCAGATATGTAAGAAACACACTCGGATCATATATTTCTTCAAACTATGACATTTGAAATCAGGACATCAAATACATTGTTGAAAACCAAACTTAATTTAAGGACACAAGTCTCTTACCAGACAGAGTTTCATTGTTGCACCCATTGGTGTTACAGCAGAGCTGGTTAGAGGAAGCCCTTATGATGCCCAAGTTCCCAGACACTGTGACTTCAGTGTTAAGAGGAGTTACACAGATGGAGGATGGTGAACACATTTTGAGTACCACGGTGGTATTATCGGGACCTTCACCAGTAACAGATCCATTACAAAACCAGAGAAAGATAGATCAATTTAGAATATAATCTGATGAAATAGTATAATAGAGCAAGAGTCAATTACCAATAGATATTGTACACTGTAATCTTACAGGAGTGTTCAAAAGCATCCTTCATGAGGAAGCTAACAGCATAATTTCATTTGTCTTGAAGTGTTAGCATGTAGTGGACAACAAACTCTAAACACACCTTTTATGGTTCTGGTTGCAGTGAGACATCTTTCGTTTAAGGCTGGACAGGTAACTAAAGAAGAGTTTGTACATGCTGCATCAGTGCAGTTGAAACACTGCAGCATCTCAACTGAAAAACAAGAACATTTAAAAAAAAAAGTACTGTAAATGCCATTTAGCTATGATGAATATTTACACAGGCATTTGGGAGTGATGCAGTTAAGAAACCATTTATTTTGGTAGACGCCTGTCTCAGTGTGAGGTCAGTGGTGTTACCTGAGCAGAAGCGAGTGCAGATGAGAGAGAGAGTCAAGATGAGCTTCATCGTGGACAGATAGACAGGCAAGTGAACGGCAGTGGGACTCTGGGCTGGTAGACAGGCAGGTGAACAGCAGTGGTACTGTGGGCTGATCTGGGCTGGTAGACAGGCAGGTGAGGTGCAGTGGTACTCTGGGCTGAGAGACAGGTCCTTATAAACCAGTGAGGAGGAGGAAATGTGGAGAAAGAGATTGGGAGGAATGTGAAGTAAAAGTACCTTATTAATAGAAAATGACTCAAGTAAAAGTGAATCACCCAGTAAAATACTACTTGAGTAAAAGTCTAAAAGTATCTGGTTTTAAATATACTTAAGTGGTGGACAAAGTACTCAATTGTCATACTTGAAAGTAAAAAGTAAATGCTATATATAAAATTCCTTATATTAAGCAAATTAGACGGAATGATTATATATATATATTTTTTAACAGACAGGGACACACTCCAACTCAGACATAATTGACAAACGCAGTAGGAATGGCAACGTGTTATTTTGATAGGTACAGTACATGAATCAGACCATATTGTTGTCCTGAGTGAGCATTCGTATTCTAACAACTGACTACTTTTAGGTGTCAAGGAAAATATATGGGAGTAAAACGTACATATTTTGCTTAGGAATGTAGTGGAGTAAATGTTAAAGTTGTCAACAATATAAATAGTTAAGTACATACAGATACCCCATAAAACTACTTAAGTAGTACTTTCAAATATTCTTACACCACTGGCTGAAGGATGGACATGCAGATAGTGGAAAGAGGACATGGGAGAATGCCAGAAAGATGGAAAGCAATTCTAACAGAACCACAAAAAAATGCTAAACAAGGGAAATGTTATGAATTATGATCAATAGATTTTAAACATTAAATACAACTCACCAATATCTTGCTTTAAATGAAAATGCTAAACAAGGGAAATGTTATGAATTATGATCAATAGATTTTAAACATTAAATACAACTCACCAATATCTTGCTTTAAATGAAAATGCTCTATGATGGTTTCGAAAAAGACAGACACACACCCAACGAGGCAGGAAGTAACAGGCGTATTTCAGTGGTGTCACTTTTATTTAACAAGAGAGGGGGATGTAGAAACTCATGTTGCGTTCATAACTAGTGGCAAAATTGGAAAATATAAACTGGGCAAGTTGTGTGCGAACAAGCTGTGTCTACCATAAACTGAAAGTACAGTTATCATGCTCGTAAACAAATAATATTGTTCAAAAACCATATTAATAGATTGTGTTTATAAATGATGTTTTGTTGCATTTAGCTGCCGGAAAAGCTGTCGAGGTAATTTCCTTTGTATGTGACGCTAGATTTCAGCATGTGGGAGAAGTCAGATCTCAGAGAGCCCCCATTAGTAATTACCAGTTGGAGGGGTGTGTACTTTCATGCGCAGGGTAGCTACAGTACATGTGGTTTGGCTGCATTACAAGTTAACCTGCTCTGCAAAAACAAAAATGCTCCAATATTCTATGGAATTGATTCGTACTGTACAACCATGGTGAGTTGAAGTCTGTAAAGGAACCCTCAACCCACCTATGAACATACCGTACCTGCAAAGGTAAACGATAGATGCATAGGGGTTTAATGAATCCATAGAGTGGATGAACCTAACTGGACCTAGTGATTCTGCTAATAAACACCAACTCTTAGAAAAGCAGCTAGAAAAAAAGAACATATCAGTTATATCACCAGGTTATAGCAACAAGTTCCCATTTTGTTTTATACAGACTGACAAATCCAATTCTTTATTTTACAGTTCATGTGTGTTAAGAGTTAAACCATTGAACACAGGAAGGTTAAAAGAGAGATCAGATCCACTTTCAGCCTTAGACCACATCCCGTTATGTGCTCCACTGGCTTGTACAAACACAACACCAGAAACTACTGTGTAACCATAGAGATAGATACAGAATTTATCCATATGCTTAAAACCTACTAACAGCTGCACTTTGTGGTCTATCTATAACCACTAAAATTTATTTTAATTTAATTTGAGTGATTATGTTTTGGGAGGCCTTGGTAGTCCATTTGTAATGCAGAATTTAATTAAGTTATTCTTTCCAAAGACTTTGTCACTTTCCAACGAAGCCCTTTTCACAACCACACACAGAACATGGGGAGTAGTATTTCAGTGAATACAGAAATATTAATTAGGTAAATTAATAATCATGTGATGAGCCTGACGTGAACTAGCCTGGTCTCAGATCTGTTCGTGCTGTCTCACCAACTCCTGTGGTCATTGTCAACCATACAGCCTAAATAGATCTGGGACCAGGCTTGATGTGAACTGTACCCGAGGCTGCAATACCTTTGACTGAAGGGTGAGGTAACTTCGGATAAATGAAAAAAATCTATATGTAACACATTTCCTTCTGTTCCGTTGAGCAAATTATCATTGTATGCCTTTTCTTTCTCTATCTTCAAATACAAACAGCACATTTTAAATGGTTATAGTTCAAGAAGAACAGATAGTATCAACAATCTTTTGAAATGAAATATACATTGAGTCAGTCTGCACATGTCAACGTTGGTTTGGTGTTTGTAGCTGTAACGGTTCAAGAGCCGTGCCAAATCCAAATACTTCCCATTGTAGCCTATGGAGCGTTTATGCAAGGGTTTCCCAAACTCGGTCCTCGGGGCCCCAAGGGGTGCACGTTTCGTTTTTTGCCCTAGCACTACACAGCCGATTCAAGTCATCAACTATTCATCAAGCTTTGCTCAATTGAATCTGTTGTGTAGGGCCAAAAAACGAAACATGCACCTCTTGGGGTCCGAGAACTGAGTTTTTGAAATGCTGGTTAATGCAAATGTATTTGTGACACACACAAATATGTATGGTCATAATTTTGATGTTTTATTTTGTTGGTTATTTTACGGGGCCGTCCCTTGTATCCTTTTCTAGGCCTCCTAGGTATTTACATTATTATTGCGGCTAGGTGGAGCTGTGACGTCAATGGAGAGCGTTAGTGAGATCGTCAGGTCTTGGAGGTTTCTTCTTCCATCTAGGAGAATTCCTACACTACTAATGTTTCTCTGTGTCATCATTTTACCCTGTTCATTCAGGTATGTAATGTGCAAAAGTGCATTATGACTCTCAAAATATTGAGGTAACATGGTTAACTACATAGTCCATGAGTTGATGTTTGAAGGCAATTGAAGGGAGTTTTAACAGAGTGAAAAACTGGTTGGTATTTCTCCCATTGTAAGTAATGGAGGTTGGCTACGTTGCTAATGGTTTACATGTAAGAGAAGGGGTTAACCTCTACTTAATCACCCTCCCGGATCCGGGATCCTCCTCATCAGAAAAGCTGACTAGCATAGCGCCACAAGTAAATGAAATCACAAGTCCAATACAGCAAATGAAAGATAAACATCTTGTGAATCCAGCCAACATGTCCGATTTTAAAATGTTTTACAGCGAAAACACAACATATATTTATGTTAGCTCACCACAATAGCCCAACACAAAACGCAAAGATAGCTTTCACAAAACCCACAAATAGAGATAAAATTAATCACTAACCTTTGAACAACTTCATCAGATGACATCATGTTACACAATACATTTATGTTTTGTTCGAAAATGTGCATATTTATTGCTATAAATCCTGGTTTTACATTGCAACCATGGACACAAATGGCACCAAAACAGCCAGAATAATTACAGAGAGCAACATGAAATACATAAATATTCATCATAAAACATTTATGAAAAATACATGTTGTACAGCAAATGAAAGATAAACATCTTGTGAATCCAGCCAATATTTCCGATTTTTTAAGTGTTTTACAGCGAAAACACAACATATATTTATGTTAGCTCACCACGATATCCAAAAACACACCGCCATTTTTCCACCGCTAAGATAACTTTCACAAAACCCACAAATAGAGATAAAATGTATCACTATCCTTTGAACAACTTCATCAGATGACAGTCTTATAACATCATGTTATACAATACATTTATGTTTTGTTCGAAAATGTGCATATTTATAGCTACAAATCCTGGTTTTACATTGTGAATATGGCGCCAAAATGCACCAAATTGTCCGGAGAAATTTTGGAGAGTCACGTAATCTAACCAAAAAACTCATCATAAACTTTGCTGAAAAATACACGTTGTACAGCAAATGAAAGATACACTGGTTCTTAATGCAACCGCTCTGTTAGATTTAAAAAAATAACTTTAGTACAAAGCACAGCATGCAATAATCTGAGACAGCGCTCAGCCATTCTCCGCCATGTTGGAGCCAACATATTCCACAAAAATACGAAATAACATCATAAATATTCTCTTACCTTTGATGATCTTCCATCAGAATGCAGTGCAAGGAGTCCTAGTTCCACAATAAATCGTTGTTTTGTTTTAGAATGTCCATTTCTTCTGTCGAATTAGCAACTTTGGCTAGCATGGTGGAGCTCAAGTGTCCATGAAGATTTTACGCATGAACGAAAAAATTGCCACCGTGCTTCTACACCTGCATTGCTTGCTGTTTGGGGTTTTAGGCTGAGTTTCTGTACAGCACTTTGAGATATCAGCTGATGTAAGAAGGGCTATATAAATACATTTGATTTGATTTGATGGTTCATCTGAGGGCATAGCAGGATTTCATATAAGTGTCTGGATTAGTGTCCCGCTCCTTGAAAGCGGCAGCTCTAGCCTTTAGCGCGGTGTGGATGTTGCCTGTAATCCATAGCTTCTGTCGGGGATATGTACATACGGTCACTGTGCGCACGACGTTGTCGATCCACTTATTGATGTAGCCTGTGACTGAGGTGGTATACTCCTTAATGCATTTGGATGAATCACAGAACATATTACAGTCTGTGCTAGCAAAACAGTCAACATATGACAACAAATGAATGCAATCTCATTTAATGAGGAAAATTATCTTGGGTTGGAGAAGCCTCTAGTGATGGCTCTATACATTCTGGTGAAAAAGGAAGGTTTGCGACTCTTCTCTTCAGGTGGGAAGGAATATGCGATGTCATTTCCCTCTGGAGCAAAGATGCCATGAGAATTTGTCCTCGACTCTGCAAAGAAAGACCATCCAGTATGTCATGGGTAACAATTCAGAGGAGAGTGCAATGTCTTTCTAAATGAATTAGTGGAATGGTAAAGGGATAATGTCTTAGTCTTGACTGAGCAGCAGCCTAAACAACAGCAGGGCTTACCTGTAAAGTACACAGTAGGGGAAGTGTTCTGAGCCTGGTACTCCATAGACTCTTGAGGACAGTGGTCCTTGCTAACTTTCTTGGGACCCTGGTTGGTGGGAAAAGGCACATTATAATGGAAAATGTTATATATCTTAAAATACAGTATATCAACTGCAAAAAGGCAATACAATGCTAAAATACTGAATTATTTAAACAAATAATGTCAGGTTTTGGCCAGGACTGTTCTGGTTTTTTGTCACTAGATGTCCCCATTGCACCTTTTTTGTACCTTTTGTTTTTCCCTTGCTCTATTATTGTTTGCACCTGTATGTCGTTCCCTTGTTAGTATTTAATCCCTGTGTGTTCCTTAGTTCCTTGCTCAGTGTTTGTATGTTAGCACCCAGCCCCAGCCCAAGCCTTGTTGTGAACATATATTTTTCTCTTGTTGGATTTTCCAGAGGTTCTCTGGTTTTGTTCTTTTGTATTTTGGATTAGTCTTTTAGGTTTGTTTTTTCCCTTGCTGTTTTTACCACTTTGTGGATTTTCTTTGTATTTTGGAAGTTATCTATTTTTTATTAAACCACCATCTCTAGTACTGCTGTGTCTGCCTCATCTTCTGGGTTCTGCCGATTTAGTGACTGTTTCTCGCACCGGGTCCTGACAGAAACACTGAGCCATTAAAATGAACCCAGAGGCAGCCAGTACCCAGGACTTTTTTCCCATGCTGTCCCACCACGAGGGGACTGTCCAACGTCACGAAGCTGCTCTGGTTCAGCAAGAGGCCTTAATGGCTGGACATTCTCAACTTCTGTCGGAGATGATGACTTCCATAAAGCAGATTTCTGATCAACTTTCTCCTGCAACCGCTTCTGCTCCAGTTCATCAGATTCAAGTGCCCGTGGCAGTTAACCCCCTGGCTGAACCTCGTCTGCCGCCTCCCCAACGGTTCTCAGGTGATCCGAGTGGTTGTAAGGGGTTTTTCACCCAATGTTCTCTCTCCTTCGAGCTGCAACCCTCGTCATTTCCCACCGACCGGTCCAAGATAGCATATATCATCACCCTGCTGTTGGAAAAAGCCCTAGCCTGGGCTACTGCTGTGTGGGATGCCCAAAGTCCCTGCTGTGCCAGCTACTCTACCTTTGCTGATGAATTCAAGCGAGTGTTTCAAGGTCCTACCAGCGGTCCTGACTCAGCCAAACAGCTCCTGACTCTCCGCCAAGGTCGGCGCAGCGTGACGGACTATGCCATCCAGTTCCGCACGGTGGCAGCAGCGAGTGGCTGGAATGACGAGGCGCTCACAGTGTGCTTTTTGAAGGGTCTTTCCGACACCATCCAAGATGAACTGGCCACTCGGGAACCACCGGACAACCTCGAGTCCCTGACCAAGTTGGCTTCACGCATAGACCAGCGTCTGAGAGAGAGAGAGCTCAACCGTAGATCTCTCACCCTAGCTCCTATCGGTCCCAGCTCCGAGTCTCCACCTTTATCCCCGCTGACTCCACCGGAACCCATGCAGGTTGGACGCATCTCCCAGGCTGAGAGAGACCGCCGGATGAGGGAGCGATGCTGTCTATATTGCGGCAAACCGGGCCATTTCCTCTCCACGTGTCCCGGGCTCCAGGGAAAACGCACTCTCCCGTGCAGGCCTGGGAGGACTGTAACGGGAAACATAACCTCCTCCCATCCATCCAACTCCCGCCTGCTCATTCCAGTTACCCTTTCCTGGGACAACCACGAGCTTCCCCTTCAAGCCTTGGTAGACTCTGGAGCCGCAGGTAACTTCATGGATGGTGTCTGGGCGAAGGAGAATGGCGTTCCCTCTGAACCTCTAAGTGACCCCATAAGGGTTACTACGTTGGATGGAAGCCCTTTGGGATCTGGACTTGTCACTCGTGTCACTACCCCCTTGCGTCTTTCAGTTTCCCAACACCAGGAAGTGATGAACTTTCATCTGACCTCGTGTTCCGAGTTCCCTCTCGTCCTTGGATACCCCTGGCTTCACAGCCATAACCCTCACATCGACTGGTCTGTGGGCACTATCAAGCAGTGGGGTCCTACGTGCCAAGCCACTTGTATCTTCCCAAGTTCCCCGAGTTCCCCTCCCGAGTCTCTAGAATCCATCGACCTGTCCCGAGTTCCCGAGTGTTACCATGACCTCAAACCGGTATTTAGCAAACAGAGGGCCACCAAACTACCACCCCATAGACCTTACGATTGCCCCATCGACCTGTTTCCGGGCACCTGCCCCCCCAGGGGTCGGATCTTTTCCCTATCTCCTCCCGAACGAGCTGCTATGGATACCTACATCAAGGACGCTCTGGCAGCAGGCCTCATGCGTCCATCCACCTCGCCGGCGGGAGCAGCTTTTTTCTTTGTGGCCAAAAAAGACGGGGGATTACGTCCTTGCATCGACTACCGGGGACTTAATGCCATAACCGTCCGTAACCGCTACCCGCTACCCCTTATGGCCACAGCCTTTGAGCTGCTCCAGGAAGCAGTGGTCTTCACTAAGCTTGACCTGCGGAACGCATACCATCTTGTGCGGATCAAACCCGGTGACGAGTGGAAGACCGCTTTCAACACGCCTACTGGTCACTACGAATACTTGGTGATGCCCTTCGGCCTGACCAACGCCCCGGCTGTGTTCCAAGCGCTCATAAACGATGTGCTTAGGGATATGCTTAACATTTTCGTGTTTGTTTACTTGGATGACATCCTCATCTTTTCGAGCTCCCTTCAAGAACACACTAAGCATGTCAGACAAGTGCTCAAACGCCTCCTAGACAGCCATTTGTACGTTAAGCCGGAAAAGTGTGAATTCCATTCCTCTCGAGTACAGTTCCTGGGATTTGTAGTGGAACCCGGTCGAGTCCAGATGGACCCCAAGAAGGTAGGGGCGGTAGCAGATTGGCCCACCCCCAAGTCCGTTAAGGAAGTTCAGCGTTTCCTGGGCTTCACTAACTTCTACCGCAAGTTCATCAAGAACTTCAGCTCGGTGGCAGCCCCTCTCTCAGCTTTAACCAAGGGTGGCAACACAAGGTTTCTGTGGGGAAGAGAAGCTGAGACGGCCTTCCAAGGACTCAAGCAGCGCATCCTCTCTGCTCCCATCCTGACACTACCGACGGCGGATGAACCTTTTGTGGTGGAGGTAGACGCATCAGAGGTTGGTGTTGGAGCTGTCCTGTCTCAGAGGGGTGAAGACAAGAGGCTTCATCCTTGCGCCTTCTTCTCTCACCGGCTTACCCCGGCCGAGAGGAATTACGATGTGGGGGATCGTGAACTCCTAGCGGTTAAGATGGCATTGAAGGAATGGAGACACTGGCTCGAGGGGGCTTCTCAACCGTTTCAAGTGCTTACGGACCACAAAAATCTGGAGTATATCCAGCAGGCGAAGCGGTTGAACTCCAGACAAGCTCGATGGTCTCTTTTCTTCAGCCGATTCCAGTTTATTCTCACCTATAGACCCGGGTCGAAGAATCTCAAACCGGATGCCTTGTCACGAGTCTACTCTCCTGCCATTCGAGAAGATACTGACATGACTGTTCTTCCTGCCGCTAAGATCGTGGCTCCGATCTCGTGGCAAGTGGAGGATACCGTGAAACAAGCTCAAGCCATCGAACCGGGCCCTGGAGGAGGTCCTGCTAATCGGTTGTTTGTTCCCAAGGCAGCAAGGTCCCAAGTCCTTCTGTGGGGGCACTCCTCTCGCCTCACCTGTCACCCGGGCGTAGGTCGCACCTTGGAGTTCATCCAGCGTAAGTTCTGGTGGCCCACCATAAAAGAAGACGTTGCCACTTTCGTCAAGGCCTGTCCCGTGTGCTGCCAGGGCAAATCTTCTCACCTCCGCCCTCAAGGACTCCTTCACCCTTTATCTATTCCCCACCGACCCTGGTCCCATATCTCGCTGGACTTTATTACTGGCCTTCCTCCGTCCCATGGTAATACTACGATCCTAGTCATCATCGACAGGTTTTCTAAGGCGGCCAGGTTTGTTCCCTTGACCAAATTACTTTCTGCCAAGGAAACAGCTGAGTTGGTGATTAACCATGTGTTCCGAGTCTTTGGCATCCCGCAAGATATGGTTTCCGACAGAGGTCCCCAGTTCGCCTCAAGGTTTTGGAAGGCCTTCTGCCAACTCATAGGGGCCACGGCCAGTTTATCTTCAGGGTACCATCCGGAGTCCAACGGCCAAACTGAGAGGATGAATCAGGAGCTGGAAACCACCCTCAGATGTATGGTTTCCAACAACCCATCCACATGGTCATCCTTCATTGTTTGGGCTGAGTACGCGCACAACACCTTGTGCTCCTCCTCCACTGGTATATCCCCGCACGAGTGTCAGTTTGGCTATGCTCCTCTATTGTTCCCGGACCAGGAGGCAGAAGTCAGAGTGCCTTCAGCCTCGAGGTTCATCAGACGCTGTCGGCTTACGTGGAAGAAGGCCCGTCTTAATCTTCTGCGTTCCTCTCAGCAGTACCAACGACAAGCCAACAGACGTCGCCGTCCCGGTCCTACCCTGTACCCCGGCCAGAGAGTATGGCTCTCAACAAAAAACTTACCGCTACGGGTGGAGTCTCGCAAGCTGTCCCAGAGATTCATTGGACCCTTTAAGATTGCCAGGAGAGTCAATCCCGTTACTTTTCGCCTGCACTTACCCAGATCCCTTAAAATCAATCCCACATTTCACATTTCTTTATTAAAACCTGTTGTTTTTTCTCCCCTTATTCCGGCAGGCAGACCTCCGCCCCGTGTCATCGGAGGCCAGTCGGCTTATACCGTCCACCGGATACTGGACTCCCGCCGGGTGCAGCGGTCCTGGCAGTATCTGGTGGACTGGGAAGGCTACGGTCCCGAGGAGCGCTCCTGGGTTCCTGCCAAGGACATACTGGACCCTGACCTCATTCGTCAGTTCAGGGCCCTCCACCCTGAGAAGGCTGGTAGGAACGTCAGGAGCCGTTCCTAGGAGGGGGATTCTGTCAGGTTTTGGCCAGGACTGTTCTGTTTTTTTGTCACTAGATGTCCCCATTGCACCTTTTGTGTACCTTTTGTTTTTCCCTTGCTCTATTATTGTTTGCACCTGTATGTCGTTCCCTTGTTAGTATTTAATCCCTGTGTGTTCCTTAGTTCCTTGCTCAGTGTTTGTATGTTAGCACCCAGCCCCAGCCCAAGCCTTGTTGTGAACATATATTTTCTCTTGTTGGATTTTCCAGAGGTTCTCTGGTTTTGTTCTTTTGTATTTTGGATTAGTCTTTTAGGTTTGTTTTTTCCCTTGCTGTTTTTACCACTTTGTGGATTTTCTTTGTATTTTGGAAGTTATCTATTTTTTATTAAACCACCATCTCTAGTACTGCTGTGTCTGCCTCATCTTCTGGGTTCTGCCGATTTAGTGACTGTTTCTCGCACCGGGTCCTGACAAATAATATCTCATACATTCAAAAGCAGTGTTATTCATGAACATATGTACTTGTACTATACCTTTGTGTTAAAGCATATCTTGCTAAACATGGTTTTCTTGCTTTTCTTGGACTTGAAGATGGGGATCTGCTCTCCAGTACTGCTGGTGGTTTCCCTTACCAAATCCAACATCCCTTCTACAATGTCACTGGTGGCCATGCTGGTACCGGACTCAAAAGAACATTTGACATTGGCTTTGGTGATCATTTGATGACTTGAGCCAACTGATAAGGCATCCATCATTTTGTTGACCATGACCTTGGTGAGCTGATTCATTGTGTCACTATCCTCTGGCTTGCCCTGATTGAGCTGGATAGGAAAGACCATGCAAGTAGAGGTGCTTGGTTCGTTCTGGACTGAAACATCAATGTTTATATCTTCAAACTCATCTGATGTCTGTTTTAGGAAGCCCTTCACTGTCTCTTCAGCAAATATCTGGAGAAGCTGAGAGGAGAGCTTCCTGGATATGGCACATTGTTCCTTTCCCCATTTCAGCCTTGAAAGAATGGAGTCTGAAGCACTTCTGGCTGCTGCCAATGTTAGGACCTGTGGAGTGCTGTGGCTGTCCTGAATGGCTATCACTTTATCCACAAATTCATGACTGAAAATGTGGATGGTCCCAGTGGAAATTATTTTTCTCAATTTCCTTACAGCAGATCGGAGGTTGTCAGGATGAGAAGCAACTTTTCCATCTTCCTGTGTGTTCTCAACACTTTCCACCATTCTGTCCACTACCACCCCAGCAGCTTGCCTGACTTTGTCCACAAAGGATGGGGGAAGTAAGTCCTCTGTGTGAAACAAGTCCTGAATGATCATGTTTCTTACAATGGGAAAGTCACTCTGAGCAGGTAATTCAGTGGGGATGGGAGTACCGGGCAAGGTGAAGTCCCATTCTGACTGCTTTGATTTTGAAGTAGGTGATAGAGAGATGGAGGAGTGTGAAGAAGAGGTATTTCTTGTCTTTTGGCTGGCAGCACTCCTACAACGGATCATGCCAATATCCTCCAGCATGGATCCTGAGAGCTCAGTGGTTTTAGGTAGTAATTCATGCGGAATGTCCACACAGGCATCTTTTCCACCAGGTGTAACACTGCTCTGGTTGACCTCAAGATGGCCGAGACTTGCTCTTTGTGATGCAGGACTGCTTTGATATGTAAAGATTTGGATTGAACCAAGTGTTGTGTCTGATATTTGAAGATATTTTCTGAGAAACTCCGTAATCTTACTTTGCAGACTGTAGTAGATGTTACAAGCAACAGACCAGATCCTTTTCTCAGAAACCTGTCCAGTGGTGAGTAGGGAGGTTCCAGATACCATGTCAGATGATTGGGTGGTCAGGGTGAGCTCCTGCAGTTCTTTCACCATGTTTTGTATAATATCAGTAGATGTGGTGGATGTAGATACAGACTGGAGGTACTTATCTGTTGTACCTTCCTCCACAATGTTAAATGATCTAGAGAGGACCTCACTCACTCCTTTCTCAGCTTTGGTTTGGAACTCAAGACTAGAGAGTTTCTGGAGGCTCTTTGTTGAAAGACTATGGGAAGATGCAATGCCTTTGGAGGCAGCCGTGCTGCAATCTAGACTTACTGGAGAGGTTCGCTCAGGAGAATCTTGGAGACGTTCAAACATGTCTTCACATGGTGTTGGGGACCTTGACAAGGAGATGTTATTCAGCTGAGACAGAACACCACCTACCAACACGTTGACCTCAAGGGACATATCAGATATTTTCTTTCCTACTGTGGAGGAGAAAGGTTCTTTTGATATCTCGGCCTCGCATGAGGTCAAGATAGTTGAAATGACCTCTTTGGTACTATTGTTCATTAGACACTCGTCTGTTTCAGTCCAGAGAAGTTTTGAACTCTCGCTGAGACCCCTGTGTAGAGCCACTTCCTGGTTCAAACTGGGCAAGTGAGGCACCCTCTTACTAGCTTGCGTCAAGTTCTGGCTTGCCAAACCAGGGTACTCCTCAGTCACAAGATGTCCAGAGTCCTCTGTGGGTGTATGGCTGGACATTCTTTTCTGCACGTCTGACCTCCGCCGGTGAATGGTGAAGTCCTTTAATGTCTTCTTAATATTGTTATATAAACTAGTGGTAGCAGACCAGATCCTGCTCTTTCGCTTTTGTGCATTTTCCTGGAGGTCAGGTTCTCTCTGATATACCTCCGATGGTTGTGTCAAGTTTTGCAAGTCTTCCACAAATGTGTCATTGATGACAAAGGCAGCAGAATCCACACAAATATCATTTGACAAGGTGCTCTGGTTTTGAATGGAACCAGACCTGGATGCTACAGAATAAGCAGGCTTTGTACTAGTTAAGCTACTGGTGGACTTTTCAACTAGGAACTCACTCACTGCTTGAGTGGTGTTTCTCTTGAATTCCTCACTTGAGAGTTTTTTCATGCAATTTAACAGACTGGTCAAAGAAGCTGTGGCCTTACTTCTGCTGTCCTCATTTTGAGAGGGGAACTCACATACTATTGATGATGAGGCCCTTGAATGGGAGATATCCCCAAGCTGAGCCAGAACACCCTCTACAAATTGTTGTCTCTCAATAGAGAAGTCTGATTCTTTTTCTCCAACAGTGTACAGGGGGTCCTCATTTGACATCTCAGTGTCGTACAAGACCAGAAGCTCTGAGATGACTTCTTTGGTGCAAGTTGTCAGAAGGAGCTTGCTTTCTTCTGAGTCAGTTTGTGCCCAAAGAAGTTTTGAGCTCTCACTTAGGCCTCTTTGTAAAGTAACTTCACCAGTGGACTCTGGCAACTGAGGCTCACTCTTACTGGGCCTATTTTTCATGTCTAAGCAAGGAAGTGGAACTGTCTCCTTAAACTCAACATTTATGATGTTGTCATCAGATGTGACAATGCTCTTTAGGGCAAATCTCTGAAGCTTGCCGAAATAATCATTCAAGTTGTTTTGGATGCTGTGGTAAATGTGAACAGCAGCAGACCAGGCACACTTCTGTTGGGGACACTCTTCAGATTCAGCCAAGGACTTCATATCTGACACGAAAGTCTTAACAACTATTGACGCTGCTGAGCCCACTGGGTGAATTGACTCTGTCTTTACAATGCCAGACAATGTTTGACCTGATACAGCACCTGTTAACTCGGACTGAACGACTGAAATAGGAAAGCTCAAACTACTGACTTTTTTGGCAAGAACTCCACTCACTGCTTGCATTGCTGATGTTAGAAACTCCCGGCTGGAGAGTTTTTGGATGCTCTTAGACGTGAGCGTGCAGGAGGAACCAGATTCACCAATATTGTAGCTGCTCTCGTATTTCCTTATCAGGGCATCAAGATCATCAATGAAGCCAACATGCGATGCCAAAAACGTGATCTTGTCCTTCAGATCTTTCAGCAAATTCTGTTCGTTCTCATCAACAAAAGCCACCATTGTGTCAGAGATGGTGGTCATGACTTGCCCTGTTAGACTCTTGCTCTCTTGGTCAACTTTTTCAAGTTTAGCAGCCAGCTCTCTCACCATGCTTTCAGTCACCTTGGTCTGTGAGTCTCCCCTTACAGGTGTCACTTGAGAGGTTTGGCTCGCGGAGGCACTCTTAATGACCACTGATACGGCCGACTTGACATCTTTAATCACTTCTGCCATTACAGCAGGGGTCATCTTTGGAGAGCTTGCGATTCCAGATGGAGAATCGGACATGCATGCAAGTTTGGAGAGAGATCCTTGCAGGCTGTCCTGCACACAGGTGACGAGGGTGTCCTCTGAGAGACCTAAAAGGACTTGTAGCGACTCGGAGTTGGTGGTCTTCTTCTGCACATCAGACAGAGAGGTTTGAGTCCTTGAAAAAAAGAAAAAAGAAATCATCACAGTCAAACAAATAATATGTAAGGCTGTGAGGCACGTTGCTCTGGTGGAGGTGTGTCAAACACATCTGCACCATTGAAAATGATGGGGGAATCGTTGCCTTTGCTCTGGGAAAACACCTTAGTGTGGTGGAGGTGTGTCAACCACATCTAATAATAAAAAAGAATAATTTATTCAACTTCTATAGCTCTTTTCATGATAGAAAGAGAAAAGAGAAAAGCTTCTGCCGGTTTGGAGAAGAAAAGAAAACAGACTAAATTATTCTGTTTTAAAGTCAAATAATATATGATAAATTAGAGTACTTTTTTTGTATAAGTAATTTGTATTGAAACTGACTTGTACAGTTGAAGTCGGAAGTTTACATACACTTAGGTTGGAGTCATTAAAACTCGTTTTTCAACCAGTCCACAAATTTATTGTTATCAAACTATAGTTTTGGCAAGTCGGTTAGGACATCTACTTTGTGCATGACACAAGTCATTTTTCCAACAAATGTTTACAGACAGATTAACTTATAATTCACTGTATCTCAATTCCAATGGGTCAGAAGTTTACATGCACTAAGTTGACTGTGCCTTTAAACAGCTTGGAAAATTCCAGAAAAGGATGTCATGGCTTTAGAAGCTTCTGTTAGGCTAATTGACATAATTTGAGTCTGTGGATGTATTTCAAGGCCAGCCTTCAAACTCAGTGCCTCTTTGCTTGACATCATGGGAAATTCAAAAGCAATCAGCCAAGACCTCAGAAAAAAATTTGGTTCATCCTTGGGAGGAATTTCCAAACACCTGAAGGTACCACGTTCATCTGTACAAACAATAGTACGCAAGTATAAACCCCATGGGACAACGCAGCCGTCATACCACTCAGAAAGGAGTCGCGTTCTGTCTCCTAGAGATGAATGTACTTGGGTGCGAAAAGTGCAAATCAATCCCAGAACAACAGCAAAGGCCCTTGTGAAGATGCTGGAAGAATCAGGTACAAAAGTTTCTATATCCACAGTAAAACGAGTCCTATATCGACATAACCTGAAAGGCCGCTCAGCAAGGAAGAAGCCACTGCTCCGGAAACTGCCATAAAAAAGCCAGACAACGGTTTGCAACTGCACATGGGGACAAAGATCGTACTTTTTGGAGAAATGTCCTCTGGTCTGATGAAACAAAAATAGAACTGTTTGGCCATAATGACCATCATTATGTTTGGAGGAAAAAGGGTGAGGCTTGCAAGCCAAAGAACACCATCCCAACCGTGAAGCACGGGGGTGGCAGAATAATGTTGTGGGGGTGCTTTGCTGCAGGAGGGACTGGTGCACTTCACAAAATAGATGGCATCATGAGGAAGGGAAATTATGTGGATATATTGAAGCAGCATCTCAAGACATCAGTCAGGAAGTTAAAGCTTGGTCGCAAATGGGTCTTCCAAATGGACAATGACCCCAAGCATACTTCCAGAGTTGTGGCAAAATGGCTTAAGGACAACAAAGTCAAAGTATTGGAGTGGCCATCACAAAGCCCTGACCTCAATCCTTTTGAAAATGTGTGGGCAGAACTGAAAAAGCGTGTGCGAGCAAGGAGGCCTACACACCTGACTCCGTTACACCAGCTCTGTCAGGAGGAATGGGCCAAAATTCTCCCAACTTATTGTGGGAAGCTTGTGGAAGGCTACCCAAAACATTTGACCCAAGTTAAACAATTTAAAGGCAATGCTACCAAATACTAATTGAGTGTATGTAAACTTCTGACCCACTGGGAATGTGATGAAAGAAATAAAAGCTGAAATAAATTATTCTTTCTTCTATTATTCTGACATTTCACATTCTTAACATAAAGTAGTGATCCTAACTGACCTATAACAGGGAATTTTCACGAGGATTAAATGTCAGGAATTGTGAAAAACTGAGTTTAAATGTATTTGGCTAAGGTGTATGTAAACTCAGAATTCAACTGTATATGGCAATATCTATCCTCTTTAAAAAAAAATCGAAATTGCTATAAACATCAAATAGTGTTTAAGGACAATCGTAAATACAAGGCAGTATTGAAGAATGGTTACGGACATACCTCATGGCTGGCATGGGCAATGGTTTTGGGCAGTAGCTTCCACTGCCCAGACTGCGCATCTCCTTAGTCAGGTAAATCTCCTTGAACTTAAGTTGTTGTGATTCCTGCTCTTTTTCCTCTTCTTGCTCCATACAGTTGGAGGAAGGGTAGGGAGTCGGGATGCGAAAGCTATTGTAAGACTTTCGACTGCCTGGCCTCTTAGGTACACCAGCCTCAGTAAATCTCACGCGGGACTTGGTGTTAGCCTTATCGTCCTCCAGACTGGTGAGTGACGCTGTGAGAGATCTCTGTGACAATGGAGAGGAGGCAGCATCTTGGATGCCCAGTAGTTCGTAAAGACCTGGGATGATGATCTGCATCAGCTTGTCTGATAAAAACTGGACAATCCTCAGACACAAGCCGGCAAGCTGTTGTTTTGTCAGCTGTATTCCAGAAACAGAAGAAGTGCTTTAAAATGTTGCACAGTGCATCTTTCAAAAGCTTATGAACAAGGTTAAACATTCAGTGATCATTGTATTCTAAATAAGCTTTCATATCTTACCGGGTCAGAAAGGCCATTACGAATCCCACTCCATTGCCTGAAAATTATTAATATGAATTATTCATATTCAATTTATGAATATTGTCAGAAATGTCGGTCAGTAGAGTCATCAGATTAGACAGTATTTTACACACGCTTTGTAGCAATTGTTTTGACAACATTGTGGTGTGATGTAACTTTTTCCGCACTGGAAATGTAGTTGTTGAATCTGCTTTCTTATAATCCTATTGCTTTCCAGGTTTGATAGTAGTACTGTACCAAAGAAAATTGAACATACTCCTCAGTTAGGTTCTGCAGGAAGTTGATAATCAGTGAAAAAGACTCAAGATGTTTCGCACTGTTGAGGCTCTCCTCTTCTGTGGTTTCCACAGTGCTGCTTTGCTTCTGGTAGAAATAAACATTAGGTGTCTCAAATAATGGCACCAACAGAGTCAAACTTATCAAATTTAAACAACTGAAACACAACAGAGATGGTTGTGGTACGTCAACATTGCCAATGATAGCATCCCTATAACATTTTATTGGATTAATGTTGAAATATGAAATCACGGTCAACTCAAAAGGTCAACTTACCATCTCATTGACAGTTTCAGAGGTCAGGTGGTCATCCACCACACAGACAGGCAGGTCTAGAGACTGGGACAAGTCTCTATGGTCATAACCAGAAGGGAATGGAAACAACATCAGAGCAATCCCAATGGCAGAATCTAACCACTGTCTTCATGTTAAAGACTCACTTAGTAGTTAATACATGGCCACAAATAATGAGGGGTTCAAATAGATCTGCTGGGGACTTGACCCTACAAATGACTCCAAGACTGACGCCTGACCTGCCCCATAATAAGTTCTCTCTTATTAGTCTCTCTCTCTTAATCTCCACACAGAGTGCTGGAGATTAACTGGACAGAGTGTGAGTGGCCTTACCTGACTGTCTCAGTGTCAGAAACATCATAGTCTTGTTGTTCTATGTCCTCCAGGGACGTCTCAGCTACAGCAGAGGGGGCAAAGCCCGGGATGATCTCTCAAGCTGAAAATAATGACTGTTTATGTGAACTGAATCATTTACAGTGGCTTGCGAAAGTATTCACCCCCCTTGGCATTTTTCCTATTTTATTTCCTTACAACCTGGAATTAAAATTGATTTTTTTGGGGGTTTGTATCATTTGATTTACACAACATGCCTAACACTTTGAAGATGCAAAATATTTTCTATTCACCTCCCAAAGTCAATACTTTGTAGAGCCACCTTTTGCAGCAATTACAACTGCAAGTCTCTTGGGGTACGTCTCTATAAGCTTGGCACATCTAGCCGCTGGGACTTGCCCATTCTTCAAGGCAAAACTGCTCCAGCTCCTTCAAGTTGGATGGGTTCCGCTGGTGTACAGCAATCTTTAAGTCATACCCCAGATTCTCAATTGGATTGAGGTCTGGGTTTTGACTAGGCCATTCCAAGACATTCAAATGTTTCCCCTTAAACCACTCGAGTGTTGCTTTAGCAGTATGCTTAGGGTCATTGTCCTGCTGGAAGGTGAACCTCTGTCCCAGTCTCAAATCTCTGGAAGACTGAAACAGGTTTCCCTCAAGAGTGTCCATGTATTTAGCGCCATCCATCATTCCTTCAATTCTGACCAGTTTCCCAGTCCCTGCCAATGAAAAACATCCCCACAGCATGATGATGCCACCACCATGCTTAACTGTAGGGATGGTATTCTCGGGGTGATGAGACATTTTCCTTGATGGCTAAAGAGCTCAATTTTGTCTCATCTGACCAGAGTACCTTCTTCCATACGTTTGGGGAGTCTCCCACATGCCTTTTTGCAAACACCAAACGTGTTTGCTTATTTTTCTCTTTAAGCAATGGCTTTTTTCTGGTCACTCTTACGTAAAGCCCAGCTCTGTGGAGTGTATGGCTTAAAGTGGTCCTATGGACAGATACTCCAATCTCCGCTGTGGAGCTTTGCAGCTCTTTCAGGGTTATCTTCAGTCTCTTTGTTGCCTCTCTGGTTAATGCCCTCCTTGCCTGGTCCGTGAGTTTTGGTGGGCGGCCCTCTCTTGGCAGGTTTGTTGTGGTGCCATATTCTTTCCATTTTTTAATAATGGATTTAGTGGTGCTCTGTGGGATGTTCAAAGTTTCTGATATTTTTTTATAACCCAACCCTGATCTGTACTTCTCCACAACTTTCTCCCTGACCTGTTTGGAGAGCTCCTTGGTCTTCATGGTGCCGCTTGCTTGGTGGTACCCCTTGCTTCTTGGTGTTGCAGACAGGTGGACTTTATTTAACTAATAATGTGACTTCTGAAGGTAATTGGTTGCACCAGATCTTATTTAGGGGCTTCATAGCAAAGAGGGTGAATACAGATGCACGCACCACTTTTCCATTTGACATTTATTTGACTATTTTGAAACAAAATATTTTTTTCATTTTACTTCACCAATTTGGACTATTTTGTGTATGTCCATTACATGAAATCCAAATAAAAATCAATTTATATTACAGCTTGTAATGCAACAAAATAGGAAAACCGCCAAGGGGGATGAATACTTTTGCAAGGCACTGTATCTTAATGGATCCAATCAATATGCTTAGTTTTCTGGAGATTTCATGTTTGACCAATATGCATGCAGCCCACCTTTTCACAACGATAAACATGTTATGTTTTTTTTTTTAAATATTAGAACAAGTGGTTGACTTAGGTAGGAACTCACTGCTGCTGAATACGCCACCTCAAATGTTCCTCCTATAGTATAAGTTCAAAAGAATTGTGGAGCTCCTGCACCTAAAATATTATTATAATATTAATTTGTAAAGCACTTTTCATTATACAAGAATAATCTCAAAGTGCATAAAATAAAAAGATAAAATAGAGAAATAGTTACAAAAAAAAATATATAAAATATAAACAGTACCGGCACCTATTTCATTCCAGGTCAAGCACTGATTAGAACATTTGGAATATGAGAATGTTAGTGTAACGGATGTGAAATGGCTAGCTAGTTAGCGGGTACGCGCTAATAACATTTCAATCGGTTACGTCACTTGCTCTGAGACCTGAAGTAGGGTTTCCCCTTGCTCTGCAATGGCCGCGGCTTTTGTGGAGCGATGGGTAACGATGCTTCGTGGGTGTCAGTTGTTGATGTGTGCAGAGGGTCCCTGGTTCCCGCCCGTGTCGGGGCGAGGGGACGTACTAAAGTTATACTGTTACACTTTATGTAACAGTATAACTTTAAACCGTCCCCTCGCCCCGACACGGGCGCGAACCAGGGACCCTCTGCACACATCAACAACTGACACCCACGAAGCGTCGTTACCCATCGCTCCACAAAAGCCGCGGCCCTTGCAGAGCAAGGGGAAACCCTACTTAAGTCTCAGAGCAAGTGACGTAACTGATTGAAATGCTAGTAGCGCGTACCCGCTAACTAGCTAGCCATTTCACATCCGTTACACTCACCCCCCTTTCAACCTCCTCCTTTTCCGCAGCAACCAGTGATCCGGGTCAACAGCATCAATGTAACAGTATAACTTTAAACCGTCCCCTCGCCCCGACACGGGCGCGAACCAGGGACCCTCTGCACACATCAACAACTGACACCCACGAAGCGTCGTTACCCATCGCTCCACAAAAGCCGCGGCCCTTGCAGAGCAAGGGGAAACCCTACTTAAGTCTCAGAGCAAGTGACGTAACTGATTGAAATGCTAGTAGCGCGTACCCGCTAACTAGCTAGCCATTTCACATCCGTTACACTAGGACACCATGACATCATCAGACACATAATATAGAGACCATCTATAGACACAGACTGTACCTTGTAATATAGAGACCATCTATAGACACACACTGTACATTGTAATGTAGAGACCATCTATAGACACAGACTGTACCTTGTAATATAGAGACCATCTATAGACACAGACTGTACCTTGTAATAGAGAGACCATCTATAGACACACACTGTACATTGTAATGTAGAGACCATCTATAGACACAGACTGTACCTTGTAATAGAGAGACCATCTATAGACGCAGACTGTACCTTGTAATTTAGAGACCATCTATAGACACATACTGTACATTGTAATATAGAGACCATCTATAGACACAGACTGTACCTTGTAATATAGAGACCATCTATAGACACAGACTGTACCTTTTAATATAGAGACCATCTATAAACACAGACTGTACCTTATAATATAGAGACCATCCATAGACATACCTTGTAATATAGAGACCATCTATAGACACAGACTGTACCTTGTAATATAGAGACCATCTATAGACACAGACTGTACCTTGTAATATAGAGACCATCTATAGACATACCTTATAATATAGAAACCATCTATAGACACAGACTGTACCTTGTAATATAGAGACCATCTATAGACACAGACTGTACCTTGTTATATAGAGACCATCTATAGACATACCTTATAATATAGAGACCATCTATAGACACAGACTGTACCTTGTAATATAGAGACCATCTATAGACACAGACTGTACCTTGTAATATAGAGACCATCTATAGACATACCTTATAATATAGAGACCATCTATAGACACAGACTGTACCTTGTAATATAGAGACCATCTATAGACATACCTTATAATATAGAAACCATCTATAGACACATACTGTACCTTGTAATATAGAGACCATCTATAGACACAGACTGTACCTTGTAATATAGAGACCATCTATAGACACAGACTGTACCTTGTAATATAGAGACCATCTATAGACATACCTTATAATATAGAGACCATCTATAGACACATACTGTACCTTGTAATATAGAGACCATCTATAGACACAGACTGTACCTTGCAATATAGGTTCAGAATCTATTTACCCCGGTAGGATGGCTGGCCAGGTTCAAGATCTATTTACCCCAGTGAGATGGCTGCCAGGTCCGGAATCTATTTACCCCGGTTGGATGGCTGGCCAGGTTCAGGATATATTTACCCCAGTAGTAGGTTTGATTTGATCTCACTGCAAGAGGCGTCACTACAGTACCTGGTTCGAACCCAGGCTTTATCACACCCGGCCGTGATCATCGTACGGGGTAGGCCGTCATTGTAAATAAGAATTTGTTCTTAACTGACTTGCCTGGTTAAATAAAAAAATCCCAAAATATGGATTTATATATTCTCAAATTAAAGCTGACAGTCTGCACTACCCTCATAGTCATTGTATGTAAAAATTAAAAAAATTGTAAAAATGGGTCACTGTCCCAATACTTATGGACTCACTGTACTGTATTTGTTCATGAGAATCCAGGGTTCCCCAAATACTCTGAAGCAGTCTGTAAGGTACATTGCATTCAAAAAGTATTCAGACCCGTTGAGTTTTTCAACATTTTGTTGCCTTACAGCCTTATACTAAAATGTATAGATTTTTCCCCCCTTATCAATCTACATACAATACCCCATAAAAACAGATTTTTATTTTACTTTAATTTATTTAAAAACAAATAAATCGGAAATAGCACATATACATAAGTATTCAGACCCATTTCTCAGTTCTTTGTTGAATCACCTTTGGCAGCAATTGCAGCCTCGAGTCTTCTTGGGTATAACGTTACAAGCTTGGCACATCTGTATTTGGGGAGTTTCTCCCATTCTTCTCTGCAGATCCTCTCAAGCTCTGTCAGGTTGGATGGGGAACGCCGCTGGACAGCTATTTTCAGGTCTCTACAGAGATGTTCGATCGGGTTCAGCTCTGGGCTCTGGCTGGGCCACTCAAAGAGACTTGTCCCGAAGCCACTCCTGCATTGTATTGGCTGTGTGCTAAGGGTCATTGTCCTGTTAGAAGGTGAACTTTCACCCCAGTGTGTGGTTCTGAGCACTCTGGAGCCAGTTTTCAACAAGGTTCTCTCTGTACTTTGCTCCGTTCATCTTTCCCTAGATTCTGACAAGTCTCCCAGTCCCGGCTGCTGAAAAACATCCCCACAGCATGATGCTGCAACCACCATGCTTCACCGTAGGGATGGTGCCAGGTTTCCTCTAGACGTGACGCTTGGCATTCAGGCCAAAGAGTTCAATTTTGGTTTCATCAGACCAGAGAATCTTGTTTCTCATGTCTGAGTCCTTGGGATACCTTTTACTGAGCAGTGGCTTCCGTCTGGCCACTCTACCATAAGGGTCTGATTGGTGGAGTGCTACAGAGATGGTTGTCCTTCTGGAAGGTTCTCCCATCTCCACAGAGGAACTCTGGAGCTCTGTCAGAGTGACTATCATGTTCTTGGTCACCTCCCTGACCAAGGCCCTTCTCCGCTGAATGCTCAGTTTGGCCGGTTGGCCAGCTGTAGGAAAAGTCTTGGTGGTTACAAACTTCTTCCATTTAAGAATGATAGAGGCCACTGTGTTCTTGGGGACCTTCAATGCTGCAGGCAGTTTTTGGTACCCTTACCCAGATCTGTGCCTCGACACAATCCTGCCTCGGAGCTCTACGGACATTTCCTTCGACCTCATGGCTTGGTCTTTGCTCTGACATGCACTGTCAACTGTGGGACCTTAGGTGTGTGCCTTTCCAAATCATATCCAATCAATTGAATTTACCACATGTGGACTCCAATCATGTAGAAACATCTCAAGGATGATCAATGGAAACAGGATGCACCTGAGCTCAATTTCGAGTCTCATAGCAAAGGGTTTGAATAGTTATGAAAATAAGGTATTTCTGTTTTTTTCCATTTTAAATTGCAAAAATGTCTAAAAACCTGTTTTTGCTTTGTCATTATGGGATATATTGTGTAGATTGATGAGGAAAATGTTGTATGTAATCCATTTTAGAGTAAGGCTGTAATGTAAAAAATGAAATGTGTAAAAAGTCAATGGGTCTGAATACTTTCCAAATGCACTGAAGCAGTCTATAAGGTACATCTTATTACAGTTTAGGCCTACCTTGTTATTTTCTTCCATCTGGCAATATCATTTCAATGGATTAAATCTATTTAGTTTGTTTTGTTGCTTGTATTTGTATTAATTGTTTAAAAATACAAGTATTATCTACTTTCTGAAGGACAGCCAAGCTGATAGGCAACATAGAACCTACAGACAATTATGACATCATTGGAACACATGCACATGTCACAAACACCTTCAGCCCAAAAAAAGCAGTGTAGCAATGCTGCCCAAGCTGGGGTCGATACACTTTTATTAGGCTTTTATTCAGATTCACAAACAATGCTCTACTTGAAGTCAATGAGTAAACATGTAGCAACATGGCTGAGCTTTAACGTGTAAGTAGTAGTTGACACTAACCATATGTATAATCCTAAAATGCTTGCCCCAAAAACCTGTCTAGAACCCAGGTATGTCTCCTGCTATCTATAGTATCTTTAAGGTACATTTTATAACAGTTTAGGCCTACCTTATTATTTTCTTCCATCTAGCAATATCATTTTAAGGGCAAATACACACACATGTGTTGTAGGCCAATGAAATCCATAGTTTTAATCACAGTTTACAGTAAGGAAGGGGAATTCTGTAACACTTTATGACATTACAAAGGTATGACAGCTATGGAGAATCATTTTCAAAACAATGTCCAAAACTCCAAAACAGGAAATCATTGGATGTGATTCATTCGATTCTATGCTATTTCATCTCTGAGGACTGACATGGAAGCAAACATTACATAACCCTGAACTCAATAACCCCACCCCAGTTTCAGAAGAGATATCAAACCATATCTTTTCATTCTGTATTACATACACCCAGGCTGTGCCTGGACAGTGATGGATGGCTATATGGAGCATCCTTGTCCATCATGTTCAGTATGTTTAGTACTCTCACCACAGCGAGGAAGCAGAGTACCAGTTGTGGTAGGTGCAGGCAGAGCATAGTAGTTAAAGGCAGTGTCCAATGTATAAGAGGTAGCCTATCCATCCCCATATCAACACCTGCAGCATCTCACTCCCCCATTTACCACAACTTCCAAACTAACTGGACCTAAAACAATGTGTAACTTCGTGGCCATTCCAAGTCAGGATCACACCTAATACCAAATAGCTAAAGAGGATAAACCACAAATAAATGTATGTTTTGTAGGGGGGGGGGATTAATGAGTTGACGATTATGTGGTGGTTGTTTCACTGTCGATGATGAAATTGAATTCAATCGAAACAGTCAGACCCAATGATTTACTGTTCGTAAGGACAGAGTGCCACTAGTAATATTGAACATTAAGTCGAAATGTAGCTAGGGGAGTTCAAGATCCAAGATCACATTTTCTTTCTATGGATTAGCCGTTCTGTCAAGTGTCGTTTGTCCAGTAAAAAGCTCAAACAAACAAGCTCAAACTTTTCTTAAGATTATCAGTCAGATTCTGTGATCAATGTGAATCTGTGAACAGTCTTGTGAATTTTTACTAGAATCCCCATTAGCTAACGCTATAACGTTAGCTAATCTTCCTGTGGTCCAACACCAATTGATAATACATTACAAACAATTACAAATTAAGACTTTACAAACATTTAACAAGTAGACAATACAGACAATTAAAATACCCGACAGGAAACACATTTAGCATTCAGTTTATGCTTTGTAGGTGATGCAATAACTGTAAGCTATAGAGCTCATGGCCAAGGTGAGTTAAGCGGCTAGAGTGGTTTCCTATATGCCCATGCTGCACATAGCCTAACCCAATGCACTACTTAGCCTAGTAAACAAGCCTAAACACCTGCGGTAAGTTGCCACTATTCACCGTTACAGGGGTCAGAGATCACAACCAGAAGCCTACCACTACCAACGGGCTACAGCTGTTCAGTATTGTTGTCTAATTTATGGACATCGTCTATGTGACATTTTTTTAAAAATCAAGTAGGCCCAACACAGCTTCAGAAGATGTAGGTAGGCCTATGGCTACTACATTTGACCAATATGCATGTACCCATTTTTCAGTTAGCATGGTCATGTTTTCTTTCACGTGAGAAATATTAACCAAAGCATCATTTTCCCTTGCTTATCTCCTTCAAAATACTACAAGCTGCAGAGCTATATAAATAATGACTGTATTGGCACGATTCCATACCTTATTATTGACTTCAATTGGAGGTGCAATTCACTCCTTTTGACCAGTAGGTGTGGTCCTCATTTCCAGATCAAATGTGCAACAGTTCTACACACACATATTTAACTGTCTGTTTTCATTACATCATCAACTAACTTTATTACATCACAAAGCCAGCTGGCTAAATCTGGCACATTTACAGAAATACAGTGTATTGTCCCTGTCAAATACATATGATAAAAAAGAAATGTCCAAAACAAACAGTGGTGGAAACAGTACTAAATTAGTCACTTGCCAACAGTATGACTCAAGTAAATGTGAAAGTTGCCCAGTAAAATACTACTTGAGAAGTCTGAGAATATTTGGTTTGAAATATACTTAAGTATCAAAAGTAAAAATAATTAAAGATTAAGCAAAGCAGACAACACACTTGTATTGTTAAAAAAAAGAAGTAAGAATAGCCAGGGGCACACTCCAACACTTAGACATTGTCATGCCCTGACCATAGATTGCTTTGTATGTTTCAATTTTTTGTTTGGTCAAGGTGTGATGTGGGTGGGCATTCTATGTTTGTATGTCTATGTTGTCTATTTCTTTGTGTTTGGCCGTGTGTGGTTCTCAATCAGAGGCAGCTGTCTATCGTTGTCTCTGATTGAGAACCATATTTAGGTAGCCTGTTTTCCCACTTTGAGTTGTGGGTGATTATTTTCTGTTTAGTGTTTTTTCGTCACCTTACAGGACTGTTAGTTTGTCGTTTTTGTAGTTTTGTTCAGTGTTCAGTCGTTTTATTAAAAAGATGAACACTTACCACGCTGCACCTTGGTCCTCCTCTCTTTCTCCCGACGACAATTGTGACAGACATAATTTATAAACTAAGCATTTGTGTTTATTGAGACTGCCAGATCAGAGGCAGGGGATGGCCAGTGATGTTTTCTTGATAAGTGTGTGAATTAGACCATTTTCCTGTCATACAAAGCATTCAAAATGTACTTTGGGTGTCAGGGAAAGTGGATGGAGTCAAAAGGACATTTTTGTCCTTTATGAATGTACTGAAGTTGTCAAAAATATAAATAGTGAAAGTACAGATACCCCAAAAACGATATATATATTTTTTTACTTAAGTACTTTGCACCACTGAAAACAAACCTTTTCTAATGTCTCTATATCACTGGCTTGTAGGGTTTTCACAATTGACTGTGAAAACTGCGCTGTTCTGTAAAGGGAGTAGTACACAGCGTTGTACGAGATCTTCAGTTTCTTGGCAATTTCTCGCATGGAATAGCCATCATTTCTCAGAACAAGAATAGACTGATGAGTTTCAGAAGAAAGTTCTTTATTTCTAGCCATTTTGAGCCTGTAATCGAACCCACAAATGCTGATACTCCAGATACTCAACTAGTCTAAAGAAGGCCAGTTTTATTGCTTCTTTAATCAGGACAACAGTTTTCAGTTGTGCTAACATAATTGCAAAAGTGTTTTCTAATGATCAATTAGCCTTTTAAAATTAGAAACTTGAATTAGCTAACACAATGTGACATTGGAACACAGGAGTGATGGTTGCTGATAATGAGTCTCTGTAGATATTCCATAACAAATCTACCGTTTCCAGCTACAAATGTCATTTACAACATTAACAATGTCTACACTGTATTTCTGATCAATTTGATGTTATTTTAAAGGACAATTATTTTTGCTTTTCTTTCAAAAACAAGGACGTTTGTAAGTGACCCCAAACTTCTGAACGGTAGTGTATGTGTGTATATATTATACACACGCATATATTATACACACCCATCCCACAGGAGGTTGGTGGCACCTTAATTGGGGAGGACAGGCTCATGGTAATGGCTGGCGCATAATTAGAGGAATAGTATCCAATACATCAAACACATGGTTTCCATGTGTTTGAAGCCATTCCATGTACTCTGTTCCAGCCATTATTATGAGCCGTCCTCCCCTCAGCAGCCTCCACTGATATATACTTCTACTGTATTGCAATGCTTTTGGTCACTTGCACACTATGATTTGTCTACTTGCTTTGGGATTTGTGTTGGCCTGTTTTGAAATAGTTTGATAATAATATGATATTACTTTGACCTAATGCACTTCATCAATGATGGTGGTTGTATTGTTTGGGATTTGTACTGATAAGTATCATGTTGTCTTACTCTAGGGACCTTTTCAGCAAATGTGGATATCGAAACAGGAGTACGAGGAGGGTGGGAAGCAGTGCGTCGACAGGAAGTGCCCTTGATCGACCAGCAACAGCATCTGCTGCCTCCAGAACTAACAATAACATGTCTAGTTTAACCTTTTACTGTGAGCTCAGGAACATCCAAGGACGGTAGATGTTTCTGTTGATTAAAATAAACAAAAAACAATTGATAATCGAATCTGCCTTGATCATTTTTTGTGGAAAACATGAACTATAACAAACAGTGTCACATATTCCATTGCTATGAAAAGGGCGAAAGGCTGAGTTCCTTTTGACTCCATCTTCAGTATGTCATTTTCAGTTTGTTTATGGACCTTATATTTTGATCTCAAACTTCTTGACGGGTAAGAAACACTTGGTTAGTGTATGTGCCTTAACCAATGTCTTGTCAGGTGAACGTTGAAGATGCTTCTTGGAGGTGATCTAATGATGTCATTGAATCACTGTCATTGAGTTGTTCACTGGACAAGACAATTATTCACTGAAAATGAAATCTGTATTTAATTTAACTTTTGTTGATATTTGATTGCACATAACCAGTCTTTTGAAAATAAAAAGCATTTTTTGTTAACCTCTTAAATGTAAACTCCCCATATTTGTGGACCCTATTAGATATTTATTTAAATTCAATTTAGTCTGGAATGAGAATGGTATTCCCTATCTCCAAAAGCAGGGTGTCTGTGGAAAGCTGAGTATCTTGGCTATTGATCTGTGTGTTAATCTTTGACTTAATACTATATATAGGCATACAAATGTATACGGGCTGGCTGAGCAAATTACCTAATTTCAAGGTGGCTGCTTCCTACATTACTGTTAGCATTGTGAAGCATAAACAAAATAATAAACACAGAATACGTTGATATGCACCGAAAGCTGGGACTCAACAGATCATGAGGATATCTTATTTGTCTGCCTGTGACCTACCGTTATTGATCACCAGCCCCGAGAGTCAACATTTTTATTTTACACAACGTTTTCACCAAACAGCAAACATCTTACAAGGTAAGCTTCGATTTGGTCTGTGTTCGAGCTATAGCTACATGTGGTGGTATCAAATGAATCCTTAGGTTGCTCGGAACAAATCTAGCCTATTGCCAATGTTATCTGATGTATGACTTAATGTCAACATTGGCTACTATGGCACCTTGACAGTCTTGTAGCCAATGGGATAAGTTTTACAGGGATATGCAGTTGACCTGGGTGGGACAAAGCAAGGCCTTGAATCTTTTATGCATAAGGCATACTATTGCAACCTGGCTCAGAGACGTAACGCATCGAACACGCTGCATTACATTGTAAACAGATTTCATCACTTTAATTTCATCGCTTAAGCATAAAAGATGGCTTCTCAAGTGGGGGATAAAAAAGGTAAAAACTAATAATATTGAATAGGAAGCTAAAAAGAAGGCAACTATGAATAAGTATACCGACATAGAAGCTTCAAATAAAATACTGGAGTGTTCAGGAGAGTAGGACTCGCGTTCAGGAGAACAGGACTCGGATTCAGGAGAGCAGGACTCGGGTTCAGAAGAGTAGGAGCAGGACTCGGGTTCAGGAGAGTAGGACTCGGGTTCAGGAGAGCAGGACTTGGGTTCAGGAGAGAAGCACTGGGGTTCAGGAGAGCAGGACTCGGATTCAGGAGAGCAGGACTCGAGTTCAGGAGAGTAGGACTCGGGTTCAGGAGAGTAGGACTCGAGTTCAGGAGAGCAGGACTCGAGTTCAGGAGAGCAGGACTCGGGTTCTCGGGTTCAGGAGAGTAAGACTCGGGTTCAGGAGAGCAGGACTCGGGTTCAGGAGAGCAGGACTCGGGTTCAGGAGAGCAGGACTCGGGTTCAGGAGAGCAGGACTCGGGTTCAGGAGAGCAGGACTCGAGTTCAGGAGAGTAGGACTCGGGTTCAGGAGAGTAGGACTCGAGTTCAGGAGAGCAGGACTCGAGTTCAGGAGAGCAGGACTCGGGTTCTCGGGTTCAGGAGAGTAAGACTCGGGTTCAGGAGAGCAGGACTCGGGTTCAGGAGAGCAGGACTCGGGTTCAGGAGAGCAGGACTCGGGTTCAGGAGAGCAGGACTCGGGTTCAGGAGAGTAGGACTCGGGTTCAGGAGAGCAGGACTCGGGTTCAGGAGAGTAGGTCTCGGGTTCAGGAGAGTAGGTCTCGGGTTCAGGAGAGCAGGACTCGGTTTCAGGAGAGCGATTTGAACTCAAATCAAATCAAATTTTATTTGTCACATACACATGGTTAGCAGATGTTAATGCGAGTGTAGCGAAATACCTTGTGCTTCTAGTTCCGACAATGCAGTAATAACCAACGAGTAATCTAACCTAACAATTTCACAACAGCTACCTTATACACACAAGTGTAAAGGGATGAAGAATATGTACATAAAGATATATGATGGTACAGAACGGCATAGGCAAGATGCAGTAGATGGTATCGAGTACAGTATATACATATGAGATGAGTAATGTAGGGTATGTAAACATATTAAGTGGCATTGTTTAAAGTGGCTAGTGATAAATTTTACATGTATGGCAGCAGCCACTCAATGTTAGTGGTGGCTGTTTAACAGTCTGATGGCCTTGAGATAGAAGCTGTTTTTCAGTCTCTCGGTCCCTGCTTTGATGCACCTGTACTGACATCGCCTTCTGGATGATAGCGGGGTGAACAGGCAGTGGCTCGGGTGGTTGTTGTCCTTGATGATCTGTATGGCCTTCCTGTGACATCGGGTGGTGTAGGTGTCCTGAACTATGAGGATTTCCACTCTGCCGACAAAGATTGCTTTCGAGAAGGATTGGATCCACTTTTAGATCTGTAAGTAAATTATTTCCAGGACTTTATATAGCTCATTTACTATATGTATTTCGTTTTTTATAAGTTGTTTGTTGTCTGCTTTTTGTGCTTTGGACTTAGTGTACATAGGCCAATGTAGCAAGTGATTTCAATGTTATATAATTCCAAAGTAGGTATTGTCTATGTTTCATATTAGTTCACTGTTTGCTGCTCTAATTTTCATCTTTGTAACTCAACTCATGGCCATTGTTTATTTTTGGATCTCACCTCTGTCTTTTTTAAAGTATTTTTGTTTTTGCATTGTGTGTGTGCTTCACACCTTCTATGTGAGTCACTGTACAGATAAAGTTTAAGCTTGGTGTTTTTACTTTACAGTAATGTCGTTTTGTAAATTTTGTCAACTGTAATTCTGTGTCTTACAACAATATATCCCTTTATTTTATTCACCACAGAGTGGAGGATGCAGAGGATTCTGGATGATGCCTTTTGGGAGCCACCCCTCCACAGCAAGCACCCCCGCCGGTCAATGTCTTCATCCTCCACTGCTATGTCAATCACCCGGTCTGATGGTTCTATATCCACTTTCATAGACCTCTTGAAAACTAAAATAGGGGCTTGTGGCACCATTCGTCCTAACAGAATCAGGTTCCCCAAGACCACGGTAAACAACATGACAAAGACAGTGGAGAGGGGGACCGCACGTTGGATCTGGACTAACAAGCTGCTTTTTGTGAAATGGAAGGACACCAGGGAAGTAACCATGCTCATCACACAGCATAAGGCAGTCAATAATGAAATGCCTGATTTTCTGTCCGAAATGCCAGTTCGCTTTTTGTTTCCTGGCAGAGGGATTGCTTCAAAGACTATCACGACATGCACAAGCTACGGTGAAAGCCAAATCTAATCATCTACACCTGGGACGTAAAACGAACAGGAATGCCATTTTTAAATAGTTCACCTTATTTCAATTTTTTCACCTTTTTAATTGAAGGACACATTGGTTTGACAAGACATTTTTATATATTTAAAAAAAAAAGTATATCTGTTGAGTTTATGCTGTTTTTGTAAAGAGTTAATTTGTATGTGGGACCAATACATTGGATATGCCTAGGCTAAACGTTCAGGCACTTTGGAGAGGTTGAAAAAAACACCTGGATATCCCCTGTATGTTCCCCGACACCACCACAATGTTTGAGAGAGGTTGGTGTTGTATAAATGTCGTTTTAATATTGAACAATAACTATTTTACGCACATCCAGTTTGCAAAAACAGTGCAATTACCACATTGACTCGTTGGAGAGGTTGAAAGGACATTTGAATGTATCCTGGATAACCCATAACACCACCACAATGTTTGAGGTTGATATGGTAGAAATTGTGTTTTTATACTGAACAAATAACATTTAGGGATTGCAAATATGTAATAGCACTGGAATTATCTACTTTTACAGACCTATGCCACTTTGGAGGTGTTTTGGGACACTTGGAAACGTCCTGTGACCACACCTGACACCACTTACTAAAACATCTGCCCATTTCTAGTTGTTAGGTCTATCAATCCCATTTTTTCTGATTTTGTTCACATGTTGTGGAAGCCATCTGATGTGTTCCCAGCTCTATGCATAAATAATTTACTTCTAGCTTGTCAATGAAAGATGACTTTCAAAATAAAAAAACTAAACGGTTATTTTGTGTGTGCTTGATATTGAGTATTCTGAACTATGTAACCCCTATCTACTGATCATTTCCTCATTATCTCCCAGATGTCTTTCCAAATATACCAAGTTTTGTATATGCATATGTTGCTGGTGACTTTTGTCAGCAAAGATGTCTGACAAAAACATTATGGTGGAAGCAAATGTAAGTAAATATAATGTCATAACAAGTCAAGCAAAACATGTACAATTGAGAGGATATGTTAGTTAATGTAGAGACAAAATATTGTGCATATTTTTTGGTCATAAAGTTATTTTATGAAAATCGCTATATAGCAAGTATTTTTTCAGTCATATCCAATACCAGGTGTATCAAACTCCATTCTTTGAATGATGCTGTGTCTGTATGTATGTATTACAATTATACACTTCAACAGTGTTTACCCCTCCTGCTCCTGGGACATCAATGACATTATCTTAACCTCTCTAGGCTAGGGGGCGGTATTTTCACGTCCGGATGAAAAGTGTGCCCAAAGTAAACTACCTGCTACTCAGGCCCAGAAGCTAGGATATGCATATTATTAGATAGATTTGGATAGAAAACACTCTGAAGTTTCTAAAACTGTTTGAATGATGTCTGTGAGTATAATAGAACTTATTTGGCAGGCAAAACCCCGAGGACAAACCAACCAGGATTTTTTTTTTAGGTCACTCTTTTCAATGAATTTCTATGGGGATCTAGATTTCTAAGGCACTTGCTTGCAGTTCCCATCGCTTCCACTAGATGTCAACAGTCTTTAGAAATTGGTTGATGTTTTTCCTTTGAGATATGAAGAAGTAGGGCTGTTCAGAACGAGGGTCAAGTGTAGTGTACTGTTGTGGTTGGGGCGCGTGACCTGAAAGCTCGCTCCACTTTGTTTTTATCTGCTATTGAACGCAGTTTATCCCGTCTTAAATTTTATCGATTATTTACGTAAAAAAATACCTAAAGTTGTATTAGGAAAGTTGTTTGAAATGTTTGGACAAAGATTACAGGTAACTTATTACATATTTTGTAGTCATGTTGCACGAGTTGGAACCTGTGTTTTTCTGGATCAAACGCGCCAAATAAATGGACATTTTGGATATATAACGATGGAATTAATCGAACAAAAGGACCATTTGTGATGTTTATGGGACATATTGAGGTGCCAACAAAAAGATCTTTAAAGGTAAGGGCGTGAATTATGTTGTTATTTCTGAGTTTTGTGTCGCGCCTGGCTGGATGAAATATGATTGTCTGTGTTTGTTTGATGGGGTGCTGTCCTCAGATAATAGCATGGTGTCACGCCCTGACCTTAGAGATCCTTTTTATGTCTCTATTTTGGTTGGTCAGGGCGTGAGTTGGGGTTGGCATTCTATGTGTTTGTTCTATGTTTTCTATTTCTATGTGTTTGGCCGGGTGTGGTTCTCAATCAGAGGCAGCTGTCTATCGTTGTCTCTGATTGAGAACCATACTTAGGTAGCTGTTTTCTGTCTGTGTCTGTACCAGACAGGACTGTTTCGTTTCGTTTTGTTCCGCTTTGTTATTTTTTGTTCTAGTGTTCAGTGTTATTAAAAATCATGAACACGTACCACGCTGCACCTTGGTCCTCTCCTTCCTCGGACGAACATCGTTACACATGGTTTGCTTTCGCCGTAAAGCCTTTTTGAAATCTGACACGGTGGCTGGATTAACAAGAAGTAAAGCTTTAATTTGGTGTATTGCACTTGTGATTGTATGTAAGTTAAATATTTCTAATAATTTAATTTGAATTTGGCGCTCTGCCATTTCACCGGATGTTGTCAAATCGATCCCGTCAACCGGATTTGATCCCTAAGAAGTTTTAAATTAAACATTATTTAAGTAAAGGCTGATTTGTAATTCATATACTTCTCCCAGCCATGTGGATGATTGAAAACAGGGCAGCAAAGTTGATTTGTCACCAGAGCGGTTTAGAGCATATTACTATTTGCCTGTGAATAACCAGACCTTCATACAAACTTGCTATGCTGAATTCTTGACGTACAACCTAAGGTGCTGCCATATCCTGCCAGCACGCCCACAAGCGAGCCACTCAGGCGGAGAATGGGAGTGTGCGAGGAACGAGATGGGACTATCTGCCAAGCCCTCTTTTGCTGCTGCTACTCTGTTTATCACCAATGCAGTCACTTAACTATACCTACATGTACATATTACCTCAATTAGCCCGACTAACCTGTGCCTGTATATAGCCTCGCTACTGTTATAGCCTCACTACTGTATATAGCCTCGCTGTTATTTTCACTTTTTTTCTTTACTCTATTGTTCACCTAATACCGACTTTTTACTTTAGAATTGCACTGTTGGTTAGCGCTTGTAAGTATTTCACTATACGGTCTACACCTGTTGTATTTGGCGCACATGACAAACGTTGATTTGATTTGAGTAACAATCCAGGCTATTTGCTCTGAGACCGGCATAATAATGTAATGAAACAAGCAGGGAGCAGGTTTCAAACCCTCAACATTCTAGCCCCAAGTCCAGCACGCTTTCGACTGTGCCCAAATGCATTAATTGGGGTTGGGGCTGATGGTGGCTAAAAACACTTTATCAATTGGAATCTTTAACAAGTGGAAAGGAGAAAAAGTATTCGTTTTTCCAAGCATATATAAAATAGCTTAACTGGCTGATAAGCTATGAGGCTTAACAGCCTAATAGAAGTAGGATTTTTTTTATTATGCCTACTTACAATTGCAACTGGTCAAATGTAGCATCCTACATAAAACAATAATTTAAAGAAAACAAGTCTGCACGTTCAAACTAAAACAATGTAAGTAATAATGAGAAGCGCACATTTGTAAATCCCAAATTCTGAAAGTAATTGGAAAGGTAGATACAAATGATTTGTGACATTGTGGTTGCAATAAAGAATATAAACAAGATGCTGTGTTTTTATTTACAGTAGTGATGGACAACTGGAGGCATTTGAAAACAGGTTTTCAAACTCTTGTTTTTCACAAGTGTACTGTAGTACTGTAACAGGTGTAGCCCATCATGCAAATGTTTCCTATTAGCAGGTGTCACGAACCGTCTCGAAGCCCGTAACAAAAAGGGAGACGACTTGGAGATAAGGAATAACAAAATATATTTATTAAGTAAACTAAATACAATTAACAATGGTGTGTGTGTAGTCAGTAGTGTAAGTGAGTGGTTGCGTGCATAAGTGATAATGAGGGGTGTTGAAAGTTGCCAACGCAAACAAACAAAAACAGCCACAACCAAAATCTATCAGTGTGTCTGCATGGAGAGAGTCTCTCCAATGAATGGGGAAGAGGTGCATTTATCCTGGGACACACCCGAGCCCAGGTGTGTCCCATTTCTCTGACGACCCTCCCGGCTCCGCCCACCGAAAGCAAATGAACTCGTCTACATTAGTCAGAAGTAAATACAAAAAAAATCAAGCTCTTTCCCTCTGCTGAACACACCAGACCGGACCAGAAGAGAAGTGACAATCACACTGGGCACCACAGAAGAGAGAGATGAGATATATATGGAGCTTCCCCAAAACTTACAGTACCTCAACCCTAGTCTTCGTGCAGATTTGCGGTGGGTAATTACCACTGTAGCCCGCTGGCAAGGAAATAAACCACCCAGCACTCTGGCAGATTCCCCCAAGCCACAGATGTACCCCCAAGACAACTGCTCAGTCCACAGACACCACACAAAAATAACTAACAAAATAACCATGCCCAACGTATTCCAAAGTGAAACACGTCGCTAAGCCTAACAGGAAAAAGAAAGGCTATAGCAAGTGTCACTACCCTACCCAAATCTCCTACTGAGGTACACAGCCGATTGTACTCACCTCCTCGGTCCAATGTCCCAACAGCGAGTAGAGCAACAGTCTCCAGCCTGGGCAGGGGCCTGGAAACGAACCAATATGCTCTCCAACGCAGCACACAACAAACTATCCACCACAGTGGCAAGTTTACCAAACAAAGGCAACCAATACTGGGCACCACATTAGAACTCAAACAAGTTGCAACAAAATATGCAAACAAAGCACCTACAGAGTTCTCAAACATTAACTCCACATTCTCCCAAACACAACACACATACTAGTAAGCCCAACAACACTAGTATTAGTCCTTCATAATGCAACAAAGTGCTATATGCCAAAATGTCTAGGAACCAACCTTAAGATCCCAGATGAGCCCCCTCTTGTCACGAACTGGCTCCAAGCCCATAACAAAAAGGGAGATGACGTGGGGATAAATATATTTTGTTATTCCTTAACTAAAGTAAACTAAATACAATTAACAATGGTGTGTGTAGTCAGTAACGTAAGTGAGTGGTTGCGTGCATAAATGTGATAATGAGGGGTGTTGAAAGGTGCCAACACAAACAAACGCAAACAAAAACAGCCACAAAAATGCCATAACCAAAATCTATCAGTGTCTGCATGGAGAGAGTCTCTCCAATTAATGCGGAAGAGGTGCATTTATCCTGGGACACACCCGTGCCCAGGTCTGTCCCATTTCTCTGACAACCCTCCCAGCTCCGCCCACCGACATCCTATTGAGGAAAACAAGCGCAAAGAGAAAGAATTCAGCAGACAGAGTGGAAGGGTCGTCACACAGGACAATATACTTTTTTTTAGCCTGGCTAATGTTGTGAAAATCCCTCAACTTGCAATGAATTCGATGCTTAAGTACTCTAAAGTGTTACATTTCTAACTGTAGGTAAAGGCCTTATAAAGTTTAATTTGGGAGATGGTAACTCTTTAAATAACCTCTTCCGTGGTGCCCCAAATCCTAATGAGCTAATTGTTACATGATTAATTTAATCGGGTAACAATTAAACATACTTAGTGGATTAAATAAATAACATTCATCAGATTAATGAAAGTAAAGTCACGACAGTAGAGTCATAGAAACTTTAATGGCCTTGAAAAATATTATTTGTTTTAAACTTACAAGCAATCACACTTGATATATATACAGAGTAATATATAAGAAAAAAATCCATCAAGCAAAATCCCTATATAATGTAACAGGGCATCATCTGGCAAATTCCATATTTATAACACAATTTTACTTACAGTGGTTCTTCCTTTAAATGTTTTGAGCTTATGCCGCGACCGATAGTGGTAGATGGTGGTATTCTGTCATTGCACCACACTATCACAAGGGGGAGTTAGAACGCTGATCTATCTGTAGTCTAAACTGACACAAATTGACTATCTTTTTGTAAATTAATGGAGGTGTTTCCAGTCTGAGAGTGTCTCTTCTCTGGCACAAGAGTCCTTCATCAGGCAACAACAACAAAAAATTGTCGGTGGTCCTGGAGTTAAAAGAGAACTTGGGTAAATACAATGGGGGAATTACACTTGACATGTGGACTGACGATATTAAAAAAATAGGCACGGTGGGCTTTTGGTTTATCTCCCTCGAAAGACAGCAATATATAATTCTAAGTAACAAACTGGCTTTATTTACCACAGTGTGAAAGAGTGTTAGCCCCTCTATATAACGTCAGTTTCGGAAACACGGAGTGCTTCTTTGCTGATGTGAAGAGGAAACAGAAAGAAAGAGTCCAGCGAGGATTTGTCAGCATAAAGCTGAGTGACTCACTCACTCATGGCTTTTGATCCAAAAAATAAGTACCAACACTCTTTCTGATAGTCTTTAATATAGAAATGTTTTGACTGTTTTGACCAAGTTAATCTGCTTGTGTGTGTTCAATTATTTGTGACATTGTGGTTACAATGAAGAATGTTAACAAAATAAATCCTATTCATAATGAATAATCAGATGCTTGTTGCAAGCTTTATTTTTCCTTATTTTTCTTGTACTCATTTCATTTATCTCTAGCGCCCGCATCACTCTCCACCTCATAGCCTCAAACTGCACCATTTTATTTCTCTCCGTCGCCCACATGCACTTTAAACATTTGGATAATAAAGCATGTAAAGGCTAACATTGGTTTATTTTAATACTTTTCAAACTCCACCCATAACTTTTGGACTTTTTAACATTCTCGGAAGGCAGGGATTATTATAACCTACTGCAGGCCTAAAACCTATGGCTTTAACCGTCTGAATGAATGATTATATTGAAGATAGAAGCCGCCTCTTAATGAGTTCCGAGAGCCGATCTGTTATCTAACGATTATTATTATTATTAACGCTGCATTGTAATTATATAAAATCCTCTTATATATTCTCTGTAAGGTTTTACATTTCCAATACTATCACAGACCAGATTTGCCCTAATAAAAAATGCCCCTTAGATATTAATGTAGAATCCTCCAATACTCTACATTTAATTAGATCTACAGGGACATTTTATTGATCTGCAAGTATTTTCATTTAGAAGCCACCTCTTAATGAGTTCCGAGAGCCGTGTCATACCAATTATTATTGGATTATTCACCATGGCAACCACTTGTTAGTATAAAGTTGAAAATGATGTGTGTTTAAATTTTTGGGGCGAATTCAATAATATTTTTTGTACCACTGTACAGATGTAGATGCTGTGTTTTTAATTACAATAGTGATGGATAGCTGGAGGCATTTAGCTTTTCACAAGCATAGCAGGCTGTGAATTCTGCAAACAACTTTTCCATGATGGGCTATTAGCAGGACAATAGACTCTTCATACCTTTACAAAAGGATAGTCTAATAGCTCGGCTAGGTGTGAAAAATCCCTGTAACTTGCAATGTATAAATTACTCTAAAGTTTTTACATTTCTAATTCCAAACCTCATGCAACCGCAAAATGTATATATAGCATATACTGTCCAGTATTTGTTCATTAACATCTTTATGCTTTCGTTAATAAAATAATGATAAAAATACTCTTTCAAAATGCAGATGTTCATTTCAACTATCAGCAGGACTCTAACAGAGTTTAGGGACTTTAAATGCACAATATTAATTGCTGTTTGCGAGGCATGTCACTTCTCCCATCTCTTTTGCATAGTCCACCAAATTAACTGTTTTCTAACCTCATCTGGATGGATCCATAACGAATTACTTTGGGAATAAATATCACTGAACGACAGAGCATGGGCCTGGTCTTTATAAATCAATCAGATTTGTATGTGGAAATATAAGGATTATTTTGATCTTCACTCACAGTCAATTAGTAGCCTAGGCCTACTCCAGACCTGTCACGTGGTACAGCGCCATATTTTCCTAACTGAAACCCTAAATGAAATCGCTTTAGCCGTGATTGTAAAAATAATCAAGGCTCCCTTTGTTATTTAGTTTTATAACTAAAATGCTTGACTGTATTTAAATACATGGATGACTTGTATGCTGTGTGATGACATGCACAAAATAATGAGTCATTGATTGATGTACTGTATATTTAAGTAGGCCTTTATGCCAGTAAGTAAGTTACGCTAAAACAGCTACAGTAAGAAATGGATTGGAATTGAAACACCAAAATATTAATCAAATTTAAACAAGCTACATTTCTAAAAATCAATCTCATATAGTCTGTTCTATTTAAGGATCCCTTTGACTCTTAGGCCTACAGCTCCATGTCATTTCAATAACTGAGCTTCTCAAAGATGCCCTCTGGTGGGCAAACTAGCACTAACTACCATTAATGGCAACAATGGCTGACACTTAAATAACGTGCCATAGAATTTTGCGGCAGCCTGCAAGCTGTGCTGCAGTACAACACAACTTTTAAAGGAAGAACAAGTATATCTTTCACAATACATGAAAATCATTGTACATTCTGTTGTTTTGTAATCAATGCATTATCTTGTCAGATGAGTCCCGATATGTTAATCTCTGTTTATATCAGATAAGTTTGCTGATGGTGAGGCCCAGCAGCAGAAGGACTAGGCTCAGTCTGATGGACCAGGCTGTGGCTGTTACAGGGGCTGTAGTTACAATAACAGGGGCTTTGGTTACAGTTACAGGGGCTGTGGTTACAGTTACAGGAGCTGTCTCACAGGTGAACACATTTCCGAGGTCACTAATGCTAATCGCTGAGGGCAGCAGTTGATTCACTGAGGGCAGCAGTTGATTCACTGAGGGCAGCAGTTGATTAATGGAAATGCACACGTTGGAAGTTGTACAGCCCTTGAGATTCACCGTAGTAGAATTGATAATGCCAGGTGTTACTGTAATAGATAAAAACATAGTTTTCCCAACATTTAGATCTGTTGTAAAACAACTAAAAGCTCAACAATTATTAGCTGCTCTGTATGAACAGCAAAAGGTTATTTAGAGATGAACAAATGTGATAAGGTTTGGTATCATGAAAATAACCACAAGACAACTCACCACTGCCGCTAAAGCACTGATCTTCCACACCCAGGCAGGCCACAGTGCTGTTACACACCGTATCCTTAAAGCTGCTGCAGGAGGGACATTGTCTTCCATTAGCCAGAAGACTGGAGGCTGTAGGAAGAGAACAGAGATGGATATTTGTGTACAGTATTTATTCCACATAGAGTGAGTATACAAAACATATACTGACCAGGTGAATCCAGGTGAAAGCTATGATCCTTTATTGATGTCACTAGTTAAATCCACTTCAGTCATTGTAGATGAAAGAGAGGAGACAGGTTAAATAATTATTTTTAAGCCTTGAGACAGTTTAGACATGGATTGTGTACACTGAGTATACCAAACATTGGGAACACCTTCCTAATATTGAGTTGCATCCCCCTCAAGGCTTAAAAATCCTTATTTAACCTGTCTCCTGAGGTACAGAGCCAAAGGTACAGTGGTATCACATGAATTGTTTAGAAATTGCAGCACTTTTTGCACACAATCCCCCCATGTTGGATGCATTTGCTCTTTTTATTGAATTTTTTTATGAACGCCCCCGTTCAGAGGACAAATATTGTAGTTTTTTTTACATCTTTTTTTGCTAAATATACATACATTTTACGTATACAATTTACATATACATTTTACAAACACATTTTACATACATGGTATTTAATATAAAGCAGTTACTTAACAATAATACATTACCAAACATCAGCTCTTTAATCCCAACCCTCAGCCACTCTCAGCCCATCCCACTTATCACCATAGACCACCCTCATTCGGTTTCCATGTGCCATATATTTTTTAATTGTGCTGTGATGTTTTACAACATTTTTTAACCTTTCTAAACGTATATTATCCACAGATTGTGAGCTAAAGATGAAAACCTTTCCTATGAGTATTATTATATTATTTCTTTCCAAATCACCCAACACTGCTATTTGGAAGATTCATTTTAATTGCATGTTGTGATTTTTTTTAACCATTCCTGAACCTGTGACCAGAAACAAGCTACATAGGGGCAATAACAGAATGAATGATCTATTGATTCTGTCTCTTTGCAGCAAGATCTACAGAGCTGAGATTGTTGTATGCCCCATATATATAGCATTCTGATGGTGGCACGAGTTTTATATAATAATTTAAATTGAAAAACTCTGTAAACCATATGCCATGGAATTGGTACATTGAAACTCTCCTTCCATTTATTTTGCAACCTGTATGGTGCAGCTGTCAACATTTTTGTCCTCAGATGAAACTGGTATATTTTTCTATTTATGCCAGTTCCTTTCAGCCAATTTGTATCTTTAATATATGGCAGGCAAACAAGTTCCCTACCTTCTCCCTTTTCCACTTGCCTCCTCCATGTTTGTGGTAGTGCTGCAATCAGTTGGTTGTAAATTTGGATTGAGCAGATATTCCCATATATTTTCAATAACTGCATATGTGACATAACTTCTCTGTTTCTATTCATAATGTCATTAACAAATATAATACCATTTAAAAATAAAATTCCATAAAGAATGTTTTTTTTATGAATCAGTATATTTTAATTTAACTATAACATTCATAGTAATATTTGTTCTATCGTTAATGGAGGATAAAACTGACATTGTAACCAGCTTTGTATGGCTTGTTTAAAGCTTTAATATTTAATAATTTTAGCCCCCCAAACTCATATTCATTATATAAATAGGCACGTTTAATTTTGTCTGGCTTAGCATTCCAAATAAAATGACATCTTTTTTTCTCATATGATTTAAAAAAACGAGTCATCTGGAGTAGGCATTATTAAGTAAGTAAACTGTGATAGGACCAAAGAGTTAATCAATGTGATTTTTCCATAAATAGACAAGTATTTACCTCTTGCAGAATCTTATCTATTTTTGCTAACTTTCTATTGAAATTAATTGTGGTCAGTTCATTTATATTTTTTGAGATGTGAATACCAAGTATGTCTACTTCAGCATCCGCCCATTTTATTGGTAAACTACAAGATACAGTAGGGTGCATTTTCTCTTTGTTCTGGATGATATTTGTGCATCTGTATCTTTCTCACTCATCATTATTCACGATTCCTTCAGGACTATCCGTAATCATGGAGGCATCCATAATAATATTAGTGTTATATAGTGTTAGTGTTAAGAAACATATTCTGTTTTTATTTAAAATAAAAAGTTACTCCAAAATGACACAATACATTATTTACCATTCATTTCTATTGGGCACAAAATAATCTGAAACACAATCAAAACAAACAGAAAATGCATTCAACATGTTTGTAGAGTCACAAGCTTGATTTAATTATTTCGTGCTAGGAATATGGGACCAAATATGAAACTTTTGTCCCAGTACTTTTGGTCCCCTAACATGGGGGGACTATATACAAAAAGCTGTCATTTCAAAATGTTTCACCCAATATGGAAGAAAATACCCTCAAAGTAAGGCTAACAGTCTGCACTTTTAACCTTATTGTCATTGTATCATTTAAAAAACAGCAAAACATGCGTCACTGTTCCAACACTTTTGGAGCTCACTGTATATTTATTCAAACTATAACAACTGAAATCAGGACATGAAATACATTGCTGAAAGGCCCAGTAAAGTCAAAAACGTGATTTCCCTGTGTTTTCTATATGTTTCTGCACTATGAGGTTGGAATAATACTGTGCAATTGTGAAAATGAAGATAATGCCCTTCCAGCGTAAGAGCTGTTTGAAAAGACAGCTTGAAATTTCAGACTGTTTTGTGAAGCGATTTTTGTTTATTTTTGACCATTTTAATTGAAAACAATCACAGTAAGTTACTTAATTGTTACCCAGAAATTATTTGATATTGAGATGAAAACACCTGCATTTGACCTTTAAAAACCCCAAACCTAATTTAGGTAAAAGACACAGTTATCTTACCAGGCTGTAGAGTTTGTTGGTTGCACCCATCGATGTTGCAAAATAACTGGTTAGAGGCAATGTGTAAGAAGCCCAGGTTCACTAACACTGTGGCTTCACCGTAGCTGTAGATTGGGGAACACACCTTGACTACCTGGGTTGAATTGATGAGACCTGCACCAGTAACAGATCATTTACAGAACCAGAGAAAGAGAGATCAATTTAGAATGTAATCTAATGAAATAGTAGCATAGAGCAATGAGTCAATTACCAATACATATTGTACACTGTAATCTTACAGGAGGGTTTAAAAACATCTTTCTTGAGGAAGCTAACGGCATCATTTAATTCGTCTTGAAGCATTATAGTGAAGTGGACAACAAACTCTAAACACACCTTTTGCATTGATGGTTGCAGTGAGACATGTTCCTTCCAAAAGGGCTGAACAGTTGACTATAAATGAGTCTACACATTCTTTACCAGTGCAGTTGAAACACTGCAGCATCTCAACTGAAAAACAAGAAAATAAATATAAATACAAACACATTAAATAAGAAAATTGAGAAATGTACTGTAAAAGCAATTTAGCTATGTTGAAATATCAACACAGACATGTGGGAGTGATGCAGTCAAAAAACCCGTTATGCACAGGTCAGAGGTGTTACCTGAGCAGGAGAGAGTGCAGATGAGAGAGAGAGTCAGGATAAGCTTCATTCTGGACAGATAGACAGGCATTTGAACAGCAGTGGTACAGTACTCTGGGCTGGTCTGGAAGACAGGCAGATGAACAGCAATGGTATCTGGGCTGGGAGACAAGTCCTTATAAACCCATCATTCAAGGTAGGGCAGGATGGGGGAATGTCAGCATTGTTACTGTATTTCAGGTTTAACAAGTTTCCCCACATAATGTATTTTGCTAACATAAGTGATGATGATCTATAACATGATGTTACCACCACAATACTTGAAAATAGAGACGATTAACAACATTGCATCCTCTCCACATTGCTGGCCTGTATGACAAAGTGAAAGAAGGGAGCCTGTGCTAAACAAACAAACTCAAAATCATTCATTCTGTTTGCATTAAGGCTGTTAAGTAATACTGCGAAACAACACAGCAAAGACATACACTTTATGGTCTAAATTGAAAAACTTCAGTCTTGTGTCAAATCTAATACAACAGAACACAGAGTGAAACCCCCTATATTTTCAAGTATTGTGTTGGCAGCACCATGTTATGGGTATGCTTGTCATCGGCAGGGACTGGAAAGTTTGTCAGGATAAAAGGAAATATGAAAGGAGCAAAGCCCAGGTAAAAAGATAGAGGAAAACCCATTTGTCTTCTGATAACCTAACCCTGGGATAGAGTTGTATTTCTTTAGCGGGACAATAATTGCACAAAATCTAATTCCAAAGAAACACCTGAATGTGTTGAGTGTTTCTGTTCGCTCCAGTCCCTGTCCTGAATTAAATTTGCTTGAAAATCAGAGACAAGGTTTGAATGTTGCTGTCCATCAAAGATTTCCAACAAAATTTACTGACATGGTAGAATATTATTCAAAATGATTCACATCTTTAATGGCTGCAAATGGTGCTTTAACCAAGTATTAATTAACTCTGGGGTGTGAAAATATAGTCAATCAAAACATGTTCTTTTTTATTTTTTATTAATTTGGATTATTCTTTTTTTGAAATCTTCCACTTTGAAAATGTGTAGTAGGTTGGTTAGATTGGGATGGGAAAATTCCAATATATTCCTTTTTAGATAGAATTTTAAGGCATCTAAATGTAAAGACCATTCACTAGTTACTGTATATCTGCTGCACTCCAAATTAATGTGTGTGTTTGAGTTCAGTGCAGTTTCTCTCCTGAATTAATTACATTATACTTATTTTTAGCGATAGTTGTACTGTTCAATTCCTCATCAAGAAAAATAGACAAAAACTATGCTGCATTACACTTCAAAATTAATACAAATATTTCTGATCACTTATGGTTTGAGTAAAATTGAAAGTGAAAATTAAGTTTGACATTTTCTGCTGTCAATTTGGCTCTGATCCCAAATCTATGACTTTGCCACTCCCAAATATGTTACAAGAAAAGAAAACTTATGGTCTCTTAATTTCAGCAAAATTGAAAGTGAAAATGAGAGGGGCAATCTCACATGGGTTTATGGGTCACATGTAGTTGACTAGGAAGTGTCAGCACAGGTGAGAGGAGATTGTATACTGTTCCTTCCATCAGACTCAAACACTCTAACACTTACAGCCAACGAGAGTATACAGGTCGCAGTCGTGGGTAGTACAAAAACGGATGGCACTGTGATAGACTGCATCCAATTTGTTGAGTAGGGTGTTGGAGGCTATTTTATAAATGACATCGCCGAAGTCGAGGATCGGTAGGATGGTCAGTTTTACGAGGGTATTTTTGGCAGCATGAGTGAAGGATGCTTTGTTTGTGAAATAGGAAGCCGAATCTAGATTCATTTTTGATTGCAGATGCTTAATGTTAGTCTGGAAGGAGAGTTTACAGTCTAGCCAGACACCTAGGTATTTGTAGTTGTCCACATATTCTAAGTCAGAACCGTCCAGAGAAATTATGCTGGACGGGTGGGCAGGTGCAGGCAGTGATCGGTTGAAGAGCATGCATTTAGTTTTACTTGCATTTAAGAGCAGTTGGACGCCAAGGAAGGAGAGTTGTATGGCATTGAAGCTCGTCTGGAGGTTAGTTAACACAGTGTCCCACGAAAGGCCGGAAGTATACAGAATGGTGTCGTCTGCATAGAGGTGGATCAAAGAATCACCAGCAGCAAGAGCGACATCATTGATGTATACAGAGAAGAGAGTCGGCCCGAGACTCTCTCGGATGAATACGGCTGCACAGTAATGTCTCTTATCGATGGCGGTTATGATATCGTTTAGGACCTTGAGCGTGGCTGAGGTGCACCCATGACCAGCACTGAAACCAGATTGCATAGCGAAGAATGTACGGTTGGATTCGAAATGGTCTGTAATCTGTTTGTTAACTTGGCTTTCGAAGACCTTAGAACGACAGGGTAGGATAGATATAGGTCTGTAGCAGTTAGGTTCTAGAGTGTCTCCCCCTTTGAAGAGGTGGATGACCGCGGCAGCTTTCCAATCTTTGGGAACCTCAGACGATAGGAAAGAGAGGTTGAACAGGCTAGTAATAGAGGTTGCAATAATTTCGGCAGATAATTTTAGAAAGAGAGGGTCCAGATTGTCTAGCCTGGCTGATTTGTAGGGGTCCAGATTTTGCAGCTCTTTCAGAACATCAGCTATCTGGATTTGGGTGAAGGAGAAATGGGGGAGGCTTGGGCTAGTTGCTGTGGGGAGTGCAGGGCAGTTGGTGTAGCCAGGTGGAAGGCATGGCAAGCCGAAGAAAAATGCTTATTTAAATTCTCAATTTTAGTGGATTTATCGGTGGTGACAGTGTTTCCTAGCCTCATTGCAGTGGGCAGCTGGGAGGAGGTGGTCTTTTTCTCCATGGACTTTACAGTGTCCCAGAACTTTGAGTTTGTGCTACAGGATGCAAATTTCTGCTTGAAAAAGCTAGCCTTAGCTTTCCTAACTGCCTGTGTATATTGGTTCCTAACTTCGCTGAAAAGTTGCATATCACGAGGGCTATTCGATGTTAATGCAGAACGCCACAGGATGCTTTTGTGCTGGTCAAGGGCAGTCAGGTCTGGAGAGAACCAAGGGCTATATCTCTTCCTGGTTCTACATTTTTTGAAAGGGGCATGCTTATTTAAGATGGTGAGGAAGGCACTTAAAAAAAATGGCCAGGCATCCTCTACTGACGGAATGAGGTCAATATCCTTCCAGGATACCCGGGCCAGGTCGATTAGAAAGGCCTGCTCACTGAAGTGTTTTAGGGAGCGTTTGACAGTGATGAGGGGTGGTTGTTTGACCGCAGACCCATTACGGATGCAAGCAATGAGTCACTGATCGCTGAGATCTTGGTTGAAAACAGTAGAGGTATATTTGGAGGGCAAGTTGCTGAGGATGATATCTATGAGGGTGCCCGTGTTTACAGATTTGGGATTGTACCTGTTGGGTTCATTGATAATTTGTGCTGTATGTGGATGCGTCAAGAACTGCTCTCAACCTGTGCCAGTGGCATTTCATAGAGCCATTATACTTACCTTAAACCTAACCCTAACCTTGACCCCAGTCTAACCTATCCCTATCCCTATTCCTACCGTAACCTAATTTTAAACATTTCAGAAATTATCGGTTTGCATGTCAGTCAAGTCCTCTTAGTTTTTCCCTCGAAGAACATGTGACCTGAATGAAAAAGTTAAATGATAGGAAGACAAGGTCAGAATTTAAATTAACCCTTTGTAAGGCATATTAGATGTTTCCGAATACATTCAGAAGCAAGTGAATGATGGCAAAGGTATTATGCTACAGTGCCTTCAGAAAGTTTTCACACCACTTGACTTATTCCACATTTTGTTGTGTTACAGCCTGAATTCAAACTGGATTAAAAGCCTCGTGCCGAGGTTGCACAAATTTGTACGGAATGGGGTTAGTCAACAGTAGCTAGCTAGCTAGCTATATATCTTTACAAAAGACTCCACTATGCAAGTAACCATTTCAATAGAATGTTCATGATGTCAATGTGACAACTGCTGATAGACGTAGCTGGTAAATCCGCTCTGGCTATCTACTCTGATTTCAGAGCACTCTCATCTGAGTGTGCTAGAGTGCAGAATAACTGACACATTTATGAACGCTCAACACCCATTGAATTTGGCAAAAAGTGTAATTAAATTGTTGCCAGCAGTACAGTTGCTGTCACCAATGCTCCAGATAACATAAAAACCGCCAGCCTCTGGCGGGCAGCCCCCAATTGTGGAATTGTGAAAACTGAGTTTAAATGTATTTGGCTAAGGTGTATGTAAACTTCCAACTTCAACTGTATATACTAGGCGGTGTCAGAGGAAGGCCCAAAAAATTGTCAAAGACTCCAGTCACCCTAGTCATAGACCGTTCTCTTTCTGCTACCGCATGGCAAGCGATACCAGAGCGTCAAGTCTCGGTCCAAAAAGCTTCTTAACAGCTTCTACTCCCAAGCCATAAGACTGTTGAACAATTAATCAAATAGCCACCCGGACTATTTACATTGACACACCCCCTTTGTTTTTACACTTTTTACTACTCGCTGTTTGTTGTCTATGCAGTCACTTTACCCTTACCTACATGTACATGTACTATTTACCTCAACTAACCTGTACCCCCGCACATTGACTCGGTAACGGTACCCCCTGTATATAGCTTCGTTATTGTTATTTTATTGTGTTACTTTTTATTACATTTTTTACTTTTGTTTATTTCGTAAATATTTTCTGAACTCTATTTCTCGAACTGGATTGTTGGTTAATCTTGCCACTAGGGGGGTGCCATTTCGACATAGTCCAGATTCGTCTCCAAATTAAACTGCCTCGTACTCAATTCTTGCTCGTACAATATGCATATTATTATTAGTATTGGATAGAAAACACTCTCTAGTTTCTAAAACCGTTTGAATTATGTCTGTGGGTGAAACAGAACTCGACTTAGAGCGATTTTCCTATGTGTATGTCAGAATTCAGAATTGTACTGGCTGTTCTGAGATGAAGCAAGGGCCAGCCAACGAGAGTATACAGGTCGCAGTCGTGGGTAGTACAAAAACGGATGGCACTGTGATAGACTGCATCCAATTTGTTGAGTAGGGTGTTGGAGGCTATTTTATAAATGACATCGCCGAAGTCGAGGATCGGTAGGATGGTCAGTTTTACGAGGGTATTTTTGGCAGCATGAGTGAAGGATGCTTTGTTTGTGAAATAGGAAGCCGAATCTAGATTCATTTTTGATTGGAGATGCTTAATGTTAGTCTGGAAGGAGAGTTTACAGTCTAGCCAGACACCTAGGTATTTGTAGTTGTCCACATATTCTAAGTCAGAACCGTCCAGAGAAATGATGCTGGACGGGTGGGCAGGTGCAGGCAGTGATCGGTTGAAGAGCATGCATTTAGTTTTACTTGCATTTAAGAGCAGTTGGACGCCAAGGAAGGAGAGTTGTATGGCATTGAAGCTCGTCTGGAGGTTAGTTAACACAGTGTCCCACGAAAGGCCGGAAGTATACAGAATGGTGTCGTCTGCATAGAGGTGGATCAAAGAATCACCAGCAGCAAGAGCGACATCATTGATGTATACAGAGAAGAGAGTCGGCCCGAGACTCTCTCGGATGAATACGGCTGCACAGTAATGTCTCTTATCGATGGCGGTTATGATATCGTTTAGGACCTTGAGCGTGGCTGAGGTGCACCCATGACCAGCACTGAAACCAGATTGCATAGCGAAGAATGTACGGTTGGATTCGAAATGGTCTGTAATCTGTTTGTTAATTTGGCTTTCGAAGACCTTAGAACGACAGGGTAGGATAGATATAGGTCTGTAGCAGTTAGGTTCTAGAGTGTCTCCCCCTTTGAAGAGGTGGATGACCGCGGCAGCTTTCCAATCTTTGGGAACCTCAGACGATAGGAAAGAGAGGTTGAACAGGCTAGTAATAGAGGTTGCAATAATTTCGGCAGATAATTTTAGAAAGAGAGGGTCCAGATTGTCTAGCCTGGCTGATTTGTAGGGGTCCAGATTTTGCAGCTCTTTCAGAACATCAGCTATCTGGATTTGGGTGAAGGAGAAATGGGGGAGGCTTGGGCTAGTTGCTGTGGGGAGTGCAGGGCAGTTGGTGTAGCCAGGTGGAAGGCATGGCAAGCCGAAGAAAAATGCTTATTTAAATTCTCAATTTTAGTGGATTTATCGGTGGTGACAGTGTTTCCTAGCCTCATTGCAGTGGGCAGCTGGGAGGAGGTGGTCTTTTTCTCCATGGACTTTACAGTGTCCCAGAACTTTGAGTTTGTGCTACAGGATGCAAATTTCTGCTTGAAAAAGCTAGCCTTAGCTTTCCTAACTGCCTGTGTATATTGGTTCCTAACTTCGCTGAAAAGTTGCATATCACGAGGGCTATTCGATGTTAATGCAGAACGCCACAGGATGCTTTTGTGCTGGTCAAGGGCAGTCAGGTCTGGAGAGAACCAAGGGCTATATCTCTTCCTGGTTCTACATTTTTTGAAAGGGGCATGCTTATTTAAGATGGTGAGGAAGGCACTTAAAAAAAATGGCCAGGCATCCTCTACTGACGGAATGAGGTCAATATCCTTCCAGGATACCCGGGCCAGGTCGATTAGAAAGGCCTGCTCACTGAAGTGTTTTAGGGAGCGTTTGACAGTGATGAGGGGTGGTTGTTTGACCGCAGACCCATTACGGATGCAAGCAATGAGTCACTGATCGCTGAGATCTTGGTTGAAAACAGTAGAGGTATATTTGGAGGGCAAGTTGCTGAGGATGATATCTATGAGGGTGCCCGTGTTTACAGATTTGGGATTGTACCTGTTGGGTTCATTGATAATTTGTGCTGTATGTGGATGCGTCAAGAACTGCTCTCAACCTGTGCCAGTGGCATTTCATAGAGCCATTATACTTACCTTAAACCTAACCCTAACCTTGACCCCAGTCTAACCTATCCCTATCCCTATTCCTACCGTAACCTAATTTTAAACATTTCAGAAATTATCGGTTTGCATGTCAGTCAAGTCCTCTTAGTTTTTCCCTCGAAGAACATGTGACCTGAATGAAAAAGTTAAATGATAGGAAGACAAGGTCAGAATTTAAATTAACCCTTTGTAAGGCATATTAGATGTTTCCGAATACATTCAGAAGCAAGTGAATGATGGCAAAGGTATTATGCTACAGTGCCTTCAGAAAGTTTTCACACCACTTGACTTATTCCACATTTTGTTGTGTTACAGCCTGAATTCAAACTGGATTAAAAGCCTCGTGCCGAGGTTGCACAAATTTGTACGGAATGGGGTTAGTCAACAGTAGCTAGCTAGCTAGCTAGCTATATATCTTTACAAAAGACTCCACTATGCAAGTAACCATTTCAATAGAATGTTCATGATGTCAATGTGACAACTGCTGATAGACGTAGCTGGTAAATCCGCTCTGGCTATCTACTCTGATTTCAGAGCACTCTCATCTGAGTGTGCTAGAGTGCAGAATAACTGACACATTTATGAACGCTCAACACCCATTGAATTTGGCAAAAAGTGTAATTAAATTGTTGCCAGCAGTACAGTTGCTGTCACCAATGCTCCAGATAACATAAAAACCGCCAGCCTCTGGCGGGCAGCCCCCAATTGTGGAATTGTGAAAACTGAGTTTAAATGTATTTGGCTAAGGTGTATGTAAACTTCCAACTTCAACTGTATATACTAGGCGGTGTCAGAGGAAGGCCCAAAAAATTGTCAAAGACTCCAGTCACCCTAGTCATAGACCGTTCTCTTTCTGCTACCGCATGGCAAGCGATACCAGAGCGTCAAGTCTCGGTCCAAAAAGCTTCTTAACAGCTTCTACTCCCAAGCCATAAGACTGTTGAACAATTAATCAAATAGCCACCCGGACTATTTACATTGACACACCCCCTTTGTTTTTACACTTTTTACTACTCGCTGTTTGTTGTCTATGCAGTCACTTTACCCTTACCTACATGTACATGTACTATTTACCTCAACTAACCTGTACCCCCGCACATTGACTCGGTAACGGTACCCCCTGTATATAGCTTCGTTATTGTTATTTTATTGTGTTACTTTTTATTAAATTTTTTACTTTTGTTTATTTCGTAAATATTTTCTGAACTCTATTTCTCGAACTGGATTGTTGGTTAATCTTGCCACTAGGGGGGTGCCATTTCGACATAGTCCAGATTCGTCTCCAAATTAAACTGCCTCGTACTCAATTCTTGCTCGTACAATATGCATATTATTATTAGTATTGGATAGAAAACACTCTCTAGTTTCTAAAACCGTTTGAATTATGTCTGTGGGTGAAACAGAACTCGACTTAGAGCGATTTTCCTATGTGTATGTCAGAATTCAGAATTGTACTGGCTGTTCTGAGATGAAGCAAGGGCCAGCCAACGAGAGTATACAGGTCGCAGTCGTGGGTAGTACAAAAACGGATGGCACTGTGATAGACTGCATCCAATTTGTTGAGTAGGGTGTTGGAGGCTATTTTATAAATGACATCGCCGAAGTCGAGGATCGGTAGGATGGTCAGTTTTACGAGGGTATTTTTGGCAGCATGAGTGAAGGATGCTTTGTTTGTGAAATAGGAAGCCGAATCTAGATTCATTTTTGATTGGAGATGCTTAATGTTAGTCTGGAAGGAGAGTTTACAGTCTAGCCAGACACCTAGGTATTTGTAGTTGTCCACATATTCTAAGTCAGAACCGTCCAGAGAAATGATGCTGGACGGGTGGGCAGGTGCAGGCAGTGATCGGTTGAAGAGCATGCATTTAGTTTTACTTGCATTTAAGAGCAGTTGGACGCCAAGGAAGGAGAGTTGTATGGCATTGAAGCTCGTCTGGAGGTTAGTTAACACAGTGTCCCACGAAAGGCCGGAAGTATACAGAATGGTGTCGTCTGCATAGAGGTGGATCAAAGAATCACCAGCAGCAAGAGCGACATCATTGATGTATACAGAGAAGAGAGTCGGCCCGAGACTCTCTCGGATGAATACGGCTGCACAGTAATGTCTCTTATCGATGGCGGTTATGATATCGTTTAGGACCTTGAGCGTGGCTGAGGTGCACCCATGACCAGCACTGAAACCAGATTGCATAGCGAAGAATGTACGGTTGGATTCGAAATGGTCTGTAATCTGTTTGTTAATTTGGCTTTCGAAGACCTTAGAACGACAGGGTAGGATAGATATAGGTCTGTAGCAGTTAGGTTCTAGAGTGTCTCCCCCTTTGAAGAGGTGGATGACCGCGGCAGCTTTCCAATCTTTGGGAACCTCAGACGATAGGAAAGAGAGGTTGAACAGGCTAGTAATAGAGGTTGCAATAATTTCGGCAGATAATTTTAGAAAGAGAGGGTCCAGATTGTCTAGCCTGGCTGATTTGTAGGGGTCCAGATTTTGCAGCTCTTTCAGAACATCAGCTATCTGGATTTGGGTGAAGGAGAAATGGGGGAGGCTTGGGCTAGTTGCTGTGGGGAGTGCAGGGCAGTTGGTGTAGCCAGGTGGAAGGCATGGCAAGCCGAAGAAAAATGCTTATTTAAATTCTCAATTTTAGTGGATTTATCGGTGGTGACAGTGTTTCCTAGCCTCATTGCAGTGGGCAGCTGGGAGGAGGTGGTCTTTTTCTCCATGGACTTTACAGTGTCCCAGAACTTTGAGTTTGTGCTACAGGATGCAAATTTCTGCTTGAAAAAGCTAGCCTTAGCTTTCCTAACTGCCTGTGTATATTGGTTCCTAACTTCGCTGAAAAGTTGCATATCACGAGGGCTATTCGATGTTAATGCAGAACGCCACAGGATGCTTTTGTGCTGGTCAAGGGCAGTCAGGTCTGGAGAGAACCAAGGGCTATATCTCTTCCTGGTTCTACATTTTTTGAAAGGGGCATGCTTATTTAAGATGGTGAGGAAGGCACTTAAAAAAAATGGCCAGGCATCCTCTACTGACGGAATGAGGTCAATATCCTTCCAGGATACCCGGGCCAGGTCGATTAGAAAGGCCTGCTCACTGAAGTGTTTTAGGGAGCGTTTGACAGTGATGAGGGGTGGTTGTTTGACCGCAGACCCATTACGGATGCAAGCAATGAGTCACTGATCGCTGAGATCTTGGTTGAAAACAGTAGAGGTATATTTGGAGGGCAAGTTGCTGAGGATGATATCTATGAGGGTGCCCGTGTTTACAGATTTGGGATTGTACCTGTTGGGTTCATTGATAATTTGTGCTGTATGTGGATGCGTCAAGAACTGCTCTCAACCTGTGCCAGTGGCATTTCATAGAGCCATTATACTTACCTTAAACCTAACCCTAACCTTGACCCCAGTCTAACCTATCCCTATCCCTATTCCTACCGTAACCTAATTTTAAACATTTCAGAAATTATCGGTTTGCATGTCAGTCAAGTCCTCTTAGTTTTTCCCTCGAAGAACATGTGACCTGAATGAAAAAGTTAAATGATAGGAAGACAAGGTCAGAATTTAAATTAACCCTTTGTAAGGCATATTAGATGTTTCCGAATACATTCAGAAGCAAGTGAATGATGGCAAAGGTATTATGCTACAGTGCCTTCAGAAAGTTTTCACACCACTTGACTTATTCCACATTTTGTTGTGTTACAGCCTGAATTCAAACTGGATTAAAAGCCTCGTGCCGAGGTTGCACAAATTTGTACGGAATGGGGTTAGTCAACAGTAGCTAGCTAGCTAGCTAGCTATATATCTTTACAAAAGACTCCACTATGCAAGTAACCATTTCAATAGAATGTTCATGATGTCAATGTGACAACTGCTGATAGACGTAGCTGGTAAATCCGCTCTGGCTATCTACTCTGATTTCAGAGCACTCTCATCTGAGTGTGCTAGAGTGCAGAATAACTGACACATTTATGAACGCTCAACACCCATTGAATTTGGCAAAAAGTGTAATTAAATTGTTGCCAGCAGTACAGTTGCTGTCACCAATGCTCCAGATAACATAAAAACCGCCAGCCTCTGGCGGGCAGCCCCCAATTGTGGAATTGTGAAAACTGAGTTTAAATGTATTTGGCTAAGGTGTATGTAAACTTCCAACTTCAACTGTATATACTAGGCGGTGTCAGAGGAAGGCCCAAAAAATTGTCAAAGACTCCAGTCACCCTAGTCATAGACCGTTCTCTTTCTGCTACCGCATGGCAAGCGATACCAGAGCGTCAAGTCTCGGTCCAAAAAGCTTCTTAACAGCTTCTACTCCCAAGCCATAAGACTGTTGAACAATTAATCAAATAGCCACCCGGACTATTTACATTGACACACCCCCTTTGTTTTTACACTTTTTACTACTCGCTGTTTGTTGTCTATGCAGTCACTTTACCCTTACCTACATGTACATGTACTATTTACCTCAACTAACCTGTACCCCCGCACATTGACTCGGTAACGGTACCCCCTGTATATAGCTTCGTTATTGTTATTTTATTGTGTTACTTTTTATTACATTTTTTACTTTTGTTTATTTCGTAAATATTTTCTGAACTCTATTTCTCGAACTGGATTGTTGGTTAATCTTGCCACTAGGGGGGTGCCATTTCGACATAGTCCAGATTCGTCTCCAAATTAAACTGCCTCGTACTCAATTCTTGCTCGTACAATATGCATATTATTATTAGTATTGGATAGAAAACACTCTCTAGTTTCTAAAACCGTTTGAATTATGTCTGTGGGTGAAACAGAACTCGACTTAGAGCGATTTTCCTATGTGTATGTCAGAATTCAGAATTGTACTGGCTGTTCTGAGATGAAGCAAGGGCCAGCCAACGAGAGTATACAGGTCGCAGTCGTGGGTAGTACAAAAACGGATGGCACTGTGATAGACTGCATCCAATTTGTTGAGTAGGGTGTTGGAGGCTATTTTATAAATGACATCGCCGAAGTCGAGGATTGGTAGGATGGTCAGTTTTACGAGGGTATTTTTGGCAGCATGAGTGAAGGATGCTTTGTTTGTGAAATAGGAAGCCGAATCTAGATTCATTTTTGATTGGAGATGCTTAATGTTAGTCTGGAAGGAGAGTTTACAGTCTAGCCAGACACCTAGGTATTTGTAGTTGTCCACATATTCTAAGTCAGAACCGTCCAGAGAAATGATGCTGGACGGGTGGGCAGGTGCAGGCAGTGATCGGTTGAAGAGCATGCATTTAGTTTTACTTGCATTTAAGAGCAGTTGGACGCCAAGGAAGGAGAGTTGTATGGCATTGAAGCTCGTCTGGAGGTTAGTTAACACAGTGTCCCACGAAAGGCCGGAAGTATACAGAATGGTGTCGTCTGCATAGAGGTGGATCAAAGAATCACCAGCAGCAAGAGCGACATCATTGATGTATACAGAGAAGAGAGTCGGCCCGAGACTCTCTCGGATGAATACGGCTGCACAGTAATGTCTCTTATCGATGGCGGTTATGATATCGTTTAGGACCTTGAGCGTGGCTGAGGTGCACCCATGACCAGCACTGAAACCAGATTGCATAGCGAAGAATGTACGGTTGGATTCGAAATGGTCTGTAATCTGTTTGTTAACTTGGCTTTCGAAGACCTTAGAACGACAGGGTAGGATAGATATAGGTCTGTAGCAGTTAGGTTCTAGAGTGTCTCCCCCTTTGAAGAGGTGGATGACCGCGGCAGCTTTCCAATCTTTGGGAACCTCAGACGATAGGAAAGAGAGGTTGAACAGGCTAGTAATAGAGGTTGCAATAATTTCGGCAGATAATTTTAGAAAGAGAGGGTCCAGATTGTCTAGCCTGGCTGATTTGTAGGGGTCCAGATTTTGCAGCTCTTTCAGAACATCAGCTATCTGGATTTGGGTGAAGGAGAAATGGGGGAGGCTTGGGCTAGTTGCTGTGGGGAGTGCAGGGCAGTTGGTGTAGCCAGGTGGAAGGCATGGCAAGCCGAAGAAAAATGCTTATTTAAATTCTCAATTTTAGTGGATTTATCGGTGGTGACAGTGTTTCCTAGCCTCATTGCAGTGGGCAGCTGGGAGGAGGTGGTCTTTTTCTCCATGGACTTTACAGTGTCCCAGAACTTTGAGTTTGTGCTACAGGATGCAAATTTCTGCTTGAAAAAGCTAGCCTTAGCTTTCCTAACTGCCTGTGTATATTGGTTCCTAACTTCGCTGAAAAGTTGCATATCACGAGGGCTATTCGATGTTAATGCAGAACGCCACAGGATGCTTTTGTGCTGGTCAAGGGCAGTCAGGTCTGGAGAGAACCAAGGGCTATATCTCTTCCTGGTTCTACATTTTTTGAAAGGGGCATGCTTATTTAAGATGGTGAGGAAGGCACTTAAAAAAAATGGCCAGGCATCCTCTACTGACGGAATGAGGTCAATATCCTTCCAGGATACCCGGGCCAGGTCGATTAGAAAGGCCTGCTCACTGAAGTGTTTTAGGGAGCGTTTGACAGTGATGAGGGGTGGTTGTTTGACCGCAGACCCATTACGGATGCAAGCAATGAGTCACTGATCGCTGAGATCTTGGTTGAAAACAGTAGAGGTATATTTGGAGGGCAAGTTGCTGAGGATGATATCTATGAGGGTGCCCGTGTTTACAGATTTGGGATTGTACCTGTTGGGTTCATTGATAATTTGTGCTGTATGTGGATGCGTCAAGAACTGCTCTCAACCTGTGCCAGTGGCATTTCATAGAGCCATTATACTTACCTTAAACCTAACCCTAACCTTGACCCCAGTCTAACCTATCCCTATCCCTATTCCTACCGTAACCTAATTTTAAACATTTCAGAAATTATCGGTTTGCATGTCAGTCAAGTCCTCTTAGTTTTTCCCTCGAAGAACATGTGACCTGAATGAAAAAGTTAAATGATAGGAAGACAAGGTCAGAATTTAAATTAACCCTTTGTAAGGCATATTAGATGTTTCCGAATACATTCAGAAGCAAGTGAATGATGGCAAAGGTATTATGCTACAGTGCCTTCAGAAAGTTTTCACACCACTTGACTTATTCCACATTTTGTTGTGTTACAGCCTGAATTCAAACTGGATTAAAAGCCTCGTGCCGAGGTTGCACAAATTTGTACGGAATGGGGTTAGTCAACAGTAGCTAGCTAGCTAGCTAGCTATATATCTTTACAAAAGACTCCACTATGCAAGTAACCATTTCAATAGAATGTTCATGATGTCAATGTGACAACTGCTGATAGACGTAGCTGGTAAATCCGCTCTGGCTATCTACTCTGATTTCAGAGCACTCTCATCTGAGTGTGCTAGAGTGCAGAATAACTGACACATTTATGAACGCTCAACACCCATTGAATTTGGCAAAAAGTGTAATTAAATTGTTGCCAGCAGTACAGTTGCTGTCACCAATGCTCCAGATAACATAAAAACCGCCAGCCTCTGGCGGGCAGCCCCCAATTGTGGAATTGTGAAAACTGAGTTTAAATGTATTTGGCTAAGGTGTATGTAAACTTCCAACTTCAACTGTATATACTAGGCGGTGTCAGAGGAAGGCCCAAAAAATTGTCAAAGACTCCAGTCACCCTAGTCATAGACCGTTCTCTTTCTGCTACCGCATGGCAAGCGATACCAGAGCGTCAAGTCTCGGTCCAAAAAGCTTCTTAACAGCTTCTACTCCCAAGCCATAAGACTGTTGAACAATTAATCAAATAGCCACCCGGACTATTTACATTGACACACCCCCTTTGTTTTTACACTTTTTACTACTCGCTGTTTGTTGTCTATGCAGTCACTTTACCCTTACCTACATGTACATGTACTATTTACCTCAACTAACCTGTACCCCCGCACATTGACTCGGTAACGGTACCCCCTGTATATAGCTTCGTTATTGTTATTTTATTGTGTTACTTTTTATTACATTTTTTACTTTTGTTTATTTCGTAAATATTTTCTGAACTCTATTTCTCGAACTGGATTGTTGGTTAATCTTGCCACTAGGGGGGTGCCATTTCGACATAGTCCAGATTCGTCTCCAAATTAAACTGCCTCGTACTCAATTCTTGCTCGTACAATATGCATATTATTATTAGTATTGGATAGAAAACACTCTCTAGTTTCTAAAACCGTTGGAATTATGTCTGTGGGTGAAACAGAACTCGACTTAGAGCGATTTTCCTATGTGTATGTCAGAATTCAGAATTGTACTGGCT